>NC_140588.1:752059923-753460185 GCF_964204655.1 Triturus cristatus | reverse complement strand
CATTATGTATGCATGATACTGCCCCTGGGCCGTACCACATTACATTGGGCTGTGGACAGCGTATGCAAACATGTTACCTCTGACAGTGGGGAAAAGTTCTGTTATGTAGCTTTTAGATGCATGGCTATCACAGGTAGAAGGCTGCTTTACAGAGCATGAATATTGATGAAGATGATGGTTGCATGTTGTGTGCACTGTCAGATATGTGTACATAGCAAAAAGTTTTCAAAAAACTCTGTAAGCAGAAGAGGAGTCTCTCATCAAACGCTGTAGAGAGAATGGAGAAAATGGGTGGGGTCCTCCAACTGTTACAATGGGAAATGTTATGAACCAATCAAATGCTTTTCTTTAAGGTCACATGGCAATCGCGCAAGGAGGCCGCACCCGACACGATTTTGAGAAAATATTACCATAATATAAGTTTATTACAGTTAGAAATATATAAATGTTTAAAATATTTTAGATTATCACTTGTTCTCATATACACTTTAAACTTATTTAGATATAGTTTTGAGACAAAAAAAAGAGGAAATTGCATTCCCGGCGTGACACCTTACGTCTATGATGTAACACAGGGTCTGGCAGCGTGAACTTGTCGCATACGTAACACGCAGCTGGTGTGACCCCATACATACATGACGTAAGGCGCAGCTTGGTACTGCGTACCCGTCGCATACCAAAGTAGCAGCCGGCGCAACCACATACGTATATGATGTTACGCGGGACACGATGCTACAAACCTGTCGGATACGAAATGCGCATCATTTATGAGTTTAGCAATATGACAGATAGGATTCACATGCTGAAGGAGCTTGGTACACTACTGGTACGGGACTTCAGTTTTCTCAACAAACAAAAAATAAAAGATATACATACTTTTTTTTAAAGATATAAAACATTACATATTTTTCAAATTAAAAACAAAAAAGGATAATAGAGTTCCAAAATATTTTTTTTTTAAAAAGAAAAAATATAGGTTTTATAAATATTAAAATATGAAATTAACATTTAAAAAACCTTTGAAATTCACTGAAAAAACCATAGGTTTCAGGGACGTTATAGTTAGTTGGACATTTGACTAATATAAACCAGAGAAATTTGCCTGTTATAGTTAGTTGAGCTAACTATAACTCGCGCATCCGCAATGCACTGGTGATGACGTCACATATTACATTACTCATGACATGGTCAGTGACATCACTGATGACATCACTGATAACATCTCAAATGACATCACTAATGACATCACTGATGACATCATCCACCTGATAATCTGATGCACATACTGATGGCCTAATATAAACTTTGATACACCCATTTTTGAAACCATAAACACAACAATGCCAGATACTACATACCACCCACTATTTCCTAGGTCTACACTTGCAGTTACTCATCAATACAGTACTATAATATGCACTCATACACCTATACATACAATCACAGTCTGCCACTCATCCATAGAGTTACTCACACACCTAGTCAGTCATGCAAAGAATCAATCACATACCCATTTACTCATGTATACAGTTATACACACCGACTGCGTTATTTGTGCACATACCACATCACTTATTTATGCAGATACTAACACATACTTACTGTCTTATACAATCACTGATACAAGCAGACACTTTTATACACCCACTCCTTCAAATAACTTACTCTCACGTATAGTCATGTATATACTCTAACACTCACATATACTGCCTTAAAACATATGTAGTTACTCACACATATACCAGTGAGACATTCATTCACTCACCAACACACCCATACACACACTAACTCACTCATACAGCCCTTCCCAGATGTACTTTTGAATCCATACAAACAGTGAATCACCCACTCAGACATGTATGCACAGATTCACACACCCCCCACCCACCCACACAGACACTAAGGCACTCATAAAGATACTCAGACAACAAATCAATAACCCATATAGACACTTCTGTAGCTACTCACCAACCCATGCAGCTGCTTATACACCAACTGAGACACTAATCCAGACTTTCACACAGTTTAGTCACTAACCCATACATTCAGTAACACATGTTCAATCACTCATTTATACAGTCAGGCACGCACAAACTAAATAATCCATTCAGGGACTTGTAAATTCACTCTTTCTTCAATACACCTTGGCATAGCTATATATGAAAAATATTTTAACTTTACAGAAACACACATTCACTGGATGATCTCATCAGTGATGTCATCAGTGATGTCATTTGAGATGTCATCAGTGATCTCATCAGTGATGTCACTGACCATGTCATGAGTGATGTAATATGTGACGTCATCACCAGTGCATTGCGGGCGTGCAAGTTATAGTTAGCTCAACTAACTATAACGGGCGAATTTCTCTGGTTTTATATGAGTCAAATTTCTAACTAACTATAATGTCCCTATGGTTTTTTCAGTGAATTTCTAAGGTTATTTAAATTCTAATTCCTAACTATAACGTCTGTAAAACCTATGGTTTTTCAGTGAATATATATATATATATGTATAACAAAAGCAGATCCCGGTAAGAACAAGATGCTGTCAATCGGGGCGGTCCGAGCACGGGTTACCGGTAACCTCGTATAAAGCGTAACACAAATTCTCTGTAGTCACAGGAGAAAAAACAGACTCCCAATAAGATGCAGAAAATATATTTAATGGCTGCACCCATAACGCGTTTCAGCTTTCGCCTTGATCACGCTCAAAGCAAGTCAGTGTTGTAGCTGCCATTATAAAAGTGCTATACAACATAGAAAGAGGACAAGTGGTCAAAGACAAGTATATACAAAAATATGTACAAACAGGGCGGCCATCTTATCATTGTATGATTCCTCATTAAAGTGCATAGAGTGTTAAGGCACACAATATATACCAATATTTCTTAATTCAGGACGACAAATACTTTAATATCCAAAATTCATCATGAAAACTGTCTGATCATTATAACAATAATGCTCGCAGGCTCTGTCACTGTTGTTGGTTCCTGTGTTCTTGGTGGTGAGGTGTGTCCTGATGAGGATTTTGCAACGGACTACGGGCTACGGACTCCGGGGGATCAGGTCAGGACTGCGAGGCCCAGGGAGCACAGCACCATCCTCATTGTCCGCACCTGGAGACCTCTTCTTGACTCCTCCCCCCCAGAGTACTTTACGCCTCGCGGCCCCCGCTGCGCGGGAGCCGCTCGCAGGCTCTGTCACTGTTGTTGGTTCCTGTGTTCTTGGCAGTGAGGTGTGTCCTGCTGAGGATTTTGCAACGGACTACGGGCTACGGACTCCGGGGGATCAGGTCAGGACTGCGAGGCCCAGGGAGCACTGCACCATCCTCATTGTCCGCACCTGGAGACCTCTTCTTGACTCCTCCCCCCCAGGGTACTTTACGCCTCGCGCCCCCGCTTCGCGGGAGCCGCTCGCAGGCTCTGTCACTGTTGTTGGTTCCTGTGTTCTTGGCGGTGAGGTGTGTCCTGCTGAGGATTTTGCAACGGACTACGGGCTACGGACTCCGGGGGATCAGGTCAGGACTGCGAGGCCCAGGGAGCACTGCACCATCCTCATTGTCCGCACCTGGAGACCTCTTCTTGACTCCTCCCCCCAGGGTACTTTATGCCTCGCGGCCCCTGCTTCGCGGGAGCCGCTCGCAGGCTCTGTCACTGTTGTTGGTTCCTGTGTTCTTGGCGGTGAGGTGTGTCCTGCTGAGGATTTTGCAACAGACTACGGGCTACGGACTCCGGGGGATCAGGTCAGGACTGCGAGGCCCAGGGAGCACTGCACCATCCTCATTGTCCGCACCTGGAGACCTCTTCTTGACTCCTCCCCCCCAGGGTACTTTACGCCTCGCGGCCCCCGCTTCGCGGGAGCCGCTCGTAGGCTCTGTCACTGTTGTTCGTTCCTGTGTTCTTGGCGGTGAGGTGTGTCCTGCTGAGGATTTTGCAACGGACAATGGGCTACGGACTCCGGGGGATCAGGTCAGGACTGCGAGGCCCAGGGAGCACTGCACCATCCTCGTTGTCCGCACCTGGAGACCTCTTCTTGACTCCTCCTCTGACTATTTAAGCCCCGCCAATTCCCCGCGCGAGCGGGACGCGAGTGGGCCGCAGACTGGGGCGAAGCCCGGGCAAAGGGCGGGTCCTCTTAGGCCCTCAGAGGCCGAGTGAGGCCGGGCAGGGCCCGGTTATTTACTTGTTATTCCCTTGTTAATGACTTCAGCACTGTACTTCCCTGGTTATACTGCTATCATGGCCCCAAGCCCTGTTAAAAGTGTTAATGAAATGCCGGGGGTTATGTCATCTGGTCCGCTGGACAACTATTTTAAAAGGGTATTGCCCGATGAGGGTAAGGATAATACTCTGGCCAAACGAAGGACTGAGCGTTGTCGCTCAGTCGAAAATCTAAAGCTTAGGGCTCCTGACGGCCTCATTTCCCAGGTCTCTCTTTGCGTCGGCGCTAGTCCTAACGTTTTGGGTGATCCTCCCATACAGGTGAGTGACCCTCTCTTGCCAGGGGAGTGCACTCCTATACTTAGTGTCCATATGGTTCAGGATAGTAGCGAAATTTCCCCCCATAGTCTCCTTAGTATTCCTGATGTTTTAAACATACCCACCCCCTTTTGTGGTAAACAGGCTAAGAAGAATACCAAGATCTCTAAAGTGGTTAAGACTCAAGGCCCACCACCGAATAAAAGAAGACGTAAGAAAGGGGGGGACCTGGCTAAACCTAAGTTTAGCTACTCCGAGTTTGGGAAGTACTCATTGAAGGCCGTTAGTTCTGCACAAGGGAAAGCAGCTGTAGAGATTTCCATGCTTAAATCGCCTCTCCCTTCTTCAACTGCTATCCTAGTACCCGAGGTGAACCCCACTGAGTTACCCCCTACCCTTGCTGAACCATTGCTATTAGCTGCCCCTTCTGCTGTCCAACAAGATGCTCTGGGCCATCTGATCAAGTCTCTCATCTCTCCCATCATTGAAAGTTTAGTGAGATTGGAGAAAAGACTTGCGGATATAGAATCCGCCATAAGCAGAAAGGTGGACCCGATTATAGATCAGGCGAATGTGGCTGTGCCCACTGACTTAGTACCTATTACTGAGGTACTCAAATCTAACCCCCATTTTACTAAGGTCATACCCCAGCCCACTAACCAGATAGTTTCCAACCACCAAAGGTTATTGCCCCCCACGATTGTGAGTACTTTGGATGAGACTACATCTAGTGACCTTGGGGGGGGGGAAGAGCAAATGCACCCAAAGGGACCTCGTGGGAAGAGAGGGAAAGATCTAGTTATAGCAGATCTTTAATAAACAACATGCCGCAAGTTGATCTGCCCCCTGAAGCTGCGCCCTTGGTGGTTGTTTTGACGGCGGTGCCGCCTTTGGCCAATAACAAAAGAGAAGGGTATACCCAGCTGAAAAACAAAACCATGCATTGGCTTAGTATTCATAGACCAATCGAGGAGAATATTAACGGTGAGATATTATATGTTAGGCGCCTTTCCTGGTTGGGCGGCAGAAGCAAAAACATCGAGGGAGACATTGTCGTAGTACATTTTAGAGACCCACGTGCAGTTGACTATATCCTGAATTGGCACTTAGGAAGTGTTAACAACTGCATCACTCCACGCGCACTAACATATTTTTATCCTAGATCTTTGGTGTTCCCCTCATCCTCTATAAACAAGCAGGCTTTACTTTACCCAAACCCCCCCGACAGTATCCATTCCTAGTCATCAAGCACACGACCCTTACACATCTTTTGTTGCTGATATTCCAAGGTGGAACTTTGTTCCCCCTAGATCTAATAGAAACTTTAACAGGAGATGGGACCTCTCGAGGCCCTTCACTCCTTTGGAGGTAGTGAACCGGTTTGATGTGCTTACTAGCATGGAAGACTGCGATTGAAGATTACAGGCCCCCCAGGGCTCGGAGGGACGAGTGGGCTCAGCTAGCCCCGAGGCCAGTGTTTGTGAGATGTATACAGAGGCCACTGGTTTTGACCCTGGGTTCAAGGGTTTAACCCTGCCAACTGGATTCGATACTGGAGGGATTGTAACCTCCACCCTACCCGTGTCCACGGGCTGCAGTGCTGTAGGTTCTCCACCGTCAAACTCACTATATCAAATAGATTCCATAAATGTCTTCATTCCACAAGTGCTGGATGAGAATGTGGGGGTCTCTTCTGACTTGCATGTAGAAGACAATATGGTTATCCACTTGGTCTCATGGAATGTGGCTGGTTTGCAAAGAAAGTTGTCTCTCCCTGAATGGAACTCTTTCATCGAGAAGTTCGATGTATGTATGTTCCAAGAAACCTGGAGTATGCTCCCAGTACACAAATCCGGTTATACTACCTTTTTCCTGACAGCTCAAGGCTGTGGAAGGGGTAGACCAGCCAGGGGCCTACACGTTTGGATAAAGATTTCTCTGAACTGGGATGTTACTAATCACGACTCTGGGAGTTGGGACATTCAACACATTTCATTTGCGGGACCAAACAAGGCCAGTAGGATTGATTTATTTAACATCTATTCAAGAGGGTCTACGGGGGATACAACTTCAAGCACAGTATCCATTTTAGATCAAGCATTAGCCACCTGTCCCCCCTCCTCCAAAATCATCGTGGGGGGGACCTTAACTGTACCTTTGAGCCCCTTGGTGGTGACGACCCCTTGGGCACTGAGGAGGTGGACTCTAGATGGCGGAAGGGAGGACGGTGGCAGAGTCTCCCCGACCCGCTTTACTATCTGCTGTGATTGCAACAGCGCTTTGCGCTCCCCACTAGCCGGTACCTGTTTGTGTGCTCCTGCACAGTTTAGCTTTTAATTTGTGATTACGACATTTTAAAAACCTTTTGTGATACTTACTGCTAATACTGTGAGAATGTGCTGACTTTCTGACTCTCAGAGGGCTTGTGCTCGATTCTTCCCCTGCCCCGCCCCGGTCCGACACGGCAACCAGTGCCGATTGAGCGGAGGGCGGGACAGGAAGAGCCAGTGACCCCACCCAGACTATCACGCTGCTAGCGCTCTAGCTGATTGCATCAGGCAGGGCATTTAAGCCCTCTCGTCGCCCAAGCGCGCAGCGATTGCGCGCAGGGGGCGCCTTAGTCGCGCCTGAGACGAGCCAGAGAGGAGCCCGTCTGTGCCCGTCCGTGACCGCACGGGGCCAGGGGCCATGACCCCTGTTACCGCGGCACCTCCCGCTAGCGGTTCTGACAGACTCAGGTACTCCTCCAATGACCTATGAAATTTGTGGCACCCGCCGCCGAAAGGTTGCGCTCAGGACCCTGGCTTATGTCCAGGGGGCCCGTTCTCATGTAGGCATTGCCGCTACCAGTCATACCCATGCCCTCCCCTTTCAGGCACATTGACCCCTGAGGACTCGAGCCCCAGGTCCCCTAGGGGCAACAGTATACTATGTAATATAAGATCCCTCCCGAAGCATCACTCGGAGGTTTGGGACCTAATCCACTCGACCCGCCCTGATTTCTGCTTCTGTACGGAGACCTGGCTCAAACCCCATCTGGTCCCTGCCATCACCTTGGGGATCCCTTTGGGGTACAAGATTCTTAGGCTCGACCGCCCTGTCAAAACCGGCGACGGGGTCGCTGTAATTTATAAAGACACTCTCACTGTCACCTTTCTCGACCAATGCTGTACTAGGGACATTGAAATCCTGGTTTTCAAAATTGGTTCCTTTTCACAAGCTTGCTGGAAGGGAGCACTGGTGTACCGTCCCCCTGGCCCTTGTGGCGAGGCTTCGACCCTCCTTCTGGAGACACTAGCTCCTCATATCAGCATAGGGACTAATTTTGTACTCCTTGGAGACTTCAATGTCCACAGTGAACTGGTTGACAATGCAGAAGCGCGCAACCTGCTGGCTGATCTATCTGCCCTAGGTCTTAAACAGTGCAACCAAGGTCCGACCCATCGGGCCGGTCACACCCTCGACTTAATCCTGTCCAACTCGCACTCCCTGACTTGTTATCCTCCAACGCAGGTGGAATGGACCGATCACTTTGTAATTAACTTCTCCCTCTTCACCCTCATCAAAGAACGGTCCCAACCTGCTCCCCTCCCGTTATGGCGCAGGCAGTGGTACAAGGTGTCCGCTGACACTTTCAAAACTACTTTCGTACCTCCCGACTTTCTCCCCTCTGACTCCACCAGTTCGGCTCTGTCTAAATACAATGATGCCTTGATCACGGCGGTCAACCTAATTGCCCCTTTAAGACGCTGTAACCGGCGTTCTGACCGCAGGCAGGAACCATGGTACTCGGACCTACTGCGTGCGGAGAAAAAGGCCTGCAGGAAGTTGGAGAAATCCTGGAGAATCTCATGCAGTATGACCGATAAAGACCGCTATGGCTCAGCCATGAGACTCTATCATAAAAACATCAGAGCTGCCCGTAAATCCCACATTGTCTCCCAACTGTCTGAGGCTGGCAATGACTCTAAGCTACTGTACCAGGTTCTCTGCACATTTACCAAGCCTGTCGCCTGTGACAGTCCAGAAATGCTGACCCAAAAACTGTGTGAGGATACCGCTGGGTTTTTTGCCGATAAAATTGATTCCATTTATCGAAACATCTCCCAAGCAAGCCCACCTATTGAGGAAATGGTCCCCTCTTCTAGCCCCCAGCCCGGAATAGTCGGCGCTGTTTTCGCTGCGCTGTCCTCTATCCCCGAGATTAGCTTGGACCAAGTCAACTCCCTGATCGGGACTATTAAATCAGGCAGCCCAGTGGACCCTGTACCTGCCCGTGTCATGCACCTCATTGGGAGTGTCCTCAGTCCCTCCATTCAGACGGTGATCAATCGCTCCCTCTCCGAGGGACTGGTCCCCCGGGAGTGGAAAGAGGCCATGGTCAAGCCTATCAGGAAAAACACCTCCATCCCCTGGTCAGATATGACTAATCTGAGGCCAATCTCCCTCTTGCCGTTCATCAGCAAATTGATGGAGAAGCATGTGAATCACCACCTTTCCAGCTTCATTGAGCAGACCGGCAGTCTGGACCACTCTCAGTCGGGGTTCAGGCCTAGGTATAGCACCGAGACGGCTCTTCTTTCCGTCACGGATGCTATACGCTTGTCCCTGGACAGAGGGATGTCAGTGGTGTTGGTGCTGCTGGACTTGTCCGCAGCATTCGACACCATATCCCACGCCATCCTCCTTACCAGATTAAAGGAGATTGGTATTGATAGATCCGCCTTGGCGTGGTTCACCAGCTTTCTCTCCGAACGTACCCAGAAGGTGAATATGGGCTCCTTCAGCTCCCCCTCGGCCAGCATCACCAGAGGAGTCCCGCAGGGCTCCTGTCTCAGCCCTACGTTGTTTAACGTATATGTCTCCTCTTTGGCTAACATTATGAGGTCTTTCGGGTTTATGCCCATCTCTTACGCTGACGATACGCAGCTGCTGTTCACTTTTAAAAACTTTACCCCGGAGATAAGACAAGCTTTCTCCAACGGCATGACTGCGATCGCCAGCTGGATGGCCCAGAACTTTCTCCAGTGTAATGTGGGAAAGTCTGAGGTCATGCTATTCGGAGAGGCAAAAATCCTGTGGACCCCTGACTGGTGGCCCTCCAGTCTGGGTCAGGCCCCTTCCCCTAAACAGGTGGTGAAAAACCTGGGGGTCCGTCTAGATCATGATCTCACCCTTGCCCATCATGCCAGCACCACGGCGGGATCCTGCTTCCACATCATTAGCCTCCTTCGGAAGGTGTTCCCCCTTCTACCAGACTATACAAGAAAGACCTTGGTCCAGGCCCTCGTTTTGAGCCGCCTGGACTATTGCAATGGCCTATTTTTAGCAGCCAATGAAGGAGTGCTTAACAAACTTCAGGTGGTTCAGAACACTGCGGCCCGCCTGGTGACCAATGCCCCCCCTAGATCTCCATCCTTGCCCCTCCTCAAGGCCCTCCATTGGCTTCCCATCCGGAAACGGGTGGAATTCAAGATTTGCTGTGTGGTGCACAAGAGTCTTCACAACCTCGGTCCACACTACCTGGCCGAGAAATTTGTATACCACCGCCCTTATCGCATTCTTAGGTCCAGCAATCAGCTATTACTCCAGGTTCCTAGACATAACAAGACCAGACAGGGAGGTCGCGCCCTCTCCATTATGGGCCCGCGTCTGTGGAACAGTCTTCCCCTTTCCCTCAGAGATTGCCCGAGCCATCTAGCTTTCAGGAAACGCCTAAAGACAACCCTGTTCTAGTTGGAGCGCTGCCCTACCTGTTTCTTCACAGCACCGCGCGGGGATACACCTTCGGGTGTGATGCCGGCGCGTTACAAGCCCATAAATAAATAAAATAAATGGTCTATCCCGGCCCTGTCCTTGGCCCCAATTAAAAAGTGGTCATCAAAGGTAATTCAGATCAATGCCCTTACTGTGGAACATAACCTTAGAGCTCTTAATGGCAGGACTCCCTCTGATCCCGACGGTGCGATGACCTTTAACAGGCTCAGTAGCCCATCGAGAATTGATTATATTTTAATAGATGTGTCACTGTGGTGTGATCTAATAGATATGGTGGTGACACCCTCACAGGACAGTGATCACATCTCTTTATGTATGAAGCTAAGATGGGGGAAGCAAAATGACAGCAAGAGGTTAATCCATTTGCGGTCCACCAATGAGGTGGTACCATTCCAAGGTAACCGTAGGTTGAAATGGGATAAAGTTCAATCCCAGGTTGACAACTTGGCAAGGATTAGGGCGTTCATCGTAGATCTGACCACAGAATTGGTGGCCCTCGACCAGGGTCCAGGGAGTGCCCAGGGTAAGTCCTTTGCACAGGCATACAAAAATGTAGTAGAGGAGGTGGGGAATTTTTTTTCAATCCAGAATAAAAAGGGCAGAGGGGACAATAAAAAAATTAATATGACAAAACCAAGTAATCCCTGGTACTCGGCCCAGTGTAAGGCAAAAAGAAACGAGATTAGAGTTGCCCTGCGTAAAAAGAGTCAACCTCTAGTTAGTGTAGCCAGAAAAGAATATGCAAAGGCTTTGGAGCAGGCCAAACGAGAGTGGGAGGAACAATACTGGCAGGATCTCAAAGCAGCTTCCAAAAGGAAGAACCCACTGCTGTTTTGGGAACTGATCAATAAAGCTAGGTTGTGTAACTCTCCTCCACTAGTTAATCACATAACCAGCCAGCAATGGCTATCCCACTTCTCAGCATTGTATGGTGGGTCAGAAGTGGCCCACTCCCCCCCTGATCTTGCTTCTAGGGTTCCCCCCTTACTGCCGGTTGAGGATCTCTTTTTGACTTCTGAGGTGGTGCTGGCTATCAGACACCTGACCCCGAAGAAAGCTGCTGGCCCAGACGGGATATCAGGAGACCTCCTATAGGAAGATCCGGAAATATGGGCTAAACTTATTGCCCAAATAATGAATCTGATCTCCAAGGGATTCCCCGTCCCAGATTCATGGAAGGGAGCGGAGGTGATCACTGTGTTCAAGAAGGGTGCCAGAGAAGATCCTGCCAACTACAGACCGATCAGTTTGATCGACGTGATACAGAAGGTGGTTGGCAGGGTTATTATTATGAGGGTAGGCATCTGGATGGAAGAGAAGCATGTTTTGTCTCACCTCCAAGCTGGGTTCCGCCAAAGGGTGGGCACGATGGACCAGGTCTTCCGCTTCTTTGCGATCTATTGGAAGACAGTCACCATCAACAAAGGTAGCTTATGCCTGGCTTTCATAGATCTCAGGATGGCGTTCGACCTGGTCCCTCGTGATAGGCTGTGGGAAGTTTTAGAGAAGATGGGCTTCCCAGGTTCTCTTCTGGGCTTTATTGTGCAACTCCATGAGGGGAACTATGCGAGGATTAGATGGGGTACTCAAGGTCAACTGACCAAGAGGATACCCGTGAGGAGGGGTGTACGCCAGGGATGTGTTATGGCTCCAACGCTGTTTTCTCTCTTTGTGAATGGAGTGGTGGACCACCTGAGAGAGGTTCCGGCTGATGCTCCATCCTTGGCAGGCGAAAAAATCCCTACACTCCTCTTCGCGGATGACACCATTTTGATCTCCAAGACCCCGTCAGGCCACCAAAAGCTTTTGAATCGCTTTAGCACCTTTTGTACTGAGAGAGGTCTTACCATCAATACCTCAAAAACAAAGCTCATGGCCTTAGCACCCTCTACCAGATTCAGAAATAATCTCTTGCTCAATGGTGAGCCTCTGGAGCTGGTAGACTCTTTCGATTATTTGGGCATTAGGGTTAATAACCGGATGAGCTGGAAAGATCACTTGGCCAAAATGTTGCTAAATTACAAAAGAGTTTCAGGGGCGGTCTTGAGAGAACATCGGGAGTCCAAGAGCAAGCCTGTGGCACCGCTCCTTGCTATTTATGAGGGCCAAGTTCTACCATCTGCCCTATACGGCTCTGAACTATGGGGGTTCGAAAATATTCCAGAGCTAGTTAAGTCTGAAAACAAGTTCTTGAGAGATCTGGTTGCCCTTCCTGCTTCTACTCCGCTAATCCCCTTACGGGCAGACATGGGCAGGCGTCCTCTCAAAGATCTAGTGCGCCTGCACCCACTACTTTTTTGGGTTCGCTTGCGAAGGACTAGGGAGCTTCAAAAGTATGCCGCTGCCCTAGATGAACTAATCTTGCTTAACACTAATAATAGGATTAAGTGGTTGAGCAATCTGAGGCAGATGGTTGTCCTACTGGGTCTGAGTGATACTTGGAAAAGTCAAACACCACCACCCAAGTTAGTGATCAAGCAGCTGTACTGGGATTGGGTTCAGAAAGAGTCCCTCAGTAGAAATCTAGGGGGCTCTCTAACAGAGCGGTTCTTGTCGTTTAAATGGGTTAGGAGTTTCGAACCGTTTCTGGATTTTATAGAGATACCCCTGGACAGAGCACTTTACCTAAAGGTTAGGTTTGGGATTCTCCCGGTTAATGATTTCACTTCGGGGTGGAAAAAGCAGGGTGGCTCACTGAATTCATGCCCAGGTTGCGCAGCTCCTACAGAGTCTGTGGCGCATTTCTTTTTTGCCTGCCCAGCATATAGAGTAGCCAGGAGGACATGGCTAAAGCCGCTATGAAAGGGGTTGGGCCTTAGATGCCATAAAACGGACCTGCGGATTCTCTGCACTGACACGTCTTCTATTGCTATGGTATGCGGAGTAGCCAAATTTCTGGGTAGTGCTTGGCGGTTACGAATGAGGCGTATCAAGGACCCCCCCCACTCCATCTAACTGCGGAAAGGCCCTGGGCAGGATGCCCCCACCCTGTTTGACATTGTTCCCTTCGTACTTCTTATTTTAATGGTGAAATAGGAGTTGTTGGATGTATTTTAGGATCGATGATTCCTTGCTTCATATTTTTATTGTATTGTAAACTGTTTTCTTTTATGATACATTTTTTATCGAATAAAGAATTGATTGATTTTGTACATATAACTATAATCATTGATCATCCTCATTAAATGTGCAAATTAACGCCATATGTCATCAATATCTGGGCATACACCACGTGGAAAAACTGCAAATATACAATGGAGATCTCATCGTGCCCAAGTGGGAGTACCCATCCTGAGCCAAGGATCCCTTGCAGGAAGCTCATTTCATCCCCCAACGCTGTACTTATTATGTACATTGTTTGCCAAAATTGGCAACCAGTTCCAACAGATGAGCTTATCAAACACAACCACATGTGTATGCAGATAGCATTGCAGATAAACGAAAGGGAGATCACATCATGCCCCAGTGGGCATATCACAACAAATAATAAAATGTCTCTTGGAGAATTAAAATGTTCCCATGAACAAAATTGCTATTGACTACAATTATGCCCTGTGTGCTATTAATGCCAGTACATAAATCATGTCAGTCCCTGGACACAAAATAGACGACCAGATGATTGTCCCCATTCAACAGAAACAGTGCCCTTACCTAAAAGTGAAAGATATATAATATTAAATAATACAATAAAACCTGGAAAAAAGAGACCAACAGCAAAATATACATAGTTAATTGTACAAGTAGCATTAATTCTGTTCATTCGAGTTTAAACCTCCAGGTGTCATCGTTTCCAAATCAATAATGTACCTGGACTCGAGTTGGCGCAATGAGAGTTCCCAGTTGCCCCCTCTCACATTTTCCAACACTACATCAAGAACCACCATTCTAAGATATTTTTCATTTTGATAATGGTGCTCAAAGAAATTTTGTGCTACAGGGTACTGCCTATTGTTGTTATGAATGGCCCTAATGTGTTCAAGCACTCTTTTCTTTGCACAGTGTATGGTGCTACCTATATCTGCCTTATTGCAAGGGAAAATAAGTGCATATACACAGTACATCATATTACAGGTTAAAGTTTTCTTGATCACACATTCCCTGCTGATGCTAGATATTGAGAGTGTGGTACAATCAATAATATTACTGCATGCTTTGCATTCCTTGCTACACCGAAAACCAGGAAGACTAGTGTACGTAGGTCTGGTGTTGCTGGTCAATGTATCTGGGGATCTTCTCTGATAAAAGTGAAGTGGTTAAGTCCAACGTGAGGTATTGGGAGATGCTGAGTGGAGAGGGAGGGAATTATTGGAGTGGGAGGAATACAATTACCTGAAGTGTCCTCATCCCAAGATCCCCATTCTGTATCTACTCCCAAAACTCGACAAGGATCCAGTCAACCCCCCAGGGAGACCTGTTATCTCTTCAATGGGGTCACTGTTGGAGAACACATCTAGGTTTATAGATCATTACTTGAGACTGTTTGTGGCCGGATTACCAGCCTATTCTAGAGACACCACACATTTCTTGACTGCTATAGACTGGATTCATTGGGAGGCCAATTACACGATGGTTACTCTAGATGTATGTAGTCTATATACCACTATTAAACATCAACTAGGATTACAAGCAGTCAGACACTTTTTAAAAACCTATTCTATTTCCCTATTTTTTAATTCTAATATTATCATAGATATGATCGAATTTTGTTTGACCAACTTTTGTAATTTAGTCATGGGCTGGTGGGAGGAGCAGGTGGCTGCATAGCTGGAAGAATTTTCTTGCTGTGTACTTGGTGGAACCTGTCAAAGCTCCCACCAGTCAGAGCAAACAGCTAGACTCAGGATGAGGTGGTCCCTGGGGCCAGATATGGCCCAGGAGGGGGCTTTCCTCCCATTAGTAATTATTTTTTAGGTTCTAAGGAGGTGGTGGTCTCCGGGGCTTCTACAAGCCCAGGAGGTAGGCCTGTTTAGCCCCCTACCATTATTTAAAATAAAACCCCGGGAAGGTTGTGGTTCCTGGGGCTCAAAGAGCCTTAGGAGAGGGGCCACGGGCGCCCCATTTTTTCCTGGGATTTGCCCACCTAGATGCTCATTTCAAAACAAGACTGGTAGCCCACACTTCTTGTAAAAAATGTTGCAGGAGTGGTGGATCTGCCCCGATTTTTGGCGAAAATGTTAAAAATATTGCACTGTCACGACCCCATGACCAAAGGTAGGGGGTCATGGTATTCCTTCCCTGACCCCTTTTCTTTTTTTTTAAATCTTTTTTGTGGGACTCGGCAGATGGCTACCAACACATCCAGGTTGAGGTGTAGTCAGCCAATCAGATTTGAGCACGGGGAGTGTCGGATCCCCGGAGGATCCACTTCCCTATATATCTAAATTTGGATTTCTTTCCATTACTCGAAAACTACTGAACGGATATACACCAATTCACAAAAAGGTTGCTTTCTGAACCAATAGCGACCTTTCTGCCAAATTCGGTGTAATTCTGTTCAGCAGTTTGGGCTGTAGTCATATCTAAAATCCCTAGGGGAATTTGCATGGGGAAAATACATTTTGGGACACCCCCTTTTTCTGAGATCACCCCAATACTTTCAGGGCAGCAGCTGAAGTGAGTGACAAACTAATTTTGAAAATGTTGCGAGGATTCGTCAAACAGCACCTAAGTTATTTGTAAAATAAAAAACGCTCTTCCTATAGAAGCAAGGTCCAAACTATAACTGCCTATATATGGTTATGTTACACCTGGCATCCTTGGTGTGGTTTTCCCTGTCTTTTTGCCTCTACCTCCTGTATTTTTGACTGCGTTCTAGACTTAGTTTTTTTGTTTTTGCTGGTTTGTGTACTCTGAGAACTTTACCATTGCTGATCAGTGCTAAAGTGCAGGTACTTCATGCGTAAGTTTTGATTATGATTGGTTATCTATGATTGCCATATTTGATTTACTGATAAGCCCCTAGTAAAGTGCACTGTGTGTGCGCCCATGGCTTGTCAATCAAATGCTAGTGGGCCTGCATCACCGGTTGTGCCACCCACATGAGTAGCCTCATAAACTTGTCTCTGACTTGCCATTGCAGTGTCTGTGAGTACAGGTTTAAACTGCCATGTTGACCTGAAATGTGCACACACTTGCAAGGCCCAAGTGTTCCCTTTCCTTATATATAAGACACCCCTAAGGTAGGCCCAAGGTACCGCCAAGGGCAGGGTGCAGTATATGCAAAAGATAAGACATGTACTTGTGTGTTTTACATGTCCTGATTGTGAAATACTGGCAATTTCATTTTTCACTAATGCACGGACTAGCTCTTCCATAGGTTATCATTGGAGCTGCCTTGAAGCAACTTACAAGTGTAACTTTCTATTGTGAAATGCTAAAGATTTGGAGTTTGGGTTCTTTGAATACACAGCTTTTAGTTAAGGTCGTTTTTAAAATGTGTGTTTGAAAATGCCACTTTTAGAAAGTGGGCATTTTCTAGCTTTACCATCCAGTGCCTCTGCCTGCCAGTGCAATCAACGTCTGGTTTAGATGGACAGCGGGGTTGTTTGTGCATTAACTCTAGATAGTCACACAAAGAGAGCTGAGGTCTGCTCTGCTTTTCCTCACAGCCCATTACCAGGCTGATTGGCCTTCCTGAGCAAGAGTGGTGGGAGGAGTTGTCACTAACACCTGACTATAGCTTGCCTGGCCTCTCACAATGCTATCTCCATCCCCTGTAGTGTATCTTGTGGACAACAAAGACCTTCCTTTGAAGTATGATTATACTATGAAAGTATTTGATCAATAACTCCAGACATTTAGAACACTTCTGGATCAAGAGGAGACTCTACCATGAGGAAGAGCTGGAGTACTGTCAGAAGGTGTTCTGCCCATTTGCTGTGTTGCTTTGAAGGGTTGGCCCACAGTGTCTGCTTCTGTCTTGGAAAGGACAAAGCCTGGACTTTGCTTTGGTATCCTGCTTAAGAAAATTTGCCAAGGGCTTGTGTGTGCTTGCTGCCTGTTAAATCTTGGACCATAAAAGACTTCACCTGCAGCATCCCTCAACTCCACTGCTGGGAGTTCTGACCTGCCAAGTGGTGGCAATTCTGGTTTTGAGCCCCTGGAGGTGGTTCTGCTGCTTCTGGACTTAGAAAACCCATGCATTGCTCTTTCAGCGCTATTTTTCCTGCCGCAAGCTTGCCGTGTGGTTGAAAATATATATATTTACTGAAAATGCAAAGGTTACAGGAACGTTATAGTGAGACTGACATTTCACTCATACTTAACCAGAGAAATTCAGCAGTTATAGTTAGCTGAGCTAACTATAACTTATGCCCCCACAATGCACTGCTTATGACCTCACATATTACATCACTCTTGACATGGTCAATGATATAACTCATGACATCGCTGATGACATCTCAATCAAATCATTTCCTATCTGGAAAGGAATTTATTCAAGCTTTTTGCAGGAGAAAATGGGCCAGCAAAAAGGATGCCACGACTAACAAATTGAGGTATTTGTGGACATTCAGATACTTAAAAGTAATGGAGAATTTACACTTGTTAGGAGCGTATCTATTTGCTAATCCCTAACTCGCCTACTACAGCCATGAACGTTCCTCTATGGGTAAAAACAACTTTTGGAACTGGGCCTTTTTTAATTGTTTGTAATTAATTGTTTGTAATTATCAACAAAAATAGAAATGTGGGAGCCTTCCATAAAATGTACATTCTACTTCTTCAAGGGGCAGAGAGCAGACGCTGGCTATTTCTTTACTGGCAGTCACCTTAATGCTGGGAGAAGCTTTAGAGTGACGCTTGTTCTTTGAGTTTCTGTACATCTCTCGGTTTACGATATTACTTTAACCCGGCTTCATTGTACTCGAGGAAAGGTTAATTCATTTGGTGTTTTGCGCAAACATGTCAATTGACCTGGCCCGCACGAGCCCGGCTTGATTTCAAGCTTCAGAACCCGCTTCTGCTGCTAAATGGCAAAAATGACACACACCGTGGAATAAACTGAAAATCGATCATCCGCTCGGCTCTGCTGGCTGCCCCAGTCAGTTTCACTCAGTGACTGCTCTGAAATGTGCTTTCCCTCGGCCATTAGTGGATCTCCTTCGGCGTGTCTCGGCAAACCAAGCACTGGAGCTAAAAATGAGCTTCAGTTTCTGGCCGTCAAATAAATTAACCGTGTTCCTTTGAATTAAATCTACCTCTGTTTCTCGATTTCTCCTTTTCTGTATGACATCAACTCTGCCTGAAGAGAATGAGGCAAATTTAATTTTGTCATTTGTTTTCTTCAGGCACTCAAATGTCACAGACAGTAAAATCTCAGATATGCTATGGATTAACGCGCAGCCGGTGAAAACTATTTCTGTGAGGACAGACACACGTTTTAGTATGCTTAAGGCACGGAGGGGCTGAATGCAGGCCTTCTCCAAACTGCATTTGCTACTTCTTCGCATTAGCATAAACCGGACATTATTCTGCGGTCGACAATTTAAATTAAACAGGATCTGATTGAAAATGAATTTTGACCTTGTTAAATTTCTGTGAAATTGATCTGCATGCCCGGTACATCCAGGCATACGGCAGGTTTAATCGGTCCGTCCTCTCTTGCCACACGGTGGTGTACCTGGACGAGTGTGTGCACTCCACATCGGCAGGCGCCAGCACGCAGCTAAGGGTCGTCCATGTAGTTAATATTAAGGCTCGTTAGGGGCTACACATCCCCACACAGGCTATACCAAGCAAAACCAGGGGCCGTCGTTGGGTGGTTCACGATCCCCATCCCTCCATGTCAAGGGTCTCTACCTTTTGAGAAGCGAGAGCCACTTCTGATCCTTATATATGGATTAGGAAACAGCACAAAAGGGCAAACCATTTATTCACTGATCTTACAAAAACCCCTCCTTCTGTGATCAGTGCACATCATTAATGACAGAAGAGCTGTGTCTGGAAAGGTTTATGTTATGTTATGTTATGTTATAGTGTGTTTATATAGTGCACGGCTACTCCAGAGGAGTGTCCCGGCGCTTTCCACAGGCAGCTCAGTGTAACACAGCAAAACAAACAAACAGCATAGCACAAGGCAACAGGGGAGAGAGAAAAACCTAAAGGTTGAAAAGCCAGGTCTTCAAGCTCTTTCTGAACTGCAGCAAATTAGCAGAGCTGCGTAGAGCCAGCGGAAGCGAATTCCAAAGCTGGGGCGCCTTAAAGCTAAAAGAGCGCCCCCCAGTGCGCGCCTTCCTAACCCGCGGCACCACGGCCAGAAAGAGAGAATCTGACCGCAGTGAACGGGCTGGACGGTAAAAAGACAACCTCCGTTGCAAATATCTTGCACCAGTGCCAAAGAGTGCTTTGTGCATCAGCGTCAAAGATTTAAACATAATCCGCTTCCGGATAGGGAGCCAGTGGAGCGTCTGCAGCAGCCCAGATACTCGCGCTCGCCTATGAAGGCCAAAAATGGCACGAGCAGCAGAGTTCTGGGCCACCTGCAGGCGCTGTACCAAATAATCCGGGAGACCAAGGTAAAGGGCATTCGCATAATCCAGCCTGGATCCAATCAAAGCTTGCACAGTAATCCGCCTGTGCTCCACAGAAAGTAATGGTAAAAACTTGCGGAGCATCTTCAGAATGCCAAAACAGGAGCCAGCCAAACCAAGAACATGTGCTCTCAGCAAAAGTTTATTGTCCAGCTTAACTCCCAAGTTTTTGGCAACCAGCGATGACTGTGCAGGAGGACACATATCCGGCGGCCACCAATCCTGCCACTCCGGGTCGGTGGCACAGCCGAAGAATAGGACCTCCGACTTACTGGAATTGGCCTTCAGGCTATTCTGTTGGAACCAGTCGAAGACCATCCCCAGGCACCCCCGAATGCTCTCTCCATCAAATGCCTGATCTTTCCCGCATGTGAAGAGGAGTTGCGTGTCATCTGCGTAGGACACGATCTGGGCCCCATGAGCCTCCACCAAGGCCGGCAGGGGAGACATGAAGATGTTAAACAATGTCGGGCTCAACACAGAACCCTGTGGAACTCCGACTCCCAATGGCGGCATCTCGGCGGCGCTCTGGGAAACCCAAATCGTCTGCGGCGGCCCTCAAGAAAAGATGTAAACCATTTTAGCACCGTCCCCCTGAGGCCGATGGCATGGAGCCTGGCGAGGAGCGCCACGTGGGGGACGGTGTCAAAGGCCGCCGACAGGTCCAGCATGACAAGCATGGCCTTACCTCCAATATCCAGAGTCTCGCGAATAACCTCCGAGACTTCCAACAGAGCCGTTTCCGTACTCAAATTAGGGCGGAACCCAGATTGGGATGGGTGCAGAAGATTATTGGTTTCGAGAAAACCCGACAAGATGCCATGCACATGTTTTTCTGTGATCTTCGCCAGAGCCGGAAGAAGAGAAATAGGCCTGTAATTGGCCAGGACCTCAGTATCCAAACCGGGCTTTTTCAGGAGGGGGATCACCATCGCCCTTTTCCAGGTGCGTGGGACACTCCCTTCCCTCAAAGAGGCATTAATAAGAGGATTAACCAGTGGATTCACCACCGCTGCCATCCTAGCCAAAAATTTGGCAGGGCAGGGGTCTAACGGCGAGCCTGATATCAGGCCGGCCAGCAGCAGCAGGGACGCATCACTGGAAACAGATGGAAAAACCGATAGTGCAGCGGCAAATATGGGCGGTGGAACGCAACCGGCCCTAGGGCCGCAACACCCCTCCTTCGGCCTGTCCAAGAAAGAAGCCTGAATCGCCTTAATCTTGTCAGTAAAGAAACTGGCCAGATCACGCGCCCACAGGTCAGGTGAGACTGATAGGGGTAGGTTGGAACTGGGGTTCGTGAACTCCTTCACAACCGTGAAGATCTCCTTACAGGAGTTCCCCGACTCCTCAATCCTCCTAGCGAGATAATCCTTCTTAGCACACAGGATATCCCGATGATACGCCTTCATAGCCAGCCTGTAGGTGGATTTGGCCTTCTCGTCATACTGACGGCGCCAGGCCCGTTCGGCAACCTTACATTGGCTGCGCGCCAATCGCAACCCCTCCGTAAACCACGGCGCAGATCGCCGGATTGCCGTGGACCGGGGGGCCGTTCCAGGGGCAAGATCGTTTAGCCTTTCAGTCAGCCAAAGCTGCAGAGCCTCAGTGTCCTGTTCCAGAGCGCCCGAAAAGGGGCAAGGATGATTCACAAGCGCCTGCTCCAACATATCGGGCGTTACTCTATGCAGTGCTCTCGCAGCTGTTCTGGGCAGTATGGGGGCACTACTGTTCGTTCGCCCGTTCTCCAACACGGAGAACCTGATCAACCTGTGATCCGTCCAGAGCACAGGCAGAGTCTTAATATCCGCAATCGGGACCGACGAAAACACTTGGTCCAGGGTATGCCCTTTCTCATGTGTAGGACCAACCACAAAAGGTACAAGGCCCATCGAGGATGTAATATCCAGCAGTTTAATTGAGTCCGCATCCCCCGCCACATCGAGGTGGCAATTGAAGTCGCCTGCCACCACACAATGCTGTGTGGACAGCGCCAGATCAGAAATAGCAATCTGCAGGTCCTCCAAAAAGGAGCCCATAGGACCAGGAGGCCGATAAACCAATAACCCCTTCACGGCTTGGGATGAAGACAATCTGAGCGTGAAAGCAAGGGACTCAGAACCCCCGATAGAAATCTGGGGGAGCACAGAACAAGACACGCTCTTCTTCACCACCACAGCAACCCCACCACCCCGACCCTTCACTCTGTCCTGCCGAAAGATATTATACGCATGTGGTCTTTAAGGACCAGTTATGCCTCTTTACACTTCTTTATGAAACCTGTGCGATTCAAGCGCCTCATTTGGGTTTACGGCCTCCCGATCATGCATTACATGTGATGAAACTACTCTCATTATGATAGCTAGGTCCCAAAGACTTTCACAATCTGGCCTACTTGCCTTCAAATCCATCCATTGATGTCCACAAACTGGCTCTGCCTTAATGATCAAGATTAGGAATAGGTTTACGCAGACTGCATGGTGATCTCATAGTAAACCTATAACTGCAGCCTTTTATGTACTTGTAAGTAGACCTCTGAGACAAGGATGAAACACAAATAAATCAATCAAGAGATTGCTTTAGAAGGTTGAGTATATTTAAAGAACAAAAGAAAGGAAAGAAAGTAAAATAAAAGGAAGAAAGAAGAAAGAAAGAAAGGAGAGAAAGTATAGAACAAAGAAAAGAAGGAAACAGAATGAGAAAGAAGGCAAGAAAGAAAAAGGAAGCAAGGAGAGAGGAAAGAAAAAATGGAAGATGGAACATGGAGGCGGCGAGGGGCAGGAATGAAGCAGATGAAAAACATATTTTTATTTAAGGCTTGTAATTGAGCAGCAGTCCTAATTGGTCACCTTTCTGGGCCTCGAAGCTGCATATTAAAAACTAGCCTCACAGGGGGGGGCGTGGCCCGCGGACAATGGCGGCGTTTCTGTAGCTCTCCCGGGTGGCGAGGTGCGGAGGAGCCGCGACGAGACTCCTAACGTCTTTTGCACACATGGGAATCGTCAATTTGCCCTTCGGAATGGCTGGGGCACTGCTGGGGTGACTGTGACATCTCATATTTGCCTTATCTCTACATATTTGTCGTCGCATGTATGAGGCACCGGCATCAGGCACGGCGTCCGCCATTTTGTTTGCCGAGCTGAATGGAATTCCTGCACTGGCGCGAATGGAGCTTCAACCACGGCGTTTCTCTATCTATTGAAGGTATTGGTGGACTGCCTTGACCATTCTTCATATAAATAGTCCGCTGCACGTTTTGATGTGTTTTTTTTTTCCTTTTTGAGCGAAGTTCTGGCTCTTTTTCGACCATTTTTCTTTTTATGGAGTTTTTGTCCCGCAGCTGGCTCTTCCCTCTTCCTCACAGTGTCATTGCATTTTGTCTGCACATTATTTTGCGAACTCTTTCCTGTATCGCTTGCCAGACATGAGCCATGTTCTTTCTCTAATTACACTTTGACATTTGTTCATTTACCTCATGAAGCTACCTGCAGTTATTACATGTCCATATAACTGCCATTTCACTGTTGCTCTTTTCTAACATTATTCTCCGTTGCCTGGTAGTATTACGAAGATTTAGACTTGCGCTTTATGCTGCTTGTCGCCTCATTATATCGCCCTGGATTTACCATGATGTTCTGACGCAGTGTTAACTTGGTCACGCTTCTGGATGTCTACGTCACCTTGTGCTGCTGTTCACTGTTTCCTCATCTTATCGCTACTACCTCTGTTCTAACACCTATGGGTAGACTGTCCAAGGACATACGTAAGCCCCCTCCAACTCCTCGTAAATTTCTTCTTCACACAGGGTCTAGATACAAGTGCCTCGAGATGGATGATTCTTCTAACCCATCAATACAGAGCCCTTCCTCAGTCTCGGCTCCACATACCAGTGGCGTCACTAAAGCTTCGACTAAAAGGCTGAAAAAGGATCCTCCATCTCCTCCCAAGCAAAGCTCTTCGGTGACGATGGATATACTTTTGGAAGAAATCAGGGCCTTACGTCCTTTTATGGAGGAAACTAAATCTACCCTTGAGGAGACCAAATCTACTCTTCAGCTACTTTCCGACAAATGGTCGAGTATTGATAGTCGTGTTACACATTTAGAGCAACATGTTGACACTCTTGCTTCTTCAGTTGCCAAGGTTGATCCATTGTGTGCTCAGGTGACTGCGCTCCACAAACAAATTGAGAATTTGGAAAATAGAGGTAGGAGAAATAACCTCCGTATCTATGGCCTGGCGGAAAACTCAGAGGGATCTGATGCCTTAGCGTTTTTCAAGTCCTTTCTACCGAAAATTCTTCAATTACCAGACACTACTGGTCTGAACATCCAAAGAGCTCACCGGTTAGGTCCTCCTCCAACTAGCTTTTCATCCACTCATCCTAAGAGGCCTCGAGGTGTTATACTTTATTTTTTGGAATATACTGATCTACTCACCGTTTTGTCTGCTGCCAGGGCACTTTCTCGACTCACATGGTCTGGTAGTCGGCTTTTCTTTTCACAGGATTATGCAAAATCGACTGCTGATCGGCGTAAGGACTTCCTTTCACTCCGTCCACAGCTTCGATCTATGGGAGCGAGATATGGGCTTTTCCATCCTTGCCTATTCAAGGTGACTTTCGATAACAAGACTATCACCTATGATGATCCGCTGAAATTGAAGAGCTTTCTGTACTCTCATGGCGCTACCAGCATGGACACTGCTGCATCGTCTGGTTCTTAATATTTTGCTACAATTACTTGTATTGTGTTCACAATTATTCGCTTTGTTCTTGATTGATTTGTTATGGCTGTTCTGTTTATAAGATCCTCTCAGTTTGTTGTTTGTGCTCGGTTAATTGTGTATGTGCTTCACACCTAATGCTCTGCCTTTTCTTCCCCCCATTATTACAGATTTCCTTCTTCAAACCATCATTTGCCTTCATATACCCGGAGTTCGTTGCGGTTGTCTTCCCTCCCTGCCTTCCCTTGGGAGCTTAAAGCTCGTCATTGTTCTATGTGGCCTTCACCCTCCTCCCCTTTTGTCAGTCTTCGACAATATGTAAGTTTTTTACCCTTCCTTTTATGTTATATTGTTGTTCTCTTTTTTATTTTTATTTCCTCTTTATGCTCGCTAGTTCCTTCTTTCCTTTTGATCTTGATCACATTTTTCCATCTCTCTTCATTCCTGATCTTTTTCATCCTGCATTTCTGTGTCCTAACCTTTCCTTTATTTCCTTACATTGTTACTGGTTTTCACTTCTATGTTTTTCATGACATTATTCTCCTTCATCTTTGTTGTCTCCTATTATTTCATATGAATGCTTCTCATACTATTTTCTTGGCTTATCTCTCCACTTTCTCCTTTTTTGATATGTTGATATACTCTTCTTTTAACATTGTTTCATGCCTTTAAAAATATTTTCTTGGAATGTTAGAGGTTTGCATTCACCAATTAAAAGACAGAGGGTGTTATCTCATTTGGCCACACTTAATGCAGATATTGCTTGTTTACAGGAATCACACTTGTCAGCAGTAGAATCTGCCAAACTGAAAAGGAGTTGGGTGGGTGAAGTGTATTTTTCTCCAGGTGATGGTAAACGAAATGGCGTTTTGATATTGTTTAAAAAAACTCTCCTAATCCAATCTGTAACGCATTTCGCTGATACCTTAGGTAGATGGGTGTTAGTTAACTTTACACTTGACAATGTTCCCTTGTCTATTTTAAATGTGTACGCCCCTACTTGTGGAGATCCTTCCTTTTGGTCCTCCTTAGCTCCGTTAATTGTTCTAGTAGGGGACTGTAATGAAGTGTTTGACCCCTTCTTGGATCGCCACTCATCTAGCACCTACATTCCTCACAAATCACAAAAAGCTTTTACTCACCTTATCGCACAATTCAAGCTTACTGATGCCTGGAGGCTTTGCAACCCCACTTCCAGAGAATACTCTTTCTTCTCACCCCCTCATCACACTCAATCTCGACTAGATTATTTTTTCCTCTCACGTCACCTTACTCAATCCCTCATTTCTTCTGATATTGGCTCTATTCTCATATCAGATCATGCCCCAGTTTCCATTACATTAGATGGGTTGCAAAATCCTAGTTCCTTTAAAAAATGGCGTTTCAATAATGCTCTTCTTCTTGATGCAGAATTTAAATCTTCCTTTACGTCCTTTTTTCATGAATATTTTTTGTTTAATCATACAGATGAGGTTCCATTCCCTGTAGTCTGGGATGCCTTTAAGGCGTCGGCTAGGGACTTTATCATCACTTATGTTTCTCGTAAACGAAAGAAAGCCCAAGAAGATACTACTGCTCTACTTTCTAAAATTAAGCATTTAGAGCACTTATATTTTACTTCTAACTCAAAAAATTGCCTAGACGATCTTGTTTCTGCCAAACTCCAATTTAACAAAGACTCTACATTCAATGCCTCTAATTTTCTCTTAAAATCTAGCGCCAAATTCTATGGTGGGCAAAATAAGGCTGGTAAGCTATTGGCTAATTATCTAAAGGTCAAACATAACAAAGTTAACATTGAATCTGTTTACGGTCAAGATGGTTTGCTGAAGCATAAAAATGAGGACATCTTACAGGAATTTCTGCTTTTTTACAAAACATTATATACTTCTGAAGCTTCTTCGTCTGAACAATCCATTTCCCACTTTTTGTCTACTATAGCATACCCTTTTGATACCCCCCCGGACCTTTCTTCTTTAGAATCTGATCTTACTCATAGAGATCTTCTTCACGCCCTTCATACTCTCAAACAGGGTAAAGCGCCGGGGCCGGACGGATTTACTGTTGAATTCTTTTCCTTTTTCTCAGACTTGCTAATTCCCAAATTGCATCTGCTTCTCTCCACTTTTCTACAAACTGGTTCGGCTTCTGTCTCATTCTCCGATGCTCTTATTTGTATTATTCCGAAGCCAGGTAAGGATTTACAGCATTGTAAAAACTACCGCCCTATCTCTCTGGTAAACATTGACTACAAAATTTTCTCTAAGGTATTGGCTCTCCGTTTGGAATCTTCCCTACCCGAACTCTTAGGGAAAGAACAATCTGGCTTTGTCAAGGGTAGATTGTTGTCGGACAACACCAGATTATTTTTTGACGTTCTCTCTAAAACTTCACATTGCCCTCACTCCCTTGCAGCTATAGCTTTGGATGCGGAAAAAGCTTTTGATCGAGTAGAGTGGCCTTATCTTTTTGCTACTCTTAAGTGGTTTGGTTTTGGACCAAGGATATCTTCCCTGATTTCCCTTCTTTATTCGCGTCCTAGAGCTGCTATTTCGGCAAATGGAGGCTTGTCCTCTTATTTTACGTTGGGTAGGGGGGTTCGGCAAGGATGCCCACTTTCTCCATTTTTGTTTAATCTTGCCCTAGAACCTTTTCTTTTACGAATTCGTCAAAATAAAGATATTCATGGTTTTACTTTTAATGACTCCAACATTAAAATGGCAGCTTATGCTGATGATGTTTTGTTGTTTATGTCTCAGCCAGTCACCTCCGTCCCAACATTTCTTGACGAAGTTCACTCCTTTGCTCTAGTTTCGGGTTATAAGCTAAATAAAGATAAATGCGAGATCTTGCCACTTACTAAACATACTTTCAAAGATGATTTTTCTCCTTCAGGTTTTACTTGGAACCCTAATTCTATTAAATATTTAGGCCTCCTTTTTCATTCCTCTCTTTCAGGTACAATTACTAAGTCTTTGGAGGACTGCATACATAAATTAACTACTCTTACTAGCAAATGGCACCCTCTCTATTTATCGTGGTGGGGACGGTTGGATACCATTAAAATGATGCTTTCTCCAATTGTTCTATTCACAATCTCTAATATCCCACTTCCTATTCCCTTGAAATATTTCAAAAAGATAAACTCTATTCTCTCTTCCTTTTTATGGGGTCATAAAAAATCGCGTATGTCTTTAGCTAAGCTGATGCGTCCTAAAAGGGAGGGAGGGGTAAATTTTCCTTACTTTCCCTTATATCATAAATCTTTCCTGTTGCATCAAGTTTCTCATTGGCTTGAGGACATCTCACCAACATCTCCTCTCTGGTTAACCCTGGAGCAATCTTTCATTTTTCCTTTTTCCTTCAAAGAGTATCTTATGTTCTCTCGCAGACCTCAATCCATCTCTACCCCTATTCTTAAGCACACTTCCAAAATATTTCCTTGCTTACCCAGCTCGTCCTTTTTTGATCAACCTATTTGGCATAATACATCCATTTTAATTAACAATAAGCCAATCTTTTGGAAATCTTGGCGATCCCGGGGTCTTATTTGGGTGAGGCAATTATTTCATCATACTCAAATTATCCCCTTTGACTTAGCTGCAAATTCTTTTAATCTTCCTCTTGCTTTCCATACCAAATATTCAGTCTTGACTCGCACCTTGCAGCAAGCCTATGAAGCACATCTTGCTGCATCACCCTCATTAACCCTCACATCTTCTGCTACACCTTCCTTGCACTCTTTGCTTCTTACGCACTCTAAAGCTTCCAAAATCTACGCCTCTTTCCACATTTTGCCGCATCCTCGTGTCAAAACCAACACAGAAGAATACTGGGAACAGGATTTTGAAACTTCATGGTCTGTTATATTATGGGACAAATTGTGGTTAAAAATTCGTAAGTCCTCTAGGGCGGCCAATACAACCCAAACACTATTTTTTATTTACAATCGTTTATTGTTCTCACCTCTCACCCTCAGCAGCCACTTCCCAGATACCTCAGATAAGTGTTGGTCTTGTTCCCTACCGCATGCAGACCTTTTTCATATGCTTTTTGGTTGCCACCTTGTCCTTAAATTTTGGAGGCAGGTCTGGCTTCAAATTACCAAGATTTTTACTTCCACTCACCCTTTCTCCTTATCTCACATTTTCTTAGGGAGTTTATCTCCCATCTGGGAACATTACACCAGTAATATTAGAATAATTGATTTACTAATAGCTGTGGCATTTCAACAAATCACCAAAAACTGGAAGGATTTTACCAAATTATCTTACAAAGCATGGTGGTATGCTGTTTGCTACAATCATAGACTGGACACTACTTTTGTTTATCCCTTAACCTTAGCTGTTAAACGAAGAGAATTATGGAACCCAGTTACAGTATTTTTTGACGTAAATGCCCGTACCTCTCTGTCTTTACTCCCGCGCCAGCAAGAAGTTTCTAAACCTCCATGAATTCATGTTCTTCTTAATAAGGTACTTCTTTTATGTTCTTATTTTCTTCAACTTTGCTATTGATTATATTGTATTTTTCATATTCCGTTTTAAATTATTTACCTCATACTAACTGCCAGTTTTTGCTTATATTTTTTCTTATTCTGTGCTATTTTATTGTATAACTTATATTATGATATTGTCATTACTTAACTAGCTATTTTTCCTGTATTCAACTGTTTTTCTTTTTTTTCGTTTTGTTTTTCCTATTTTTCTCTCTGTATTATGTAATATTTGAACATCTCTTATTTCAATAAACATGTTTGAAACTTAAAAAAAAAAAAAACTAGCCTCACAGGCAGGGAGCTTCTCCAAGATAGACTGAGAGATACTGGTAGCTTGCCATCGACCTGTGGAGACCCCTGTTCTATGTGCTTATTTGTTAGTCAAGCGTATACAGTTTTTTAAGGATGTCATTAATCTGTGGTGTCTGCTAAAGCCAACAAAGTAATGTTCCAGTTGGTGTGTTCCACACTACCCCTTCTCTGTCTTTGCACAGATGTGATTGTATCTTTCTTAGCATTGGTCCATTTCGTCAGGTCCTTCAGCCATACATCAACAGGGGGTGCCATTGAGGAATTACCGGCCATCGCTATCCTTTTTCTATGACAAGAGCAAAGTTGACATATTTGTTTTTGGTGAGCTGATTTTTGAGTGGCGGGACTTGTCCCAGAAGGCAAAATGCTAAGTTGCACATAAGATGTATATCTGCTACTTCTTAAATTAGGACCACTGCCTCTTTCCAGTTGTCCTTACCCAACGGCTACTCCCAAACCATATGGTAAAACCTACAGCGGATGTTTGGCATCTAATGCAGAGATCAAGTGCTCAATAATACATTCTATGTTAGAAAATTCTATCGGGCAGTGTCTTTATGGTATTGTTTAATATAGGTTGTGAATGAGGTCTTGGTACTGGGTACAAGACCTACATGTAAGTAAGTATTTATGCACAGAGCCCTTGGCGAGCCAAGAACAAGAACAGATATATACCTCCTTCGAGCTTTAGACCCAATGTTATAATTCCCAAAATGTACCTACCTGGGTCTGAGTCACAACAAGAACCTGGCCATTGAAACTTACAGACAAAACAATGTTCAGCAAGATGCCAACCCAGGGGGCGGTATGTTTATTGATGGGCTGCTCTACAGAGATATGTCTCTTCGGCCGCTAAGCCAGTGCTGCTTATGATTGGCCTTTCAATCATTCACAGCGTACACATCAGATGTTGCTGCTTTCTCTTTTCTATGAAGGAGTGCGTCCCCCCTCCTTAGGGAGGAAGGCATCATCGCAGTTCAAACAATGACTTCAGGTGTCATGGAGATAGCCACTACACCAGCCCAGAATCCCACCAGGGACCCCCACAATCAGTTCTGTCTCATAACCAAAAGCATCCTGCTGGCTGCTGGAGTCAAACCTTTGTGAGTCTCGTCATTGCCTAATGTCTGCTCTGTAAGCTGCTGCTTGCTCCTTCATGGAACCACCTAAGTGGTGGTGCTTATTGCATTTTCTGCTGCAGTGGGGGTTGGAGAGAGCACCCATTCCAGGGGAGCCCTTCACAGAGACCCCCTTTGTCTCCAGTCAGGACCCAACTTCTAAAGCATCAGTAATGAAGTGAGTGGTTCCATTATATATGATTTTCTGATTGGCCTGTAACATTAGTGGATATTTCAAACCCACTTGACACTAGAGGACCGTTGACTCGAGGAAGAAATTGTACTGTTGCTGCTCTGCAGGTTTATAATCAGGGAGAATGAAGACATTATGATATGACATGATATCCATTTGTAGAGTGCAACGAATCACACCCAAAAGTGTATCTTGGTGCTAGCCTCTTCCGACCCCATCCTCAAACTTCTAGAATAGCCAGGTTTTCAACAATTTCTTAAATTGACAGAAATATTCACAGCTGTGAAGAAAGACAGGAAGCTGATTCCATGCATCGGAGCAGTGTGAGAGAAGGATCTACACCCATGTCTGGAAAGCCTGGTCCACAGAATAGAGATAAAATCCTTATCACTAGATCTCAGCATTGGAAGGTGGGTTATTGGGAGTGGTAGGTAGGCACCTAACACCTCCAACAAGGTCACCAACATGGTACTGGGTCCTAAATAGGGTCTCCATAAATTAGTCTGTTGCTCAACCCTTGGTAGCTGACACCAAGCAATAAGGCTTAACTTAGGAGACAGGCATGTGAAGCATTTAAAAACACAAATACAGTGAATAAGTACAACATAACACACAATGAAAATCACACACTTAGTTATAAAAAGAGGAAATAGTGTAATCTTTAAAATGACACCAAAACCATGAAGATCCAATGTAGGGAACCAGATATATGAATTTTGGATGCACTCCAGGAGGGGGACACTGGCTGGAGAACTTTCAGTTAAGATCTGTTGACCTATATCTGCAGGGAGTCCACTCCTTACTCCTTCTTGAAGCTAGGCAAATTCCTCAGAGGTGTTGTCTCAAATAGTGCAGCAGGTGCAGTCGACACCAGGCAGGCTCTTGTGTGGATCAGAATTCCAGCAGAACAAGCCTCCTTCTTCTTGTAGTTTCAGGCAGCAGAACTGAGGGGCTTCGCAATGCTCACATATTTATCCAGTGTTCTCTGGCAACAAGCAGGGGAGCGCCCCTGTTCAATGAGGTGCAGGGCAACACCCTTAAGCATGACAAGGTCCTCCAAAGTATGTCATAGTCTTGTCCCTGAAAGCACTATTCTTTCAAAGTCCATGATGGCTGAAACTTCAACGGAGCAGTAAGAGCTAATTAAACCAACTCCCAGAGTGGCTCATTTCCATACCTCTCCTCCCTCTAACATCTGCAAATTCCTTCCGTAAGCCTGTGGCTGGGGCACAGGGGATGGTGGTAGGTCGGCCTGACATTCCCTGCCTGTCCTGTTCTAGTTTGAACCCTCACTCTTTATGACCCCTCCCCCGTGCTCTGGCATTCCTGTGTATCTGCAGAGATCTCTCCAGCAGATAGCCTCTCCCCTGGGTAGTCACTCATCACCTACTCAAGGAAGCCTGGCTAACCCTGTCATATCTGACTGATCAGGGAAGACTGCGGGAAGGCTGGACTTTGGCTTACAAAAAAGAACGTCTTATAACCTCTTTTCTGTGTAAGTTATATTAAATTCAACAATGGCAAATGGCCGGATTTATCAATACCATTCTATTCAGTCCTTGAATGGTATTTTTTCCATCAATTCCTTGCAATAGTTATGCATCCATAAAATATTGCCATGTTAGACTATGAGACCAACTATCTACAATGGGGGGAAATTAAATGTGCAATTTCTCTTTCACCAGGGTTTATAAAACATCAATTATAAAGACTCTGCTCATACTTACAGGATCCCCACCCCTGGGACACATGTGTTGCCCCGGGGGTGCCTAATATGTTACAATTATGTTGATTAATACTTTACAGTGACCACAGCACCAAAGTTGACTTTGCGGGGAATTTCCTACCCTGTGGAAAAATAAACTGGGCAGCTTTTACTCACCAGGGTTTATAAACCATCTTTTATAGGTACCCTGCTTTTGGTTACATGACCCCTACCCCTGGAACACCTAGGGGATACCTTGCCTTGGGGGCATCTAATATGTAAAAATAAGATAAATGATCACTTTTCAAGTGCCCATCCCACCAAAGTCGAGGTTGTAGTAAATTTACTTTTAAAAACAGTGCTGCAACATAGGGCTGCTTTTAAAATGACATCAGGCTCTGAGCAGTGCACACATGGAAGTGCAACAAAGGCTGTTGGCCTCTAAACTGACGTGTCTTATTATATACTAGAGACTTATAGGTAGTTTTCATACCCATGCCCTATTATCTACTAGGGACTTATAGGGCAGGTCATGCCATTTGTAAGTATACCCTAATACAAAGTGTACCCTATACATGTGGGTGTTTAAACATAACAATGGCCCTGGGCTTGCCTAGCAAAGCCCAGGGCACTCTAAGAATGAGAAAACCAGCATCCAGGGGTCTCAAATGGTCCAAAATGTGGGGGGACACCGCAAGCAGATCCAGATTCCTCACCCTCAGGGTGTAAAATAAAAGTTTGTTTTTCACATATAGTGGAGAAATACCAAAAAGGGCTTTGTGAACAAGACAGTACTTAAAAGTGATATGTTTCCTCACGGGTAGCCAATGTAACCGGAGGAATGGTGTTGAAGGAGAGCCTGCTGGAAGATTACAAACCAATCTGCCTGCTGTATTTTGGAAGTTTCATCAGCAGAGTATTGTTAGCTGCCAGAAGCAGAGCATTGCTGTAATCCAGGCGACTGATAACCAGCACCTGGATCAGCGTTTTCCTGGACGAGGGAGGAAGCCAAGGAAAGACATTCTTCAAAGTGCGCATAGTGGCGAAACAAGTCCCTCTTAGCACAGAAACATGATTTCTCATTGTCTAGTCCTGGTCTATTGTTATCCCTAAGTTTTTAGTGAGTGACTTGGGATAAGAGCAGAACCCAGCTCCATCCGCCAGAATAGAGATAAAAGCCTTATCACTGGATCTCAGCATTGGAAGGTGGGTTATTGGGAGTTGTAGGTAGGCACCTAACACCTCCAACAAGGTCACCAACATGGTACTGGGTCCTAAATAGGGTCTCCATAAATTAATCTGTTGCTCAACCCTTGGTAGCTGACACCAAGCAATAAGGCTTAACTTAGGAGACAGGCATGTGAATCATTTAAAAACACCAATACAGTGAATAAGTAAAACATAACACACAATGAAAATCCCACATTTATTTATGAAAATAGGAAATAATGTAATCTTTAAAAATGACACCAAAACCATGAAGATCCAATGTAGGGAACCAGCTCCACCCGCCACCAGTCCGGCGCCCAGAGATGTTGAGCTTTGACAAATAGCAGGAACTCAATCTAATCACTATTCAGTTGAAGGCGGTTCCTACCCATTCAAGTAGGGATGTGTTTAATGCAGTTTTGGAAGTACTGCCTCGAATCCTCAATGTCTTGTTCCATAGTGATGATCAACTGAGTGTCATCGGCATACAAGATTATTTCAAAGCCATACGTTCTCACAATCTGCGCCAAGGGAAAACAATAAACATTAAACAAAATAGGGCTCAGGGATGAGCCCTAAGGTACTCTCTTGGTGAGAGGAACTTGCAGAGGCTTAAAGGAACCCAACAAGATAATTTGGGTCTGATCTTTTAAAAAGTCAGTTAAATACAGGGCCGGACTGGCTACCGGGCTTTTCTTTATAAACAATGCAAAACAAATGTTTTAAAAAGTATGCTTTAAAGCTATTTGTTTTGCATTGTTCATTTAGAAGTGCCAGCAGCTACCCAGCAACAGAATCAGCCCCCTTAGCAGTAAACCTGGACCCCAGGCTGCCACCCCAGCAAAAAACACCTGGTAGTCAGTCCGGCCCTGGTAACTACTTTAAAGTGGGCCCACTGACACCAACTTCACACAGTCTGTTGATCAGGATTGAATGAGATATTAGTTACTACTATTGTTAGTTCATGTCTCCTGATATCTAGCTCTTGTAGTATCTGTCAATGACCCCTTATGTCTAGCAAACTGTAGTATTTTGTTTCTGAAACTAAGCAGGTATGCAATGATCAGCCTAAGGGTGCCCCCAGCACAGGGGAAGGAGTTTGTAATTGATATGCCCTGTCCACCGACAAGAAGATCTCAAGGTAGCATGATGCCAGTGAGCTACTCTTCAATGAGAAATCCACACAGGGGCACTTAGATACCTTAGAAACCGCTGCAATGCTGATGTTACTTACAAGGGCCCCTCAGCTTCTTCAGCTCTATCTTCAAGATGTCAGATTCTGTCTCAGAACTCCACTAATTGTTTCTCATCAGAGAGTGTTGATTCAAATTCTGCCTGTGAGTTCCCTGCCACTTTGCCTGCAATCTTTACCTTTTGAAACCACCACTGGTTACTGTACAAAGCCTGATACCAAAGTGTATATGCTGACAGGTGCATTTCCACCAGACCTGGTAGATCATATACTCAGTTTCAACAAAAGAGGTGGGCTGGGCACTTCTCTTAAGGCACACCTCATGCCAGCCTTCTGCGCATTAGTCCTTCAATGCTGCCAGGTCCATTTGCATTTCGCATACTACTCATATCTTCAGTGCTAATATTTTCTGAGCCCTGATAGTAAGATAACACTCTGGAGCACCTACATGGGCCAAATGCTGCCCGTGGACTTCAAGTTGCAGGATTCCAGCAAACAACAGGCTCTCTGGGGCACCCTCAGCTCCAGATGCCTCATGGGCACAGTCCAGCCCGACCTGCCAAGCCAGGTCTTCCTTGAACCGGAACAAGCACCCTGGGACTGGTTTTAGGGTAACATCCTTCATCAGCCAGGCTACCTTGAATCCAGTGGCAAAGTGAGGAGGGGACCCACGTCTGGGGATACCCTGCAACTTAGGGGGAACAAAGCAAACACAAGGAGATGATGGATGGAGTGCTGAAACTTTTCAGACACTCACCCCCAGTCACAGATCTGGCTTGAATCCATCATCGTTCTTTAGCTCACTTCACCATCTCAGTTCAGACCCAGCTATATCCAAATCCGTCTTGACCCTGTGCCTCATTGGAACAGTCCAGCCCAAACTGCCAAGCTAGGTCTTCCCTGAACCGAAACAAGCATCCTGGGACTGGTTTCACGGTAACACCCCTCATCAGCCAGGCTAGCTTGAATCCAGTTGCAAAGTGAGCAAGGGACCCATGTCTGGGCATACCCTGCCAACTTAGGGCAAACAAAGCAAACACAAGGAGATGATGGACGGACTGCTGACACTTTTCAGACTCTCATCCCCTAGTTACAGATCTGGGTTGAATACATCATCGTTCTTCAGTTCATTTCGCCACCTCAGTTCCGACCCAGCTATATGCAAATCAGTCTTGACCCTGTGCCTCATGGAAACAGTCCACCCCGAACTGCCAAGCCATGTCTTCCCTGAACCGGAACAAGCATTCTGGGACCAGTTTCAGCGTAACACCCCTCATCAGCCAGGTTAACTTAAATTCAGTGGCAAAGTGAGCAAGGGATCCACATCTAGCATACCCTGCCAACTTTAGGGCGAACAAAGTAAACACAAAGAGCTGATGAACGGAGTGATGAAACTTTTCAGACACTCACCCCAGTCACAGATCTGGGTTAAATCCATCATAGTTCTATATGCAAATCAGTCTTGACCCTGTGCCTCATTGAAACAGTCCAGCCTGAACTGCCAAGCCAGGGCTTCCCTGAACTGGAACAAGCATCCTCAGACCGGTTTCGGGGTAACAACCCTAATCAGCCAGGCTAGCTTGAATCCAGTGGCAAAGTGAGCAAGGGACCCATGTCTGGGCATACCCTGCCAACTTAGGGCGAACAAAGCAAGTTCTGGCAGTTCGGGCTGGACTGTTCCCATGAGTCACAGGGTCAAGACTGATTTGCATATGGCCAGGTCTAAACCGGGTAGCATGGTGAGCAAATGAATGATGGATTTAACCCAGATCTCTTAACTGGGGGTAAATGTTTTGATTTGTTCTGCATTCCATCCATCAATTGTGTGTCTTCTGCTTTCACACCCTAAGTGCGCCGGGTATGCTCAGATGTGGCTCCCGGGCTCACTGTGCCACTGGATTCAAGGTACCCTGGATGATGAGTGGTGAAGCCTTGAAACTGGTCCTAGGATGCTTGTTTCTGATCCAGGGAGGACCTGGCTTGGCAGTTCGGGCTGGAATGTTCCCATGAGGCACAGGGTCAAGACTGATTTGCATATGGCCAGGTCTAAACTGGGTGGCATGGTGAGCAAAAGAATGATGGATTTAACTAAGATCTCTTGACTGAGGGTGAATGTTTTGATTTGTTCTGCATTCAGTCCATCAATTGTGTGTCTTTTACATTAAATGATTAGCATGAAGCCTTCTCCACAATCAGGTCTAATTTGTTTTCCTTGTATAGACGAGATCAACCATGCATAACAACAAACTTTACAGCAGGAGATTCAGAGCAGCTGGGACCTGTGGAGCTGGGACTTTAGTTGAACCTTTAGAGGCAGGACCCAGGTGGTCTTCGGTAGAGTTTGAGAGAACTAGATAGCAATAAGAGGGAATAGGCTGCTGCTAAATTTTAAGCTGAGGTGCAAAAGGCTATGGGAGAGTGTTGCAATAAAGCATTATTCTGAAAGGAACTAAGTCTCACAGTTCTTAATATTGTAGTGGGAATCATAAATAGCTTCAATTTGATGTGCTTAGGGGTTGTCACCAATCACTGACTGAGGGGTATTTAGAGTTTGGTAAATGGAGAAAATCTGCCAAAAATTGGCAGATGTCCCTTTCCCACTATTGAGATGTATACACATGCATACAGTCTCAATAGAGTGGCAAGTACATCTAAAATGTTTTCTTTTAGAAACTGCTTTATGAACACTCCAGTGCAAAGGCTCTGTCCAAGGGACCCTCCTTGCCCGTGGAACGTGTTTCTGAAGCTGGAGAGTGTAGATGGTCTAGAGACAGATAAAGCTCTGTACACATGGAAGAGAACTAGTACGCCAGAGGAAACTGAACATTTCTTCAGCCAACCCATATGAAACATCTCCCTTGTGTCAGGAAAGTGACAGTAGCCATGCAGTGAAGTATTTGAAGCTGCTGCACGGGAAACCCAAGAATCAATTGTAATTTGACATTTTGCTGTGAACCTGAATTGAAGTTGTGGGAATCCTTCGTCTAACTTTAACCTGAGACCTTTGAGTTTTTGGAGAATCAGTGAAGAAGGTGCAGACATTGTTTATAACTTGGGACATTGCCATTTTCATCTATGGAGGACAGTGACAGAGTGCCAAGGCTATGCAAAAAAATGTGACCTTGCAGGCTACATTTTGAAAGTTTGTTGAGGCGACTGTTAGACAATGAAGAAGAAACATTTGACCTTGTGCTACCCTGCTTAGCTACAGATTCTAGCCTTTCCCACCAGAAGATGTTTGTCCTCCAGAAGTTTTCTATGTCTGAAGGTAAAAATTTACCCTGAATATACCACTACCTCTTTCACAAACTTCCTTCATCACCTGTCTACTCAGAAAGGTGCCTAGGTCCTGGTCCACCATACCTTATAACTAAGGTTAGCCATCAACTTCAATCTAAACAATCTCTGGTGCTCATCAACTAGTTGACCAGGACCAGTTCAACCACACACAGTTGTCTTACATTGACTTTTGAGTATCAGTGTTTTTAATATTTTTTAAACTATTTTGACTGAATCCTGATCCTTACATCTGCTGTTCTTTACTTTGGTGTCATATTCATTAACTAAATTTATTTGGTAATTTTAACTCATGTATGTCTTAACTTTTATGTTCTTTATGCAGAGTTCTAATTTTACTCTTAAATGTTCTCTCTGGAAAAGGGCATGCTGCTTGTGCCAAACTACCATGAGTGAAGCAGGTAGTTCCCACAAAAACAAGTTTCATTAATAGGAATTACATTGCTTTGTTCTTCAACAACACAGACAAACTCAACTCACCCCAACAACAATGTTGCCTGTCATACACTTAGATCACAAATCCAGGTCTGAAAAATGACCCACAGGCAGATCCCTGTTTCTCTTCCTGAAGCCGGCCAACTATATGCCTGCATAGATAATAACAATGCAGCAAGATCTGTGCTAAAATATGGAAAAGGGGCCCCCAGAGTCCTGGCCGCTGACCTGTGGTAAGATGATGCTCTTGAAGGTAAGAGAACTTTGCTACTGCAGACTCTCTCTTGAGGTCATTCAAAGTCCATGTCAAGAGTCACAGGCAGCCAACTGCACACACCAACACTACTAGTGGGCTCTAATTTACCAACATGCTAACTGGTTTAGAAATCAGAGGCTGCACTTTCTTCAGTTTAATTCATTTGGCTTATTCACTTGATGCACTTGGTGCAGGTACATGCAGGCACTAACTAGTGCAGTGCTGCCCTGTGTTATTTTGTCTTGAGAGGCTGTTACATCCATTTTATGTTGGGATCACAGTTACTGCTTCTGTAAGAAGCACCACATGTTTCTTTAAGGATCACCTTGCTCTTGTTTAAACCAGACCCATCCATTGTGGGTGCATAAAGATGCAACCGGGTCATGCAGCCCTTGGTTGTTCTGACCCCAGCCCTCCTATTGAAAAATGTTTTTATGTTTTCTAGTTGATAATCAGTTGATTAGGTGTACTGCCAATTCTAAGGTTCTCCAAAGTGACTAGTGCTACCTCTGCAGTCTCTAAGTTTCTTAAACTTATTGGGTTTTTCCATAGCACAAATAAAAGAATAATCATTAAATCAAACCGGTGGAAAGATATGCTCATGAACAAATATTCACAAATAAAATATTGGGCAGCGGTTATTTAGAAGCAGCTATTCCACTAGCTATTTCATCTACCATAAGAGTCTGTTGCCTCCTGTGAGACGTCAGAGTTTGACTGAAGGAGTTCTCTCTAGACTTGAACTAAATTACTCGCATTAGAGCTCTAATGTATAGAATGGATTTGATATTTTAAATTTAGTGTGCTATTTCACAAGAAAGTGTGTATGAAATATCACAATAAACCAACCTACTAAATACTTGTGATATCTATAGCAGTATACGTGCCAGAATGAATTGATTCAAATCTGTTCTACCAGCACAATTGTTTAGTAGATGATTTTTACAACCAACTTCATTTTGCTCTCTGTGATTCTGAAAATTTGAATTGCTGTGAAAATTGGGAATATTATACCTGATTCCCATAGTGGTTTTTAGTAGGTCTTCTACCTGTAAATTACACCAGTTTTGAACTGTTGGAAAATCTGTGATACTAAGAAATTCCAGCATTCCATATATTTCCAAATTCAATAGGAAATTCTGATTCCTGCTGAGTTGAGGCCTTCAGGCCTCAACATCAGTGTGTTAATGTCAGGGTTGCACTAATCTCATAATCCGAATCCAACAAGACCAATGCTAATATCCACCCTTCCCCAAACCCACTGGCAACCATGCAAAGGGTAGTTATGTTGACCAACAGTAGATCCAGGGAAAGGGAGACAAGGGAAAGTGATACAAAAAGACTGAATATCTTCACTTTATCTGTACTTACAGCTGCATATGCACTGATATCTAGAGCAAGAAATAACGTTAAGTATTTGATGATTTTAATTCAAGTTCATTATTCCTAATATGGCATACAAGACTCCATGTGACAATCCTTGTTTAACTGACTATGGTTGGTTGAAACTATGTGATGTTCTAGAGCTAATATATAAATGAAGCCTCTATAATAGAACAAAAGAACAAGAACTGTAGTTTGTTCTTCAATAAAGATAACTACATTCAGTGATTTATAAATCAAGTCTGTGATCTGAACAATTCTCAGTGTATCATGGTCATCAGTTGTAACACAATGGATACACATTAGTGTTATTCTTTTCCTCCTGACATTATACATTCACTTACACACCACCAGCAATACTTTAATACTATTTATGATTCAAATATAATTTAAACAGAGTCTATACAGGTTTCGGATTCCTCTTGTTAAAATAATAGTAATTGAAAAGGATAGCTCAATTATTAGTGTGCATCTCAAAGTAAAAATCCTTCATGTCTAAAGTTATCCCAGAATATTTCTCTTTACCCAGGAAGTCTTTGAAAACTCCCTGATGAAAGTCCTATCTCTAGGCAACAAAGGTCTGGCTGCAGCAAATTAGTAGCATGATTGCTTAGCATGGAATGCCCTGAAAAACAAGGAACTTATATCCCATGACTTCAAGATGGCCACCACAATTGCAAGTCTTGTGAGAGTCCTGTTGAGCTCTGGGTCATGTAGTGTGTCTTGACTCTACTAGTGTGTTTTACATAATACAAGTGCTAAAGCCTTAAAGCCTCACACCAAGCAGCACTGCGGACTTCATCTGTAATAAACGACTCAAGCACCTGAAAAGTCTGGAGGAGGATATTTCTATGCTCATCCAGCATATAGAGGACACAAGCCATGACAGAAGAGTGAATAACAATTCATAGACTGGCATGGTATATAATCCCTCGCTTACACTTTGGGGCACTATCCCCCCTTTAGCGGCACTTTTATGCCGATAAAGCAGCGATATTTTTATCGCTATATTCACAAGCTGTCGCTAACAGCAGCTAGCTACAGCTGCTAGGCGAAATGGACCTTTTTCAATATTGCAACTTCAGTCAGTGATAATTATCGCTAATGATATGCAAGGGAGGCGTTCCCTTGCAAAATCTGACGTTAAACCAAGATTTCCCTATTCACAAGGGGAACCCTTAATTTGTTAATGGTTATAACTGCAACTAGAGGCAGTTTTTTAAGACCAGAAAATATCTGGTCTACAAATGGAGATAACCATTGGGGCCTCATTTCAGCAGGTGTTGTTGCTGAACCGCGCTGCAAGCAATGTTGCTGTGCTGCCCTGCCACAAAATGACAGGGCAGGACTGTGCACCGTCAATCAGATAGTGCACATTCCTGTGCCCCACACATAAAAAGTGTTGCAAAGCTGCAACAAAACTGCATTGCAACACTTCTCACTACACCCTTGTTGCGACAGCATGGATGCACTGTACTCACTGGAAAGCTCTCCATGACGCAAGTAGTGACAGTTACGCCAGGAATCCTGACATATCTGTCTGCACTAAAGTCACAGATTGCTGCAGATGTGTCACAACCATGATGCAATTCCAGCAATGCATGGGGCCAGCCTATCCCTGTGGCACTGTGTCACCCTCATGCCTGCCATCAGGCAGGCGGAAGGTACTGACGCAGTGCAGTTCATGACGGGTGCCTGAATCTCGACGCTGTTGGAGATCCATCAGTGTTGGTTGTACGCTGCGGTGTCATTGTTTGGAAGCAGTGGCGGAGTGTTGGTGCTGGGAGAGTTGACAAGACATCCAAAGGTGGCCTTGATCCAGCTGCGAGGGGTTGCGATGATGGCGTTGGCGTCCGGTGGGCAAGGTGAAGATGTGATGTATCCAATGATTGTGGGTCCAGGAGAGTCTGGTGTTTTTGCTGAAGTTGAAGCTCCCGCTTGCGGCGGTCCTGCTATGTGGCCTGTTGATGTGAGTTACTGCTTCCGTCTGATGTTGGTGACCTTCCCCAGAAGGCCGTGGTGTCCTTGTCACTGGGGTTGTCCAGGTGGAACTTGAGATCACATAGTAGGATGTTGTCAGTGGATGGGAGATCCTGGGGTACAGTGGTATTTGAAAATGGAGGTCCAATGTCTGGGGTCCTTTACTTGAGTGTGCCGCAGTGGATGTTCTTGGGCTTTGTCCGGATCTAGGAGTTGAGGTGGTCCATGGTCACCCTTGGGTCATTAGAGTGCGTTGTCAGTTGGAGTGTGCCTCTGTAGGTGATGGCAATGCCTTGTCCTCGAAGGGTGTGCTGCTCCTTGCGGGTGATAATGCAGCCGTCAGTGATGGCAATGGCGATAGCCGGTCCAGAGCAGTTGTTGGTCCTGGCAGGCGATGTGGCATCCAGGGTTGATGGCGAGGAGGGTGCTGGCGTCGTAGCGGTGGAGTGTCCAAGAGGAATGCTCCTTGGTGCTGAGCGCGGTCCAGGGGCAGACGGACGCAAACAGGCTAGCCTATGGGTTGCCTTTGTCACGGGAGCCGAACATACAACGCAGGCAGTCTGAGATGTGGAGTGGTGCACCACTCGATGTTTAAGACAAGCGGTAGTTAATTAGTCCATGAGTCTTGTGATATAAAAGCCTGGAATAATTCTTTATTTTTCAAACATGTCAGCCAACGCTTTTTGTTCATAAGAATGAACTTCTTCAGGGCATGAGTATCAAATCCTGGTTGGGGAAAACGATAGTGTCGAGTGGTAGTCCGGGCTGCGCGGGCCACCTTGATAAGGGCCGATGCGCGCTAAGTCTGTAAATGTGGCTGTAGAGCTGTCCGCTTGTGAAGCCTTCACAAGCGGACAGCTCTACAGCTGTTTATGTCTTAAACATCGAGTGGTGCACCACTCCACATCTCAGACTTTCTCATTTATCTGCATAGCAGTTGGCACTCAACAACGGCGAGTGCTTGAGTGGTTTTTGTGCACACTCAACCAGATTGACTACTCTTTCTAAAAACAGCAAGGGAACTCCATAGGGTAGTGCGGTCACTGTGTCCGCCGTTGTGTGGAACTATTCCTTGCATACAATGCAGGCAGTACATCATCAACAACACAATTTCAACAACGCAGGTGTCTTCACATTGCGTTTGATTACAACGCATTGTGAGGTCAGTAATGGTGTAATTCAAATTATTGTGGGTGGGTATGTGTTCCAGATGTAAAATATGAAATTTGTAGTGTGTCGAATGGTGTAAAATATGAAATTTGGGGTGTTCTATGGGGTTAAATATGAAATCGGGGGTGTTTTATGGGGGTAATTATGAAATTTGGGGTGTTTTTCAATTTTAATTCTGAGAAATTGGGTTGTTTTTTGGGCAGAAATGTGAAATCTTGGGTGTGCATTTGGGTCAATTTAGAGTTTTGGGTGTGTAATGGGGGCTCAGAAAGGAATTCCTGGGTTCATGTTTGTGATTGTGGTGCAATGGTTGGTTTAGGGTGGCACCCACTGGAGTTGGAATAGTGATGTTCATGTCTCCGTAATGCAACATCTAACCTACTGTTGCAATGTGCCTAGTATTAGTATGCATTGGAAGGGAATGGAATGTCATGTAATGCGTTGTAACTACGTATGTGCCTTTGGCAAATGAGTGTTCGTCCCGCTGTGCATGTGCGCACAGCATCCGCAATTAAGAAGTGCTGGGGGGTGATGGAAAGCTGTGAGATGGTAAACGCCAGAAAGAATACTGGATGGTGCCTGGACGCGGGTATGTGTGTGAGCGGGTGCTGTTAATATTGTAATGAGGGAAGTCTTACCTCGAAGCTGTGCCACGTGTCTTCATAGCTCCTGCTTCCCTGCATCTGCTTCCAGGAACAGGAATTAGGCAGCCAGGCTCTGTACCCTGAGTCAATCACAACGCTGCAATGCGGCAGTGTGACTGCTAATTTGCAATGGGACAAGTAATGCAGCCAGGGCTGGAGGGGTGGGCATTTTTTTTCATTCAGGCTGTAATGCAGCCTGCGCTGCGAACAGGGAAGCTCACACACCTCCACCACCCCATCAAACAACGCACCACCTACCCAGTACCTCTACAACAAGCTCAGTTCCTACTTCCACATAAAAATCTGTGCCCTCTCTGAAAACTACAGCAAACAGACTCCGGTCAACAACCCCCTCCCCACCACCGACAAACAACCGGCCATCACCACATAGAAAACCGCAACTACCAAAGATACTTCCACAACCATGAAGAACACCCACTCACTCAGGATTGCCTGGCCAGTGAGCTGACTGGTGGACAGTGAGCCTAAAATCACCTGCCCTGTGTTGTGAGGGTGGCTAGGAAAACACAACGTGCCCACCTTCTCTGCAATTCAATGTAGACGGGACTAGGGAGAAACATGTTGCCAGGGAGCATCTTGCCCTTCCCCTGAATATGTGAAAGTGTTGATGGCGCGGTTGCTAATGGACACTCCTCTCCAAGTTCAATGGGAGAGTGAGACAGAGTACGAGCGTCTGAAGGGCGTTGATGGTCTAGCCAAGAAAAACGTGTACTGAACGTTGCTTTCACGTAGACTGCATGGCTATTAAATACTAAAAGATACCCCAAAGAGGCTACATCCATGACGGGAGACAAAACTTTAGGTTTAATAGGCGTGGCCTGCTGGCGGCCTTCTGAGCCGGAGGTTGTAATTGCTCTGAGGTGGCAGCACGATCTTTCTGCTTGGAGCTCCCTGCTACATAATTTATTTGGAGATACAGGGCGGGAACATGGGCCTGGAACTGGGGTGCTTCCTGTCACCAAATTTAACTGGAGAGTTAGCAAGGTGTCGGGTACAACTGCTTAGAACCTCCTCTTCTGAGAAATACCTTGGAAACTTGTCCTGCCCCGAACATTCCACCATTCCTCCACTAGGTGAGCTTGCCCCACAATTTGAATACCACGTATTAAATGCCAAGTCCCAGCTCACTTGTACTGAAAAAAAAGTCTTTTTTTCAGAATAAGTTGTGCTATATTATTATGGACGACACTGGATTTGCCAATTGTTGGAAATTACTGTCTTATGCATGGTATCTTGTGCATTGTATCCCGCCACCCACCCACCCCCGCCATATTTGCCTTCTGTTGCTAACCGAATTCACAATGCCAGCAGGGCAGACCCAGAAGGAGTAAACAAACAATGCCATGCTCGTTGGTGTATAACTAGTCCACTTTTCAGAAACAGCTGCTTTAGGTGTTTGTTGCTGAAAAGCGAAATATAAATCTTTTTTTAAAAACCTGCCAACCCCTCAGCATTTAACTATGAATACATTTCATCTATCACTTGTAGGTGCTGGCTGGCAGGGTCTTTAAATTGAGCGGGGGTGCAGAGGTTGAGGAAAGGGCCTCTGTTGACAAAGCAGTCTTTCAGGCTGCCTGCCAGATGTTAAATAAACTAAAAAATGTCTCCGACATTTGTAATTCACTTTACATCCTAACCCTCACATCCTAATATTTGTAGAGCCATGTTCTCAATGCAATATCGCCTGAGTTAAGATGGGACTTTTCTGGTGCTGATGTGCCGATCGACAGGTATCGCCATTGCGATGTTGTTATCGGTTGTTCTCTCCGCCGCTCACTGTTATTATCGCCATGTGGCGTGGGCTTGATAATACCCCGCTATCATTGCGATAATATTCAGGGTTAGGCGGCGCTAACTTTTCTGCCGATAAATGACGTTGGTGATTGTTATCGCCTGTCATTGTGAATATCCCCCTGTGTGTCTTCCTCGAAGGAAATATCACACCAGAATTTGAGCAAAGCATTTAAATATACACTGTGGGCCATATTATCAAGAACGGCGATAACATTATCGCCGATTTAGCAGCAGGAAACTGCAGCTAAAGATATGATAAGGGGCTTGATAATATGCCCTAGAGAATTCCAATAGAAGCCCAGGTTCTGGTGAGAAGGACATCAAACCTGTGCTTCTATCCGAATTCTCTAGGGCAAATTATCAAGCCCCTTATCTCCGCATTAGCAGCAGTTTCCTGCTGCTAAAGCGGCGATAAGGTTGTCGCCGTTCTTGATAATATGTTTTTAATACAGGAAAATAGCGAAGAGTTAAATATGTAAAAGGAATAGGTGCTCGTTTGCACTGTCCTGTGTTTAAACTCAAGGGCAGTATTAACTCAAGCACCAAAACACTTTATTGGAAAGAGGCACTTTACAAATGGAGTTAGTCACTCGGTCTAGTCTGACTCAATGTAAATCTGGAGGGATTTATTTGATATTTTAGCATTTTTGTATTATACTTTATATAGAAAAAGACAGTAGTAAAGCACGGCATCCGCTACGTTTTACAATATAAATTTTAGAAGCATTATAGCTGCATTGAAGTTCAGTCTAAATAAAAATAAAAAATGGATATTTTTGCTGCTCACTCTAAATCAGAGCATTTTTCGATTAAACTGAAATGCAAAATAGCTACTTTAAGCATCACCAGGGCTTCTCATCACAAGCCCCACAAATGGAACTACAAGGACGACATAACATTGTTATTGATGTAACATATTAAAGGAGGATACCAAAATGAGTCTTTTCCTTACCAGATATGAAGCGGTATAATTTCTGAAGGAGATAGCAGTTTTCATTTCATTGCTGTTCGGTTGCACAATTTATCTTCCTTCAGTTTCACATTTTAATTTGAGCTTAGCCAGCCATTCTTTAGCCTCTTTCAGCCTAAAGCAATCAGCAACAGTAGTAATTCTGTGACAGAGTGTCTCTAGGTTGTAGTCACTTTCCTAGCTGAGTCTTCTGGGTTCACCTTAAGGGGACTATGGCTCACGGCATCCGCGATAAACCCGTAGTTTGAATTACCATCTTCTGTCCTGAGAGTAGAAAAGGTGATTTGCACAAAAGATGTAATGCATAATGTTATTTACAATCAGAATGACTGGGGTGGCCAAGGTTGCTTGAGCCGCTCATCTGAACCTAAAACGTGTTTCTCGTAGAGTTTTGAAAATATATCACGCATAATTATGAACAGCCAAGTGATAAAACCTAAATCACCAGATGTAAACTACAACTTAAATGTGCAACTTGTATCTATGGATCGTTAATACTATGATTCCAATTCCTATGATATATTTGCAAATTTCCTAAAGAACTGAAAACGAGTTTGCAAATTTTGCGAAATGATATTTTACAGTAACCATATGGTGCCTACAAATTGGGCTTGAATACATTTTCTAACTGAATATAAGGAAAAACAAACGATCTGTTTATGTGCACCTGGTTATTAAAACCTCGCAATGTATGTTTTCGTTGAGCTAATTAGTATCACCCCCACACTGAGGGACAGAACCAGTTGGGTTGGTGGGCCGACCTGAGCAGTTCTGTTAGTAGCCCGCCAGGAATTCTTTTTATTTGCAGTTTTACATAGCGCGAGCTCCACCCAAAAGTATTTGACAGCTGTTCACGAGCACTCTAGGAAAAAGTGATTTGCCGAGAATCCAGAATCAATGAATATTCGCCTAACTGAAACACTAGAATCTGGCTCCCCAGTCCCAAAGTCAGTAACTGTGGCCCTAACACCACATCCTCTCCCCGCCTTAATACACTTCTACGGGACTGCCGTAGTCTATAAACAGTAGTCTTCAAAGTGTTTATGTGTGTTTGGGTGTGAGGACAAAGCAAAACCAAAGGGGATGATAGACGGAGTGTTGAACATTGCAAGCACTCACCCCAAGGCAACTGATCTGGGTTTAATCCATCAACATTCTTTAGCTCACTCCGCCACCCCAGTTCAGACATGGCCATATGCAAATCAGTCTGACTCTGTGCCTCATGGGAACTGCCAAGCCATGTCTTCTCTGGACCGGAAACAAGCATCCTGGGACCGGTTTCTGGCTAATGAGCCATCATCAGCCAGGCTAGCTTGAATCCAGTGGCAAAGTGAGCAAGGGACGCACGTCTGGGCATACCCTGCCAATTTAGGGCGAACAAAGCAAAACCAAAGGGGATGATAGACGGAGTGTTGAACATTGCGAGCACTCACCCCCAGTCAATTGATCTGGGTTTAATCCATCATCAACCTTTAGCTCACTCTGCCACCCCAGTTCAGACATGGCCATATGCAAATCAGTCTGACCCTGTGCCTCATGGGAACAGTCCAGCCCGAACTACCAAGCCATATCTTCCCTAGACCAGAAACAAGCATCCTGGGACCGGTTTCTGGCTAATCAGCCGTCATCAGCCAGGCTAGCTTGAATCCAGTGCGAAAGTGAGCAAGGGACCCACGTCTGGGCATACCCTCCCAACTTAGGGCGAACAAAGCAAAACCAAAGAGGATGATAGATGGAGTGTTGAACATTGCAAGCACTCACCCCCAGTCAACTGATCTGGGTTTAATCCATCATCATTCTTTAGCACACTCCGCCATCCCAGTTCAGACATGGCCATATGCAAATCAGTCTGACCCTGTGCCTCATGGAAACAGTCCAGCCCGAACTGCCAAGCCATGTCTTCCCTGGACCGGAAACAAGCATCCTGACACCGGTTTCTGGCTAATCAGCCGTCATCAGCCAGGCTAGCTTGAATCCAGTGGCAAAGTGAGCAAGGGACCCTCATCTGAGAATCCCCTGCCAACTTAGGGTGAACACAGCAAAACCAAATGGGATGATAGACAGAGTGTTGAACATTGCAAGCACTCACCCCCAGTCAACTGATCTGGGTTTAATCCATCATCATTCTTTAGCTCACTCCGCCACCCCGGTTCAGACATGGCCATATGCAAATCAGTCTGACCCTGTGCCTCATGGGAACAGTTCAGCCCGAACTGCCAAGCCATGTCTTCCCTGGACCGGAAACAAGCATCCTGGGACTGGTTTCTGGCTAATCAGCCGTCATCAGCCAGGCTAGCCTGAATCCAGTGGCAAAGTGAGCAAGGGACCAACATCTGGTCATACCCTGCCAATTTAGGACAAACAAAGCAAAACCAAAGGGGATGATAGACGGAGTGTTGAACGTTGCAAGCACTCACCCCCAGTCAACTGATCTGGGATTAATCCATCATCATTCTTTAGCTCACTCCGCCACCCCAGTTCAGACATGGCCATATGCAAATCAGTCTGACCCTGTGCCTCATGGGAACAGTCCAGCCCGAACTGCTAAGCCATGTCTTCCCTGGACCAGAAACAAGCATCCTGGGACCGGTTTCTGGCTAATCAGCCGTCATCAGCCAGCCTAGCTTGAATCCAGTGGCAAAGTGAGCAAGGGACCCACATCTGGGAATCCCCTGCCAACTTAGGGCGAACACAGCACAACCAAATGGGGTGATAGACGGAGTGTTGAACATTGCAAGCACTCACCGCCAGTCAACTGATCTGGGTTTAATCCATCATCATTCTTTAGCTCACTCCGCCACCCCAGTTCAAACATGGCCATATGCAAATCAGTCTGACCCTGTGCCTCATGGGAACAGTCCAGCCCGAACTGCCAAGCCATGTCTTCCCTGGACCGGAAACAAGCATCCTGGGGCCGGTTTCTGGCTAATCAGCCGTCATCAGCCAGGCTAGCTTGAATCCAGTGGCAAAGTGAGCAAGGGACCCACTTCTGGGCATACCCTGCCAACTTAGGGCGAACACAGCAAAAACAAAGGGGATGACAGACGGAGTGTTGAAAATTGCAAACACTCACCCCAGTCAACTGATCTGGATATAATCCATCATCAATCTTTAGCTCACTCCGCTACCCCAGTTCAGACATGGCCATATGCAAATCAGTCTGACCCTGTGCCTCGGGAATAGTCCAGCACCAACTGCCAAGCCATGTCTTCCCTGGACCGGAAAGAAGCATCTTAGGACCAATTTCTGGCTAATCAACTGTCATCAGCAAGGCTAGCTTGAATCAAGTGGCAAAGTGAGCAAGGGACCCACGTCTGGGCATGCCCTGCCAACTTAGGGCGAAGAAAGCAAAACCAAAGAGGATGATAGACGGAGTGTTGAACATTGCAAGCACTCACACCCCATCAACTGATGTGGGTTTAATCCATGATCATTCTTTAGCTCACTCCGCCACCCCAGTTCAGACATGGCCATATGCAAATCAGTCTGACCCTGAGCCTCATGGGAACAGTCCAGCCCAAACTGCCAAGCCATCTCTTTCCTGGACCCGAAACAAGCATCCTGGGAGCGGTTTCCGGCTAATCAGCCGTCATCAGCCAGGCTAGCTTGAATCCAGTGGCAAAGTGAGCAAGGGACCCACATCTGGGCATACCCTGCCAACTTAGGGCGAACTAAGCAAAACCAAAGCGGATGATAGACGGAGTGTTAAACATTGCAAGCACTCACCCCCATTCCACTGATCTGGGTTTAATCCATCATCATTCTTTAGCTCACTCCACCACCCCAGTTCAGACATGGCCATATGCAAATCAGGCTGACCCTGTGCCTCACGGGAAGAGTCCAGCCAGAACTGCCAAGCCATGGCTTCACTGGACCAGAAACAAGCATCCTAGGACCGGTTTCTGGCTAATCAGCCGTCATCAGCCAGGCTAGCTTGAATCCAGTGGCAAAGTGTGCAAGGGACCCACGTCTGGGCATACCCAGCCAACTAAGGGCGAACAAAGCAAAACCAAAGGGGATGATAGACAGAGTGATGAACATTGCATGCACTCACTCCCAGTCAACTGATCTGGGTTTAATCCATCATCATTCTTTACCTCACTCCGCCACCCCAGTTCAGACATGGCCATATGCAAATCAGTCTGACCCTGTGCCTCATGGGAACAGTCCAGCCCGATCTGCCAAGCCTTGTCTTCCCTAGTCCAGAAACAAGCATTCTGAGACCGATTTCTGGCTAATCAGCGGTCATCAGCCAGGCTACCTTCAATCCAGTAGCAAAGTGATCAAGGGACCCACGTCTGGGCATACCCTGCCGACTTAGGGCAAACAAAGCAAAACCAAAGGGGATGATAGACGGAGTGTTGAACATTGCAAGCACTCACCCCCAGTCAACTGATCTGGGTTTAATCCATCATCAACCTTTAGCTCACTCTGCCAACCCAGTTCAGACATGGCCATATGCAAATCAGTCTGACCCTGTGCCGCATGGGAACAGTCCAGCCCGAACTGCCAAGCCATGTCTTCCCTGGACCAGAAACAAGCATCCTGGGACCAGTTTCTGGCTAATCAGTCATCATCAGCCAGGCTAGCTTGAATCCAGTGGCAAAGTGAGCAAGGGACCCACGTCTGGGCATACCCTGCCAACTTAGGGCGAACAAAGCAAAACCAAAGGGGATGATAGACGGAGTGTTGAACATTGCAAGCACTCACCTCCAGTCAACTGATATGGGTTTAATCCATCATCATTCTTTAGCTCACTCTGCCACCCCAATTCAGACATGGCCATATGCAAATCAGTCTGACCCTGTGCCGCATGGGAACAGTGCAGCCCGAACTGCCAAGTCATGTCTTCCCTGGACCGGAAACAAGCATCCTGGGCCCGGTTTCTGGCTAATCAGCGGTCATCAGCCAGGCTAGCTTCAATCCAGTGGCAAAGTGAGCAAGGGACCCACGTCTGGGCATACCCTGCCAACTTAGGGCGAACAAAGCAAAACCAAAGAGGATGATAGACGGAGTGTTGAACATTGCAAGCACTCACCCCCAGTCAACTGATCTGGGTTTAATCCATCATCATTCTTTAGCACACTCCGCCATCCCAGTTCAGACATGGCCATATGCAAATCAGTCTGACCCTGTGCCTCATGGGAACAGTCCAGCCCAAACTGCCAATCCATGTCTTCCCTGGACCGGAAACAAGCATCCTGGGACCGGTTTCCTGCTAATCAGCCATCATCAGCCAGGCTTGCTTGAATCCAGTGGCAAAGTGAGCAAGGGACCCACATCCGGGCATCCCCTGCCAACTTAGGGCGAACACAGCAAAACCAAATGGGATGATAGACGGAGTGTTGAACATTGCAAGCACTCACCCCCAGTCAACTGATCTGGGTTTAATCCATCATCGCTCTTTAGCTCACTCCGCCACCCCAGTTCAAACATGGCCATATGCAAATCAGTCTGACCCTGTGCCTCATGGGAACAGTCCAGCCCGAACTGCCAAGCCATGTCTTCCCTGGACCGGAAACAAGCATTTTGGGACCGGTTTCTGGCTAATCAGCCATCATCAGCCAGGCTAGCTTAAATCCAGTGGCAAAGTGAGCAAGGGACCCACGTCTGGGCATGCACTGCAATTCATATCACAGTTGGTAAGATTTTAGAATTATTCCAAGCTATTGTATTTTACTCACATTTGAGTTAGCACTTACAAATGCCTTATTTTTCACAGACATGTTGCTAGAATAAACCAACCCCTTCAATCAATTGCCCTGCCAACTTAGAGCGAACAAAGCAAAACCAAAGGGGATGATAGACTGAGTGTTGAACATTGCAAGCACTCACCCCCAGTCAACTGATCTGGGTTTAATCCATCATCATTCTTTAGCTCACTCTGCCACCCCAGTTCAGACATGGCCATATGCAAATCAGTCTGACCCTGTGCCGCATGGGAACAGTGCAGCCCAAACTGCCAAGTCATGTCTTCCCTGGACCGGAAAAAAGCATCCTGGGCCCGGTTTCTGGCTAATCAGCGATCATCAGCCAGGCTAGCTGAAATCCAGTGGCAAAGTGAGCAAGGGACCCACGTCTGGGCATACCCTGCCAATTTAGGGCGAACAAAGCAAAACCAAAGAGGATGATAGACGGAGTGTTGAACATTGCAAGCACTCACCCCCAGTCAACTGATCTGGGTTTAATCCATCATCGCTCTTTAGCTCACTCTGCCACCCCAGTTCAGACATGGTCATATGCAAATCAGTCTGACCCTGTGCCTCATGGAAACAGTCCAGCCCAAACTGCCAAGCCATGTCTTCCCTGGACCAGAAACAAGCATCCTGGGACCGGTTTCCTGCTAATCAGCCATCATCAGCCAGGCTGGCTTGAATCCAGTGGCAAAGTGAGCAAGGGACCCACGTCTGGGCATGCCTTGCCAACTTAGGACAAACAAAGCAAAACCAAAGGGGATGATAGACAGAGTGTTGAACATTGCAAGCACTCACCCCCAGTCAACTGATCTGGGTTTAATCCATCATCATTCTTTAGCTCACTCCGCCACCCCAGTTCAGACATGGCCATATGCAAATCAGTCTGACCCTGTGCCTCACGGGAACAGTCCAGCCCGAACTGCCAAGCCATGTCTTCCCTGCACCGGAAACAAACATCCTGGAACCGGTTTCCGGCTAATCATCCGTCATCAGCCAGGCTAGCTTGAATCCAGTGGCAAAGTGAGCAAGGGACCTACATCTGGGCATACCCTGCCAACTTAGGACGAACAAAGCAAAAACAAAGTGGATGAGAGACGGAGTGTTGAACATTGCAAGCACTCACCCCCAGTCAACTGATCTGGGTTAATCCATCATCATTCTTTAGCTCACTCCGCTACCCCAGTTCAGACATGGCCATATGCAAATCAGTCTGACCCTGTGCCTCATGGGAACAGTCCAGCCCAAACTGCCAAGCCATGTCTTCCCTGGACCGGAAAGAAGCATCTTGGGACCAATTTCTGGCTAATCAGCCGTCATCAGCAAGACTAGCTTGAATCCAGTGGCAAAGTGAGCAAGGGACCCACGTCTGGGCATACTCTGCCAACTTAGGGCGAACAAAGCAAATCCAAAGTGGATGATAGACAGAGTGTTGAACATTGCAAGCACTCACCCCCCGTCAACTGATCTGGATTTAATCCATGATAATTCTTTAGCTCACTCCGCCTCCCCAGTTCAGACATGGCCATTGCAAATCAGTCTGACCCTGAGCCTCATGGGAACAGTTCAGCCCGAACTGCCAAGCCATGTCTTTCCTGGACCCAAGACAAGCATCCTGGGACTGGTTTCCGGCTAATCAGCCATCATCAGCCAGGCTAGCTTGAATCCAGTGGTAAAGTGAGCAAGGGACCCACATCTGGGCATACCCTGCCAATTTAGGGCGAACAAAGCAAAACCAAAGGGGATGATAGACGGAGTGTTTAACATTGCAAGCACTCACCCCCAGTCCACTGATCTGGGTTTAATCCATGATAATTCTTTAGCTCACTCCACCACCCCAGTTCAGACATGGCCATATGCAAATCAGTCTGACCCTGTGCCTCACGGGAACAGTCCAGCCCGAACTGCCAAGCCATGGTTTCCCTGGACCAGAAACAAGCATCCTGGGACCGGTTTCTGGCTAATCAGCCGTCATCAGCCAGGCTAGCTTGAATCCAGTGGCAAAGTGAGTAAGGGACCCACGTCTGGGCATACCCATCCAACTAAGGGCGAACAAAGCAAAACCAAAGGGGATGATAGACAGAGTGTTGAACATTGCATGCACTCACTCCCAGTCAACTGATCTGGGTTTAATCCATCATCAGTCTTTAGCTCACTCCGCCACCCCAGTTCAGACATGGCCATATGAAAATCAGTCTGACCCTGTGCCTCATGGGAACAGTCCAGCCCGAACTGCCAAGCCAGGTCTTCGCTAGATCAGAAACAAGCATACTGAGACTGGTTTCTGGCTAATCAGCGGTCATCAGCCAGGCTAGCTTGAATCCAGTAGCAAAGTGATCAAAGGACCCACGTCTGGGCATACCCTGCCAACTTAGGGCGAACAAAGCAAAACCAAAGGGGATGAGAGACGGAGTATTGAACATTGCAAGCACTCACCCCCAGTCATCTGATCTGGTCTGATCATGGCCATATGCATTTCTGAACTGGGGTGGCGGAGTGAGCTAAAGAATTATGATGGATTAAACCCAGATCAGTTGACTGGGGGTGAGTGCTTGCAATGTTCCACACTCCGTCTATCATCCCTCTACAGAACTAAAAAACACAAAAGGTATTTAAAATAAATGTAATAACTGCAAAAAATTTGACACATATATTTAAAAAACATAAACAATACTTATACAAAAAATACATCACATACATTTAAAATATATAATAAAATACATACCACTAATTAAAAATTGATTTTTAAACAACAATATTTTTGCAAACGATATTGAAAACTTCTATGTTTTTAAAATCGATATTACTTACCTTCAAATTGATATTCTTGACAACGTTATTCTTGCACTCAATATTTCCATTCCACGATATGGTAGTTCGAATCTTTTACCCTCGATAGTCTGTCTCATTACCATTTTGTAAGTCATGTCTTAGCTGAGAATAAGTGTCAAGGGGTTCTCTAAATATCCCCCATCCCCTCTATTCCTATAAAATATTGTACGATAGATCGGCTTATAGCATGTTGGCCATCATATTTTTCAGTGTGCTTTTAAAAGGGATAATAGACCACCACTACAGCATATGAAAGGATAAAACCTTTCACAGCTGCCAGGCAGACCATGTCTTGTGCAGCCCATTCAGCCAGTCCTAGCACGGCATGGCACGGCACACCATAACATAACATAACATAACATATTAATACACATAACCCCAAATAACACATGAAATTTTACCACACGTAACGTTGCATTTGGAACTTTATACTTTGACTTTTAACGATGGGCTAAAAAGTCTCAACCTGCAAAGTGCTGTTGGTAAAAAATCAGGCCCTGAAGAAGGTGTCAACCATTTCATGGAACAAATTTCCAGTGAAGATTGATGATGTGAAAAAACAAAACCAAGAGTGAAGAAAAATTATTGCTAACACTTCTTGGATTCCCTTTATATTTCCTCACAAATTTTGTTTCATTTGCTATCAGTGTGTTTTTAATTGAATGTGATTTATTATAGAAAAAAGTAACAGAACATTGCTTTTGGACAATTCTTTTAAAATGCCTTCACCTCATGATCTCACTTGAGATGATTAGCTTGCTTGCTCTCAATATAATTTTTGTGATGAATTCAAAAGCACTGCAGCATACAAGGTTTGTCTATACTTGTCTATTTTAGTTAAAGTTCCTTCAAAATACTTTGGCTTGCTTGAAATATTTAATATCCTATACAATATTTGTGAGAAAATATGTTTGCCATTTTGGGGTACCCTACTGAAATACCTTTATATGAGAGGTCTTGGAATAAAAAAATTTAAAGACCTTTGGCTGTGTGTGGGATTATCGGATCACTGACAAAATATTGACGGACAGAATATCGAGGTACCAAAATATCTACACAAAAATATCAAAGTCAAGAATATCGACATCCTATCTACATCATGGTAGGTACATCATGGTAGGTACAAAAATATCAGAAATATAATTAAAAGAAACATAGTTTAAAATATTAGAACATGTTTAAAAATAATATCTAATACATAATGTTGAAATAAATTAAACATATACATATAAAAAAATAATATATATATACTTACTCCACAGAGTGCAACAGTAGGGAAAGTGTTGAATAGCGTAGAGGTTAAAATTACGATTCCCACTCCAGAGAGTGCAACAGTAGGGAAAGTGTTGGATAGCGTAGGGGTAAAAATTACCATTCCGACTCCAGTGAGTGCAACAGTAGGGAAAGTGTTGGATAGCGTAGGGGTAAAAATTACCATTCACACTACAGAGAGTGCAACAGTAGGGAAAATGTTGGATAGCGTAGGGGTAAAAATTACTATTCCCACTCCAAAGTGTGCAACAGTAGGGAAAGCGTTGGATAGCGTAGGGGTTAAAAATAACGATTATAAATTAAATGATTTTTGTAATTAAATAATGATTTATTAATAAATTAACAATAAATGAATTAAAAATACCAATAAATACAAATTAATAATTACTTTAATAACATTACATCACTTCCCACCCTATTCCTCAATAAACACACAACCCACTCCACATAAAATTTCACATAATTAATATAATTATCAATGATTCAATAAATATAAATTGATTACCAATTAATAATTAATTAACAATACATAAGTATCAATACCAATCACTAATAATTAATAAAAAGTAATTACCAATTAATAATTAATTAACAATAAATGAATTACCAATACCAAAAAATAATAATTAATACAAAATTAATTACCACTTAATAATTTACAATAAATCAATCCTCAATACCCAAAAATATAAGTTATAAATTACTTAATTACAATGAAATTACTTCCCACCCTATTCCTATATAAACCCACAACCCGCTACAGAACTAAAACGCTAAATTTTATTAAAAATAATTAATAATTCCTAAAATTAATTATTTAATTTACTATAATTAAATAACTTCCCACCCTATTCCCCTATAAACCCACAACCCGCTACAGTACTAAAAAGCATAATTTACTTTAAAATAAATTACTAACTTCTAAAAATGTTATACATATTTTAAAAAAACAGTACAATACTTAACAAAAAATATAGAATACATACATATAAAATACATACTAAAATACATGACACTAATATAAACATTGATATTATTAACATCAATATTTTTGCTATCCATATTACTAACTTCGATATTAACAAAAACAAAATTTCTTACCTTCTGGTCGATATTTTGGTCGTCGATATTCTTGATGTCGATATTCTGTCCCTACATCGATATTAATGTAGGTCGATATTAAAAACTCAATATTATGTCTGTGCACTGGGATTATAAATTCCACATCTAAGTAGGCAAGCGATTGGAGCGCGTTTCAAACTGTAAGCGAGTAATAACACAAATATTATCAAGAGTCTATCTTAAAATTGTGTTCGGTTATACAATAAGCTTTTTGTAAGACATTGAGGTATTAGTTGAGAGGGGTGGGAGCTCCACTGAAGTGATAAACACATTCCTTCTCATGGTGAATCATAAATGACACTTAAATGACGTGTGCTTAACCCTTTGATAGCTTAACAAAAGCAGTCAGGCTTAACTTAGAGGTGAGTGGAAAGTATTTATGTAAGACTCAACCAACAATAAAGTGAAAACACTAGACAAAGAAAATTCTAAACCAATCTAGGATTACAGAATACATTTTAATAAAATAAATGACACCAAAATGTTAAACTCCAACAGGCAGAACAGGAGTTATGAATTTTTGAAGTTTCAGGTGAAAATAGCACCAAAAAGTAGACCTGGTCACAGTTGAAGTCAAAGAGCTGGAGCGTGTTTCAAATACAGGGTCTGTGTTTGTACTTGTGAAGAGTTTACCTTCTAACAGTCCAAGAACAGGTGAGGAGTCTCAACCAGAACTGACGCTGGTGGGTGCTGCAAGGAGATCGATGTCGGCGCAAATAGCAGTTCATCACTGGAGTTTTGCTTTGGCAAGAGACGCAGGCAGTCATTGCTAACAAGAAAAGGTCGCTCGTTGTTGCAAAGAGCCCCAAAACATCTGGATTTTCACCTGTAGTTTAGTCTTTGCAGTTTGAAGTAACGAGGAGTACATTCTGATGCCATCCAAGGGTGCAAGACTTGATGGGACACCTCTGGAGGATCAGAACTCACTCCAGCAGAAACCAGCAGCAAGGCTCTGGAAGATCAAATTTGTGCTGGTCAGCTGTGTATTTGCAGAGAAGGCCTCTGGAAGTATGTTGTGTCCTTATATCTAGGGGGACAGCAAACTGAACTTTGAAGTCACTTCTGGGGATCCATATTCAAAGCAGGCAGGTCCAATCTTCCTTCGTCTGACAGTAGGGGAGACCTGCTTCTGAATCTTTTACAGCTCCAGGAGTCCTCAGATGAGAGGTTCTGAGGGGGGCACTTTTATGCCCAGTGCCAGCCTGTGTGGGTAGATAACGCTCTTTACTTACCCCTAAAGTGGTTCTGGTCAGTTCTTACCCTTCCCCTAAGTCTGGCTCCAAACTGTCTAGGGTAACAAAGGGTAGGCAGACCACGGTGTGTGGGGTATATTTGCCAGTGGCAGGGCAGGCAGCTTCAGAAGTGAGGAAGTGGCTTGCGAATGCCCTAAGGCTACCCCTTTGAAGCTCAGCAACAGTTGAGTACAACACTTCAGGCCACTCTGCTCAGGAGGGGAACATCCTTCCTACATGCAATGCCATTTTGTTCCCTCTCTGAAAGAAGTACACATCACACTACAGGAGAACCATTACAGTCATGTGACCGTGGGCACTGTCAGATAGGCACATTTAGTGGAGTCAGAAAAATGCCAACTTTCTAAAAGTGCCATTTTCAGAATTGTAACTTAAAATCCAATTTTACCATGAAAGAGGGTTTAAAATTACAATATTACAATTCAAATGAGTAGAAGAAGTATCTCTTTATCTGCTCCCAAACTGAAGTTAGAACTTATTAAGTGCCTTGGTAACAAGAGTATCTTGAATGCTGTTTGCGAAGAACTGCAGACCACTGCTTCGAGGAAGCGCTGCACAGCTGAGGCGATGCGAGGTCTGGGTCAGGGATGTGTCGCGTGGTGTCATTTCTGAAGGGCTGCGAGACAGCAATGTGAAGTCCTGCGTATTCGTTGAGGATGCCATTGACAGCATGGATCAGGCACCAGCACGTTCCGAAGAAACTAGGGGCTTGCAATGCGGAGCCCTGTGTCATGGTCGAGGCTGCAGTCGACAAGTGACTTGCGATGCAAAAGCCAGTATGGTAGATGTGTCGCACAGCACCGGTTCCGATGAGGCTTTGGGCTATGACGGTGATGCGAATCCTTGAACTGGGAAAGTTCACAAAGCAGAGGACAGGCATCTGTTCTGCTCGGTGTTATCCGCCTAGCAGAGGAGATGTGTTGGTTGTGCTGGTTCCATGGATGGGCTGTCAGAGCACCTTCAGGCCCTTTCCCAAGGGTCCAGAAATGGGGCAGCACCACTTGGCACGGTGGGACTCAGAGATGGCAGACTTCAGGCGCTCAGTTCAAGGTTGTTGGCAGCCTGGTATGTTCCTGAGGCTTCTGATCAGGAGGCCACACAACTAGCCCCTGGAGTCACTCTGGGGTCCTGGGTTCCACAGATGTAGGTCCAGACCTTCTCACCCAGACAACAGGAAGCTGGACACAAGGGCAGCACAGGAGGGCAGCAGTCCTTTAGAGCAGCAGTTCAGAAGAGTGGCAGTCCTTTCAGCAGCACCGCAGTCCTTTTTACAGGCAGAGTCCCTAGGTAAAGAAATACACTGAAAAGTGGTGTTGGGGTCCAATATTTGTACCTAGTGCCTACTGTGAAGTGGAAGAAGCTACCAGAGGATTCCAACCCCAGAGGTGCTTGGCCCCAGATTGTCTGGGTTCACAATAAACTATCATCCAACCCCTTTGTGACATTGCTCATGCAGCGCCTTTGTGAGATACAAGTGTGGTAGGTGACAGCTCTTCGCCCTCGTTAACTCAGTGTGGCCCATCCTGCGAATACCCAGCTTCCTTTTGTCTCACTGTCTGGGAGCAATACACAAAGACCAACTGCCAACTACACCTAGTCATGTGACTCAGGAGACAGACAGCAGACACTAAATAGTTGGGACAAGAAATGCTATTTTTCTAAAGTGGTATTTTCAGAATTGTGTTTCAAAATACAACTTCACCATTAAAGAGGACTTTTAATTATAATGTTTCAAACACCAAACTTGACCTGCCTACCTGCCCCTATTGGAAGTTACAGCTCATTAAATGTAATGAGGTAACCCCAGCATTATCCTATGGGAGAGGTTTCAGTACCAGGATATGAAAAATCTAAAAGCACATGTCCAACTTTTTAAATACACTGTACCCTACCCTTTGGGCTTTGTAGGGCCTCCTGTAGGGGTGACATATGAATTTTAAAAGACAACTTTGACCCTGGCAAGAGGTTTATCTTGACAGATCAAAAGGCCATTTCAAAATTGCACACACAGGCTGCAATGGCAGGTCTGAGACATGTTAGGAAGGGCTACTGAAGTAAGTGGCTCAATCCATGCTGTAGACCCACTATTAGTATTTAATTTGCAAGCCCTGAGTACATGTGGTACCACTTTACTTGGGTCTTACAAATAAATTAAAGGTTTAGGACAAGCAAAATGTTTATTCTGACAAGTTGAAATAGCAGTTTAAAACTGCACTTCAGGTTGCAGTGTCAGACCTGAGACATGTTTTAAAATGCTACATGAGTGGATGGCAAAATGGGTGCTGCAACCCACTTTTAGCATTTAATTTACAGGTCCTGAGTACCTGTATTACCCTTTGCTAGGGACGTATAAGTGAAGTAAATGTACCAATCAGTTGTAGGCCAATTTTGTATGTTTAGAAGGGACACACAAGCACTTTAAGACTGGTTAGCATGAGTAAAGTGTGCAGAGCCCTCAAAGCGGGTTCAGCAAAGGAAGGTAGAATTCTGAGGTGACCCTGTAGAAAGGGCCAGGTCCAACACATTTTAATTTCTCCACAAAAGGTCTAAAAAGTGGTACAACCGATATAGTATTAGACCATGTGAGGAAATATACACCCAGTGCATATTTCCTCCATGCTGGACTTTGTCAAGGTTGACAGAATAGAACTGTTATCATAAAAAGCACCATATATCTTTCCCCAGTGAGACCACTCTATCAATAAGCCTCATGCAGATGCACCTACGCCATTTAGAAACACAAGTCCCAAGTGATCCAAGATACGCCTACCCCTGGATCTCTGTTCGATCACCCAAGAACTCCCAATGACCCAAGAGAGCACGTAGCAGGTTTTTAGAGGAGGTATTCAAATACTTACTATGTTTCTATAGTGATGTCTATCATCCTAGATGGGACCCAGTACAGGACATTGTGGACACTAGCATGCGTGGATCACCCACAAATACTTGCAACCTGAACACATCAAACCTAATATTAGTCCCACTAATTCTGGACTACACAACACCAGGCCCATTGTCATATAAGGTCCTTAATTGCATACTTCACAATTGCAGATTATCCTCCAAGCACGACACATAGACTGCTCAAGGAATCGCTTCGCAAGAACTTGAGCTGACATTTGTAACTGAAACTAGGCTAAATCAGACATCTACCCAATTGATGGATACAGGAATACCCCCGACTGTTCAATAATATAACAAGGACTAGGTAAACCGAACAGGTGGTGGGATAGGGACCATTTGCCACAATTCTCTTGACATCTCCTTCTTGGCAGGCAACCTTTCTAACTGTGAATACATGGGATTTGAACTCAGCTTTTAGATAGCTAACTAAATTCTACCATATATTTGGAGATAATAAGTTATTCATAGAACAACTAATGGAAATCATCACAGCACACTCCCCGCTACACCCCAACACCGTTTTTCTAGGAGATTATACACTTCACTGGAAGGATGAGGGTGACACACAAGTAATTACTCCAAAGGACTTCCTGATGAATCACATTCTCATTCAATGCATGGCGGTACAACTCACATCCAAGGGACAGCACAGGATCTCATTACAGCTAAAAAAGGAGCTCTAAACATAAACTCCATTCTTTCAATGGAATTAAATCCACTATCTAATCCTGTTCTATCTCATTCACATAGATCAAAAACCAAAGGCCAGGACATTAAACCCAAAACACTGGATAAGAAATTCCAACTATGTGAACAGAAACAAATTTTTTTTACGGGTATTTAACCCCCCCCCCCCCTTCTTACATTCAAATTCTTACACTAGCACGTGTTGTTTGACACAGGATGTCCATTAATAAGGGTCGTTTATGCCTGTTTTCTACAGGGAGCCGGCTTATCGCGGTTGGGCTGCCCACTATGCGGTTCCACTTTTTGACTTTGTGATCTCCTTTACTTCTTTGAAAGATATGACGCGCACCTGACACTCGATTCGTTTGGGTGAGTGTTTTCCACTCATTTGTGCATATACATTGCTCTGTTTATTGTAACTTTGACTTTTTTACCGCAACTGTTTGGCACTATATACTTTTTTTTATATACTTACAGACATTTGCTCTTTTATAACTACTGAAGGACCGAAGACACTGTCGGCCATCGCTTGTTGCTCTATATATGTGGTTTAAAAGTTTCTCGTCTGACTAAATTGACTCTTATTTGGACGTTCCGTACGTGACGTTGGTGAGTGTCAATTTGTTCCTATTTAACTTCGATATTCCGCGGACTTCTTTATTGTTACTGATAAACACATTTTATTACATTTAATACTTGGAAGGATAATCTTTTTACACTAACAGTGCTATGCTGCTTATGTGCGTCACTATTCTTCATTTGGAACCAGTATGTCCTTTTTTGGACAACGTTGAGCTTGGGGGAGGTTTCTGGTACAGTACCAATAATGTGTGGCTCCTGATAACTACACAAGTCACCATTTCGTTGTTGACAGGATTACCAATAGTGACTTTGTAATAACTACTACGGCATTATCTGGGATTGCCGGTCTCTGTATGCTAATTGTTAACTATTTAATGTGAGACAATGAGATATTTTGGACTTGGATGTAAGTTTCGGTTCACATATCATCACTGACAATTTTATTGTACTTTTGGGGTGTGCTATTTATGTTTGGCTAAAATATGATTAGCCCACGTGATCTGTTTACTTGTTCTTTTTTCTCGGTAGTTCTTCTATTCCAGACCTTCGTGAAATCTGGGATTGGATCATTACATGATCATTGTGACTTGACACGAGCTGCGCAATTGGTGGGTGTGTTTTAGTGTGTATTAGTGTTCTTTAAACAACAATTAGACATTTCACTATTTTCTTTCAATTTGTAGAATCTATTCACATGATGATTCTCATTATTGGCGCCACTTAGACTAATGTCTAGTGTTTGATGGCTGCCCTGGATTCTCTTATCTTTCTTCACGTAGTGTAGTCTTACTACTTTTCTGTTTTCCTTTGGGGTTAATGTTCGCATTTGACTCACTTTCACGGTGACATATGGTCTTTTGGATCAGTTTCCTCTGTTCTCTTACTTTCATGGTGATGTATGGTCCTTCGGGCCAGTCCGTCTGTTTTCCTCCTTTTCCCTTCCGATTTTTCTTGTCTAGAAAAATATGGTTAGGATTTATTACTTAACTGTATGAATATTGAATCATGTTAACCGACTTGTAGAGTCTCACATACTGTCTATATTTCCGTCTTTTCCAGCCTTGAAAAAGTCTGAATACGCATTGTGGTACATACAAAACACGCGTTGGCTTGATTTCTATTATTTGCTGGGAAATTCACTATAAAGAATAAAGAAGACAAATTTACATCGATAGTGGACATTTTATTGAGAATGCATTCTTTCATTATGTGTATTTTGGGCGAAAAGCGCCAAATGTAACTGTGCTAGGGAGTGCTATTACTGAATAACTTTCAGAAACACATTTTTCTCATTATGCATGAATAACCTTGAATCCCCAAAGGAGATGCAGCATGCACAGAAGCTTACCATGCTCTACAATTAAAAAATGATGGACATAATGAATGAGTAGCTCCACTGTGTCTAAAATATCACATTTCTGGCACAATCAAAATACCAATGAAGAAAGAAGGAACTAAGACTGGAAGAAAGAAATTGGAGAAGAGAACCCTCCCCTACACATTTACTTCACCTCAGAAACATTAGATACTGATATAAGAAACAAATTTGGAATGCAAAGGCATCATTCTTCAGATCGCAACTCGACAGCGCCAAGAATTGTTCAGGCAAACTCTTCAAATTCATCAAACAGCAATCAATCACAAACTTGATAATGAAGATTAGGGATTCTTCCCATGAAATATGTGAACGTTTTGTATCCTTCTTTGAAACAGAAAATCAAGAGAATCAAAGTCCCTGTCTCAACTGTCCCTTTTACTCCCCATAGTGATGCCCTGTGGTGCTTTGACTCAAGAGAAAAATCCTTAGGCACAAAGTGGAACCCTCATCCCATTCATACTACAAAACCAAATAGGGTTCTCCATGGAATTAATCAATATGCCCAATGAATGAGATATCCAGAGGATCATAGCGTACCTCAAATCCACCTCACACTTTACTGACCCAATACCCTCATCTCTTATGTTATGTTATGTTATGTTATATAGTTTATAAAGCGCGTGAATCACCCCCGCAGGGGTCTCTCAGCGCTGGCCAGGCTGTGCAGGTGTGATGAGGTAGTATCATTCCGAGAAAAGGGTGGTCTTAAGAATCTTTCTAAATACCAGATAGTCGGAACACTGTCTGAGCGGGAGGAGCAGTTGATTCCATACCAAAGGGGCTTGGTAGGAGAAAGATCTGCCTCCCAGTCGTGTTTTCTTAATCCTAGGAATGAGTAACAGCGCTTTAGAACCAGACCTCAGGTCACGGTTGGGGATATACAGTTGGAGCCTTTCAGTTAGATAGGAAGGGCCAGGGCCCCACAATGCTTTGTGGGTCAGGCAGCAGAGTTTAAACTTAACTCGTTTCTTCACTGGTAACCAATGCAGTTGACGAAGCAACGGAATAGAGGCAGATCTGCTTGGAGCTTTGGTGACTAGTCGTGCTGCGGTGTTTTGCACCACTTGCAGGCGGTTGAAAGCAGATTCGTTGGCAGCAACCATAAGTGCATTGCAATAATCCAGTTTATTTAATACTAGGGCCTGGACTAATGTCCTCCGGAATAAGTCACGGAGATATGGAAGAGCTTTCTTCAAAAGGCGCAGAGTAAAGAAACATGTGCTGACAGTGTAAGAAACATGATCCTTCATAGACAAGGCCTGATCGAGGCGAACGCCGAGATTTTTTACTGTAAGTTTAGACGATGGGGCGGGCCCCAATTCAGTAGGCCACCAAGTTGGTGACCACATGATGGTGGCGTCTCCATAGAGGATGATCTCTGTTTTCCTAGCATTCAACTGCAGGAAATTACTACACATCCACTCCGAAATGGCCAGCATACCTTGGGAAAAACAGGTTTGAGCAGTCGGTGAGGATTTGTAAAATGGGAAGATAAGTTGAGTGTCATCCGCATAGGATATGGGGATGAACCCAAGAGATCTTAAGAGAGAGGCGAGGGTGGCCACGTAGATGTTGAACAACGTAGGGCTCAAACAAGAGCCCTGTGGCACACCCTTGGTAAGGCACTCAGTAGTAGAGCGAAAAGGGCCAAGGTTCAGGGTTTGGCTTAACCATAACCACCTCAAATACAAATGCACTGAAGACGTTATTCCTCCTCTTCTCCCCCCACCCAATTCCAAACTGATACAAAGTCTCAAACACTTTAATTCCCTCAAATTTCAAACCTATGATCATCAATTTTCATCAATGGTGAATGATGAGTATGTATGATGGGTAATGGCCTGGTTCCTCACTCCCAACCTTCCTCACAACAGACCTAACAAACTGAGGGGCATATTCTCAAGGATCTATCGCTGAGTTATCTACACTTTATCACAGCCAAATTGGTGATACATTTATCGCCCCATTCACAAGCTGGTGCACACAGCCGATATCACCAGTTTTCCAATGATAGCATCCTCAAAAAACATTGCCATAGATGACCTCGGCAACTCTCGCTAATGAGATGCAGAGTAGGCGTTCCCAGGCAAAAAGCTGCGACAGCACCACACTTCAACATTTTCAATGACCAGCCTGATCTGCAATAAGAACACAAAACAGGCAATAAGGCATGTTAGCAGCAGGAATTTAACACCTGCTCTGACCTGGTGCAAAGTCGGACTACAACCGGCACCAGAAAATGGAGCCCAGACCACAGCCACACCTGAAGGGCAACAGATACCATGGAGCCACTGATCATGCAGCTGGGAGCCCCAACTGGGCCACAACACCCACTGCCACCACAACCAGGATCCCCCCTTTGCCCCCTCCACCCCCCTTCCGGACCAACACTGAGACAGCGCAGACAAATACAGCAACTGTCAGAAAACGCACCAACCTCACAGACCCTACAACAGGGAATGTCATTGCCCATTACAGGCTCAAAAGGACAACCATCCCATGCATCCTGACCACCATTGCCCACAGGCTGACGGTACCAACACAGTGGACAACCAACATCCCACCTCAGACAAAGCTGATGGTTGTGCTACATCTGTTGGCCTCTGGTACCTTCCAAACAACAACTGCCAGAGTCGGAGGAGTCTCACAGCCAGCCCAATCCAAGTTCCCCACAACTGTCTTGTATGCCATTATCAGCTTGGTACCACACTACCTACTGGAACGGAGTCTTGATTTTTCAATGGCAGAGTACATATCATTGCACGCAAGGAGAGGTGTAAGAGGATGATGCGTTTCAGTCAGGAGAAAAAAAGGATCGTTACGGAGGTGATCGAACACCACCAACAACTGCCCTGGTGTCACTAACTCTGTGCATCGCAAGCTGATGACACGTGGCTGTGGGCCCCTGCTGACTGCTGCCTCTGGCCTACACTGTGGTCGAGTAGGTCACACATTTGGGACTGTCTTGATTATACAATGTCCGAGTACACACATGAATGTAGAGTTTAAATCACTATACTCCCTTCGATATGGTGACACGAAGTCTGTACATAGCAACCCAACCACACGTGTCTGTGGGCCCTTGAAGACTACGCCTTTGGCCTACACTGTGGTCCAGCAGGCATCACACCAATCCAACCCAGTCCGTACCAGGCAGGACACATAATCGTCGCTGACTGAACACCCGCTCAGCTCTGGTGCTTTTACCTCCGTTAACCACAAGTCACCCCCAAATGCCATGTCAACGTTGTGTGTTAGAGTTCCAGGAGGAGCTCGCTGAACCGCGGTTGGCCCGCGCTGACCGCTGCCTCGGGCCTACACTGCGGTCGAGTAGGTCACACATTTCGAACTAAGCCTTGATTTATTTATGGCATACTTGATATCATTGTACAGGCCTCATCGCAGACAGCATACCCTTTCAGCTCCGGTGCCACTAAGTCTGTTACCCGAGATCCATGGACACTTTTTGGTTGAACTTTGGTGGCGACTGAGTCCATGGACTGGGCGTTGTCATCACTATCATGTCGGTGATACTGACTTGGTGGCAAAAGTGAGGCAGTAGCATTCCACTCCTCAATTTGCCACTTCCGGACGGATTCTACCCTCTGTATCATGCCCTGGAGGACACCTTCCACTGTGCCCCGCAACCCTCCACCACATTCACCTCAGACATCGATGAGGACCCGCACAGCTCGCGTGGCCCATCTCCCTGTACCGCAAGTCACCCTCCCGTGGCGGTGTGCCTATGCCGGCCGCAGTCCATCCGGGGCCACTAACTCTGTGCAGCTCAAGTCAGGGACCCTGGCTCTTGAGATATTGGATGATCTCTGAGACGATGGCCTTGAACTGACGAACCCAACCTGTTTCCAACGAACTGATACATTTAGGACCACGGATTATTCTTTCCCATACATTTGCTTTGAGACTTCTTCCGCATGGGAACATTTGAAAATGTTTCCTAATGTACTGAGATGTATTTGAATTCAGCCAATCGTATTCCTGGGAAATGAGAAAATGTAACTTTGATATGTAAATTTTAGTATAAATATTAGTAGACTAGAGAGGGAAAAACTAACGCCACTTTATACAGCAGCAGCTGACAGAGAATCAATGATCAGAGATCCTTATGCTGACGGAGAGGACGGAGACTTTATATGATAAACAAGAACTCTGACGAATTAACTGAGGACCAGTTCTGACTTGGAAAACGACAATTAGCCAGAATAGGTAAATATGACAAAAGATGATATTGCATTATTAGGATTTAACCTGCATTTAAATTAGATAAAAGAAAATCATTATTTGAATTACTGTGTCGGGTGATTATTTCTTTGAAATGTTTATTGATTAGTTTGAGAGTTAAAGTATCATTGAACTAAATCACAATTAAATGATTCGATCGACCTCTTGATGGAGGAATTGTTACGGTGATTCAGGAGAAGTGGTTTTCCTCTATCAAAGAAACAGTTGTGGTTCGGAACTGATGTCCCTTTGTAGGCACGGATAGTTTGAGAGAATTAATGTTGGTGTTATGGGCCCCACCAGCGTATGATGTGTGTATGTGCGTGTGACTGAGAAATCATTCTGTCCATGGAAGCAAGGGATAATTGAGTAACCCGAACTGCACCAGTATTTCTGGTAGCTAGAGATGGTTTTTATTGTTTTGGTTTAATGATTTGCATGTATATAGCTTATCGATTATTGATTTGTATTGATATATGTACTAACACTATATGTTGAAGTCGTATTGAGTTTTATGTTGTCTGTACGGCTTCTGGGATGTAGGAAGTCGGGAATTGGTAACAGTTCCGTAGCAGAGCAGAGGTAAGTGCTGCTCTCGGGAAAGACGGGATTGTGGTTGCCCGTAGGTACACGGGAGAAACGTGTGACAATTGAAGTTGCACGGCGCATTGTCTGGGTTCCATGCGGTAGCATCGCTGAGTGTTACCATTAGTGATATTTTCTGTGTGAGAGAAGTGTGAATGATAGCAAAGGGTTACCTGTGAAATTTTGGTCTTAGGTACCAGGAAACCAATTGGCATACCGATAACGTTTATCACTGAAAAGGTAGCAGGTGTTCTCTGAGCTTGTTAGAAGGACAAAGTAGAGGTAAGCGCTGCTTTGTTAACGTATGTCAAAATTCTGTAGTAGGACAGACTGTTCGCTGTTCTCAGAAAAGACAGAAATCTGTGTGAATGAACTACATTTGCTTGTGTGAATGTGCGTGAATGAAATAGCATTCGGGTTAATTGCGAAACTCTGGATTTATTTCTCAGGAGCATTGCGTTTCCAACGATGGTGCCGATCACGATCTGGTAAAAAAATACCCGTACGACTCGTATCCGGTCTTTTTACCGTATGAATCGTACAAGTGCCGTACAAACTGGCAATCACGATTCGCATGGTAAAAAGTCCATACGAACCGCATTCGGAATATTTCCCCACACGTCCTCGGGTCGGAAAATGTGTCCGACACGCCCTCGGACAATTTACCGTACAAATGTGAAAAGTGAAGTCCGACCGAGGAATCACAATCCAACCCGTGCGTCCGATCTCACAACCGTATGGTAAAAACACCGTCCGCACCGAACTCCCATTGCAACCATGGAGACATGTGCCTGCAAACGCGCCCAACACTCCCCCCAGCACCCATACGTTCGAGTCGTACTCCCCGTTAATGTACACACCCCCCCTGTATGTACACCCGTGTACGTGTCAAACCCCCACCCGTGTATGTACACCCCTGTATGTTCGAGTCGTACCCCCACCCCTGTACGTGTCGTACCCCCGTGTATGTACACCCCTGTACGTTCGAGTCGTACCCCCACCCCTGTACGTATCGTACCCCCCTGTATGTACACCCCTGTACGTTCGAGTCGTACCCCCACCCCTGTACGTGTCGTACCCCCGTGTATGTACACCCCTGTACGTTCGAGTCGTACCCCCACCCCTGTACGTGTCGTACCCCCGTGTATGTACACCCCTGTACGTTCGAGTCGTACCCCCACCCCTGTACGTGTCCTACCCCCGTGTATGTACACCCCTGTACGTTCGAGTCGTACCCCCACCCCTGTACGTATCGTACCCCCGTGTATGTACACCCCTGTACGTTCGAGTCGTACCCCCACCCCTGTACGTGTCCTACCCCCGTGTATGTACACCCCTGTACGTTCGAGTCGTACCCCCACCGCTGTACGTGTCGTACCCCCGTGTATGTACACCCCTGTACGTTCGAGTTGTACCCCCACCCCTGTACGTGTCCTAGCCCCGTGTATGTACACCCCTGTACGTTCGAGTCATACCCCCACCCCTGTACGTGTCGTACCCCCGTGTATGTACACCCCTGTACATTCGAGTCGTACCCCCACCCCTGTACGTGTCGTACCCCCCTGTATGTACACCCCTGTACGTTCGAGTCGTACCCCCACCCCTGTACGTGTCCTACCCCCATGTATGTACACCCCTGTATGTTCGAGTAGTACCCCCACCCCTGTACATGTCGTACCACCGTGTATGTACACCCCTGTACGTTCGAGTCGTACCCCCACCCCTGTACGTGTCGTACCCCCGTGTATGTACACCCCTGTACGTTCGAGTCATACCCCCACCCCTGTACGTGTCGTACCCCCCTGTATGTACACCCCTGTACGTTCGAGTCGTACCCCCACCCCTGTACGTGTCCTACCCCCGTGTATGTACACCCCTGTACGTTCGAGTCGTACCCCCACCCCTGTACGTGTCGTACCACCGTGTATGTACACCCCTGTACGTTCCAGTCATACCCCGACCCCTGTACGTGTCCTACCCCCGTGTATGTACACCCCTGTACATTCGAGTCGTACCCCCACCCCTGTACGTGTCCTACCCCCCTGTATGTACACCCGTGTACGTCAGAGTCGCACCCCCACCACAACCTCCTAAGTACGGAGCGCACCCCAGGCCCCAACATCACAACCGCATGTACGAGTCGTACCAAGCCACACACAAGGACAGCACCGTACAACCAAATGGCCCATGTACACACCGTACACACGCTAAAAACGCACGTACACAACCAGGACAAACCAAAACAACACAAGAATACACTATTCGAATGGCACAAAGCCACAAAACATGTCCAACAAACACTAAAAAAACACATTCACTGACCTGCAACTGCCAAAAACAAACAGAGGCCCAAAACACCACCACTCCTTATAACACACCCACCCAAACTTCAAACACAGCCACACCCACCAATGGACCAATAAAAAGGGCCCACACACACAAACCATGAGCCTTTGCAACAGACTCACTGCTGCCAGACACCACAGAACCATACTACAAGCTGCACCACACCTTACACTTGCACACCTTCACACAACCACCTTCACAAACACCCCCTCATCACATTCACACACACACACACCTGCACAACCACACCCACACACCCACAACCATCCACACACACCCCCCACCATCCACACCCACACCCCTCACCATGCCCACTAACAAGAATCCAAAGTTCAGTAACCGAGAGTTGGAGGTCCTTGTTGATGAAATCCTCAGAGTCGAGCCACAGCTCTTTGGAACATTGGTCAGACAGACCAGCATGGCAGCAAAAACAGCCATGTGGCAGACCATCGTCGATGCTGTGAATGCTGTTGCGGACACCAGAAGGACCAGGCATGAATGCCAAGCCAGGTGGTACGATCTGCGGAGGAGGGTCAGAGCCAAGATGCTGGAGGAACACAACCAGGCCAACGCCACTGGAGGAGGGCCCTCCCGCAGACCCGTACACTACCAGCCCTGGGAGGAGAGGGTGATGGCCATACAGCCGGTGGAGGCAGTCGAAGGATTAGGAGGACTCCGAGACCCGGGTGAGTACACAAACAACGCACCTCACATGGGGGGAACGTCATCCACAACCAAAATCACTAACAGGCACGCAACCACCCCAAGCTATCGCATGACTCAACCACACTCCATGAACACGCACATGCCACTGCCGCCACCATGCCCCATGCACCCAGCTGGACAATGTCAAGTCACAGGCCACAGAAGACACCAACACATGACACGGTAACCCGGATGGCGGGAGGGTGGGCCCCAAAATTCACATTGTGCAACTCAGAAGCAGAAAACAATGCCCTCTGCCCATATAGCCTAGGTCACAGCCATACAAACACTGTGTCCCAACACAGGAAAGACTCGCCAGCAAATGGCGGACGCCTTGCATCAACACATGGGGGTGAAGGCACTGTTTTGCACATGACAGCAGCTAATGAACAGCCAACATTGTGAAAGAGTGGCAGCACACACCACCACAGCAGCAGCGCAGAGACAGACACTACACCCAATGGGTGCCTGGAGATCAGAAACAAACTCACATCAACAAGCCAAGGGCCATTCAAAGATCTGCTAACAGTGTGTGCCCAGGAAGCTGGGCTGAGGTGACAGAGGGTGACACACAGAGGGAGGGACAGTGGGACACAGAGGGAGGGAGAGGGGGACAGAGAGGGAGGGAGACACAGGGACACGGACAGAGGGAGGAGGCTGACACATGGAGGGAGGGAGAGGGGGACAGAGAGGGAGGGAGAGGGGGACAGAGAGGGAGGGAGACACAGGGAGACGGACAGAGGGAGGAGGCTGACACACGGAGGGAGGGAGAGGGGGACAGAGAGGGAGGGAGAGGGGGACAGAGAGGGAGGGAGACACAGGGAGACGGACAGAGGGAGGAGGCTGACACACGGAGGGAGGAAGAGGGGGACAGAGAGGGAGGGAGACACAGGGACACGGACAGAGGGAGGAGGCTGACACACGGAGGGAGGGAGAGGGGGACAGAGAGGGAGCGAGAGGGGGACAGAGATGAAGGGAGACACAGGGACACGGACAGAGGGAGGAGGCTGACACACAGAGGGAGGGAGAGGGGGACAGAGAGGGAGGGAGACACAGGGAGAGCAAATCAGCCGTGTGGTGTGTGGGAATGTCTGCTCGTCAGCAGGTAGACTGCGTGCATGTAGCCAAGGGTGGCCAGTGCCAGAACCCCCCCTCTTCTCCATGGCAAAACACAGGGCCATGTCACAACCTGTTCACGAGCACAACGACAGCTACCTGCATTATATAAGTGTGTGGACCACTCCATGTGCACATGTACAGTGCTACACGGAAGGCGCCAATGCATGGCTCGTCACACCTGCCCACTCCACTGCTGACTGCAGTCACACTTGACGCAGCAAGTAAGACTGTGCCACACATAGTTAAAGGGGTTAAAGTGGTGCCCAAGGGACACACCCATGCACAAGTGCACTGTGAGTGGAATGCAAGACAGATCCTAATTCCAAGAGGAAATGTGTCAACGTTGAAACTGATGAAACATGGATGTTGCATGGACCAAAATTAACATTGTCTTTCTCACACACAGGTCAATGTCGTGGTTCACCCCCAACACTGGGGGGGAAGACTCACAGGACCCGGATCTGCGGGAGCCCGATCCCACCGGCAGTGACGACTCTCACCACTCTGTGGACGACCCCGACCAACCTGGCCCCTCTGGTGTCCAACCACCTGCAGCACCTGAGTCAGGTACAACGGGGCCAAACACCACCCCCACTCCTGCCACATCCCAGGAGACACCCAGGATCCCTGCCCCACCACCACAAAGCAGCCAGGCTGGCCAGGAGGGACACGGTGTCCCGGGCACCCAGGAGGAGGCAGGCGACAACGCCAATGCCACCCCTCAGGGGTCCCGGAGACCCGATGTGCCCACAAGGGCAGGCCAGGTGCAAGTGGGCAGGGGTGGTGGGAGTGGAGGACGGCGGAGGCGCCAGCCTGACCAGTTGGCTGCGGAACCGGTGTATTCCCATGTCCGAAACATCCTGGACACATACTGGCAGGACACCACGGGCCTGGCCCAGGTTGTGTCCGTCCTCGAGGGGATCAAGACCCAGCAGGCCCAGCAACATGCGGAGCTACATGCCTGTCTACTGCAACACCAACGGAGGATGGAGGACGGACAGGCTGAGCTCGTGACGGCGTACACGGGAATTCACGATACACTCCGTCGGATGGCCGACAACATGGCCGACCATCCCTGTGCCAGAAGGCGGAGAACATCACCACCCACAGGGAGGGATCGGAGGAGGAGGAGGAAACATTCGATGGAGCATCCCAGACATCGTCACGGCCTGCTTCTGAGGGTCCCCGCAGGAGGGCGGGTCGTCCACGGAAAAGACCGTGAGGGTCGGCGCTACATCACCATCTCCCAGGACACCTGGCCTGGCACCTGGCCCACTGGAGCAACAGCATCACAGCATCAAGAGACATTCTCTGCCACATGGCCTTGCTGGTCACTGTCTGACCAATGTTGACAAAGACTGTGGCATGGACTCTGAGGACTTCCAATGGCAAGGACACCAACTCCCCTACTGAACTTTGGATTCCAAACTCCCGGAAAGCCCCTCACGTCATACCCCCCCACCCCCCCAAAATAAAAATTCACACCATGAAGAGAAGATGCCTGCTGGTTGCATTATTACCTTACATGTGTCTTGTAAAGTCTAAACATGCCTGAGTTCTCTTTTGACTTCAACAATCCACCCCCTGGGGCCTGAGTCTGGCACAGGACACACGGGCCACAGTGTATTAGGCAAGACAGACATGGAGCACCACACATACCCGTGATGGGCCCAACCAGCTGAGGGGGTGGCCGAACAACCGTGCTGACAGACACATTGAGTACAGCAACAGTCATGCGCAGAGGTCAGGGATCCAGTCCAGTGTCCTGGGGGGCACCCAGGTATGTGTAGACAGGTGGCAGAACCATGTCCTGCAAGCTTGAGTCCGGTGGATGCAGAGAATGGGGGCCTGGCCAACGTTGGATGCATGGGGATGGCACATGTCACAATACCCACACAGTCATGGACATCATGCATAATACAAAGTCTCAGCCCACACACACAGCTTGCATCTTGCTACTCAACACATAGACACATAGCCACTATCAGGGGAAACCATGCCAGACATGCTGGATGCACCGTGGCAACACACCAGCATTGACTGAGAAGAGGCACCTTGGAGGCATAGGGACACCTTTATTAGTCATGTTTTCGGGATTGCAGAGGCAACTTGAAGTACACATGAACACTTCATGTGGAGTAACATGTGGGTCCAACACTGGCACCCCCCTTCTGCAGCACAAATGCGTGATAGCCATGGAACTGGCACACAATTGTCGGCCAACAGCTAAACACCCACAGCTGCTCACGGAGAGACTGCCATACACCATTGATCCGCTGATGTAGAAGTCCCACACCATGTCAAGCCAATGCATGTGACCGAGGGCAGTGTTACACACATTGATGCCATCATCACAATCCACTATCCCATCACTGATGACTGTCAACAAGTCTGACCATCTATTCAGGTGTACCCAGCTGCATGTCATGTGTACCATGGTGATGCTACATGTCTGCAGAGGAACCAAACATCGACAGGGGCAGTGTGCATACATCGTGAACAACTGCCACACCCAATACACCCCTGATGCATCCCTTACCCTATGGAGACTTCCAAACGTGTCCGTGCCTGTAACGCTGAGTCAGCACATGATGACGTGTCCATGAGGAATAGCAGTGCCACAACAATGCAAGCAGCAGACGGCATGCGCAAGTACCTGGGGAAGAGAGACACACAAGAAGTCAGCCACAAAAAGCACAGCCACTTGCATGTGCATTTACTCGACACATGTATGGATGACAACATGCTAGGTCACAAATATGACTGGGGAAATACAACCATCACTGGCACCATCACTCCAGTGACACACCCACACACACCTCTGACTCACGTGCCATACATGCAGGTAGAGACACACATCACAACACATGCCACACGGGGACCAATGCGTGAACACTCAGACACTGGTACTCACCACTAAGCAAAGAAGTCGCGTATGAGCCGAGTCCGGATGTCCTCTTGCGGCTCCATATCCTCCACATCACTAGCCCCATTGCCAAGCCCTTCGTCCTCCACTGGTGGATGGTTCTCGTCATGTTGATCCAGGATGAGTGGCACAGCTTTCTCAACTGCCATGTTGTGCAGCATGCAGCAGACCATGAAGATTTTGCAGACCTTCGCAGGGGCATATGGGAGCGCGCCGCCGGTCTTGTGGAGGCACCGAAATCGGCTCTTCAGCAGGCCAAACGTCCTCTCTATCACTCGCCTTGTCCGGCCATGGGCGGTGTTGTAGCGGAGCTGGGCCGGCGTGATGGGGTTGCGGAGAGGTGTGAGCAGCCATGGCATGTTGGGATAGCCAGCGTCCCCTACATGGGAAGCACATGGACATCGTTAGAACTGGTGAAGCGGTCGTGCTGGTAGGCTATGCAAAATACAGGACAGACAGACTGTACCCACCAACAACACATGCTTGTTCGTTGCGCAGCTGCATCATCATTTCAGGCACCCTGCTACACCTCATGATGTAGGCATCGTGTGCTGATCCTGGAAAACGAGCACAGACATGTGAAATCACCATGTTGGACAGACACACCACAAGGGCATTGATGGAGTGGTAGTGCTTCCGATTGCGGTACGCTGCCTCCCGTGCGTGTGGTGGTACCAAAGCTACATGTGTCCCATCTATGGACCCAATTACAAGGGGCATCCCTCCCAGGGCATAGAATCCACGCTTGACCCCAGTCAACTGTTCAGGGGTTGGGAACTTGATGAAGTCATCCAGGTGAATCAACATGGTCTCTAAGAAATCATGCAGCACACGGCAGAACATGCTCTGGGACATGCCACCAACATGAGCTATGGTATTTTGAAAGGTACCCGTGGCTAGAAAATGTAGGGCTGCCATTACCTTCAGCTTGGGTGTCAGTGCCGTAGGATACCTGTGCAGCGGTTGCAGGTGTGGTGCCAGTCTCGCCGTCAACTCCAGAATCAACTGTTGGGGGAAGGGGTAGCACCGGATCCGATCATTCTCCCGCATGGCAGCCAAGTCCGGAATTGCTCGGGGAAGAGGCGGCGCTCTGCAGGAATTTGGAAGTGACACGGAAGAGTGAGTGCCCCACAACAACAAATAATTTGTACTGAGCACATGTTAATCTGTCTATACACATATGCTACATACGGAGTCAGGTATGTGCCACATGCCCTGGACACGTATGGCTGCCAGGTGACACTCCTACCAAGACCCAGCTACACACGGAGATTGAGAACCTCCACATGCCATGCCATGGGATTAGCTGTGTCCCAGTGAAAGTGAACAGCCAGACGCAACACAGGAGTGACATGCACCCACACATCAGCAGAAGTAGGATGCCAATTGCAGAGACTGGTAGCGGAACACTAGAGCCACAGGTCACATGACATTACACTAGGACAGCCCACACACCTTGCCATGAAGGTGCACATGTCATGACTCACCACACCTTCATTGAGAGGATGCAGACATGTCCTTGTCACGCTACTCCGTGTCCCATGCATACATACGCACCTCACATCCGATACCACATGTGGCATGGTGTGCAGAACAGTGTCCAATGTCAATCTACACACATACACATGTTGGTTGCTGCAACAGCTGCAGCTTTTGAGGGTGCTCCAACATCAACCTAATGGGAAGCCCCCACACATTCATGACATAGTCACATCGTGCACCGTGGGTAGTGACAAGTCATGTCTGGTAACCCCTGTACCGGGCATCAGGGGACACTTCCGTGTGTTGGTGTCCGTGCCATGCCAGTGACGCTCATCCCAAGTGTGCAGTACGACATGCACACATGTCAAAGGAGTCAAGGGCATGCCTGGCACACATTGCACCGTCACACATTACATCTGTACACATCTCATCATACATCTGGTGCCTTCTCGACTCAGGAGTAATGTTCCACATCACAGCCTGTCACACCTGTGCCCCACACATGTAGTAATGCACAGACAATGCCTTGATGTCCATCCATGGACAAGTATGTCCGCCCTATTCCTTCCTGTGTGCTGCCTGTCACCACTGTGATGTGTGAAAACCGCCGTACTGCTGCTAAGAGGGCCTGTGTACGTGCCAATATCAATATGGGAGTGCTGCCGTATGTGTACCCATCGTGATGGTGAGCGTACAGCCATGTTTACAGTCCGTACCACTACGTGTACGCATACGCGAGAACACCCATAGTGATATGGAGTGTACAGGCGCGTGTACGGCCCTACCACTATGGGTGTTCTTGCGTATGCGTACTCGTAGTGGTACGGGCCGTACACGCGCCTGTACACTCCCTATCACTACGTGTACGCATACGCGAGAACACCCATAGTGATATGGAGCGTACAGGCGCGTGTACGGCCCTACCACTATGGGTGTTCTTACGTATGCGTACTCGTAGTGGTACGGACCGTACACACGCCTGTACGCTCCCTATCACTCTGGGTGTCCTCGCGTATGCGTACTCGTAGTGGTACGGACCGTACACGCGCCTGTACGCTCCCTATCACTACGTGTACGCATACGCGAGAACACCCATAGTGATATGGAGCGTACAGGCGCGTGTACGGCCCTACCACTATGGGTGTTCTTGCGTATGCGTACTCGTAGTGGTAAGGACCGTACACACGCCTGTACGCTCCCTATCACTCTGGGTGTCCTCGCGTATGCGTACTCGTAGTGGTACGGACCGTACACACGCCTGTACGCTCCATATCACTCTGGGTGTCCTCGCGTATGCGTACACGTAGTGATAGGGAGCATACAGGTGCGTGTACGGCCCGTACCACTACGAGTACGCATACACGAGGACACCCAGAGTGATAGTGAACGTAGGCACGCGTGTACGGGCCGTTGCTATGCATTTGGGGTGCCCTAGGGCCCCGGAACGCGCCGTACCTGTGTGTGAAGCTCAAAATTACATAGGGGACACATGAGGGACAAGTATTAAGGCCTACAGGCATGCTGGTTGTCATGGAGACCAAGTTCAAATTTTGAATTTGTTCAGGAAGCTGCATGGCAGAAGTCAGTTGGAATGAATCTACTTTGTTGCAATGTGTTTGTGGGGCTGACATCATGCAGGAGAAAAAAACAGATTGAGAACCCACAGACTGCTAGGTTTGAAGGGATTGGTGGAAACATAGGATGCAAATGTGAGTGACCAATCACTCTATACTCCTGTGCATGAGATGGGCCAGCAAGGCAGATATAAGGCAGGCAGGTCCCATGAGGGAGCACTTGCCAGCACATCTTTGTATTCCACGACCCAGCTGCTGCTACTGATTCCCTGGAACCATGTCAAGGGCTGTGGAGAGGTCACAGCCATTCACCCTGGAGGAGAACATGGCTTTGGTGGATGTGATCCTCCCACGGTACCCCATGCTGTATGGGCGACCAGGTTATCAGGTGAGTGCAGTGTCCACTGGCACAGACTGTGTCCCTTTTTAGTGACTGTGACTTCTGCCATTGTGTCCAGGTGTGACACACATGCTATGTACTTTTGGGGGGGTTCCAGGGGGGGGAATGCCTGATGTCTCCCAGCAGTGCCCTGAGACAGGAGGGGTGTGTGCAGAGTCCTCCCAGCAGTGCCCTGAGACAGGAGGGGTGGGTGCCTAACACTCCCAGCAGTGCCCAGAGACAGGAGGGGTGGGGGCCTATCACTCCCAGCAGTGCCCTGAGACAGGAGGGGTGGGTGCAGAGTCCTCCCAGCAGTGCCCTGAGACAGGAGGGGTGGGTGCCTAACACTCCCAGCAGTGCCCAGAGACAGGAGGGGTGGGGGCCTATCACTCCCAGCAGTGCCCTGAGACAGGAGGGGTGTGTGCAGAGTCCTCCCAGCAGTGCCCTGAGACAGGAGGGGTGGGTGCCTAACACTCCCAGCAGTGCCCTGAGACAGGAGGGGTGGGTGCCTAACACTCCCAGCAGTGCCCTGAGACAGGAGGGGTGTGTGCAGAGTCCTCCCAGCAGTGCCCTGAGACAGGAAGGGTGGGTGCCTAACACTCCCAGCAGTGCCCAGAGACAGGAGGGGTGGGGGCCTATCACTCCCAGCAGTGCCCTGAGACAGGAGGGGTGGGTGCGGAGTCCTCCCAGCAGTGCCCTGAGACAGGAGGGGTGGGTGCAGAGTCCTCCCAGCAGTCCCCTGAGACAGGAGGGGTGGGGGCCTATCACTCCCAGCAGTGCCCTGAGACAGGAGGGGTGGGTGCGGAGTCCTCCCAGCAGTGCCCTGAGACAGGAGGGGTGGGTGCAGAGTCCTCCCAGCAGTCCCCTGAGACAGGAGGGGTGGGGGCCTATCACTCCCAGCAGTGCCCTGAGACAGGAGGGGTGGGTGCGGAGTCCTCCCAGCAGTGCCCTGAGACAGGAGGGGTGGGTGCAGAGTCCTCCCAGCAGTCCCCTGAGACAGGAGGGGTGGGTGCCTAACACTCCCAGCAGTGCCCTGAGACAGGAGGGGTGGGTGTGATGCACAGTGTGAGCCTGGATCATTGCTTGTGTAGTTGCCCTCATTCCACCTGTGTCCTTTAAATGGCACGTACTGCTTTTGGCCTTCCCCCAGAGGATCATGTCCCTATGACAAAGGTGCAATGCGTTGGATGCATACTATGCCTTGTTGGAAACAGCAAATGTGTTATAATCTGTGTCCCTGTGACATGTGCCAGGTGTATTGAGGTAGTGTCACTTGTCCATCCTCACAGGTAGACGCCTCTGCCAAGGAGAAGATATGGCTGGACGCCGTCAGCGCCGTGAGGAGTGCGGATGGTCGGAAGCGGCGCCTGCCCCAGGTGAGGAAACGCTGGCAGGATATCCGGTGCTGGACGCGGAGGATCGCACGGGTCCTGCTGGGGGACTCACCTGAGAGCCATAAGAACCGCAGGCGCCGCCGTCTCTCCCACATCCAGAAACGTGTGCTGGCGGTGGTCTTTCCTGACTTGGACAGGCGCCTACAGGAGATGCAGCAGCCGGAAGGGGGTAGGTACATGTGTGTGTTTGTTGTGTTTCACCAGCATTTGTAAGTGCACTGTTCCATGGATACACTTCCAGGGTTTATGGTGCTGTGCAGATCCTGTTACCGACAGTGTTGCAGGCCTCTCCTGCCTCCCTTCCCCACCTTGCAATGTGTTCACTGGTCTCTGTGTAGTCACTCCATCACAAAGTTATGTAGCCTGACACATTCTCCAAGTGTACAATGCCTGCAGCATCATGTGTGGGGGTGGTGTGTAACAGGTTTAGTGACCTTGCCTGTGCCCTGTCCAGTTCTGGACTTGTGGGTTCCATGTAAGTTGGCACTAATGCTGATTGCAGACATGGGAGTTAATCTCTCGAGTGCGAGGCCTTCCAGCATACATGTCCCATGTGGTGGCCTGTGACATGATGTGCATGAGTGTGCGTTACGCATAGTGCAGGGATGTTAGCGTGTGTTGCAGTCATTTCCATTCAGGAGCATGGAGTTGTGTGGCCACTGCTGTCTCCGGGGCCATCTTTTCCTAGGTATCATGTGTGTAATCCGAGAATGTCGACAATCTCTGTGTCTACAGCATAGGTTGTGCTCTGTGCCATTGTCCCCTGGCACCATGTATATTGACGTGAGATGTATTACAAGTGTCCACTGTCCAGCCTGACCTGATTTTCCAATTACATACTCACGGTGGCCATTGCCTTTGTGTCTTGTTGCTATCATCTGATGATGCCCATTTCTACATGATAATTTGGACAGCCGCACCTTGGGTAGTTTGTGTGCAATATTGAAGTTTTGCATCCCATGTGTATTTCACCCTGACTAAGAGATGTAAGTGCTTCCTGTGTCTCCACAGATTAGTCTCATGTAGGGGGTGGGTGGTGCGGGCATGGCCTACATGTCAAGACCTGTCATCTCCTTGCTAGGACTGGCCAGTGTGTGATGTTTGTCTGGACAGTTGAAGAAAACAAGGACCCCCTGAACAGCAAATAGTTCTATTCCTAGGACAGGGTATTATTTGTATAGTAAAATAAACTCCTAGGCAATCTCCATATAATGAATGACCATCTATCATATTTTGTTATAGGGAAACGAGAAAAATGCTTAAACATCAATTCAATACAGGCACTATGAATTTTATTTCTTCATGTTGTTCATTATAAAAAAAAAAAGAAATTTCATATCACATTTTACATACAATATAGGCTAAAAGAAATGGATCAACAATAATAAAAATGCATATACAATACAATACAATATAAAATAGGTGGCAGCTTGTAATGAATAATCGACGCGCGTTTCGGCGTTCACAACGCCTTCATCAGGAGTTGCCACAAAAGTATTTAAAATATCAAAAATCGATCATTTTAGAGGAAGTCTGCATTACCGATGTTGTCTGTCCGGTATAGATAATCGTTTCAACAAGTCAGAGGATTAGTAAGTTCATCTAAGGAGCAATCCTATTTTTATGCGAATTTTGATAAAGAATCTTTTATATCTCTTCTGGTTAGGAGGAAATTACTGCTCCGAACTGAACATTAATCAGCATATTCATGTCATTTAGATATCTAAATAGAATTGATTGAAGTACGGTTTCATAGCACACATAGCTATAAGGATAAACGTTGTTATAGCGTTGTCGTTTCTTCTGTGTGTGAGCGAGACGCCGGAGGTCATCTTCAGCCCGACCAGAACATAACAAGGTTCCAGAAAAATCATTCGTGGAACTTACTCGTAAACTAAACGACAACGCTTTAACAACGTTTATCCTTATAGCTACGTGTTCAGTTCGGACCAGTAATTTCCTCCTAACCAGAAGAGATATAAAAGATTCTTTATCAAAATTCGCATAAAAATAGGATTGCTCCTTAGATGAACTTACTAATCCTCTGACTTGTTGAAACGATTATCTATACCGGACAGACAACATCGGTAATGCAGACTTCCTCTAAAATGATCGAGTTTTGATATTTTAAATACTTTTGTGGCTACTCCTGATGAAGGCGTTGTGAACGCCGAAACGCGCGTCGATTATTCATTACAAGCTGCCACCTATTTTATATTGTATTGTATTGTATATGCATTTTTATTATTGTTGATCCATTTCTTTTAGCCTATATTGTATGTAAAATGTGATATGAAATTTCTTTTTTTTTTTTAAATGAACAACATGAAGAAATAAAATTCATAGTGCCTGTATTGAATTGATGTTTAAGCATTTTTCTCGTTTCCCTATAACAAAATATGATAGATGGTCATTCATTATATGGAGATTGCCTAGGAGTTTATTTTACTATATGTTTGTCTGGACATACACTCAAGGTGCATTGTGCCAGTCAGGGTGGGCATGTTATCAGTATTACCTATGCTGCATGTGCCTCTAGTTCCTGGATGTGGTCCCTGCTCATCCCTATTGCCTGCCACGCTGTGTGGTGCAGATGCAGTGCTGGATTTTCCCCAGGGCCTTGCTCCTCAGTCAAAATTCCATGTCATCTCATTTGCTATTGTGTCATGCTCTCCATAGTTTTTCCATGGCATGGTGGGTCACACAACTGTGTCTTGCAGGGCCTACATATGTACCTTGTTTTGTAGTTGTAACTCTTCCTTTGTTTCAGGCTATGCACTGTGACCTAAGTAGATTTGACTCATGTGACATATGTATACAGGTGTATGATTAATTTCTGTCTCTTCACCCTGCCCACAGCATCGTCGGGGGACACGGAGGGAGACATGGACACAGACGGCGCGGAGGGACCGAGTACCAGTGCCAGCGGTGGTATCGTGCCTGGCACTTCGAGTGGGACAGAGGTGGAGGAGAGTGAACCCGGGGACCTGTCGACTGGCACAACAGAGTATGAAGCTGACGGGTCCGAGGATGATCTCTCCGAGTGGGCGGTGGCTGCACCACCATCTGACAGCAGCCCTACATCTCGCACCGCCCCCTCCATTGGCATCAGCCGCCTCCCACTTGCTCGTGTCCCTTCCCTACGTGCCCGGTCACCACATGTCTCCTTCCTGCCAGGCACCGCACCCCCTGCCCCTGTCTCCACTGCTGCCGCCAATGCTGAGTCTGTGGACATCCAGCGGCAGTTGCAGATTGGTCAGACTGCGATCCTTAATGTCCTCCATGCCCACAGCCAGGTCCTCAACAACATGGAGGCATACTTGGAGGGCATTCATTCATCGCAGGCTGACCAACGCAACTTGCTGAGGTCCATAGACTCTACACTGACTGCAGCAGTGGGTCTCCTGCAGCGCTACGTCCCACCCCCTACCCCTGCTCCTTCCACACTTCCCACTCCCATGCCTGTCCCACATACACACAGACATAAGCATGCACCCACCACAACAGACACAGGCACCACACCAGCAGGGAAGGTCCGCCGCACACCTCCTGACACGCACACACAGGGTGAAGTAGGCACACCCACTGGGTCGGGGGGCAAACGTGTGACACGCAGCCAGAGTGGGAGTCCGCATTCCACCCAATCCACTCCCTCCAAATCCCCTCCCCTCAGCTCTCCTGGCCACATCTCCCCCAAAGACTCCTTCATGGCCGCTCTGTCCCTGAGCCCCACAGTGACACCACCCCGCAAGCGGTCAAGGAAGTCCCCGGTCAGGGTGCTTGAGTCCCCCCCCTGTCCACACCCTCCCCCAGTGGCGCTGCGACCCATCCCTCTGACCCCCCCTCCTTGGGGCCTGTGGTTCCTTCGGGTGCAGGGGAGTCCCTGGAGGACCTTGCCGAGGTGTGCAGCACGCTCCTAGAATCCACCTTTGGCCCTGCCCCACCCCCTGTGGTGGAGTCCTCCATCCCTGCACCTACGTCGCCTACCCTTCGCACTCCTGTCCCTGCGGTGCCTGTTCATTCCCCCCCACTTGATGCCCTCACCCCTGTGGAAGACAACGGCTTGTAACTGTGCAGGCAAGCTAGGGGACACGCATCCCACTGTGTCCCCCATCCAGCTGTGACTCCTGGACTGCCCTATGGGCTTTGTAAATATTGAACTTTCTACATACCAGTTTTTGGATCATGCTGAATAAAGCTATTTATTTTTTGCCCTTGGAACACTCCTGCTTTGCTGGCATTGCTGTCGGTGGGGCTGCTACATGGTTGTGGGTGGTGTTCATGTGTTGGGTGTGTGGGAAATGTAGTAGTGTGCAACTCATAGGGGGGACCATGGGATCTGTGTGCCATCACACGGTGTTAGCTAGCTTTCTCAATTCATGTAAGCAGTTGCTGCATGTTGCAATTGTCCCAAGGTGTTTTCCTTCCTCTGTGTACCCTGACTTCTTCCCTGCAGGGTGTTCCCAATATTTAGCGCCGAGCTGTGTGTAAATTAGCTGGGTGTGTGACGGACTCCTTCAACTTTGCACATGCATGCTGAGCCATTCTCCACCTGCATCATTCGTGGCATCCTTGGTAGTCATTGTACTTGTGTATGTGGACTATTGACATGACTTCATGTGGACATGTTATCTTTTTGGCCCTATGCATGCGTATACTCCCAGCCTCGCACACATGTGGTACATGTACTGCAGGGTCTTTGTGCACTTGACTGACATTTGTGGGCATGGTATCTGTGGCTACTCCACCCTTTGCGTTCCATGGGCACTGCTGGGAGTGTTAGGCACCCACCCCTCCTGTCTCTGGGCACTGCTGGGAGGACTCTGCACACACCCCTCCTGTCTCTGGGCACTGCTGGGAGGACTCTGCACACACCCCTCCTGTCTCAGGGCACTGCTGGGAGTGATAGGCCCCCACCCCTCCTGTCTCTGGGCACTGCTGGGAGTGTTAGGCACCCACCCCTCCTGTCTCAGGGCACTGCTGGGAGGACTCTGCACACACCCCTCCTGTCTCAGGGCACTGCTGGGAGGACTCTGCACCCACCCCTCCTGTCTCAGGGCACTGCTGGGAGGACTCTGCACACACCCTTCCTGTCTCAGGGCACTGCTGGGAGTGATAGGCCCCCACCCCTCCTGTCTCTGGGCACTGCTGGGACTGTTAGGCACCCACCCCTCCTGTCTCAGGGCACTGCTGGGAGTGATAGGCCCCCACCCCTCCTGTCTCTGGGCACTGCTGGGAGGACTCTGCACACACCCCTCCTGCGTCTGGGCACTGCTGGGAGTGATAGGCACCCACCCCTCCTGTCTCAGGGCACTGCTGGGAGGACTCTGCACACACCCCTCCTGTCTCAGGGCACTGCTGGGAGGACTCTGCACCCACCCCTCCTGTCTCAGGGCACTGCTGGGAGGACTCTGCACACACCCCTCCTGTCTCAGGGCACTGCTGGGAGGACTCTGCACACACCCCTCCTGCGTCTGGGCACTGCTGGGAGTGATAGGCACCCACCCCTCCTGTCTCAGGGCACTGCTGGGAGTGATAGGCCCCCACCCCTCCTGTCTCTGGGCACTGCTGGGAGGACTCTGCACCCACCCCTCCTGTCTCAGGGCACTGCTGGGAGTGATAGGCCCCCACCCCTCCTGTCTCAGGGCACTGCTGGGAGTGATAGGCCCCCACCCCTCCTGTCTCTGAGCACTGCTGGGAGTACTCTGCACCCACCCCTCCTGTCTCAGGGCACTGCTGGGAGTGATAGGCCCCCACCCCTCCTGTCTCTGGGGACTGCTGGGAGGACTCTGCACCCACCCTTCCTGTCTCAGGGCACTGCTGGGAGGACTCTGCACACACCCCTCCTGTCTCAGGGCACTGCTGGGAGGACTCCGCACCCGCCCCTCCTGTCTCAGGGCAGTGCTGGGAGTGATAGGCCCCCACCCCTCCTGTCTCTGGGCACTGCTGGGAGTGTTAGGCACCCACCCCTCCTGTCTCAGGGCACTGCTGGGAGGACTCTGCACACACCCCTCCTGTCTCAGGGCACTGCTGGGAGTGTTAGGCACCCACCCCTCCTGTCTCAGGGGACTGCTGGGAGGACTCTGCACCCACCCCTCCTGTCTCAGGGCACTGCTGGGAGTGATAGGCCCCCACCCCTCCTGTCTCTGGGCACTGCTGGGAGGACTCTGCACCCACCCCTCCTGTCTCAGGGCACTGCTGGGAGGACTCTGCACACACCCCTCCTGTCTCAGGGCACTGCTGGGAGGACTCTGCACACACCCCTCCTGTCTCAGGGCACTGCTGGGAGTGATAGGCCCCCACCCCTCCTGTCTCTGGGCACTGCTGGGAGGACTCTGCACCCACCCCTCCTGTCTCAGGGCACTGCTGGGAGTGATAGGCCCCCACCCCTCCTGTCTCTGGGCACTGCTGGGAGGACTCTGCACCCACCCTTCCTGTCTCAGGGCACTGCTGGGAGGACTCTGCACACACCCCTCCTGTCTCAGGGCACTGCTCGGAGGACTCTGCACACACCCCTCCTGTCTCAGGGCACTGCTGGGAGGACTCTGCACCCACCCCTCCTGTCTCAGGGCACTGCTGGGAGTGATAGGCCCCCACCCCTCCTGTCTCTGGGAACTGCTGGGAGGACTCTGCACACACCCCTCCTATTTCACAATATGTACGCTCATGACATACACGGATGTGGGTACGCTCCATGCATTCGAGGTGGGGGTACGTGTCGTACTTACACTGTTGGGGTGGGGGTATGCTCCATACGTACGCGGGTGGGGGTAGGGGTCGTACTTACACTGTTGGGGTGGGGGTACGCTCCATACGTACGCGGGTGGGGGTACGGGTCGTACTTACACTGTGCGGGATGACGTCGGTGCGAATCGTAATTCCCGGTTCGTGAATGGCAGGCTGCGAGCGTCCCGACGTCAGGTCGGCGCTTTCCCGGATCGCATTTGTAGGTTTATTTTCGTCGGTCGGGGTTTTGTACGATTCGTACGGAAATGGTGTTTCCGCACGAATCGTAATTCCATGTTGGTAGATTTTGACGACCGGGTACGCGTCGGACGGAGAATATGCTCCGTCCGACGGTTCGTACCCGGTTTTTACAGGATCGTGATCGGCGCCTATGTGTCTTAATTCTGGAGAAAACAGTTAATTGATGCTTGGTAGAAGGGTGAAGTAGAGGGATGTGCTACTTTGCCAACGGACATAACGATTCTGTAGTAGGGCAGAGGTAAGTGCTGCTCTCAGGGGAAAACAGGATTCGCGTGGGAAAGGTCTTTTGCTATTCTGTGGTTAGCGAAGCAGACAAAGGAGATGTTTGTATGTTGTAACTAACCGTATTGTAAAATTGAAACAAAGTCTACCGAGTGGTTTTGTAAAGGAGGGGTAGACTGAAGACAGGAGTCAGGAGCAGGAGCTGCTGCAACGACTGCTGATGTCAGAAAGACCGCGCTGAGATTGGACAGCTAGTCAGAGGTGTAAAACGCTCTGGATTGGTACGTCAGTGCAAACCTGCGCTAGGATTGGAGATTGTGACAGTGACGTAGATGCTCCAGGATTGGTGCGTTAGTGTGTGTCGCGCAGGGATTGGAGATTGTGACAGTGACGTAGACGCTCCAGGATTGGTGTGCTAGTGTGAGTCGCGCAGGGATTGGAGATTGTGACTGTGACGTAAACGCGCCAGGATTGGTGCGTGAGTAAGAGTCGCGTTGCTATTGGGCTAAAAACTGTACGGTCGAAGACAAGACTAAAGGGTTTGTGAGAGAAAGGAAGATGTATTATCATTCACATGAGGAAAAGAAGAAATCCTTGTTTAGTAAAATGAAAGGATGGTTTGCGAAAGACAAAGAGATCGTGACTAGGGAAGGACAGTTACTTCCTCCGACAAAAACACCCGCATCCTTCATGGTTGCGAAATATGGATACCATACTTGTATCTGGTTGGACAATTGGGCAAAGTATACAAAGGAAGATGGAGTTTTAGCGTTTCCAGAAAATGGTTCCTTTAATTTGGCTATTTTAAGGAATTTTCGGGAGAGGATGATGAGCTTAGATCCGCGGCCTAGACCTACGCAATTTGAGGCTTTGACTGAGTGGGAAGACGAGATGCATGAGCGAGAAAAACAGAGAAATGGCAGTAGATATAGATATATGTTCGGACGGCCAAACGATCGCGAAACTCATTGTGATCGAATGAGAAGGTGGCGAGATGCAAGTATGACTGAAGGACTGTTTCCCGTAAGAACTACAGGGGAAAGTGAAGGAAGAAAATGCATACAGAAAAAGCATAATGTAGAACCCAGAAGGTATGGGGCAAATGAAATAGAAGATGATGTCCTAGATGATATGTTTTACAAAAGTCCACCTCCGTACAGGCAGGAATCAGAAATACTGACCGCAGGTACTCCCGTGAGGGAAACTCTGCGAATCATTAAGACAGAAGTCGCAACTCCGGAGGTAAAGAGAAGAAATTCTCTTAGGGAAAGAGAGATGGAAAATAAGGTTGAGAGTGAAAATTCAAGGGAATTAGCGAAAACCACGTTAGAACTGACAGAGAAAATAAGAGAATTGACTAAAAATCTAGAAGCAGTTACAGTCCCTGTAACCATAGTTCCAGTTATGCCCATTTTTGAGAAGCAGAAAGAAAGTGAGCATGGTCTAACAGTTCCGTATGTGAACAATAGACAAGCGGAACAGCCCCTGATGAGAGCAAAAGAGAATCCTTGGAGACACACCATGAGTGAAGGTGAACTACATGTATCAAATAACCCATTTTATAATCCAGATACTGTAGAAAGAAGCCGAATGGTAGGGACCAATATTAGAACCACAGAGACTGACAGAACCAGGGAATGTAGAAAAATCAGTGGGTATAACTACAGACGAATTGAGTGAATGGCTGAAGGGCTTGCAAGGTAAAGAGAAGGAATCCCAAACCATTGATGTGGCGAAATTACGCATGGTGTTAGAAGAATTAATAGTAGGGACCATTCCCACAGAAAAGCTGAAAAATTACCAGGATGAGGAATTGTTATTATTATGTAAGAGTATCACTTGGAGAGCAAAGAATTTACATGACAGGCTAGCAGAAATAGCAAGTGAAATGGGAATTGACATGGACAAGGTAAAAGCTTTACAGAAGCCTTACCGAGTGGATTTCACGGAAAAGGATATTGAAAATCTGAATACTGCAGGACGAATGGGGCAGATTAAGGACATAATCACAGTGTTGAGGAAATGGGGAGATGTGGACAAATGGAAAAGCAGGTGGTATAGGAAACGGGATGATACCCCAGACAGAACTTTTCCAGCATTTCCTGTGAGAGAAAAAGGAAAAGGTAGTGACAGAATTTCCCATGAGAGAGATTCCAGGAGGGGGGTATGTGCATGTCCCATGGACACGACAGGACATTTTGTCATTTACAAATGACTTCCCTCGATTGCGAGAAAAGCCAGTCGAGTGGTACAGAGAGGTAGACAGATTTGTTAAGTTGTCAAAAGTGCTGTGGATGGATCTGAATAGCCTATTTGATATAATAGTGCCAGCAGACTTATGAGCAGGATGCAAAATAGTCATAGATTGGCCAACTAAAGAATACCCGAGAGATCCCAAAACGGGAGCACCAGACCCTGAGGTAATGAAGAAATGTGAACAAGTTATGGTATTTTTGAAAACCAAAGTGCCTCCCAAAGAAACAGATTGGGTTCAAATAGATCGAACACATCAGGAAGCGAAAGAATCAGTTCACGCTTACTATGAAAGGCTAATATTAGCTTTCAAACAGTTCAGTGGAGATGACAATCTGGGAAAAAAGGATCCAAGTCATTTTGTTTATAGATTTGTGTATGGTTTGCGACCTGAAATTGGGGAAATGATCAAGCAGCATACCGTAGACTGGCAAAGCAAGAAAATAGATGAGATCCTAAAGCATGCTAAATACTTTAGTGATGAGATTGAGGCAAAGCAGCGAAAACTAAAAGAAAAGACAATGTGGGCTCAAGTGAAAGTCGCAGAGAGACAGGAAGCTCAGCTGGTTGAACAAGCCAATAACCCAGGTATCAAACCGAGATTTGGCCCAGGAAAAGGAAAGGGTAATATAGAAGAAGCTAAAAAGAAGTTTCCATGCCACAATTGCGGAAGGTTAGGGCATTGGAAATCCGAGTGTAAATATCCACCAAGTACTAATAATGAAAATCCATCATTGAATCCACAGGTGCAGTGTGAGGTGAGTGGCCCACTGCAGCAACAGCAGAAGGCTGTTAATCCACAGAATCAGGTGCCAAAACCGCCCTTACCGCAAAGCAGGAACACCCAAAGATATAGCAAAGAAGCGGGATTCTACAATGAAGAACAGGTAAACAAACCGCAACGCGCGAGGGCTGTGTCACAATATTGGCTGCGAAATGACGAGAGTGAGTCAGAAGAGACTTACTGACGGTGCCGAAGAGAGAAAGAAGGGTGCGTACTTGGCGCAACTCTAGAAATAGATCAGACAGGACCATTTGTAAATGGGAAAGTTAATGATGAAAACATTACTTTTCTAGTAGACACTGGAGCCACGCGATCTACTGTCAGGTCAGCAGATGTGAAAAATCTTCCTCTCTCGGATGAAACAATCCAAGTAGTTGGTGTGTCAAACACCCATATTAGGACCTACCTTACCGAACCGGTAAAGGTTAAAACAGGGAAGTTCCCAGACATGCACCGATTTGTGGTGTGTGATACTAGTCCTGTGAATCTGTTATGAAGGGACCTTCTGTGCAAAATGAATTGCACCATATTCTGTACTCCAGATGGAATAGCATTTGAGACACCAGATGAGGATGTACTGTATAAAATGACAATAGCTAATCAAGAAAACGGAATTACAGGAACCTATGCAGTATTTAACCCAGATGAATTACCCAAAGAATTGAAGCAGTCAGTGAAGGCAGGAGTCTGGGATTTTACTGGAGAAGACGTAGGCCTTATGAGAAACATAGATGCAGTAAAGAATACACTAAAAGAAGGAGTAGTTTATCCAAACATTCCCCAATATAGACTGACACCTGAAATAATTGAAGGAGTGACACCTTTAATTGAGAAAATGATTCAACAAGGAGTGTTGAGGGAAATAATGAGCAGTCCATGTAACTCGCCTATCATGGGACTGAAAAAGCCCAATGGGAAGTTCAGGATTGTGCAAGATTTGAGAAGGATTAACAAAATAGTTGTGTCATGTTGTCCCATTGTTCCAAATCCATCAGTGATATTGTATCAGATTCCCCATGATGCAGAATGGTACACAGTAATTGATTTGTGTCATGCTTTCTTTTCCATTCCGTTGCATCATGACAGCCAGCCGATTTTTGCATTTCGGTTTGGAGAGAGTATTTTGGCATGGTGCCGAATCCCACAGGGGTATACAGAGAGCCCCTCAATTTTCAATCAGTTGCTAAAGAAATCTCTGGAAAGTCTAACCATGCCTGAAAATTCAGTTTTGGTTCAATACATTGATGACCTATTGGTGGCGTCAAAAACACGCAAGGCTTGTGAAACGGACACAATAGCTTTGCTGAATCATTTGGCAGATGGAGGACTAAAGGTATCTCCGACAAAATTGCAATTCTGTAAAAAAAAAGGTACAATATTTGGGGCATACCATTGAAAAAGGGCTGAGAAAAGTAACCATAGACAGAATCAGAATTATTAGAGGAATGAGAGTCCCAATGACCCAAAGAGAGGTGAGAATGTTCCTAGGGATGGTTGGCCACTGTCGTCAGTGGATAAGTAACTTTTCCATGATTGCCAAACCATTGGTAAAATTGGCGAAAAGTGAGGTTAAAGACCCCCTTGAATTGAACAATGAAGAATTGGCAGCATTCAGACAGTTAAAGAACAGCCTTTGCGAAGCCCCAGCTCTGGGAATGCCAGACTACGAGAAATAATTTGAATTATACTGCAGTGAGAGAAATGGATGTGCACTCTCAGTGTTAATACAGAAACATGGAAGGCAAAGGAGACCAGTTGCATATTTTTCGTCAATGTTAGATCCAGTGGCGGTAGGTCTGCCAGGATGTCTGAAAGCAGTAGCTGCTACATGCCGAAGCCTAGAGCAGAGTGAGGGAATTGTGATGGGGTATCCAGTAAGAGTGTTTGTACCTCATAATGTGCTGATCCTTTTAACAAGGAGCCGAACACAGTTCATGTCACATAGTCGGCTGACTAAGTATGAGAAGGTCATTCTAGGTGCAACCAATGTAAGTCTGGAAAGATGTGTGAATGTGAATCCAGCTACACTTTTGCCTGATGCAGAGAGAGTGGAGGTAAGAGATGATGTTGATCATGATTGCTTGGATGTGCTTGACTTTTGCACGAAACCTCGACCAGACATAAAAGATTTACCATTGCCAGAGAGTGATTATGTGTTGTTTGTGGTCAGATCGTGCTTGAGAACAGATGAAGGATTGTTGAGTGTGGCCTATGCTGTATGCACAGTTGCTGCAGTCATAGAAGCATCACACTTGAAGGGAGTTAAATCTGCTCAAGTAGCAGAACTAGTGGCATTGACAAAGGCATGCAAAATTGGGAAGAATGTGAGAGTGACTGTGATAACAGACAGCCAGTACGGCTTTGGAGTCGTCCACAATTTTGGCCAACTTTGGCTGCAGAGAGGTTTCCTGACCTCAAGTGGAACTCCTATAAAGAATGCAGAAGTGGTGGGAAAATTGCTTGAAGCAATACAGTTGCCAAAGGAACTGTCAGTGGTAAAATGTGCTGCTCATAGTCAAGGTAGTGATTATATCACTACTGGGAATCGATATGCCAATGACATGGCTCAGTACTGTGCCCGGAATCAGTATTCAATCAATAGGGCAAAGGAGAAGGAGATGTTTTCTTGCTCCATAATGTTTACTAACATTGTGGGAACATGGGAAGAAGTGAGGCAGTTGCAGGATGAAGCAGGAGATGAAGAAATGAAGCAGTGGGTAAAAGCAGGTTGCGCACCAAGGGAAAAAGATCATGTGTGGGTCTATCGGGATGGAAGACCAGTAATGCCTGATAGCATGATGTCAACCATGGCACGGATGTATCATTGCCAAGGACATCTGGGAAGAGATGCCATGATAAGGGCTTTTAAGCAGACCTGGTACAATGCAAAATTCAGGTTGATAGCAGAGAGTCTCTGTCAAAGATGCCTAATATGTCAGCAGTACAATCCTGGAAGGAAAACAGTGGTGAGCCTAGGCACAATAGGCCGAGAGGGAGGACCCTTCACCAGAATGCAAATAGATTTCATTGAAATGCCCCCTTATAACATGTTGAGGTGTGTTCTGGTGGTAGTTTGTCTGTTCTTCAGGTGGGTGGAGGCATATCCAACAAGAAGAAATGATGGAATCACAGTGGCCAAGCTCTTGTTGAGGGAATTCATCCCAAGATACGGGTTCCCAGTGACCATAGAATCAGACAGAGGAAGACATTTTTACAATGAGATCATGGCATTGATTTGTGAAGCATTGGGTGTACAACAAAAACTACATTGTGCCTATTGACCAGAGGCTTCTGGTGTGGTTGAGCAAATGAATGGTACGATCAAAAACAGAATAGGGAAAATGTGTTTAGCCACAGGAATGAAATGGCCTGATGTCTTGCCTCTAGTCTTGATGACAATCAGATCTACTCCAGACAGAACTACAGGTTTGAGTCCCCACGAAATTATCATGGGACGAGCCATGAGACACGTATTTGTTCCAGTCAACAAATTGATGACAATAACTGATGACATGATTTTGGATTACTGTAAAGGCCTGGCTGACGCAGTCCATTCTGTGTTTCCCCAGGTTGGAGCGGACGCCACCACCCTTGAGAGAAAACCAGCCCATGACCTGAGCCCAGGTGACTCGGTGAGAATAAAAGTCCACAGAAGAAGGAATTGCTTGGTTCCAAGGTGGGGAAGGCCAAGGCAAGTTATCTTGGCCACAACAACTGCTGTGAAGTGTGCTGGACTGAAAAATTGGATACATGCAAGTCACACTATGAGAGTTCCAAATCCAACAGATAGCATTGGAAAGGAATATTTCGATGATTCAGAATCAAGTGATGACTCAGGCAACGAGAATACAAAGACAAAAGAAAATCCTGAAAGGGGGGAAAAGGAGCCAAGACTAGTTCCAACTCCAAGAGAAGAAATTCTGAGGAAGAGATTGCAGATTTCAGATGGTTCAGATTCTGGAGACGAGCAAAACGCCAGTGGCGAGCACAGAAAGAAGAAGAGAAAAGAAAAGAATGTCACGTCAGGAGTAACATTTACACCAGACGAAAGAGTAGAAGAAGTTCCACCTGAGAAAATTCTGGAAGAAGAAGGGACAGAAATAGAGAGAGAGGGACAGATTTCTGCGGAAGACCCCCGAGGAGGTGTAGGGACATCCAACACTGAGTTAGGTGAAGAGACAATCAGCAAACAGAAAGATTGCGTGTCGGAGACCCGAGGAGGGACAGAAGTAGGGCCAACACAAGAGGTGGAGAAAGTAGCTGGTGAAAAAGAAAAGTCAAATGAGACAGAATCTGAGGACAGTGAACCAGAGGGTCGAATTCTAAGGAAGAGAACTTGGATCGAGAAAAGAAACAGTAAAGACGGCAAAACAAGAAGGAATGCTAAAGGAGACCTTTGGCCAAACAAAATAAAGAGACTGCGATATCGATTGACACGAGTCAAACCCTCAGAAGCTGAACAAGTGAATGAAGTAACAAGTCAGCACAGAGAAAAGGAGGGAGAGACAGAAGTGTCTGAAGGAAACAAACGATCGAGAAAACCAAACCAGAAGTATAAGTCACCTGAATGGACGCATGTGGCACTGCCTGAACAAGGAGAAGAGGTAGATAGTCAAGGAAATCCAGAGGAGACTTTACTGAAAGTGGTGAAGGAAGAAGAAACAGCGGAAATCCTGAGAGTTATCCTATCTGATATCAGAGAAGAAGCGGAAGATCAGGAAATTCTGTATGTGGATGATGAGAAGGAAGTGAAAAACGATGAGAGGCCAAGCTAAGTGATTTCAAGAAGGTCCCTGTAGAAAATATAAAGGATTGAATAAGAAATTGAAGAATTTGGATCACCTGATAAGGGCCTAGCTCTTGCAGGAAAACTACAAGAAGCGGAGTAGAAGAGGCTAAGTCAAAAGACATGGTTAATTTTTACAAGATGGCTAACATAGATGATAACAAGAGTAGATGTACCTTTATGAGAAGATGGTGCAAGGCATGTTGTTGTTGTACAGGACTATTAATGCTTCTTTGGAGCGTACTCGCTCTTTTGATCTCTTTCAAAGTAACTTTAGATACACTGGAAGGGCATACAGAAAATATGACTAACATAGTGAAGAGTTCACAAAAGGTAGTTCCATTTAAAACAAGCACTGAGCATATGCACAAGGATAGGTCTATAACTGATTTTTCTAGCAATGTTTTTTCAAAATTATTGTATGAATATGTAAGAACAATGGACGTAAGGGATTGCTACGTATGTATGCAATTACCTGCCTCTGTTTCCGAAGGAGTGACTTATCATCACCTTCCAGCAACTTATGGAATAACATGTAGCGTTTTAACCAGTATATTTTATCAAGTAGGGAAATTAGAATATAATCTGTCTAATATAGATAACATTCTTGGACAATTGCCCATGAATAATGAATTGAATCCAGCTAAAACTGTTAATGTACTAGGTGAGATTTTTATAGAGACTAAAGAATTAACTTTAGAATATATTTTTAGAAACAATTTAACTTGTAGTTTGAAGACAGAAGAGAAAACATTTTTAGATATGGTTGAAGAGAGGAGATTGAAAATACATAAAAATGCAGAAGGACATAAAGATTGGGAAAACATTTGGGAAATAGATGGGAAAAAGGAGACAAAGGGTGATGCTAGACCAACAATAGCTATAGATTCACCACAGAAAGGCAAATTATGCATTATGAGGGAAAGATCCCAATATGATTATTATTATATAGGGACAAGTGAGTGTCATGATACATATTTTATTGCTTCTGGATGGGGATTTAGAGGCGGAGAAGATCCAGTCTTTCCTGGACTGTACTATATTTGTGGGAACAAGGCTTATTACAGGTTGCCTGACCATTGGTATGGCACATGTTATGTTAGCCTGGTCTTTCCAAAAATCTTTCACATGGATAGAGTAGAAAATAGTGGACCACATAACCCACTAATGCGTAGTAGAAGAGAAACTTGGTTAGAAATTGTAAGTGATATTTTTGGAGCCTTGATACCAGCAGTGGAAATATCTTTGAATGCAAATAATATTCGGAAATTGTCAACCATAGTGGATCGCTTGTCAACAAGCACCGCTGGAGGATTTCTTTTGGTAAACACTGAGATGGTTGCCATGCGTGCTATGATTATGCAAAATCGACTTGCCCTTGATATCTTATTGGCAAAAGAGGGTTGAGTCTGTGGAATGCTGAAAGTTCAACATTGTTGCACTTACATTCCTGATGAAAGCAAAGATCTAAAAGTATATATCAAAAATATTACAGAATTGCATGATGAAATAGTACCACTGGAGGTTGAAAGTATCTGGACTAGAATTAGTAATAAGATGGCTGCTATTAAAACTTTCTTAGGTAAATTAGGTAGTACTATATTAGGGAAAATATTATTTCCATTAACGTGTGTGATTTTCATATTATTAATACTTAGATTAGGATGTATATGTTGCAGACATAGAAGAAATAAAAAGAAAATTAGACGAGAAATTATCAAAAAGATGGAAAAGAAACAAGAAAGAGATTTTAACGAGATAGAATTGGAAGAATGGAAGGAGAGTATGTATGACAAAACAAAAAGAGAAGATGAAGGGGAAACAGAATTTTAATTGAGCAAGAAAACATTTCGAATTTCCATAAAAGGGGAAAATAAATTGATTTTGTGGGTTTTGTTTGTGGTGATAAAATCACCAAAGGGGGGATTGATGGAGCGGGTAAAATATTTTCTTTTTATATACCCAATCCATTTATATATGTTTATATTAAAAGGATTACTGATTAAGTATAATAATTAATAGTTTGATGTGAAAGAACTAAAATAACCTTATTAACAAGAGGAATACACGTTGGAATGCATTTGCATGGCTAAAATAATAGGTGAACTAATTTTGTATGCATATTAAAACAATAAATGTTGCTTGAGTAATGTTATTGTGATTTGCGCTTAAATAAACCAGCATTAACGGCTTTGAATGTTGCATATGGCTAGATAAATGCATACACATAAGGGTATTAGCAAGGGAATGACACTGTGTTAATCATTTCTATGTATTAATTAAGATTTTTGTGTTTATTTGCTTAAGTTGACTATTCTGGCCTACCAAAAGATGGCCGCCGACTGAAACCTAACTAAAGTACATTACATCACCATTTGAACAATGGAGAAAGGCGCCTGCACTGACTTCGTTTGTGTCCCTTGTGTGACCTGTCAGACCATGCCCATGAAGACTACCCTGGGCGAGGTGCCAATGCCCCTGAACGTGAAGAAATTGTTGCAATTGAGAATATGAACTGTCGAACCCAACCTGTTTCCAACGAACTGATACATTTAGGACCACAAATTATTCTTTCCCATACATTTGTTTGAGACTTCTTCCGCATGGGAACATTTGAAAATGTTTCCTAATGTACTGAGATGTATTTAAATTCAGCCAATCGTATTCCTGGGGAAATGAGAAAATGTAACTTTGATATGTAAATGTTAGTATAAATATTAGTAGACTAGAGAGGGAAAAACTAACGCCACTTTATACAGCAGCAGTTGACAGAGATTCGATGATCAGAGATCCTTATGCTGACGGAGAGGACGGAGACTTTATATGATAAACAATAACTCTGACGAATTTACTGAGGACCAGTTCTGACTTAGAAAACGACAATTAGCCAGAATAGGTAAATATAACAAAAGATGATATTGCATTATTAGGATTTAACCTGCATTTAAATTAGATAAAAGAAAATCATTATTTGAATTACTGTGTCGGGTGATTATTTCATTGAAATGTTTATTGATTAGTTTGAGAGTTAAAGTATCATTGAACTAAATAACAACTAAATGATTCGATCGACATCTTGAGGGAGGAATTGTTAGGGTGATTCAGGAGAAGTGGTTTTCCTCTATCAAAGAAACAGTTGTGGTTCTGAACTGATGTCCCTTTGTAGGCACGGATAGTTTGAGAGAATGAATGTTGGTGTTATGGGCCCCACCAGCGTATGATGTGTGTATGTGCGTGTGACTGAGAAATCATTCTGTCCGTGGTAGCAAGGGGTAATTGAGTAACCCGAACTGCACCAGTACCGCCGGCTTGGGAATACCATATTACCACGGTGTTAATTTTCCGTGATAGACTGCGATGTGAAGAGTTGCATTAAGCTAAATTTACGGTGGTTATCACACGTTCTTGAGAATATCCCCCTGAGGCTGTCTTGTTTGTTTTATTTGGAACCCAGCCGTATAAGTGCAGAGGATGTATTTCAGAGTGCGGCACCTTAGAATGGTATACAGCAACATAACATACTGACCCATTGGCAATCAAGCGTACATAAATGACTTCACTACCCGAACACTCTGACTCCAAAGCTTTAGGCATCCACATCATATTGGCTTCATCACATCTACCCCTAGGTGTCCCTTGTTCACGATAGGCATGCCAGCCGCCCCATACCTTTTCCCATTTTTTGGGGCAACCCCTACTTCGGCATACTACTCTTTCGGCCTGCTAGCACCAGTCCATGTCTGTCTCATTTATGAATCCTTGGAGGGATTGGTGCGCAAACTGAGGCTGCCTTGTTAACTAAACAGGCTTTGCTCACCCTAGCTTAAAAACAAAAACTTAAAAAGTTATCTTTGTAAGGAGTCTTATACTTAGACTCTGCCCCACCAATTCTGCCTAAAGGAGGAACTAACCCAATACACTTCCTGAATTACCAATCTCATATGTCGGGCTTGTGGTAGATCATAAAAGTACCAGCTGTGTAAAAATGTGACAAGAAAGGCTAGAATTTGGATTAATGAAGATTATTGGCAATCATCGCAATCTTAACAATTTGACAATGTACCTAACTTGAAGTAAAGCGATCCAAACAGCAATTGTAAGACTTTAAAAAACAAATAACATGCATAAGGCCAAATATTATTGTGATCAAGGTTTTGGTGGAAACACGTTGATGGATCCACACTTGTTGTCCAAATAAACATTGTTCACCATATACCATCCCTTGTGTGCCAGCTCTTACCTGGATTGTAGTAAGGAAGCATAAGGATTAATAGGTGTGTGCGGTGGCACCGCCATTGGCCAGTCACCAACGGCATTCTGGAGCTGACCGATATCCGCCATTTTATTGAATTGTATTTATTCTTCCCAAAAAATGAGACTTCATTTTAAGGGAGAACTGAATCCAAAACAGAAGAACCAAAATTAGAAGAAAACCTACCCCACCAACCTAACATTTATAGTGTGACATAAAGGTGTGAGGGAAAGTCCAAGAAGCAACTTTGAATATGTTTTGTAAAAAGGCCCTGGAAGCAGAAACCTCCATGTTGCATCTGCCCTGATTTATGGATATAATCTCAATAGTTATGGGATAGTATTTAGTTGAAATGGTGAGCCTAATTCATCGGCTAAGAGTTTCTATGGTTGGTTGTTGCTCTCTTACAGCCAAAACAAAAATGACAAACACATGCTCTTGAAGTCTCTGTGACCATTGGGGTGAGTGTCTGAAACGTTTCAGCACTCCCTCTATCATCTCCTTATGTTTGCTTTGTTCGCCCTAAATTGGCAGGGTATGCCCGGACCTGGGTCACTTGCTCACTTTGCCACTGGAGTCAAGCTAGCATGGCTGATGAGGGCTGTTAGCCCAAAACCGGTCCCAGGATGCTTGTTCCCGGTCCAGGGAAGACATGGCTTGGCAATTCGGCTGGACTGTTCCCATGAGGCACATCGTGAAGACTGATTTGCATATATCTGTGTCTGAACTGGGTTGGCGAAGTGAGCTAAAGAATAATGATGGATTCAACCCAGATCTGTGACTGGGGATGAGTGTCTGAAAAGTTTCAGCACTCTGTCCATCATCTCCTTGTGTTTGCTTTGTTCACCCTAAGTTGGCAGGGTATGCCCAAAGGTGAGTCCCTTGCTCACTTTCCCACTGGATTTAAGCTAGCTTGGCTGATGAGGGTTGTTAGCCCGAAACCGGTCCCAGGATGCTTGTTTCCGGTCCAGAGAAGACATGGCTTGGCAATTCGGGCTGGACTGTTCCCATGAAGCACAGGGTCAAGAATAATTTGCATATAGCTGTGTCTGAACTGGGGTGGCGGAGTGGACTAAAGAATGATGATGGATTCAACCGAGACTGAGGGTTGAGTGTCTGAAAAGTTTCAGCACTCCGTCCATCATCTTCTTGTGTTTGCTTTGTTCACCCTAAATTGACAGGGTATGCCCAGACTTGGGTCCCTTGCTTACTTTACCACTGCATTCAAGCTAGCCTGGCTGATGATGGCTGTTAACCCGACACTGGTCCCATTATTCTTGTTTCCGGTCAAGGGAAGACATGGCTTGGCAATTTGGGCTTGACCGTTCTCATGAGGCACAGTGTCAAGACTGATTTGCATATAGCTGTGTCTCAACTGGGGTGGAGAAGTGAGCTAAAGAATGATGATGGATTCAACCCAGATCTGTGACTGGGAATGAGTGTCTGAAAAGTTTCAGCACTCTGCCCATCATCTCCTTGTGTTTGCATTGAAGATAGAACACATTCACTCCCCAAGTTTTCTGATGGGGAAAAAACTATGCACCGATGAAAGTGTCTTTATGCCGGTGTCATCTTGCATAATTCCCATTATTTCATGTTAAACTTATTATGCAAAATACCAGTGACTCCTCCATTAAGGCAGAGGAGTGTCGCCCGCCAGCTGCAAGCGCAGCAGGTACACACAGAATAATAAAATGGTCATTACCATTGTATTATTCTGTGAGCCTCCAGCCGCGCTAGTGCAAGCGTGATTGTGGGGGTGGAGCCGATAGATTCCTCCATATCGCAGGATAACTGCTTCAAGTGCTCGGTGTGCATGACAGATTGGCAGGATGTCTACAGTCAGCCAATCTGTAATGCGCACTTCGTGCCTTGCAATCCCGGTGCCATATATCAGCTGAGGGATTGCAGGTACAGACCCCCAGTCTCAAAATGCACGCTCGGTTAGCCTGCTCCAATCAATCCTGGAGGTGCTAACACCATGAGAGCAGCTCCAGGATTGGTTGGATTCGCATGCAGGAAGCAAACCAGCTTCCTTTCGTGATCATCGTTGTCAGTAGAGGAGAAAGGTAACATATTGGTGGGTTTTACAGTGGGCCACACCCCGCCGATTTTTAACATTGCTAGCCGCTCCGTGTAATTCCAGTTCCATACCAGTAAAAATCCAAATGGAGGAGAATGGAAACAGTCTGAAACAGTCTGAAAGTGAGTGGGTTTTAGTTGTGTTGAAGTGATTTTGTGCTATATTTTTTAATGAAATGTGCTCTCCACCCAAAACTCGTCCAAACTGCTAGAGCGGCATTCCATGTAGTTTTGCTTTTTATTTTAAAATCACTTGATATTTACGGATGTTAAACTAGTAAACAAAACCTGGTAGTGAAATCATTTTCCTATGTTGCAAAGAGGTAAATTCATAGATGGTCGAGTCCAGCACCAATCTTTTAAAAAAACATTGGGGCACAGGCAATATTTGCCTGAGAAGGGCAGCAGGCTTCAGGTTGGAGAGTGGAGCTTGGCCACAGACCTATGTTCTAAGTAAAAATTCCTAAATTTGAGAATCTGATTTCCTCTCTGCCCGTTGACATAACTTTCACTACCTGATATTGAATCAAGTGGTAGAAGTGAGTCAGAGTCAATGATCCCAATGAACATTCTCTAATTCTTTGCAATTGAAGAAATTGTTTACCTCTCTTTGAGTTCACTGACCCTGATGCGAGTCCCTTTTGAATATATGGAGGAGGAGGAGGTACCAAAGCTACAACTTTTTATAGATTCTCCGGATTTAGCTACCAGTATTGCCATACTGCGAAAAGTTCTCCTCTTCATCTACAGGATCATACTCAAGAAGAGAAAGATTGTCATGGAGATTCTGCAGGACCCCAAATAACAATGCCCCTTGTATATAATGGCCTCTTAATCTTTCCCTTCTCAGGTTCATTGAATTCATCTAGATATGTTCACCCTTTTGGGAGCTTGAAACCAGAGATACCATCTCTGCTTCGAAAGGCTACAGAAACAGTCTGGTCAATTATTTGGTGCTCTATATCCACAAAGGGCAGGGTTACAGGAGCCTGCTCTATTTCAAACAGCAGGGAAAGAGAGATATGGGAGGAATAAAGCTTGCAGTGGTAATACCTTTTTAATGTGGATGCAATGCTCCATTCTAGCAGGTCCCAATCAGATACAGCACTTACATTAAACAGCCTAATGCTTCATGCAAATAATGGTTTCCACAGCTGAGATATCATGGCCCTCAAAAAATCTTGTGAGCCTACCACCATGCCTTAGACAGGCATAAAAAGTGAACTGCAAGATCCAATGAAGCATTAAGCTTCCAAACTCTCCTACTAAGTTAGGGGGAGGAGTGCTGTGACAAAACTCCTTCAATAATTTCCCAACCAGTCTATTAGGAAACAAAAATATAGGGCACACTGTTCTGAATAAAAGACGCCTGGTCCATGTAGAATGATTTATTTAAGATGGATGTTATCATCTAGAGCCTCACCAGGAGCAGTCTTCCTGCTGCTCAGCCCATCCTCCAACTGACTCTCACCAACATTCCATGGCATCCTCACACACCAACATTCCACCACCACATTCACACTGGCTGAGCAGCAGGTATAAAACATCTCCTTTCTTTACACAAAATAACAATAGAACTATTTAATGCATGTTCACAATGTAACAGTGAGAACTAATATGAATGCATGACATTGATAGATGGAAGATATTTCACAACATGTCATACCACACTAATTACAAATGTGCATACAAAGACAGATGGAAAGCATTGAATGCAATCAGCACAACATGTCATAACATAATACTTGAAAAATAAGAAAAGTAATAATAAGAAACCACTCACCCTCATCTTCTCCCTTTCTAACCAAACAAAACACACACTCTACCACACCACAAAACCACAATCCAAACCCTGATACCACAAGACATGCCAGCTAGACAGGTTAACTCATAAAGTAGCACGTAGGGCACCGACTACAGGCGTGGTAGAGAACCAACTAAACAACTGTGAAAATAAAATGAATGGTGAAACACCTTGGTAAGTACGGAACACCACTCCACACCAACCATTTGGCATCTATGCTGCCCTTCACCCAAACCCGTAGTAAGGGTGGAAGCTGCAATAACATATCAAACAAAACCGGGTGACTTAAACTATGAGCTGTCATCCTACACAGCACATTTCAATTAAAACTGGGTGACTTAAACTATGTGCAGCCATCCCACACAGCGCAATTAAATCAAAACCAGGTGACCTAAACTACACACAGTCATCCCACACACACACAAAGATTCCACACTCAAAGCACCAGTCAATTGGCATCTACCCTGCCCTACAACACTGTACCAGGGAACCACCCCACAAGTTTGTATTAGGGCACACACCACCCTACAGCACTGTACTGGGGCACTCACAACACTACAACACTATACTAGGGCACGCACCTCCCTACAACTTTGTACTAGGGCACAAGACCTTGCATCCCACAACCAGAATACATGACCGTACAACATGCACACACAAAAAGAAAATTAAGCACATGAGGCAGGTGCAGCAAAGAAAACTAAATGACCCCATGATAGAGTACATGACTCTACAACCATTCAGAAACAAAAACCACACACCATTACAAGACATGGGCTATAATCAAAGGGACCCATAACAGAATAATACACGTCGGCAGGGAACCCAAAATAGTGTCAAGAAACAACCACTCCACATGCAGCATACATGTATTCCAATAAAAGTAGATAGAAAGTCCTTTACTCCGGTGAGCGATCTCTCACCCGAAGTCCTCAACCATAATGAATACTTGTAGATGAGCTCCAAGTTGCTGCTGCCCACAACACACTGTAGTGCACAGGGTTCAAGATTAATAGAAACATCAAAATAACACTGTGACCTTCACCCGGTTAGCATCTAACTACAGTGTCCTCCTCTCGAATGGCGTCTCATGTCGGACTTTAAACACTCTGGTAGCCATTACCAAACTTTCCCTTGTAATAAAGCATACAGGTTTCCAATTCCACAAGGCCTGGAATGTCACAAAGATATGATCTCACCGGTACCCTTACATGGCCAACCAGAACTGAAGGCGCTGCTGGGATATCCTTAAACACGGTGTGACACAAGGAATCATACTGTGCTCCGCACCTATCAGCGTAGAAGACTGCAGCCACATGTTGCGTAACGTCATGGTTGAACAGCTTTGCAAAAGCATTACGTGCAAATGCATGAGGGTCCGCGCACCAGTCTTTACTTGCACACCACTCGGAACGTGCAGCCTCACACAGCTTCCAGTGTAACTTCCCAGAGTCACGTAATAGCATGCAGGATGGAGCCTCACCAAGAACAGCGCCTTTCACTACCATGACGTGGACGCGGCTCGTGCATTCCAGAGTTTGCTGTAAGCACTCAAGCTGAAAACCCACAGAACTGTGGACTTCTGTGCAGCAAAATTCATAGGGGAGAATGGACTGCTTGTACCTGTGTAACCAGGGTCATATGGTTGTGGACCTTGCTAAAAAAAACCTCATTAGCGTACACAAGTGGTGGGTGGTATATCTTCATTCTCCACCTATGTGTAGCACGACAGCATCATCATCGGGTTTTATTGTTGGTATGCTGACCTCCACCTGGAGCAAGACCACTGGTATTACAGTAGCATCCAGAGAAGTGAATGTGGTGCTCAATTCCCTATACCGCCATGTCAGACAATTCTTTAATGGAATGGTAGTATGGAAAAATAAAAACAAAGTGGTGTGTTTGTAGATCAAGTTACCAATCTAGCGCACTGTTGAGATCATATCGGTGGTCGACATGTTTCAACCTCGTTGTCCACTCGGATCTAGGGGCTTTCTTCAGGACCTCTAAATAGTAGACGCATGTTGTGGTGACTTACTTAAAGTGGGTTATTGACTTACCACTCTTGTTGTGTTGAGTCAAGTCATTAGTACCTGTAGCTGTGATAGATAAAGATAGAAAGAGTGCAATTGTATACTTTCTTCATATTTCATTTTCAAAATACCCAATTTTTGATACTTAACATTATCTTCAGTTTTGTGACTATACAGGTGATCTAAGCAATATAACACTGGTTGAGAGGAGAGCGCATAAAGTTAAGTATAGTTAATGGTTTGATAGATATCGCGTGTTGCTCGCGGTATTATTAGCATCGCGGCATTATGGGCATCATGGGCATCCCTCTAGTTCTAAATACATGAATGCGGTATGTATGAGTTTAAAGGATCACTTGTGGCTCATGCGTCACTCGTGTGGCGGCATATAGGTATTTGCCGGTGTTGATTAGGAGGTAAGTGTTAAGGTGTTTATCCAATTTTAAATTATAGAAGTGCGGCAACCCTCATTCTAACCGGGAAAAGGTGCTGTTATAAGCTGCGATGGTATAGACACACATGGTACTGGTTATAGTACGTGCGTGTCTAAAAAACTGAGATTATATGTGAACGCGTTAAAGGTCTTGCGGTGGTAATTCATATGGTTTTAAAAAGGCTCTTGTAGTGCCACTGAAAGTGAGTGTGATCGTGAGGCTGCGCTGGAGGTACTGTGATGATTGTGCGCTGTTTGAAAATCAAATCAAATAAAACACAGCCGCCCGTGCTACAGGTGCGCATGTTGTAAATACCTCTGTGGGCCTTATTGTGGGCTTCCTCGGGGTGCCGGCGGGCTTTTGTGGACCTGCTCTGCGGGGACAATAGAAGAGCTTAAGTTTGCCTTACTTTGTGCCTCGATCTCGTGTGAGTGCGGCCTGGCTCTCGATCCTTCCCGGCAGGAGCCTGTTCCTGACTTGTGCTAGCTCTGTACGCGGTGCCCCGGGTGACGCGGGCCCGTGATGAGCTCGCAATTATCTATTCTGGATGTAGTCAACATAGTAGACAGACTACTAGATTATCATGTAAATTACATGGGTAGTATTACAGTTGGTATGATGACCTATTGTCCAGGTGAGGTCTGTTGACAACTATAGTGTCTTTGTTGTTGTAGTCAGTTTACAGACCGAACATGAGCCGCATGGAAGATGTCCTATGATCGGGCTCAGATTACAGGCTGCAGTAATTGACTCTATTCTGGTTTTTGGTGTCAGTCTTGTGTGCACAAGAATGTCTTTAAGGTTCCGTGGTCTTCTGTTGGCGAACCTGGGCTTTGGCCATTGTAGAGATCCAGATGTGAGTATTCTCTTATTAATGATCTTCTTCACAGTGTTCGTAGCAATGTTGTACGTCATGACGCATGTCAATAGATCTTCTAGTGATTCTCTTGGTGAGGTCTCTAGTAGGCATTCTCTTGGTTGATTTCGTGCTCCCTTCTGACATCTCTGTATTGTTTTTTTCGGATAGTTTCTCCTCTGAAGTTTTTTACTTAATTCCTCAGCTTGTACTTTGTAATCCTCCAGTTTGCTGCAATTGCGTTCGATGGGTATTCCCAGACGTGGGACCCGTGCTCACTACGCCACTGGAGTCAAGCTATCCTGGCTGATGATGGCTGATAGCCAGAAACCGGTCCTAGGATGCTTGATTCCGGTCCAGGGAAGACATGGCTTGGCAGTTCGGGCTGGACTGTTCCCATGAGGCACAGGGTCAAGACTGATTTGCATATGGCCATGTCTAAACTGGGGTGGTGTAGTGGGCAAAAGAACGATGGATTTAACCCAGATCTCTTGACTGGGGGAGAATGTCTGCATTGTCAGCATTCCGTCCATCATTTGTTTGTTGTAACGTAATTGCGTTTGAGGCATAAAAACTGACTGTAGGGTAGGTTGTCTCTTAGTGGCCGGGGATGGAAGCTATTATAGGAGAGTAGGCTATTTTTAGCAGTGGGTTTGTAGAATGTCTTCGTTTGTAGAGTGTTATTCTCCACGTATATGGTAATGTCTAGAAAATCTAGTTGTCTATTATATGCTGTGAAGGTGAATTTGAGACATTCATTCCTGGAGTTTATCCAGTGCAGAAATTCTTGTAGGGTATACTTTGTGTCTTCCCAAATCATGATCACGTCGTCTATGTAGCGTCTCCAGAATGATATCTTCCTGATAAAGGGGTTATTTTCATTTTGGATAAATTGTTTCTCAAAATTACTTACAGAGAGCCCTGCCACACTTGGGGCGAATGTACTGCCCATCGATGTTCCGTGGCATTGTACAAACTGTATTTCATTGTATTCGAAAACGTTTTTGGTTAGGGCTAGTCTGCAGCACTCTAGGACGAAGTGTCTAGGTGTTCTATGCTCCCATTGTTCCGAGAAGAGAATGTTCTCCAATGTCTCCTGGGTCTCATGATGTGGGAGGCTTGTGTAGAGACTCTCTACATCGAGGCCTACGAGGTGCATGTTGTCTTCATTGAAGGATTGTCCTTCCAGTTGATTGAGCAGATCGCTAGTATCTTTGAGATATGTTGGTGCTCTCTGCACCAAAGGTCTGAGTAACTGGTCTGCAAATTGTGAGAGTGGCTTGAGCGCTGAGCCTATCCCCCACACTATTGGGCATCCTGGGGGGAGCATCTTGTTTTTATGCGTTTTAGGTAGTGAGTAAAAATATGGCACTTTAGGTGTCTTAGTCTTTTTGAAATCCGCTTTGTGCTTGGAAATCCACAGATTTACTTCAGCTTCATCGGACAGCAACTCGATGGTACATTGTAGTCTCTTGGTAGGATCCTCAGGTATCTTTTTTAGAACCTTTTGTCTGAAAGGAGGTCCAAACATTGTTTATCGTAACCTTCCTTGCTAAGAAGGATGAATCCTCCCCCTTTGTCCGCAGGTTTAATTATCAGGTTCTCATTCCCTCGAAGTTCATCAAGTGCTTTCTGTTCTCATTGTGTGATGTTAACGAAAGGTTTTTTTGTTGAGCTTTTGATGTTCTTCACCTCCTTCATGATGGCCTGTTCAAAGGTCTGAATTTCTACAGGTACCAATGGTTTGGAGGGCAAAAGGATGATTTTCGTCTTACGTTGGTGCCACTCTCTGGAGTGTGTTCTTTCTTGTTCATAAAGAAGGCCTTCGGTTTAATCTTTCTGCAAAATTCAGCCATATTGCATTGCAGCTTGAATACATCCAGTGTTGGTGTTGGCACAAAGCACAACCCCTTGTTTAGTACCTTCTCCTGGTCTTCGGCAAGGGTGGTGTCGGTGAGATTCACTACTAGCGATTCGCTGAGCTGGGTCCGGGTCTCTCCTTGGACATATTGTGTGTGAGCACTTCACGCTCTTGTTCACTCCAGAAGACTCCTTTTCTCCTTCCTCTCTGGGTGTTTTGGCCTCTCTCTAAAAAAGGCGGTTGTTGCATGTTGATTTGTCCTAACGTGGGTCCCATTGGTTGTGGGCCTTTGAAGTAGGGATTCATCCATTCGTGAAAGTTCGGTGTGTATAGTTGATATAGTTATTAGGGTTGATCACCGTATTGGGGTGTGTGCCAATTCTTGGGTCTTCGATGTTTGTTTTGTCTGTACTGGCCTCTGCCTCGTTGTGGATTGGATGCCTCATCACTGCTCCAGTCAGAGTTGTCAATGGAGTTATTTCCTGTTAATTCATTTTCGGCTGACTGATCTGGTGCTACATCGTCGTCCTTTATGTAGGGATGCATCTTTTCCATCGAGAATCGTTTAAGGTCTTTCCCCAGTTTTTGTATTTTGTTTAGGGATTTGTAGTATCTGGTCTCATTCATTTCTCAGTTGATTTCCTTCAACCTTTTCTTGTACACTATAATCTGGACCATCAATTTAAATTTTGCTTCACTTTTTTTGTATTTTGATGGTCAGTGCTTCAGATAATCTGGTTGCAGTTGTAATGATTAGTACGAGGTAATATTCGGGGTGCGTTATGTATCCATAGGCATCTGGGTGCAGCATTTGCTCGAAGGTACTCTGTCATGATGAGGCAGTGTATGGCTGTTCTCACCTGTTCTTTCTTGGTTTCAGTTCATTCATCCCACTTGTTTGTTTGAGATAATGCCTGTGTCAGTTCTATCTATCCAACCATTAACTATACTTAACTATATGCGCTCTCCTCTCAACCAGTGTTATATTGCTTAGATCACCTTTATAGTCACAAAACTGAAGCTAATGTTAAGCATCACAAATTGGGTATTTTGAAAATAAAATATGAAGAAAGTATACAATTGCACTCTTTCTATCTTTATCTATCACAGCTACAGTTGTTAATGACCCGACTCAACACAAAGAGAGTGGTAAGTCAATAACCCAATTTAAGTAAGTCGCCACAACGTGCGTCTACTATTAAGAGGTCCTGAAGAAAGCCCCTGGACAATGAGGCTGAAACATGTCAACCACCGACATGAGCTCAACAGTGAGCTAGATTGGTAACTTGATCCACACACGCACCACTTTGTTTTTATTTTTCCATACCACCATTCCATTATAGAATTGTCTGACATGGCAGTATAGGGAATTTTAAATCACTTCACTTGAGCTCCACATTCACTTCTCTGGACGCTACAGTAATACCAGTGATTTTGCTCCAGGTGGAGGTCAGCATACCAACAATAAAACCTGATGATGATGCAGTCACACTACACATAGGGGAGAATCAAGATATACTGTCCACCACTTGTGTACGCTGATGAGGTTTTTTTTCAGCAAGGTCCACAACCAAATGACCCTGGTTACATGGGTACATGCGGTCCATTATACCCCCTGATTTTTTACATTAAGATACGGAAGCCGAATGGACCATAGCTTCTTCTTCCCTCCCCCTTGAGCTGAGATCAAGTAACACCGGTGGCAGGTAAGGTGTGCGCGAGGCAACTTAACGGTATATCGCGGAACTTTCAAATGCTGTGTATCGTAACGGCAACAGCTTCATCAACATATTATGTGGCTGCCCTTTCAAGTGCCGCATAACATAACAGCAAAAGGTCTGTCACCAATTTCTCTGGTTATGTAAACTTCATTTTGATCTTTACTTTCTCCAATCCATTTGCACGTGTTGGTTCTTCTTTAAAAATCGTCCCCAAAATGTTCTGAATAAAAGACGCCTGGTCCATGTAGAGTTTGTAGGTTGATTTATTTAAAATGGATGGTATCATCTAGAAACCTAACAGGAGCAGCCTTTCTGCTGCTCAGCCCATCCTCCAACTTACTTTCACATTCACCAACATTCCACAGCATACTCACACACCAACTTTCCTTCACCACTGTCACACTGGCTGAGAAGCAGGTATAACACACACACATTCTGGATTCTGACAGATGCTAAAAGATTTTCAACTGTTTTAGTATGTCACAGACATGCTGTCAGTCAATCCAAATGCAGCACTATGATGATACACTGCACACGCTACAGGAAGGAGAGAAACTAAATCACTGATTGTGACCATAAATAAACATGTAATTGAAACTAGTCGAGGGAATTAAGACATGAGGAAAAATAAGGCAGAGAAAAGCTTGGACAGAAATATCTGGGATGCAGAAAAGCAGTCAGCCATCTACAACAAAGCTATTTTTATGGTTACCATATGCTACTAAAGGAAAACAGTTGATGTTATGCACTTAATTTTACAAATCGTTACTTTAAGGAGTGATAGTCCAATGAGCATAAAGTGCGAAGAACGCAAGTCCCTAGTTGCACTGATGTGCTATAAAAACGAAAGCGACAAATTTATTGTGGTACTCAGGGATAATGTGATTTGAATGAGAAAATTGTGTTTTCAAACATTTTACATTTATCCTAGCCATCTCCAATATTTCCGGAGGTACCATTCAACGCGTGCAGTGTTCTTTTGCATAAGTGGATCTGAATTTTTCTGTTTTCTTTTGTAATACTACATTTGAAAAATTGTGAACTGTAATTCCTCTGGTCTGAAAAGAAACATGCAATGTTTGATGAATCGCTCCTTGACTTTTCTTTAATAAACTCTCCTGCACTGCACCAGAAGTCATCTTTTTGAAAGCAAAACTTTATTGTAGTATAAACATGTTTTCACATTACAGTGACTCGTGCTGTACTTCTCTTTAAAAATGTCTTTTGGTGGATCACTGTATTAAATGTACTTTCTCTTTTTATAAGCAAAGGGCATTCTATTACATAAACCCTAGATGTTGTTATGTTCCTCAAAGTTAGTGCTTTCCAAACGTTTTAGACTCCAACACAATTTTCAGAATGACAAACCTTTGCGACCCACCTATGTTTAAAGGACATGAGGCAAGTGATTTTTTTGATGTAATAACAGCAGTTGTTTGTAAACTTCACAACCTTGACCACGGCCTTCAATATGGAACCATGAGCAAGATATTGATCTTCCCATAAAAGTGGCACAAGGTGAACTGCATTTGATTCTGAAGCTGGAACAATTTTCAGAGTGGGGTACTGACCTGTGGCATCCGTTAGCTAAAATCACAAGACTTCTGAAAATTGTTGAGATTGATATCTGTGATTTTAGCAAATTTGAGAAACTTCTTCTGTGGCAGAGTATAGGGTAATGTAGGATCTTCTAATGGGAAGCTATCTCAGAATGTTGGGCCACATTCTGGGTCCAGTGAGGTGATGATTGTGAAGTTCTGAATCCCGCGGTTGAGCCAGGATCCTGAATCTTGTGGAAGTGAGGAGCTTCTAATAAAGAACTGACATATTTATCTCTGGATGGCCTGATCTTTATAGTTGCGACAATTAGGTTGGAGTACATCCATTATAATACCTCTGGATGTGCACTATGGATTCTGAGTACCTGGTTGGAGCAATGATTGCTTTCGACTATGCAGCATCTAGCACCTGGCAGTGAAATATTCAGTTTTTATTTTGTGACCGGTGTTTCTACAGCGGGATATTGAGCACGTGACGTGCGGGGCCCCTTAAGGATCTGTATTGATAAGTGCCGTGAATGCAGGGGCCCTTACAGGCCTGAAGCATTAAGCACCGTGATGGCTAAAGCAGTGCCTTTTAGCATAGGACAAACTTTATTGAAGTATTTCCATAGACTGCAATGGTGCATCAAAGCAGAGATGGCTGTCTCTAATCTCTATGAGCAGTTTGCGGATGTTAACTCTGTCACAAGGTCCTTATAAGCACTGTATGCTGTGTAAACTGCATACACTGAGGAAACTTTGCTCTAACTTGAAAGTAAGTGCAGTGTGCACGTGATGGCTGCAAACTGACATACACAAACTGTATATGCTGAGGAAACATTGCTGCCTCTAATTTCAAAGCACAGGGCGCGTGTGTTTATTAGAAACTCTATGCAGCATGGTTTTGGCAAGATCATTGTTCACAGTAACCGTGTTTTCTGCATTTGTCTCAAAGCCAGTGCTGTGTGGGGTGTGCACATGCTGATTTAGCTGATGCTGAGTCATCCGCATGCTTACCTCCGGTCAATCAGTAAACTGTTTTCAAATTGCATTGCATTTTAAGCTGTGCTTATGTGGGGAATACCAGTGTGGGCTTACCAGAGGTTAGCTATTCGGCTGCTAGACTTTCTTCAGGCTGTATCCCTGCCATGTTACTTCAGGGTTCCTGGAGTGCTGTTGCATTGTGCCTGCTCTGTCACATGATCCTGCTGAATGTAACTGGACGGCAGAGAGGTCATAAGGTAGTGATTCATCCGTGTACTACATTTGGAAAATTCTTCCTGTTTGAAGGGAATTTGCTCCTCACTGTCATGTGATTCTGCAAGGGAAAGCTAGTATGATAACTGTTCAGTACTATCTCTACATGTGCATTTTTTTGTTTTATTTATTGTGCCATTTTGCCTCTAAACCACTGAACTCCTGAATTACATTGGTGCTTTTCTTAGTTAGTACATTATTTGTGTTCTTAACAAATTTTATCAATGCTGAATATTGTGCCTCCTCCTTTTTTCCTAGCCTCAAATGGTTCAAATGTAAAATAACCTTTGTGCATTATGCAAAAGTGTGTGGGTCAAAACTCACTCCGGAAAGGCAAACCTCTCTTTTAATGAACTTGCTTGGATGTGAGGGGCAAGAGATTTTTGACAATTTGCCAGATATGGAAGGGGATGATGAGGAGGATGTTTCTAATGAATTTGAAACCTGCATAAAAATAGATTTGCACTTCTTGCCCAAGGTTAGCACAGTATTAGAAAGGCACCATTTTGGACTGAGAAAACAGAAAAGTGGGGAGATTGTCGAGGAATATGTAACCAGCCTGAAAAACCAATCTCATCTTGTAAATTTGGGGCAACAGTGGAGGAATGCATAAGAGATCAATTCATGTTGCACTGTTGCTATGACAAAAAAAGACAAGAATTATGGTTAAAGGATGATCCTATGTTGAACAAAGTAATTACAATTGCTAAACATGTGGAACATTCCTTGGCCTGTGTGGATGAACTGGAGAGGAACAAGAAATCCGATAACTGCAAAGTAGGAGTAAAGGAAGTGGAAGAAAAAAACAAAACCATTAAACTGGCAGTTTCAAAATGTAAGGGAGTGTGTTACAGGTGTGGTTCTCCTGGGCATGTGGCCGCATTCAAGAGGTGTCCAGATCTTAATGTTGTATACAAAATGTGTGCAAAGAAAGAACATTTTGCCAAATGCTGGCGTTCATAAAAAAGATCTGGTATGATAAATGGTATTTTCTCTGAACCTAAACATGCATTGGAGGATTGTATCTTGACAGTGTCAACTGGAGGAAAGCACCCAGAAGACTTTGGGCCCGATTCACAAAGGTAAAGTGAGACGAAAATCTAACCTTACAAGTTCTGGTATTCACAAAGAGCATTAACTACTTGTAAATACCAAAAGACGTAATGTTAGATTTTCGTCTCACTTAACCTTTGTGAATCTGGCCCTTTATTGCTATCAATGGTTTGTCTGTAGAAGCACTAGTACATTCGGGGGCTGGCTCACGCTTGTGTCAAATGAATTATTTGATAAGGAGATAGGTAGTCTAGTATCTCTTGAGGAGCCTGCTATCAAACCTGCTGGTTATGGCGGACTAACCATAGATTTGAGTTTTTTTATGTAAGCAGAAATAAAGTTTCCGAGTAGTGAAATTAAGGGGAAAGTCTATGTTTCAGTTAGAGGAAATAGTGTTCTTAGTTGGCCTCACTGAAGGGATCCAGGAATTTTGTTAGAACCTAATGCCTCTCCTCAGTTACACTCAGTGATTGCGTATCACCTGAACAAATGGCATCTAGACTCAAGGGACCTTACTACTTTTTTCACTCCTTTGGTACATTCCGTTTGTGAGGATGCCATTTTGTCTGGTGTCTGCAGCAGCGGTCTTCCAGAGGGTAATTTTTCAATTGTTTGTCGACATTGAAGGAGTAAATTGCCCTGTAACTGGTGAATGTGAGGTGTTCCTAATTAAAACATACATACCTACCTTTGGATGGCCTGATTGTTACAGGAAAATACCTCAGCTCCTTTTTTGTGTTAACACGAGACACAGTGGTGATTTTGAACTCCATCCACATATATTATGCAGTTTCCTTTAGCGTGAAAACTGCCCAACGGCCATGAGCACTAGATTATATTACATAAGGACAGGTACATTTTATTGTAAGCACAGGACACTACGTGATTTGCCCACAATCAAACAATGTTGAGCCAAGGATTCAAACTTGGTTCCCCAGATCCAAATTCGACATCTTTGTCTGTTAAGCCACATTCATATTTTTTATTTTATGTGTTAAAGTTCTGCACAAGTGGTAAGGTAGATTAGGATTGTGTATTGTGATCACATTCTCTGTTGAAATGGTTATGTGAAAGAAAAAAACATCAGCAGCAAATACTGGAAGGTCTCTCAGGAGTCTCATTTGGGAATACTAGCAAGGGTTATTTTAAAGTTAAACTTAGGGACATTGTTTAGCACTTTCATATAGTGATATCTAGACGTAGGGTTTTTAGTATAACCAGGAAGTTTGGCGCTCAGACTTGTACGCGTTGTGTTAACTATGCTCGGAATATGCACAGTGCTGCCAGGTCGGGGGAATTACCCTATAACCGCCGTAAGAGTGTGAGTCAAAGAACCCACACCAGTAATGAGACATAAGTATAGTCTTCAGAGTTATTTAATGAAGCAACAACAAAATAAAACAACCAGCCAACATGTGTTTCGTCACTAAGGGAATTGTCCCGTGACTTTTCAGGGCTGTGTGGCATTGTGAAAAAGAGAAATGGTCCCTCAGGGTCTGTGTTAATTCCAACCCGGCCTGGGGCTCGAGGAGGAGCGAGTGGTGAGTGTTGAGTTGGGGTGCAGGGGGAACTATAGCGAGAGGTATATACGTCTCAGGAGTAACGTGTAAAGGAGATGGCGAGGGCTGTGGGAGTATGAGCTGCCATGAGGTAAAGTGAAATAAAGTCCGAAATCTCGTGTAGATAAGCAGAGGCGGGTGCGTCAGACTGTGGGTTGACGTCGAAGGCCTAAGAACACGTAGAATAGGACCCTCCAGTGTCTATGAGAGAGCGAGATGGTGGGTGCGCCGTGCTGTGGCAGAATATTCAGACGCCTGAGTACTTTGCGTTAGTTTCCATCCAGGATCTGGGAGACAGTGAGAGGGCGGGTGCGCCGTGCCGCTGCTGTCCGTGTAGTGGAGGCCATAAGACACTGGTTCCGTCTCGACTTCTCGCTCTCTCATAGACACTGGAGGGTCCTATTCTACGTGCTCCTAGGCCTTCGACGTCAACCCACAGTCTGGCACACCTGCCCCTGCTTATCTTCATGAGATTTCAGACTTTATGTCATTTTACCCCGTGGCTGCTCATACTCGTGCAGCCCTCGCCATCTCCTTTACACGTTACTCCTGAGACGTAAATACCTTTCGCTATAGTTCCTCCTGCACCTCAACTCATCACTCACCACTCGGTCCTCCTCGAGCCCCAGGCCAGGTTGGAATTAACACAGACCCTGAGGGACCATTTCTCTATTTCACAATGCCACACAGCCCTGAAGAGTCACGGGACAGTTTACCTAGTGACGAAACAGGTGTCGGCTGGTTGTTTTATTATGTTGTTGCTTCATTAAATAACTCTGAAGAATATACTGGTGTCGACTGCAGCAATTTGATCTAAACGAGACATTTATACCATTGTCATATCCCCACTACGTGTGCCCGGGACTGTGGTCTCATTACTTACATATAGACCATGACTTTCGCGACTCACTAAAAACCGGCTTGCGACACACCAATGGGTCTCCACCCACAGGGTGGGAAACGCTGCTCTACGCTGAAGAGACTTATTACTAAGCAAGCACTTGTGTGGGAGATGTGTTTATTGTAGACTGTCCATTTTCTTTCATATGGGTTTTCCAATCCGTTGCTGGAAATTGTATTCCAACAAAAAATGATTTTCACCTTTTTAAAAAGGTTTACGACATACAGTTCTTTAGAAATGTATTTTCTTAGTACGCTGAATTTATTTCATTTTTTTTCTTTTGAGCATTAAAGGACATTTAAAATTATTTACAGAAATACGCAGGCATCCTTCATATTGGATGATATCTTTGAACACATTTTACCTGTTATGAAATGAGTAAGTGTTTGTGGCATGTATGTAGTTTGCCCATTCTCTGTTGTATTATTTTCATAATCTATTCCCAAATCTCACAATCTGGACCTCAGTAATAGTAAAACCCAAAGCTTACTTAGACCCTGGGATCATGCAATTATATTCAAGAAAGAGGTGTATTGATGGTCTCCGAAAGTACCTGTGCATCCAAAGAGCCACTGAAGCAATGTTTCTATTACATATATAGTGTGAAACCATAATTGTATAATCCTATCTAATTCAATGTTATTGTTTTACATATCGACATACCACTGTATGTACTAATATATTTTATAATCAAATATGGAATTTGTTTCTAATGGTTCTGAAATTTACTTCAACATTGATTACGCTAGCTAAGTTTCAAGACAGAAACCATTTTTTTCATGGTAGTACTGTAAGAAACTGAATATTATTTTGGGTAGGTGACTACCTAACTCAAGGAATAATCACAACTCATGCCAGGGTGAATCTTCAAAGCCACTAAATTAACCTGAGCTTAACCCCCTCGTAGCTACGGGTCAGAACAGGCAGGCCTAACGTAGAGGTAATGTGTAAAGTATGTATGCAGTACCAAAACAGTAATTAAGTGAAAATGCAAAACAATAAAAATCCCAAAATGAATTGGCAAAATACTGTAGAAAATAATAAGCAAACGACATCAAAATGCCCAAAAAACAATAATGGGTACTGGAAATATGGATTTTTAAAGTTTTAAGTAGAAATAGTGCCAAGAAGCACAAAGCGCCAATAGCAGACAATGGTCACAGTGGACCAGTACCTAGGTGCAATTATGAGACAGACTGTTATGAACACGGGTAGGATACTCCAACCAGGTTCATCCTTGTGCAAGATTTTACGTGTTGACTTAGTCCTTTAAGTTTCAAACCACCACAAGAGTACACTTCTAAAGCTCCCAGGGCCTCAGTGGAGGCCGTTGCAAATTCACAGTGTATCTGGCAAAGCAGGGTCTAATTGCCACTGCTCAGTTGAGTACTTCCAGGAAAAGACCTCTTAGCTTGTTGTATGCCTGTAGCTTGAACAGGAGGTCAGCCTACAGACCCTTGGAGTTTGCGTCTTTGTTCTGAGTGCAAGAGAGAGCAGGTCCAGTCCTTCAGGCCTCCTTTTGGTTCAAAGACAGCAGGTCCAGTGCTCTTCTGCTCTTCCTCAGGTCCAGCGGTATTCTTAAATGGGTGCCTGGTTATGCATATCAAAAGCAAGTGGGTGGGAGTTACTCCTGGTCATACCCTAACCAATGGTGTAAAAGTTCCCAGGACTAATCCTAATCACTTTGGCCATTATCAAGATGTCAAATGTCTTCTACCACACTAAACTTGGGCTCTGAAGCCTCTGGGAGTATCTATGAGAAGTGTTTTATGGTAATTCTAGTGTCTCCCACATCTAACACTAAAATTAGGATTGAGGCAGCCGCTGTACCCACAACAAACCTAGAAACAGAAGTCTGATAGGACAAAAGCTGAGTTCTTTAGCAATGAGACAGTGGATCCACGAGAATTTTCTTAGCACTCTATTCTCTCCCCTTTTGAGAGTGTTATATGTAAACCTAGCAGACCTGTCAAGCAGGATTTGGCATTCATGTAGGGATAGGCATAACTTGCGTAATCCCGCATAGCGTTAACACACGGAATCACTCAAGAATTCTGTGAGATTATGTGGAGTTAAATGAGATGGGTCTTGCGCACATTGTGTCAGAAAACTAATGCTGATGACACCGCTCACACAAAAAAATAGAGTGAATGGCAGATTGTGTTGCTCAAGCTCATGACCACTTTGTTTTGTTTTGGAATGCCTGTTCCTGCCTTGTATCCCCTCATGTTCCTGCTTCCCAACGCTCAATACAACCAAATCCACCACATCATGCTCCACCTCTCACCTATACCCTTTTTATATCAGGTTACTATTCCCCTGTGTGTTTATTTTAATTTTTCCCCCGGTTATACTTCAACTAAACACCATGAGCCCAGTTGGCTTAATTTCCGCTGAGGAACTAGCCATTCATTTAGGCTGAACAATCAAATTGGTTATTGTAATAATGTTCTCCTTTTTCTGTATGCACATACTTATGACTTAAATGAATAAGCTTAGTTTGTTAAGAACGAAGTGGGAACACTTTCGTTTTAATTGTTTTTAGCATTTTTACCTGCACAGAATGCAATTTACTAAGTGATGTTTATTGAGAAGTAATGAATAAGTACTTACTCAAAGTTTCACGATTTATTTAATATGTTTATGACAGGCCCACTTGTAATGTAATGTAATGTGATGTAATTTATATTTATAGAGCGCTTTATCACCAACAGGTCTCTAAGCGCTTTCATAGGGTGTACCTATCAATGTTAGTGGAGGAGTGACAGAAGTTACATGATGCCCCAAGCTTCTGAGAAGAGAACTGTCTTCAGCTTCTTCCTAAAAGGGAGGAGGTTTCCTTCCTTACGAAGGTTTACCGGCAGACTATTCCACACTTGAGGGAGAGATGTAGAGAAAGCTCTTCCTCCGACGGAGGACAGGTTGAAACGGGGACAGACTAAAAGGCTGGTCTCTGCTGACCAGAGCACCCTGCTAGGGACATAATTGACAAGGCGGTCTTTGATATAACTTGGTGCTTGGCCATACATAGATTTATGTACAATGCAGAGACCTTTAAACTTGATTCTCTGTCTGACCTGGAGCCAATGTAGCTCACGTAGCAAGGGGGTAGCGTCGTTCATGACAACCTGTAGTCTGGCCAACAGTTGCTGTGGGAGGCCAGTATAAAGGTGTTGCCATAGTCCAGGCGCAACAGTATCATTGCTGAGACTGCCGGTCTATGGGTTGGAGGGGTGAGAAGGGGGCCAGTTTGCACAGTTGTCTCAACAGGCCCACACAGGTATCCACTACTACCGACACCTGTTGTATCATGGATAGCTTGGCATCAATTTTGATGCCAAGGCTTTTCACGGCTCCGGCTGGTTCCGGAAAAGGGCCAAGTTCTTGTGGCCAAAAGAGATCATTCCAGGGATTGGACTCTGTGGTGACGGCCAGTACCTCAGTCTTGTCTGGATTAACTTTAAGAGAGTTGGCCAACAACCACTTAACAGGAAATTTTAGAATGTTTTGCATCCTTAAGTGGACCATCGGTGAACTGTCAATCTGGTAGATAATCTGGGTATCATCAGCATAATTGTAGATCCGGCACTCCATCTGGTTTAAAGCAGATATTAAGGGCTGAAGGCAGGCGTTAAAAAGGAGGGGTGATAGTGCTGAGCCCTGGGGTACCCCACATAAGAGAGAACCTGGCTCGGACACCAGATCCGCTAACTGGATTCTTTGTGAGCGATCTTTAAGGAAGGAAGTAATCCAGGGCATGGCCGTGCCCTGGATTCCTAGACCCGAAATCCGCGACAGTAATCGGTCATGATTGACTGTGTCAAATGCCGCGGATAGGTCCAGCAAAACCAGTGTATATGGCTTCTTCTTGTCTGCCCTCAGTCTTAGTTCATCCAGCACGGATAGCATGACCAGTTCCATGCTATGGTGAGCCCTAAACCCTGCCGGATTAGATTCTAAAAGGTGATCGCCTTCAAGGTGGCGTGAGAGGGAATGCAGTATATGCTGTTCTAGTACTTTAGCGAAGGAAGGCAGCTGTGAGATTGGCCTAAAATGTTTTAGATTCTTGATATCTGCCCCCATTTTTTTTAGGAGCGGGATAACACGGGCCTCCTTAAAGTTAGCTGGGACAAGCCCAGTTTCCAGTGACCGATTGAGAAGTGAAAGCACCTCGCCATCAATTCCAGGGAAGCCCATCTTAAAGATCTTTGGCGGACATGGGTCAGCCGGTGATCCAGATTTCACCCGGCCGATTAAGAGTGACAGGGACTCCTTTGTGAGTAGTGGCAACGTACTAAGAGGGTTGGCGAACAAGGGGGATGTAAAGGTCAGTCCTGTGAAGTAGGGTAGAGTCGGGGTACCATGGATTTCCGTCAGGAGGTCCTCTATTTTCTTAGTAAAAAAGGCCTGAAATTTGTGGCAGTCTGTCTTCTTGACAGAAGGAGGGCTTCTGACCCTTTTTCTTTCTTAACTCGTTCAAGATCCGAAAGGTCTCGTTTTGAGGATTCGTTGCCGCAGCAATCTTACCTTCATAAAATTCTGCCTTCCTAGACAGAATAGCCTTTTTGTAAGACGTGAACAGAGAGACGTAATCTGCCCAGGCGCTGGGTTCATACTCTTTCCGCCAGGCTCTCTCGCTCGGGCGAAGAGTCTGTTTCATTTTTCTAAGTGCATCATTGAACCAGGGGGCCCCTTTGCCTTTATCCTTAGTTCTTTTCCTGCGTGCAGGAGCAACCCTGTCAATGGCGTTCCTGAGCCTTGCCGATAGAGTGGAACTATCAGCATCAAGGTCTCCCTGAGGGGTTGTTGATGAGGCAGAGTGTAGAAGGGTGGATACCAAATCGTCAGCTTTGATCGAGTTCCAACTCCGCAGTACTTTCCACTCCGGAGGCGGAGTTGCTATTAGGTTGGTAAGGGAGAGTCGGCCGCATTTCTTAGTTGATATGGTATAACCCTGCTCACTCCATGTCCATACGCAGCAAGTTGTCCTGCTGCATTGCACGATATTTTGATATATCTGCCTCATGTTCACAGTGGACGTGGCTCATTTCAGGGTTTTTATTGCTGATGTGTACCACTCATGTAAATAAATTGACATTTGCACTAGAGCATGCTTGTGTCCACCCTTATTTATTTCAAAGAAGTGGGCATAGTTGATTTTTGTTGGTAATACTCATTGGTGCAAATAAGGCACCTGTTCATAGTGTGTTGTGGCATTATGTCTCTGCCTTCTCCATGGTAGAGATACACAAATAGGGCAATCTCAGTTTTTAAACCTTCACTAGCAGTCCAGCAAGGGAATGAAAGAAAGGAGAGGCATGGGAGACATCTTGCTCTTTAACTTCTTTTGAGGAAACAGAGGATTTATATTTCAGCAGACTGTCACCATTTGCTAAGTTCAAAATCAACAGAATTGAAGTTCTCACCGACCAGTCAGCCTGGGCCAACTAATTTCTGTGTCCTCTTTGATTGACTATCTGCACCATGCACACTGGACCACACCATCTCTGTATATTTACAATATGTAAGTAAGCCACAAACTATTTATATACCTTTATACAGTATATACAAAGTAGGGTTTGTCTTCCACCTCAGGGGAGTCTCTGGAGGATACTTTCTGCTCAAACTCCATTGTTTCAGGAGCACTATAATACTTTGAAATGAAGTGCATATTCATTTTAATCAGCACTAGTCTCTACGCAATATGAGGTGAGAGACTGGTCCTTTCAACTGTGATAACTGCACATGCTGCACTAAAAACATGCTCCAAACAAACACTGGCTACTGGACATGCAAGATACTTTATTGCAAGCCTAATGACCTCTGGCTAATATGCTCTCTTGCCATGCCAATAGACTAATGGGTTTTGGTCCAGCTAAAACTCTGTTGGGTCATCCAAATAATATTAGATGGTATTAGACAGACCATCTTCTGAATGGCCATTAATGCTGCCCCTTACTGTGCCTGCGCCTCTGCACTTGACTTAAGTCCTACAGAATTAAACCAACCCAATTCAGAAGTTGGCTATGAACTTGTTGCTGTAGATTTTTATAGAAGCTGGTGATGGTGATCACTGCTGCTGCAGAGACTGCGAGCCAACAACACTGCCCTTTGTGGGGGTTGAGGTCTGCACTTCAGAACTTCTGCCTCAACCTCAAATTTGATGTTACTATTTTCCTAGATGAGCCAAGCCTTGGAAATGAAGACATCCATTTTCAATAAAAGAAATGAAAGTGGCTATCTCTATTTTGTATTTTGGATTCAGTATTGTGGCGCAGATGTATTCTTTGGAGGACACAATCTCTTTTTGCAGTGTTTGATTAGTGTTCAATCCAAGGATTAAACTATCCCCCAAAGAAGCTGCTTCTTCATTGACAATGATGAACGTTTGTTCTACCTTTTTCAATTGTTCCTATAGCAGATGTAACAATGGGATTGCTGGGCTCATGGTACTATCTTCTTTGCTAACTTCCCATGTCATCATTTTAAAAAGGAAGTAGCATTTGTATCAACCATTCCAGCAGTCCCCATTTGTCTGCCTCCAGTGGTATGGCTTTGGTAGTTGCATCCCCTTCCTTTGAATTACATAATCTTAGTAGATTTGTACTGCTCGATCAGCCGTTCCAGCATGTAGAAGGTTGAGGTCCAATGTGTTAGCACCTCCTGTAGGAGAGCTTTTAGAAGGAGTTTATTAGCACCCTGAAGGATATTCAGCTGCTGCCAGGCTTTGAATGAATGACTGAAATGAGTGTATGTTCTTCAGCAGGTGACCAGAATGTTACTGACTACCTCTTTTCTTTTTAAAGTCCTGTACAATTAGATTGAGGCAGTATGCCAAAAACAGGACTCTGAAATATCTACGTCAGCCATGGCTTTCACTATATTAGTTCATCACACACATAGAGAGGGGAGAGTAGTACTACCACGTTTCCATCCTCCTTGTAATGTACATACTATAAACACAAAAGTGGAAAAGGAGGAAGAGAAGGGAGGCCAAATATCAACTCCTCTCTTGGAAAATGTGAAGTTGTTTAAAATTGTCCTCGCCCATTATGTAGTGGCATGCATCATCATAGGGATGCTACAATATCCATGCGCAGACCAACGCCTAGGATGGAGCAAAGGGATGGGGAAGACAAAACAAACATATCTGGTTTCAAGCAGAAGCAGTTATCAGTGGAAGACTCCGGTGCCACTGTCAGCTGATTCCTTCAGGAACTTCATTATTGTGTGTGATGTCTTCTGACCTGCAAGCAAAGCAGCAGAAAAAATGTAATCTGTGAATCGTGGGCTATAGCAAGAATTCAGCCAATGTAAGGCAAATGAATCCATCATCATCATTATCATCATCCCAAATGCTTAAAAGTAGTGTACTCCAAAAACATGCATTTTTTCATAACAACATTACATAGAAAAGGTTAGTTTGTGTCCCTCCAGAGCCATGGTGGGAATGGGAACACAATAGGAGGCAGGAGATGCAGATTTTTATTTTACTGCTGGTGGCCCACCATACCCCATGGGCCATGGGGGTTCTATGGGCCGGTAGGGGGAAGCAGGCAAAAATTGAGATTTTTTTAAAATATTTGCTTGTGGCCAAGCCCCAGCACTCATAGGACTCTATGGGAGGCAGGCCAAAAAAATTATTATAAAACAATAACACACTGCACTAAAATCAGTTTCAATCACCAATAAATATATCAGGAAAAAAGAAAAAAATTTACAAAAATGTCACATGCCTCTTCTATAAATGGTCCTCGGTATTGGCTTTTAAAAGTTGAGTAAAGGGATTGAAGCGCACACAGGCTGCACAAAATGGTGGAAGTTACCTCATGCACCACAAGGCCAGTGATGAAATAGGCATGGAAAACAAGGATAAAATGGCCACCAAGCACACACACACTGACTGGCTCCACAAAATGGTGGTTGCCGAGTGGTCAACAAAGAGGAAGACATAGAGAAGAAAGACAAAACGGGCATCCTGAACACACACACACCAGCTACACAAAATGGCTACTGCTGCATGACCAGCAAAGAAAAGGTACAGCATTGGCAAACATTCAAACTGGCAAAAAATACATTAAATCATACCTGCCGTCCCAGGGCCCATAGTGACTCTAAGGGAGGCAGGCAAAATAATAAAAATACATCAAATAATTGCTGGTGGACAACCACACTCCAGGGCCCATGGGTACTTTATAGGAGGTGATTTCAAACCAACAACACACTGTACTACAATCAGTAACAGCACAAGTGAATATATCAGTAAAAAAGAAAATACATACCTCTTCTATCAATAGTCCTCGGTACTAGCCTTTAAATGAAGGGATTGAAGCACACAATGGCTTCACAAAATAGTGAAAGCCACCTCTTCTACCTCACATGGCCACTGAAGAAAAAGGCATGGAAAAAAACAAAAATGGTCACAAACACACACACACAAACACACACACGTTCCCATCTTACCATCTTTGTGGGGACTATGTGTGAATACTTGCCTTGTAGTGACTAATATTTCCCAATGCTCTTAAAATATACTAATTACAGAAAAATGTAAAAAAAAATACAGATTTAGGATCCTGCTTCAAATTTGTAAAAATAGATTTATATAACCACACACAAAATACCACCCTTATGGGGACCTGAACGCGTGTTACTAACCTTTTGGGGACTTACTCCAAAACTGGAATTTGTGATTGAATACAGTCATGAACAAATAGCTAAATGTTATTTGTTAATGCTGTACCTAAATTGCATGGTCATTTATTCATATATTAATAGCTCTCTGTGTCCTAGGGGCACACAGAGAATGGATTTTGAAAATAATGCATTTCCCACCAGAAAACCATAGGATATCAAGTCCATGGAAAGGGATTAACAGATATTTAGCCTATTGCTAAGTGAACACAAATGGTAAGGGATAAGGAAAAAAACTGTTAAAATCATCTGCAGGCCAAAGCTCCTGCAATGTGATGAAATAGGAATGCCAGGTTAAGATTACCAGGATCTTTTTCATCATCTTCCCCACTAAGCATCTCCTTTTTCATATGACTGAGTAATAATAGACCCCATCGATATTGCATGGGATTATAGTGATGTTTAAGAGGTGACAGTAAGAGTATGTAATTAAAGTCACAGTCAAGGCCCTAAGAGATAGTGCATGATAATAGTAATGCACAGGTCTCCACAGAGATAGCATATAACTATAGTAATTTCCAAGTCCCCATGAGATAGTGTGTGGTTATATTCATGATCAAGTCCCCACAGAGATAGCTTGTAAAAATAGTTATCTTGAAGTCACATGAGATTGTATGTCATTTAACCATGGGCGTAGTTCGCGAAGAAGCGCTACGCGTAGCTACGCAAAGTGCACTTCGCGAACTGCGTAGTACCCTGTTCGCACTGTGCAAGATGTCGTTTTCAATGATTGCACAGTGCGGACAAGCATCCGGCACTGTGCAATGATTGAAAACGTCATCTTGCACAGTGCGAGCTGTAGTTTTCTGCTGCTCGAGTAGATTTTTACTTGAGCGGCAGCTTTCTCAACGCGGACTGGTAGTTTCTCATCGCGAGCAGTCGCGAGCATACGCGACCACTCGCAATGACAAACCTGACCTCCCCGTGTTGAGAATCTGACCGGGAGGTTTATTTTCCACGCTCGTGATCGCCAACTTGATGTTGCTGATCGCGAAAGAGGAAAAAGTCTCGCCGGGATGTCATTTTGCTTGCTCGTGGTCGCCAACTTGACATTGAAGACCGTGAGCAAGCAAAAATGACCGCTGCACTACACAACGCTACGCTACGCGTGTTTGCACTGTGCTACGTGCAATTCGCATAGTGCGAAGTAGAGCAAACTGCACAAACTACGCAAGCGTAGCGTAGTGCTTTGCCCATGCTTAATGTCATTAGCGTGATGCCCAAATGACCACACAGTTAGTGGGTTTTTATAGTCATATTAAAATCTCCTCAGACACAGTAGCTAATTATAATCATGCCTGGCTCTTCACAGGTATAGTGTTTGCTTATGGTCATGTTCAAGTCCCCATAGAGATAGTGTGTGAGTGTGTGATTATAGTCAAGTTCAAATCTCCACATAGAGTTTTATGATAGTCATGTTCAAGTTCCGAAAGAAATAGTAAATTATGATTGTCATGCTCAGAGATTGTATGTGATTAGTGATACCCAGGTACCTGCAGACATTGTGTGATTACACTCATGCTCAAACTACCACATACATATTTTGTGATTACAGTGATGCCCAGGTCCCCACTGAGATAAAGATTATTGACCTGTAGATATAGTGAAAGTCAAGTTCAAGTCCCTGTAGGGATATTCTTTTAGGACAGACATGTTGAAGTACCTGTTGGGATAGTGTGTGCTGGTGGTTGTATCCAACTACCCGTAAAAGGGAATGTGGGATTATATTGTTGCCCAGGATGCTAAAGAGATAGTGTGTGAATATTTGGCTGTCCATGACCCACAGAGATATCATGTGATTATAGTGTTACCCATATCCCCACATGGATAATGTATGATTATAGTCATGTTCAAGTCCCCATGGAGATACAGTGCAATTATAGTGATACTCAAGTCCCCGAAATGAAAGTGTGTGATTATAGTGTTACCCAGGTCCCCATGTAGATAGTGTGTGACTATATACCCAGGTCCCCATAGAGATAGTGTGTAATTATAGTCATGTTCAAGTCCCCTTAGAGGTATTGTGTGATTATAGTGACATCAAGTCCTGCAATGATAATGTGTAATTATAGTGTTACCCAGGTCCACGTATAGAAAGTGTGTGACTATATGGAAATCCAGGCCCCCACATAGATAGTGTGTTATTATAGTCATGTTATGGTCCCCATAGGGGTATTGCCTGATTATAGTGATGTTCAAGTCCCCGCAATGTTAGTGTGTGATTATAGTGTTACCCAGGTCCCTACATAGATAGTGTATGACAATAGAGATACTCAGGTCCTAAAAGAGAGAGTGTGTTATTATAGTGATTTTAAGTCCCTGCAGTGATAGTGTGTGATTAGAATAAGCCTCAGAAATAGTGTGTAATGGTACTTATGTCTACATCCTACAGGCATAATTTTTGAATAAAGTTATGTTGAAGACTTCAAACAGATAGTTTTAGTTTGATGACTTAGTGGGCTAATGTATCCACAATTCATCTGTGTGTGACCTCACATTCACGTGTTTGAATCTATATTCCTGAGTTCTCATTCTCTTTTCTAGTCATCAGCTTATGAATAAGTCTCCATAAAAAAATTATTTTCAATTGCAACAAACTCCTTAAGGAGATTCTTTCTGAGTCTATTGGTGTATTACATTGGCTTATTATATTGGAGAAGTAGTTTCAGGGACTGGCACATCTTTGTTATTTTTGTAACTAGAAATCGAGAATGTAATAGGCCTCTCCCTGAAAAGCTCTTCCTTCTCTCAAATATGTTATGTTCTCTTGGTGCTTTTATCTAGCTACCTAGGCCAACCTCCATAGCCACCCATTCATATATACATATATAAACCTTGTTTTACAAATTCAAAGCATTTGCTGTGTTTGGGAGCACAACGTTTGTAAGTACTACATGCAACCTGTTTTCCTGGACATGGGTATTTGTCACTTTGTGCAAGAGTAGGGAAAATTGCATTGGCAGTTGTTCAACCACCTTTTAATATGGGAACAGACACATCCTCATAATATGTCCATGTTAAATATGGGAAACGTCCTCAGAGTTGAAAAATCCAGCATCCATTTTTTGTATTTAGGGTGTAAGACAGGACTTCTTGAACACAATTTGTGATTTTGCTGTACAAAAGTAGGGAAAGTTATTGTGGCAGTGGTGGAATGGCAATCTTTATGGGTAAAGGCATATTCTCAAAATGTGCCGGCATATTCAAAAAATGTGCCAATGTTAACTACAATGGTCTTTAACAGCTTTGAAGATTTCGTTGTTTGAAGGCCAAATCTTATAGATTAGTCTTACAAAATAGGTTCCTGAAATGAGCTGATGGGCTCATTGCGTAAGAGTAGAGAATGTTGCTTTGGCTGACCTACAGCTTTCATTCTACAGGAATAAATACCTAAAAATGACCATATTGATTATAGAGGAAAAAATATTTTTGGGGAGACCACATGCTTTATGTAATCCTTTGTCCTGGAATATAGACAATTTGACAGTTATGCAACAGCTTTTTCATGGGGAACAACCCTCATAATGTGTCCCTGGTAAACATAGGATTCCTTCACACAGTTGAAACACACCTCTTCAGGAATGGGCATTTTGAATGCAGGACATTACATTCTCATTTCAGAATTGGACTGGTGGTCTCATTGTGTGAGAAAATCACTTTGACAGTTTTGCAACTAAAGTTTTCATGGGAAAACAGACATTCTAAAAATAGGCACATGTTGAATATAGCAACCTTTCACAAGGTTGAAATATTGGCTCAGTTTAGGAGCACATATTTTGAACAGCAGTCCTACAAAGATATTTTTTGAATGGTGCTACACCACCCTTAATGGAAAAACAGACAAGGTCACATTGGCAGAAACACAATAGTCTTTTTTATTGGAAAAGTCACATTATTGAAATTTGTCCATATTAATTTTAGAGATATTTTACAAAATGTATAAAACCTTTTATTGCATCCTAAATTGTGTCCGTATTAAATAGACTTTCTATTAGTTACTGCAAAGTGTTTCTAGTCCTGTAGGCAAGGTCTAGGGCACAATAGTTATGTCAGATGATATTCTGACAATAATACACTTGTACCATGGGGAAACAGCCTGGCTGAACAAAGCAGGCATAACCATGGATCTCTAATTAACGCATATGCCTATACCAAGCATATGCATCGTTTAGACGTCTGTGGTAGTTAGCGCGGGAAGAGGAGATCTGGGCGGAGGGTTGGTAGTGAAATGGTGAGTAGGAGTCCCGGGTGGAAGGTCGGAAGTGAGCTGGTGAGTATGATTTTGTTTTGACTGGGAGTCCGTTTTTAGGGTGGCAGGCTGGGTAGTTGGGACTGGGATATTTTCTAGGCTGGGGGGACGGGGTAGTTTTGTGGGCTGGAGGTGGGTCAAGGGTAGTTTTGTGGGCTGGGGGTGGGTCAGGGTTCGTTTTGTGGGCTGGGGGTTATTTTCTCAGCTGGGGGTCGGGGTAGTTTTGTGGGCTGGGGGTGGGTTGGGGTAGTTTTGTGGGCTGGGTTGGGGGAAGGTGTCTGGGATGGGGGGAGTTGGGTGTAGTTTAGGGTTCGGGGGCTTGGGATGATTTTTAAATATGGGGTCAAGGTTTTAGGGTTTAGGGCAGGGTGTCTGAGTTGTTTTTCACCGCTGGGGGGATGATTTTAGTGCTCAGGATGAGGGTCTGGGCTGTTTTTATGACTGGGGTCAAGGATTTAGGTCTCAGGGCAGGGGGTTGAGGCTCAGGGTGGGGGGCTGGGGTGTTTTTTAGGTCTGGGGTCAATGATTTAGGGCTTAGGGCATGGGGGCGTTCTGAGTAGATTTCAAAGGCTTGGGCCGAGTTTTACAGTCTCAGGGCACAGGAGGTAGGGTTTTTTTTAGGGCTTGAGTGGGATTTGTTTTCAAGGCTGGTGTCTGCTTTTAGGAGTTAGGACATGGGTTTGGGCTTTTTTTTAGGGCTGGGGTTCAAGGTAAAATGTGGGGCAGGTGACTGGGTTTTAGTACTCAGGGTGGAGGCTAAGGCATAATCTTAACCACACATATAGGACTCAGGGCGGAGGCTAGGGCATAATCTTAACCACGCATATGATTTTACCAATTATGCCATTACAACTAAATTTGTTGTAAAGACATGCCTGGTAAAGGCATGCGTGGTTAAGACGTGGTTCTTATCAAGACCGCGTTGTTAAGGCATGCGTGGTTATGGAATTCGTGGTTCTGACATACAACAATACCATGCCCTATAAGAGCAAGAAGGTGATCCCTGTTGTTTGACTGATTTAATTCTAAAACACTCTAAAAGTGTTCTATTTAATACTAATCATGTTATTGGGATTGGAATTATGTTGTAATAGTTCCTGCATACCTTTACTATAGCCAACTACTTACATGATTAACTACATATCACACGCCAAATCCGAAAGATATAATTCCCCTCCAGGTTAGGATGGAAATGCATTATTCCATAATTCTGTGCTGCGATTCATAAAGCTCACACAAGGAAGGAATGCTAACATATAAAATCATGTATCCTTCCATTTAAAATGCAAAATAGAGGAAAAGTTGAAAATAATAATCAGAATAATATACAAATTCAGATATCACCAGCCCACTGTACAACTGTGCATTGTTCCAGGACTGAATGCTTTCTCTGTGTCATTGTTAAGGTACAAGATAACCATTTAAAGACTGGATCCATACAAAAAGGTAGATTGTGATGAGTTTCATAGCTTGTTTTAAGATCTTTGAAGGCTGCATATGATCCTAGGAGAACCTGTCCTATTCTAAAAACTTTGATTTAATCATGTTCGTGACCACCTATTTATTAAGAGTTCTAGTATGTGCCGATGCAGCAACTTGGTTTGCATTAAGGCCATTTTAGTTAAGGTTGTTGGATCCAAACATTCCAAACATTTCGGTCTGGGAATAATTAATGGGGCAAATTAGACAAACATTTAAACAAAAGTGTTACAGATTGTTCCTATATGAGTCACGGATCTTCCTAGTTATTCTGTTTTGCGTACTGAGTGAACTGGTTTCATATTTTAAAGTTATTTTCATAAGGTTGAAGATATAATTTATTAGAATAAATGAATTATCAATGCATAATAATGGTTTCATTTATTGGTTACCTTTTCTATATTCAACATACATGAGAAGTTATTCATATAGTTTCCTATGTGATCTCAATGCTGTATTTCAAATGTCAAAATATTTTTGGGGAAATTCAAATACTTTTTTGCATTATTTTTCTGTGTTGATTAAGATTGCACTCACATGCTATTTTTGAAGCATCTCAGTACATGTCACATAGAATGCAGTTTATATGGTATACCTTGGTTGGTTTACTGAGTTTAAGCATTTTTATATCTTCTTTACACTGGCCATCTCAGAAAAAGTTATTTTCAACTGACCACAGTTGTTACCATATCTAACAATTGGAAGCTCAAGACAGTTGGGTTTAGTGATAGAAAGATACGTGGTGGCAATGTCCTTTCATCCATATATAAAATAATTTATTTTAGCTTGATTGTTTTATTGCCATGCTGCCGGTTTCCCAACAAACATGGATTGTGGCATGGGCAATTGTCTTAGCAACAGTCCTGTATGTGTTGTCAATGAGTTAAAACAAAATGTTCTTGTGTTTTTTAAGAAGGGGGAGACTCAGAGGACTAATAGGGAGGCAAAAGAGTGCCCCTCTCGATAGGTGTATCAACATTAAGGAATGTTGTTGAAAATTATATTTTAACATAAATATTATTTAATCTTAAGACTTACAATATATGTTTGACAAATTGTATTTCAATGTAATTTTCAAATATTAAAAAATGCTGTAGGAATAATTAATTGGAACAAGTTTATTATTACATAATCCAAACCTTTGTCTTAAGTCTTACACATTTTTTATCTATAAGAACTGTAAAGTTGAAGGTTCTCACAATGAAATGCAAAATTAAAATTACAGATTCACTAAATTAGTTTAGGCGCTTCTCTAAACCCATCACTCTCCTCTGTGGTATTTCTATCCCAAAAGTAAAAATTATACAAATGACAGAATTAAGGTAAACCTGAATAAGCTTACTGAAATAATTCAATAGATTAATGAAAAGGAGAAAGTTAAAAAAACAATTAGGACAAATGCTTCCTCAAATTCTTCCCTGTGGCTTCTAATGGCAATAGGCATATGCGGTGTTCTTCTGATTGCGTCAATTTGATTGTGTATGTAATTTTTCACCGCTGTCCAATCTCTTGTATCTTGCAACGGGGCAGGCAGTAATGCTTTTTCCACAGTCAGATTTTGCAGGAACTTCCATTTTTCTAATGAATGCGTACATGAAGGTTTCAACTGCTTCTCTGTATGAGACCAAGGATGTCTTACAAGCTTCCCTGTGTTAGAAAAATAGTAAGAATGTATTGAAATCTTCAGTAATAATGTGTTTTAAGTAAGCTGAAATCAGAATAAGGAATTCTAAAAATGTGCGGCACATGGGCTTATCTCCTAATTTACTGCTGTTCACTAGTTGCTGTCAAGACATAAGCCCAACAGCCTGTGGAAGGAAACCCCAATTTTATATTTGAAATTGTAAATCCTAGCCCTATATAAACAGACATAAATATGTTTTCATGGGTCAATTTGGCCATAAAACATCACACATAAACAGCATATAAAATGCATAATTTCCACGTTGTAGTATGATACAATCACATCCTCCATAACTACAAGCTAAAAAATACAAGTAAAATCCATTAAAACCAATAAGAAACTGTGCCCAGCTACATTAGCTACCTTTCATAATGTGCAGATACACTCTATCTAAAAAAGATTTCAATGGCTCAATGATGAATTCTGGTCGATTTGGCACCTAATTTTGAGGCCTTAAGGACATCTTAGATTCTTGATTCGAGCAATGCACTAACAGCAAAGGAAAAATTGCAAAACCAAATATTTGCTATCAGAATTCAGAGACGAAATAAACACAGACAAAATGACATAATATATAGTGAGTAATGGGGCAATTAATCAAATCTCGATCTTCTAGAGACCCAAGCTGCTTGTAAAAAGGATAGGACTGTAAGGATAATATGATCTGTTTGAAGCGTCTCTAAAATACATCAAGGCTGGCCCAACTTGATTAAAATTCAGGGATTTCAACAAAGTGATTAAAAATTGCTTCCTTGGCCAGCTATAATAAGAACAGAACATGGTAAAATGCAACATATTCAGTGAAGACATATTGTTGCAGCCACATGGTTCCCTTGCCTCAAGTCATATCCACCCAGAAGGGCATGCCAAAAAATGATGTCATTAAATGAACCTGAATCTGGTCAGTAGAAACCTATTGTACTGTAAGTGGACCTTGGCAAGCTACGGCTCCAACCCCTGCACAGTTTTAAGCAGCATGTGACCCTGACCTGAAGGTTTCTGAAGCTCTGGGTGCTATCTCTCTCTCTAGGTGTAAATGTTCCAAGAACAGCCTTTTGACACACCCTAGCTCCCGCTCAGAGACAGAGGAGGCATCATCAAAAATACGTGACCTACAAATGCGGTTAAAGGCTGCTTTAACATGAGCTATCACAAATATTTTGTGTGACCGATCGAGAGCCAAAGAATCCGCTATAGCGACATTCGATTTAGCGACAGTTCCGCCCTGCTCCAAATCTTAATCCAACACAGGAGCAGACTAAGTGATATCCAATCAGACACGTGAACAAGCAAAAGCTCCACCTGTACAGAGAAAGCTGGAGTAGGGTGTGGAACCTGTACCAATTTGCGAAGTAAATTATTTTTGGCCGATTGGATACAGTCCAGCTTGGCATACCCCCATAAATCACTACTGTATTGTAGCTGGGAGATGCACTAAGCCTGATACATTTTTAACAGCTTGCTTGACATCCTAATAATAGTAACATATCATTGACAAATATGCAGTGCACCTTTGTCTACCTATTGTTTTGATTTATGCCATTGTTACTCAATATTAATTTGAGGGCGGCTAATATGTGCCACATTTTGAAGATAAGCATGGGCTTTGTAATGAAATCTACTCTGCTGGGCTAACACAGATAGAGAAATAATCAGAAATAATAAATTCATTACTGCTGACAGTAATTGTATTATGTTGGAAAAGCCCTTTGTGGATAGAATATTGTCCAACATTGATGGAATTTACTTCTCCCAAAAATAGTGTGTCTGACCTTGCGCTAAAATGGGCATTCTCCACAACCATCTTCTGCATCAGGGTACTTGGCTTTGTGTGTACACTAAACACAAAGACCTAGATTAATCAATCTTGTGTGTAGTGCTCTAAACAATACCAAAGCTGCTTACAGTAATAAATTGAATGAAATGACATCTATAGTGTCAGATTGACAGCTTGTCACTTATGATTATGTTATTGGTCTGGCATGCTTAAAAAAGCATGCAACACTAAGCAGTATGCTATAGTATAAAGGCAAGACAACACTGTCTATTGTTAGTTTGTGCATCAGGTACACCCTTCAATACATATTTCAATGGGAGGACACCCACACAAGATGTGATTTCACACAAGTTACGTTTTACATGAGGGAATATCACAAAATATTGTGCGTGGCATCCTGGCCCAGGTTGTGGCCAAGTGGCGCAAAAGGCAGCATTGATCAACTATGTTCAGTATAGCTATTTAATTTTGCACATTTAGTCAACATGTGCAGGAACACAATTGTGTTATGCTGCAAAGGGCCATGCACCTTAGAAGATACAAAAACGTGGTGTTGAAGTACAAAAGAAACAAACACCCTAGGATTTGGCACAAGACCAGATTTGATAAGATAGCACAATATGGCTTTACTTCAAACCCCTAAGTAAAATGATACCAGATGCAAATAAAGGCACAGGGGCTGAAGTAGTGCTGGTAGAGTTGGACCAGCCCCCTCTATTTAGAGAATTCTGCTGATTCTGCATTTATTCAACCATTACTGTATAGGTCAAAATAGAGGGAACTGCTTCTGGAAAACAAAATCATAGGTGCTCTTCCAAGCTATAGTTGTCAGGAAGACTAGTTGCGACTTTTTTATTTTCCCACAACAAGCTCTCAAAGCCCAAACATGGGGGATATTTAAGCAGTGTTCCTCTCTGAACCAGCCATGCTCAGCCTGCTGACCCTGGATAGGAAAAATGCTAATGAGAATATCATCAGAAGAGATGCCCTAATTAGGGTGGCCATCATGATCTTAGAGGGTGATCTGATGGTGAAGCTGCCAGCAGCTGTGTATTCAGAAACACAGGACACTTACTACTTATAAATAGAGGGCTTAATAAACATAAGGTTTTCATTATAACCAGTGTCTCTGCATATTATTATATTGTAATATTTCATGTTTATTTTTTCTGCTTAAATGTATCTGATGGGTTTCCTAAAAATCAGCCGTGGATCCCATCCACTTGGACGTACATTGGACGCCCTTAATGTGAATAGTCAGATAAGGTAAACATTTTATTGTATCTTTTGCCCTATATTTTCAAAACATTTTTCACATATCTATTGGAGACATCCAAACATGTTCAACACAGGTTTTCTAGATGATTCCAAACAGTATGTGCTTGTTTAGGGTCCACTTGATAATTGCATGTATTTGATTCATCATCAGAACTGGACTCTTCAGATTCAGACTTGGAATCTTCAGATATAACTAAAAGATTGAGATAAATGAATATAATTACACAAGCAAAAAAGGAAGATATATTTGCTTGTGTGTAAAGGATGATAAATGGTGTCTTTTAAATAGTTTTACACATTGACTAGCTTTGAGTACTCCGAACCCTCTCAAAATGTGTCAGTCAACTGTTTCTCACCTGTATCAGAATCAAAACTCATAAATTTTTTTTTTCCTTTGAAAAGATGTATTCCTTTTCCTACTGCAAGGAGGATTCAGCTGACAAGTATCCTCTGAGAGCCTGTAAAACTCTCCGTTGATTTTTAGGTCATTCCCCATAAAACTTGCAAGTTGTTCAGCTTTAGTATATTTTAAATCAATTAACTATGAAACAGTAGCCACATTCTTCCTCAATCGGGTGGATGTTATATATTCAAGGTTCTTTGCACCACATCTCTGTGCAAATTGTCTCAGGCAATCACTCCCTCCTATATTTCCCTTAGAACTGAAATATGGCTTTGCAAAAACATATATGTTGTGTTCGTTGATGTCAAGCTTTTGTCTGTTGGCAATTTGAGTGTCAATTGAATGCTAAATGTTTTTACTGAGGAAAATTGGAACTTCCTCTTTTCCTTCTAATTTAAATTCTGGTCAAGCTGTTCCAAAGCTTCTTCTCCCCTTCTGTTAGACATTTTAGAATATCATCTCTTTCTTTGTAACTTTTTACCAGAAGTCATGAAGCTTCACCTTCCTGTCTTCTGTTAGTCAGAATAATTTGTGCCAAAATGTCACCTGACCAAAATGTGTACCAAAATTCAACATTTGGATTTTTAATCAATTCTTTTTTGCTATCCTACTCAACGAATTTAAGAAAATCGTGCAATTTATGTATGTCTTCTGTTACTGGTAGCATTTGAGGCTTGTTCCACTTTTGCTGAAATAAAGTTTGCAATGCAGTTGCTGAAATGTGCATTGTTCACTCAAGCTGAATAAGTTGTTTGAACTGCTTAGCTTGTGTGTCTAGGTCTTCATCATTGTTTCTTAATGCATCTTCCTCCATAATTGAAGTGATCTTCAATAACGTATGCCGTAATTCTATTGCAGTTGATTGAACTGCATATTGGTTTTTCTCTTCGCTAAACACTGTCATTGACTTAACAGCTTTAAATACAGCATTGAACCTTTTGGGATTTACAAATGCCTTAACAGAAGTGATGGTGTGGTCCTCTTTATGTACTTGCAGGAGCAGTCTAGCTTGCTCTCTCATTTTAATTTTTATTTCTGCACGTTGATTATTAACTTCACCTTTTTGTACATAAAGCCTTTCACCTAGTTTTACAATGATTTGGTCATTTCACACAATTGCTGAAATGTCATCATGTACCATTTTGCTCATGATGTTTGTCATACTCTTTTCTAAGGATAGACCAGTGGGTAATATTAATGCTGCCTCTGCTTAGACTTTTGTTTTTCCAGCACACTCATTTTCCTCCTTTTGTGGGCATGTTCTTTCGTGTCTCCACAAATCCTTTTTTACATAAAGTGCAAGACAATGTGCATATGGCAAATAATTGTTTGCAGAAAACTGATTACATGGTTGATGCTTTGTTACTATTTGACCGTCTCCAGTTCTATATATTTTAGAAGTGTATTGGAAATCTCCTCAGTTCTTCATTCTTTGTAACAATCCTAAACGCTCCTTTGAGCCAGGAGTTGTAACTAAATATTTTAGCTTCCTTTGTCTCCCTGTGATGCATTTGTTCATAATGTCTGGCAATTTTAGTGTAGACTTTTTCACAATACAAGCAGTGATGTTTTTTGTCATATTTGCATTCTCCAGTGCTGCTTAAGCATGTTGTCACAGAAACATAAGTCCGTTCTATCTGATTTTTCTGTGATTCACCAGCAAAATATTTCTCTCCTTTGAACTCTTTAAAGACCGTTTCCTTTAGTTTAATTGGATCATCCTCTTCATCTGTGGTAAATACATCACCAGAGGAACACATGCTGTCCTCAGACAATGGGCTATATTCTGATTCGCTGTCTTCATATAATGATGACTCTTTGACCTTTGTGTCTTTGTGTGATAAAAGACAATAAATTCAAACATTATAACACATCATTTCTTTCTGCGGTGCAGAGCAACAATTCCCATAAAATGGAAAAATACATAATTTTATGTCTAACCTTTTAACTTTCTCTAGACTGAGCTGCATTAAACTTTATTTGCTGAATTCTGGCCACATGTGCAATTTGACTTCTTGGTTTAGTGCAGCTTCATCAAATGGTGTCAAATGTATTCCGAACTAGGATAAATAATCCATTTCATATGAAATTCAACCTGCAAGGAATCTAATTATCGAAAGGCAGAGTTGAATAACTCTCCGGTCCTTGACACAGAGAAGAATATGAAAGAATAGAAAAAAGTATAACATTGAACTATAAAAGAAAGGAAAAATAAGACATATGAACAAAATGGCACTGATATTTTAAATGTGCCATTTGGAGTTTGTGGCATTAAGCTAAAAAATGGTACTACAAAGTCAACATTTTTATGAGCCATACTCACCAGCAAACCTTCCTTGGAGATCATCAGCACAACTATAACCATGAGTCAACAGAATCCAAATCCTATTATGGTAGCCCATAGGGCTGGTGAAGGACTAGAGTTGCACCCTGTCATGGAATATTGCAGGGTTCAAATCTAAGGGGGGTTCTAGGAAACCTGGTCAGTTGACCCACTATTCCATCCTGGGACCTTAAGCTACTATGTCCCTGCGATCCATGGTAGCAAGGGTCAACCATCGGGGGGCTAACAATCTGGGTAAGACAAGATACAGACTTCACAATACAGGAACTCCTGACACATAGCCCGGATATCCTTGCTATCCGGCTGTTGAAAACTGCACATGGCAATATTGACATCTACAACGTTTACGCGAGATGTTTCAGAGGTGGGCAGAGGTCTACTACCGTTTCGTCCGTAGATGAGCTGCTAGACAAGCAATCAGGCGCGGCCTCAGTAGTAATAGCTGGGGATTTAAATTCAACCTTCGAGTCAATTGACAGTGATGATAACAACCTAGCAGGAGAAGAAGATGCAGATTGGGGTATACCTGATCCTCTCGAACAAACACCAATTAAAAGATGGACAGAGGTGGCTATCCAACTCAAAGGTATCTTTCTGGGAAGAGGTGTAAGGGCAGCCAATGGCAGTACCTTCTCAGATAGGCAAGAAGCCACTACAGATAACAATGGTCATCACTCAAGTCGTATTGACTACCTCCTAATTGATTTAAAACAATAGCCAGTCCTTAATGATATGACTATAATAGAGAGAGTTGAGAGTGATCATAACCCATTGAGTGCAACTTTTGAATTTGAGATTTCAAAGGAGCCAAAAATAATGGAAAAACCTAAGGTATTGATTAACATCCCAAGAAATGTGAGCATGTGTCTGCTGAAATTGAAGCACTCTCGCCCACCTCAAAATCGCATGCCCACAACAAACATTTTGATAAAATACCAACTTACTTTCTTAGACAGCACTACGCTAAGGCCAATCAGGCCACGGCACAGCACCACTGGTTTAACAAAGCATGGAAAAATTCATGTAGGCTCTTAAAGGAGGCCATTAAATCAAAAAATTCGAGCAGCATTAAATTAAAAGAGCGAGGAAACATTATAAGATAGTGAAAGCCAGTGCCAAACAGAAATGGAATGAAAACAGATAGCTAGACCTCAAAATGGCATGTGCAAACAATAATCTCCTACACGTTTGAAAACTGGTAAAATGGGCTAAGGGTGGTCTTTCACAACCATGGAAAAATTATGTAGCCCTTGATGCTTGGGTCAAGCATTTTGCAGAGCAATGCGCAATACATCATGGGCACTAATGTGAGTTGCCTGACTTCCCTCAACATACAACTGAATTGGCTTTTGACTTAGCAGAAGTAAGAGCTGTCCTTAGTGCAATAATGGGGAGGAGAGCCCCAGGTATTAACAGCATCCTGGCTGATGTCTTTTTACATGATAAAGCAAAGTGGGCCAGGTACATTATTCCGTTTGCATATGCTATTGCCCGCAGTGCCCTCATCCCTTGACCAATGACATCTTAACCCCTTTACAAGCAGGGTTCCGAGCACACATCAGTACAATTGGCCACTTTTTCTGTTTTTTGTTAATTTACTGCTGGGCTGTTGTGATAAGCAAGGGCAGCATCTATGCTGCTTTTGTGGATCTTAAATCAGCCTTTGATTTAGTCTTGCTCAAAAAGCTATGGCTGGTTCTCCTGGAGTTGGGAATGCCTATGGATCTGTTATCTCTTATTGTTCGGCTACACAAGAACAATTTTGCACAAATTTGCTGGGGTTCACAGGGTAACACAAAAGATCCATTCCCGGTAGACAAGGGGGTGCGTCAAGGGTGTGTAATGGCCCAACATTGTTTTTCCTATTTAATAATAGAGACTCTCAATTTTAATCTGCACTTCGCACAGACGCCCTGACATTAGCAGGTACAAAGATTCTGATCCTCATGTTTGCTGGCGATATGATTATTATCTGAAAAACTCCTAGTGGATTGCAGTTTGCAGGAGCCAGATTCGAAGACTTCTGTAGTATTTGAAGGCCAGAAATTAACACAGCCATAACTGAATTTATGGCTTTTAATCAGCATAGATCTTTCAGGAGTAACATTGATCTTGATGGGAAGCCCCTAGAACAGGTAGACTTATTCATATGCTTAGGAATAATATTAGAAAAGAGAATGAGTTGGAGACCACACATCGAAATAATGGCATTGAAACATCAACAGCTAGCAGGTGTATTCAACAATGAATTTAAAACCTCTCTGACGAAGCCGGTTAGTCCGGTGCTGCAGATTTGTAATTCTAAAGTGGTGAGCTCAGTTCTATACGGGTCGGAACTTGGGGGCTTTGATAAAATGACTCAGCTTGCCACAGCAGAGAACAGGTTTCTACGAATGATAACTAGTCTACCACAAAGCACTCCTGCACAACGACTTAGGTAGGAAATCACTAGCCGACATTGCCAGATTAAGCCTTAATTTATATTGGCGTAGAATATGGTCAACCCCTGAGTTGGATATATATACTAATGCCCTAAGAGATGTTATTTAGGCTGATCGCTCCCTAAAAATTGGCTGGCTACATGAGATAAAAGGTACTTTGTCTAAAATGGGTATGCTGAATCTATGGGAAAACCCACATAGCACCAAGTTCCCCACTAAAGATCTTTTGAAGGAATGCTATTGGGAAATGGTTGCCCATAATACCATCAGAACATGTGAGAGCACCACACTGACAGGGAGATTTTTAGAATTCAAACACTCCCCAAACTTTGAGCCCTACTGGGATATAATCCTGAAGCCTATTTACTCCTGAAGACTGAATTATTCCTTGACTGATTTGTGCCTGACCTGTACTCTGTCTTTCTTGCAGCCCGGAGATATTCCTTTGGGGGTGATTCCGGTGCTTTATAAATCCCATACATACATACATACATTGATTGGAAACTTTATCTCCAATTTCGAGCGGGTTCACTTCTAAGTGGTCCGCTTCTGGTGATAACAAATGCCGCAAATGTGTTGTTTGTTTGCCCAGCCTATGTAGCCCTGCGCAAGAAATGGCTCCTGCAGATTAGCAATCATTTATGCACTAGATGTTGTAACATTGCCTTGTGAATAATATGCACAAACCCTACCCCACGATATGCAATTAATGTTGCTAAGTTCCTAAATTATTGTCTCCCATAGTGCAATAGTAAGGATCTTATTTTTGCATTTAATCTAAAATACCATGCTTGACCAAGCCGTATGGAGGATTTACTACCTCCCATGATGAGAAATCAGTACTCTATTTTTATGCATAGGCCAGCGACTGTCTTTTTAATCTTGCATATTTTATGTATTCATATAATATGCTGCTTTTAATGAAATGTACCCTGTTTCCCTGCACTGTGACGAGGCAATGTCTTATCTCTATTAGCACATGTATAAATGCTATTTAATTCTTTTTATCATAATATTTTTAAAACTCTTTTATGTAATTCTGCTTTTATGTCATGTATTGTCGAAATAAAGCTGATTGATGATGATGATGTAAACATCTTAAGCTCAAGTGAAACGGGAAATATAAATTGAAGCTAAACATTAAATCTAGAAAGAGTATTACACATTGATGAATCTTTTATTGCCTTACCCCTGACAAAATGAAATTTCATTTAAATCAATTATATGTGCACTGACACCTTACACTTGCCATTTTGCACAAAAGCCTGGAACAAAATGTGATGCCATCTATAGTCATATATATGTAGATGCAATCTATAGTCATACATATGTAAATATCCTGTATCACTTGAATTGCAAATCACACTGTTTAATTGTTGTTTGGACTCCTTGACGAGATACTTTATAAGATACATTAAGAAATGGCGGATGAACATGGTAATGCAACTGCCTTTTGCAATCTACAGTCCAGTTGTTTTTAACCTGTTGAGTTCTCATGACGAGCTCAGCTCGTCATGAGTCACAGTGGAGCTGTGCTCATGACGAGCTGAGCTTGTCGTAACGGTCGCGGCCCGCCGATGCGCGAGTAATTCCCCGTCTGTGCAGGAGAATTAATCAGTGGGCGAGGTCGTGACGAGCTCAGCTCGTCATAAGCACAGCTCCACTGTGAGTCATGACCAGCTCAGCGGCGCCGTGGCTCTCCCCAAACCCCCCGCACCGCGGGGGAATTACCCCCGCAGGGAAGGGGTTAATGGCACAGTGTGAAAATAGTGGTGGTCTCTTTAAAAGAGACAGTTTGCATGCATATATCCTCTGACCCTGTTAAAGGATACGGCCGAAACACGCTATCTGAATGGAGCCTGTGGATTTACATGATGCTGTGGCTGCGGCTTTTACCACATAATTACAGATTTGCACTATTTGCATAATAGGCAGATTTATTTTAAAAAAAGCTGATGAAGCTAAATTGATTACAATAATATTGCCATAGATTGTGCTGCATGATGCAGTGTAATTGGCCTCTTCTTGCTACACAAGGCAGAAAACCTTGCCACATGATCCTAGTAGCGTTGACACTAATGAAGCTCAGCAGAGTGGTTTGGGGCTGTTATTATTAAGATGAAACCACCATTTAAAATGGAACCGTGAAATATTTGCCGTATTTCATATGTATAAAATGGGATCATTTGGCCAAGACCAATTTGGGCCCACCGGAGGGAAATAAATATGCAATTTATAAATCAAACTGGTTGTAAACAGCAGTTACAAATGTCAGATTCTGCCTGTGAGCAAGGACCTGTCATAGTCCGAAACACGTCGGCAATAAATGCATGAATTCACAAGAAGAGTGTTGTACTTGTTGGGAATGAACCCTTGCAAAGAGTGTGGCTTCAATCTGTGAACAAGGTGTGTAACGGGGTGTGACAGCAGTCATGCCATGAAGCCTGCACCACCACTGAAGAATGTGGGTCCGTTTGAGTCAGCTTTGGAATGGTAAAAGGAGAGAACAATAAATTTAACATCGATAAAACTGACAGCACCCTGGAGGGTTATGGAAATGTTTCAAATGACTGGCAGAGGCAACACTCACTGAAGGGAAACAAAATAGTGAACCACCAGTACCTGAAAGCAACTGGAAATTAACTCACCTATGAGGCCCACCTGAAGGAAATAAATATGCACTTTATAAAGCAAACAAGTTTTACATGGCAGGTGCAGATGTCAGATGAATTAACTTTTGCAACGGATGCAGCTTCGTTCTGTGGACAAGGTGTGTAACAAAGTGTGATGGCGGTCCTGCAGTGAAGCCTGCGCCACTGCTGTCGAATGCCAGTTGAGGATGGCAGATGCAGCTGTGATCAAGGACTTGGCATAGCCGTCATGTGGCTCCACTTATCTGAGTGGTGTAGAATGTTGAGAGACATGTTAAAGGCATTCATCCTAATGTCATACAAGATATGTGATAATCAGAAGTTCTATATATTTCTCTCAGCATTCATTGAAGCTTATTTACAGTATTTCATGTGTGCTTAATAAACAACAAATCATCCCATCAAAACCTTTTCCCCAACACCTTCTAAAAATAAAATAAAACACAATATCTGTCTCCAAGGGCAGTCTTGACAACCATAATCATAAACAATTTCTTAATCCTTTTAATATATTTTATTTAAAATGCATAGAGATCCTTATTTTATCAGAGATCTAAGGCAAATAGTGAGCATTATAAATCGTTGGTCAATGCAAACACTTTGCAAAGTCTTTTGTGGGTTCCTATCTTACCACTTTCGATTTGGCATTTGGATTGGTGTGATCATCATTCATGAAAAGGCCAGCTCTTCCACCATTGCCATCCATGCTAAAATAAATATATTCCACTTCAATATTGAAATATGCAGCCACTACAAGAGTACATCTGCACAGTTTCAAACACAAATAACCAGTAACCTGCACATTAAACAAGTAGGCCCATACCAATATTCCTTCCCTTTAAATGAGTGAAAATAGAAATAGGCAGCCTTTTTAGCATTCACATTCCTGGCCGTCAATGTGAGGCCCAGCATATTCCAGTATAAACTCTCCTTTGCAGATGTCTTCTGTTGCAAAAACTCCATTTCATAATTACAAATAAATGTATATGATCGATGTGGAGCTGGAAGAAATTTTAGCCAGCGTCTTACAATTAACAATATATTTTGAAATCTCAGCAAGTAATTTCTCTTTTAGTCTTGTGCAAGCTTTTAAAAGAACATTAAATTTAACGTGGTTTAATACTCACCATTGTAAGATGATAAGTTAGACGTGTCAAAATCAGATGTGCCCTTTCCATCAAGATGGCTTCCAGAGATCCTCGAGTTTGGTATATCCTGTAGCTTGTTGAAGTGAACCTAGATTAAAATTTAGAAATGGTTTATTATACAATGCAGGTCGCTAAGGTAGCATCTCTACATTACCATTGAAAAGGTGAAGTTTTAGGTGTGATTGGCATGGGTCAGGTTCACTGAAACAGAGAAGTAATCTTCACATGAGTCACACATGGTTAAAGGTTGATATTCCATATCTTTATATGTTTTGAGAAATGATGAATATGACTAGTTCACACTTAATTCAAATAGTTCATTTGTTCTGAAGTGCTCATGTTAGGTGGGTCCAGAGTTAGTCAGGCAGCGCTGAATAAAAAATTAGACCTGCATTACTCAAAAACTGTGCATCATCATATTTTCTGAGTCACTTGCCAATGATAGCATCTGCTGTGCTAACGCAAATAATGCTGCTTTAGTAAAGCACAAAGTGAATGTTGTCTTGCATGGGATGAAATTCTTATGTGTAAATTTGCAGAATTGACTTTGAGACTGCCTTGGCACATTGTTTGGTTTTTCTGCTGTGTTACTTGCTATTTATATACATTATCAGCGGGTTAGTATTACTCCATGCAAGGTCATTTGATGTGCTTTGGTCCACTTTTCAGTGTAAAAAAATAATTTGCACATGAAAGTTGATCAACCCAAACATTTGCATTGCTTCACATTCCACAGAGCTTGCCCAAAACATGGTCAATTTTGGATATTTATTTTAATTACTTATTTTAATGGTTTTCCATAGCTCTGGGTTTACCCAGGGGTATCAAAGCGCTTTACAGGAATGTGAGGAGGTACAGTATTCAAAAACATTTGAATAAAACAAGAGCTAATATAACAAAGAAAGCAGGTAAAATGCGAGAGCTATTTACAAAACACTATATTAAGCTAACGTGGGTAGTGAGAACCTAGGTTAGGGTGGGTGGGTGAGGGTGAGAGTGAAGAGACAAGGAGGGGGAAGAAGAGAGTAGGAATTAGGGGAGTAGCAGGAGTAGTAAATCAGTAGGAGGTTGTGCGTGGAGCTAGGAGTTATATGTAGATATAGAGAGCAGGGAGGGAGGATAGGGGAAAGAGTAGTGTGAGGGAGGGGGTTTGGTGGGAGAAAATTGGAGGGGATGGAATTGGAGGGCAGTAGAGGGGGACATGACGGGATCGCAGCGCAGGAGAACAGTCTCAGAGGTAGGAATTAAGGACCCCAGTATTTGTTGAGGAGGAACAATTTGAGTTCTTTTTTTAAGTTGAAGTAGGAGGGGTTACAGTGTAGGTCTTTAGGCAGGGAGTTCCAGATGGCAGGAGCACTGCACTGACAATTTTTCCCTTTGGTGATCCACCCTTACTACAATACTGGAATCAACACCACCTTACCATAGGTTTTAATAAGGGGTGTGCAATGCTTTCTTTCACACTATCCATAAAGCTCAATGGAAAACTTACAAACTTCATACATTTTGGGACAATTTTTGTTGAAAAAGGTAAAGTTAAATCTGCAAAGGTTTTCCATTGTGCCTAGAAATAGCCTGAAGGAGGAAACTTGCAGAGGAAAAATATGCAAACAGGATTAGAGTGACAATTATCTCACAGTGTCATGAAAATTATCTCACAATGTGCAGAAAATCTTTGCACAAATGAAGGCAAATTTACTCCAAGGAGCTTTTGAATCTTAGCAAACAGTAAAAAAGCAGAATGTTCACAAAACCTCACTGACATAACAAAATTTAAAAAACTGGCACACCCCTAGTCGCAATCACGGCTTTCAGCAACTAACACCACCTGGTCTCCCAGTATTGTTTGAGAACCTTAGAGAACTTGAAAATTAGCAGAGACCAGTCCTTTCCAGTTTTAATGTTGTTTTTATATTTTATTTTAGACTTGAGTATTTCTGACGGACAACAGGTAAGACACAAAACAAGGTCCATATATAACACTTGGGTTGACCCACATGGTATCTGACCCCAGTGTGATGTGCAGACACAATGGAGGGACACGCCCAGAGCACAGTACGTGAGCGACTTCAACAGGCATTGGGTGGGAACTTTAGCGCCTCTTTGTGTGAGTGCATGTGTTTCAGAATCACATCACGGTGAATGCCGTCATGTACACTTCCATGTGAAAAGAAAGACTGCAAAAATATTGTATAAAAACTAGACTCAAAAATAAAGACTGGCACAATCGTGAAAACCAGTTGAGGACATGGCCATTGAGGCCAAAGCAGACTTTAATAGTGTTTAGTAAGGCAGTGTGGTTAACAGGGCTGGACTGGCCTTAGCGGACACCAGGCGTTTCCCCGGTGGGCCGCGAGGGTGGGGGTCTGGTTTTGGGCCCCAGGGGGGCTGTTTTTGTTACCGGGGGCCGGCAATATTGGACCCCTGTAACAAAATCTGCCAAAACCGGCCCTTGCAAACAGCTCAGCCGGACCCCCTTAGCCCCCGCAGCGGGGGCCGGCCGAGCAGCTTGCCAGGGCCGGTTTTGGTTCCCAGTCCGGCCCTGGTGGTTAACATTATCAAAGGCAGCAGATAGGTCGAGGAGAATGAGAAGGCATGATTCATCTTTGTCAAGTGAGTGATGTATGTCGTCCACTATATTGAGCATGGCAGATTCTGTGCTGCATCCTTTTCTAAAGCCAGAATGTAGTGAGTCAAAGAGGTCAAAAGTGTTGATGTGATTATTTAGTTGGAGCAGGGCACATTTTTCAAGGGCTTTGGAGAGAAGAGGGAGGTTAGAGATGGGTTGGAGGTTATTTGGGTCATTGGGATCTACGTTGGGATTTTTGGGGATGGGTGTGATTTGACCCAGTTGGAGGGAGGCGGGAACACACCCTGTGACCAGGGAGGAGTTTATAATGGTGGTCCAGAAAGGGGCAATGATATGTTTTAGGTCTTGGACAAGGTTAGGGGGCAGAGGGTCTTTGGTGTGGGAGGATGGTTTTAACTTAGCTATGATGTAGGCTTCATGTTCGGAGACATGGTGAAAATTATGCCAGGAGGCATTATTTTTTGTTGCTGGGGGAGAGATGGGTTGGGTACAGGTAGGAAGGAACCGCATGAGAGATGGGCAGGAACAGGGGGAAGATTTGAGGGGGAAGGAGATTCAGGAGAAATGTCAAAATAAAGTAGTGTGTTAGGAGAAAGTGTATTTAGGATGAAGGATTGGTCTATTTTGGTGATTTTATCAGAGAAGAATTTAGCAATTTCTTCGCATTTCTCAATTGAGGCCGTCAACTTTTGGGGGGCAGAGGATGTTTGATTTTTGACGATGCTGAATAATTCTCTAGGTATATTTTTGGCTCTATCAAGCTGAGTGCAGAAGAAGGCGGACTTATCATTGAGGACGGGTTTTCTGTATTTGGACCTAGCAGATTGGAGGAGGGCTAGATGGGAGGGGGATGGGTGTTGCCTCCATGTTCTTTCAGATTGTCTAAAGGAGCGTCTTTCGTTGTTGAGATCAGAGTTGAACCAGGATTTGGAAGGTATGTCTCTTTGGGTTTTAAGTGTGGGGGGGCATTAGGTCTAGGACCTCGGTAACTGATTTATTATAGTGTTCGGTGAGGGTGTAGGCATTTTGGGAGAAGGGAGCTAGCAGGAGTTGGGCTTTGATTTTCTTTTCTAGTTCACCGGGTGGTATAAGATGAAGGCTTCTGGTCGATTTCTTGTGTTTGATACTTTTGGCATGGATGGGGGGGCAGTAGTATTGATCTTGAAGAGGATGAGGTGATGGTCGGACCAGTCGATGGGGATGATGCTGGAAAGGGAGGCCAAATAATCATTAGTGATGATGGCATCAAGAGCTGCCCCTTTGGAGTGATTTGGAGAGTGACAGATTTGTTTAAGGTCACTGGTCTCCAGAAGATTCAAGAGGAGATTAACTGCAGGGTCTTTGATGTAATTCCAGTGGAGGTTGAAGTCTCCAAGGAAGAGATTTTTAAGGTTGGAAAGTGAGGATTGGGTGAGGAGGTCAGAAAGTTCCTCTGCGAAGGGAAGGGATTAGCCAGGAGGATGATAGATATTATGTAGGTGACTAGGAGGGGCACCCTGAATTATAAATTCTGCTCCGAGGTATTCGAAGGTGATGGGGTCAGTGTTCTTAACAAGCAAGAGTTGAAGTTTGTTTTTGAAGATGATGGCTAGACCACCTCCAATTCTATCTAGTCTATCTTTTCTGAGTATGGAGTAACCGGGGGGGAGAGTAGGTAAAGGATAGATGTAGAGTTGTCGTTTAGCCAAGTTTCCGTAAGGAAGGCAATGTCAATATCATCACTGAAGATGGTTTCAGCTATTTCTGTCGCATCCCGGACAGCTGAGCGGCAGTTAACTAGCATGCATGTGAGGGGTTTTAGGTTGATTGTGGGAGGAGGGCATGATTGGATGGCAGAGAGTTGTGTTGGGGTCTAGGGGAGATGGGAGAGGAAGGGATTCTGCTCATCTACAGGATCACAGGAATGATAGAGTGGGGAGGGCATGATTGGATAGCAGTAAGTTGAGATGGGGGTCTAGGGTAGATGGGGGAGGAAGGGATTCTGCTCGTCCCCAGGATTACGGGAATGGTAGAGTGGGGGGTCGATTGGATAGTTAGGGAGGTAAGAGTTACAGAGGTCAAAGAGGTCAGAGGGGGAGAGGTGGTTCGAGGAACTGCGGCCTATGGGAACAGTTGCAGCGGGGGACGGTTCTCCAATGTTGAAGTTTTGAGGAGTTTAGTGAGTTAAGGCTTGGGGAGATCACGTGGCTTTGGAGGATTTCAGAGGAGAGGGAGTTGAAATCTTTCCTGAATTGAGAAAGTTCGGACATCAAGTTCAGATCATTCCTGAGCTGGGAGAGCTCAGATGACAAGGAAACAAGATAGTTTTCAATGTTAGATAGAGTCTGAGTTAAAGGAGTGAAGGTGCTGGGGAGGAGAGTAGGATCAGATTTGTCTGGGGAGAGTGGTCTGTGGAGAGTATGGGTTGGGAGGCTGGGGGGAGGAGAGGCTGGGGGGGAAGAGAGGCATTTCCAGGTTGGTGGATGAAGAGAGGACCGTGTGGACAGGAAGCGAGTGCAAAGAGTCGTAATCAGTTTTCTGAGGTGGTAAGGGGTCAAGAGAGGATAGAGGGGAAATAACATCCTGGTTAAGGGGGGAGGCAGTTAGGTGGAGGAGAAATTGGGATGGGCAGTCTAATAATAGCAACTGCAGAGGGAGGGAGCTGGGGGAGGCAGTGAGGTAGGGGGTGTGTCTGGTGGTGGGTGAGGAGAAGTAATTAGGGAGAAAAAGGGTTTGGGAGGCTGAACAAGGTGATGAGGTGTCCAAATGAGGGAGGGGTGCTATCAAAGGGGGGTTATTGGGGGATAGGGTTTGAGAGACACCGTACGTGGAAGAAGTGTCAGTAGGATGAGGGGTTGTGGACAGGAAGGGAGAGGGTGAGAGGGTGTCAGTCTGTTGGAAGGGTGAAGTGTTAGGAGGTATGATGGATAGTAGGTAGGAAAAGGTGCTGAAATGTTGTTTAAAGATGGAGAGGTGATTTTCAGAAGCTTTGATGAGAATGTTACCGGATTTGAAAATGGAGATGGCTATTTCGCCGGGGAAAACAGGAGAAGGGGAGGTGGACAATTTGAAACCATAAGGTATTTTACATTATTTAGTGATGGGGAGGTGGTGGAGGAAGATGCTTTTCCATTTGGAGGGAAGTTTGGAGTAAAAAATGTAGTTGGTTTTTACTATGGAGGAGAGGCTAAGGTAGTTATCGACAAAAAGAGTTTCCTGGTGACCAATAAGTAGTTTGTGTTTAAAGTTTTTCCTAGCGTTTTTGGAGAGATTAGAGGGGTAGAGGATGGACCATGAGTTCGGACCATGTCTAGTGATGGGTGAGTCCTGTGGATTGAGTTGGAATCCAGTTGTTTTGCCGGGGTGTGTGAGAGGGGCCTTGGTGATAAGGTTAAGGAGGCTAGGTGAGGGGGAGGGAGGAAGGAGGGGGAAGACTTGAAATAGCTCAAAGAGAGGTAGGAGGGTCAGGATAGGAGCAGGCTGCAGGTGAGCGATAAGAGCAGGAGCCAGTGGATGGGGGAGGGCCGCGTTAGGGGGCAAGAGAAAAGGTATAAACAAAGAGGGTCAGAAAGGGTAACAATCAGAGTAACGCAGGAGAGAGAAATACAAAGAGGGAGAGCGAGCGGAAGTTTACAAATTTCGATTAGCAGAGAGCAGGTTGGGGTCAGAGGAACATAATAAGGTGGGGGACATTGGGGATATAGTGAAAAACTAAGGTTGGTACAGGCAATAAATAGTGAGCAATATGTAAAACAGATAATAATTACAATCACAGCCAATAGAAGTAAACCACAATGGAAAGCAATACAAAAGACCACAGTGGGTTCAAACCATCAGTTCCGCTATGGAGGCATAGATAGTCAGTTGGCAAAATAAGACGTAATCAAGATAGGTTTACAGTTGAGGTTGCAGCACACAGGAATACGACCGTTGCTAGAGACAGATGAGGTGAAGGCGTAATGAAGAGTGAGGAGCCATGGGGCCATGGGGAGGTGAGTAGTGTAAATTAAGCCCAGGTTGTAAGGTACTGACAGAAGGTGCAAGTAAGATGTAAACAGAAGAACATCACAAAGAATAGACAGAGGGATAATGTAGTTCCAGGATCCTGTAGCAAGAGTCAGTATTACAAGGTAGCCTTCAGATTCACAGCAAGCAAGTAAGATGTTGAGGACAGTGCATTCTTTCTTTTGTTAACTGTCCTTCTGTACTCCGGTAAAATCTTATAAGATGATTAGAAAGTAGGGGTTGAGGTGGCCAGAGGGCGAGCAGAGAGACAACCGTGATCCGAGTGAACAAGGAATTGGCAAACGAATAAAGAAGAGTAGGCAAACTTAGAGGCGTTAAGGTGGTCAGCAGGGGGCAGCAGGAGATGGCGGTAAACAGGTACCAGCCCAAGCAGACGGCCGTGATCGAGATTGGTAAATGAGAAGAACAGAGATAGCAGAATTGAGGCGTTGAGGTGGCCAGCAGGGCGCAGCGGGAGACCGGGAGTAAACTGTAATCAGCACAAGCAGATGGCCATGTTACAAGTGGAGCAACAGGGAATTGGCAGGAGAAAGAGTAGAATAATCAAATCTTGTGGCAATAGAGTAAACCAGAAAAGTCAAACCATGTGGCACTTTGTGGGGACATAAGAGATCCTATGCGTAACGGTGGTCGAGCTCTCAATGCGGGCCGCACCCAGGGGGTCGAGGCAGATGGACGATGTGATTTCGTCACAGCTGCAATGGAAACAAGGGAGAGAGAGAGAAAGGCCGCAGGATATGCCGGAAAACACAGGTGGTGGAAGGTACGCACTCCCTCCGTGACGTCCTTACTCTCGGCTGCAGGCGACCCACCCGCCCTTGAGGTAGTCGAGCCGGCCTGCACGGCATTTTGCAAAATTGCCGCCGACCTCAGGGGGTCGAGACAGGGCGGTTGCAGAGGTCATGATGATGGCTACCTAGAGGAGATGGCTTCCTTTCGAGGACTTCAAGCCGGGACTGAACCCTGGCAGCAGGTGTCAGGATAGTGAGGGAGCTGTGGAAAACAGGCCAAAGCAGGCTGCTTGAAGAGGTCAGGATGCGGGCTTCAGAGAGGCCTCTTGGCGGGAGTTTCAGGCCCGGACTGAACCCCGGCTGCAGACGTCTGGTGTTGAAGTGAGATGGGAGCCGAGGAGAACGGAAACCATTGCAGCAGCAGGCCGTACCTTGGCAGGCTGCAGAGGCCGGCGCTGAGGAGAGAGGCTCTGGATATGGTTGTAATTTCGGACAGCAAGGTTCTTATGGCTGTCCACACCCATACAGATCAGCAAGGTGGCGTCTGGTGTCAAAAAGAGACGGGAGCCGAGGAGATCGGAAAACACAAGCAGCAGTAGGCCAGACCTTGGCAGGCTGCGGTGGCCGGTGCTGATGAGAGAGGTTTTTAATTCCAGGCAGCGGGGTTTTTATGGCTGCCCAAGCAGATCAGCCAGGGTGATCAAGCTCCGAGAAAGGGTCCGGGTCCACAAATGGATTCTTCTGACTGAGAGGCAACGATCGTACTGTTTATCCAGATGCCAATGCTGGAAAATGGCAAGCCCAGAAGACGGAGCCTGAAAGCAGGGAGCGAGGGTCGCATCCAAGGGACGATCAAGCCTGCGAGTGCCAACTTCAGGGATGGAGGTGGGAGCCACAGGCGGTGAGGCAGAAGCAGGCAAATCCATCGAGTCCACGACGAGGTGCCTTCCAGGTGCAGGTAAGCGAATCCCACGTAGAAAATCGTAGTTCAGGAGAAATTTCTGACATAATAATATGTCAATGCGAGGTGGCTGGCAGGGTTTACGGGGGATATCTACCAATTTGGAATCCGCAACCCAGGAGCTCCGGAGGCTGAGCTCCTACCAGGTGGCCATCTTGAGCCATATGGAGTTGCAAAGGACCACCCAGACCATGGATGGTTATCTGTCATTCTAAGAGACTAGAAAGGATTCTCAACATGAACCTGTTTTGTATGCCCACTTTCCTTCCAGAGTTCACACATATGATGCAATTTAAAAAGACGCTGTGTACAATTAGCACCGGACTCACCTTTGGCAGCTAAGATGTATTTACAGAAGAGCAAGACGCTTGTCAGATACCCAATACTCATTGTCAGTATGGTTTCCTGTCTGCCTTTAATCTGCCATTGTAATGTAGCAATTGTTGCCTGCCTTTGAAATGCCAAAGGACAACCATTGCAAAATGCACCTGCTAACCTTTCATGACCCTCCCAGTCCTTCGAGTACAACTAAAACGCTTTTATTAAAAACTTAAAATTGTAACATTAATTAAACAAAATCAAAAGCTGATCTAATATCGTTAAACACATACTGGCACTTTTAATGGTTGGGTATTCAGGAGTTCTATAGACATCTTACTACTAAAACACACAAGTTTCACAACTGCATACTAAAACAGCCTCAAGACTGTGTGTTATAAGCAAGCAGCACAATGAAATGTTGTTATAGTGCTTTATGCCACACTTCTACTGTTTCTAAGCACTGTTAGATGACATGACAGTCTTCTAAATATGGCAAACACAAGATGATGGACGGAGTGCTGAAACTTTTTAGACACTCACCCCCAGTCATAGACCTGGGTAGAATTCATCATCGTTCTTTAGGTTACTTCGCCACCCCAGTTCAGACGCAACTATATGCAAATCAGCCTTGACCCTGTGCCTCATGGGAACAGTACATCCCGAACTGCCAAGCCAGGTCTTCCCTGGACCGAAAACAAGAATCCTGGGACCGGTTTCGGGTAACACCCCTCATCAGCCAGGCTTGCTTGAATCCAGTGGCAAAGTGAGCAAGGGACCCACATCTGATTATACCCCACCAACTTAGGATGAATAAAGAAAACACAAGGAGATGATGGACGGAGTGCTGAAACTTTTCAGACACTCACCCCAAGTCACAGATCTGGGTTGATTCCATCATCATTCTTTAGCTCACTTCACCAACCCAGTTCAGACCCAGCTATATGCAAATAAGTCCTAACCCAGTGCCTCAAGGGAACAGTCCAGCCCGAACTGCCAAGCCAGGTCTTCCCTGGACTGGAAACAAGCATCCTAGGAGTAGTTTCCTCTAAATATATCCATCATAACACTACGCAGTCTTTATCCCACGATCTTTACCCTGGCAGACGTTATCGCACAGGTAAGTACCACACAGGCATTTTTGGGCCCTTTTCTTTGTGGTACTTTAGCATACTGGTAAGTATTTTTTTGTAAATTTTCATTTGTCATTATTACTATGCGCCAGATGTACACTGTTAGATGACATGACAGTCTTCTAAATATGGCAAACACAAGATGAAGGACGGAGTGCTGAAACTTTTCAGACACTCACCCCCAGTCATAGACCTGGGTAGAATTCATCATCGTTCTTTAGGTTACTTCGCTACCCCAGTTTAGACGCAACTATATGCCAACCAGCCTTGACCCTGTGCCTCATGGGAACAGTACATCCCGAACTGCCAAGCCAGGTCTTCCCTGGACCGAAAACAAGCATCCTGGGACCGGTTTTGGGATAACACCCCTCATCAGTCAGGCTTGCTTGAATCAGTGGTCAAAGTGCGCATGGGACCCAAGTCTGGGTATACCCTGCCAACTTAGGATGAATAAAGCAAACACAAGGCGATGATGGACGGAGTGCTGAAACTTTTCAGATACTCACCCCAGTCACAGATCTGGGTTGAATCCATCATCATTCTTTAGCTCACTTCGCTACCCTAGTTCAGACTCAGCTATATGCAAATTACTCTTGACCCTGTGCCTCATGGGAACAGTCCAGCTCGCACTGCCAAGCCAGGTTTTCCCTGGACTGGAAACAAGCATCCTAGGAGTAGTTTCCTCTAAATATATCCATCATAACACTACGCAGTCTTTATCCCACGATCTTTACCCTGGCAGACGTTATCGCACAGGTAAGTACCACACAGGCATTTTTGGGCCCTTTTCTTTGTGGTACTTTAGCATACTGGTAAGTATTTTTTTGTAAATTTTCATTTGTCATTATTACTATGCGCCAGATGTACGACTATTCTATTTTGTGACTCGCAAAATGAAATGTACAACAGTGACTCAGACACTGTTTGAGATTCCCAATAGGGTCGCAAATGAGCTGCTTCATCAATCTTCATGAGGCAGGTCGCAATTTGCGACCCATTGGAAATGGCCAGTACTAGCAGGGATGGTGGCCTGCTGGGGTCTACGACTGCGACTTCTTTTTCAATAAAGCATTTGTTTTTAATTTTAAATGCAGCCCATTTTCCTTAAAGGAAAACGGGATGCATTTAAAAATGAAAAATGAAATGTTTCTGTGGGAATACTGCCTGCTCTTAAAAAATATTTTCGCATCAATTCACAAAGGGGAGGGGGTCCCTTGGGGACCCCTTCCTGTATGCCTGTGGCTGACGACCTACTTAAAGTAGGTGGTAAACTGCGCGTGTTTCGTGACTGCAAATGCGGTTGCAAAACAACGGTACATACCATTCTGACTCCCTATTAGGAAGGGACTCTGTTGGCACGCCCCTTCCTAACAGCAACTTGCAAACAATATTTTGCGAATCACCGACTCGCAAAATAGCGTTTGTACATAACAACACCCTTTTTTTAGTGGTCGCAAACGGGCCATTTCCGGTTGGCGACCTCAAAAAACGGTTGTAAATCTGGACCTATGTCATTTTTAAAAAAGGGGCGTGAGGGTTATAGAATGAGAAAGGATTTATGGGAATTATGTTTTTAAAGGGACTTTAGGGTTCAGGGGTGGGTTAAGGTACAGGTTAGTGAGGATGGTAAGAGGTTTTAGGGTTCAAGGATGTATAGAGATAAAGGGAGGTAATGGGATTTTAGAGTTCAGAGGCAGGTCGAGTAAAAGCGTGGGAAGGCATTTTAGGGTTTAGATCATGGGTGGGTAGAGGTGGGAAGAAGTAAAGGGAGCATAACATTTTTTGGGGGGTTCAGTGGTTGGTATTGGTGAAGGGTTAAAAGGGGTGTTAGGGTTCAAGGGTGGATAAAAGTAAAGGCACTTTTGTGTTTTTTTGGGTTCAGGTGCAGATAGAGCTAAAGGGAGGTAAGGAGCTTTTAGAGTTCAGGGAAGGGTAGAAGTAAAGGGAGATAGGGATTTTTAGGGTTTAGGGTGTAAAGAAGTAAATAGAAATAAGGGGCCCGATTCACAGAACTAACTTAAGACAAAATCCTAAACTTACTACCATTTTGGTATTCACAGAAGGCACTTACTCATTTTGGTATTCACAGAAGACACTTACTCATTTCGGTATTCACAGAAGTTAGTAGTCCTAACTTTAGGACTCCTAAATGCCTTCTGTGAATATCGAAAGTCTTAAAGTTAGGATTTTTCTCAGTTTAGTAGTAGTATAGTTAGGACTCCTAACTTTAGGACTCCTAAATGCCTTCTGTGAATACCGAAAGTCTTAAAATTAGGATTTTTCTCAATTTAGTAGTCCTAAATCTAAATTTAGGACTACTAAATTGAGAAAAATCCTAATTTTAAGACTTTCGGTATTCACAGAAGGCATTTAGGAGTCCTAAAGTTAGGAGTCCTAACTATACTACTACTAAACTGAGAAAAATCCTAATTTTAAGACTTTCGGTATTCACAGAAGGCATTTAGGAGTCCTAAAGTTAGGAGTCCTAAATTTAGGACTACTAAATTGAGAAAAATCCTAATTTTAAGACTTTCGGTATTCACAGAAGGCATTTAGGAGTCCTAAAGTTAGGAGTCCTAACTATACTACTACTAAACTGAGAAAAATCCTTATTTTAAGACTTTCGGTATTCACAGAAGGCATTTAGGAGTCCTAAAGTTAGGACTCCTAACTTCTGTGAATACCGAAATGAGTAAGTGCCTTCTGTGAATACCAAAATGAGTAAGTGCCTTCTGTGAATACCAAAATGGTAGTAAGTTTAGGATTTTGTCTAAAGTTAGTTCTGTGAATCGGGCCCAAGAGGTTTAAAAAACACAGGGGGACAGGGGGCCCGATTCACAGAACTAATTTAAGACAAATTCCTAAACTTACTACCATTTTGATATTCACAGAAGGCACTTACTCATTTTGGTATTCACTGAAGGCACTTACTCATTTCGGTATTCACAGAAGTTAGGAGTCCTAAATGCCTTCTGTGAATACCGAAAGTCTTAAAATTAGGATTTTTCTCAGTTTAGTAGTAGTATAGTTAGGACTCCTAACTTTAAGACTCCTAAATGCCTTCTGTGAATACCAAAAGTCTTAAAATTAGGATTTTTCTCATTTTAGCAGTAGTAAAGTTAAGACTCCTAACTTTAGGACACCTAAATGCCTTCTGTGAATACTGAAAGCCTTAAAATTAGGATTTTTCTCAGTTAGTAGTAAAGTTAGGAGTCCTGACTTTAGGACTCCTAAACTGAGAAAAATCCTAATTTTAAGACTTTCGGTATTCACAAAAGGCATTTAGGAGTCCTAAAGTTAGGACTCCTAACTTCTGTGAATACCGAAGTGAGTAAGCGTCTTCTGTGAAAAGCAAAATGAGTAAGTGTATTCTGTGAATACGAAAATGGTAGTAAGTTTAGGATTTTGTCTTAAGTTAGTTCTGTGAATCGGGCCCAGGGTGTTTACCCTGAAAACAGAAAAGGGATAAAACCTAATTAAAAAATTGAGTTTGGGTGGCAACCCCCAGAGAAACTTTTTCCTTTTGAGAAAAGCATGATCATTTTTCTTAGCCTTAGGCATACAGATTTTGCTCTTTACGAGCTCATTGGTGAAGCACAGCAGGTAATGACCCTTGCAGTAACATGCTGTTTTTTGGACAGTTGAGAAGACAATAGTCTTTGAATGGTATCCTTAAAACAGGTTTGGCTCTCAATCCCTGCTGTGCTCCACCGAAGAGCTCATGAAGTGTGAAACACATGGTGAGGGTAAAAAAAATAGTGGAAAGAAATTAACACGTCATGATTTGCTCCTTTGGAATAACTGTAACTTTCTAAAGATGGGCAAAATTGACCAGACTGTAGGGGGACAAAGTTTGGTCTGTTGGTGAGTACCAGTCCTCTTGCGTGCGTGTATATTTATACAGTACAGAAAAATGCCATAACAGCAAAATGTTGTTGTCATATTAGGATACAGATTTCTAATCCTCTAGAACACAAACAATCTGTCACATCCTAGACAAATTGGAGACACCACATGAGAAATATAAAGACTTGAGAATAATCAACAACTGAAGCCTTGCAAATCAACAATTGATAAAAGGATACTTAGAGCAATCACAATCTCCAGTACAGATAACAAAAAATCAATAACCAGCTGTGAGAGTAAAATTTCCAATTTTCAAATATTACACCTTGCTGACTATTTACGGAAGGAGATGAGGTTGCTGGGACAATGCGAATGCACACTTATAATCCCTCTTCCTGGTTATAACAAAGCCTAATTAATAATGTTCTTCAATTGAGGAAGTCATGAAACCTGAACTTTTCAGACATATTTTCAATCAAATTCAGAAACTTAGCAAAAGGATTAAAAAATGGTGGATGCAAGCCCATCTTATCTCCATATCTCCTTTTACTCATCCCAAACCTCATCTTCACTACTATGATCTCCTAAATAACATTTTTTAGACTCTTCACTCTGCTATCCCTCCATTATTCTATTTAATCCAACTAATTGACTTGCATGTCTACGGCTAACATTAACTCATGTTTTCCTCTTCTAATCTTCCACTAATCCCTTTTGCTTTCAGGAGCAGTGGGCTATTCACCGAAAAGTGCTTTCACACCTCGGCAGGGATAGTAAGGGCTACAGAAATACAATTACAACTACTATCAGTGGTGATGGTAAACATTTTTCTATCATCACCTCACTAACAAGACTCGGGAATAAAGTGACACTCAAATGTTTGTTCTTTTCCACAAATGTTACTTGCTGTAGGATCGTTTACAAACCTTTCACAATTTGGATCTTGAACAACTCACCATTAGAAAGCAAGAATAATTGTATGACAATTATTGCATGACAGTGGTTTTAAAAAACATTGCTTATGCCAAATAATCACTTTGTGTGAATTTTTGCTTCTTCTTACTGGTACAGGATGGTTTTAGGTTGTGTACAAGTGCAAAATATCAAGAACAACAATGTAAGTTTTGAATCACTAAAATCTGTTCTGTTTCTGTTAAAGGAGTCAGTGTGCCGAGAGAGGTGGAGGAGAAAGATATTGAGAGCTATGTGAGGCAAGTCCAACAGTTGGAGATCTCCAGGCCATGATGAGCTATTGTGTTGAAGCAGTGGTCATGGAAGTGAGTGGGTATGGTGGTAGCAATCTGAAAGCTGATGCTGTGGCATATGTCAAAGAAGTCTTTGAAAGGTGCAATACTTTGGTCTTCTTGCGGAAATTGAAGTCTCCTATGACTAGAAGGTTATTGGATGTGAGACAGTTCTTTAGATCCCTAATGCAGCCAAGCTAATTTACAGGACTTAATGAGTGAGAGTGCAGCCAGCCTGGGCAGGTGTGCCCCAAGATATTTTGATGACAGTCTACCAATAGAACCAAAAAAAAGAAAACAATAGAGGAAGCCAGGAAGCACAGCAATGTCTCTTCTGAGGACCCAAGTTTGCTCCTGTTCCAGAATATTTCAGTGCTTCAAATTCACTTGTGCACCTCCATACGCAGTGTAATGAACTCAGTAGCCACACTACATTAACTATAAATGCGCTATTTCTCTGATTCCACTTTAAAAACAGATGATCTGGATGATACAACTCTATAGTCCTGTAGAAGGCTAACTTTGAAACGCGTAGACTATCCCTGTAAAACTGCACACATGGTGAAATAAACTGTAAATTGAGCCCTGTGGTGCCAATTGGTTATTTTACTGCATCGAGGATAGCAGGAAGAAATTATGGACAAGTTGAATGCAGCAGCTGCACTGCACGAAGCGTGCACCCAAGCGTGAAGGTGAAACGGAGAAGATTGGCAGCATCAACTTACTGTAACAAGGAGCAGGACGCCGACACCTCTGCCTGAAGACGAAATGCAGTTGTATTTCAGTGGTCAAAAACAACAATGGAACACTTGTGTAACACTTGCTGTAAGTGGGGAAAAGTGACCTTAGGGTACGGCAGGGAGTAGTATGACTATAGTGTAGAGGCTTGCACGCTTTGTAGGGGGTGTGAGGGAGGAAACGCTGTCTCATCTCCGGGCCCAGTGCAAACCAGAACGACATCAGTACTCGCTTATTAGCAGATTGTGGAGTCGGGTCATGCGATCCGAGGACCGGGTATTACGGTCAAAATAAAACTCTGACACAAAGGGAGTGTAAGAACGATAATAGAAAGCTTGGCATAGCTCGGCAAACCCTACGAGAAATAACCCGAAAAGGGCAGCAGTGGCCAAAAAATACACCATAATCAAATAAAGGAGTGCAATACAGGGATTTTAGAGTCCTTTTGAATTAATAAACTATGGCAGAGAAAATGCAACGAAGATGTCAAAGAGCAAGTGAGCTCTTGAATGACAACACAACAACAACAGGAAATGTTATGACAAGACAAGCAGACAAAGAAAAAAGGACTAGTGAGGACATCATCAGAGAATTAGAACGTGCCCATATCAATTAATTAAATAAGTGGTGCAAAATGGCATTGCTACAGAAGTACATTGAACATAAAAGAATCCCAAGAGGACTAAGAATATTAATATTAACAACTTTAAATGACTTGGGTGAAGACCTTATAAAAAAACTGCCAGGATGATACAAATGATTGCTCATTCAATTAATGCACACTCTAATATTACATGCAGAAAGAAAACTGGAATTGGTAATCACCAAAATAAAAGAATTAGAGCAAGATTGGAGAAGCTTGTAAAGAGTGATGAACCAATGAATAAGTTGAACAGATGGAGAAAAGAATAGTCAAATATAAAATTGAAATAGGAAACCTAAAAGCAAGAAAATTCAATTGTGACAGAATTGATTATCAGAATGACACATATACACCTTTGCTCGAAGATACGATGGACTGAGAAGCAGAGCCCTATGGATAAAGCCTTGGAGACAGGGGAGGCTTCAGAAACATCAGTTGACAGTTCTGAAATGTAAACAATCATAGTAAACTGGATTTGTATGGAGAGCTGTGACTGGTCCGCATGTACATGAGACAGAAAGGAAGAGGAAGGGAAGTACATTTTGGATGGATTAGGTATAAATGGCCGCACACTGCTCGTCATACCAGCAAGTTGCCCCATGGAACTATGGGCGATGTAGAAGTGACGGCGAGTACGCCTATGCTACGAAGTGTAAGAGTAAGTATGTGTTGCATTAGCCATCCCTGGACACGTGTTTCGAGGTAGTTGCCTCTCGTCAGCAGGGAGTAGGTAAGTGTAAAGGGGTGCCGTGTAGACTGCCTGCAATTAAAAATAGGTAAAGTACCTTTCAAGGCGCGCAGGTGCCGGTCAAAGACTCGTCAGTCCGGTAGCTCAGGAGAGCCATAATGAATTAGGTATAAATGGCCGCACACTGCTCGTCATACCAGCAAGTTGCCCCATGGAACTATGGGCGATGTAGTAGCGACGGCGAGTACGCCTATGCTACGAAGTGTAAGAGTAAGTATGTGTCGCATTAGCCATCCCTGGACACGTGTTTCGAGGTAGTTGCCTCTCGTCAGCAGGGAGTAGGTAAGTGTAGAGGGGTGCCGTGTAGACTGCCTGCAATTAAAAATAGGTAAAGTACCTTTCAAGGCGCGCAGGTGCCGGTCAAGGACTCGTCAGTCCGGTAGCTCAGGAGAGCCGTAATGAATTAGGTATAAGTGGCCGCACACTGCTTGTCATACCAGCAAGTTGCCCCATGGAACTATGGGCGATGTAGTAGCGACGGCGAGTACGCCTATGCTACGAAGTGTAAGAGTAAGTATGTGTCGCATTAGCCATCCCTGGACACGTGTTTCGAGGTAGTTGCCTCTCGTCAGCAGGGAGTAGGTAAGTGTAGAGGGGTGCCGTGTAGACTGCCTGCAATTAAAAATAGGTAAAGTACCTTTCAAGGCGCGCAGGTGCCGGTCAAAGACTCGTCAGTCCGGTAGCTCAGGAGAGCCGTAATGAATTAGGTATAAATGGCCGCACACTGCTCGTCATACCAGCAAGTTGCCCCATGGAACTATGGCCTTGGTCTGCACCTGCGCGCCAGGAGAGGTACTTGACCTGCTTTTAATTACATTTTGGCAGTCCACACGGCACCCCTTTACATTGACCTGCTCCCTGCTGACGAGAGGCAACTACCTCGAAACACGTGTCCAGGGATGGCTAACGCAACACATACTGTTCTATTTACATTTCGTGGCATAGGCGTACCCGCCGTCGCCACTACATTTCCCACAGTCCTTTGGGGCAACTTGCTGGTGTGACGAGCAGTGTGCGACCTACTCTTCCACAATTTAAACGGCTTCCTTGAGCTAACGGGCTGACGAACCTTGGTCTGCACCTGCGCGCCAGGAGAGGTACTTGACCTGCTTTTAATTACATTTTGGCAGTCCACACGGCACCCCTTTACATTGACCTGCTCCCTGCTGACGAGAGGCAACTACCTCAAAACACGTGTCCAGGGATGGCTAACGCAACACATACTGTTCTATTTACATTTCGTGGCATAGGCGTACCCGCCGTCGCCACTACATTTCCCACAGTCCTTTGGGGCAACTTGCTGGTGTGACGAGCAGTGTGCGACCTACTCTTCCACAATTTAAACGGCTTCCTTGAGCTAACGGGCTGACGAGCCTTGGTCTGCACCTGCGCGCCAGGAGAGGTACTTGACCTGCTTTTAATTACATTTTGGCAGTCCACACGGCACCCCTTTACATTGACCTGCTCCCTGCTGACGAGAGGCAACTACCTCGAAACACGTGTCCAGGGATGGCTAACGCAACACATACTGTTCTATTTACATTTCGTGGCATAGGCGTACCCGCCGTCGCCACTACATTTCCACAGTCCTTTGGGGCAACTTGCTGGTGTGACGAGCAGTGTGCGACCTACTCTTCCACAATTTAAACGGCTTCCTTGAGCTAACGGGCTGACGAGCCTTGGTCTGCACCTGCGCGCCAGGAGAGGTACTTGACCTGCTTTTAATTACATTTTGGCAGTCCACACGGCACCCCTTTACATTGACCTGCTCCCTGCTGATGAGAGGCAACTACCTCAAAACACGTGTCCAGGGATGGCTAACGCAACACATACTGTTCTATTTACATTTCGTGGCATAGGCGTACCCGCCGTCGCCACTACATTTCCCACAGTCCTTTGAGGCAACTTGCTGGTGTGACGAGCAGTGTGCGACCTACTCTTCCACAATTTAAACGGCTTCCTTGAGCTAACGGGCTGACGAGCCTTGGTCTGCACCTGCGCGCCAGGAGAGGTACTTGACCTGCTTTTAATTACATTTTGGCAGTCCACACGGCACCCCTTTACATTGACCTGCTCCCTGCTGACGAGAGGCAACTACCTCGAAACACATGTCCAGGGATGGCTAACGCAACACATACTGTTCTATTTACATTTCGTGGCATAGGCGTACCCGCCGTCGCCACTACATTTCCCACAGTCCTTTGGGGCAACTTGCTGGTGTGACGAGCAGTGTGCGACCTACTCTTCCACAATTTAAACGGCTTCCTTGAGCTAACGGGCTGACGAGCCTTGGTCTGCACCTGCGCGCCAGGAGAGGTACTTGACCTGCTTTTAATTACATTTTGGCAGTCCACACGGCACCCCTTTACATTGACCTGCTCCCTGCTGACGAGAGGCAACTACCTCGAAACATGTGTCCAGGGATGGCTAACGCAACACATACTGTTCTATTTACATTTCGTGGCATAGGCGTACCCGCCGTCGCCACTACATTTCCCACAGTCCTTTGGGGCAACTTGCTGGTGTGACGAGCAGTGTGCGACCTACTCTTCCACAATTTAAATGGCTTCCTTGAGCTAACGGGCTGACGAGCCTTGGTCTGCACCTGCGCGCCAGGAGAGGTACTTGACCTGCTTTTAATTACATTTTGGCAGTCCACACGGCACCCCTTTACATTGACCTGCTCCCTGCTGACGAGAGGCAACTACCTCGAAACACGTGTCCAGGGATGGCTAACGCAACACATACTGTTCTATTTACATTTCGTGGCATAGGCGTACCCGCCGTCGCCACTACATTTCCCACAGTCCTTTGGGGCAACTTGCTGGTGTGACGAGCAGTGTGCGACCTACTCTTCCACAATTTAAACGGCTTCCTTGAGTTAACGGGCTGACGAGCCTTGGTCTGCACCTGCGCGCCAGGAGAGGTACTTGACCTGCTTTTAATTACATTTTGGCAGTCCACACGGCACCCCTTTACATTGACCTGCTCCCTGCTGACGAGAGGCAACTACCTCGAAACACGTGTCCAGGGATGGCTAACGCAACACATACTGTTCTATTTACATTTCGTGGCATAGGCGTACCCGCCGTCGCCACTACATTTCCCACAGTCCTTTGGGGCAACTTGCTGGTGTGACGAGCAGTGTGCGACCTACTCTTCCACAATTTAAACGGCTTCCTTGAGCTAACGGGCTGACGAGCCTTGGTCTGCACCTGCGCGCCAGGAGAGGTACTTGACCTGCTTTTAATTACATTTTGGCAGTCCACACGGCACCCCTTTACATTGACCTGCTCCCTGCTGACGAGAGGCAACTACCTCGAAACACGTGTCCAGGGATGGCTAACGCAACACATACTGTTCTATTTACATTTCGTGGCATAGGCGTACCCGCCGTCGCCACTACATTTCCCACAGTCCTTTGGGGCAACTTGCTGGTGTGACGAGCAGTGTGCGACCTACTCTTCCACAATTTAAACGGCTTCCATGAGCTAACGGGCTGACGAGCCTTGGTCTGCACCTGCACGTCAGGAGAGGTACTTGACCTGCTTTTAATTACATTTTGGCAGTCCACACGGCACCCCTTTACATTGACCTGCTCCCTGCTGACGAGAGGCAACTACCTCGAAACACGTGTCCAGGGATGGCTAACGCAACACATACTGTTCTATTTACATTTCGTGGCATAGGCGTACCCGCCGTCGCCACTACATTTCCCACAGTCCTTTGGGGCAACTTGCTGGTGTGACGAGCAGTGTGCGACCTACACTTCCACAATTTAAACGGCTTCCTTGAGCTAACGGGCTGACGAGCCTTGGTCTGCACCTGCGCGCCAGGAGAGGTACTTGACCTGCTTTTAATTACATTTTGGCAGTCCACACGGCACCCCTTTACATTGACCTGCTCCCTGCTGATGAGAGGCAACTACCTCGAAACACGTGTCCAGGGATGGCTAACGCAACACATACTGTTCTATTTACATTTCGGGGCATAGGCGTACCCGCCGTCGCCACTACATTTCCCACAGTCCTTTGGGGCAACTTGCTGGTGTGACGAGCAGTGTGCGACCTACTCTTCCACAATTTAAACGGCTTCCTTGAGCTAACGGGCTGACGAGCCTTGGTCTGCACCTGCGCGCCAGGAGAGGTACTTGACCTGCTTTTAATTACATTTTGGCAGTCCACACGGCACCCCTTTACATTGACCTGCTCCCTGCTGACGAGAGGCAACTACCTCGAAACACGTGTCCAGGGATGGCTAACGCAACACATACTGTTCTATTTACATTTCGTGGCATAGGCATACCCGCCGTCGCCACTACATTTCCCACAGTCCTTTGGGGCAACTTGCTGGTGTGACGAGCAGTGTGCGACCTACTCTTCCACAATTTAAACGGCTTCCTTGAGCTAACGGGCTGACGAGCCTTGGTCTGCACCTGCGCGCCAGGAGAGGTACTTGACCTGCTTTTAATTACATTTTGGCAGTCCACACGGCACCCCTTTACATTGACCTGCTCCCTGCTGACGAGAGGCAACTACCTCGAAACACGTGTCCAGGGATGGCTAACGCAACACATACTGTTCTATTTACATTTCGTGGCATAGGCGTACCCGCCGTCGCCACTACATTTCCCACAGTCCTTTGGGGCAACTTGCTGGTGTGACGAGCAGTGTGCGACCTACTCTTCCACAATTTAAATGGCTTCCTTGAGCTAACGGGCTGACGAGCCTTGGTCTGCACCTGCGCGCCAGGAGAGGTACTTGACCTGCTTTTAATTACATTTTGGCAGTCCACACGGCACCCCTTTACATTGACCTGCTCCCTGCTGACGAGAGGCAACTACCTCGAAACACGTGTCCAGGGATGGCTAACGCAACACATACTGTTCTATTTACATTTCGTGGCATAGGCGTACCCGCCGTCGCCACTACATTTCCCACAGTCCTTTGGGGCAGCTTGCTGGTGTGACGAGCAGTGTGCGACCTACTCTTCCACAATTTAAACGGCTTCCTTGAGCTAACGGGCTGACGAGCCTTGGTCTGCACCTGCGCGCCAGGAGAGGTACTTGACCTGCTTTTAATTACATTTTGGCAGTCCACACGGCACCCCTTTACATTGACCTGCTCCCTGCTGACGAGAGGCAACTACCTCAAAACACGTGTCCAGGGATGGCTAACGCAACACATACTGTTCTATTTACATTTCGTGGCATAGGCGTACCCGCCGTCGCCACTACATTTCCCACAGTCCTTTGGGGCAACTTGCTGGTGTGACGAGCAGTGTGCGACCTACTCTTCCACAATTTAAACGGCTTCCTTGAGCTAACGGGCTGACGAGCCTTGGTCTGCACCTGCGCGCCAGGAGAGGTACTTGACCTGCTTTTAATTACATTTTGGCAGTCCACACGGCACCCCTTTACATTGACCTGCTCCCTGCTGACGAGAGGCAACTACCTCGAAACACGTGTCCAGGGATGGCTAACGCAACACATACTGTTCTATTTACATTTCGTGGCATAGGCGTACCCGCCGTCGCCACTACATTTCCCACAGTCCTTTGGGGCAACTTGCTGGTGTGACGAGCAGTGTGCGACCTACTCTTCCACAATTTAAACGGCTTCCTTGAGCTAACGGGCTGACGAGCCTTGGTCTGCACCTGCGCGCCAGGAGAGGTACTTGACCTGCTTTTAATTACATTTTGGCAGTCCACACGGCACCCCTTTACATTGACCTGCTCCCTGCTGACGAGAGGCAACTACCTCGAAACACGTGTCCAGGGATGGCTAACGCAACACATACTGTTCTATTTACATTTCGTGGCATAGGCGTACCCGCCGTCGCCACTACATTTCCCACAGTCCTTTGGGGCAACTTGCTGGTGTGACGAGCAGTGTGTGACCTACTCTTCCACAATTTAAACGGCTTCCTTGAGCTAACGGGCTGACGAGCCTTGGTCTGCACCTGCGCGCCAGGAGAGGTACTTGACCTGCTTTTAATTACATTTTGGCAGTCCACACGGCACCCCTTTACATTGACCTGCTCCCTGCTGACGAGAGGCAACTACCTCGAAACACGTGTCCAGGGATGGCTAACGCAACACATACTGTTCTATTTACATTTCGTGGCATAGGCGTACCCGCCGTCGCCACTACATTTCCCACAGTCCTTTGGGGCAACTTGCTGGTGTGACGAGCAGTGTGCGACCTACTCTTCCACAATTTAAACGGCTTCCTTGAGCTAACGGGCTGACGAGCCTTGGGCTGCACCTGCGCGCCAGGAGAGGTACTTGACCTGCTTTTAATTACATTTTGGCAGTCCACACGGCACCCCTTTACATTGACCTGCTCCCTGCTGACGAGAGGCAACTACCTCGAAACACGTGTCCAGGGATGGCTAACGCAACACATACTGTTCTATTTACATTTCGTGGCATAGGCGTGCCCGCCGTCGCCACTACATTTCCCACAGTCCTTTGGGGCAACTTGCTGGTGTGACGAGCAGTGTGCGACCTACTCTTCCACAATTTAAACGGCTTCCTTGAGCTAACGGGCTGACGAGCCTTGGTCTGCACCTGCGCGCCAGGAGAGGTACTTGACCTGCTTTTAATTACATTTTGGCAGTCCACACGGCACCCCTTTACATTGACCTGCTCCCTGCTGACGAGAGGCAACTACCTCGAAACACGTGTCCAGGGATGGCTAACGCAACACATACTGTTCTATTTACATTTCGGGGCATAGGCGTACCCGCCGTCGCCACTACATTTCCCACAGTCCTTTGGGGCAACTTGCTGGTGTGATGAGCAGTGTGCGACCTACTCTTCCACAATTTAAACGGCTTCCTTGAGCTAACGGGCTGACGAGCCTTGGTCTGCACCTGCGCGCCAGGAGAGGTACTTGACCTGCTTTTAATTACATTTTGGCAGTCCACACGGCACCCCTTTACATTGACCTGCTCCCTGCTGACGAGAGGCAACTACCTCAAAACACGTGTCCAGGGATGGCTAACGCAACACATACTGTTCTATTTACATTTCGTGGCATAGGCGTACCCGCCGTCGCCACTACATTTCCCACAGTCCTTTGGGGCAACTTGCTGGTGTGACGAGCAGTGTGCGACCTACTCTTCCACAATTTAAACGGCTTCCTTGAGCTAACGGGCTGACGAGCCTTGGTCTGCACCTGCGCGCCAGGAGAGGTACTTGACCTGCTTTTAATTACATTTTGGCAGTCCACACGGCACCCCTTTACATTGACCTGCTCCCTGCTGACGAGAGGCAACTACCTCGAAACACATGTCCAGGGATGGCTAACGCAACACATACTGTTCTATTTACATTTCGTGGCATAGGCGTACCCGCCGTCGCCACTACATTTCCCACAGTCCTTTGGGGCAATTTGCTGGTGTGACGAGCAGTGTGCGACCTACTCTTCCACAATTTAAACGGCTTCCTTGAGCTAACGGGCTGACGAGCTTTGGTCTGCACCTGCGCGCCAGGAGAGGTACTTGACCTGCTTTTAATTACATTTTGGCAGTCCACACGGCAGCCCTTTACATTGACCTGCTCCCTGCTGACGAGAGGCAACTACCTCGAAACACGTGTCCAGGGATGGCTAACGCAACACATACTGTTCTATTTACATTTCGTGGCATAGGCGTACCCGCCGTCGCCACTACATTTCCCACAGTCCTTTGGGGCAACTTGCTGGTGTGACGAGCAGTGTGCGACCTACTCTTCCACAATTTAAACGGCTTCCTTGAGCTAACGGGCTGACGAGCCTTGGTCTGCACCTGCGCGCCAGGAGAGGTACTTGACCTGCTTTTAATTACATTTTGGCAGTCCACACGGCACCCCTTTACATTGACCTGCTCCCTGCTGACGAGAGGCAACTACCTCGAAACACGTGTCCAGGGATGGCTAACGCAACACATACTGTTCTATTTACATTTCGGGGCATAGGCGTACCCGCCGTCGCCACTACATTTCCCACAGTCCTTTGGGGCAACTTGCTGGTGTGACGAGCAGTGTGCGACCTACTCTTCCACAATTTAAACGGCTTCCTTGAGCTAACGGGCTGACGAGCCTTGGTCTGCACCTGCGCGCCAGGAGAGGTACTTGACCTGCTTTTAATTACATTTTGGCAGTCCACACGGCACCCCTTTACATTGACCTGCTCCCTGCTGACGAGAGGCAACTACCTCGAAACACATGTCCAGGGATGGCTAACGCAACACATACTGTTCTATTTACATTTCGTGGCATAGGCGTACCCGCCGTCGCCACTACATTTCCCACAGTCCTTTGGGTCAACTTGCTGGTGTGACGAGCAGTGTGCGACCTACTCTTCCACAATTTAAACGGCTTCCTTGAGCTAACGGGCTGACGAGCCTTGGTCTGCACCTGCGCGCCAGGAGAGGTACTTGACCTGCTTTTAATTACATTTTGGCAGTCCACACGGCACCCCTTTACATTGACCTGCTCCCTGCTGACGAGAGGCAACTACCTCGAAACACGTGTCCAGGGATGGCTAACGCAACACATACTGTTCTATTTACATTTCGTGGCATAGGCGTACCCGCCGTCGCCACTACATTTCCCACAGTCCTTTGGGGCAACTTGCTGGTGTGACGAGCAGTGTGCGACCTACTCTTCCACAATTTAAACGGCTTCCTTGAGCTAACGGGCTGACGAGCCTTGGTCTGCACCTGCGCGCCAGGAGAGGTACTTGACCTGCTTTTAATTACATTTTGGCAGTCCACACGGCACCCCTTTACATTGACCTGCTCCCTGCTGACGAGAGGCAACTACCTCGAAACACGTGTCCAGGGATGGCTAACGCAACACATACTGTTCTATTTACATTTCGTGGCATAGGCTTACCCGCTGTCGCCACTACATTTCCCACAGTCCTTTGGGGCAACTTGCTGGTGTGACGAGCAGTGTGCGACCTACTCTTCCACAATATAAACGGCTTCCTTGAGCTAACGGGCTGACGAGCCTTGGTCTGCACCTGCGCGCCAGGAGAGGTACTTGACCTGCTTTTAATTACATTTTGGCAGTCCACACGGCACCCCTTTACATTGACCTGCTCCCTGCTGACGAGAGGCAACTACCTCGAAACATGTGTCCAGGGATGGCTAACGCAACACATACTGTTCTATTTACATTTCGTGGCATAGGCGTACCCGCCGTCGCCACTACATTTCCCACAGTCCTTTGGGGCAACTTGCTGGTGTGACGAGCAGTGTGCGACCTACTCTTCCACAATTTAAACGGCTGCCTTGAGCTAACGGGCTGACGAGCCTTGGTCTGCACCTGCGCGCCAGGAGAGGTACTTGACCTGCTTTTAATTACATTTTGGCAGTCCACACGGCACCCCTTTACATTGACCTGCTCCCTGCTGACGAGAGGCAACTACCTCGAAACACGTGTCCAGGGATGGCTAACGCAACACATACTGTTCTATTTACATTTCGTGGCATAGGCGTACCCGCCGTCGCCACTACATTTCCCACAGTCCTTTGGGGCAACTTGCTGGTGTGACGAGCAGTGTGCGACCTACTCTTCCACAATTTAAACGGCTTCCTTGAGCTAACGGGCTGACGAGCCTTGGTCTGAACCTGCGCGCCAGGAGAGGTACTTGACCTGCTTTTAATTACATTTTGGCAGTCCACACGGCACCCCTTTACATTGACCTGCTCCCTGCTGACGAGAGGCAACTACCTCGAAACACGTGTCCAGGGATGGCTAACGCAACACATACTGTTCTATTTACATTTCGTGGCATAGGCATACCCGCCGTCGCCACTACATTTCCCACAGTCCTTTGGGGCAACTTGCTGGTGTAAAGAGCAGTTTGCGACCTACTCTTCCACAATTTAAACGGCTTCCTTGAGCTAACGGGCTGACGAGCCTTGGTCTGCACCTGCGCGCCAGGAGAGGTACTTGACCTGCTTTTAATTACATTTTGGCAGTCCACACGGCACCCCTTTACATTGACCTGCTCCCTGCTGACGAGAGGCAACTACCTCGAAACACGTGTCCAGGGATGGCTAACGCAACACATACTGTTCTATTTACATTTCGTGGCATAGGCGTACCCGCCGTCGCCACTACATTTCCCACAGTCCTTTGGGGCAACTTGCTGGTGTGACGAGCAGTGTGCGACCTACTCTTCCACAATTTAAATGGCTTCCTTGAGCTAACGGGCTGACGAGCCTTGGTCTGCACCTGCGCGCCAGGAGGGGTACTTGACCTGCTTTTAATTACATTTTGGCAGTCCACACGGCACCCCTTTACATTGACCTGCTCCCTGCTGACGAGAGGCAACTACCTCGAAACACGTGTCCAGGGATGGCTAACGCAACACATACTGTTCTATTTACATTTCGTGGCATAGGCGTACCCGCCGTCGCCACTACATTTCCCACAGTCCTTTGGGGCAACTTGCTGGTGTGACGAGCAGTGTGCGACCTACTCTTCCACAATTTAAACGGCTTCCTTGAGCTAACGGGCTGACGAGCCTTGGTCTGCACCTGCGCGCCAGGAGAGGTACTTGACCTGCTTTTAATTACATTTTGGCAGTCCACACGGCATCCCTTTACATTGACCTGCTCCCTGCTGACGAGAGGCAACTACCTCGAAACACGTGTCCAGGGATGGCTAACGCAACACATACTGTTCTATTTACATTTCGTGGCATAGGCGTACCCGCCGTCGCCACTACATTTCCAACAGTCCTTTGGGGCAACTTGCTGGTGTGACGAGCAGTGTGCGACCTACTCTTCCACAATTTAAACGGCTTCCTTGAGCTAACGGGCTGACGAGCCTTGGTCTGCACCTGCGCGCCAGGAGAGGTACTTGACCTGCTTTTAATTACATTTTGGCAGTCCACACGGCACCCCTTTACATTGACCTGCTCCCTGCTGACGAGAGGCAACTACCTCGAAACACGTGTCCAGGGATGGCTAACGCAACACATACTGTTCTATTTACATTTCGTGGCATAGGCGTACCCGCCGTCGCCACTACATTTCCCACAGTCCTTTGGGGCAACTTGCTGGTGTGACGAGCAGTGTGCGACCTACTCTTCCACAATTTAAATGGCTTCCTTGAGCTAACGGGCTGACGAGCCTTGGTCTGCACCTGCGCGCCAGGAGAGGTACTTGACCTGCTTTTAATTACATTTTGGCAGTCCACACGGCACCCCTTTACATTGACCTGCTCCCTGCTGACGAGAGGAAACTACCTCGAAACACGTGTCCAGGGATGGCTAACGCAACACATACTGTTCTATTTACATTTCGTGGCATAGGCGTACCCGCCGTCGCCACTACATTTCCCACAGTCCTTTGGGGCAACTTGCTGGTGTGACGAGCAGTGTGCGACCTACTCTTCCACAATTTAAACGGCTTCCTTGAGCTAACGGGCTGACGAGCCTTGGTCTGCACCTGCGCGCCAGGAGAGGTACTTGACCTGCTTTTAATTACATTTTGGCAGTCCACACGGCACCCCTTTACATTGACCTGCTCCCTGCTGACGAGAGGCAACTACCTCGAAACACGTGTCCAGGGATGGCTAACGCAACACATACTGTTCTATTTACATTTCGTGGCATAGGCGTACCCGCCATCGCCACTACATTTCCCACAGTCCTTTGGGGCAACTTGCTGGTGTGACGAGCAGTGTGCGACCTACTCTTCCACAATTTAAACGGCTTCCTTGAGCTAACGGGCTGACGAGCCTTGGTCTGCACCTGCGCGCCAGGAGAGGTACTTGACCTGCTTTTAATTACATTTTGGCAGTCCACACGGCACCCCTTTACATTGACCTGCTCCCTGCTGACGAGAGGCAACTACCTCGAAACACGTGTCCAGGGATGGCTAACGCAACACATACTGTTCTATTTACATTTCGTGGCATAGGCGTACCCGCCGTCGCCACTACATTTCCCACAGTCCTTTGGGGCAACTTGCTGGTGTGACGAGCAGTGTGCGACCTACTCTTCCGCAATTTAAACGGCTTCCTTGAGCTAACGGGCTGACGAGCCTTGGTCTGCACCTGCGCGCCAGGAGAGGTACTTGACCTGCTTTTAATTACATTTTGGCAGTCTACACGGCACCCCTTTACATTGACCTGCTCCCTGCTGACGAGAGGCAACTACCTCGAAACACGTGTCCAGGGATGGCTAACGCAACACATACTGTTCTATTTACATTTCGTGGCATAGGCGTACCCGCCGTCGCCACTACATTTCCCACAGTCCTTTGGGGCAACTTGCTGGTGTGACGAGCAGTGTGCGACCTACTCTTCCACAATTTAAACGGCTTCCTTGAGCTAACGGGCTGACGAGCCTTGGTCTGCACCTGCGCGCCAGGAGAGGTACTTGACCTGCTTTTAATTACATTTTGTCAGTCCACACGGCACCCCTTTACATTGACCTGCTCCCTGCTGACGAGAGGCAACTACCTCGAAACACGTGTCCAGGGATGGCTAACGCAACACATACTGTTCTATTTACATTTCGTGGCATAGGCGTACCCGCCGTCGCCACTACGTTTCCCACAGTCCTTTGGGGCAACTTGCTGGTGTGACGAGCAGTGTGCGACCTACTCTTCCACAATTTAAACGGCTTCCTTGAGCTAACGGGCTGACGAGCCTTGGTCTGCACCTGCGCGCCAGGAGAGGTACTTGACCTGCTTTTAATTACATTTTGGCAGTCCACACGGCACCCCTTTACATTGACCTGCTCCCTGCTGACGAGAGGCAACTACCTCGAAACACGTGTCCAGGGATGGCTAACGCAACACATACTGTTCTATTTACATTTCGTGGCATAGGCATACCCGCCGTCGCCACTACATTTCCCACAGTCCTTTGGGGCAACTTGCTGGTGTGACGAGCAGTGTGCGACCTACTCTTCCACAATTTAAACGGCTTCCTTGAGCTAACGGGCTGACGAGCCTTGGTCTGCACCTGCGCGCCAGGAGAGGTACTTGACCTGCTTTTAATTACATTTTGGCAGTCCACACGGCACCCCTTTACATTGACCTGCTCCCTGCTGATGAGAGGCAACTACCTCGAAACACGTGTCCAGGGATGGCTAACGCAACACATACTGTTCTATTTACATTTCGTGGCATAGGCGTACCCGCCGTCGCCACTACATTTCCCACAGTCCTTTGGGGCAACTTGCTGGTGTGACGAGCAGTGTGCGACCTACTCTTCCACAATTTAAACGGCTTCCTTGAGCTAACGGGCTGACGAGCCTTGGTCTGAACCTGCGCGCCAGGAGAGGTACTTGACCTGCTTTTAATTACATTTTGTCAGTCCACACGGCACCCCTTTACATTGACCTGCTCCCTGCTGACGAGAGGCAACTACCTCGAAACACGTGTCCAGGGATGGCTAACGCAACACATACTGTTCTATTTACATTTCGTGGCATAGGCGTACCCGCCGTCGCCACTACATTTCCCACAGTCCTTTGGGGCAACTTGCTGGTGTGACGAGCAGTGTGCGACCTACTCTTCCACAATTTAAACGGCTTCCTTGAGCTAACGGGCTGACGAGCCTTGGTCTGCACCTGCGCGCCAGGAGAGGTACTTGACCTGCTTTTAATTACATTTTGGCAGTCCACACGGCACCCCTTTACATTGACCTGCTCCCTGCTGACGAGAGGCAACTACCTCGAAACACGTGTCCAGGGATGGCTAACGCAACACATACTGTTCTATTTACATTTCGTGGCATAGGCGTACCCGCCGTCGCCACTACATTTCCCACAGTCCTTTGGGGCAACTTGCTGGTGTGACGAGCAGTGTGCGACCTACTCTTCCACAATTTAAATGGCTTCCTTGAGCTAACGGTCTGACGAGCCTTGGTCTGCACCTGCGCGCCAGGAGAGGTACTTGACCTGCTTTTAATTACATTTTGGCAGTCCACACGGCAGCCCTTTACATTGACCTGCTCCCTGCTGACGAGAGGCAACTACCTCGAAACACGTGTCCAGGGATGGCTAACGCAACACATACTGTTCTATTTACATTTCGTGGCATAGGCGTACCCGCCGTCGCCACTACATTTCCCACAGTCCTTTGGGGCAACTTGCTGGTGTGACGAGCAGTGTGCGACCTACTCTTCCACAATTTAAATGGCTTCCTTGAGCTAACGGGCTGACGAGCCTTGGTCTGCACCTGCGCGCCAGGAGAGGTACTTGACCTGCTTTTAATTACATTTTGGCGGTCCACACGGCACCCCTTTACATTGACCTGCTCCCTGCTGACGAGAGGCAACTACCTCGAAACACGTGTCCAGGGATGGCTAACGCAACACATACTGTTCTATTTACATTTCGTGGCATAGGCGTACCCGCCGTCGCCACTACATTTCCCACATTCCTTTGGGGCAACTTGCTGGTGTGACAAGCAGTGTGCGACCTACTCTTCCACAATTTAAACGGCTTCCTTGAGCTAACGGGCTGACGAGCCTTGGTGTTCACCTGCGCGCCAGGAGAGGTACTTGACCTGCTTTTAATTACATTTTGGCAGTCCACACGGCACCCCTTTACATTGACCTGCTCCCTGCTGACGAGAGGCAACTACCTCGAAACACGTGTCCAGGGATGGCTAACGCAACACATACTGTTCTATTTACATTTCGTGGCATAGGCGTACCCGCCGTCGCCACTACATTTCCCACAGTCCTTTGGGGCAACTTGCTGGTGTGACGAGCAGTGTGCGACCTACTCTTCCACAATTTAAACGGCTTCCTTGAGCTAACGGGCTGACGAGCCTTGGTCTGCACCTGCGCGCCAGGAGAGGTACTTGACCTGCTTTTAATTACATTTTGGCAGTCCACACGGCACCCCTTTACATTGACCTGCTCCCTGCTGACGAGAGGCAACTACCTCGAAACACGTGTCCAGGGATGGCTAACGCAACACATACTGTTCTATTTACATTTCGTGGCATAGGCGTACCCGCCGTCGCCACTACATTTCCCACAGTCCTTTGGGGCAACTTGCTGGTGTGACGAGCAGTGTGCGACCTACTCTTCCACAATTTAAACGGCTTCCTTGAGCTAACGGGCTGACGAGCCTTGGTCTGCACCTGCGCGCCAGGAGAGGTACTTGACCTGCTTTTAATTACATTTTGGCAGTCCACACGGCACCCCTTTACATTGACCTGCTCCCTGCTGACGAGAGGCAACTACCTCGAAACACGTGTCCAGGGATGGCTAACGCAACACATACTGTTCTATTTACATTTCGTGGCATAGGCGTACCCGCCGTCGCCACTACATTTCCCACAGTCCTTTGGGGCAACTTGCTGGTGTGACGAGCAGTGTGCGACCTACTCTTCCACAATTTAAACGGCTTCCTTGAGCTAACGGGCTGACGAGCCTTGGTCTGCACCTGCGCGCCAGGAGAGGTACTTGACCTGCTTTTAATTACATTTTGGCAGTCCACACGGCACCCCTTTACATTGACCTGCTCCCTGCTGACGAGAGGCAACTACCTCGAAACACATGTCCAGGGATGGCTAACGCAACACATACTGTTCTATTTACATTTCGTGGCATAGGCGTACCCGCCGTCGCCACTACATTTCCCACAGTCCTTTGGGGCAACTTGCTGGTGTGACGAGCAGTGTGCGACCTACTCTTCCACAATTTAAACGGCTTCCTTGAGCTAACGGGCTGACGAACCTTGGTCTGCACCTGCGCGCCAGGAGAGGTACTTGACCTGCTTTTAATTACATTTTGGCAGTCCACACGGCACCCCTTTACATTGACCTGCTCGCTGCTGACGAGAGGCAACTACCTCGAAACACGTGTCCAGGGATGGCTAACGCAACACATACTGTTCTATTTACATTTCGTGGCATAGGCGTACCCGCCGTCGCCACTACATTTCCCACAGTCCTTTGGGGCAACTTGCTGGTGTGACGAGCAGTGTGCGACCTACTCTTCCACAATTTAAACGGCTGCCTTGAGCTAACGGGCTGACGAGCCTTGGTCTGCACCTGCGCGCCAGGAGAGGTACTTGACCTGCTTTTAATTACATTTTGGCAGTCCACACGGCACCCCTTTACATTGACCTGCTCCCTGCTGACGAGAGGCAACTACCTCGAAACACGTGTCCAGGGATGGCTAACGCAACACATACTGTTCTATTTACATTTCGTGGCATAGGCGTACCCGCCGTCGCCACTACATTTCCCACAGTCCTTTGGGGCAACTTGCTGGTGTGACGAGCAGTGTGCGACCTACTCTTCCACAATTTAAACGGCTTCCTTGAGCTAACGGGCTGACGAGCCTTGGTCTGCACCTGCGCGCCAGGAGAGGTACTTGACCTGCTTTTAATTACATTTTGGCAGTCCACACGGCACCCCTTTACATTGACCTGCTCCCTGCTGACGAGAGGCAACTACCTCGAAACACGTGTCCAGGGATGGCTAACGCAACACATACTGTTCTATTTACATTTCGTGGCATAGGCGTACCCGCCGTCGCCACTACATTTCCCACAGTCCTTTGGGGCAACTTGCTGGTGTGACGAGCAGTGTGCGACCTACTCTTCCACAATTTAAACGGCTGCCTTGAGCTAACGGGCTGACGAGCCTTGGTCTGCACCTGCGCGCCAGGAGAGGTACTTGACCTGCTTTTAATTACATTTTGGCAGTCCACACGGCACCCCTTTACATTGACCTGCTCCCTGCTGACGAGAGGCAACTACCTCGAAACACGTGTCCAGGGATGGCTAACGCAACACATACTGTTCTATTTACATTTCGTGGCATAGGCGTACCCGCCGTCGCCACTACATTTCCCACAGTCCTTTGGGGCAACTTGCTGGTGTGACGAGCAGTGTGCGACCTACTCTTCCACAATTTAAACGGCTTCCTTGAGCTAACGGGCTGACGAGCCTTGGTCTGAACCTGCGCGCCAGGAGAGGTACTTGACCTGCTTTTAATTACATTTTGGCAGTCCACACGGCACCCCTTTACATTGACCTGCTCCCTGCTGACGAGAGGCAACTACCTCGAAACACGTGTCCAGGGATGGCTAACGCAACACATACTGTTCTATTTACATTTCGTGGCATAGGCGTACCCGCCGTCGCCACTACATTTCCCACAGTCCTTTGGGGCAACTTGCTGGTGTGACGAGCAGTGTGCGACCTACTCTTCCACAATTTAAACGGCTTCCTTGAGCTAACGGGCTGACGAGCCTTGGTCTGCACCTGCGCGCCAGGAGAGGTACTTGACCTGCTTTTAATTACATTTTGGCAGTCCACACGGCACCCCTTTACATTGACCTGCTCCCTGCTGACGAGAGGCAACTACCTCGAAACACGTGTCCAGGGATGGCTAACGCAACACATACTGTTCTATTTACATTTCGTGGCATAGGCGTACCCGCCGTCGCCACTACATTTCCCACAGTCCTTTGGGGCAACTTGCTGGTGTGACGAGCAGTGTGCGACCTACTCTTCCACAATTTAAATGGCTTCCTTGAGCTAACGGGCTGACGAGCCTTGGTCTGCACCTGCGCGCCAGGAGGGGTACTTGACCTGCTTTTAATTACATTTTGGCAGTCCACACGGCACCCCTTTACATTGACCTGCTCCCTGCTGACGAGAGGCAACTACCTCGAAACACGTGTCCAGGGATGGCTAACGCAACACATACTGTTCTATTTACATTTCGTGGCATAGGCGTACCCGCCGTCGCCACTACATTTCCCACAGTCCTTTGGGGCAAATTGCTGGTGTGACGAGCAGTGTGCGACCTACTCTTCCACAATTTAAACGGCTTCCTTGAGCTAACGGGCTGACGAGCCTTGGTCTGCACCTGCGCGCCAGGAGAGGTACTTGACCTGCTTTTAATTACATTTTGGCAGTCCACACGGCACCCCTTTACATTGACCTGCTCCCTGCTGACGAGAGGCAACTACCTCGAAACACGTGTCCAGGGATGGCTAACGCAACACATACTGTTCTATTTACATTTCGTGGCATAGGCGTACCCGCCGTCGCCACTACATTTCCCACAGTCCTTTGGGGCAACTTGCTGGTGTGACGAGCAGTGTGCGACCTACTCTTCCACAATTTAAACGGCTTCCTTGAGCTAACGGGCTGACGAGCCTTGGTCTGCACCTGCGCGCCAGGAGAGGTACTTGACCTGCTTTTAATTACATTTTGGCAGTCCACACGGCACCCCTTTACATTGACCTGCTCCCTGCTGACGAGAGGCAACTACCTCGAAACACGTGTCCAGGGATGGCTAACGCAACACATACTGTTCTATTTACATTTCGTGGCATAGGCGTACCCGCCGTCGCCACTACATTTCCCACAGTCCTTTGGGGCAACTTGCTGGTGTGACGAGCAGTGTGCGACCTACTCTTCCACAATTTAAACGGCTTCCTTGAGCTAACGGGCTGACGAGCCTTGGTCTGCACCTGCGCGCCAGGAGAGGTACTTGACCTGCTTTTAATTACATTTTGGCAGTCCACACGGCACCCCTTTACATTGACCTGCTCCCTGCTGACGAGAGGCAACTACCTCGAAACACGTGTCCAGGGATGGCTAACGCAACACATACTGTTCTATTTACATTTCGTGGCATAGGCGTACCCGCCGTCGCCACTACATTTCCCACAGTCCTTTGGGGCAACTTGCTGGTGTGACGAGCAGTGTGCGACCTACTCTTCCACAATTTAAACGGCTTCCTTGAGCTAACGGGCTGACGAGCCTTGGTCTGCACCTGCGCGCCAGGAGAGGTACTTGACCTGCTTTTAATTACATTTTGGCAGTCCACACGGCACCCCTTTACATTGACCTGCTCCCTGCTGACGAGAGGCAACTACCTCAAAACACGTGTCCAGGGATGGCTAACGCAACACATACTGTTCTATTTACATTTCGTGGCATAGGCGTACCCGCCGTCGCCACTACATTTCCCACAGTCCTTTGGGGCAACTTGCTGGTGTGACGAGCAGTGTGCGACCTACTCTTCCACAATTTAAACGGCTTCCTTGAGCTAACGGGCTGACGAGCCTTGGTCTGCACCTGCGCGCCAGGAGAGGTACTTGACCTGCTTTTAATTACATTTTGGCAGTCCACACGGCACCCCTTTACATTGACCTGCTCCCTGCTGACGAGAGGCAACTACCTCGAAACACGTGTCCAGGGATGGCTAACGCAACACATACTGTTCTATTTACATTTCGTGGCATAGGCGTACCCGCCGTCGCCACTACATTTCCCACAGTCCTTTGGGGCAACTTGCTGGTGTGACGAGCAGTGTGCGACCTACTCTTCCACAATTTAAACGGCTTCCTTGAGCTAACGGGCTGACGAGCCTTGGTCTGCACCTGCGCGCCAGGAGAGGTACTTGACCTGCTTTTAATTACATTTTGGCAGTCCACACGGCACCCCTTTACATTGACCTGCTCCCTGCTGACGAGAGGCAACTACCTCGAAACACGTGTCCAGGGATGGCTAACGCAACACATACTGTTCTATTTACATTTCGTGGCATAGGCGTACCCGCCGTCGCCACTACATTTCCCACAGTCCTTTGGGGCAACTTGCTGGTGTGACGAGCAGTGTGCGACCTACTCTTCCACAATTTAAACGGCTTCCTTGAGCTAACGGGCTGACGAGCCTTGGTCTGCACCTGCGCGCCAGGAGAGGTACTTGACCTGCTTTTAATTACATTTTGGCAGTCCACACGGCACCCCTTTACATTGACCTGCTCCCTGCTGACGAGAGGCAACTACCTCGAAACACGTGTCCAGGGATGGCTAACGCAACACATACTGTTCTATTTACATTTCGTGGCATAGGCGTACCCGCCGTCGCCACTACGTTTCCCACAGTCCTTTGGGGCAACTTGCTGGTGTGACGAGCAGTGTGCGACCTACTCTTCCACAATTTAAACGGCTTCCTTGAGCTAACGGGCTGACGAGCCTTGGTCTGCACCTGCGCGCCAGGAGAGGTACTTGACCTGCTTTTAATTACATTTTGGCAGTCCACACGGCACCCCTTTACATTGACCTGCTCCCTGCTGACGAGAGGCAACTACCTCGAAACACGTGTCCAGGGATGGCTAACGCAACACATACTGTTCTATTTACATTTCGTGGCATAGGCATACCCGCCATCGCCACTACATTTCCCACAGTCCTTTGGGGCAACTTGCTGGTGTGACGAGCAGTGTGCGACCTACTCTTCCACAATTACATTTTAGATGGGGCAGGGGAGAGGAAAATTAAAACCAGACAAAGTAGAGGAAGATGGAAAAACAAAAGTAAGAAAATAGAAGAAAGGAAAAAGTAAAATTAAAAAATAGCAAACAGGAGAATCTAATTGTAAACTTATCTAAAAAAGAAGTAAGTGAAGATCAGAAAAAAATCCTCAACAAAGGACTCTCGTTCTGCCCAGACACAGAAATGGATTTAGCAAATCTAAGAATAGATGTGTACAAATTCACATGTAAAATGAAACTAACAAAATATTTTTTAATCAACTCCCATGAAAAAACTGAAACATCACGAGAAGTTGAAGATGCCCCCAAGTTAACAATAAAAGAAATACCATATCTAAGAACTTTAAGAACTTTGGAGGAAGAATCAAAGGGTACAGTCAGTACAACTTTAATGGAACAAGCAACAGATGCACTATTTTATATTGAAATGGGCCTCGAAAAGGAAAAAGGGCGAGAAAGTGGACTAAAACCACCATCCACATTCTGCCTTCAACAATCACCGGGAAACAAGATAGACCTATTTCATGAGATGGTGATTGAAGATTTAAACAAATTCTCTCAAAGAAATTCTCTGAAACAAAACAGAAAAAGAAACATCACTATTGGAGAAAGAAATGGTGATAAAAGAGCTGCGGGAAGACTCAACAATTATCATCAAAGCATCTGATAAAGGTGAAAATACAGTAATACAGGACTGTGATAAATATCTAATGGAAGCTGATACACAACTCAGAAATAGACAATGCTATGAAAAGTTGAAAGACAATCCATCGGTAAGAATCACTCAGGAATATCATGAAAAGCTTCAAAATCAAGAACTGATTGATGAAGAAGATTATAAATATTCAAAAGCAATACATCCGACTATGCTGACGATCCATTTTCTACCAATAATTCATAAAAGCTTAATAAATCTACCAGGACGTCCAATGGTCAGCTCAATCAAATCGCCTCTGGGAACACCTCGAGATACATTGATATATTCCTAGCATCATTTGTGACAGCTTTACCCTCTTATTTAAAGGACTCTATTTTATTTTATTTATTTTATTTTTAGTGTTTTTTAGAGCGTGAACTTGACCCGTCAGGGTATCAGAGTGCTTTACAAGGTTTACACAACAAAAATTTACAGAAGTGAACAAAAAGGCTTAAAAATACAGCAGTATACAAAACGATTGGAGAGGGGCAGGGGTGCTGGACACATAGGGGAAAGAGGGAACGTGTGTGTGGCTACAACTATAGGTAATCAGTATAAAATCCCACAGTTTCTTAGTGGAGTGAGTAGGTGATCTGAGGACCTAGTGATAGTCTTAGATTAGTTAGGCTCTCTGTGGTGGTTGAGGGCAGAGATTAGGTGAGGAATTTTCCCATGAGGAATGTTTTGGCCTCCTTTTTGAAGCGTGCCAGAGAATGTATTCTTCTGATGGCGGGTGGGAGAGAGTTCCAAATTCTTGATGCGGCCCCGGAGAAATACCGATTGTAAGTTTTTTTTTTCTGAAAGCGGGCAGGTTGGAGCAAGAGGTCTCTGGCGGAACTGGAGTTCCTGCTTCCTCTTGAGACCACTAGTTTCTGTGCAAGATAAGCAGGGGAGTTTGTGTAAAGAGCTTTTTGTGTAATGCAAGCCAGTTTCAGCTGTATTCTGGCCTCTAAGGGGAGCCAGTTCAAAGCTTTCAGATGTGGAGAGATGTGGTCGTATTTCCTAGTACCGGTAAGTAGCCTGGCGGCCGCATTGAGGCAGCCTTTTAAAGGTGCCAGGGAGATCGTGGGTAAACCAGAGAGAGTGGAGCAGTCATATTCCAGCCTAGAGACGACTAGTGCTTGGACTGCCATTTTTAGGTCGGGAGCATCGATGAAGGGTTTCAGCTTCCTTGGGTAGCTCAGGTGGAACCTGGCTGATTTAGCCATTGAGTTAATGTGGTCCCGCATGTTCAGGTTGCAGTTGAGGATTATTTCCAGAGATTTGGCCGAGTCCACAATGGCCGGTGGGCAGTTTAAGGCTGTAATAGCCTTGATCCACATCTGAAACTCTGGGTTGGCTTTTGTAGGGGAGATTAGGAGAAATTCGGTTTTCTTTGCCTTGAGTTTGAGTTGGTTAGAGGCGAGCCATTGGACGGGCAGATTCAGGGCCTCATTCAGGGAGAGGTTCTCCTCGAGCAATTAAATTTTAATGTATATTTGGGTGTCGTCCGCGTACATATGGTAGGAGATGTTAGCGGTGCGAATTACTTCGGTAAGCGGCTCTCAGTAGATATTAAAGAGGGTGGGGACAGTGTTGATCCTTGAGGGACTCCAACCGTGACCGGGGAGGGAGCTGATAGGTTGCCGTTAATTAGGAATCTCTGTGATCGGTTGTGGAGGAAGGACCTGAACCATTCTAAAACAGAGCCATCCAAGCCCATCCTGAGTTGAGTTTTCCATGGTTGACCGTGTCGAAAGCCGAGGATAGATCTAGGAGGATTAGAAGGCAAGTTTTGTCTTGGTCTAGGGCTTGGAGGGAGTCGTCCACGATGTGGAGCATGGTAGTTTCAGTGCTGTGCCCCGCTCTGAATCCAGATTGGAAGTCATCGAGTAGGTGGAAGTTGTTGATGTGTTGACTTAGTTGCAGTTGAACACACTTCTCTAACACTTTGGCGAACAGAGGGATATTGGAGATAGGTCTGAAGTTGTCAGGGGAGGCTGGATCCAGCAATGTTTTTTGTTAAATGGGGACGACTTGGCCGGCTTTAAGCGAGTCAGGAAATGATCCCTGTTGGAGAGAGGCATTGATTATCGCAGTCCAGCTAGGAACAATGGATTGTGTGGCAGAAGCGAGGCAGTTGGAATGTAGGGGGTCATTAAAGTGATTATTCAGGTTTAAGGTAGAGAGGATTTCTATGGACTTCTTGAACAAAATTCAGGACATACCTTGGAAGGAATCATATATTATGGCCACAATTGATGTAACATCACTCTATACATCTATCAAACATATTGATAGCATAAGAGCAGTGAGGCATTTTCTGTGGGACAGACCAATCAATGATTTGGAGCATTCAAACATGCTAATAGAAATGTTGGACTTTTGCTTAAACACAATGTGTTTTTGTTTAATGAAATCCACTATTTGGAAAGGCAGGGCACTACCATGGGAACATCTTTTATTCCAACGTATGCCAATTTGATGGGATATTGGAAATCTTATACAATCTGGACAACAAATGACCCTGGAGAAGGTGAAGCTATGGACCAGATTTATTGATGATTTGTTTTATAATCTGGGAAGGGGAATGAAAGGAACTGGAAGAATTTATCCTACCCCTCAATACCAATGAATTTACTTACGGCATCAGTTCTAAGCAAATCACGTTTCTAGACAAAGAGGTTTTCATCAGGGGCAGATATCTTCGCACTAAAATCCATAGGAAAACAACATCATGTAAAAGCATCTTGCATTGTAACAGTGGCCACCCGAAAATTCTCAGATGGAGTAACCCCTATGGGGAAATGCTAAGAGCAAGGAGTAACTGTTCAGAAGATCAGGATTTCAAAGCAGAAATGCATGAAATGAAAGATAGATTCCTATCCAGGGGGTAACCTCAGGGAGTACTACAAGATGCAATGGCGAGAGCTCAGATAAACAAAGAAGCAAATTGCTAGCACCAAAAAAGATGAACGTGGAAGATAAAGATGAAAGGACATGTCTCATCATGGATTACAACTTGCAACAGAAGGAAACAAAACAAATAATCCAAAGAAACTGGAAAATACTTCGGTCAGATGACATTTTGAGTACAATCCTCCCATACCATCTAAGCATCACATGCAGAAAAGTTGCGTCATTAGGTTACTGTCTAAATAAAAGCCATTATTTATCTGAAATTGAAAGCGAAATGGACAAGGAAAAGAATTGGCTGAGCTGTCCAGGTTTTTTGAAATGCTCAAAATTTAAAGCCGGTGAATACAGAATCAATCAGAAAGAATACGAAATGCAAAATGGCAGAATTAAAAAACTTGTCGAACATATCACCTGTAACACAGACTTTGTAGTATATGTGCTAGTATGTCCGTGCAAAAAAATACTATGTAGGGAGCACCAAGAACAAAGTGTGATTAAGAATTTTGCAACATCTTTGAGCTGTGAAAAATAGAGATTACTCTTACTCGATTGCAATATATTTTTGGGAAGCACATTAAGGCAATGTTAAGGAATTAAAGTACTTTGGGATTAAACACATAAAGAAGAAGGAAAGAGGAGGGGATCGGCAGCTGCTACTGAGTAGAATGGAGCTGAGACTTATCATCCGGATGGGAACTGAGACACCCATGGGACATAATTTAGAACCTGAGTTACATGTATATTTATAATAAGTCCTCTAGCTACTGCAATGTACTTCACACATTTTAAATTCCAATATGGCGCTGAGGGCGAACTATAAAACATTGCATTTTCGATTTTGTACTTTACATACAAAATAAGCTGTTTTATCTTATCTTTCTGTACAAATTGTGTGATATGGCTAGTTAACTTCAAAAGGCAGTAAAAAGCTATTTATGCATTCACACTTTATATTATGGATGTTGCTAATAAATGAAGATGCACTTTACACCTAAAATGCAAAAGACACTCATGCATTGGCACTTTATATTACAGATGCTGCTGAGAAATAAAATTCCACTTTATATTCAACATGTAAGCACTTAGGCACTCAATTATTTGGTTAAGTACCCCATGAAAAACAGTTTACCCCTTTTGTACCTCATGCACTTTGAATATTTGAATATGCTGCTTAAGGCTCATCCTCCCATTTAGAATTGCACTTTATGCCATAATAGACTGCTCAATTTGCCTTATATAAATTTATATAATAAGGCTGCTAATCAACAACTAAGTAAGCACTTGCACTTTATATCATTAGAATACTCTTGGTATATGGTTGGTGATATATAAAAATATAGAAACAACCTTTTAAATGTGTGCACTTTACAATTTGAAAATGAAAATGTTCCAAATATTTCCATGTATTTATATGATTGTACATGAACTTGCACCTCTCTCTCATTGTTCTCTCTTTCTTGCTTTATAATACGTTACTTTTCCGCTGTCTGTTGCCAAAATGCTGAAGTTAAGAAATATGGGCAATATAAGAAATATGTAAATACTTTCGTTTTCAAAAAAAGAAAGTAGAATTAAAAGTACTTTAATGTGATTAGTACAAAGCATAGCATTGTTAATGAAATAAAATAAAAAATAATAATAACTGTGTACTTTACAACACTTGACAAAGGATGAACAATATGTGGTCTAGCTGTTTTTTGTATATAAAGAAAAGTAGGAAGAAGGAAAAAAAGGGAAATAGGCTAACGCCGAAACACATAGACTATCCCCATATAACTGCACATATGATGAAATAAACAGAAAAGTGACCCATGTGGTGCCGATTGGTTCTTTTACTGTGTTGAGGATAGTAGGAAGAAATTATGAACATATATATATTCACTTAAATAAACCACAGGTTTCAGGGACATTAAAGTTCGTTGGACATTTCACTCGTACAGAACCAGAGAAATTCGTCTGTTATAGTTAGTTCAGCTAACTATAGCTCGCACCCCCGCAATGCACTTCTGGTGACATCACATATTACATCATTCATGACATGGTCAGTAACATCGCTGATGACATCTCAAATAACAATTAAATAAGCCCCAGGGAGGTGGCCTCCCCGGGGCTGCGGGGGCCCCCGCGGGCTCCTGCAAATTAATTACGCAGTGCCCCGGGACCTGGCCCACCCAGGGGCTTATATAAAATGATTTTGTTTTTCATCCGGATTTGCGTGCCCAGCATGAATTCTGCCGATTTATTTAAAAGAAAATGCTTTTTTGGGCCCTGAGGGTCCTTGTGGGACCCCCTGAGCAGGCCTAGAGGGTCAGGGTGTTTTTACCCTGCCCCTTTTCTTGTTTTTCACCTTTTTTTAGACTCTTTTCTTGTGAGATGATTACTGAGTCACAAGATGGCTGCCAACACTTCCTGGTTTGGAGTGTTGGCAGCCAATCAGAGTGAAGCTCGTGCCCAGGAGGGTTTGCAAACCCTCCTCGGTGCTCAGATATCGAAAGTTTTCTTTTTTCTATTTCTCAGGAACAAGTGTACGGATTTTCACCATTTTAAAAAAGGGCACTTTCCGAACCAAGAACTACCACTTTGCCAAATTTGGTGTAATTCCGTTCAGCAGTTCGGGCTGTAGATTTGTCTAAAGTTCCTATGGAAATGAACATGGGGACCCCTTTTTTTCTCGGGCCCCGCTTGACGAATCACCCCGAAACTCTCAAGAGAGGAGCTGACCGGACGCGCCATTAGTTTTGAACATTTCGCAAACATTTGGCAAACGGTGCCAAAGATATTGGCAAATCAAAAAATGCGTTTCCTATGGAAATTAGGTTATAACTATAACTATAACTACCTACTGGCGACCGCCAGTAGGTAATATATTTATATATATATATAAATATAGATATTCCATAAGCATTCCTCCTTGCACGTAAATCCTGTGGAAACAGCCACACCAACGCGGTGATATTTTTCACTGGTATTTTATTGGCAAACGAAGCTGGTGCGTTTCGATCTAACGATCTTTTTCACCCCTAAGCCATAAAATTATCCTTAACACCATTTACCACATCCCACCCTATAACGCTAACATTAATCTTACCGTCCTTTAACACTACCCACCCCTAAACCGTAAAATTACTCTTAACACCCTTTACCACTACCCACCCCTAAACTCCAAAATTAGCCCTACCCCCCCTTTACCACCACCCACCCTTAAAGCCTAAAACTGCCCTTACCACCCCAAACCCTAACATTACACTGCCCACCCTATACCCCTACCCACCCCTGAACTCTAAAATTACAAAGGCAAAGCAACATAAAGGCTCTGAATTCCTGGTACAAGCATTAACATGTAACAATAAGCATTGATGCCTCTAAGTTATTTGCCAAAAATGAAATGATACAACCAGTTGATATTGTATCATAGCATATTGCACTATCATTCTTTAATTGTAGTTCAGAATCAAAAAACATTAGGAAAGTTTTCTGGGGTTCAAAACTGACCCAAATTGGTTTAAGCAATATTTATTAAACCATTAACACAATTCTACACAAAAAATCTAAATAAATACTTGTAAATAAAATTATATTTTAATAAATAGAGAAAACGTTAATTTGCATGAAAATTATTTGGATAAATGAGGTTTTGCAGCTTTTCCTTGGAAATGTCTGTCCTTTCTGTTTCTAGTGTGTGTTTCTGGTCAGCAAAGATTGTTTAAGGCTGCAGTACTGCCTCATGTCTACAGGGCAGCGCTGAGCAAAAATATAAACACACTTGATGAAATACAAGTCCACACAAGGCAATTTTTAAAAATGTTTTGAAACTTGACAACGATTTTCCTGAAGCCATATTTATCATTTTGAAGACTTTACCTTGTTGGTACCTGAATTCAAGTCCCCACAGTGCAATCAAGTCCCCACAGCGTGAGTATGTTATCACACCAAGTCCCCACAAGGATAATAACACAATCCCCCCAACATACACACACAACGGCTACACAAAATGGCACTGCAGCATGGCCAGCAAAGAAAGGCCATGTAGAACAAAGAACACATGCCAGCCGATGGCAAACATATACACAATGGCTACACAAAATGGCCACAGGAAAGAAAAGGCATTGAGAAAAAAGAAGACAGTTGCCCTGTCCTGCCAGGTGCATCACCCCCCCTCAGAAAAAACATCTTGCAGCATTACACAGAAAGGATTACAAAGATAAGTGATCAGCAACAGGTACACACAGACAAAAATAAAATAACCACATTTTTGCATTTAATCCCCAGCAGCAGTAAGAATGTGAAACATAATAACATGCATCAAAAATACATCCACGGATTGGGAGAGGGTAGATTAGGGCCCATACAATAAAATGGTAAATAATCAGTATAAAATTAAAAAGGAAGTAAATCCAACTAAAAAATGGAAAACATTTACATTTCTTTCATCCTAGGTTTCCACCAATAAAAAAGTGGAAACATTTCTATTTTCCCTTAACAAAATGTAAATCCCACATTGGTCAAATCAAATCAAATCAAATATCTTTATTCGGATATTTACAAATAACCATAAAAGATGCACATCATCAAGTCAACATACTTTTGTTAAAAACCACAATCAAATATACATAATACCCTAAAATCATCAATACATAAAATCCCAAAATGCGAGATCATAAAAAGCAGGACAATTAAGTGCTAAGGTTCATTTGTCGGCAGCCTTCTTGTGCCTATTAATGATTGTCTATGGCAGAGAGGATACTTTATAATCATAATAACAAGGGAGCAGTCCTAGTAGTTAGTCCTCTCCTCTGGTATTTCTTAATCTAACTGCCAGTCGCAAAAAGTGCACAGTGCTAAATAATACAAATGGGTCAGCAGAGAGTTTGAGAAACAAGAGGGCCACTTTAGCCTGTCTAATTCCCGCGCGTTTCAAGATGTTTTTTAGAAACCGCTTTCTGGGAAGGTCGTAAAATGGACATATGAGAACAAAGTGGATGGTGTCTTGCGGAGATCGTTGATCGCAGCCGCAACACCCTTTTTTGCTAATATCACTCGTGTAACCAGCTGGAACTGATAAAATGTGGTGCAGGAGGTTTAATCTGAATCTTGTTATCAGGAATCTGTCATGTCTGTTATGTATATTGGACAGATAGAATTCCATCCCCGCACAATTTTTTGTAAGCTGGTGTTCTCTTACGGTAGATTTCCGCCCTTCCCTTTCCTCTCTAACGTTAGCTACATATAGTGAGAAGTCTGCCTTTATGGCCTCTTTGTCTCTCGTTCCTATTATGGAGGGGTCATCAAAAAGATTAGCATGGCCCAAACTAGTCAGTGTGTCCTTTAGGTATTTGAGCCAGGGTATTTGCAGCCCCTTGTCCCCCTTCAGACAGTCCTTCAAAATTTGTCTGCTAAGGCTTGCCTCAGGGTTTATCCAGATTTTAATCCAACAGATGATGGGTTTGAGGCATGCCCTATCGCTAATATAGGGGATACCCAGCTCTTCGTGGACTATGAAAGAGGGGATGCTTTGAGGGACTTGCAAAAGTCTCCTCAAGAACTTATCTTCCTCAATCTGAATTTTTCTCCCATTTGTAAAACCCCACATTGGTCACTTTACCCCAGGTCGCCCCCCAACGAAGATGCAAAATAAAAACTAAAAACAAAAATACATAAAATACTGGGGCATTCCCTCCCTCAAACAACAAACATTTTCCTGAAGTGCTTCCTTCCTGTTATAATAAAAGTGCATTTTGCGCTGAAAAAGTACCCAAACACCCACGTTAAAACTTACTGCCGCTTGAGCTTTCAAATGACTGCTGAACATTCATGCTCTCACGAAATTTCAGCGCATCTCGTGGGCCGGGCGGTCCAATTTTCCCTAAATGGGAAAATCACTTACATGACTTGTCATTGTCACGTTACAATTGGTAATTCTGTGTCACAAGAGCAACGCAGAATTACTGAATTACACAATTAAGCCAGAGTAATTAAAATTATGGCCAGGCCTACATTCAAGGAACATTTGACACTGCAGGGTCAAAAATATGCAGACAGCCCCCATTCTGTATATTCTGTTGGGTTCAGAGACGTCAACTTTGCCCATTCAGGTCAGCATAGTATTTGCTTCTGGGAGGCATTTCACACCTTTTCGCACCTATTCAAGGCTAATTACTTATTGGGGGAAGCTGGAGAGCAAATGCACCTTATTCACCAGGTGTTAGGGAAAAGATAACTCTTTAAAAGGTGTTTTCCCTTAATAGTTATAAAAAATCTGTCTTTACTGCTGAATGACTTTACTGTTGAATTTGATTTTTTTTGTTTATAATTCTTTTTATTAAACCAATTCGACAGTCATACAGCAGATATTCATTAGCAATCGATTTCAGGCACAATCGGACACAAATTACACAAACACAAACAATACATGTTACAAGCAGTGTTACCTAGCGGTCAGGGGGATACATGAGCCTCATCGACAGTCTACCTGCTCGGTGGGGGATACACATTGCCTCTATAATGGTTCCAGGCTCCCCATACCTTAATCCACTTTCCGGGGCAGCCCCTGGCAACACACACCGACTTTTCCTTCCACATGCACCAATCTAGGTCCTCCTTCCACTTCCCCAGCCCCAGGCGACTGTGCCGCACCCCACAACTGCGCGATATTTCTCTTGGCTATCATGAACGCTAGCGTAGCCCACTGTTGAGTGTTCGTATTTAGATCATTAGGCTCCCAGACATTTAGCAGGCACCTACGCGCCTCCGGGTGGATGTCAACCCCCAGCACGACCCGCATAACCCGGTGCACGTCTCTCCAATACGCTTCTATCCACCGACAACCCCAGAGGATGTGAAAGAAAGTCCCAGCGTCTCCACACCCCCTCCTACACGCCTCGCCGTCCGCCCACCCCATGCGAACCAGCCCGGGACCCGTTACGTCATATGTAAAATATTGAGCTGTACTAGCCTAAGTCTGGCCTGAGTCGCCACCACCCTAGGGGAGGAAACCGCGTCCTGCCAATCCTCATCATCAAGTTCAAGGCCTTCACTATTCCATTTGCCCTTAAGGCGCACTAGTGGATCCTCCATATTATTGATCAATTTCCTGTAGATAAGGGAGATGGTTTTCTCAGGGATATGCCCGTCTAATACTCTGGCCTCCAGCGGCGAGGCCTCCAGCAGCAACCCACCCGCAGGGACCCGTGCCAGCAACGCATGCCGGACCTGCCGGTAACGGAAGTGCTCGGCGTCCGCCATGCCATACTGCTCCTTAAGGGTGGCAAACGGCAGAACCGCACCCTGACCCCACATGTCCTTAACCTGAATGATGCCTATGATATCCCACTTATCAAAGCCCTTGGATTTCCAGAGGCTCCCTAGCATTTCGGAATTCCATAGAGGCGTTGCCAACGTCAGTTTACCGTCCCATCCCAAATGCTTGTTGACTGCGTGCCATACTTGGACGGAATGTGCAGTAGGGCCTGTGAGCGGGAACCTACCCTGCCTGGCGTATAGCACCCTAGTATACTCTCCCCCTGGAAGGAGCCACCTATCCATGGCGTATCCAGGATCATTCGGGTTGCCATATATCCCGTGATTAATCGCTGCCAGCTGGGCCGCCCAATAGTATTTCCTGATGTCAGGGAGACTGATACCCCCATCGTACCAATGCAGGGTCAGCTTAGAGAATGCGATCCGGGGTCTGCCGTCCCAAAGGAGTTTCCTCTGGAGGCTCTCAACCTCTTTGAAGTAGGACCCCGGGACCGGATCCATCGTGTTATGTAGCTCATATAGGAAACGTGGAAGGACCATCATCTTAAAGAGGACCGCCCTCCCCAGCATAGAGAGAGGAAGGTATCTCCAACGCACGACATCTGCTTTAAGGCGCTGCAAGGGTGGGTCTAGATTGCAGGCAAAGCGTCGCCTCGGGTCTAGGGACACATAAATCCCGAGTTACCGGAAGCCGTCAATGGCGATTGTTATTGGGCAACCCGGCGGTATCGCCGGCGGTTCGCCCGCAAGCACGTAGATTACAGACTTGGACCAATTAACTGTGTACCCAGAATACCTACCAAATATAGCTATGACGTCCAATAAGCAGATCCGCGACCCAGAAGGAGCGGCAAGGTAGAGCAGAACATCGTCCGCGTACAGGGAGATCTTGTCTTCCCATTCATGGTTCCACCGCAGCCCCCGAATACATTGGTCTTGCCGAATCCACGCCACCAGCGGCTCGAGTGCAAGTGCAAAGAGAAGCGGCGACAGGGGGCAGCCCTGACGCGTGCCTCTGCTCAGCTGGAAATCCTTGGACTTCCGATTGTTTACTAACACCCGGGCCATCGGGTCTGCATATAACAGGCGGATCCAGCTACAGAATACCGGGCCAAACCCGAACTTGCTCAGTACTGGGAATAGATAAGGCCACTCGACCATGTCAAACGCCATGGTGGCATCCAATGAAACCAGGGCCGCTGATTCCTGTATCGTTGACGCTCTACTCAGCACCCCATGGAGGCGGCCGTGTTGCGATGAGGCATAAAGCCCGATTGATCTGGGTGCACAAGAGTAGTAATTACCTTCCTTAATCTTGTGGCCAACAACTTTGCCAGAATTTTAGGTTCCGCATTAAGGAGCGATATAGGCCTGTACAACTCGCAATGCGTCGCAGGCTTACCCTCCTTGCGTATGACCACTATATTGGCGACCCTTTGATCGTACGGTAGCATTCCCTTGCTTCTGCTGTCTTCGAACATTGCACGGACGTGGGGAGCGAGCTTAGTCGCTGCCAGCTTGTACAATTCAACCGGGATTCCGTTAGGACCGGTGGCCTTCCCGGAGCGCACCTCTCTGATCGCCTGCGCCACCTCTTCATCAGCCAACGGGGACTCCATGTATGCCCCGTTGTCCTCTGAGATCGTGGGGAGCCTTACGTCCCTCAACATTTCTCTGTTATCCTCTTCCGTGTATGTCCCGGAGGCACCATAGATCGAGCGGTAATAGTCAGCGAAAGCGTCTGCTATGGCCTGCGGCTCAGTAATAGGCTGTGAATCATCACCCTGCAACTCGGGCACCAACCGCGAGGCCCACTCCCTCCTGTCCAGCCATGCTATCAACTTCCCGGCCTTGTCCCCCAGCTCGTACACTCTGTTCTGGATCCTGCCGCACTGCGCCTGCGCCCTATTTTTAGCAATACTGTTTGATTCCTCCTGCCTCAACCTCAACTGGTGGAGGCCCTCCGGGGTCACCCCCTGAGCTATCTCCTCCTCCGACCTCAGCACCTCTTCCTCCGCTCGCTCAGCTCAGCTTGCCCATCTCTCTTCTTCCCCGCTATAGCAGAAACCATCTCCCCCCTGATAACTGTTTTGTATGCCTCCCACAGGGTCTGTGGGGAGCCTACCGTACCCACATTTTCTTGGAAGTATGCGTCCGTGGCCTTAATTGCAGTTTTGCGGATAAGTGGATCTGACAAATTGCATGGGTTTATTGGGGCAATCCTGCCAGCCGCGATACTCCCCACCCTCATTTGAAGCCACACAGGGGAGTGATCAGATATGCCTCGTCCCAAATGGCGGATCTCTTGAATGGAGTGGGCCTGTGCCGCCGGAACCAGGATATAATCAATGCGCGACAGGCTACGGTGCAGGCTCGATACGTGTGTATATTGAGTCCCAGTGGGGTTGAGGATACGCCACCCATCCACCATCCCCGTTGTATCTAGAAAATTGGACAGCCATTTCTGAGAGGGCAACAAGTCTCGCGGCGGGTGCCTGTCTACCTCCCCGGCTGCCACCGCGTTGAAGTCTCCCCCCATCACCAGGATACCAAGTGGGAATGTTAGGAAGATGGAGCCCAGATCTTTAAATGTATCCGTCTGCAGACCGGGGGGGACCTAGACGGAGATGAACGTCGCCGTTCTCCCCTCCCACTGACCCGAAACCCCAACATACCTACCACGAACATCAATCCAGGAAGATTTTATCATGAAAGGGAAAGAGTTCTTCACCAGTATGCTTACGCCTCGTGACCCGGACGTGAACCCTGAATGTGCCACCATTTTGTATCCTTTCCTGTGCAGGGCCAAGCATTTATTCCCAACCAGGTGAGTGTCCTGGAGGAGGACCACATCTGGGGCGTGCCTCTTGACAAATTGACTGACCATCCCTCGCTTCAGCTTGTCCCCCAATCCGTTAACATTCCAACTGAGGACTTTGATCCCCAAATCTCGCTCATTCCCCATATCTACAGTGCGACCGATGCCCCTCTCGCTCCGCCCGACAGTCTGACATTGCCGAATAATAAAATACAACAACCAACTCAAACACAAAACCACTCCCCCGCCCCCCCAACTTCCCCCTCCCTGCACCCCTGCTGACTGGGATCACCCATAACAAACTGGCAGAGTGCCTGTCGCCCTGTCCCCTGTATCAAAAAACAACTAAATGTAGTACTGAGGAGGCAGCCCACTCACCACCCCCGGGTCCCCGTTTACTAACTGTATATGTCCCTCAGTGTCCTTCGGCAGTCCATGCTACGATGCCGTCCCCATTACACAAGTCTCTCATGGGGTTTACTACCCCTATACCTGACCATAAGAATAGCGTCCTCAGGGCTGCCCGCCAACCTCAGGCCCGCTCCAGGATCTCCTCTTCCCCGACTCTGTGCCGGCCTCCAGCACCCCGAGCATGTCGGATCCAGTCTGCCGCCCCCTCGGGGGTGTCAAAAAAACACACCCTCCCCTCACTCTCCACCCGCAGTCGCGCCGGGAACATCATGGCATATTTAACTCCATTCTCCCTGAGTTGTTTCTTGACCGCCAGGAATGTCTTCCGCTGTTTCTGCACCAGCTGGGTGAAGTCTGGGAAGAAGGAGAGGGTGGCATTCTCATAGTGCAGAGGAGCCGACGCCCGGGCCGACTGCAGGATAGCGTCTCTGTCTCTGAAATTCAGAACTCGTGCGATCAGCGGACGGGGGGGGCCCCGGCTTGGGGCGCCCACCCGGGACCCGGTGAGCCCGCTCGATGGTGAAGAATTTCCCAAGTCCCTTAGGTTTGAGGTGATCAAGAATGAAGTCCTCCACAAAGAGATCCGGCGCAGGCCCCTCCGATTTCTCGGGCACCCCCAAAATGCGAACATTGTTCCGCCTAGACCTCCCTTCATAGTCGTCCAGCTTGTGCTCAGCCAACGCACAGAAGCCCTTGAGATCGTGGACTTCCCGCTGAAGAGCAGACACATCCTCCGCCAGGCCGGCCGTTTTAGTGTCGAGAGTCTTGACATTCTCATTGACTTTGGTGAGATCCGCCCGTATTAAGTTAACTTCGATGGAAACCGTATCCAGCTTATGCTCCAGGGATTCCAACTTACATTCAAGGGAGGACCTGACCCCTCCTATAGCAGTCATTACATCCTGCAGAGTCAGCTCCAGAGGGGGGGTCACTGAGTCTCTCCCGGCCTTTAATGCCTGTCTCTGGTCCGTTGACGGATCTTTAGGCTGCGTATAGCGATCCAATTTATTGGACTGAACCTGCTTGTTGCCTTTGTTGATTTGTGGCTGGGACTTCTCAGCTTCCACTCTGCTCCCCATTGCGCCGGAGAGGCACTACTGCGCCCCAGTACGGCCGACGGCTGGCGTGTCCCCCCTACTCCGGCTCCACACCCAGCGGGTCACTGGCGCTCCCCGGACTCCAGCAAAGGATTTCTGCGGCCAGCCACCGCCTGCAGCACCTCCTCGCCGCGCCCCAAGTCGATCCAGCCCCCGGAAAGAGCACCTCACTTGTGCCCCCTACACGCGACCGCCTCGCCGCGGTTTATACGCCAGGCGTCACAGGGCGTATGGTCCAGATGCTCCCCCAGGCGCCGTGGACCCGATCCCAGCTGTTCCACGGTCGGTCTCGCTCCCGGCCTCCACGCTCCGCCGGGGCTGCACTGCGGGTCCGCCTGTCTAATTAATGCCGGCGAAGGGGGACGACTTCAGCTATTCCATTTAGGGGCCCAAGAGCTCAATGCACGCACCTCCAGTGCGAAGGCAGGAAGGTTCTGCGAGGCGCCCACAGCTCCGGCGCCTCGCTCACTACTCCACGGCTCTGAGCGCACCCGGGCTCGCGCCGTACCTCAATCGGAGGGAGGCCACTGCTGGTGTATGCCACCGAGGCAAGGTGCCGGAGCCGCAGACCCGCCCGTCCGCCGCAGGCACTCTTCAGGGGAGATCAACCCCCCCGGCCGGCCCCCGCCGGCCCGCACCGCCGCCGACCTCTCACTTCCGGGCCGCCTCCTCCGCACTCTAGCTCCCGGCTCAAAGACTGCTGCAGGCCCAAACCGGCGGCGTCCCAAGCTCAGCCGGGCCGGGGGCTAGGAGGACAGCGATTTCAGGAACGAGCACCGCTAATACAGGAGCGCAGTCACACAGACAACTGGGTCAGGATATTGCACAGGATCGTCGGTCCCCGGGGTGGCTACTACGGAGCCCGGTGTTTAGGCGGCCATCTTGGTCCGACGCTTGGCTCCTCCTCTCGAGAATTTGATTTTTAATAATTATTAAGATAGTTGCTTAATTATTTTTTTAGCAGGTCCCATTCCTGAGAACCAGCATTAGTATTTTTCTCTGTTCTCTGGTTTTCTACATAGGACAGCTAGGTCTGCCACAATAAATAAAAAGCATCTTGGTGCTAGTCAATTTATGGACATTTCTACATGGCTTAAATGCTTACTATGTGTTTTAGTTTCATAATTGGCCAGGCTTATATTGCCTTGTAGTCAATTTGTTTAAAAAAAAAAAAGTGATGTGCATATATCTTGTCCAATTAGGAGACAACAGAGAATATACATGTTTTGGGTAGGTAGAGCTGAGAGGAGTTCGGTAAATAGAAAATGCATATGAATATGAATCTATAAGTGCGTGTAGGACCTGGATTTTTGCCTTCCTTCTCCAATTTTTTCTACTGAATTCATTTTTTTGTAGGTCTTTGCACGCTACCAGTGCTAGAGTGCTAAAGTGCTTGTGCTCTCTACTTAATACATATTACATTGGTTTATACCTGATCAGCATATTTAATATATTTATAAGTCCCTAGTAAAGTGGCACTACCTGTGCCCAGGCCCTGTAAATTAAATGCGACTAGTGAGCCCGCAGCACTGATGTACCACCCAATTTGGTAGCCCTTTAAAGCATGTGTGTGCTGTTTAAGACTGCCATACCAACCTGGCAAAATACACCTTTTCCCAAACGCAAACCTTCTTTTATAATACATAGAAGCCACTGCTAGGGTAGGCACTGGACAGACCAGAGAGCAGGGTGCAATGTGTTTAAAAGGTAGGACATGTGTTTCTACGTTTTACATGTCCTGGTAGTAAAAACTCTCAAATGAATTCTGTCACTACTGTATGACATATCAAGTCAAGTCAAAATACACTTTATTCGATTTTTAAAATCATAAAAGCCAGAAAACAACAATATATACATTTTAAAAATAAATAGCTCATGGTTTAACAGGTCAAGACACAATCATCATATACAGAGATACGAGTGCAAAAATGCAAGTGGAGAGTGCAAGGCAAGGCAAAATTATATGGTCGCACTTCCCAGTTTTCCCAGATCATGCCACCTCAATAGCGGGCAAAACCCTATTTTTTTTAATTCTCTGCGCTGCTACCAAACAACTAGCCACAGAAAATATAATGCGAGTGCTACCAAGAGACTGCAAAAAGACTAGCGCTGGCCTAACTTGAACAAACCCAGCTTCTTTTAAAATAGGTAACAGGTATTTGTTCCTGGGGACCCTATAAAAACTACAAAACATCATAAAGTGCATAGTATCCTGAGTGGAAAATTCGTCACATTTGCATGGCGGACCCCTTTCCGGTTTGCTCCACGTCTGATAACAGCCTAGGATATAGGGGATTAAATTGAATCTAAATTTAATTAGCAGATGTCTATGGAAAGGCTTTGTTACGATAGTGAGATAAGGCTCCAAGGACAGAGAAGATAAGAACATATAATGTGATCTGACTGTTGTTTTTGTCAGTTCGTGTTCCTCGCGGGCCAATCTCGCCTTATCCATAACTCTACTGTATGACATATCTCTTCCACTGGATAACATTTGAGTTGTAAATTACATTTTATCAGTGTAATTTCGAAATGAGAAGAGATAAGGGGCCGATTCACACAAGTAATCTAAGCCAAAAGTCTAAATTTGTGACTTTAGGTATTTACAGAAGTCACTTATAACTTTTGACATTCACAAAAGTCAGTTAGGCACTAAGGGCGGAAATCCCACACCCGGGTCGGAATATCTGCATTCTGGCCGTATGATCATTTTCTTCAATGCCAAACACCTGTGCAAGTACCTACCAACCCCCACCATGCTCCAGCTGAAACACTGCAACTAACAGCCAATCCCAGCCCTGCAGCACATATGAAATCAGAGCTGACACACAAAAATCTTCCAACATGTCGCTGAATGTGTTTTTTGCTCTGCCCCTTACCATGCGGCAAGAAGACTTGAGGAGGAGGAGGAGGAGGAGTTGGAAGAGGAGGCGGAGGAGGAGGAGGAGGAGAGAGGATATTCAGACAAAGGATCAACCTATTTGGGATGTCCAGCCAAGATGTCAGGGCCAGATATTGTTTCCCTCCAGAAGTCATCTTGGAGATGGTATGTGAGTGGGAGCAGGAACTTGACTCTGTGACCTGCTGCTCCCATGCCATTCCAGCATATCTGAAAATACTTTCTGCTCTCCATTTATTTTTTGACGGGGTCATTCCAAAGGGTCTCCAGTGACCTTGTGGGCATCTCTCAGGCAAGCTAGTCGCTGTGCTTGCATCAGGTACTGAACTGCATCAATTCAAGAGCCCACCACCACATACGAATGCCACATACACTAAACAGGATACAAAGGGTAGCTAGGGATGTCTATCTCATTACCGCCTCCCACATGTGCTGGGTCCAATTGATTGTCCTCATGTGGCTTTTCAGCCACCTTGCCGCATTGCACACATCTTCTGCAACAGACACTGATGGCATTCCATCAACGAGCAGGCTGTCTGTGATGCCAGTGGGAGATTCATTGATGTGCATGAAGTGTTTCCAGGCAGTACACATGACAGGTTTTTTTTCCTCATGTCACCTTTTGCCCGGCAGATGGCTGTGGGAGAATTTGGCAGCATGTGGCTGGTCCCAAGCACTAAAAATGAGGGCTATGTGTACATGAAATGTATAAATACCACCTTACGTTAACAACCATTGTACAGTAAGAATCATCAAGCCACATACACGGCCTCAACAGACACTGCATGTACCAAACTATAGATCATGTTAAAAGGGAAATGTAACCTATTGCCCTATCTTCCCTCCTCAGGCGATGCTGGGTATGCACTCACCCCTCAACTACCCACATCTTACAGACACGTCCAACCAATTCTCCTCTGTGTAGGGACAATATGGTACACATATGAACTGGATCCATCATAGAGTGCACTTTTGGTCTTTTGAAGTCGTGATTCAGATGTCTTGACCATACAGGGGGTGTGCTGATATACTCCCTTGAAGTCGTGTGCAAGATTATATTAGCCTGTTGTGTTTTGCACAACATAGATAAAAGTCATGGCTCACACATACCTCTTGTACCTCGGCTAGTTCTGAATCCGGTCAACCAGGCCATTGCACATAACAGAGGTCAGGGTATTTCAAGTCCATGATCAGCTGTTTGTCACTTTTTTCACATGAGCAACCTGTTGTGTTATGGACCAACTGTGGTTTGCCGTCTGTTGTCAATGATGAAAGTTAGATAATTACGACTCTGTCCAAAAATTCCATCCGACGACTACTTGCAAGCCACACTAACTGTATGTAAACCACAGCTATTGACAGGAGTCAAAAGATTGACCGTGCATCAGGTCATATGCCAATGTCAGCAATCAGTGTAGTTGATGTCCCTAAGGAATCGATTGACTCATAGGATTAGATGTATATGTTCTGAGACACCTTTCCGGCCCTTTTGTGGATGGGTGTCTGAATCACAAAAGGGCCTAACTATTGCATTGTTGAGTTTTTGCCCCCAACAGACTTGATTCCCCAACAAATGATGGGCCCCCAAAGTGAGTGATGACGTTCTGGGTGATTCTGGCACTATGTGTCTGGGATACACAGCACTGCTGCCCCCAAACTTACCGTAACACAAGAGACAACTCTTGCATTAAGCATAAAATATGGACTACATTTACCACAATGCAAAGGAGGAGCAAACGCTCCTGGGATGTTATGTTGTGCCACGCCCCCCCTTGTTCCAGCCCAAATCTCATTTACTACAGAAAAAAAGGATGGCACAGGATTTGAACTGTGAGGGAGGATGATTCAGAAGGAACACAAAATGGATGACTACAACTTCCTGTGATGTATTTCCTATCTACCACTTCCTGTATGTCATTTCCTTAATGAAAGAATGAGAGAGATTCCAACCTGAATGCGTACTCTCCGTTTGCAGAGAGTAGGTTCCGAAAGCAGCATGTCGGGTCCCCATACGCGGCGTACGCTCCGCAGACGGAGAGCACGCATTTGGGCCAGACACTGTCCAATGTGTGTATGAGAGGCCTATGGGTACTGGATGCTGTTACTTGCATTGCATTCAGTGAGTTTGGGTTCTGATTAAGACAGATCATCATGTGCCATGGAGTAAGGACAGACTTTCAGATCCTTGCCTCACTTTTAAGTGTTTCCAAATTCACCGAGTAGGTCCACAGACACACGTCTTACTATCAGTGGCTTGTATGTCATTTTTCAATTCCAGGTAGCTGTAACAACTACAAAAACAACAGTTGATAGACAGAACAATGTCATACATTCACCCCAGCACAGAGATCTGGGCCTAAATCCATCGTTTATTTGCTCATCGTGCCATTCCAGTTTGAACCCAGCCATATGCAAATCAGTCTTGACCCTGTGACACATGGGAACAGTTAGCCCGAACGTGGGTCCCGTGCTCTCCATGCCACTGGAATCAAGCTATCCTGGCTGAAGAAGGGTCTGGACTCTCTCTGATCTCATTTTGCAGAATGGGGTTGGAAGTTGCCTATGTAGCAGTGACAGGACATATAGATCCAAAGAGTGCCAAAGCTGAGGGTTGGACAGTACAGAAGTGTAAGCCACCAAAATTCAAGTGAGATGTCCATGTCCGAGTCAAAACAGAAGATCACAGTGAACAAACATGTGATTTAAGCTCCTAATAACTGACATCAGTAGGAGAGCAAAGTCTGTCCTTGGCTCATCTAGCCATGTGTCTTGTTCTGATGTGTACAACCACTACATCATGATTTGTCTTGCATTTCAGTGGGCTCAGCTGGCTAAGATGACCAACAGCAGGACAAGGTTCGGAGCATGACATCTTTGGTGCACCGGCAGCCACGACTTCTCTCATCAAGACCTGAAAAAAAAGGATGAGGCAGGACCTTCGACAACAGGAGGCAGAGGAATTGCACCCACTCAGACTGAGCAGGAAGACACCTCAGATGCTACGGACCGGGTGGAGGCTGAGGACATTGAAGGGGGAGAACTGAACACCTCTGGCCAGGGGGGGAGGATATCTACTCTCCCCAGGACCATACACAACTTTCATTTGGTGAGGTGTCCCTGGGGCAGACCACAACACAACCTGGGCCTGCCATCAGCCCGTCCCTAACTAAATTTCATTGGGCCTCCAGCTACATCCGCTGCAACTTGTCCCTCTCCTAGTGGCTGCCATGAAGACACCAACATCAGCTTTGAACCCGGGGCACAACACTCCTCATTTTCCTCCCAAACCCCTCCCTATGTTGTAACTCCTGTGGCTGTACCACTGGAAGTGATGTGGGCATGTGAGGGTCAGCCAGACATGGCCTCTCGTATAATGCTGCGTCTGATCACGAGCCATGGCCACCCTCACTGCCAGTGTCACTTCCCATGGGTGCAGCCATGTTGTCTGCCCATACCAACGCCCCTCTCACACCACCCTCACTGTCTTCCCATGTCCGTAGCCCCACAGTGTTTCCCCCGTACTCCTAATGTGTCCCAACCCCGTAGGGTGCCTGGTCCTGCACCAGCCAGCCAAGAGCCCGCTTCAGACTCAGAGGATCTGGATACTGTGGAAATTAAGGATGACCAGCAGGACACTTGACCCGTTGGACTAAAACCTTTTGGGGACAATTATTTACTTTGCCCCTTGTATATAGACTGGTTCCTCAGACGCTCCCTGACGTGTTATATTTATGTTGCCTAGACCCACTCCAAATCCCTCTCTCCGTCTGTATTAAGAACATCATTTGTTTTCCTTTTTCCCTTCCAAAAGTACTGTTTCTTTTGCATAAAATTATATTTTAAATCAAACTTTCTCTATCTTGTTTGACTTCATTGTGAATGTCATGTACAAAATATGGACATATATTTTGGTACTTGTTATTTGCCTGGCACATGAGAGCTTGTTGCAATTATGGGGTTACACTTTTACATTTGTCACACACATACATTCATCCTCACATCTCTAGGCCACCACAATGGTAAACATTTGCCTATCAGGACATAATACGCAACATAGTCTTGACTTGTGATGAGATTTACATTTTATTTACACATACTCACATGAAATATTTGAGATGTGATCAAAGGGGATCATACTTGTGACTTCGTCAAGTTGGAGGTGAGGATCGATGTATGGGATTACGTCTAGGTTGTTGCCGAGGTGCAGGTTGGTGTGGTGCATCTGCCTGTACAGGGGAAGCTAATGTGCAGGGGCTGATGGTGTCTGTATGGTTGGTGTTTGGACAGGGTGTGGGTGTGCAGGTGGTGGTAGTGCCTGTTCAGGTGGTGGTGGTGGATGTGCAGGTGGGGAACTGTCTGTTCAGGGGGTGGTGTTGGATGTGCAGGTGGGGGAGTGCCTGTTCAGGGGATGGTGGTGGATGTGCAGGTGGGGGGGGCCTGTTCAGGGGTGGTTCGTGAATGTGCAGGTGGGGGAATGCCTGGATAGGGGCGGTGGTGAGTGTGTACCCTTGCTGCTATCCTGTGCAGTTTGTGATACAGGTATCTGGGTGTGATGTGCTGCAGACAGTTGTGATGGCTCCCCTCCCTGTGTTGACTGTGAAGGGAGAATTTGGATCACTTTCAGCATGCCCTCCATCATCTTCATGGTCAAGGCATGGTGTCTTGCACTCTCTTCCTTTTGGGTGGATATCATGTCTTTGATATACTTGGACATGTCTTGCCAAGATCGATCCATCCTGTCCAAAACATGGGTCAGTCTGTCCACCTTCTGAGGGATTTTCCGCATGTCCTGCAGGGCCTCAGACATGTCTGACAGGGTAGCCCCTATGGCACACAAATGTCCTGCCTCACATCTACCTGGTGTTGGAAGAAGTCCTGCTCTCACTGGCCACCATGGCCAGGTGCAGGCCCTCTCTGCAAGGGTCGGCCATGGATGAGAGCGCCAGGTCCACCAGCAGGGGTGGAGGGTGGCAGGTGGAAGCCTGTGGACAGGAGTATGGTGCCAAGGGGATACCTGCGCCACAACAGGGTTGGTACTTCCCTCAAATGGTGGAGAGAATGCCTGGGATACACTGTAAAGGGAGGGGTTTGTAGGGGAAACACCACATCTGCACTTGATGTGAGGGCTGTGAGAGACTGATGTCTGTGTTGGGGTGAGTGTGAGCTGTGGCTGGTTAGCTCTATGCTGAGGACAGGCAATCTTTATTTTTGGAGGCTGAGGCACTCTGCTGGGCAGAGGGTGTGAGGCCTACCCAAATTCGGCCGATGTAGAAAATGTTCTAGCCATGGCATCTAAATTGTCATCCTCTGAGTGGATGGACAGATAGTATTCATCATCCTCAAATTCTTTAGCCTCCTTAGATAGATCATACTCCTCCTCTTGCGCAGTACTTGCAGCCGACATTACTTCCTGCTGGAGCAGTAGATTTTCTCCTTTGATTGCCCATCACCTAATACTGGTGGAAGGTCCATCCTCCTCATTGTCATCATCACCTGGAACATGGAGGTTGCAACAGGATAAGTAATTGCCCTAGTAAAAGATATGGTGCAACACAAGGGTTGGTTCTACTGTACGTTGCATCAACAGATGAAGCACATGTGACCTGGTTTGGGTACCCCTTCACGTGACAGCTCACACAATAGCACTGAGGTGTTGAACGGAGATGTACAATGCAAAAGCAAACTTAACAGCTCCAGCAACAGCTTTGTGTCCCTTTGTGATCCCCCATGATGTCAACTGCTGAATCTGGCTCCTCATAGGTGTAGTTTGCGAAATGGTCCACGATCCAGCAGCTGGAGAGGAAAGTGACACCATACTCAATGATCTGCATTACTAATTTACAAACAGGCACATGTGACAATTATAATAATGAAATGGTATGTATGTAACTTTGTAAACACAGACTGCAGATTCTATGCAGAAGGAAATTTGGATCTTTGCAATGGTTTTGGAATCTATGAAAGGGAAACACTTCATGCCATGCTTACCTGATGGACAGCTGCGAGTGGGTTTCACTGCTGCTGCCAGGATGTCTTGCATTCCCCAGGATGGTGTTATCTGCTGCACTGGTGTCATCCTGTCAGCGGCTGTAATGAGACATACATATCCATATTTCAGTACACCAGATGGTAGCTATGAGCTAACATGTATGTATCATTCTCAATGACCATTGATAAGGTATTCCTGGCCAATGTGCAGCATGTGTACCTCTTGGACTTTACATGTGGGCCCCTACTCACATGCAGCAGTGGCCAGCTGTTACCTCCACACAGGCATCATTGAGATGACACATCAACAGACAAACGTGTGTGAGAAGGTTACTGATATTTGAAGGAAGGGGATAAATAATCAGGACGCGTCCACCTTACATTGGTTACACCTTCACAGTTAAGACCATCATACCTCATGAGTATAATGTTGTCTGTTGACAAGTCGAAAGGAGTGTACATCACCAGGCTGGCCAGTTTCACATTTGCACATCAAATCAAACATTGCATTACAGAGCTCATATGTAAGATGTGCCATAGTCAGGTAAATTTTGTGGCTTTTTTGTGCTTTTCTACCCATGAAGTCACAACGCTCATTTTGGACTGCAAAATCATACAATTGTTATGTACATCCTTTGAGTGTCCTCTGTTCCCATAATCCATTTACAACATCATGGTAGAACTTAGCTGACACTGAATGATGTCTTGTACAGCGGCATCCTAACCTTATATATTATACACTCACTTATATATATATAAATACAGTAGAAGAGGAGGCCGTTAGAATGCAACATTTGTCTAGGATCCCACATTATGGGTAAGTTAAAAAGCTATGATGGTTCCTGCCTACACTGGATTTGAATTGTGCTTTTCAGCCAAGAGATTTGAAAATCTCGCTTCCTCAAGATTCACCCTAGCAGCCCATACACCCATCACAAAGTACACAAATGGCATCAGTGCCACCCTCATCCACACCAATTTCAATACGATTTGTCCATTGATATTTTGCTAGAGAGTTTTCATATCATTGAATTACAATCCAATTGTGTCTAGTCCACTTCATATCACACAATATACTATTTTATGTCCATTCTACACTCACTTAGCATGCATTTTGGGTCATCCTTTCACTAACCACCATGGTGTGATCTGGTATGTGGTTAAATGCCATATGTCGGCATATTGTAATGCAGGACAACAGTGATGTAGAACACATACAACATACAGCAGAGATTAAAGGCACATTTCATGAGCATTCAGATACATTATTCTTGGGTTTACTTAGCATGGCCCCACATCTGCCCAGTGTGTGGTCCCTGACCAGATGGTACAGCCAACCTTGTAGCAGATGTCAACGGGGGGAACTGGAATTCGGGACAACATCATTGAACCTACATGATAAGTGTGTTTGCAACTTAACATTTCAGCTGCCACATGTGATGCACTCAATTTTAGGCACAAAGGATATGCACAAGCAGTGTGGGCCCTACCGTTGCAGAAGTGTGTCACACTAAATATCATGAGTGATCCCACATTCAACTTATAATGGCCCCACTGACTAGAAGCAACATCTATCAAATTTACCCCACAACAATTCCTAAAGCAAGGTCCACTATTGTGTTTTGTTTATGGCCCAAAAACATGCCATCCGATGTTAACAAATATAAACAGCTGGGTTTACTGTAAAATTTCATGTATTGAAAAAACAATATAAGTTGGACACTGGATGCATTCTTAATACTCCTGACAATTAAATCTCAATTCTTGTTCATCATTTTTATATTTGTTAACATTGGATTTCTAGATTTTGTCATGGAAAAAATAAATAATATAGTGGAGGCTCCTTTTTGACTTGTTGTGGCACTCGATTCCAGGATTGAGTTCACAGTTCTGGAAATGTTGATGGAATACATGTAATGTGCCCAAATCCAAATGTATAATGCGCCCAGTTATCTTATTTTTCATCTTTCACCATTCACAAATGTCATTTGCTAAAGGTAAATGTCCTTTAAAAATTCCAATAGTTGTAAAGTTAGATTTTCATTTCCTGTTACCTTTGAGATTCGGGCCCTATATGTTCCTCTGTTGTCTGCTGACAATGTATGCATTTTGACCGTCTCCTGACCAGTTTGACTTATCAGTTAGTAAGGGTAGTATGCCTTGCTCTGGATGATGTTGTTTCCTCCCAGCAGATGCAGGGACCTCTGCTACTGTGGTTGTCTGTACTCTGGCTGAATGTGTCATTAAGTGAGAAGAGAGAAATTTCACCAAATCGAAAATGTACATGTGGAACTTGTCAGAAATGTCCTCATTACTACTGCATGCTAACAGTATTGTAAAGTACCCCCGTGGCCGGTGCAGGTAGGAGCAGTGGGGTGTTGGGGGTGGCATGGCGGGGCATGGTGGGAAATAGACAATGGAATAGAGAAATAAATGTCTTAAAATAAGGATTCTCTCACCTTGTTCTCGGTGATGCAGCAAGCACAAGGAAAGTTTATTTTTTCATTTTCTTTTATTTTCTCTATTCTGTTGATTTTCCCCTGCACCGCCCCACCCCTCCTGATGGCTAAGTGGAAGGGGCACTTTGTCAATTGCTACCTAACAGTTTTAGATATATACGGCAGCAGCATTAGGCCCATGTTTTCAATAGTGGGAATTTGATTTACCATTTCTAAAACAAAGGATTCTGGGACGTGTGGTGCAACATACAGAGGGAGCCACATGAGCCTCTGACTGACTATATTTTTTATATAAACTTTGGACAACTTCCTTAATCACAATTGGGGTGCAACACAGTCAGTCATTGTATATACTTGTTCTTGTCACATTTACATGGTACCACATTGCGGACATCACTCACAGGCAGCCCATGGAGCAGGTGGGGGTGGATTGTATTGAAGAGATCCTCCTCAAGATGGTGAGATGGATGCGGGGTCCGGATTGTCAGCCAGGGATAATTCTAGCCAACTCAATCCTGGTGTACTTCTCCTTCACCATCCTCTTTTCATTCTGCCACTTCTTCTTGATGTCACAGACAGTGCGCACATCCTACCCCAACGCTGTGACTGCAGTGGCTAAATTCTGCCATATGAGCTGCCTTCTGGATTGTATTGAGGAGATCCTCCTCAAGATGGTGAGATGGATGCGGGGTCCGGTTTATCGGCCAGGGAGAATTGTGGTCAACTCAATCCTGGTGTACTTCTCCTTCGCCAGCCTCTTTTTTTTATTCTGCCACTTCTTCTTGATGTCACAGACAGTGCGCACATCCTATCCCAATGCTGTGACTGCAGTTGCTAAATGCTGCCATATGAGTTGCCTTCTGTGTACCACTAGTGCTGTAAGGGGGAACCCATGTAGCCATTTGTGGTGTCTCATAATGAACTCCACGATCATGGTGGTCTCCTCATCTGTGAAGTTTTTCTTCCTGCTCGGTTGGTGCATTTTCCAGAAGTGATGCGTAGAGAAGGAAAGCAGGAACTCTCTGTAGCCAAACCTGTTCCTTGAATGTGTGCTGCTTTTATGTGGATTGTGGTGCTGGTCTCGCAGTTGGTGTTAATTGACTTCATCTGAGGCAGGTGGGGGGTGGTAAGAACGTGCACAGGTGTTTTGCATTGAAGAAATTGATCCTCCAGCCCAGATGCGGATATTCCGGCCCGGAAGCGGAGATTCCGCCCCAGGTGTGGAAATTCCGGCCCGATTGCAGGATTCCCGGCCCGGGTGAGGAAATTCTGGTCCGAGTGCAGACGTAAAGATATGAGTCGTTAGTGACTTTGGTGAACCCCAAAAGTCGTAAGTGACTTCTGTGAATACCGAAAGTTGCAAGTTTAGACTTCTGGCTCAGATTACTTTTGTGAATCGGCCCCAAGGAGTTCAAGTTGACTATCTTGAGAATTGGGGTGAAGAGCCCTATTTAGTGGTGAAATGTGTTTTGTGTCACAATTTAAAGAATGCCACTTTTAGAAATTTGGCATTTTTCTGCCCTTAACCCTTTTGTACCTATAGCCTGGCCCGGGCACATGACTGGGGGTAAATGACAGTTAGACTTTGTGAATTCCTGTCAGACAGTCACACAGTAGAGGGATTAGGTGGGCCTGAGTGGGCCATTTGCTGGAATGAGAGGGTGGAGCTGAGCACAGTCCAACCTACACCTCAATAGCCTGTGCTCTGCCTTCACACAAAGGGCCTAACAGCAATGCATTGTCACTGCACCCAGCTTGGAGCCAGGGTAGGGGAGTCCAGAAATTCTATGCCAGTCATAACCACTGTATAGAAGAATCTCCCACATTCCAAAGCCAGGGAATCAGTGTATTAATGAAGGACCTCAGACACCAACTCTCCAGCACGCTTCTGGACCTATGGACACTCTGACAAGAAGAAGGACTACTGTGCTGCTACAAGGGCCCTCACTCTGCTGGACTGCTGATCTGAAGGAACTGCTGTACTTCTGTGTTGACCAGCTGCCTGCTGCCTTCTTGCCTGGGGAAGAAGAACAGGACCTGCAACTCCATGTTGAACTCAGGACCCCTGAGTGATTCAAAACTCCAGCCTGCCCATCCACAACACCCAGCCTGGTCTTCGTGCCATTCCAACCACCATCAGCGCCATTCTCCTTGCTCCCCAGAGCCCGCTCCAACATGAACTGGACTCTTGGCACAAAACCTGAGAAGGTAAAACTTCAGCTGGTCTAATCTGGGGCTGTAAACGACCCATGCTCCATCGTGGTCAGTCTGAAGCTTTGACTTCGAACCAGTCCAGCGTGACCAGGTAGCCGTGGTTGGTGCTTTATGCTTTCGGATGCTATATTGCTGTTTATTCTTTAAAAATTCCGAACTCCAGTTCTTCTGATGGGATTGTTCTGTTTATATTCTTGTTTTATTTATTACATTTAGCTCTATTTTCTATCATATTGTGGGATTTTTTTGTGTGGTGTTTTCACAGTTTTACTGTTTGAAGTGTTGCACAAATACTATACACATTGCCTCTAAGTTACCCTGACTGCTCTGTGCCAAGCTACCAGGGGATTGAGCACAGATTAATTTCGGGGTTTGCTTGTGCCTTACCTTGACTATGATTTTGGTTGCTGCTTGACCAGGGCTCACACCCCAGGCAGCTAGTAACCCAATTGTTAACAGTGCAATAACAGGGACAATAGGCAGGAGTACCCGAACCCGAAGCACAGACTCTTGGTTGGTGTGTGAGGAAGAAATCCTCTGATCAACCAACACAACTTCTTCATCAACATGAGTATTGACAGAAGATTTGTCGATGACAAGGAGATCTTGATGTGCGTGGGAGTGCAATACCTTTTCTTCCTCTTGTCACAAGATGAGTTAGAAGAAAAATAAGTTAATGGAACCCTATCCTGTTTCCTTCCCTACCTCTCTCCATGGGATGAGTTGCAGGGAAAAGGCCTTCAAACCCCTTTCCTTGTTACCCAAGTTTGAGTGAGTGACAAGAAGTCGACATGGGGCTGCAAAGTTTAAACATAGCGACCACCCCCAAAAGGTTTTCCTGCCTATACTATGTATACACAGGGCCTCATTTATAAGGCCAGTGTGTGGTCAGTGTTTTACTTTGTTTGATGCATCGTGGTGCAGTGTGTCTGCCCATATTTACAAGGTCACCCAAACCCATCCTGCTTGATTTTTCATGGCCTTGTAAATATGAATTCCTTTCATGCATTACTCTGCTTGAAAGGGGCGTGGAACCTGACACATTCCCAGATTTACAAAGCTTTGTAAAGTTTGAATGTGTCAGAACCCTATGCCTCCCAAGGGAGGAGTAGAAGTGGCACAACGAGGAGAAATACATTTATTTCTCCTCAATTTTCCTCTTTCTATGCTTGCGGCTTTCTGCAGCATGTATAGAAAGAGGAAAATACCATAAATTATTGTTTTTGTGCAAGAAGGTGTCCTTTCCTGCACAAAAACAATAATCCCCGCAACGCAGGCACCCTTGGAACATGACGTAAGGGTGCCTGCGCAGGGGCATGGCAGCCAATTGTGTGCTATCGCAGGGGAAACTACACTGATGCGTCCTATTGTTATTAATACGATGAATCCCTGTGCCTTTAAAATGGCGCAGCTCGGCGCAACAAAATGGCTTGTGGCGCCGAGCTGTGTAATTCTTTTGTAAACGAGGTCCACCATATGCTTATAGCAGTCAAAAGTATTTATAAGAGTTGGTGGAACTCACTAACAAGGATTATAAGAAGTCATTTCCTGAAAATAGTGCCTTTGATGTAGAAATATCAACAAACGTACAGAAGAAATTTGAAGGATTCTAAAAATCAAATAGATCCTAAGCAATTAATGCGCTTCCTCCAGTGGCCTGAGGATGCACACCAGCATAAGCATGAATCCCAAGTTTGAAATATGGGAGACACCCAGGAGAAATGAGAATACCATATATGTTTTTCTAGTTTCAGGTTTATTTTATCTCTGTTACAGAACTCCAAAGAGATCCACATAAATCACTTACAATTTTACTCAAGATCAAGGAAAATACAAATGCACTTGATATTCCAATTCCTAGCAGCTCCTGAAAAATGCAGTACAACATTAAAATAACAGTACTACAAGCACAATAAAATCAATGCAAACTTCTTTTTTTTTTTAAAGTTATAAATTCTATAGAAGAACATTTAATTAGGGGGCTCATAAAGTGACCTTCGTGCTTCTGATTCCAATTATATAGCTAGCTAGCAATGGGAATGCCTAATTAGTCACCAAGGGACAGATGTAGGGCCTGTGCTCCAATGGCTCCACATTCTCCTCCATATCTATTCCTCCAGACCATTGAACCACAAAAAGAATAGAAAGAGAGTGGGCACCAATGAGAGGAGGAACTTCTGGGTATGTTCCCCACGCCAGTTAAAGGGGCTGGGCTGCATCAGCTGATGCACCTGGAAATGGAGCAGTGCCTGTGGGATCGCTAGTTGCTGGAGTGCAAGGAGGTAACGCATAAGCAACCATTGCAAAGTGACCAAAATTAATACACCCAGGTGTGAGGGTGTGAGCATGCAGACAAGAGGCAGACGCTACTACCTTTGATTGGTCTAGGACTTAAGGATGTGTTTGCGAGATACTTGGAGACAGCCCACCCTATGGAGATGGCCTAGAAATCTGTAGGCACTGCCTTTGTCCTGGGATAGCTACCAAATGGCAGGTGTCAGTTGACGACTGTGTGCATCGGAATGGCAGACTAAGATGTTGTCTAAATTGGTGACAGTTGCTGCCCTGTAATAGCAGATTTACTTATGATAGAAGTTTTAGTACTTCTTTTTAGTAGCCTGGTTTCCCAAAACGCTAGGTGGCAAAAGCCAAGGTGTGCAGGTTCGTACAGAACTCAAGGGCCATTAATAATGTAGTTTTCCCAATCTTCTCTGTGGTCCCCAACCATGCAACCATGTTTTCCTGCCCTCTTTAAAATACCCAACTATTTAATGTGGTTGATCTTTGTTCAGCTTTCTTCTCTGTTTCCATGCACGAGGAGAGTCCCGCTTGATCTATTGCCAGGCGCTGGAGATGGATGATATTTTTCTGCTGGGTTTCTAATTTAGTCCAATATGTTGTCAATTTATTTTTGGCATCTTACTTCAGATTATCGTAAGGAGTACTCCTTCTGTCTCTTCACTGAGTCTGGCTAATAAGGGGCATAAGACTTAAAAGGATAAATTGTGGTTCTACTTTCCCCAAGTGCAATATCGTGGTCATGACATTTCTGCTAGCAAGTGTCACTTGTCTTCTGAACATATTGAAGCCATTCATAAGTTGCCAAGTTGTGTATCTATCTCTCAGGCATGTACTTTTGTAGTCGTGGCTGGGAATTTTAGACACTGGATCCTGGGCTACACTGAATAGCAAAGCATTTCAAGATTATGTCAGAAAAGACACCCCTGCACACTAGCATTGGTCTAATGAAGCTGAAACTGCATTTGTAAAAGTAAAACAAGAGTTGATTTCTGCACCTGATTTAGGACTAGGTATATATGAAATTCATGTAATTTGCTTTGAGTAATTAGTGAAAATGATGAGAAAATGGCACATGATTATGCATTATTAGGCGAAGTTGAAATCAATTTTTGCGTGAAATTCATCCTCATGTCAGCTGTTGTTGTGCAGATGCATTTAAACAAGAGCACCGTGAACAATAGAAATGAAATGAAATGAAATGAAATCCGATTTATAACGCGCAACTTAGCCCATTGGGCGTCAAGGCGCCTAACAAAGATTACTAATTACATCACAAATAACAGTTGCTTACTGATAGGCTTTAACAAAATACCAGGTTTTGAGTGCTTTTTTGAAAAGGGTAATTGAAGGCTGGGCTTTGATCTCTAAAGGGAGAGCGTTCCATAGCCGGGGAGCCACATTACAGAAAGCTCTACTTCCCCATCTGACTTTCTTAAAGCGGGGAACTACCAACAGGTTCATCTCTGAAGAACGAAGGGACCTGCTAGGTAAATAGCAGGTTAAGAGAGAACCCAAAGCATTAGCAATAGCTGCTCGTGTTCTGTTGTACTTGTGTGTTTGTGGCAAATATTTACTGCAAATTGCAGCCAATTGTACTATTTTCAGAAACTTTTTACCATGAAAACCTTGTAAGTAAACAAAGTAATGTAATGGCATAATTTCACAAATTTTATGTAACAAGCATAACCTGAAATTCTAGAAATTATATCAATTCCGCTGGGGTAATTTAAATATCGCCCATGCCTATTTAGGACTCCCTGATTATGCCAAACCTTTTACTTTGTGTTGTCATGAATATAATAGATTTGCACTTGAAGTATTGGTACAGAATGATGGGGATTAGAAAAGGCCCACAGTCTAATACTCTTCAATTCTGGACCTTCGTGGCAGTGCTTCAAACCATTTTCACTTTCTATGGCGTCTACTGCCAATCTTGCACAACATCTGAAGATATTGTGCTGAGTTGTCCTTTAACTTTTGCTGTTCCTCATTGTGTGGTTGCACTCCTCCTCAATACAAGAACCCAGGGCCAGATATAGCAAAGGGATTTACACATTCTGTGTCTATGGAAAAATGTGTTTGTACATATGGTCCCCAGTCTCATTACAACCTGATTTTCCCAATGTGAAATGTTCTTTTGTCTGCATCACACAGTACTCTTTACCTCTTTAATGCCCTGCAGTACACATGGGGGACCCCATAACTATATTCTTATTAATGCACATGTAAGCAAACCCCATGTGGACATTACTAATATGCCTATTTGTGACTGTGAGTTAACACATTTTCTTAATGGCTGATGTCCCAGAAATAATAATTGTGACCTAGTTGCTGATTACGCTGTATAAATTGAGTGTCAAATTGATGAGATTTGTTATTTACCAACTATGAAACCAGCTCAATTTCCTCAGCTTATTGCTCTTACCCAAGGCTGCATCCCAGCCAAAAAATACATTGTAAAAGTGTATACAGACTCAAAGTATGCATTTTGGGTGATGCTTGACTTTGGGCTTATGTGGATGCAAATTGGTGTGTTGAATAACCGCCAGAAACCCTATTAAAATGGACAGTATGTTAATATAACAACTGTCTAAAAGGGTGGAATTGGCAAAGTGTACAGCGCATCATCATCCACATAATTATGTTTTAAGGGGTTACACCCTAGCAGATTCAGACGCTAAAATGCTGCTTTGCCTACAATTGTTGATAATTCTATGTATGTTATAAGAAATGATCCATTTCCTGTACCAATATGAAAAGAGGTGTTTCAATTGTGGGAGTAAACCTCTGAAAGTGAAAAACAGTCCTTGATCAAGTAGAAATCTGAATAAGACACTCTAAGGGGTGTGGAGGGACAGCATTGGGCATGTAGTTGCCCCAATATTTCTACTCCAATGCAAATTGCTTGATCCAAACACTAAAATGAGCAAACTGTTCAAATGTCCTAGTCATTACATGTGTGTGCTTAGAATGGGTGGAAGAATATTGCTTTGTGCCAGCACAGATGTCTTTACAGCAGCTAAGCAGTTACTCAGATATTTTATCCCTTGGTTCAGAGTACAGTAACAGATCGCAAGTTTTCTCGGGACATGCTTCATGTCAGCAGCACTAAAGGCAGTTTGCAAGGCTTTGGGGATAGACCAGCATTTCCGTTGTGCTTATCACCCAGAAGCGGTTGTACGATGGTACAACGCAGGGAAATACATTGCATGCCTTTACCACGCATTTTTCACCATGCATCTTTTTACCACTCATATGCTTTTACAACGCATTCCATTAACAAGCATTGTTTTTATTTATGAAGACAATGTATTTGTGGGGGGAGAACCCACACACCCTTCAACTTACCTTAAATGCGGGGTAACGCCATGCATTGTGAGGCATGCACGTGGTACAAATATGCGTGCTAAAAAATGCATGGTACTGGCACAATGAGGTTAAAGCCTCATTGATAAGGAAGAAGCAGACAAGGGAGAAAGGAGTAACAGCACCCTCAAGAACAAGGTAGGAAAGACCTTCTCAGAAAAACAGCTAAAATTGTCTAATGCCCTACCATTGGCATCATGATCCATCAGAGAGATGCCTTCCCAGAAAACAAAATGAGACTGTATGAAATATTTGTGGGCTGACCCATCTTGCTGCCTTTAATTTCCCATGTCACAGGGTGTCCTTGCTCGCCGATTCTTTTTGCTCTTCACATTGATCCGTTCTTCAGAGTAATTCTTTCAAATCAGTTGATTAAGGCAGTAGCAGTCAGGCGCTATGACACTAAAGTCTTAGCATATGCCGATGAAATAGCCATTGTGACCCCCAATCCACAGAGCGCAATTACACTGTTGGAAATCCTGGCGAAGGAATTTGAGCGACAGGATGGGTATCATTTAAACACAGAGAAGACCCAGATTGTTTGTACTAAAAACATTACTCTTCAGGATCAGCGTAGGACTGAAGTGGCTACATATCTTGGGATTGGGATACCAGTTAAGGTGGATTTAATTTGGCCAACAAATATGGACCCTCAGATAGTTCAAATTAATAGATTGTTGAGAAGAATTGACAAGTTGCATCTCTCAATTATTGGGAGATGTAATGTTCTTAAAATGGTTATGTTCCCAAATATTCTTTACCTATTTAGATTTTTCCCTCTTGAGATTAAACCCATCTTGTTTAAGAAACTTGATGCGTTGTTTTCAAATTTCATATGGCAATGTACGAAAATTAGATGATCACTTAAGTTCTTAACCCTTCCCCTGGAGCGAGGGTGCTGGGCGGTTCCAAATCTACTTTATTATTACTAGGCCACAATGCTACAGCAGATGGGTATTTTGTCTGTGCCAGATATGGTACACACAGAAATACAGGAGGCAGAAGCCTCACCATCCATATATGAACTGGCTATCGGAAGAACAGCTCGGGAGTGCTATTGCCACAGTTGGAGGTTAGTTATTATAAGAAAACATGCTTTAAGTCTCTTAGAGAATCCTGGAAACTATGGTATAAAGTAGCCAAGCTGCTGAAGATACCAAGGTTCCATAAATATACATCATTGTGGCGATCACCAGTTTTTCTGGCACTTCTCTATGATGGGATTGGAAAACAGTGGAAGCAAGCTGGTATAATTAGAACAGGGGATGTCCTTCATATGGATTATTTTGCTAAGCTACAAGAAAGATATGGTATTGACACTCAGTCCTATTTTTAAGTACACCAAAATTAAGGAAATTATCAGACAGCTTAAGCCCGAGGAGTTTTTTTACAGATAAGATACCTCTTTTAGAAGCTGTCCTTTATAGAAACTACAGATAAATCACATATATAGTGGTCTTCACACCGCAATACGTTAACAACGCAGGCATTACAAAGCAAGTCGTTACAACGACTTGCGCTGGAGAGTGCTGTACTTAGAAATAGTATGATTTACTATTCCAACTCCAGCCTACGTAACAGTAGGGAAGGTGTTGGAATAGTAAATCATACTATTCCTTAGTGTATAGCCCCATCCAATGCAAGTCGTTGTAAGGACTAGCGTTGTAATGCCTGCATTGTAAACATATCGCGGTGTGAAGACCGCGATGTATGTAACGGATGTCTCCCATTTTACAACTATGGTAAATTGAACCCTTTAAAAAGGGGAGTTGAAAGTTTCCTGCAACAAGCATTGGGGCAGAGAGTGAGTATCTGGCCAGCTATTATGCTCCTAGGCTATGATGAGAAAGCTCATTTTGCTTAGACTTACACAGATTTTGTTTTCATCTCAGTGGCAGTAACTTGCTTGTTGATCGTTACAAAGTGGAAAGATCCAGACCCCCCTTCCTACTCTGCTTTGCTTGCCCGTATGCTCCATATTTCCAATCAGGAAAGAGCTTTATACAATTGTAAGGGAAACGGTCTAAGACATGAGGTAGAAAGATCTGGGGACCTATGCTATAGACGTCTAAGGGGTAGCTGAGCGTGCTGTCTAGTCTCTCTCTCTGCAGTTAGGTTTGGCAAAACAGGCAAGGGCCCTACATTTAGTAAAAACTGTATATACCATAACATCTTTGGGACCCCTGTTTTGGCCATCAACATCAAATCTGTATAATATGTACGACTATTGCCTCATTTTGGTGTTTCTTTTTTGTGAACTAATCTATTCTGACTTGATCCTTAGCTTGATTTGGCGTATCTTTAAGACTTATGGCTTAATGAATTGTGGCCGAACTATAAAATGTATATTATAGGTACTTTTTAAACTTTCATGAGGATATTTTATGCTACTATCTTACGGGACCACCAAGTTTTACTACTACTATTCATATTTTTCTACTGTTTTTATGATCTTAGCTACATTTAGATGAACTGTAAGGTTTATTGCTGTATTATCTGGGATAAATACTATTACAAAAATAATAATAATAATCCCATGCCTCTGCTGCCAAATTGGATTTGCAATTAAATATCAGTGCAGTCCTGCAATATTGCAGAAAGCTTAAACAATGTTTTTACAAATTTGGTTCTCAGGTGCAAGCACCCTTACCTGAGCATCCAACTAATGGCTGCCACTTCCTCCAGCCCAAGGAGAGGGTTTATATCCATGTCCACCAGAGGAAGACTGCATTGCAGCCTCACTGACATGGAACTTGTCTGATCCTGATCATCACAAACACAGCTGTCAAATGCCGTGGTCTGGCAACGTGAAGCCATTTATCTCACTGAACAGCAAGCTGCTCCTCCTAGAGATGACAATGATCTTCTTTCTGCTTCTGGATATGTGCATGACCCCAAATGGCCTACCAGAATTGATGTGGCCCAGCTATTTGTTGGTGGTTCATTTGCCTACTCCACCAGTGTTACTCGAAGTGTACGATCTCTTGTTACCACCTTGTCCGAGATAAGTGGCAGCCTTCTTCTGAATATGGTGTCCCTCTTTGGGTCTGGCCTGCTATCTTTGCCACTGCAATGAGTGTCTATTTGATAATGGGAAAAATCCTTGCTGCAGAATGGTGAATTATTCCAAGACATAAATGCACTGAACCTTCCCCTGCAGTGAGCTGATGACCCCTCTATAGCAATATTTCCTACGTGTCGATGTTGGAATAGCACATCCAGACAATTATTTCATCCTTTTGCTGGATACAGGAGCACATGCCTGTTGATGTGGGTGATTTTATTCCTTTAATCTGAGTACTCATTAGATATAATAAAACGTGCCTTCATCTTTTCTAATATGTGCATGACTACCACAATGTGCTGTCATATCCCCAATTCCCTACCTACCGTGTTCTGCTTCAGAGATCTTCGGTGCTCTGAAGCAGAATATAAAATCAAAAGGAACAGGTGATGGGCAGAATGCTCAACAATGCAAATATTAACCCCCAGTCACAAAGATCTGGGTTTAATTCATTGTTCTTTTGCTCACCATTCAACCCCAGTTTGCACCCAGCCGTATGCGAATCAGTCTTGACTCTGCCCCTCATGGGAACAGTCCAGCGCCAACTGTCAAACCAGGTTCTCTCTGGACCGGAAACAAGCATCCTGGAAGCGGTTTCTGTGCATCACACCTCATCAACCAGGCTAACTTGAATTCAGTGGCGTAGTGAGCACAGGACCCACGACTTGGCATACCCTTCCCACTTAGGGCGACAAAAGCAAAAGGAACAGATGATGGACGGAATACTGTACAATGAAAACATTCACCCCCCAGTCACCACCACTCACAAGGATCTGGGTTTAATCCATTGTTCTTTTGCTCACCATGCCACCCTAGTTTGGACTCAGCCATATGCAATAGAATATTTTTGCATTCGTCACCCCGAGTGGGACGGATATGCTCAGACGTGGGTCCCATGCTCTCCATGCCACTGGAGTCAAGCTAGCCTGACTGAGGGGGGAGACCCTGAAACCGGTCTCAGGATGCTTGTTTCCGGTCCAGGGAGGAATTGGCTGGGTAGTTAGGGCTGGACTGTTCCCTTGGGAAGCAGGGTTAAGACTTATTTACATATGGCTGGGTTTAAACTGGAATGGCATGGGGAGCAATAAAAACGATGGATGATTTAGGCCCAGAACTGGGTGACTGTTTGACATTGATCAGCATTCTGTTCATCAATTGTTCTTTTTGCATCTGAAACGGAATATCCCAGATGTAACCCATCTTGCAATGACTGAGCAAGGTCTTTTTTGCTAGAGCAAGGAAGCCAACACGTTCAATATTTCTGATGGAATGTGATTTAAGAGTAAACATTCCTTTTGAATTACCTCGTTTAAGAACTGTTCCACAATGACTATTGTTTCATACGTGCTAGCAGCAAGGAGGTTGTGCCTATTTCATTCATAAGTCTCAAGCCTACTCTTAGTTGCTTTTAGATTGGACTGGAACTAGTTATTCAGCAGACATTGTTCCCTCTATGATACACTTCGATTATCATCCATCAGAACAAAAAAAGGAGTAGGTGGTCTATTTCAACTACTAAAGGATTTTGTTTACTCTTAATTCCTGTGTACAGAATGACTGTTGCTTTAGATGAAGTAAGATATTGCAAGAAAAAAAGAAGATATTAGAAGATATCACTATTTCTACCGCAATAGCTTTAGGATTAGTTACAAAGCAACAAGTCACCAATTTCCAATGCTCATCAAAAGAAGAATGGCATTGGATTACCATGAGGTAACTAAAGAGGTGGTGGGCTATTGTAAGTACTAAATGTTTCACCCATCTTTTCCAAAACGTCCCTTAGTAGACATGAGCAGACAGATAATATTAAGGAGAATGCCAGGAAACTACACAGGATGAGGAGTGGGCCAGATCTAAGTTTCAATGACATCTCAATGTGTCTGGGGGAGCCTTTAGACTCCTGGGAATGACAGTTTTTGAATCCATTATTGCAACTGTTTTTTGATTGTAGTTGTCTTGTAGAAATCAATACAATTAATAAACCTATACATACTGTGCATCATTATATGCATTTGCAAAAATAAAGCTCATGCTGTTTCTGAGAATTATTAGGAAAGTGATAATGAAGATATAAAGTAGAAAGTGATGAGGCTCTTTTCTATTAAATTATTGCAGAGAATGTTTCCTCCAAGAAAAAAGGGGGGTTGCTAAACCATGATCATATATTCTATGTACTTCAAAGTTATTGTTTTATACATCTACTTATCATTGTGTTTACCAATATATTTTATGATCAAATATCAAAGCCAAAGCTGAAGTGCCCTTTAGTTGGGATTATGCTTGCTAATTTTCAAGGTTCAAGTAGACCAAGAAGCCATTTTATTACATTTGCTCATTTTGGCAAAGTTTGAGATCATTATTATGATTTGGCAACTGGAAGCAAGATTTTAGGAGAATAATGAACTCAGTATTGTTTTCATGAATGTTATTTTTTCCTCAAGATCATCTCACACTTTCTCCACAAGTAGATCCTGCCACCATCTCACGAGATAAGTTTTTGCTGAAAGTAACACATTTCTGTCACATGATTAGGTTCCATAGACTTCTTTTGGGAGAAAACATGAATAAACTGTCCTAAATGTAATGTATTTTAGCATTAAACTCCAAATTACCCTTTTCTATGGAGATCACTGGCCACTTGAAAATGGCAAGTGTGTTTTTTGATTACTTATTGTGCGGCTTGGTACTTTGCAGTAAACACATGTTAGACCGAAGTAGAAAATGTGATACATTTGTGTATACTGATTTATGAACATGCTTCTGCCCTTTGCACAAACTGTACATTTTTTGTATTCCTCGGGCTGCGGCAGAAGGAGATTAAAGCACAATATGAACTGTACCGGTGTTTGTGTACATTTAGAGTAGCTCTTAAACACTGGGATATTTCCTAGAAGTAGGTAGGGATAGCTTGAAATAGTACATTATTAGTTTTCCAGAACACAAGTTGTATTATCTCGGTACAAGCAAGGTACATAATAGTTTACTACATTATTAAGAAGTCATGGCATGCATGATTCTGCAGCAGAAGCAAGAAGCAAGGCTGAGACTGCCTTGGAATGAGAAGCAACATTCTTAGATATGTTGTGCCCTTGGAGCAGCAAAAGCCCAGGACTTGTCATAAACAAGTGTCCATGTCAGCAAAGAATCTTCACAGGGACTGAGCATGCAAGTGTCTGATCACATCATATTTTGACCAGAGAGCCAGCCCTTACAGCCTGTGAGAAGGAACTAGGAGGTAGACATGGTGCCACATGGAAAAGTGCTTGCATCAACAGGTGATGCACAGTGAAAGCTCAGGAAGGTTCTAAAGCACCAAGGTTCATTTGACAGCGTTTGGACTGTATACGTCTGCACCACATACATGTGACAGAGACACGCGGTAGACCTGAGGCCACGGTGCTGCATCAGATGGCTACTCAACAAGAAATGAGACATCGCAGCATCAGACTAAAGAAGACTATTGGGTTTTTGGTAATAGATGTACTTCCAAATCCAAATCCATTTCTTAGGAGCAGGCAGGCACATGCCAGATGCATGTTGGCTTCCTCACATATATGATCTTTGATATAAAAGTAATGACTATCACCCGCCCGAGACATAAGCGTCTTATTTCAGAAAAAGAAACACTATAATGGACACCTGGCACCTCGAGAGTTCCCCTTCAATAGACCTTTTTATTTATTTATTTACTTTTAGTTTGGTTTCCTGTTACATATAGTTTAAAAAAACATTCAATCATTGCCCATCTGATATAAATCATGAAGAGTTTAAGACGAAATACAGAAAAATGAGATTCCCTTTGGCTTAGATTCTTAGGGGCAGATTTATGAGCCCCTTGCGCCACTTTTGCGTCACTTTTCCCATGTTAAAAGTGACGCAAAAGTGGCGCAAGGGTCTCATAAATCTGCCCCTTAGTTTATTATACATGATCAATATGAGGCACAATGAATAGATTAAAATGTTCTGATCTCATCATAAATGTAAATAAAGTAGATAACGTGCATAGCGTACTTCCAGATTTTAAAAAACGCCCTCCCCTTTCCCATCCTCTTCACATACAGGCGTTCCTAAGTGTATACAATATTGCATTATTTACCTTCTCAAGCTTGTGTTTCTGACGGCTCAGCCACTCTCAGGGAGGTGAACGTGCCAGGGTCATTGCAATCGACCACCAAATACGAGCAGGTGTTGGCCGAATTCCCAAATGCTTAGTACAACCCAGCAGAATCGATCTCAACTCTGGTTTCAATTCAGCTGTAGTCGAAACCCACATGTACCTTAAAGCCCCCCCCAAAATGCTCTTAGACTATTGCAATTCAAAAACATCTAAACCCGTCTCCCAGTATCCCTGCATCTGGGATAATGATTTACAACATTCGGATTCCATGTTTGCAATAGCGTTGGAGTGTAGTATGTCGTGACACATTAATGGCAGTGCCGGAGATGAATCCCGTGTGGTTCACTCACATAGTTATCAAGAGTTCCACTGACCTGTTACATCCCTCCCCAATTTGGTCTAAAGAATGTTTGGGATACTTAACACGCAAAGTTCTGGAGCCTTCGGCTTGGCTGTGGATTTGGCCTCAGACTGTAGCGATGGGGTTGAGCTCGGGCAGGTGGCTCACCTCGCCGAGGTGTGCTTGGCAGGGTGCCTTGTGAGGGTTCAGGCGTGTCCTCCGAGCATTGATCTTTGGTGCCTTTGCCGGCCAGGGTGCAGCCATTCTTGTCTGGTCATTGGCTGCCACCTTGATCTGACTCAGAGTAAGATTGTGGAAATTCTTTAAACCATGAGACATTTCACAATATTTCCTCAGGCCCCCTCTGTGCCATCACCATTCTGCCATTGTTCATGGGGACTGTCCAGCTGGCGGGCTCATGTGGGGTCCTGACCTTCCCATCTGGGCACCGGTCTTCGAGGATTACTGTAGCTCCTGGGGGTACTGATCTTGGTGTAGCGTGAAGTCGCATGCTGGCCTGTTCATTTTGCCGTTCGAGGCACGCTTGGGTGCCTCAGATATCATGAGGCAGTGGAACTCACCCTAGACAGGCGGGGATCAGGTCCCTCCATGGTCCGTTGAGCATCAGTGCCCTCAGGGTCTGTAGGGTTGTGCAACGGGGAGTGCTCCAGTATTCTCAGAGGAATAGGTTCAGGCGTTGTTCCAGGTTAGCCTGTTTGACCAGTGAGATGCCCAATGTCTTATTCAGCGTGCGCATGTACCTCTCGACGTCCCTATTGGCGAGTGGCCACTGCGGGGTAATCCGGTGGTGGCAGATTCCTCATTGTTTGAGAAATTCTGCAAATTCAGCTCTGTGAAACGGGGGCCCATTGTCACTCCAGATTTCGGCGGGGAGGCCGAACGTCGCAAACACTTTCTTGAGGAAGGGTGCCACGTGGATGAAGGACGGTAAGATGACTACTTATACCACAGGGTATTTGGAGTGCATGTCTACTAGGACGTGAGTGGTTCATCCCCCAGGAAAACTTTCGAAGTCCTTGCTCAGCTTGGACCAGGTCTCGGTACACAGCTCTTTGGTGATCACTGGACCCGATGCTCTGGCAGGCTTGTCATCTAGCATACGGGGCATCTTTGCACAAGGTGTTCTACCATGGCTTCTAATTCCGCGAACCATAATTTCTCCCTCATCCTAGACTTCATCTTGGTGGTGCCCTGGTGTTCGCCATGTGTCAGTAGCGTGGCCTGCTGCCTAAGTGCTTGCGGGATCTTAAGGCGGCTCCCACACAGCAGGATTCCTTCTTGGGTGGCACTCAGCTCATTTCGCACTCTCCATATCTTTCTCCATATCTTTACCAAAGGCCTAGGCGCTTTTATCTTGGAGGAAATCTCTCCATGACCCATTCTGGAGAGCCTTGATCGCTTGTGCATAGACTGGGTTGTACTCTGCCGCTCCTTTGATGTCTCCGAGGGTCATGGCCTGGGGGCATGCTGCACTCAGGATCCTCCAGATGTGTTCTGGCCCACATGATGGTTAGGGCCTCCCACTTGATTTGGGCGTACCTTGCTTGGGTTGGTGTCAATGACTTGCTGGCCAATGCGAGGTCAGTCCATCGCCCTGGCTCTCATTCTAGAGTCTAAGTAAACAACAAGAGATCTCAACAGGTCTCATTCAGAGGCAATTATACATGCATGACAATAACATTGCAAGCAAAGAAGGAAGACTCTCAAACAAGGACATTTTTTTAGCAAAAAGCAATCATGTATTAAATACAATTTGTACAAAAGGGAAAGGAAGGTATAAACCAATATACAAAGAGGAAAGTTACAGTTATATCAGCACTGTAGGCAGAATCAATTCGCATAAAACAATCCGAAAATTGTACTTGGTGCTGGGAAGTGTACGTGACATATAAAGACAGCGACACAAGTGACAAAGTGAAGTCAGCAAGGGGACGGCGCAAAGTGAAGTGAAGGTGAATATATACAATATAATACAGTCGGCGGTTCAATTATACCAATGAAATTGAATTTTATCCATTTCATAGAACCATATAACAAGGTGGTGCCATCAATTAGGCTGACAGGTCGACGGAGTTTCGATCCCCACGATTTGGGATCATCATCAGGACAGGATTGTGAAATTCAGACAGTACTGTATATTAAGGAAAGAAAAGGGAGGGGAGAGATTAAAAGCCAGTGGAGGAAAAATATTTGAACAGAAGAAACCCGAAAAAATTGAGCCAAAGTGAGGGAGAGAAAGAGGAGGCTAATTAATACACGAGTAGAAGCTAGTAGTAAACGAGTGACAAAATAGAGTAAAGCATGAGTGAAAACAGATCAAAAGAGCATCAAGCACCGGTGTCAGAGGGACCGTGAATGATGTACCTAAGGAAAATACAAGGTAGGTATTCACCTGAGTGGTATAAACAATCTGGATGAACGCGTGGGAGCGTACATCCCGGGATGACTTCAAGCGGACTGGAATTCTGTAAGAATTAAGGGGTTGGTGAGATGGGATGTACAAAATGTGGAGGGAAGAAAAGGAAGCCACCACTAAATAATACCTGAAATGAGGCATACTCCAGATGCGAGTAAAGCGCAGGGCTTGGGGACTTCTAATAGGAAAAAACAAAGGGGGGGTGAGGTTAAAAGAAGCCTGGAAGGGACAGGAAGGGTAGCGGAGAGGGGGGGGAGAAAGGGGAGGGGGGAGAAGAGGCAAAAATGTACCTTAATCGAGGCGTATTCCGGGTGCGAGTGAAACTCAGAACTTCGGAACTTCTAATAGGAAAAACCGAAAAACGGGGGGGTTAAGGGGACCAAAAGAGGCCAATTTGGAGACAAGGGGGGGATAAGGATGGACGAGGACGTACCTATTGAATAGAGAAACGGCGAGTGAATCAGCACAGGTCCAACCGGGTGAAGGAAACGAGCAGGGGCAAAACCAGGAAGTAAAGGGAAGGGGGAGGGGAGGGGCTAAGAGATGACATGAGGGGGTGTGCGCGAACAGGGAAAGGATGGGGAGGGGCTAAGGGAAGACGAGAGGGGGTGTGCGTGAGTAAGGCAAGGATCAGACGAAAGCCCAGGAAAGGAAAGGAAAAACTAAAGTAAAGGAAGGGGAAAAGTTAATGTACCGCTTTCCGCTATGGGCAATTGAACAATGTTTATGGTTGTGAACTGAAAGATTATTTACACAAAGGCGCAATACATAGAACAAAGCTCATACACCATTGTATAGAAAAAAGAGAATAAGTTAAACATTAGAAATGGGCCACAGTAGTGACAAATGAAATCACGTTATTATAATACATTCATGAACAATAACAAAGGAAAAATGTTATAATCATATAAATTATAAGGGGCACAAATGCATGAAGTAAAATGTTGGATTGAGCAAGAGAACAGGAAGGGAAGGAAAGAAAAGGGGGTGACAAGGGTGGGAGGGGAAGGGAAGCATAGTCCATACAGAATAATAATATTCATAATAAAGACCACATTGACCCAGCAGAAAAAAGAGATGGCTGATAAAATGAACATGAGTTATCATAGTACCGAGTATTAGCAATAATATGTGTTACAAAGGTAACTATAAAGTAATGGAAAACCTAGGGCACGATGGTACATAAATAACACTTTAAATAAACTGTGACATACCCAAGTGAACACCACAAAAGACCGTAGCCATAGATAAGGAGACAGTATTGAGAAAGTCAATCAATTATCATCAAAAAGAGCCAATTGTATGGGAGCAAAAGAAGCAGGAGCTATAGTTTACCCAGTAAACATGCAGATTAATTAGAGTAGGATGGTACTATTCCACTCATCGATTGTGTTTAATCCCAAGTGAACCGAGTTACAGATGGTCATCCACTTGCATTCACTTTTGTTTAATAGTGCTGTAATATTGCCACCCCGGCGGGGAAGTGTAGGCTGATCTATCACTTGCCAACCAAAATCAGTCGCGCTGTGGTCTTTTTCCAAAAAGTGTGTTGCGAGGGGAGCAGTAGATGTTTTGCAGCGTATGCGACTCTTGTGTTGTATGATCCTTTGCTTGATCATCTGAGTCGTTTGGCCAATGTATGTGAGATTGCATGGGCACTTGATGGCATAGATCACATTCTGTGACCTGCAGTTAGTGAACGTTTTGAGTGTGTAAGTTTTATTAGCACTTTTAAACTCCTTGGTATTTTGTGTCAAATCACAAACTGAACAATTTTGGCATTTGTAGTGTCCAACTGTCGGTGGAAGGCCCCACGAAGCAGTGAGGGTATTGGTCACATTTGTTTTAGTAGGCCATGTAATGGCATGCACCAAATGTGTAGCCAAATTCTTACCGCGCTGGTATGAGAACATGGGTGGTTCCTTAAAACTATCTAGATGTCTGAGTAAGGCCCAATTACGTTTGATGATTTTCGAAACCAAGTGACTGCATGGACTAAACTTAGAAACAAATGGAAGTCTGGACATCGTAGTAGTGGGGTGTGGAGTCAGAAGTGTTTCACGTGGACAGTACCAAGCTCTTTTGCGAGCTCTTTTCAGTAGGCGTGTAGGATACCCTCTATCGGTGAGTTTTTTCATTAGGACATCCGATTCAAAGAAGTTATCCTTACGCCACTTACAGTTCCTGCGAATGCGTAAGAACTGTCCATATGGAATGCCATCCCTTCCTTTACTTTAGTTTTTCCTTTCCTTTCCTGGGCTTTCGTCTGATCCTTGCCTTACTCACGCACACCCCCTCTCGTCTTCCCTTAGCCCCTCCCCATCCTTTCCCTGTTCGCGTACACCCCCTCACGTCATCTCTTAGCCCCTCCCCTCCCCCCTTCCCTTTACTTCCTGGTTTTGCCCCTGCTCGTTTCCTTCAACCGGTTGGACCTGTGCTGATTCACTCGCCGTTTCTCTATTCAATAGGTACGTCCTCGTCCATCCTTATCCTCCCCTTGTCTCCAAATTGGCCTCTTTTGGTCCCCTTAACCCTCCCCCGTTTTTCGGTTTTCCCTATTAGAAGTTCTGAAGTTCTGAGTTTCACTCGCACCCGGAATACGCCTTGATTAAGGTACTTTTTGTTCTCCTCTTCTCCCCCCCTCCCCTTTCTCCCCCCCCCTCTCCGCTACCCTTCCTGTCCCTTTCAGGCTTCTTTTAACCTCCCCCCCTTTGTTTTTTCTTATTAGAAGTCCCCAAGCCCTGCGCTTTACTCGCATCTGGAGTACGCCTCATTTCAGGTATTATTTAGTGGTGGCTTCCTTTTCTTCCCTCCACATTTTGAACATCCCATCTCACCACCCCCTTAATTCTTACAGAATTCCAGTCCGCTTGAAGTCATCCCGGGATGTACGCTCCCACGCGTTCATCCAGATTGTTTATACCACTCAGGTGAATACCTACCTTGTATTTTCCTTAGGTACATCATTCACGGTCCCTCTGTCACCGGTGCTTGATGCTCTTTTGATATGTTTTCACTCATGCTTTACTCTATTTTGTCACTCGTTTACTACTAGCTTCTACTCGTGTATTAATTAGCCTCCTCTTTCTCTCCCTCACTTTGGCTCAATTTTTTCGGGCTTCTTCTGTTCAAATATTTTTCCTCCACTGACTTTTAATCTCTCCCCTCCCTTTTATTTCCTTAATATACAGTACTGTCTGAATTTCACAATCCGGTCCTGATGATGATCCCAAATCGTGGGGATCGAAACGCCGTCGACCTGTCAGCCTAATTGATGGCACCACCTTGTTATATGGTTCTATGAAATGGATAAAATTCAATGTCATTGGTATAATTGAGATTAGAACCGCCAACTGTATTATATTGTATATATTCACATTCACTTCACCTTGCGCCGTCCCCTTGCTGACTTCACTTTGTCACTTGTGTCGCTGTCTTTATGTGTCACGTACACTTCCCAGCACCAAGTACAATTTTCGGATTGTTTTATGCGAATTGATTCTGCCTACAGTGCTGATATAACTGTAACTTTCCTCTTTGTAGATTGGTTTATACCTTCCTTTCCCTTTTGTACAAATTGTATTTAATACATGATTGCTTTTTGCTAAAGAAAATTCCCTGTTTGAGAGTCTTCCTTCTTTGCTTGCAATGTTATTGACATGCATGTATAATTGCCTCTCAATGAGACCTGTTGAGATCTCTTGTTGTTTACTTAATCACTTACCCTAATCTCAACTAGGTTTATGGGATTATGCTCCTGTAGTTTTTTTTACTCGTTCTAGAGTCAGCACTGCTCCAAGCCCCACGGGGCTGGCATCTACTCGCAGCTCTGTGCGTCTTTTGTGGTTGAAGTACACTAGCATGGCCTCACTGAGGGGGGCACCCTTGATCTTCTGGAATGCTTCCTCCTCACGGTGGCCCCAGGTCCATTTTCCTCTGCTTTTGTGAGGGCCCGGAGTGGTTCGGCCAGGGTTGCAAGGTCCATACTGCAGTAGATGGTCATGCAGAGAAAGCTCCTTACTCCGAGGGTGTGCTGGGGCAGGTGCACGTCTTATCGTTTGTGACTTGCGGGGGTCCACTTGACAGTGAGGGCGTGCTGCCCTGGGCCCTCTGCTGGGGCTGTGATTGATCTTTGTCCACCATGTGGCGTTGTCTGCGAGTGCTTCTTCACCCTTGCTGGGCATTGGCTTCTCTGAGTATGTCCTCCCAGTAGGATTTGTTCTTGAGCTTCTGTCCCCTCTTTGTTTTTTTTCTCTTCTCCCTTTCCCCTGTCTTCTTCTTTATTTTTTCCTTTCTCTGTGTCCCTCTTGTATCCTTTTCCTGTCTTCTTACTTTTTTTATCCTCTCTCAGTGTGCACTTCTTGTATTTTATTGGTATTTATTATTTAAAAAAATGTCCTGTTCTCTTTCCATTCTTTCTCTTTTTTTTTCCTCTTTCCGCTTTTACCCTCCTCCTCATTGGCGTCCTGCTTTGCCTGAGGGGAGTCAGTGAGTCGCCTTCTAGCTTGTTGTGTGCAGCACAGCTGTGTGTGCTCCAGGGAGGCCCGAGCACATGCAGTCTGGCAGGGGCCTGCACAGCTTTGTGATGAGCGGTGCGGATTCAACTTACCGTGCACTCACCGCGGAGCCGCTCCTCCTCGGCTGCAGGGACACAGGTTGCCTCACCGCCCTTCAGGTATGTGCACCGCAGCAGGTTCTTGGCACACATGGCAGCGGCGCATCCTTAACTGTGTTGTGGTGGTCTTCGGTCCTTCCTTGCAGGGCACAGGGGCTAGTTGTCATGGGTGCGACCCACTCGTCGCCAGTGTTGTCATGTAGGCCTTGGCAACTGCCTACGAATCGCTGCGCACCAGTAATAGAGTTGTGACACATTAATGGCAGTGCCAGAGATGAACCCTGTGTGGTTCGCTCCCATTTATTAACTCCCCGCGACCCACGTCTGGCCCTCGGATGACGTGCATGGTACATCCGGTCTTCATCGTTATCAACAGGACCACTGACCTGTTACATAGTACACAAGTCCACTGAGCATACAGCTGCATTCTGCAAACATTAGGCCTCTCAACCCACTTAAATTAGGTTGGGAGGCTTCCAGCCACTCCTCTTGTTATATTTGTACCTGTTTCCTTTAGCCTTCTGCACTGGATGGAAGTGGACTTCAAAGGTGTTCTGTGTGGCCTGTAGCCAAGGTATCCACTCACTTACTTTTCTGTGTTCACTAAAGGGTTTAAGTAGCATGTGAGCAATTTCTCTTGAGGACTCTATATGCAATGGTTAACACTTATTCACAACAGACTATTTGAAGGCAAAAAAAACTTATTTTGAACCCAAACTAATGTAAATTTGCCTGCAGCACCTCACATGTAACAAAGCCATCATTAGCAAGCTGGTCTCCGCAGATCACATTTTCCCATCTACCAACTTCTTTTTCAAGTTTAGCTTGGCATAGACTTTTAAGAGGTTTTCTGGCATGAATATATGGTATGTTTAACTAATGAACCAGTTGCTTTTGTTGTCGCTTAGAAGTGGCAAGCATGGGGTGTCTTCATAATTTGGGATTCCTCGCTGCAGGTATGACAGGATCTGGGTAAGGGAAATTTCCAGCTCTCATCACATCGATCATATGTATTCTATCTATCAAATTTATAATACCTGTCATTGGTTATTAGAAAAGTTGAAATGTAAGAGTACTCCCAGTCTGGGATAGATGGACCTCCTTCCATCCCTGACAGATTCAACTTCTTTAAAATGATCCTGGGCTACGCTCCAAATGAAAGAACTGATAAGCAAATTTAACTAAAGCATTCAGCAAGGGCAAAATCTGCATTTTTGTTATTGCTCTCTATCTATTTTGGAAATTGGTAGCTTTCTCCACCTATCTAGCATATTCTTAAATTTGACAAGCAAAGGGGAATAATTCAACTTGTATAAATCCTCATACTTCTCTGATACAATAATTCCTCAGTATCTCCCTGTGTTCTTATGATATGTGGGGCTTAGGTATTTAGGTAATGCATCAGTACCAGTATTAAAAAGAAGCGTTTCGGTTTCAGAGATATTGACTTGGTAACAAGAGACCTTAGACTAAGAAAGTATCCTAAATACATCGTCAAAGATAGATGTCACCAGTGGAAGAATTAAGACCAGGTCATCTACATACAGTTTCAGTTTTGGTGCCTGAAGGGACCACGGTTTAAATTCCTTATGTACCCTAAGTAAACAGGCCAGAGGCTCTTTAAACAATGCAAATAGGGAAGGAGAAAGGAGGCACTCCTGCCTCACGCTTCTAGTAAACTTAATTGATTTTAAGTGTCTGCCATTCAAAGTGATTGAACCTGTTGAGCCCTCATATATTGTAGCTACTGACATAATGATCCGGTTTTGGGAATCCCATTGCTTCCAGCAGTTTAAGTAAAAAGCTCTCGCTCACAAGGTCAAAGGCTTTTTAGGCATCTATAAATAAAATCTCAGCAGACAGCCCACTACTACAAAAATAATCTATAACCTCTAGTAGGTAGTGTGTATTGTAGTACAGCTGATGTCCTTGTATAAATCTATATGGTTGTGAATAGCCAGGCAATGAATCACTTCCGCCACCCTCACTGCAACTATCTTCGTGAAGATCTTATTATCTACATTTAGCAGAGTAATTGGGTAAAAAGAATTGACATCCTATGGATTCTTATCCTGTTTCACAAATAAGAACCCACTTACAAAAGGCTGGAGGAAAGGGACCCCCTTCAAAATCGGATTAAACATATCTAACAAAATAACTTTGAACTTCAGAAGCAAAGCGTGGTATCACTATGATGGGAACCCTTCTTCCCCAGCTGCTTTACATTTGGGAAGGTGCTTTAATTTCTGCTTCGAGGTCCTACATTACAAAAGGGAGGAACAAATTGTGGGCAGATTCTGCCATTATTGAAGGCAGTTTAACTGTGATAAAAAGTACCTAATATTGATATTCTCTGGATAGAGGTGTTCATTATAGACTTTAGAGAAATGTTGGTAGAACGCTTTTTTAAATTTGGTTACTTTCTATTAGTAAGTGGTTTGTGGCGAGAATATCTAATTTTCAGCTGCACATTCTTCAAATGTTCTGCTCTAGACCTCCAAGCCAACAGTCACCCACTGACCTTGCCTTCTTCATATAGTCTTTGTCCTAATGTTCTAGCATTAAGTATTTGTTTTCTCAAACAGGAAGCTCTTTAGCTCTCATTTGGCCACCTCGCGAGCCAAAAAGTGCTGTTGAAGTTCTGATTGAGACAACCTTAATTCAGCATGTGACAAAGCATCAGTTAGCAAATTGCAACAAATTTTCTCTAACCTTCGAAGAGTAGATTGGTACGCAATTTCTTCCCCCTCAAAGTTGCTTTATATTGTTCCCAAATATTAACTAGAAGGGAGGAGTTTTTATTCTCTTAGAAAAACTATCTTGTTCTCAACTTTATGTGCTAAATGAAGGCACTGTCTATAAGCAGAGCTCCTTTTAAGGACCAACTATAGGAGTAGACGCTAATAGACGGAGAACAAACATTCAAAGCAATCACTGAGTGGTCTGACAAAGGATTCAAACTTATTGACACTACGACTTAGTAAATTCTGGAGATATTTTTAAAAATCGATTCTAGAAGCCAACTGATATCGAGAAGAGTAGTAGGTATATCGCCAGCAGAGTGGATTAGCAGTATGCCACAGATTAAACAAGCCATACTCACCTTTAAGTTTAGTCATAGCTCTAACAGTCTGGGTCTGACACTGTGAAGTAGAATGTTTCCTTAAATTTAAATTGGTTGACTGAATAAAATTAAAATCTCCCTCACTATTGTATTTTTTGAAAAGCCCTCTAATTGAAAGGATAGCTTGTATATCACCTGGGGATTGTCCATAGTTGATCCAAAGAATGAGATCAGCGAAAACATAAATTCATTAGAATCTCTAATATAACCCACCTTCCTAGCTGGTCAGATGGCAATTTAATTATGCTAGCCCAGAACTTTCTACTTACTCAAATTGCCACCCCACTAAGGGTTGCTGATGTGGAGGAGTTTCCTACTAATTCAAATGGACACCAATTTATTAATTTCAGCTTTGACTTCTTAATGTGTGTCTCCTGCATTAGGACCATAGATGCTCTTTGTTTAGTCAGCTAATCAATAGTTACTTTCTGCTTTCTCAAATTATTCAAGGTGGAAATATAGTCAAACTGACCAAATGTATCCTATACTGAGAGTAAAAATAGCATATTTTCCCCCTCATGCTTAGAAATCATACATCCCATACTGGTTGCAGTCCTCCAACATCTCTCACCTTCTGACTCCATACATTTTCTTCCACCTTATCTGCCCATTCCCCACCCCCTTCAGCCTACCAACCTGCTTCCTCTCCCTCGATCCCTGCTAAGGCTGCCCAGGCCTGGCATCAGTCCCACCCTTCCTCCATGGAGTGGTGTTTGCACCAGGACTAGAGGTTTCAAAACAGTCTGCCCCACTCCCCCTATTTATTCCTCCAACAACTAAAATATATCAGCTCTCCAACATCACCTAGTTACCCTCCACATCCCCCAGCCTTTCCCCTATGCACATGTGTACACCAACTACCTGCACCATGCCACAATCTTCAATTATGCTGAAAGAAAAGGGAAAAAAGGCAACACTATTAATAGAATGAATAGACCTCTCCTCTCATCATCCAACCTTCCTAGCCAAGTGCAGTGTCTCCTCTAATACAAACAACGTATCAGGTTTTCCAATGTTCTGGCCCCCCTTTGCTCAATTTCTATCAGATAACTCTGGGCAGCTGCTGTTTCACTGAAGCACTTCAAGCTTCCTTTTGCCAAAACCTTAAATCTCGCTGGTTGAGGTAACATGGCCTGTGCACCAGCAGCTTAGAATTACTGGTTCAGAGATCAAAATCCTTGCGAGACTTCGAAGTCTCGTAGGCCACATCCAGAAACATCTGAACATGAACACAGTTTAATCCCTTTTTGCTTAAAAGCTTATGAGAGTACCTTTTCACACACTTTGAAGTCCCCAAAGTTTACTAGCATTGTGCAAATTCGAGAGTTTTTTAGAGTATTCTAAGAATGGTACTAGATGTGTTCAAGCTATCGTTAAATTTGCATTATCCCCTTGTAGAGTATGCTCACGGATCAGATCTTCCATGTATTTCACGAGGTCGCTTTTACCTCCTCCTTCTCTGGGATGCCAACAAATCTGACATTGTACCTCTATGAGTGATTCTTGTGCTCCTTTAGCTGTTGCATTCCACTTCCCAGTTCTTTTTCAGGCATGGAATTTTGTTTCACCAAACCACATGTGCCCTAAGTTTGAGATCCTTAATTTAATTTCCTACACCTGTACTGTATATATGGCAATCTTGTGTTCAATCTCAGACATTTTGTTACTCAGAATTTGAGCACTGAGGGCCTGGGTAACTTAAATCTCTTGTATTTATTCTAGTTGTGTGGACAGAATAATTACATTTTAATTTTCATTTCTGGGAATTGCATCATATATTCGCAGTTAGAAGAAGGTGCCCTATTTGTTTTTACACATGTGTTATTACTACCTAGTGGGTCTGACAGCACATTAACGCTGGTCTGCTGAGTCACTGAACAGTCCAGAGTTGGTCCTAACTCCTGAACCTGCTCCTGCTAAAATGCCTAAATCTGGAGCTGAAGATCATCCATACATCCATTAGCAGCTTGAACCCCTCGAGCTCTATATTGATTGTTGCTTTATTTACTTTTGCAAGGACCTGGACATTTTCCCCGAAGTTAATCTATCAAAGTTGCCTAACCCCACTAGGTTTGTAGGTGGGTCCCGACTCCCAGGAGAAGCCAGCTCTAATGAAGTGAGGTGGAGTGCAGAATATTTGCTGCCAAGAGTATCCTTCGCTGAAATGTCAGCTTCATCTGAGTTATCTGGGTAATCTAATTCATTAATTCCCATAACTTCTGCCAAAGGTGCCCCTATACACTGTCCACAGTGGTATTTGAGGACTTCCTCCCAGCGGAGTTATGACATTTCCTGATGCCGCAGTTGAAGGAGAGAAAGCCTGATTAATCACGCAACCCACTGCCTCTTTATTAATTCTCTTTCTCCAATTGTCTTTTGCCATTTGTGGGAGAGATAACAGAGATATAGCTGTGCTATCATTATACCTACCTGCATGTCCACGAGAGATAAGGGAGATGTAGCTGTGCTTCTATCATTGGTAGCCAGATCTCAAATCTGCTAGCTCCATTATCCATTTTGGAAACAGGGGCAATATGTTTGATTTGGATGCAGTGGAGAGATCATTTTTCCTTGGTAATAATGGCCTAGTACATTCCCCTCTCAACGAACAGCCAAGAGCCTTCTTTATCAGGCTCGGAGTTAGAATACTCCTAGCATTGGTAGACTGAGACACTAACCTTCCCTTTAGTATGTAGCAGAGTTTAATGCACATGAGGAGAGACGAGGAAGCCGGAGCCACTTGTTTTACTGTCAGATGCCTGTGTTGCAGCTCTCCTCCATTAGCCATAGCTGCCGCTCTATTAAATGCCAATTGATCAGCCTTTCACAGCTTCCTGTCTTGCATTCATTACAATCTTGAATAACTTTACATAGCAGCTTATTGCAGTGCTTCCCCTGCGTTACCTGGAATACTCCATTTTCAAAGCTTCCTAAGGCCCGTCTGTATTAGCCAAGGTAAAACCACATTACGGGGTACCCTGTATTCCCATATAATTAGGATAATTAAAGACATATGAAGAAAACAGTTCCAGCAGGAATCACTTACAAAAATTATTGTTATGCTGCTGCAGGGGCTACCTGACATAAGGGCCCTGCTCATTCAATCAATGTTGTATAAATTACCTGTTTAGACAATGTAATCCTTTGTAATTTGGTATAGATGAATTCTACTTGTATATGCACCCATATACATATACACACAAAGCAGTCACAATTAGAGAGTAGGTGCTTCAAGTGACAACGCAGTGCAAGTGAAAATAAAGTGAAGCACAAAAATAAAACTGAAACCTAAAACATAATAGTGTGCATATGAGCATATAAATACATGTCTTTATCATATAGACAACATATACACAAAATAGAATCCAGTTCAGAAATTATTTTCTAGATATCTATTACAGAGACGTTTGTCTTCAGCCGGTGGCCTTGCATAGTTCGAGTTCAGTATTACCGACACACTCAGAGAGCTTGATGATATGTCTGACTGCCTGTGTGACCTCCATTTATAATAATTTCACCCATGTGATTGGATGTCCTGAGGAAATTTTTAGACCCTTTGATCTCTGTTGGACCTTGCTGTCCTGGATAATTCTTTTGCATTTTGTTTCTACATATCGGTCAAGTTGCTATTTTCTTGTCCTGAGGAAGACCCTGTTTAAATGAATTCTTGGTGTCGAAATGTCGACTAATTGTTTTTAAACATGTTTGCTTTTGGTGCCAGACCTGATAGATGTCTGAAAAATCATATTTGAACTGGATTTTATTTTCTGTGATGTTGTCATTTATTTATATGTTTGTATGCTCACGCGCATACTCTTATGTTTTATTTTTATTTGTGCTCTTACATTTATTTGCACTTGCGCTGCTCTGTCACTTATTGCACCTACTATCTAATAGGAATTGTCACTGATAGATATCTTTTATTTCGGTAATCAAGCCATGAAAAGTTTACATAAATAAGATTAATAGCAAAAATCATCATACATACAGAAATATTGCACATGGGGGATACAGATGAAACAATCTTACAAAAGAGAAATAGCAGCTAACAAACCATTTTTAATGCAATTGATCATGGCCCTATCATTGCTATATGATAATTCTATTTCCTTATAAAAATGAGAACATATCCTCTTGTACAAAAATCAGTCTAAAAAGAAAAGATATCATATAATTATGTATAAAATACGTTCATATGTCAATCTAAAAACAATTCATAAACATATGGCATCAGTCAATGTCCTGTGTATAAAGAGTAAAAAAGAGGTCACTAGACAGCCTGTTTAAGTTTTGCTCGACAATTTAACAATCATAGTAAGGAATTATCTATAGCCTTCTTTCTTAGCTTCCACGCACAATTCAGGTACCGAGATACCGCAAAGACTAATTATTCACTAGTGTCACTCTTGAAGAATCTCATGACTTCCCAATAATGTCTCAGGCCCACGAGTTTTCATGCAGCTAGGAGCCATTTCTTTCGAGCAAATCTATATAAAGGGCAGAAAAAAATAAAAATTGACCTCTGATTGTTCAATAGTAGAGCAGTTAGGACCAAATATAGGATGGGAAGGCACATTGGTCAATTTTGAAGTGTGAATTCTCAGCGGTAGAAGCCCACATCTAAACTGAACATATAAACATTTGGACTGGAAGGAATACATTCTGTCCATGTAGGGTTCAAGGCCTGAGACACACTTATGATTCAGGAACTGTCCTGTCAAGCTGCTATCTGGGTATGTTTCCCACATTTGAATCAAGACTGCCTCCCAATATGACTGTTTTGCTTTTTGTACATCATCATTGACAATCGACTCAGGGGAATGTCCATAATCCATCCATATCTATTCTGTGTGATGTTTATTTAATATTCTTCAGCCATGGAGTGCAGAGTGACCTATCAACACCTATTTGGTCACTAACGCAATCCCTATAGGCTCCTAATTCTTGCGTAGACCTTCATCTTATCCAATATAACAATGGTTTTATTAAGACTGTATAGGGTTAAGTGTAAGGTCTAGTCGTAGTGGGGTAATGGGTGAGCTTGGGGGGAGTTTAAATAAGCCCTTAATAAACTTATTTTTAATCTTAGTTGGGGACAGCGAGTAGCATGGCCCCACATCTCTGCTCCATATATCGCCGATGCTACCACTGCTGCACTATATACTGTAAGAACAAGGGACATCGCACCTCCCGATGTGGGCCAGTATTTTCTCCCTATTGCAGAGGCTTTCTGTTGGAGCAGGACTTTGCCTTTTTCCAACTGTGTACCCCATGTTTGGCTATATATTAGCCTCACCCCAAGATAGTCGAAATGAGACACTTTTTCTAGAGGAAGTCCCTCAATAATCATGTTGCCTCTGTATTTTTTGTGGGGGTTTATGATCATAACCTTAGATTTGGAAGGATTTAATTCAAGTCCTCTATCCTTACAAAAACTATCGAAGGCATTTGATTCTGTTTGCAGGCCCATAGGTGTACGAGAAACCAACAAGGTGTCATCTGCAAACATCAGAATAGGGGTAGGCACATCAGCTAGTTTAGGGGCATCATTCGTGCATTCCTTCAGCTTCCTCACTGCACCATTGCTATATAATATAAAGAGTGATGGGGTGAGAACACACCCTTGCCTGACTCCCTGATGAATCTTTATCCTTTCCGTCAGATCGCCTACATTGTTCCATCTAACCTTTGCATAGGTGCTAGCATGAAGCTCTATCAGTATTCTAAGTAGCTCTGGGGGAATACCATATCCTGCCAATACCTCCCACAGAGTTTTTCTTGCCACCAGGTTGAATGCCGCTCTCAAGCTGATGAAAGCGACATATAGATGGTCACACTTTGAGGTGCCATTTTTCCATGTTATCACCTTTAAGCGGAGGACCTGGTCCAATGTGCTGACCTTTGTTCTGAACCCTGCTTATACCCATTCATTCAATTTGAAGAGAACCTGTCTGCAGAATATTTTTTGTGTATTATCTAGCAGGCTTATGGGTCTGTAGTTGGAGTGGTTTGTTCTGTCACCTTTTTTGTAAATAGGTATTATGACCGCACTGTGCCATGTTGAAGGAATTGAATTTGCTTTTTAATATGCTGTTAAATAGGGCATTCAAATATGGACACCAGATGTCAGGTTGGGAAAGAAAAAGGGACACCATCCATTCCTGGGGCCTTACCTTTATTTGTTAGTTTCTCTGCTTGGTAGGTTTCTGATAGAGTAAAGGTAAGCTGAGCTTCGCCTGTAGCAGGATTGTGTCACTGAGTTGTATATATATGTATATGGGTGAATATACAACTAATGTAGAACCAATTACAAAGGATTCCATTTTCTAAAACATGAATGTATAGCACATTGATTCTGTCAGCAGGACCCTTATAATGTCAGGTAACCCCTGCACCAGCATCAAATATAATTTTTGGGAATTGATTCTTTTTGGTACGATTTTCTTCATATGTTTGTATTAGCCAAGGAGCATTATTGTCAAAAAGCCTGGGAGGGCTGCACTTTGACTGAATTGAGCTCAGGACAATTCTGCTTTGCCGAACCAATGGAGAGCACCCAGAAGTCATGGAAGAACGTCAACCCCTTCCCTGCCGGTGTTATAGGGTCAGGTACGGCATCAGAGCATCAGGCATAAACAAGCGCTGCCGGTGATATGCGGCATCTTTCATGATCGTTGCCATGCTCGTCTTTGGGGGGAGTGGCTTCAGACTCCGTAGCGCTCCAGGCTACACAGAGGCGCTGCATCGCTTTCCCACTGCAGTGTCTTCGACTGGTCCCTACAGTAGTCTTGACCTGGCACAGTGCGACTGCAAGAAAAGGCACTATGCAAACAGGGGAAACATGCCTGCCTGCATTGCAGACCCAGTACTCCTCTGCTAATGGAAGGAATACAGATTCACAATTCCACCTCCAATTTAGGGTCAGATATCGCAAACAGTGCGTTGATATGTATGGGCCTCAGAGGCTCGGACTTGTCAAGGATGCTTTAATGGAAGATGTGAATGCAGGGGCAGGAACGTGTTGACATCAGCACACCTGTTGCGTGTGTAACCACACCCCTATGGTTCATGCAAGTCAGTGCTTATCAGAGCAGGAGGAGCACTGCTGCTGCTGTTCTGTTGGGCATGAATGGTAGGAATGAAACTGCAAAAATAGAATCTGTACATGTTCTATGCACTCTACCTTTGCCAGATCCCAACTGTGCCATGGGACCCACAGTGCCAGAATCTACTGCTGCACATTGGGCGCAACATTTTGTGTGCATAATCTTTTGTTGTGCTGCAATTTTTTTATTAGGTAAACAAAAGTTATACATCATGAATGGAGATCACCCAACATCTAATTATGGTAACTCTGTACAGTGATAGATAGGGTGGTGTGATACATTGTTCTGAGAAGGGAGGAGGGGGTAGGTTGGCAGTCGCAGAGGGAAGGGTAGGAGGCAGTATCCAAAAAATACTACAAGATACTAAGAGATACTGAAGCCCTGTCTCAGCAACCTGAGGTGTGAACATAATCTTGACAGTACTACAGATCACAGTGTACTAAAGATCCAATTCACACAACAATTTGTTTATCTAAATTCATATTTCTCATCCAAAGATCCCAACTGCAGCTATTTACTCTATCAAATGGCTTGGAAAATTGGCAATTATAACTAATCTTTGCCTTCCACGTTTTAGGGATGGGAGCACGGGTATTTTCAAGGCAAAATCAGTGGTTTATTGAGAATGTTAGAACAAATCATGATTACAAGGTGCCAGGATTTGTATGCAGCCAAAGTAAAGCAGGTTTGGAAATAACATTTCTGCCAGTATCCGTGCAAACAAATCTGGCTATTATGAGCTTTTGTCCCCAGATGGGGAACAACATGTAGACCCAGATGTACCTTTAATTTGCAGCATCCCAATTCTTTAGACAAATACACTTCCATTTACCACCTGCTCTGAGCAGCTAGTTAAAGAAAGGAGGCAGGGCAAGGTGTGTGGCAAAAGGCACAGGTGAGGAGGCCAAGGTCTGTGTGCTGGCAAAGTCTCTGTTCTGCCCTTCTGTCATCAGAGGGGGTCGAGTAGGGAAAATATGCTGGGGCTGGACTGCATTTGCAGATAGAAATGTAGGTAATTTTTTTAAATATAGTTTTTAATTAGATTTTCACTTTTACTTATCGAGCAAACAAGGTAACCTCTTTTTCATACATTTAGTATCATCCAGTTGGTGCACGGACAAGACATCCAAGTTCTCAATAAAGTGTGCACTATTGTATTTCGAACAAGTGTAGTCAATATAAACTAAACTATAGCACTCTGCTGGCTCCATCTACCCACGCTCTTCCATGGAGACCTACAATTTGCACTACCCCTATATTCTCTAAACAGTTGGTACTTTTGTTGCCCCTAGTCTGTGTCGCCATCTAGGTTAGCTGTGTGATGGACAAACTTCCCATCTTATCTCTCCGTTACTTATTGTTCCTGTTCAATATTGTGGCTCCCAGAATCACTCAGTAGAGTAGTCATTACGTCTCCCCTGTTTATATCACTACGGGTTCTTGGACCCGACTCACTACTGCTGTTCCGGGAGGCCTAGTATCCGTGGATCCGTTAACCATCTACACATTTCAGCCCAGCATATTAAATCATTAGCTAGTTTGTCATCCTGCATGGTGCTTTTCATGTGCATTTCTTCCAATGTAACCCACTCTACCATGTCCTTTTCCCACGTGCCGATCACTGGAGGTGTGGCCAGAAGCAGGGGGGCAATTAGGCCCAAATTTCAGGTGGGGGTGCTAACACTTCAAATGCTGGAGGCGCAGCCAACTTCAGATTGAGACAAAAAATTGCTTGGGGGTTATCCTGTCGTTGTAGTGGTATAATGCATGGGGTAATTCTTTTGCACATACATCACAGGTCCATTGGGCCTCTAATATTAATGTATTTATATTAGTATTTAACAACTTTTGCAGGAAGTTTAGGACTCTCCCTCAAGGAATTCTAATATAACATTGTATTTTAATACACATTAAAGCCCTAATTATGAGTCTGGAAGTCCGAGGAACCCCAGGCTCGTGGGGCGTGGCGGTGGCAGTCCAGTCACCGCTACAGTAGCTGTCCGCCCACCCTATTATGACTTTGGTGGTTGGACCACCATTGCACCGCCATAACCTGCAGGGAGCCGCCGTTCCCTGGTGGTCCTGCGGTGGTCTGAGGGTCAAAATATGCTCCTGAGGCACTGCCAAGCATATTACGGCTTTCCTCACCACCAGTGCTGTCAGGAAGGTTCTTCCTCCCTGAAAAGGTTGGCGGTGAGGAAAGGAATAGGTCCCTACAGGGCCCCATCATGCCCCAGTGCACATGGGTGCATGCAGGGGGGCACATGTTGTGCCCCCCTGTATTTTTGCACCCCCAGTTCCTGAACAGGAAGACATGCATGACATGGTGCATTTCTTCCTGTGCAGAAGCTTGCACTGGCGGTCCTGCGGCAGTGCTATTTCAGGCTTACAGTGAGCCTTTTAAACAGCACTGCTGCAGGACTGCCATGATGCCTGCCCGCCAGCTGACAAAAATCTTGTAATCTAGCTGGTGGGGGCGGCGAATTATGGTGGTGCGGGTGCATGGTGATGGTGAGCCGCATGCCCTTGCGCCACCAAAAGATACAAATCGGGCCCTCAATGTGCTTACCTGTTCTCACATGACATTTATTTTGTATACTTATAGTTTTGTCAACAATTAGTGACATATGATGCACTGTTAAACACCTGAGGTCAATTGCATTGGCCTTAACCCATTAGCCATTCAAAATACTTTTTCCCACCTCCCAGGGTGTTCTGAAAAATTGTGGCAAATAGTTCAGTTTAAGCAAATTTCTATAGTTATTGCTCTACTGAATAAAATGAATGATTGAAAATAATATGTAAAGTGCACTTTCACCCTAACCAAGCAGTTTGGTGCTGAGCAGTAACTGAAGGAGATGTGGAAACTGCACTAATGTAGAAAAGGCAGCTTTTCGGTTTTATTTGAAGGGCAGAAGATTGGAGTCCCTGGAGTTCAATTGTTCTTTTTGCCTGGAGCTCAAGAGCCAGCGAGTTACAGTGCTATGATGTCAGAAAGGAGAAGCATCAGTGTCCAATAGGTACTTGTCTAATGTTAGAAAGATGCAGGCAGTTGGCTACTGCAAAGTGCAGATTTTGGAAAGAATATAAAGAGTGATACAATGATGAAGAAGCAGGGAGATTTTTTTTATAGAGGGCACCAAGAACTAGGCGCAATACTTTGAAGTTACATTTTCTGGTGGTCAATAGGCAATGGACCGTAGAACAGTGAGAAGAGACGGTGAAGCATAGGGGTAGACCTCAGATGAGGCATGCAGGAATGTTTTGAATGATATGAGGGCAGGAAGCCCAAGATAGACTTCCATTGTCTACTTGTGAGAAGACAATTGCATTTACAGCAGCCCTATGATTGCGAGAAGGGAGAATAGGGAAGATTTTGCATAGCATGAGGATGTTGTAATGCAAGTAGAAAATGTGCCTGCTCTGTTGAAAATTAATCCAGGATTGTTTGCTGAGTCAACCTGGAATGGGCACCACCAAAGTGAAGACCATATCTACTCATTGAAGGTTCCCTAAAGATGAGGCTGTCTGTGTTGCCACTATTGAGTTTAATTTCACTTGATCCAGGAGGCAACTGTGAAAAAGCAAGATCATAATTTCTCTTGGGCAGACCCCAGTTCATTGCTGAAGAAAGTGATCCTTAGGGTATCATCTGTGTAGGACATCACAGAAAAACCAAAGGGTTATATAAATAAAAGAGTAAACAATGTAGGGCTCAGAGGAAAGCACTGAGGGATTCTACAAGTGAGAGGTCTTGTACATGACTAAAATAGGGGGATGTGGACTGTTTATGCACTCTCAGATGGAAAAAATGTAAGCCACACCATGGCAGTACCTTCAATGCTACATTACTCCTAATGATTGATATTTTAATAAACATTTTCATAAAGTTCAAAACAATTATATAATTATAGTGCATATGAATATCACCATAAAGCACAAACATCGTTATTTTAGAATGTACTCTTTATGTGACATAGCCTATCCTTTTATAAGTGCAGACAATAAATGTATACCTCAGTAAACAATGCAAACAAACTGTGTTGCGGGTCAGCTTTAATTTGTTTTAGTGGGTGATCACAACTACACAATACCATAGGATACTGAAAGTTGTGTCTGTGAGAAGGGTGTGTCCATGCCTTGATTATCTTCTGCTTCTTATACGGTCTATATTTAATTGTTAACCTCACACCAGTATAGTTTTTTATGCATTTGGTAGGGTCTGTTATTCAGGGGGGCCTATAATCAGAAAGCGTTTCAGTTTCCAACATTATTGCTTCCCCCTATCATGAATGTGTATAACTAAGTTTCTCACTGTTGTACATTCTGCCTCCACCCATTTCTTTTTCTCCCTTAAACCATTTTTTTTGTTAAGTGCTATTTTTGCTCTTCATGGCATATTACCACTGCACACCTGCTCATTCTTTCTTTTTTTGGCTCTGGGCATCAAGACCATCATGCTCACCCTCCAAGTACAGTCTAATCTTCCACTCACTACTTTTACTATTGTTTTAGTCATATGTTTCCAGTAGTCTAATAGATCTGAGCATTCCTACAGCCAATGATCAAATCTGTCTTTAGAGCCTCACGTCTCAGGGGCTGGTCTTTAATCTTCATATCTTTCTGAGCTTCCTTGGAGTGAGATAGCTTTATTGAAGAGAATATAAATTGTATTAATTGGAACAGGGCAGTAATGCCACTGCTGGTAAGTGTACAACATGTAGGAGGGCTGTCACCGAGTAGACCAATCTCTTAACGTTCAAGGAAGATTGTCTGTCCAAAATGAAGCCATTTTGGTCAAGAGCAAGGGGCATCTTGGCGCTGAATAAAGGATGTTTATTGTTACCCAACTCAATGGTACTCATTTTATCAACCTCAGAAAGGATGAGAGGCTGAGTGGACTCACCTGGATTTGAACCTGTGACCATGAGGTCAAACACAGGCCACTGTAGTGGATTCATTAGTCCACTAAGCCACCAGTTTCTTCCTCTTTACTGCTGCCCATTACTTTTTCTCACTGATTCTTTCCCTCGTATACTCACCTTTCCTCCTGCTCCCACCCTCACTCCCATAGCCTGTTACTTTCGCTCAGTGGCTCCGCCCCACTTTCATCCATTTGTCCCTCCATGCTGTAACTTCCAATAGGGCTGCCACCTGACCAGTCTGTTACCTAAATAGCGGATATTTTTAACTAACGGACGGTTACAAAAAAAGCCTGGAAACTCAACAAAAGCTCACAGTTATTCTTGTTTGAAATGCAAGGTTTAAGCAGTTAATACAAGTATGTATCCAGGGCCTCTGGAATTATGCAACTGTATGGCTGCGGTGTTTTTTTGCATAGTTGTATAACACCACAGCCATACAGTTGTATAGTTGCTGCATTTGCCACATAATCTATCACCTGTCTCATAATCTGCAGATTTTAACCGAAAAAAAATGTTTTTGCTTGAACGGTTCAAAAGTTGCAAAGAACACAGGGGTTGATTTACAAGAAACTGATGCATCTGTAGAGATGCTTCAGTTTCCCTGTGCCTGGGCTGCAATACCCTTGCGGCACTATGGATGCACTGTATTTTCAATACACCGCAGTATAGCGCAATTATTGACAGATGCATCAGAAATTCTGACGCATCTGTTGGCCCAAAAGTCATGCATTGCTGGAGCCGTGTCGCAAGCACGGCACAACTCCAGCAATGCATGTTGAGGCCTATACGTATTGTACTGCGTTACTCCATATGCCTGCTTCAAGCAGGCGTATGGTTTTGATACAGTGGCATACTAGAAGTGGTGCAGAGAAATCTTATAGATTTCACTGCGTCACTTTTACGAGGCTTTCCTGCGTGCGAACGCCCACCATGCATACATTATACCTGAGGCAGGTATAATGTGACGCAGGCTTTACAATGTGACACATCTCCCTCGATCCGTCACGTTGTAAATTGGCTGCATTGTTTACAGTGCTGCTGCATCACAAAATTGACGCAATGGCAATGTAAAAGTGTTGCAAGGGGATTGTAAATCTGCCCCGCAGGCAGGTGTTGCCACTCAGTAAAAGGAGGTTTGCAAATGGTGACTGGAAGATTAATATAGTAATACTATCACAAAATGTGCCACATTACGTCTCATAATTTACTCAACCTGCTGCATAATTAGGCTCTCCTTTGCTGCAGAATTCCAGTGAACCTGCATTTATCACATCAAAATTATTTCCAAACAATATACATGATTCCTAAATAATTATGAAAGCTAACAGAGTCTTACTCTTCCCTGTTCAACCTTTGTCTCTAAAAAATTCCGATCATCTTACTTGATGACCTTGATACTTAGTTGTTTAATGCAATAATTGCTTACTTCACATTCATTCTGCTCCAGATGACGTCCTATTGTTGTCTATAATTCCGAAAGTGTATTGTGAACTCTTCAGAACTACTCTACTTTCTGTAACACTCACTGTACTATGTTCATTTTAAACCCTACTGTCATTTTAGTTAGGTGAAATTATAAAATTAAATGAAAATGTCTGATTGAAAAAGTTAACAGATTTGTAAATGAAATTTAAAAAAAGGCTCACGTCAGATTTTTCCATAAGTTGCTATTCACTTACCAGCCTCGTCCCCATTTGTATCTGAAAAAGTGGCAACCCTATCTACATCTATCATATGTCCACTTTAATTTCACCTCTCCCCTACATTCTCTTGTGTGATGTGGGTGTATTCCTTTATGTTTGCAAGATACTTGTTTTTTTTCCCTCATTGTGCAATAAACAGGTTGAGATGTGATATCTGGTTGCCATGGGTGGGTGGGGTGGGCATATTTTCCAATGTGTTCCAACTCACCAATTGATAGTACCTAAACTTAGAAACTGTCCCAATAGTCAATATTGACAACTGGTCCCATCCTATTATTGTATTTTCTATTATTAATTGGTCCCACTTCATTATCCCTTCATCTTTCAGGGGTGCTGATAGCCTATCTTTCAAGCAACTCCTGGGTTCCCGGGGAGTTCCGAAATGGTGCATATTCACTGAAGTATGGAATTTTCAACAGGCGCCGGATGTGGTACCATAGCCTGGCGGTGGACCATAGCATCTTTAGTTTCACTTTTTAAAAAGATTTAGGGTGTCCAAATTTATGTAGGTAAAAACTATCTTCTGTACGTGTCATAGCCTGCAGATATAATGGATAGGTCGGATGTTCTTTAAATAGTGCTCTAATATTTTGAAAGTAAAAAGCTCTACAGTACTAGAACAGGTCTGGGCTGGCAATCACCCCATGTTCTTTCTTCCGTCTTATCTTTTCCAAGGCTATTCTAACCCCTTTTAAAGTCCATATGAAGCTGCTAATGTATCCTTGTAACTTATTAAACCATTCTCTCCTGAATTCTAAAGGTATGGTATTAAAAATGTATGTGAATTTCGGGGGGAATCACCATCTTTACAACATTAGAGCGACCCAAAAAAGATAACAGGAGACTTTCCCATACCTTTAGGAGCTCTCTGGTTTCTGTTAACACTTTGTTGAAATTTAAATGGGTAATTTTCCCGGGCGATAGCCTTTACAGCGAAACTGTTACAACGCATGCATGTACATCGTATGTCGTTGCAACGCAAAAGGTGTGCAGCAGTGGGTAGAAGGTGTTGGATTTAACTCCAACACCTTCCCTACTGTTCAACACACTGGAGTTATAATAGAAAATGTATCTATTCCAACTTCCAGCGTCCCACGACAGAAAGTCGGAGTAAAAGCTTGCGTTGCAACGGCATGCGATGTAATAGCATGTGTTGTAACATCACCTATCAATTTTCCCTGTATCTCCCACTATCTATACACCCAGGTATCTTATCTGCTCCTTCACCAGGGGCTTATTGCTCTGGGAGTTCATCTACTTGATTTCTGATTTTTGTTGGTTTACCTGGTAACCTGAGACTTTTCCAAACTGCTCCAGTGTCTCTGTTATTTTCAGGAGCGAGCCTGTTTGGTCATCAGTAAATACCATTAGGTCGTCTGCATAGAGGGCTATCTTTGTCTCCCATCCCCTATACTTAAGGGGAGTTATCATGCGGTTGGACCTGAGGGCATTGGCTCAAGGCTTGATATATAGATAGAATAAGAGTGGCGAGAGTGGGAACCCTTGTCTGGTACCCCTTCTAATAATTATCTTCTCCATAAGGTTACCATTGACCAAAACTCTGGCTGTAGGGTTTTTATACAGAGCTTTTACTGCTCCTGCAAATATACTCCCCATGTTAAATATTTCAATCACTTCATGTAAGAAAGGTCAGCTAACCCTGTCAAAGGCCTTTGCGGCGTCAAATGTGAGCACAGACAGGGGGATCTTTTCATGGATAGCCACATCCATTGCTCCCACTAATTCATGTGTCAGTTCTTGAATTTCTATGCCCCTGATAAAACCTTTCTGGTCCTCATGAATTAGTTGATCAGCGACCTTACCCAATCTTTTGGCCAATATTTGAGTATAGATTTTATAATCGTTATTTTTAGCAATGATACAGGCCTGTATGATTCCCACCTCTTTGGGGTTTTCCTGGTTTTAACAGAATACATATAGGGCCCCATGCATCAACCTAAAAACCAGTCGCAAATGGGCAAATTCGCAAAATCTGCCCCTTTGCGACCGGTATTTTTGAATTTGGTATGGATCATCCCAAATGCAAAAATCGCAATTTAACTAATCGCAAATTTGCGATTCCTTAAATTGCGATTGCATTTAAGGTATCGCAAATTGCGATGCCTCAAATGCAATGCATGATGATATTTAGAATAGTGATTTCGCTATTAGGGGGAACTAATTACCGTCAAATGAAACTTGATGATAATTTGCGAAAACTTTGAAAAATGCACTAAAGCGCATTTTTCAAAATTCAAGGTTACACAGACACATGCTCTTAGGGCATGTGTGTGCGCAACATGTGTTCACTTAGCAATTTCAGGGGTGCTACAGGGTGTCCTCTTGGCACCCTAGCACCCTTGAAATTGCATGTGCAATTTGCGTGTATCTATTGGGTACTCGCAAATTGCATATGCCATTTCCATTCATTCCTAAGGGCCATTAGGCCCATAGGAATGAATGGGAAGCAATTCCTTAATTGCGACTCGCAATTTTGCGAGTCGCAATTAAGGAATTTGTAGGAATCGCTAATTTATTTGCGATTCCTACATGCTTAGCCAATAGGGAAGCCTTAATTGCGAATCCTTAAAAATCGCAATTAAGGATTTGCTATTGGCTATTTTGATGCATGTGCACCATAGTTGCTTCTTCCCAGGACTTAGGTAAATCTTGTCCTCTTAAGAAGGCCACATTAAATAGCTCCGTCAGGTGAGGAGCCAGCTCTTCCTTGAAAGATCTGTGTATTTCAATTGGTATTGCGTCGAGGTCTGCTGCTTTTGCCTTTTTTAACTCTTTTATCATCCCCACTACTTCTTCTATTGTTATTATCACATTTAATTCACACCTGTGCTCTTCTGTTAAAGTCTGTTTTAACAAATTCTGGAGGTAATCCTCTATTTGTTCTTCTCAAGCCACTGTGTCCTCTGTATGGAGATCTTTAAAGAATTTATTAAAAGCACTCTCGATCACAGAATCGTCCATGCTATGTTCTGTCTGATTTTCTTACTGAATATACAAAATGTTTTAGTCATCCAGGCTAACATTTTACCATAGCCCTCCCCATAGTCATAATGTGAGAGCTTATTTGCCTCCCACTTACTCCTGGTTATCGCATCCAGTATGCTGGATAGCTCTCCCTTTTTATCTTTTATTTCCAGTTCTATTTTGTCCGTATCCTGTGATGTGTTTTCTTCCTCTGCTCTCCTCTCCATATGTTGTAGTTCCTTTCCCAGTTGGCTAATGTTGATCTTAGTGCTTTCATGCCGTACTGATTAATTTACCCCTTATCACTGCCTTATATGCATCCAGCATAACCTGAACTGAGGTCTCATATGTGTTTGTTAAAAAAAAAAAGATTGGTCTCAGTTTCTCAGACTTTTTTTCACCTCACAGTCCATTAGCATAGATCAGTCCAATGTCCATCTTGGCATAGTCTAGGCCTTCTCAAGATGTACTTCCATGTGGACTGCAGAGTGGTCTGATAGATTCTCAGGCAGGAGCTCTACTCTCCTTACATTACTGCATAATACCTTACTCACTAGAAAAAATTCTATCCTGGAAGAACGGCCATGTTTTTTGTTCTTGAAAGTGAATTTTTGTGTTTTAACTCCTTTCTCTTTCCCTATATCTACCAGCCCCAGGTCTTCAAGGTAGTGTTTCAGCCATCCCCTCATTCTAGGCAGGTTTAGGGTATTCTTCACTGGCAGTCTATCCTTCCTTGGATCTATAATCAAATTAAAATCTCAGCCAAGAATTACGGGAGCTGAAACAAGAGGTGGGTATACAAAGCCTGCATTGCAGCAGGGTCATCCACATTGGGACCATAATAGGTGCTACCAGACATACGTGCCTTAACTACGGCCCATCTCCCTTTCGGGTCACAACTAGCAGCCTCTATCGTTGCTTTTACTGCTTTCTTAAACAGGATGATAACCCCTTTCACACAGCATGCCTGGTCGGTACAAATGTATGCATCCACCCAGCTTTGCTTCTTCATTATCTCCCCCCATTCTGCTTTTAATAGATGCGTTTCTTGTGAGATTATTATTTTGTTTTAAACCCATTTTAAATACTCTAAAAAATATTGTCTTCTGTTTCAGACCCTCAGGCCATTTACGTTCCAGGTTAGAATGTTATATGTCATTGTCAGGGATCGGCTCGTAGCTGGATTAGATCATTCCTGGAGGACTGGTCTCAGTCAGTCCAAACATCCCAGTACACGGCACCTAAAATGATACGACATGTGGTGTTCCTCAGGGTTCCTCACTATCTCCTCATTTGTTTAACCTCTATCTTCTCCCTCTAATCCTGTCCTTGAAAGATAGGGAGGTATGTACTTTTAACTATGTGGACGATCTTCAATTAATGTTCACCATTAATAACACACCTGAATCAGTATTTGAATTTCAAACTACTTTGCTGCACATCTGCAATTGGATGAACAGCAACCATTTAAAACTCAACCCGGACAAGACAGAACTCATTTTAACAGGGGGAATACATAATCCATGGAGCTCACACTTCTGGCTAGCTGAGCTGGGATCATCCCCCACTCCATCCCGCTCTACTAAGAATCTTGGGGTGCCAATTAATTGTGCTCGCACTATGAAAACTCAAATTGGATCAGTTATTTCAACCTGCTTCTTTCAGTTAAGGAAGATAAGAAAGATCAGTAGACTTCTCACTCAGGAAGCACTGATACAAGTTGTTCTAGCCATGGTCATATCTCATATAGAATATGCCCATTCTTTATACTATGGCATACCACTATATTTAACTAAAATACTGCAATTGGTGCAGAACCAGGCTGCTAGACTGATTTTCCAGCAGCCTAGATGGCAACATGTCACTCCTCTCATGAGTAAGTTGCACTGGCTGTCCATTTTACAGGGATGCGCCTTCAAAGTTGTCTGCCTTATCTTCAAGTCCTTGTATGGCATGAGTCCCAAATTAATCACTGGCCTTATTCAAAGGCACATACCCACAGGCAACCTGGGCTCAGCTCATATGAACCTCCTGGAGACACCTTCCTACAAATTGAAGCGACAGGGCGGCTGCAGGTTTGCAGTACTGGCACCCAGGTTCTGGAATTCCCTCCCTTCTGACATCAGATCTTGCACTGACCTCTTGAGGTTCAGAAAGCTTCTCAAGACGTGGTTGTTCAGACAAGCATACGATTAACTCAATCGGGCTCCGGCACCTCCTAGAGCAGCACTATGAAACCAATCGGTGGTGGTGCGCTTTCTAAGAATTTTATGCCATAACATAACATTACACTGAAATAGAATGCTTCGGATACTTCCCCCCTTTTGACTCTGACTCTCTTATCTTCTGACAAGTTGGACAAACTGTTTTTTTGTGTGCTTTTTTTACCCATATGCTTCCACGCCCTTTGTGAAATTATTATGAAACACTCTTATCTCACCCCCCCATCCCCAGTTCCCCCCTAGCCCTCACCCTCCCTTGGAGAACCCTCGCTTTCTTTTTATGGTGAGACATTCTCTCCATTTTCGAGATCCCTGCTCTCTAGGCAAACATTTTTGCTTGTTGCATTTTGATCCAATTTATTAGAGATTCTACCGCCTTGATGTCCCTCAGGTTATGCATCTGGTGTCCTCACATTATTCTCAGGGATGCTGGAAAACGCATCTGAACTGACGCCCCCAGAGACCTCAATTCCTGCATGTATTGCCCCAACTCCCACTGCCTGTGCTGTGTTGCTTTAGAAATATCAGATCTTCTTTTGAATGCCCATTTGCCTTTTGTGTAGGAACCAGTTTTTATTTCCTCACTTAAAATTCTCTCCTTCGGGGTGTGTGTTCTGAAATTTATCAGGATCTTTCTTGGGTTTTTTCTTGGCTTACCTTTCCCATATGGGTCCCTATGCACCCTCAGGATGTCCACTGCCAGTACCCCCATCTCTACCCATGGGGAAAACTCCTTCAGGAGGTCAATCACAAAGCTTTTAATGTTTTCACCTTCTTGCCCCTCCGGGACATTCAAAATTCTTACATTATTGTGCCTTACCTGGTTTTCCTGTGATTCAATCTTCCCTCTGAGGTCCTTCTCATTTGCTTTTTGGGTCTATATCTCTTCTTTGTTCGTATCTATTCTCCTACCCAGCTCAACCACAGTAGCTTCCACTGTGGTAATTCATTCCATTATAGTATTAATTTTTGCCTCCAAGACCTCACATACTCCCTGTATAAGTACCTAAATTCGCCCTCATTTCTAGAATCAATGTCTCGATCATTTTTTCTGTTCCCTTGTGTTTTTCTGTGGGGTTTAGCCCTGCCGCTTGAAAATCTGCCTGATTTTGGGCAGCGTCTCCCACATTCTCCTTATCTGTTGCTAGCACCTGGGGTCTATTGCTACTGAGGGGTACACCCACCACTGGGCTAACCCCTGTCATCCTTGAACCTTCTCCTTTATCCCCTTGTTCTCCTGTATTGACTGTCAAGTCGTTTGGGAGATTCTGCTTGACTTTAAAATATGAGTGTGTAGGGAAGGGTTGATTTTCACCATTGGGCCTGTTACCCTGGCTCGAGGTGGCATCGGGGCGGGCTCCAGGATTTGGGGAGGTGTAGCCTGCTTACTTTTCTCTACACTGTTCTGAGGCACTGAGGCTATAGGCTTCCGGATCGTTTCTATGGTTATTGATGCGTTAAATTCCAAATTCCTACTTCTCAGACAGTATCTTATCCATCTTCTTTGATTGAGCTCCTGTAATTGCTCTTTCTGCGTGCCCTGCCTCCCTCTTCTTTATTCCCTTTGTGGGTAGCAGAAAAATCACATCTCTCTTGAGACTGCTTCCCTCACTTCCCTCTGCCCGTTCATGTGTTCCTTGCCTCGGTTGTGTGGCTTGCTGTCCTTGTCTCCTCCTGGTGCTGTCTTCCCCCTGTGCAAAGAGGGGAGACCTGCAGTCACACTGCCGCTGATGCTGACTGGGCTAACTGCCGCTTTGCTCTGGAAGGAGCCCTGTTGTTGCGAAGGACCACAACCGCTTCAGCCCACATCGTATTTGCAGAGGGGCGGCGACTAGCAAGCACGACCGCCTTCCCTGTTCGCCGCTATCGCTGCTATCCTCTTGGAGTGCCCCTGGAAACAAATGTCCTACCGTGGAGATCACGGTACTGTGGGGCATGCTCTTTGTTTCCGCTTGTCGTTACTCTGTGTATCCATGCGCTTTGTGCTCATATCTTTGTGATCGATCCTGCCTAGAGAGCTCGGGAGCTCTCGACTGGACTCCTCAGCTGGCCGCCATGTTCTCCCGATGTCAATTAGAATTGTGTGTCACAGGATACCCTGGTGTTGATTCCTGAATGGGGAGGGCTGACTTTACTTCACCTATAAACCCTTTAACATTGTCAGTCTCTCCGCTGTTGTCATGTAGACACAGTGATCAAGCAATGGGAGGCGTCCAAAAGAAAGAGGTAAAAAAGATAAACACAGAGGAAAACTGTGAACATCAGGGCTTTAGGACGGACCGAGTGATACCCTGGATAAACCTTGATTTATACCTGGCAGACTCAGCCCAGCCCACAACACCTGATGTGGGTAGGTGAGGGGGGGTGCTGTAGCCTATTTAACCCAATGGTTGTTGAGCGCGTCCCGTAAGGCAGCATATTGCGATTTGTCTTTTAGCGAGTCCCCGACCAAGCAACAGAAATTTCCTAATAACTTTTTTTAATTCATTTTTTGGGAGATTAGCCCAAGCAAACCCTGCGTTACTGTTAATGGTATTGTGTAACCAGTGCACAGTTTCAATGTTTCTAGTATTTCTTCCTAATAGCTTTACATCACTCTTTAGTGCCATGTCACATATGAAAAGCTTGCCCCATCTGCAAGGCCTGACTGGCCATACCGGGCATCGGGCATTTCCCTGGAAGGCTGGAAGGGCGTGCCAGATTTACAGCGGTGAGGGCTGGTTTTGTTACTGGGGGCTGGTTTCACAGCAGTGCCAGGCAGTGCTTCCTCAGGGGCTGGTCTGAGAAAATTGCCTGGGGTGCTTTGGGTTCCCAGTCTGGCCCTGCCCATCTGTGAGACATCTCAGGCATTCAGAAGAATGTTCTGAGTACATTTTGCTCAGTGTAACCAGGGGTAGGTATGTCATGTGGACGTAATTATATAATATGTAACTTTGCTGCGCATACCCTTTCCCACTCTGCTTCTGTAATAGGTTCTTCTATTTACCCCTGCCATTTTTCATATGCCTTCAACTTATCAAGTGGTTTATCTGCCCCTAACGCTTTACTTGTAATGGGTGCCACCTTCCTAATGTGTGATGATGTATACAAGTCCATGGCTGATTGTGTATGAGGAGGCATCTCTGGGAAGGTTGGTCACATACCTCTGGCCTTGGGTGTAAGTTTGGCATACTGTAAGCAAATGCCGGATCTACCCTATATGTTTCTTGCACATCAGGGAAAGTTATAAATCTACCAGCAAGGTAGATATCAGTCAGTGTTTTGCATGCCCCCAGTTACATCTGCTCACTGTCATATTAAGAGAATTTTGCACTGACTCATGTGATTTTACCTGCTGAATATTCAGCCAGTAAAATCGGGTCCAGTGCTCCCAAAGAGGGGACATATGGGCGCAAGAACACCAGGATGATTATAAGTGTGCAGACCGGTATCCAACTTGAGAGCATTTACTGATGATTTTTGGACTTCTTTGTGTGCTTTGGTATCTCCTTGATTATGTGTGCAGTGAGTGCCAGCAGGATGGCCCAGTGAGGTAAGCACTTGCTAATGAAGTCTGTTGTGATCCTAAGGTCACAAGTACCAACTAAACCTTTCAGATTCAGAGTTCAATAAATTGTCCACATTTACATTGCAATTTATAACATTGAGAAAAGGCAAGCAGCGAAATATCCATCCCAATTCATGCCAGGCTGCATATTGTGTCTGTGACTGTTGTACCATGCCAATCTGGACTCATCGAGGTTACTGGTGTTACTGGTGTTAAGATGACCATGCTAGATAACAGGGACTCATTAACTTGCACGATTACATTCAGTTGTAAAAGAAAAGATCAGGACAGTATAATTGACTTCACAGTAGGAAGGAGTCATCTAGATTTGTATCATGATGGGCTCCGCTGGCTCAGCTCAGAGTTAAGAGTTTGTTTTTATGTGCCTGCTGTGGGTAAACTCAATAAATTTAAGACAATGTTTCTTTCCCTTAATGCATTATTTCAGACACCACAGCTCAGAAGCAGAAAGAGGCAAACCTTGTTCACTGGTTCCATGTGTTATTGCCTAAAAATGAAGGAATAACTCAGAGAAACATCTTGTTAAATGAATTGACTTTACGTCCTGCAAGTGCATAAAAAAGGCGCTCAGCACTGTGCTGAGGCAGGAGAGCCAATCATGATATGGCACTATTCACACTTTATGCAGGTGTGAATAAAAATAAACCCACATGGGTTAGTTGAAAGCACCTAACCTGGATGATGTCTGGAGAATCCCTTATTATTTAAAAATGGTAATTTACAGAAAAATGTAGATCTAATTTATGGAAGGTCATTTACTCTGTCAAAGGAAAGTGGCATGAGAAACCATCGCACTTCACAGCAAGCAGAACTGCAGATTGCTGAACAAATGAACTCTCTCTTCTATCTGGTACACAACAACTATCTGTTCTTTTGTGCTTCCTGCAGGTCAGGATTAAAACAAAATGTAGGGCCAATAACACTTTACTAACTCCTTGATTCGCTAAACTTACTAGATTTCTTATTCCTAGATCCCATTCTCTGACATGCAACCACATGAGGATTCTGTTGTCCTCACCGTGCTCCCCTGAGGATGGGCTGCCATATGGTTGGCATAGCACCCTGGCAACACTCATGACACCAAGAGGGGCTGAAAATACTTACAAGCTAAGGTTTTCCAGTGATGAGGTGGGGGCGAGAGTGTGAAACAGCTTTTTGACATTAAAATCAGAATAGGAGGTCTCCCTCTGTTTGAAGCAATGCACTACCAGGGTTGAACTGGGGAACCAAAACCAGCCTTGGCAAAAATACTAAAAGCAGCCCCCTCCCTTTGTCTCCTTGCTCAATCTCCCACTTTCAACTCATCCATTCTCTTCTTCTCTCTTCTCTTTTCTTCCTCTCACTGATCACTTTGTCTTTACCTCCCGCCCCTCCCTCTCTTTCTTGAAACCCTCCTCGTTCCTGCTGCAATTAACCCTGGAAAGAATTGCAAAGGCACCTGGGCTGCCCCTCAGCATTTAAAAATCAGCCTCCAAGAGGGCGTGGCCAGGCGTCAGCCAAGATGGCTGCTTAGGGAGAGAGCTCCGCCGGGGCCATGACAGGAACCCTAATTATCCTTCAGTTCTCCGACAGTTGCAGTGCTGCTGCGATCTGCAGTGCCAGCAGAAAACCCACTGCACTGAACAACGGAGAAAATTCAGAGGAAAATGCCCCAGAACTGCCTTTGGAACTAACTGTGGTGCTGGGAGCAAAGAACATGTGGAGGCCTGGCGGGAATAGGCGGTGCTCGAGTAGCACGTCGCCGACTCGTCCTGCCATGAGCGGACGTGTTGCCGCTGAGTGGAGCCTGTGGGTGTGATTCTGCTTCATCTGTAGAATAGGCTTTGGTGTCAGCCTGGTCGAGTGCACATCCATATTCTCTCAAAAAACATTTACCAGTGTCTCAGTTCATTAGGATTAAAAGGATAACATCAGATGAAACCTCATGCATCAAATTCACAGAAGAACAAAAATTGAGATACAAGGAAAGGGGTTACCCTGAGGAAGTACTTTCTGAAGCAGAAAGCATAGTGGCTCGCAAAAAACGTGAAGACCTTTTACTTCCATCACATAAAGAGACGGAGCAACGTGAGGTATTTGTTTTAAAATACTCTGTACAAGCTTCACAAATCAAGAAAGTCATCAAAAAACGCTGGGAGATTATCGCACAAGAAACGGATTTCACTCACGTGTATAAAGGTCCTCCTTTATTTGCACATACCAGATCTAAGAATCTAAGAGAACTTCTAAAACCAGGACGTCCCCTCATTAAGCAAATCTATAAAGGAATGGGCAAATGTCACAATTGTGGACAATGTGGCAACGTTATTGTTGGTAACACATTTTCACATCCCCACACAGGACAGAAAGTAACACTGAGGCATTCTTCTGATTGCAACACTGAGGGAGTAATCTATGCAATACAATGCCCTTGCAGGCTAGTTTATGTAGGTAGGACTTCCAGGAAAATCAAAACAAGAATAGTTGAACACAAAAGCACCATATGCAATAAAAACTTCAAATTATGCTTAGCTACACATTGGGTTAACACTGCTCACACCATACCACAATTACGTTTCACCATTGTGGAAAAAATACACAGGTATAGACTTTAACACACATTTAGCGCGTAAGGAAACCTTTTGGATCAAAAAACTTGGTACATTAGCCCCAGGAGGGCTCAATGATCATGTGGAACTGTTGTGTTTCTTATGAACAGTTGTGAAGTGAATATGCCAATGTTTGCACACATTAGCACATTTTCTGTAAAGGATTTGCACTCCTTTTCATTCGTTTTATTTATTTAATAATTTTCCACTCTTTTCATTAAGGATTCCAACAGACCACCGTTTTACGGGGTTCCTTAGTTACATCCCTTCTTTGCTCATTGAATTTGGTACTTGCCGTATTCGGCATTGTCATTTAAATTTTGGTTCAATAAAGTTTTTTTCTAGAGCTGCGTTGTTTTCAATGCGGTCTCTTTAAACACGTAAAAAGCACGTAAGCGTCTACACGCGTGTCTTTTCACTCTGCTGGTACACCGAGAACGCTGAACTTTCACTGACTCGCCGGTAAGCTTTTTCCGAATCGTCGAGATTCTGTGCCTCTATTATACTTAAAGTCCTGGTTTCTTCAGGATTAGTATACCAATGCCATTGTACTTTACATTTCAGCTGCCCTGAGTCACCGTATTTTGAAAATACCGGGTTAGACTTAAATCACAGAACACACGGGTGATTACGCTTAGGGCGATACTATTGAGCTTTTTCCCTTCCCTGGAAAGCATACTTAGACCTCGTTTCCACAATTTCTTTGATCATATAGTCTTGAGAACCCACCGGAAAGTCACGTCACCATTTCAGTAGATTGAAAGTTAGGATTCATCCCTTCGTGAGTATCCTTCTGCCTTATTAAATCTCAAGAGTTTTCGAAGTCTAAGCTTTGTCTCACCTCTTCAATTGGCACATACAATTATGGCTTTTCTGTACTCTCTCACCACTTATCGTTGAATACTGGACAACACTTTTGGGCACCTTATCACCGACGCACCGTTCAACTTTCACTTCGGAATACCGCTCGGTCTTCACCATTGCGTGTTTGTTTCACCAACACATTGCTAAGCACCTCACCTGCAGATTTCATTAAAAATGGCACGCTCTTTACAACAGCATGTCCTTAATTTTCACTTTAATTTACATTTTCACTTTTCTTAGAGTGCAAATCCTAAACTAGAATCTTGAAATGTAATATTCGAATACAATTACATACTGTTTTGTTCTGTTGTAGTTTACATTACGGTGGACCACTTGTAAACTTATTTCATCTCAATTCCCTGAAGAAGGGTTTAAACAACCCGAAATACATTGGGACTTTTTTCTGCACTGAAGATTCAGCTTGTTTTTTCTATGTCATTTGCGGATCCAAAGGATCACAAAGAAAGATTATCTGTGTATAATCATAAATCTTAAAAGTTCTGTTCATTGACTAATTATGTTGTCATTTATCGTGATAACCACACATGAAATGATTACATGTATATTTCTGTTCAATTCATTTATGTGAAAATTAAAACTTGTTTGAGACCATTTGCAGTCCACAGCTGTGCGTCATGTAGGTTTGGGGAATCCCATTCCTTTCTTTTGCATTTTGTATCACAGAACAGCCATAAGGAAGTATTTCCCAAAGCTGCAGACGGGCTCAGCTCATGCTTGGGCACCCTCTCACATAAAACCAAGCACTCTGCCTTCAGGATTGTCAAGGCCTGCCATAGGAGTGGCTTATAGGTTTATATGTGTCTGTATATATGTGTTGATACAGGTAGCCTATACCACTGTAAGGGGTGCAAGCACATCCTCACCCAGGCTGCAGTAGCAGACCTGTGGTGCCATTTTGGAGTGCTTGCCAGGTGTGGCATAATACATGCTGCAGCCCCTGGTAGGCCACTGAGGTACCTATGCCCTAGGTACATAGTATACCATATAATAGGGGCTTATAAGGTACTCCAGAATCCAATTAGATATGTACCTAATGTACATGCAAACTATTTTACAGAGAAAGCAGATAGACTGGGGCCCTGAATAGCAGGATCACAGTCCAACTAAGTCATAAACCAGCAAAACACCAGGAAAAAAGTGGGGGCAACCATATAGTCAGAATCCACCTTCCTACAGAAATATCAGCCTAACTATAACGTCCCTGTAACCTTTGCTTTTTCAGTAAATTTTTAAGGTTTTTTTAAATTCTATTTCCTAACTTTAACATCCCTATAACCTTTGTTTTTTCTGTGAATTTTTAAGGTTTTTTAAATGCTAATTGTTAACTATAATGTCCCTGTAAACTTTGGTTTTTTCAGTTTCTAAAGTTTTATTCAAATTCTATTTCTTAATTGTAACGTCCATTTTTTTGTAAGTGAACCTCTAAGAGTTTCTTGCTTTCTTTCTACAATTGGATATTGTGTATTATATTTATATGATACTCCACTTGTTTTTTGATTTCATATGTGTTTATCAGAAAATGCATTAATAACTGGTTTTCTTTTTAACAATTTTGTAAGTTGGCACAACATTGTTGCAATTATTGTGGAGTTTCTGTCATTAGTAAATGATGCAAACACACGGAGCGCTGAAACTTTTCAGACACTCACCTGCAATCACAGATCTGGGTTGAATCCATCATCATTCTTTAGCTCACTTCGCCACCTCAGGTCAGACCCAGCTATATGCAAATCAGTCTTGACCCTGTGCCTCATGGGAACAGTCCAGCCTGAACTGCAAAGCTAGGTCTTCCCTGAACCGGAAACAAGCATCTTGTGACCGGTTTCTGGGTAACACCCTTCATCAGCCACTCTAGGTTGAATACAGTGGCAAAGTGAGCGAGGGACCCACTTCTGGGCATACCCTGCCAACTGAGGGCGAACAAAGCACACACAAGGAGGTGATGGACGGAGTGCTGACACTTTTCAGACACACACCCCCAGGCAGAGATCTGGGATGAATCAATCATCATTCTTTAGCTCACTTTGCCACCTCAGTTCAGACCCAGCTATATGCAAATCAGTCTTGACCCTGTGCCTCATGGGAACAGTCCAGCTGGAACTGCCAAGCCAGGTCTTCCCAGAACAAGAAATAAGTATCCTGGGGCCAGTTTCTGGGTAACACCCTTCATCAGCCAGGCTAGCTTCAATCCAGTGGCAAAGTGAGCAAGGGACCCACGTCTGGGCATACCCTGACAACTTAGGGCGAACTAAGCAAACACAAGGAGATAATGGACGGAGCGCTGAAACTTTTCAGACACTCAACCCCAGTCACAGATCTGGGTTGAATCCACCATCATTCTTTAGCTCACTTCGCCACCTCAGTCCAGGCCCAGCTATATGCAAATCAGTCTTGACTCTGTGCCTCTTGGGAACAGTCCATCCCGAACTGCCAAGCCAGGTCTTCCCTGAACCTGAAAAAAGCATCCTGGGACCAGTTTCTGGATAACACCCTTCATCAGCCAGGCTAGCTTGAATCCATCGGCAAAGTGAGCAAGGGACCCACGTCTGGGCATACCCTGCCAACTTAGGGCAAACAAAGCAAACACAAGGAGATGATGGACGGAGCGATAAAACTTTTCAGACACTCACCCCCAGTCACAGATCTGGCTTGAATCCATCATCATTCTTTAGCTCACTTCGCCAGCTCAGTTCAGACCCAGCTATATGCAAATCAGTCTTGACCCTGTGCCTCATGGGAATAATCCTGCCCGAACTGCCAAGCCACTTCTTCCCTGAACCGGTAACAAGGATCCTGGGACCGGTTTCTGGGAAACGCTCTTTATTAGCCAGGCTAGCTTGAATTTAGTGGCAAAGTGCGCAAGGGACCCGCATCTGGGCATAACCTGACAACTTGCGGCAAACAAAGCAAACACAAGAAGATGATGGACAGAGCGCTGAAACTTTTTAGACACTCACCCCCAGTCACAGATCTCGGTTGAATCCATCATCATTCTTTAGCTGACTTTGTCACCTCAGATCAGACCCAGCTATGAGCAAATCAGTCTTGATCCTGTGCCTGATGGGAACATTCCTGCCCGAACTGCCAAGCCAGGTCTTAACTCAAAATATGTAGTAAAATATTGTTTTAATTTTTCTTCCTGCGATCAATTTAGAAGAAAGCAACCTTTACAAAAAGAAATTGTATTCGCGACTACCGACGTCACCACAATGACGTTGGTAGTCACGAAGACCACATAGTTTATACAATGTGTAAAACATATATATAGACGTATTCTAAAAGTAGACTTTATTAGTGTACTTTTCAAACTTATATTTTTGTAATGAGTTTACAGAATATTGACCTTCAAACACTATTTTCCGTTCCTCCCGAGACAGCCGAAGTCGCAATGACATCAGTAATAGCAATACCTGCGGACACGTCATGAAAATGAGAAACAAAAGCAGATATTCAATGGTCGTCCAATATTATGTAAAAAAATCCATTCCGAACATTGCCCCACACATATTACTATCCTCATACTTCTTTCAAAGCATGTTTAAACTCATATTTTTGTACCAAGGGCCTTATTAGGATAGTGGTCGGACTTACGTCCAACCGCTATCCCCTCAAAATGGGACCACCTGACTACAAGTAAGCTAGCTGAATTAGGTTGCGACCACATCTGTGTCAGTCGCACTGTCTATATTTTGTATTGGGGCAGATGCTGCAGTCTGCAGCACATGCCACAGTACAAAAAATGGACATTACAAATATCCCTGCACTATGTGGCTACATGGTGCCAGGATATGTAGGGGGAAACCAAGTTGTCCTCTAAACTCAAAACTGAGGGCCAGAGGGGAAGGGGACCCACTACAGTCCCCCAATGTCCCTTTCTGCCAGCGTTTTCATGGCAGGGATCAATGTTCTCTTCAATGGTCCGACAGGCTCCTTGAGCCTGTTGGAACAGTGGCGGTCGGTCTCTCTGAACGCCGCCCATCTGCCCGCCATCCTAATGTGGCGGGCGGAAAACAATATTGTGATGGCTGTGGGACTGCCACCAATGGCCTGTAGTTGGCGGTCCCACAGTCATCGTAATTAGGCCAAAAGTTTCTATAAAAACCATCCTTCTGACCATCTTTGAGACCGTCATTAACCACAATGATCGCGCCTTTTCCATAAACTAAAAACACATATATGCACACTTACAACAATATTTTACACAGTAGGGGTATATTACAGTATTCTATAAAGTCAAGTTTTTTGTAGAGGGTTTCTATAAAAACCATCTGTAAAACCTATTTAATTTTTTCGCAGTGACTGCGGAGTTTGCGATGACGCTGGTAATCCCGATTGCCCCAGACACGCCGCAAAAGAGGAAAACAAAAGCCGACATTCAATACCACCAACACATCCAAAAATACCATGTAAAAAAATCCATTCTGAACATTTCTCTACACACATTAGTATTTACATACTTCTTTCAAAGCATGTTTATACTCACATTTTTGCACTAAGTTTCTTTAAAAACCATGTTTCAGACCTACTTTCTGTTTCTGCAGTAATTTGGGATGTCCCAATGATGTTGTTAATAGCGACAATCGTGCCTTTTCCATAAAGTGAAACACAGATATGCACACACATTACGTCATTTTACACACTTGAAGTTTATTACTGTACACTTCAAACTCATATTTTCTAGTGTATTTCTAGAACAACCATGTCTAAAACCTATTTTCTCATTTCCCGGTGAGACCGGAGATCACGATGATGTTGGTCATCGCGATCCCCGCAAGTATGTCGCAAATGCAGAAAGCAAAAGCCGGAATTCAATAGCCACAACCAAATAAAAAAATTATAATTATATAATTAATTCTAACCATCACAGTAGATAACTCACTAAATAACTATATAACAACATTTATCAATATCTCTATAACAATGCACACTAATGATTCATTGATTTTTAAAATATTTTCACCAATATTCACGATGACGTTGATAGTTGCGATGTGCCTGTGATGGTACACGGGGGGCCATGCTGGCGGTCATAGCGTTGTCGCAAATATCGAACACTATTAAAAAAATCAATTTTGGACATATGACTTCTGTCACAAACACCTCCACTTCTCAACCATGGTGTCAGAGTATCTCCACCCTGACCCCTTATCTGGGCTTTCACACAGATTTTTCAGACCTGGGAAACATTCATGATAGATAAAATGGTGGCTGCAACTTTCTATTCGGGTTGCGTTCAGCCAATTAGAGCATCCCCATTGGAGCGTGCATTTGCGATTCATCCCCACCATTGATTTCACTATAATTTAAAACTTAAATTTCTCAAAAACTACTGAATGGATTTACATTAAGTAAGCAAAAGACAATTCCTTGAACCGACATCTACATTCCTACCAAATTTGGTGTAAGTCCGTTCAGCGGTTTTGGCTGTAGAGGAGGCTAAATGTTTCTACGGTAATTAACATTACAAATGCAACCTTATTTCACGCCCCGAATTCTCGGTCCCCACTGCATAGATCACCCCCAAACGTTCCCACTCAATAGTATCCACTGTGACACTTTTTTGGCAAACTTTCATGCAGATTGGTCAAACAACGCCAAAGTCATAGCCAAGTCAAAAAATGACGCTGGAACTCTGCTTGAATGCACAGGCACTTTATTAGCATAAAGGGGCGGCACCACCTGACGCATTTTGGCTCCATTGAGCCTTATTCATAGGTGGACAAACCCATTAAATTGACCCCAGCTGTTTGTCAGAGCCCACCTGGTATAGTGGTCCCAAGGTCCTTCCATGCCCATAATGTACCATGTAGAAATATGGAAATACGGAATGGACTCTAGTGCGAGCTGTTCCCTTTCGTCCATTTCTTACAGCACTGCAGCCGCTGATGAAAGTATCTGCATTGATGGTGCATTTCGTAATGGTGTTCCAGATCGCTGCCACAAAGTCCCAATGTTAATGAGATGCCGGAGTATATATTATTTGACAATAGAAGATCTAATAAACAGATAGAGTTTCAGATTTTATTGTAAAGTATTGCACTCTAAAATTTCTAACAATTTAACAAATACAAGAAATTGTCAGAAATATATATAAAGAGGAACTGTATTCATGCTATTACAGCTAAGTTTACATTATAATGTCATCAGATCCTTGCAACAAAATTAAATCTTGTAGAAAATGTCATGAATAAATATAGTGAGATAACAGGAAAGACTATAGTAGAAGATTGGCAAGTGTTGTTGAACAACTAACATAAAGAAATCAAAAGCTCCAATATGCAGCCACGGAAATTTTCAAATAGTGTACAGGCTTTATTACACACCAAATGAAATGCATAGATTGGAACTTAGCATAATGATCTTTTCTACTCATGCGAAACAAAAGAAGAAACAATAATGTACATGCTCTTAGAATGCACAACATTAAAATAACATTTCCATCATCAAATGAAGGCTGTGTTTTCTCCTAAATTGGAGGAAGTCAGAGCAGCATGCTAGAAATAGGTGAAGCAAATGGAAATGTAGGTGACACCAAACGAAAGTTCCATTTTTATTTCTTAATAGCCAGATAAATGTCTGATAAAATCACTTGACTCAAGAAACAATTTCAGCTCCATTGACCTGGGTTTACACTCACCTGTCAGGATTCAGGATTAAGACTAGACAACAGGCTCAAGGTGGCTGGAGGCGCCCGACAATGGCTCCTTGTAGAGTACGAAGACCTAATACACTAGACTGCTAACTTAATTCTAGCTGCACTGCAGCAACATCAGGAGATCGTTTGTATAGATATTGGGAGAGAGGGTTCCCAATTATGTAATGCAATCTGTGAATGTCTGTATTTTCTCTAATTATGTTTGTTAAAGGCACTGTGATAAATGCAAGGAGTAAAATTATCCCAATTGATGTTTTAAAATTAAAAACATTGGCTTGTCATTCATAATAGATCCTGCCCAATTCAACCATTGAGATCATCCAAAAGCCACTTATATGTAAAGAAGGCTTTGTTTGTTTTATCATTGCTTCTTGTGGCTCATGGCATCTCACCCTCTCTCTGCCTAATCAGCACTCTTGCAAGGTGCCCATGGGTCCTGAATGGGAACTGTACGGAGCAGAATCCCAGTGTGGAATCCTGTACCGCAGAGTTATAAGAGGTCTAGTGTTTCTGCTTCATAATTTCACTGGACAGAGCACCCAGCATGTAAAAATTAATGCAAGCTATCTCTCATTCATTTCTTTTCGAAATTCACAAAGAGGCAAACTAAACTTATTAAGAGACAAATTCTGGCTCTGACGCATTGTATAAAAAACTCCTCATATAGGCCACATGACAAAAACACAGTGTTCCATTTCTGGCACTCCACAGAGTGGCTTGTAACTATCTGAAAACACATTTTGGTGCAATACAATACAACATACTTGAAACTCACAGCACAGCGAGTCTCTAATAATACCATTGACATAACCTATCCTTGCCTTTTATAAACACATATATTTTACTCAGACCCTTATTTAAAGTGTATAATAAATTCCATTCCAGGCACAGATTGGACGTGCATCATGCATCAGTTACCACATTTGGCAATATTCTCTTGACACATTTCCTCAGAAAAAGGTTGAAGAAATCTATCAGGGTAAATGCTAAGACATGCATTCAAAACATGTAGAAATCTGTGTGGTAAGCACCAATTACACTTGTTAGGATTCATTCTGAGGTGGGTAACTCAGGAGATGGTCATTTTGTTACCCATTAAATATTCCACACTGGGTTATCAGTAATTACTGAGTGCACTAGTGAACCCAAACACTACATAACTTAAAATCATGGTCTATGTCGCCAAATCTGTGTTTGAGCTTCCTCATGATGATATGGGCATCCATTTGAGAGCTAAAGCTCCATTAGAAATAGAAGAGGTGACCAGTGCCCTCTTCAAGGAATCATCAACACATTAGCCATGTAAATAGAAATAGGGAACAAGGATGGCAGCCATCTTGAATAGGTCTTTAGCTCTCCTTCAATGGAACTAGAAATAGGGTGCATTCCTCTTATGTCGTTGGCAGCCATCTTGGAGTTGTCAGGGCTATTCATTTTCCGTACTTCACTATGAGCAACCACATTCCACAATAAGACCAATCACAGAAGAATACACCCACTTTTAGGAATCCAGACAATTATGGAACCAGGTCTGCCCCGATGAGATCCTAGACAACTAAGTAAGACTAAAACAGATATATGCAGCACGCAACAACACTAAGACAGGCACGTTGGAGTAGCTCCTACTCAAGGAGGAATCAGCTGTCAGTGTATATCCCACATCACAGAACACTAATAATCGTGGAAACATATTATTGAAGGTATCTTTATATTCTACCTCCCATCACAAGACAGATACAATACGGTGGACTCAAGTGTATAAAGTCTGTAATTATTACTAATAATCATGACGGAGACCTATCTGAAAAAGGAAGGAATGAACTCTTATACAATCTCATACCCCCCTAATCTCTCCCAAAACGCCACCAAGTCCTTTAAACACAACGTACTTAGGAAAAACCCAGAAACCCTAATCTCAGACCCCTCCTTCAACATAAAAAAAGGCGTCATCATTAACGACCTAATATTTTACACTACTGAAATGGCCAAATGGCAGAACACCCTAAATAACGTGCTGAAGGTACAGGAGGTAAGAAACATTCCTTACGGCATTAAGATGCTAACATCACCCTCTCGAAAACTAAGAGCTACTCTGAAAATAACATGCTACAGGACCGGCACAATTCTCATACAAGCCGCCAACAGAGACTTGGAACGTTTTGACGAATATTTCGCAACCTTAAAAGAACACGTTCTTAAATGCCCTCTCTCAATAAACCTGCCCAACAATAAATCGCAAGCCATCACCCGCACAGGTTTCAATCTGCCAAGATAGAAAACATCACCACTATAGAGCCCCAACAATCAAAAATGGTACCCAGAAGCTCCGTAGCTAAGAAGAACAGCCCACATTTACCGAAACCAACTTATCCCCGACTAACCACAGAGCCCATAGCTCTGAAGCAACCCCTAATACAGGTCCGACCCCTATATGGGAAAATATTGTTAGGATGAAATCAGCAAGCACTGACTAGGATAACCGAAAATGTACTCTTAGGACAGGATCTAATTACTGCGAAACATCAACAGGATATAAGAAAATATGCATAGGTAAACACAACAGGAGCCCAATCCCTCAAGAGACGACCTATCCCAACATACCAACAGAGTCACCAATACTACCTCTGGTCTCTCAACAACCTGGCATGGAATCTGATAACCCCAGTTCTCTTCAACCCAGTACAGAGTATGAGGATAATCTCAGTTCCCAATCAAGCAAAACTTACAAAGCCATGCAACTAGCTATCAGGGACATGAAGAACCTACTTCTCCTATCAGAAAAATGTCTTTTAAAACTGGAGCGCCTACAGAAATCCGATCACGATACCCACAATAAAATAAAATCTATCCCAATGGCAGTGACAAACAGACTATCCCGCTCTCGCAATCAACTGGGATATCTGACAGACATTGAGCTACAAGCCCTTGTGCTATCATATGAACCTTCACCCAATCCTCCCACTAAGTTAGACAAACATCTCATTCAGTCAGTCCCAATTACCGCAAGCAGAACGGCAAAGACTAGCCTTAGAAGGCCAAACTTCAATAACCTAAAGAATGTGATACTAATCCCCGCAAAGCAAGAATCACCACTCATCAAACCACAAAAACCTATTTCATGTCTACTACTCAACTGTCGATCAGCAAAGAAACATGACGCGGACATAGCTGACCTCATCTTAAACCATGAAATAAAAGTAACTATTCTAACAGAATCTTGGCTCTCTGTCTCATCCTCCCCATGCCTAGATCTATTAGTCCCCCCCAAACTATTGTATCGTGTTTTAAGAGATCAAGGAGGGGCAAGAGGAGTGGTAAAAGTTGGAGACAGAGCAGGGATGAAGACACACTCATGGGACAAGAAAGAACAAGTGCGCTAGAGATAGGCGAAGTGGAAGTAATTAATCTCTCAGACTTTGTGCTTACGGATGAGATGATAAGGTTATTGAAGAAAGGTTTGAGATTCTGTCCTATTTATAAAGGAAATCTGTGTAACACTAAAATTGATTTGTTTCGATTTATTAGACGTCTAAAATTGAAGAAATATTTTGCAATGAATCCTAAACCGAATAAAGAGGTTGTATCACAAATTTGTAATCCAGCATCAAATACTTTGAAAAATCAGGGATATTCAGGACACAGTAACACTGCTCTTAATTACTGAAATGGAGGAAGACCCAGTGACAATAAGTAGGGTATTGGAGGATCTGGATATTAGACGAGATTTGTCCATAACCAGTGGACTGAAAGAAAAATCCTGATGGTCCCCAAACTTAGTGAGTGGCAACAACATTGAAATCTTTCATACTTTGGTTATTAATGAACTAGATAATGTCTCAAATAAAAGAGTAGCTTTGTCTAATAGTCATAGGGACAATTTAATTGCACAAGAACGTCAAGCATTAAAAACCTTAGCAGATGATCCTGATTTGATTATTCAATCAATCAATCAAAGAGGCTTTATTTCGACAAAGAGCATGTCTTAAAAAGCAATACATAAAAGGAGCCAATTCATAGCATAAAATGCATACAATTCATAGTACGAAGGCGCCAATAAATTACATACAAAGATACATTGTAAAACCAGGATTAAACAAGATACAAAAGCCTATTTGATCTGATCAGCCATGCCCAGCTTAAAAACTTCGCCAAGCCACAGGCAAAAAGGCCGTGAATCCGTTTTCAAAATTCGCAAGGCCTCCCTATGGTGTCTGGTGCCTAACTCTCTACAAAGAGGTTTCAACCACCTGCGACGTGGAGCTTCATAGGCAGGGCATTCGAATAGGAAGTGGGGAACTGACTCTATCCTTGTCATACAATGCGGACAGGAGGGACCTTCCACCTAGCAGTTAGTTCACCCACGGGAAGTGTTCCTACTCTAAATTTAAAATACAATGCCCTGTCTCTGGGTTTTGATATAATATCAAGGTAGGGCTCGCAAAATGGGACCTCCTTCACTAAAAGAAAATCGGCAGTGGACCTACATTGTTTGGGATTAGTGTTTCGCCCGTCTAACACCCATCTCCAGTACAGTTTTTTCAAGACAGACTTGGGGGGAGCAGTCCTTAACTGCCAAGCTTCTTCTAGACCCAATTCTACCAGTAGTCGCTTGACTTCCCTCAACCAGCTAATCTTAGGCCAACCAGGCATCGATAGGACCTCTTTCAAACCGTCTGTGTAGCTGGCCAGTTCGGGGACTCTCCAAATGCGAGCCCAAAGAAGGAGAGGACGCAACCTTGCCTGATCACTAATGGGACAACTACCTATGTCAAGCAGTAGTGGTAAGGTTGGAGTGCTGTATGGGAGCAGCATTAAGTCCTTGAAAAATGTATTTTCTGAGCAAGACAGCTGGTCCACATTCTGCACACCCCAAAGTTCCGCCCCATAAAGCGCCACACTCACGCCTCTTGCCCTATAAATATCAAGTACCGGAGCAATTGGTTTAAGAGAGGAGGCCCGTTGTTCTTTAAGTAGTGCCCCCGCCACCCTCTTATGGCTCAACAGCATCTTGTGGAGGTGGCAATTCCATCTCATGGTGTCACAGAGGCGAGTTCCTAGATAGTCAAATTCTTTGACCCTTTCTAGGGGAACTGATATTAGTGTGGGTGGCCTACCAATCTTCTTTGGGGGATTCAGGACCAAATACTTGGTCTTTCCAGTATTAATTTCCAATCCCCTCGAATCACAGAAAGACTGGAAGCTAGTTAAAAGGCTCTGTAGCCCTGCCGGGGTCTTGGAAATCAGGAGTGTATCGTCTGCAAACAGAAGGGTGGGTACCCTCCTGCCTGCCAACGATGGGGTATCTGAAGGGATTTGTAAAAGGTGGTCCACCACTCTGTTAACATACAATGAAAAGAGAGTGGGGGCTAAAACGCATCCCTGACGGACACCTCTGTTTACAGGTATTCGTGATGTCTTTTGACCCTGGTTTCCCCACCTGATCTGCGCAAATTTTTCAGCATGCAACTTGATTAACAGGGACAATAAATATGGGGGCAAACCCAGCCCAGATAACACCCTCCAGAGATGGCTACGGGGGACCAGGTCAAAGGCAGTCCGCAAGTCTATAAATGCAAGGTACACACTGCCTTTGCCCAGTAGAACCACTTTCCAATAGAGCATCATCAACCGGAATGTTTACTCAATGGTCCCAGTACCTGTTCTAAAGCCTGCCTGAAAATCGGACAGGATACTCTTCTCCTCTGCCCACTGCAAAACCCTCCCCAGGACCACCTTTCCTGCCACCTTCTGCGTGGAGTCTAATAAACTTATGGGGCGATAATTTGCTGGGTCGTCCCGACACCCTTTCTTGAGAATCGGGACGACCTCAGCACCCCTCCAGGATTCTGGGAGTGCTGCGTCTGCAAAACTAGCATTTAATAATGAGGCAATAAGTTTCCCCCATTCTATCGGGTTGATGCGTAACAGATCCCCTGCTAGGCCATCCGGCCCCGCAGCTTTGTTGGGGACAAGACACTTAATTGCGTCCACCACTTCCTTAACCGTAAACAAAGAGTCTATACTCAGCTCAAGGTGGTCTAATAAAGGGGCATCAGTGGAAACTTCCCCATTACCCGTTACCACATTATATAGATGGGAAAAGTGGTCGAACCACGAGGCCTCAGGGATATTGCATGTTATGAGCGAGTCCACAGGTTTGTCTCTAGCTCTAATCAGTTCCCAAAAGCCCTTCGAGTCCCTAGCGGAGCTTGCCAGTTTCAGATCGCACCAAAACTGGTTCTCCCACTCTAGCTTTTCCCTAGAGATGGCACCTCTATAACTTTTCCTAGCAGTACTAATCAAACCACCGTCCTTAAGTTTAACTGCATTGATTAGGTCCCTTTTGGCGTTACGACAGGCAGGCGAATACCAACCAGGACTGCCCTTAGGGCGACATCTGTTGTTGGCCCTAGGGCTTGCATTGCGAACTGAAAAGAGGTCGCCTAGGGCTTTAGTAGTTTGGACAAACAACATGGAGATCTCGTGGGCGCTAATTGTGGCAAGGTCCAAACTGGACAGGACGTTTGCCATGATTGATCTTGCTTCCAGCATCTTGTCCTCATTGCCAACAATATTCCTCCATTTTAGCCGCCTCCCACAATTTGAAGGACATACTTTGCGTGTTGACTTCCAATCATGTGGAGTTTGTTCATTAGTCCCTGCCGTCTACAAAGGGGACAGTGACAAGGACAGGGGATTGTGGTCGCTATCAGTAGAGGGGAGAACTACCATATCCAACAAGTGACCCCAAAGTTTATAGTTCAACAGGATATAATCAATTCTGGAGGATTGACCTACCCTGTTGAACGTATGTGCCCTGCAAGAATCTGACTTTGTCCTGCCATTTGTAGCCCTAACACCGTGTTCCAAGGAGATGGCATTAAGATCAATGGCGCTTTGAGTCCATCTCTTAATTGGTGATACTGAGAGATGGTGGATGCCTCTCCTAGCGTCGTCCTCCTGGGTGCCCAGTATATCTTCCGCTGCTAGGGGTTTAAAGGTACAATTAAAGTCCCCAGCAAGCATGACGAATGAGTCAGCACCACAAGATCTAAGCTCGTCATCAACGCCCGTAAGGGACAATGTTGGCATACCACCCCTAGTACCTCTAACATAAATGTTAAGAATCTCAAGCGCCCTCCCCACACGTGGCCCTCTAACTGTTAGTCTCTGTAAGTCCAGGGACTTAGTGTCTATGCACTGAATGGAATAGCCAAAGGAGATGTTTACCCAGATTAGTAGGCTGCCGCAGGGGCGACCTCTCCCTCCGGGCGATGGGATAGCCGGTACAAAGTAACTAGTATAGCCCACTTTGTATCGGGGCTCCAAACACCAGGTTTCCTGGAACATACATATCCCGAATGATTCAATAAATGAGTTCCATTCGGGTATATCAATGTTGCGTGCCAAACCAGCTATGTTCCATCTGACAACCTTCAAGTCCCTGTTGCCATCTACAGCCTGCCCCGGTGAAGACCCTTTTACAAAAGAGCTATCCCGAGGGCCAGAGTTAGATGTCACACCTGTAACTAGGCCCTCCCCGCTAGGGACCACCAAGATGGGCGTAGCAGGCTCAGGATGTTCAGTACACTCACATTCTGAAAGGCCGACATTAATAACAGGAGGTAAAAGATGGTAAGTAAATGGCCTCACTACTTCCATTCTTGTGGCTAGACTACCGCAATCGTCCTCCCCAAGCCCTGCGAATGACTTCGCTGTTGGTTGGCAGACAGCGTGTCAATAGCCATGCCATGACCAATTGGGCGGTGGATATGGATTATTCCGAAACAGGCTAAATTGTGCCAGGTTTTGGTGGGCTTGTCTACCGGCCCATCCCTCCCAAATGGGGGTTCCGACTGGCCTAGCAAAGGTTTTTCGGGGATTAAAGTAGCTGAGGTCATACATGCCAATACCTCCGCTACCTCCAATTAAACTGCCCTCTCTAGTGGAAAGACTACACACATAGCTGGAAACCCTAGGATCATCAAAGTTAATTATAATACAGTCCCCCCTTCTATCTTTCGGCCTAGTACCAATCCAGCTGACCCTCCTTACGTGGATGACCCGGCCACCCATCGAACTAGGCAAGGGTCTATTTTCCTTTAGCCAGAATACTGTTTTGTTCTTAAGTTCGGCATAAGTCTCATATTTGCCTGGCTTAAGGACTGGCACCCCGGTAAGAACTGCCACAAAAGGCTGGCAGTCAGGGGGTAAATTGACAGTAAGGGCCGGCCCTGCGTCAGAATCCATTCCTGGCTGTGGGGTAGGGATTATCATCGGATTGTCTATACTAGCATTATTCGTTTCAGGGCCGTTACTATTTCCAGAATTCTTTGAATTGGCTGGACAACTGCTACCAAAGTCCTTTGACCGTGCGATCCTTTTAGTAGGGATGGTACTAGCCTTAGATGTCTTGGGTCGCACTATGCCATCCGTTTTGGCCAACCCTGACTTCCGGGCGGCCCCAGAGGAAGCCACAGGATGTACAACGGGAACATTTGCCACGACTACCCCGGGTACTGGTACGGCTACAGTGGTGGGGCCTTGTAGGGATGTAGGTGTCGCCCGTGGTACAGATTCCCCCCTAGACCATCTTCCCTAATTCTTGAATGTAGTTTAATAAGGGATTTTCTGGAGAAAAAATTGTCCAGGGTTACCTGTTCAAACCTATCCAACCGCTCTGTGAGCCCCTTAACTCTCTCCAGAACCGGAATCAATAATGAATTCATCATTTTCTCCAAATTGGCAATGGAGAGAGATTCGTGGGACGGAGCCTCAACAGAACCAGCCGTCAGGTCAACACAGGTATTCTCCACTATAACACCTTGGGGTACCTCCCCCTTCTCCCCCTGGGGGCCACTAACACCCTGCCCTACTCTCTTAAGGGTCCCGCCCCCCCTAGCACCTGACCTCCTAGGCTTCTTATAGGGTTTGGCATGACTTCCTTTGCGTGGGCTAGTAGTTATTTTTCTTTTGCTAAGGGCTGGATTGTTTACTGCCAGCGATGCCAATACTGGCTGAGGGAGGGAAACCCCATTGCTAGAAGGAATAACAAGAGGGAGCATGGGGACTAGGGTCTCACTAGGGAGTGGGTCTAATGCAGCATTATCATCGTTAAGCTGTACTGTAGCTGTTAAATTCTCCAGCCTGTCCAAGCTGGCCCTAAGAGAGGCAAACCCGTGGATTATCTGAAGGGGGTGAAGCAGCCACCAAGGGATCAAGTGGACGTACTGGGGATGACACTAGAGCCAGCGATGACCGTTAGTCAGCAAGACGTTCCTGAGAATGACGCCGCTCTGTCATGGCGATTTCCTTCTCGATAACTGTGACAACACGGGTGATAAACTGGTCCATGGTACCCGTTACACAACCAGGGCCTCCCCCACCACCACCTCTCAAACTCTTACCCGAGCGGGTAGACATTAGCTTAACCACTCTAAGCAGTATGTATAGAATGTGCCTATAGTAAGGACCTCCTAGCTAGAAGACAACAAAGCTCAGAAAGTCACTAACTGAACATACAACCGCAGACAGCTTATCAGGGGGGTGTCCCAGCCCAGCCTTGGCCAGCCCCGGATAGCCACAGACGGCCCGCCCTTTGCCCGGGCATCGCCCGGCTCGTCCCACGCGCGTCCCGCGCAGCGGTAGAAGTGAGCTGGCTTATTAGGAAGTGTGGCGGGATGGGGGTGGGGCTAGCAGGGGGCGCTGACTAGATGTCTAAAGGCCGCGCAGGGACTCCTGGGAAAGTGAGTCCATGGAGCGCTCCACCCCTGAATCAGCCTCTCACCGCCACAAACACGCAGAGTCCCCAAACAGCGTCTCCCAATATCCAGGCCGCGAAGCGGCACCCGCGAAGCGGCACCCGCGAAGCGGGTGCGGCAAGGAGCAGCGGCGAATTGAATTTGCCAACACCAGTGGGGCTAAGGAACCAGAGCAGCGTCCCAGGTCCGGTCAGTACCTTCAGTAAAAACCACTTGTTCACAGCTTCGAGCATCAAATACTTTGAAAAATCAGGGATATTCAGGACACAGTAACACTGCTCTCAATTACTGAAATGGAGGAAGACCCAGTGACAATAAGTAGGGTATTGGAGGATCTGGATATTAGACCAGATTTGTCCATAACCAGTGGACTGAAAGAAAAATCCTGATAGTCCCCAAACTTAGTGAGTGGCAACAACATTGAAATCTTTCATACTTTGGTTATTAATGAACTAGATAATGTCTCAAATAAAAGAGTAGCTTTGTCTAATAGTCATAGGGACAATTTAACTGCACAAGAACGTCAAGCATTAAAACCCTTAGCAGATGATCCTGATTTGATTATTAGAAAAGCAGATAAAAGGGGAAACCTTGTTGTGATGAACAAGAATGACTATGAACAAGAAATATATTCCCAGTTATATAATGCAGAATGTTATGAAAGAATTGCATATAATCCAATTTTCTCTCTTGTAACTAAGATTAATGGACTACTTAAAAATTGGCATGATAAATGTTTGATTGATGCAGATGAGTATCTATACTTAAAAGTGAACCACCCTAGATACCCATGTTTGTATACCTTCCCAAAGATTCATAAAGACCTCCCTTTTCCACCGGGGAGGCCGATCGTGTCTGGTATTGGGGGACCAACCGAGCGCTTGTCACAATTTGTGGACCTATTTTTACAACCAATGGTGGTTAATCTACCTTCATATATTAAGGATACTAGGCATATTCTAAATATATTGGGAGACATTACTTGGGATACCGATATGATGCTTGTAACACTCGATGTAGTATCATTATATACCAATATACTGAATGAACTTGGTTTGAAAGCGGTTAGCCATTTCCTTTCTAGGAGACTGGCTAGCCAATGGGAACACACTCAAATGTTATTGACAATGACGGAGCTGATATTATGTAATAACTATTTTCTTTTCAAAGAAGAATGGTTCAGGCAAACACAAGGAGTGGCTATGGGCTCTAGATTTTCACCGGCCTATGCCAATCTGTTCATGGGCTGGCTGGAAGAGAGGTTGGTATGGGGTCTATCAGGCAGCCGTTGGAATGATCAGATCCTATACTGGGGGTTTACATAGGCGACTGCCTTATGATCTGGACAGGCACAGTTGAAATGTTGCAAGATTTTATATACTATCTTAATAACAACGATATGAATATCAGATTTACATCACATGCAAGTTCTATTAAAGTGGTGTTTCTAGATGTGGAATTATATGTAGAAGACAATAAGATCCAGAGTAACATGCATCGGAAACCTACTTCTTGTAATGCCATTTTGCATGCAGATAGCACACATCCCAGACACCAGAAGAAAGCTATCCCTTTCGGTGAAATGATGAGGGCTCGCCGTAACTGCAGTGAAGATTGTCAATTTAAGCTATGCATTGAGGATATTGAAAGAAGATTTATCAACAGGGGTTATTCCAAACAGGATATTACTAAAGCTAAACAAAGGGCTAGAGCTAGAACTAGAGCATCTACCTTGAGGCCGTCTCACATTATGTCATTGAAAATACCAACTATTAGGATGATCACTGACTATACTCCTATCAGTAATATCTTACATAAGAGCTTAAATAAGCCCTGGCACATATTGAAAGCAGATAGGACACTGCAAGAGTTTCTCACTGATAAACCACAGATTACATTCCGTAGAGGAAAGACACTAGGCTCGATATTGAGTCTCAGTTATCCCACAAATAAACGACAGGAACCATGGTTGACACAATTTAGTAAAGGTTTTTATAAATGTGATATATGCAAGTTTGCAAGAGACAAAACCAAACAATTTAAAGATATTAAAGGACAAATGTATGACATCTTAACCAACATTAATTGCAGTACTAAATATGTAATCTATGTCATTACTTGTAAATGTGAAAAAATTTATGTGGGCAGTACGATAAGGGCTTTAAAAGATCGTGTCAGTGAACACATGAGAGCAGTGAAACAGAATGATATTAGATATCCAATTGCAGAACATGTTCACAACTGTACAGCACAGGGTCCATCAAAATAATTTCGATTTTTTGGTATAGAGCATGTCAAGCTAGATCCACGAGGTGGAAATAGAGAGCTCCAGCTGCGGAGACATGAGGCTATGTGGATCATGCGCTTGAGGGCGGTTGAGGAGGGTCTAAATTATGACCAAGAGCTACAGTATTTTTTAGGGGAATAGATAATGAAGAGCAGCGAGACAATCTTTTCTGTGCAATTTCAGTAAGTTACAATAGACAACTTTAGAGTATATTGTATACAATGGAAAATTAGGGTGTAACTTGAGTCACATGAGGGCCTAATATATTTGTTGTATGTACCTTTATACAAATGGCTATCACTATAAATATCGGTGATATTGTTAATGGTTGCACGTTCGGTGTTTATTATGGATATAATTGAAGAGATTCGTGGTAGTGCATTCTAATTAATTCCTAACTGGGGAATAACATATACTTGTTACTCCTTTTATTCCTATTTTCGTGGTACGTATAACTTCATTGGACTTGTATGCATTATTAAGCAATTTTAAAAACATTTTCAAGATGACGCCCATAGGTGTAAACGTGGGCAGTCACTTTTGTTTCCTATGAGTCTTATATGTTTTTCAACTTCATTGCGTACACGCACTTGCAATCAGACAGGTGGTATCACAATAGTTTTTGCTATATCAATCTATACTCGCTTTTTAATAGAGAACTTGTTACCCGAAGTAGATGTAGGTTTATACACATCTAACACTCTTTCAAGATGGCATTAGTATCAAGCCAAAGTTGGTAGTCACCTTGTTGATCTCTATACCTTGAAATACATGCTGGCTTTGCAGCCTCACCCCCTACAGATACCTGTATTCGGGTTGGCGGGAATATTGAGAGGTGAGTAAGTTTGTACCATGCCGGTAGTGTCTCTGTTGCTGATCGATAAAAATGACGTTTAGCAAGCTTGTACCATGCTGATAGCGGTTTCTTTTTCTGACTGGTAAAAATGAACCGGTCTTCCTGAATAATGCTTTGTTCTGATTTATAGGTCCCGGAACTTCAGGGAACTTGTTTAGAGCAATAATTATTCGTAGCGGAAAAATATCTTTTGATTGAGGTAAGACTTATATTGGGATTAACAATTTACTACCTGTGTGAACTGTCACATTGGATTAGCCTAATACCAAATCATTCTTTGTAGATCGTTGGGAATTACAGACGTTCAAATTAGGACGCTAATAACATGGAATTGTGAGGTGTATGCTTTACGCGCTGATAAAGGTGAGGAGAGTTTTTAGCAGGAACAAAAGTTAACACTTTGGATGATTGGCATGGTATACTCTTTATACTTTCTAGATTGGGGATCTTACAATTGGTTTTCTGTATTTGTAATTTTAGGGATCTTACCTCAAAGTTTGTGATTGTCACGAATATTTGAACTCTGAGGGAAGTTGAAGGAGAATTTTTCGAGGTAAGCTCAATTAGGACTTCAGCGGTTAAATATTAGAGTGATTGATTAGCTTGGCCTCATGTGTCTTGCAGTTGCTAACACTTGTATAATTTTTTTGCAATACTTTAGAAAAGAAGTTTTGAACAAAGAATAAGGTACTGGTTTATTATTACCCAGGGATTTCACTAAGCATGTCTCTTATTAGAGCAGTCGATATTAATTTACACTATAAATGGAAACTGTATTTAATGGGATTCAACAGATATATAAAAAATATGGTTTTTATGGACCACTGCATGCTATAAACGCTATAGAAATGTGCTAATAGCGTGTTTTAAAACTGAGCACTCTTAAAAGAGGCCATTTTGCATATTGTTTTGATTTTGTTTTTGTTTTTGAATTGTTTTAGATATCCACCTTAGTTATTTCATTCTACACTTGTTTGTACTTTGGGCTTCCTAAGTTTATATGGTATACAGAGATTGTAGATTCCAATTTGTTATTTGTATTACTTCCAGCCCTGAGGAAGTCGCCTGGGTTATTCCCTACTGCGAAGAAACCCGTTGGGAGTGGAAGACCTTATTGAAAATTAAAGAAGATTTGAAGCTCGAATTAATATTGTTCTTCTATAACTACTGTTATATGGTTTTTATATTAGCGTGTGCATCGACAAATGTAATTAGTTGAATCAATCTTTGATTGAGCCATTAGGGGATTGGAGTGGTATTCCCCTAGTCTGATAGCACCACAGAAACTTGATGTAGAGTTAGTTATTAATATTGTGGAATCTTGTTGGAGCGCTAGGTCTTTCCCTTACACCCAATCCTATATGCATAGATAAACACAACAGGAGCCCAATCCCTCAAGAGACGACCTATCCCAACATACCAACAGAGGCTCCAATACTACCTCTGGTCTCTCAACAACCTGGCATGGAATCTGGCCAGGCACAGTTGAAATGTTGCAAGATTTTATATACTATCTTAATAACAACGATATGAATATCAGATTTACATCACATGCAAGTTCTACTAAAGTGGTGTTTCTAGATGTGGAATTATATGTAGAAGACAATAAGATCCAGAGTAACATGCATCAGAAACCTACTTCTTGTAATGCCATTTTGCATGCAGATAGCACACATCCCAGACACCAGAAGAAAGCTATCCCTTTCGGTGAAATGATGAGGGCTCGCCGTAACTGCAGTGAAGATTGTCAATTTAAGCTATGCATTGAGGATATTGAAAGAAGATTTATCAACAGGGGTTATTCCAAACAGGATATTACTAAAGCTAAACAAAGGGCTAGAGCTAGAACTAGAGCATCTACCTTGAGGCCGTCTCACATTATGTCATTGAAAATACCAACTATTAGGATGATCACTGACTATACTCCTATCAGTAATATCTTACATAAGAGCTTAAATAAGCCCTGGCACATATTGAAAGCAGATAGGACACTGCAAGAGTTTCTCACTGATAAACCACAGATTACATTCCGTAGAGGAAAGACACTAGGCTCGATATTGAGTCTCAGTTATCCCACAAATAAACGACAGGAACCATGGTTGACACAATTTAGTAAAGGTTTTTATAAATGTGATATATGCAAGTTTGCAAGAGACAAAACCAAACAATTTAAAGATATTAAAGGACAAATGTATGACATCTTAACCAACATTAATTGCAGTACTAAATATGTAATCTATGTCATTACTTGTAAATGTGAAAAAATGTATGTGGGCAGTACGATAAGGGCTTTAAAAGATCGTGTCAGTGAACACATGAGAGCAGTGAAACAGAATGATATTAGATATCCAATTGCAGAACATGTTCACAACTGTACAGCACAGGGTCCATCAAAATAATTTCGATTTTTTGGTATAGAGCATGTCAAGCTAGATCCACGAGGTGGAAATAGAGTGCTCCAGCTGCGGAGACATGAGGCTATGTGGATCATGCGCTTGAGGGCGGTTGAGGAGGGTCTAAATTATGACCAAGAGCTACAGTATTTTTTAGGGGAATAGATAATGAAGAGCAGCGAGACAATCTTTTCTGTGCAATTTCAGTAAGTTACAATAGACAACTTTAGAGTATATTGTATACAATGGAAAATTAGGGTGTAACTTGAGTCACATGAGGGCCTAATATATTTGTTGTATGTACCTTTATACAAATGGCTATCACTATAAATATCGGTGATATTGTTAATGGTTGCACGTTCGGTGTTTATTATGGATATAATTGAAGAGATTCGTGGTAGTGCATTCTAATTAATTCCTAACTGGGGAATAACATATACTTGTTACTCCTTTTATTCCTATTTTCGTGGTACGTATAACTTCATTGGACTTGTATGCATTATTAAGCAATTTTAAAAACATTTTCAAGATGACGCCCATAGGTGTAAACGTGGGCAGTCACTTTTGTTTCCTATGAGTCTTATATGTTTTTCAACTTCATTGCGTACACGCACTTGCAATCAGACAGGTGGTATCACAATAGTTTTTGCTATATCAATCTATACTCGCTTTTTAATAGAGAACTTGTTACCCGAAGTAGATGTAGGTTTATACACATCTAACACTCTTTCAAGATGGCATTAGTATCAAGCCAAAGTTGGTAGTCACCTTGTTGATCTCTATACCTTGAAATACATGCTGGCTTTGCAGCCTCACCCCCTACAGATACCTGTATTCGGGTTGGCGGGAATATTGAGAGGTGAGTAAGTTTGTACCATGCCGGTAGTGTCTCTGTTGCTGATCGATAAAAATGACGTTTAGCAAGCTTGTACCATGCTGATAGCGGTTTCTTTTTCTGACTGGTAAAAATGAACCGGTCTTCCTGAATAATGCTTTGTTCTGATTTATAGGTCCCGGAACTTCAGGGAACTTGTTTAGAGCAATAATTATTCGTAGCGGAAAAATATCTTTTGATTGAGGTAAGACTTATATTGGGATTAACAATTTACTACCTGTGTGAACTGTCACATTGGATTAGCCTAATACCAAATCATTCTTTGTAGATCGTTGGGAATTACAGACGTTCAAATTAGGACGCTAATAACATGGAATTGTGAGGTGTATGCTTTACGCGCTGATAAAGGTGAGGAGAGTTTTTAGCAGGAACAAAAGTTAACACTTTGGATGATTGGCATGGTATACTCTTTATACTTTCTAGATTGGGGATTTTACAATTGGTTTTCTGTATTTGTAATTTTAGGGATCTTACCTCAAAGTTTGTGATTGTCACGAATATTTGAACTCTGAGGGAAGTTGAAGGAGAATTTTTCGAGGTAAGCTCAATTAGGACTTCAGCGGTTAAATATTAGAGTGATTGATTAGCTTGGCCTCATGTGTCTTGCAGTTGCTAACACTTGTATAATTTTTTTGCAATACTTTAGAAAAGAAGTTTTGAACAAAGAATAAGGTACTGGTTTATTATTACCCAGGGATTTCACTAAGCATGTCTCTTATTAGAGCAGTCGATATTAATTTACACTATAAATGGAAACTGTATTTAATGGGATTCAACAGATATATAAAAAATATGGTTTTTATGGACCACTGCATGCTATAAACGCTATAGAAATGTGCTAATAGCGTGTTTTAAAACTGAGCACTCTTAAAAGAGGCCATTTTGCATATTGTTTTGATTTTGTTTTTGTTTTTGAATTGTTTTAGATATCCACCTTAGTTATTTCATTCTACACTTGTTTGTACTTTGGGCTTCCTAAGTTTATATGGTATACAGAGATTGTAGATTCCAATTTGTTATTTGTATTACTTCCAGCCCTGAGGAAGTCGCCTGGGTTATTCCCTACTGCGAAGAAACCCGTTGGGAGTGGAAGACCTTATTGAAAATTAAAGAAGATTTGAAGCTCGAATTAATATTGTTCGTCTATAACTACTGTTATATGGTTTTTATATTAGCGTGTGCATCGACAAATGTAATTAGTTGAATCAATCTTTGATTGAGCCATTAGGGGATTGGGGTGGTATTCCCCTAGTCTGATAGCACCACAGAAACTTGATGTAGAGTTAGTTATTAATATTTTGGAATCTTGTTGGAGCGCTAGGTCTTTCCCTTACACCCAATCCTATATGCATAGATAAACACAACAGGAGCCCAATCCCTCAAGAGACGACCTATCCCAACATACCAACAGAGGCTCCAATACTACCTCTGGTCTCTCAACAACCTGGCATGGAATCTGATAACCCCAGTTCTCTTCAACCCAGTACAGAGTATGAGGATAATCTCAGTTCCCAATCGAGCAAAACTTACAAAGCCATGCAACTAGCTATCAGGGACATGAAGAACCTACTTCTCCTATCAGAAAAATGTCTTTTAAAACTGGAGCGCCAACAGAAATCCGATCACGATACCCACAATAAAATAAAATCTATCCCAATGGCAGTGACAAACAGACTATCCCGCTCTCGCAATCAACTCGGATATCTGACAGACATTGAGCTACAAGCCCTTGTGCTATCATATGAACCTTCACCCAATCCTCCCACTAAGTTAGAAAAACATCTCATTCAGTCAGTCCCAATTACCGCAAGCCGAACGGCAAAGACTAGCCTTAGAAGGCCAAACTTCAATAACCAAAGAATGTGATACTAATCCCCGCAAAGCAAGACTGACCACTCATCAAACCACAAAAACCTATTTCATGTCTACTACTCAACTGTAGATCAGCAAAGAAACATGCCGCGGACATAGCTGACCTCATCTTAAACCATGAAATAAACATAACTATTCTAACAGAATCTTGGCTCTCTGTCTCTTCCTCCCCATGCCTAGATCTATTAGTCCCCCCCAAACTATTGTATCGTGAGACTAGATAGACCTTGCAAAAAGGGAGGAGACATAGCCTGTATACATAGATCCGATATAACCATTACAAAAGTGCAATCTGACCCCATAGAGATTTGTGAATATCTCGGTCTGTCATTAAGATTCTCAGATAATCAAACTTGCAAACTTCACGCTTTTTACCACCCTCCCGGTAAAAACACCTTGTTCATAGACCAGCTGATAGAAATGATCACAGCAAACTCTACTCCCCATTCTAATGATATTTTTCTGGGAGACGTCAATCTTCACTGGGAGGATCATATCGACAATCAGATCAATCTACTCAAAACCTTCCTTGGAGAGCAATCGCTGGTTCAAGAATGCCACCTACCAACCCATTTGAAAGGCTCCACCTTAGACTGGATCATCTCGAAACAAAAAGCTGTCGACAAAATCGAGATCACCCCCTGCGACTGGTCTGATCATCACATCATTACCTTCCAAATACCCCACTTAAAAAAGAAAACCTCATCACAACCAATAAAACCCAGAAAATGGATTTGCAACACCAGAGGGCTCAATTTGGAAAGTATTGCAGCACGCTGTGAGGAAGAATTGCAACCTCCAAATAACATAGTAAATGTCAGTGACCTCACGGAATACTACAACAATCCAATGACGAGCATAATAGAGGACATAGCCCCTTTAAAACTCAAAAGGATCTGTGACAAAGACAAAAACCCCTGGTTTCATGGATCCCTCAATGAAGGAAGACAATCACTCAGACTCACAGAGCGGAAATGGCGACAACACCCTTCCTCACCACACTTAACACTACTAAGACAGGCTAGAAAGGTCTACAATAAAAGCATCCTAAATTAAAAAAAGACTTCATTAGGAAAGAACTGGATAATGCAAAAAACAGACCGAGGATACTCTTCCAAATACTAAAAGATCAATCCAATAAAACGGCCAAATCTGCACCAACAGCTACAATATCAAACATAAGCACTGAAGAATTCTCCTCCTTCTTTACAGCCAAAGCCATATCGATGGAGAGGGAGCTCAAAAAGGCAGCGGATTGCCCTTCAAGCAAGACGAACACCCCAGCCAAGCCTCATTTTCAACCAGTGCTGGAAAGACCTAAAAATAATGCGTTATGGTCAGAATTCAAGCCTGTCTCTGACAAAGATATCGCAAAGATTATCGCAACCATAAAACCAAACAATCACTTCAATGATTCTCTACCTGCAAAGTGCTGGTCTACAATAAACCATCTGCTCATTCCCTCACGGAAAAAGATTTTTAACGCTTCGCTATCGCCAGGCTCACTAACGGACTGCCTAAAAATAGGGCAAGTCACTCCAATTTTAAAAAAAAACAACAGAATCCCGCAGACTTGAACAACTTCAGACCAGTAACAAACATGCCCATGCTAGCCAAAGTCCTGGAAAAAAGTGTACAACAACAACTGAGCCAACACACCGCAGACTTCAAACTGCTGAATGACTTTCAATCAGGTTTTAGACCCAAACATAGCACTGAAACAGCAATACTGCACATAGTGAATGATGCTATACTTGCCCTCGACCGCAACAAAACCTGTCTCCTAATCCTGCTTGACCTTTCAGCAGCATTTGACACTGTAAACTATACTAAAATGCTAGATCGCCTGAAAAATAGGATGGGCTTAGAGGGTACAGTCCTAAAGTGGTTCAGCTCGTTCCTAGAAAACAGATCGCAAAAATTCATAGTAAACCAAACTTTATCTGATTCATCCAGAACATTTATTGGGGTACCACAGGGCTCAACACTATCCCCTGCTCTAGTCAACTTAGAAGTAAAGCCACTCACTGATATCTTACAGCAAGCAAACATCTCCTTCCACATGTACGCTGATGATACATGGCTATACATAAAGATCTCATCAACAGAAGAGCTCGGTATCATGAACCAAGCATTAAAGAAAACTGTCCATTGGCTAACCAGTAATCACCTCAAGCTTAACCCACAGCAAACTGAATTCCTCTTGATTTCTCCCCAGAAAACCACCACGAATTTCACGGAGTTGACCAAACTAATCACGGCGCTAAACTGTATCCCAAAGATTGTAGACTCAACCAAATCCTTGGGCATTATGCTAGACAAAAACCTGACCATGCTTGCACATATCAACACGATGGCAAAAAACACCCGCTTCCATCTAAGCTACCTCAGAAAACAAACCTTTCATAAACAACGCAGACCTTAAAACTGCAGTCCAGGCACTAGTCATATCAAGGATCGAGTACGGTTGCACAACACTAGCCGATCTTCCTAAGATCTCAACAGCCCCACTAAAAGCGTGTCTCAAGACTTATAACTGGATCCGGAAAATTCGACTATACCAACCCTCATCTGAAAGCGCTCAACTGGCTGCCCTACGAAGCAAGAATACATTTAAAAATGGCATGTATCACTCGCAAAGTGATACATTACAATATACCCAGGTACCTAGCTCAGAAAATCACTCTATCAGGAGGTTGTCGGGGTCCTCTTCCGAAAGAAAAAAAACTGATGATTGAGCTTTCTCTGGCGCAGCACCAAGAATTTGGAACGCTCTCCCCCCTAACTTAGAAAAATTTAGTCCTTCACGCCTTTTAAAAGCGCAGCCAAAACTTTTCTTCTGAGCAAATTCCTGCCATAACTCCAGCGGGCCGATCATTATCAGAGGACCCTCTTGTTTCATACAGACACTACCACACATCGACCATTAACGTCATTTCGATATCGATTTTGTAAATTAGTATGTCATGCACAAATGTCTCTATAACAATTCAATGTACAATTAATTTATGACCTTGTAACATAACTGTTGCTAGTAACTTACTATATAATGATTAGGTTTACTGAAGCTGCAAGGTGTTCGTGTTATCATAAGTGGATAACATTATGTGAATGTAAAGCGCTCTGATACCCTATTAGGGTCAAGTTCGCTTTATATAAAACACCAGAAATAAAAATTAAAATATCTATACAGGCCCAGTAGATCCATTATAAGACACTCTGCATTTACCTCAGAACCTATTATGAAGCAATCATCCCCATGCTGCTTATTCGTTTGTACCCAAGTCTAAATGATCTCTTCATTGTGGCCTTTCCCTTCTTCAATCAGTCCCCTGATTTAGAAAGGCTTGACAGGTGTTGGGGAAGGGTAAAGGGAGATGTTCCTTCTCCTTCATTATTTCCCTGTTGGAATGTAAACTGTCTCGGCCTGCACAAAATAGATGACCAGTCAATGTTTAGGAAGCCTCCTAAAATGAATCTTTTTTTATTGATTATCTTCAATTATCTTAATCCCTTCAGTGCCAAGATACATAAGGGCATTCGTTGAGTTGAGTAACAACTCAACCCAACTCATATCTTGCATGTGTAAAAATATTTATTGGGTGCACTTAGGCCCTAAGTATCGGTCCTCTGGCAACTTTACATGATAGGTTGTGACTCTTGCCATTTGATGATAGAGCATTGTACCCTGAGGCATAGCAAAGGTATCTGCTCCCTGTGGGTAGACTGAGAGATAGCTCAATGATGCGAAGCCTGAACACATAACTTATGTGTTAAGCAGAGGCATTCCTCTTCCAGAAAACACTTCTATGATCAGGTTCTCAGAGTACATTGTAAGATACAGGTAGAATTTGCTTCCATGTATGCCTTTTGTGTTCTGTCACTGGAATGGTGTCTATGCAGACACAGTACTCATGCAGTCCCCTTGTGCAGGTATTGCATATTGGAGTCCTGCCTTGCAAAGTAGATTGGGTCTCTGTGAAGCAGCAACATTCTGATTATATGTTTTAAAGGTTCCAGTACAAAAGAGTTGCACAATGAAAACACTACCTTGTTAACTATATCTTCCAATGTTGCAATGACAAACTGGTAACCCCATTCAAGGTTGTCCTTTTATCTAACCAGGCCAGACTGATTGCAATCATTCTTATAGATATTTATGAACAGCCATTAAAATAAATGTGGTCATTCATATTAAAGGAGTTTTGTAGCAATTGTAACAAATGTTGCATTTATAATGCACACTGTCCCTGCAGGATTTCAAAAGGCAACATTTAGATTTTATTGGATTTCACACTTTGTGCTGGGGGCCTCATAAAGGAATCGAACAGGTGGTTGTCATTACATACTATTAGGTGGCATTCTCTGTTTGCAGTACATTGACCATCAGCCACACATTCTCTTTGCTCTGGAGTCTGAAGCAATGCTTGTTAACTTTGTATGCTAAAACACCATATGTTGCAAAGTTATTTCAAGGTAACTCATTTTTTCCCAGTTCTTTTGGCCTTGTAGATTTCTGCATGGATGTAGCTTTGTCATCTCAAGTGAGAACTGCTCATTGTGGGGTGCTGTTAAAACAAGAGCACAGATACTTTGCAAAGCAATAAATAGGTGGTAATATTGCCAACTAATTAATGCTCAATTATTTGATTGGATTGGTATATTTTTAGATTGGTATATTTGTTAAAGAGCCAGGTTTTTAGCACCTTTCTGAAGGACAAAAGTGATGAGCTGCTCTTTATGGTGATGGGAAACTGGTTCCAGATCTTCACTGTCCCTAACAGGAAGCTTCTTCCACCCCAGCGGACCTTCTTTAACTTGGGTGTCTGCAGAAGTTTTGTATGGGCAGATCTTAGACTTCTGGCCGTCGCATACCATTTCAGATGCGTCCTCAAGAATTGCGGCCCTGTGCCATGTACAGCTTTGAAGGCCAGACATTGGGATTTAAACTCAATCCTTTTTTTCAACCGGGAGCCAATGGAGGGCTCTTACACCATGGGAGACTGATTTGAACCTCGGAATATCTAGTACTAATCTGGCTGCAGCATTCTGCAAACGCTGCAGTCTTAGTAGACCTCATGTATAGGGCTTTCCCATAGTCCCATCTCGGAAGAGCCAATGCTGTAACCAGAGTTTTGATTGCATTGGGAGGGATAAATGGACGGATTTTTCTGATCATTTTTAAGATAAACCAGATGGTAGAGGAGAGCCTATTGATTTGACTATTACATGTTAGTTTGTCATCAAAGATGACTCCAAGATTTTTGACGTTGGACACTGGGGAAGGACAATCACCCAGATTGGCAGGCCACCATCTGGGCGACCAAAAGGATGAGTCAGAGCCCAACAGCAGGACTTCAGTCTTTCCACCATTCAATTTCAGGCAGTTGGACTTCATTCATTGGTTGACTTGCAACATGCAGCCGTTGAAACGGTCGACAGTCTCCTCCATGTTGCTTGAGACTGACACCACCAACTGGGTGCCGTCTGCATAGGAGACAGCCGAGAACTTAAACTGCCTGATGATTGAGGCCAGGGGAGCCACATATACATTAAATAATGTGGGGCTCAGAGACGAGCCCTGAGGCACCCCACAACCAGTTTGAAAGATTTGGATGAGAAGGCTTCCAGTTCAATGGAGAATGTTCTGTCGGCTAGGTAGGACAATAACAGTGAGAGGGCGGAATCTCGGATCCCCAGCTCCACCAGTCTACTGGCTAATATTTCGTGGTTCACTGTATCGAAGGCCACCAATAGATCTACCAAGATCAAGGCGTCCTTGCCCCCTGAATCTAGTATTGTCCGAAGTTCCTCAGCCGCCGTGACCAAAACTGTCTCCGTTCCATGTCCTTCTCCAAACCCGTATTGTCAATGATCTAGGGGGTTCCTGGAAAAATGTGTGCAGTGAGTTGTGCATTGAGAAGTTTCTTGAGTACTTTTGCCGGAAATGGAATTCTAAGGTCAAGTTTCAGCTTTTTTAAAAGAGGAAGAAGTGAGGCTATCTTCCAAGGATCTGGGAAGAAGCCTGATTGAATTACCTTATTGAACACCAAACTTAGGTGTTCACTTAATATTTCCAGAAACCGATGAAGTAGAGGAGGGCAGGGGTCTATTGGGGCTCCTGATTTGTATGTTTTCACCTTCTGAATGATTTGTTGTAGTGTGGGGGGAGAGAAGGTGAAAGCTGAAATGGTGGCAACGGGATCTGGGGCTGTTGGAGTGATCTTGGCGACTGAGCTAACACTATCCCTGAAGGAATTATACACCGTCTCAACTATATCTATGAATGACTGACCCAGTAGATTGCAAAATTCTGCGCTGCTTTCCGTCCGAGCCATTCCTGGTAGTTTAGCTAATTTTTAACTGTAGAGAAGAGCTCACTGCAAGAGTTCCTTGCCTCACGGATCTTTGTCTTAGGAATGGAAGATGCATTAGGAATCAAATCTAAGACTTACCAGTCACAAATTCCAAAATCAGTTGTGCTCCGAGATCTTAACTTGTTCCAGGCCTCAAACAAGCTTATGTTGCAACGTCCTAATAAGCAGACTGAAAATGTCACTTTGTAAACAATTACATCTTTCTGAAGATGGAATTAATGGCCAAATGCACTACTGAAACATTATGAGATTTCGTAATTGCGACGTTTTGCAACTCACAATTAGGAACTCGCAACATATGATGAACCAATGTGTCTCAGACACATTTAGTAATTCCCAATGGGGAGGCAACTGATCTGCCTCATCAATATTCATGAGACATGTTGCAATTTGTGACCCATTGGCAAGGGCCTGTAAACACAGGTTTGGAGGCCTGATGGGGTCAGCCGATAACCATGTCTGTGATTGCTTTACAAATAGAGCAATAATGTTTTTAAATGCAGCCCATTTTCCTTATAGGGAAATGGGATACATTTTAAAAATAAAAGTTTCCTTATCATTTTTAAGGGTAGGCAGTGGTCCGTGGCCCTTGGCGACACATTTCCTGTTTGGAAATCGGTTATCACCTCCTTCACAGAGTTAGTAAAATATGAAAGTTTTGCGACTGCATTCCAGTTCATCCATCCCCCTGCGACTCGCTACTAACGGGATGCACTTGACACGCCCTTTCCTAATACTGACTCGCAAACACTAATTTGCAAGTCACTAATAGGTTACTGACTCCCAAAATAGAGTTAGTACATGCCATACAACTGTTTACCGGTCGCAAACTGCCTGATTCTCCGTTTGCAACCCCTAAAATGGGTTGTACAAGTAGCCCCATATTTTTTGTTAATCTCATTGTCGAGTACTGGAAATTTGTATTGAAATCTGTAGTAGCTGCTTTTTAACTGTCAAATCACTTATTTCCCTTTTTTAAAGACCTACTAGTAGACAATATAAATTGTCAAAGCCACTGAAACATATTTGTTGTAATTGTATCGGGTTTAATCAATGTTTAAAATGCACTATTTATTACTCTATTTTCATGTATTGTCTCTGAGGATTGCTCTGCCGCATTTCTTGAAGTGTTACTCTGTCTCCATTGGAGTTATGCATTTTATATAACTCAATTTATAATGTTTTGAACCTGAGGGAACCTAAAAAATGTTAAAGACACAGTCTGGTAGCTATAGTATAATGATTTTGAACATAATAAGGCTCAATCCTTGGAATAACTTCTTCATGTATTAATATAATGGGGTTCAGCAGTCACAGGGCACAATCATGAGATTCAGGCTTGTTCCTCCTTTTGCCAACCTCCTTATGGATTGGTATAAAAATGAGCGTGTGTACAGAAAGAGGATGTAAACAGTTCAATTTTGAGGCTACAGAAAAATTGTCTGGATGCAAGAATGTCAGAAATGGAAAAGTAATGCTGAAGATGATGTAGTCAAATTCAAAGTCATGGCCAAGGAAATTGACACTTTGAAAACAATTAAAAAGATTTCGAATTAGAAACAGAAATAACAATCTGTACATTTATTGTATTCCAGAAGGATTGGAAGCATCACTGTCTATTAACCCCTGAGGTGCTAAGGACGTGCTGGACATATCCTAGCAGCCACCAGCAGAGGTAGCTCTGTGCTCTCCCCCATCACAGGCCCCCACCATGGATAGTAGTGAAAGCTCTTCTGCTGCCACCCCAACCTCTTTCCCATTGATGTGATGTCAGTACATGCATGGCATGTCTAAGTGATCAACAGATGCCATGGAATGTGCGGGAAGCCATTTACTTCCAGTGCATCAGGCAAGGAGGATGTTCAGGTGAGACCTCCCACGGAGGTTCAGTAGAAGGAGAGACAGTGGGGCACATTGAAGAATTGTTCCTTTCCCCTGTGTCTCTCTAAAGTGCATTGCTGCTGTGGATCGCAAGTTGGACAACTTTCGTGCATCAGAAATGCACCACTGGACAACAGGGAAGTAATTTCTTTGTGGTAGAAGTAGCCCCTTCGGCAAATGTCACTCCCTGTTTAAAAGAGACTATCTCTTTTTCATGCCTCCTGGGGCCAGATCATCAGTTTTTAGGCTGATCTGTCCCCCGGGGAGGTGGGAAGCGACCCTTGAACGGCACATTGATGTTTTTTTAGGGGTGGAAACCCACTAGACACCAGGGAAATGAATCTTTTATTTTTAAGAAGAGGTACACCTTGGGGAAGGGTCGCTCCGCAAATCAGGGATCTATGTTTTGGCCATTGTTGGGGCAGATTGGACATTTATTAGGATAATTGCTTCAAAGGGAGGGGGAAAGCCACTGAATACCAGGGAATGTTAGTAAAGCAATTGGGTAATGTCCCTTTGGGCAGGGGGCAGTTCCCAAAAAGCATTGAAACATTTTGTGTCTGTTTTCCAACCCCTTGGGAGCAGATCTGTTGAATGTATGAAGTTACAACGCATACATTTACAAGGCATACCTTTACAACACAGTTTTTACATCGCAACATCCTTTACAACGCATTCCATTACATCGCATTATACCTTTACAATGCATACCATTACAATGCATACAATTACATCGCATTTAAGGTAAGTGTTGGATAGTATAGAGGTAATAATTACAATTCTAACTCCAGTGAGTGCAACAGTAGGGTAACTGTTGGATAGTGTAGGGGTAAAAATTGCTAGTCTAACTCCAGTGAGTGCAACAGTAGGGTAAGTGTTGGATAGTGTAAGGGTACTATGTGTTGTAATGGAATGCATTGTAATGACTTGCGATGTAATGCCTGCGTTGTAGTGACATGCGTTGTAATGACATGCGTTGTAGTGACATGTGATGTAATGGCTGCGTTGTAATGACATGCAATGTAAGGAACGATGCGATGTAATGACTGCTATGTAAAGGTAGTGTGATCTAATGACTGCGTTGTAAAGGTTGTTTCCCGATCTGTCACTTTTATGGCTGATCTGCCCCCTAGAGGGGTGGAACACCCCTATACACCAGGGATTAGTTCTATTTATGCATGTTAGAGAGCGGACCTGTGGGTAAATGTTGCTTTTCAGAAATAGTAGGACATGTTTTGGCCATTCCAACCCTCACTGGGGACAGAGTGGTCATTTGTTAGGCTGATCTGCCTCCTGGGGGTGGAACACAACTAACCATGATAGGTTGATAATATTTCTGCATGTTTGGGAGCGGCCTTGGGTAAGGGTTGTTTCACAAAACTATTGGGACAGGTTTTGGCCATTTCGGCCATTGAGAGGCAGAGTTGACATTTTTCAGGCCTATCTGTCTCCAAGGGGTGCTGAAAACCACTAAACACTAAGGAATTTGTTTTCAGATATTATGGAAGGGGCCCCTTCAGCAAGGGCACTTCCCAGTGTTGCCCACACATGTCCTTTGTTTTCAGTTGCCATCTGTCAGCCCACAGAACACCACTAGGCACCAGGGGACACATTTTTGTATGGTGAGCTGGCTTTTGGCTGGCGGAATATGTGGATTGGAGTGTGCCTGGCTGTTTGGATGGTGGTGTGTGTAAACTGGTGTTTGGTTTGCATTTGGCTGCTGGCTGGAGTATGGGTTACTCCCCACTGGGTAACACATTTGTTGCCATTTTGTGTGCCCCCAATGGGGTCAGATTCGACCGGTGAGACACTGATTTACCCATAGGGCAGACTTCATTGTGTTTTATGATATTAACTGGTTATTCTTGTCATCATTTGCATTTGCCCACGTAATGTTTTAATTAATTTTATTGCAGTCCAAAGCTTTTTATTCCTTGGTGGCGACTACTACTTGCAGTTTTGGCATTGATAGATCTGCACTGTTTACTTCAAATAAGTGTCATTGAAGCAAAGGTGGTGGTGTTCCCTAAGGGAAATATCCGCACATTCAATATGACATTCAATTATTGTTTTTGTAAAGCGTGTACAAGTGATATCATTGGGTGCTCTACCCTAAAAGAGCCTACCACCAAAAGACTCTAATAGCACGAAAAGGAGAAATTTCCGTGCACCAACTTATTATAACAAATTTAGGGTTCCTATGGCACACCTTCGTATATATAATAGATCTATAGATATTCAAGATCAAGTGTATAAAAACTATAAAGGATAATTTTCCCTTCTTCTTTTTCACATTAGACAAAATACAATAACAAGATACAAAATACAATACAAGAGACGCCGATCCGCGTGCTTACGTGCCGAAGATGAATCTTCGGCACGTAAACACGCGCATCGGCATCTCTATTCACTTTTGTTTGGTGACATTTTATCATATTTGTACCGTGGAACATTGATGAAAAATTGATGAATGCAGGAAGCCTGATAATGGCATTTTTTTGACGAATTGTGTCTTCATGTGAGAGTTTTCTGAAGGGTATATATTTATACCTACTCATGAGTCATTTTACAAAGCTCATCATGCTTTAAAGAACTCGAGCTACTACTATTATATGATATGCAGTTGTATATTTAAAGGCCTTGAGAAAGTCTTAGAACAAGACGAAACACGTGTTGGCTATAATGTGCTGGGAATATTTTTTGAAAACAATGAAATATCTTCACGGACAAGAATAAAGAAATACAGATCTTCACTAAAATCGGATCGTGTTGAATCAATGTTTTGAATCCCTGTTATTGTATTTTGTCTAATGTGAAAAAAGAAGAAGGGAAAATTATCCTTTATAGTTTTTATACACTTGATCTTGAATATCTATAGATCTATTATATATACGAAGGTGTGCCATAGGAACCCTAAATTTGTTATAATAAATAAGTGTCATTGCCCTGCATGAATGTGTTTTTTAATTATGTAATAATAGCAGGATATTTAGCTTCTATTTACTATGAGTCAAATTAATTTTTGTGAATTGTTGTGCCTTCTGTGTAATTTATTGTTTGTTTTTCCTTTCTAATGGAATATCATTGGTGCTTGCTCTGTCTGTGCAGAGTAGGTGTAGTTGATCCTCAGTATAGCTGTTTATGGCAAGTGAGAGGCAATTTTTGAACTAGAAAGTTCATTGAGTAGCTTGTACTGATCATTATATGTCAATAGTTATATTTACTGTTTGATACAGCCACAGTTTCTTGAGTTGGAATTTGGCACAGTGTTGTTTATTGCTGTGTTTCATTAGTAAACATTACGGCTCCCCCACGGGCTGACTGCCCAGCAGGACGTGGTTTGCTTTTTGAATCTGATTCTGAACATGGCTCTGAGACTGACTCTGCATCTGAGGCAGAAGGTCAAGTTGATTCTGGCAGGGAATTTTCTGTTTGAGAGGAATCATCTGATGATGAATCCACTATTAATGCAGATGAAGTGCCACTTTTAGAGCAGTACACTGACATCCCAGTAGTGCTATAAGGACAGGCTGGATGGAAGACGGGGGCTGTAAGGCTTTCTATTGGAAGGATTGCCTCTAATATGGTGTAGCATGTTTTGCCTGCCTTTAGTGGGTCTGCACGGTGTATAGTCAATACAGAGACGTTTTTGCCTATCAATTTATTCCAACTGTTTATTTATGATGTGTTTTTGGATGATATTGTTGAGCAGATTAATTTGTCTGCAGAACAGCTTTTGAGGGACAACATTGCGACACTTAAGGACCACTCTAGAGCTACCCAGTGGACTCTCAGAAATCTCCATGAAATTAAGCAGTTTTAGGGTTTAACTTTATTGATGGGATTGCTAAGAAAGTCACCATTGTCTTTATATTGGTCAACAAGTACTTGAATGGCAACTGATATATTTCCAGCAACCATAAGTCTAGGGCGGTATTTGCTTCTGCAGTGGATGCTGCATTTTGTGGATAATGCTATAGCATTGCCATGAGATCACCCTGTTTGTGACCGTCTCTTCGAGATTCAGATTGTTCTTGACCATTGAATAGATTGTTTCTCAGAGCTCTATGTTCCAGGGTAAGATATATTTTTGGATGATTTGGTCCTGTTCAAAGGCGGTTTGGTTTTCAGAAAATACATTCCCAGCAAGAGAGCACGTAATGGTACGAAGATGTATGTGCTGTGTGAAAGTGCCACTGGATATGTGCCGAATTTCATTCTTCAATTGACCCCTCAGAGTAAGTAAAACATTGTGTGGGAACTTACCAGAGGACTTTCTAATAAAAGTGACCATTTATGGGCACTGTGGCACAATCCACTCTTACCAATAAGGTGATTCGAAATATCCTTCTAATCCTGGTCTATGTGTGTCAACATGTTTTAACTTGTACCATACATAACTCAAGTTTTGGGAACAACAATGAGAGTAAAAGGGTACTGAATATGTTCTGCATTGCTATATATTTTCTGTTTAGATACCCAGTAGGCAGTACCTTAAGTATGCAGTCAATTACTTCTTCTTCTTCTAATAGGATGGTCTATTTGAAAATTGTATGTGATCTATTCATTGTGGGAGTGTTTTAGAAATTAAAGTGATATGGCACATCATAATGTTGTCTGACTGGTGTTTGGATGGTGGTGTGTGTGGACTGGTGGTGTGTGTGGACAGCAAGTCCCTGCACTATCACACTGCCAGCAAAACACAAGTTCACACAAACTGTGAGCTCCCAGGCTGTGAGATTGTTATATCTGAGCTGGCATCTGGCTGGCAGTGTGTGTGGCTAGTGGCGGGCCTCCTGCTGGCATCTAGCTCATGGTGTGTGTGTGTGGGTAGTAACTTGCTGCGGGTCACTACAAACACATCACCAGCCAAATGCCAGTCCACACACTCCAACAGCTGCCAGGCTGTGTGATTGCTGTGCCAGGCGTGTGGGTGTATAATAGCGATGGGCCCTTGAATGGCACAGTTTGTTGATGCGAATGTTGTAATGTGCTGGGCAAGTGGGCAAGTGGCGGACGGTGTGACTGGTTTTGTGTGTGTGATTTATAAATGTTGTGTGAAGTTAGAAAAACTGTTTACATGTTAATAAATAGAATGACACCAAAATGAATTAAATCCCTTCAGTAGCACCGCAGTTAGGAGTTTTGAAAGTTCTTGGTGAAAAATAGCACCTATAGATGAAAACACAAACTGCAATTATCTGTTTGCGAGAGACCATTGCAAAGTCAAAAGTTAGCGCTGACCGCAATGGAGCATGGTTCCAACACACAAGCTGGATCGGGCCCGGTCTTGGCTTACCTTGAGACTTAAAAGAAATTTTAAAGAAAAAGTTCCTGAAAAGGTAAAGTTGAATGGGGCAAGGCAGCTTGCGGTTTCCCAGGAGGATGTGGCATTGTCTGAGAGCCACTGGAAACTTGCAGTGAAGATTGCTACCTTCAGACTTCGATGCTTTTTTTGCAAGTCGAAAATATCCAGCAAGACGAAGTTGCAGGAGGTATCCAATGAGGGAAGCAAGGCAAGCCTAAAGCAACAGGGCAGTTATCTAGTAGCAGCCTGGCAGTCCTCTGAGGTACAAGGCAGGGGTCAAGCAGTAGGGCAGTCCTCTGGGGGTCCAAGGAAGTCCTTCTGATATCCTGCACAGGTCCAAGAGTGTACTGAAGGGTTTTTCTAAGGGTCCAATATTAATGGTGCTGGAAAGTTCCTTCTTACCCCTGCAAAGACTTCAAGATGCCTAGGGTTACAAAAGACTAATGTTTGGTTTCATTGTGTGTACTGTAGGCAAGGCCTTTTAAACTGCAAGTGAGGCAGGGACCCGCTGTCCCCACCCATCCTACCTACAGATCAGCCCTAATGAGTGTCTCACTGTATGGGAGAAGCAAACAAAGAATAACAACAGGGTCTTGTGATACATGGCACTGGCAGCAAGCACCAAATGGATAGTACAAGAAAATGCCAACTTTTCAGAATTGTAACTTAAAAAACGATTTTACCATTAAAGAGGGTTTTAAATTACAATTAATTTGCAACCAAACATAAAATTTCTACCTGCTCACAATTAAAAGTCAGACATTATTAAATGTAATAAGGTAACCCATGTTATCCTAAGGGAGAGGTAGACCTTACAGTAGTGAACAATTAATTTAAGAGTTTTTCAGAACCAGGATATGCAAAACCAAAAAACACATCCAACTTTTTAAATACAATGCACCCTACCCCATGGGCAGTTTAGGGCCCATCTTAGGGATGACTTAAATGTATGACAAAGAAAGGTTTAGTCCTGGAAGATGGTTTATTTTGCCAAGTCGAATTGTCAGTTTAAAATTGCACTAGAGGCTGCAATGGCAGGCCTACGACATGTTTTATCATGCTATTTTAGTGGGTGGCACAATGACAGCTGCAAGATCACTAGTAGCATAACATTTTACAGGCCCTGGGTTCATATGGTACCATAAACTAGGAACAAGTAAATTGAATGTGGCAATCAGGAGTAGGCCAATTGTACCATGTTTTAGGAAGAGAGCACAAGCACTTTAGCACTGGTGAGCAGTGGTAAGTACACAGAGTCTGAATGTCCACAAAAATGAATTCAGACAGCACGGGGGTGAAGGCAAAACATTTTGGGTCTAGCACCAGTAGCAGAGAAGAAGCTAATAGGACATTCAAAATTATATTGAAAGAAATTAAACAATTCTAACGTAACTATTGTTCCTTCAAATGGAATAAAAAAACCCATACAAATTATTAGCAGATAAACTTGAACTTGACAAAAGATCTACTGAAGCAGCATTTTTGTTTTTGTTAAAACTTCATTCTTGATTTTACTGTGGTCAAAATAGATTCAGAAAATTCTTAGTAAAGTATGGAATTAAGGTCTTCAATGATAAAGAAATACTTCAAATTACTATAGAACACTAGATATGCCAGAAAACTGACCTTCAGAGAATGAACTTAACAAATACTTTGAAGGTTTAGGCTAGAAAGAGGGAAAATGTTTTAATTTTAATAGTATCGATACAATTTTGGAAAATGGGGGAGTTTGTGAAACCCTTAATAAAGAAAAATCACCAGGGCCAGATGATTTTACAGTCAGATTCTTTCTACAAGTTTCAAAGCAACTAACTCCTACATGTGTTGTTCTATAACATTATTTTTGTTTCTACTGGACAAGTTAAAGGCACTGTTCCAAAGGCTATGTAATGTTTAATTCTCAAGAGGGAGAGATGCATCTTCTGGTAAAAATTAAAGGTCTCTTTTATTGATTGATGTCAGTTGTAAGATCCTTGCTAAAGCACTGGCTTTATGTGCTCAAAGGATTAGTCCAGAAATAATAAGGCCTGGGCAAAGGTGAAAATATTTTTGGTCATGTTAATTAGGATTTCAGGTTGAAGACTCTTCAGTTACATGGTTTTGGGCCAAATATACTTAATTATATTCTTTTCATTGTACCGGTCCCTAGAACTTCAGTTTGTATTAATGGACTCTTAGCTCCACCTTTCGCTTTACATTAGGGAATGCAAAGGGTCCATTTCATCCTATTTATTTTTTCTTTCGAGGCATTTCTTGGATGCATAAGACAAATCAGATTTTCTTCTTTAGATATCATTCCAAATCTAAAAAGATTACATTGACTAAATATTTCCAAACTAAAACTGTCTTTGCCACCTTCCTTTAAGGGTTATCCAAGTTTTCAGAGGGTTCAAGATATAAATGTAAGGTTGATAAGTTGGAGGTTTTACCTCTTAATACATATTGTATTCAATAACCTTTTCAGCAAACTGGTGTACACTGAGACAGAACAGAACTAAAATGTTCATGAATTTGGTAACTTGGTATTCTAACTTTATCTGTAACACCCTAAATTTAATTTAGATGAAATAGTAACTAGAATTGATCTAACAGTTAGATGGTCTCCACTTTTCTTTCTTGATGGGGTTGTTTACATGGGAATTGGAAAATACAATGACCACTGAACAATGCGTCTGAACTACGCATTCCATTTACAACGCAAGTCGTTACAATGAAATGCGTTAGGTCAAGCGGCATTGGACGTTCAATGCTTTCCCTACTTTTACGGTGACTGGAGTTGGAATAGTAAATTATACTGTTCCAAAGTCCAGCACCCCGTCTAAGGCAAGATGTTGTAATGACTTGCATTGTAAATGGAATGTGTGGTTCAGACACATTAATAGTTCCGTCCGCATTGTTAAGGAACAAGTGGAAAATTAATGCGTAGTTGTGCCATGCAACCTATTTAGATACTATCAAAATAATGTTTCTTGCTATTTTCTATTTCTTTCTAGCGATGTTACTGATTAAGATTAATGGGCCCTCAATCTCTACCATAGATAACACATTGTATAAATATCTCCTGAATAATAGAAATCTAGGATTTTGCTGAATATGCTTAGAATAACTAAACTTAATGGGGCAGTCAATTTTTCAGAATTTGTTGAGTACCATCATGCTTTCTGTCTCAAACAACTTTGGTATATACCACAGCTATTGTATTGTTTCCAGGGGAAATGATGTTATTTCCTTGAACAGGATACTCTTTATATAAATTTTGTTTATTGCACTGCCTCCCTAGTGGTTTTTAAATCTGACAATTCCTTTATTCCCTTCGACTATTGAGGCCACTTTTTACTGATTTTGTGTCACTCCAAGATAAGTTTATTTCTAGTATTTTGTGGTGCAATAATAATATTACAGTCCATAATGTGTTTTTCAAAAGTTTGGAATTCATGGGGATTCAATACCCTTTCTCAACTCTTTCAGGAGTCAATGAATGTCTCTTTTTCCAAGTTAGTTCATACAAATATATTACTAACTTCATGTTGTAAAAAATATGTCACAGTAATTGATTTGATATCAAGATATTCACAAAGTTTGTCTACTCCCAATAATGAGGTAAGCCAAAAAAAACGAATTAGTAAGAGAAATAATATTAGAGAACATGATTCAAGCATTTGTAAATTTCAAATTTTTAGTTCATAAAGAAACTATTAAACCCACATAGAACAGCAATGGAAAAATGATTAGAATTTTAACTGGCCTCTGAATGTGTGGAACATGATTTGGGCTAATATTCCCTCCACATCACCCCCTGGAAGCACTACTTATACATTGTTTTTTTCTATAATCTATTGTTCTATACACCAGCCTATCTTTATAGAGTAAAATTGCACAACATGATAATTGATGGTCATGTAGTTCCTCCTCTGGCACACTCATGCATGTATTTTTATAATGCAAAAACAACAGTTGATGGACAGAATGCAGAACAATGTCATACATTCACCCCAGTACAGAGATCTGGGCCTAAATCCATCGTTTTTTTGTTCACCATGACATTCCAGTTTGAACCCACCCATATGCAAATCAGTCTTGACTATGTGCCTCATGGGAACAGTCCAGCCCGAACTGCCAAGCCAGGTCCTCCCTGGACTGGAAACAAGCATCCTAGGACCGGTTTCAGGGTTTCACCCCTCTTCAGCCAGGATAGCTTGATTCTAGTGGCATAGAGAGCACGGGACTCACGTCTGAGCATACCCGTCCCACTCGGGGTGACAAATGCAAAAACAACAGTTGATGGACAGAATGCAGAACAAGGTCATACATTCACCCCAGTACGAAGACCTGGGCCTAAATCCATTGTTTTTTTGCTCACCATGCCATTCCAGTTTGAACCCAGCCATATGCAAATCAATCTTGACCCTGTGCCTCATGGGAACAGTCCAGCCCAACTGCCGAACCAGTTCTTCCCTGGACTGGAAACAAGCATCGTAGGACTGTTTTTGGGGTTTCACCCATCTTCAGCCAGGATAGCTTGATTCCAGTGGCATGGAGAGCACGGGACTCACGTCTGAGCATACCGATTTACAGCTCCTTGCGCCACATTTGCGTCACTTTTCCCATGTTAAAAGTGACGCAAAAGTGGCGCAAGTGGCGTGTAAATCTGCCCCACTGTATTCAAGATAGCCTGGCTGATGTGGGTTATGAACTGGAAACCGGTCCCAGGATGCTTGTTTCCGGTACAGGGAAGACATGACTTGGCAGTTCGGGCTGGACTGTTTCCATGAAGCACAGGGTCAGACTGATTTGCATATGGCCATGTTTGAACTGGGGTGGTGGAGTGAGCTAAAGAATGATGATGGATTAAACCCAGATCAGTTGACTGGGGGTGAGTGTTTAATTTGCTCAAACGCTCCGTCCATCACCCCCTTTGGTATCGCTTTGTTCACCCTATGTTGGCAGGGTATGCCCAGACGTGGGTCCCTTGCTCACTTTGCCACTGGATTCAAGATAGCCTGGCTGATGAGGGTTAGGAACCCGAAACTGGTCTCAGGATGCTTGTTTCCCGTCCAGGGAAGACATGGCTTGACAGTTCGGGCTGGACTGTTCCCATGAGGCACAGGGTCAGACTGATTTGCATATGGCCATGTTTGGACTGGGGTGGTGGAGTGAGCTAAAGAATGATGATGGATTAAACCCAGATCAGTTGACTGGGGGTAAGTGTTTGATTTGCTCAAATGCTCCGTCCATCATCCCCTTTGGTATCGCTTTGTATTTTTATAATGTCTTAGTATTTATAAATTTTGGATACAGGTCTGAGAAAAAGAATTACACATATAAGCAGTCACACAATACCCTTTTTACTTATTAAAATGTTCTAAGGAGGATGCCACGAACATTATAAGTATCTGACTATTTGGCCAAAGATAGTAGATATATTGATCGCTATCACCAATAAGGTTATTACTTTAATTTGGAAATAAGCTGATAATGTTTTATATAGAACCTGGTGGAATCTATTATGCAACAGACATTGATTAGACATGTATAATGTAGAACCTTAGAAACTGGCAATTATGTATGAAAATATTTGGCAGCCTGTAATCAATTATCTTGATAAATCGTACTAATTTTTATTTTCAGCAGAAAAAAACTGAAAATCCCCCCTTAGTATTTTAGGGGCCAATTCACAGAACTAATCTGTGACAAAATCCTAAACTTACTACTTTTGGTAGTCACAGAAGGCATTTAGTACTAGTAAAGTTAGGATTGCTAACTTTACTACTACTAACTTGAGACAAAAGCCTAAACTTACTACTTTTGGTATTCACAGAAGGCATTTAGTACTAGTAAAGTTAGGACTGCTACCTTTACTACTACTAAATGCCTTCTGTGAATACCAAAAGTTGGATGTTTAGGATTTTGTCTCATATTAGTTCTATGATTCGCCCCCTAGATTTTTTTTTTAATTATTATTTTTATTGGTTTCATTATAGAACAAAGTACATACAATGGAGGCCACAGTAGCATCATAAGTAGGCATATCAATACAACAGATCACAACAGCACAAAAGAACAATGATGTTCAAAAGCATAAATCAGGCTTGCAGGGAATTTCCATAATACAGCGTTAGGTAGAATATCATTTTGCGTGGTTTTTTCATGTCACTCCGTTGACCAATGTCTCGTGTGAGGTCCAATCCCTACTCAATGACCCTGCTTGTGTGGCCCAGATTCCACGCCCTTTGTCTCTCAACAGCCTATGTTCCCGCCTCTTATGACAGTGCCTCATTAGTGGCAGTCTGTAGATCTGTTACAGCATCATCAGTTTTGCTTAAAAGGTATGTCTGGCACGGTCCCCAGTAATTCCTGGGTCTACTTCTGGGGGGAAGCAATTCGCTATATATGTATTGGTCTGCGTATTGCAATACAGCATGTCCACATGCCATTCTTTAACTCCTGGAAGCGGACCTCTCATCCAGCGCAGTGCCACCCGGCGCTTAGCCAGTAAAAGTCCGATAGCTAACAATGGACACAATTTTTTCTCTATAGGGAGATCCCAACCAAGAAGTGCCATCTTAGGGTCTGGTTCCAAGTCTGCACTAATAATAGTTCCCAACTCCTGGAAGACTTTCCTCCAATATGCATATATCCCTGGGCATTGCCAAGCTCTGTGCCAGACCCCGCACCTTCCACACCGCATCTGTGGCAGCGGGAGCTTTCCGCTAGTACATACCGGAATTGGCGCTCAGAGGTGCAGTAAGCTCTGTGCAAGAATTTTAAATGAATAAGTCTGTGCCTCCCATTGAGAGAGACCGACCGGGTGCGGGTGCAGCAATACTGCCACTCTTTATCGCTGAGAGGAGTGTCCAAGTCACGCTGCCACTCTAACCTTACTCTTAGGACTTCAGACTTGTGAGTGTCTTGCAGGCTAGTGTAGAATTTAGTGATCAGCTTAAGAGGTTCCTCGACTTTGATAAGAGTGGCGAGTGCCTCCATAGCCTGCGGTTCCAGCAAATCATCACCAATAAGGGCACGCCAATCTGAAGAAATGGAATAATGATGTGCCCCCTGGCTGCTTGTCTGGCTGTTGTAATGCTTTGCGGGTCACTAACGAACCATCTCTGAAAAAATCACCAATCTAATTAATGCCTATAGCTTGCAGTGTGTACCTTGCTCCACCATCTTGGCCTAGCGGGAACCACAAATACCACTGGAGGGGCATTTCCGGTGTATATAGGAAAGCGCCTGCTTGCCTATGTAGTAGTGTTTGCCAGGCTTGTGTAGTTACAGCTATGGAATCAAAGACTTGTTTTCTCCTAGGGGCTGGATGGGTGAGTCTTTGGAGCAGAGAAAGAGGTTCCGCTGCATTCCTTTCCAGGTCCAAAAACGGTGTATCGCGTGTGCCGTGTATCAAGTAGTGGGCGAATAGGGCATGTATCCAGTAGTGGGTGAACATGCTATTCGCTGCTCTATAATACTTCTCCAAATCAGGAGCTCCCAGCCCGCCTAATTCGTAAGGTAAAGTAAGTGAATCCCACTAAATGCGACCCTGTTTACCAGCCCAAGCACGCTGTATCAGTTGTGTGCACCACCATTTAAACAGGTGTCTCAGCAGGATTATAGGTATGTTTTGAAACAAGAAGAGGAATCGTGGTAGAATCGCTATTTTCATGATAGAAATTCTTCCCATCTATGAGAGTGGAAGCTTAATCCAATTATCTATAATGTCCGTTAGTCGTTGTATGGCCCTACCATAATTTCCCAGCATCACTATTGCGGGGTCTGTATGGATTTGGATGCCCAAGTATCGAAACGCCTCAGTGGTCCAGCACAGTGGAAACTCCATAGTCGGCTCCGTGGTGTTGGGAGCAAGTGGGAATATGATGGATTTCTTCCAATTGATTCGCAGCCCTGAGTGACCCCCGAACTACACCACCTCTCGCAGTGTTTGAGACAAATTGACTTCTGGATTATGAACGTATAATAAAGTATAGTCTGCGTAGGCCTAAATGTTTAGTGTGTACTCGGAGAATCTCAGCCCTTTGTGTGCGTGGCACTCACGAATGGCATAGGCCATTGGTTCGGCAACTATCATGTACAGTAGAAGGGGCAGGAGGCAGCCCTGGCATGTTTCCCGGGTGATGTTGAAGGACTGGGAAACTTCGTCTCCAATCCTTACTCTAGCTGTGGGCGAATTGTATAAAACTGCCACTAAACGAAGGAATATATCCCCGACTCCTATATTGCATAGTACCGCCAACATAAAGCTCCACTCTACGGAGTCAAATGCCTTTTCGGCATCGAGAAAGACCGCAACTGCCTTGATTTCTGGATTCTAGCTTTGTATCATACCAAACAAAGTTCTCAGATTTTGAGACAGGTTACGACTAGGGACAACCCCCGCCTGTTCTGGTCGGATAATCCCTGGTAATAGTAGAGCCAATCTATTAGACAGGATTTTAGCATGGAGCTTGGCATCGATATTGAGCAGGGATAAGGGCCTGTAGGAGGAGCAATTACTAGGCGACTTTCCCGGTTTTAATAGAGCGATGATAATTGCTTTGCGCATAGAGGGTGGCATGATGCCCGAGTCAATAAAATATTATAATAGTTAATATTTACTTTCTGATTCTCTTTTTGATGAGGCATTACATTACTTTGTTCAATGGCTTGATTTTCTCACCTGATATACAATAATTAAAATGTTTAAACCATGGTATATAATATTGCATGTTGTTGGGTTTTGATATATTTCATTTTTTTTCTATTTAAGCAACAAATGTTCTGTACTATGTTTAATGTAAAAAATAGACCACTGACAATTTTGGGCTCTGTGGACCGAGGAAATTGTGTCATAATCCAGACATTTGCCAGAACACAATCATATCAAAAGGTAGGAGTGTGTGTAAGGGGTGTATGTGGAATGTTTTGGTACTCCTCTTTTGGGCAATGTTTGTTCTACTAGTAGCAATTTGTTGTGAACATTGTGACAGTTCCCTTTCAGACTTTTCTTTTTCCATCAGTCTGCCCTTTCAGTCTACATTCTACAAGCTCAACTACCAATGTAAGGGTTAAGATGGGGAAATAAACTTTCAGATTTTTTTGCCTGTTTGGTCAATTGTGTGTGACAATTTTCTAAGAACTGACTCTCTTAGTTTCAGCACTCTTTCAAATGAAAGAAGGCATCTGAATGCCTTTGAAATCTAACTTTATTAGATTTCCTGGACACTGGCATATTTTTAGATTATGAATGTGGATGATGTGCACATTTACAATAGCCATTCACTATCTAAATATTTTTAAAAAATATATAAATATGAACAATTCTGTCAAAGCAAGAGGGAGAAGGGCAAGGACTTAAGAAAGTGAAACTGGACCTCCTGCACCTTAGTAGGATAGAAAGCAATATTTGAGGTGCAATAGGCCTGCCAACTGCTTAATCCGAATTTGACTGTATCTGGTGATCTAATGCTAGCTATGCTATTACTGGAAATGTTTCCTACAAGTTCAATTTCCTGCCTTAGTCAGACTTTCTATTCCTTTACTAGAAAGTTCCTGTTGTCTGGTGATACCCTGGGCTGTTTGATTCCCTCCTTCTCTTAAGGATTTATGCACATATATACACAAAACACCACTTGGAATTCTCTTTCTTTGTTTTATTTCTTTCTTTAAGTCGCTGTCTCTACTCCTTGATTGGTATAGTGTGAGAGTGGTCTTCTATCCTCTTTATTGGCTTCACCGGACTTCACTGGGCTTCACTGGGCTTCACTGGGTGTCACGGGGCTTTAATGAGCTTTACTGGGCTTCACTGGGCGTCAATGAGTTTCGCTGGGCTTCACTGGGCCTCTCTCTCTTCTTTATTGTGGCGCTCAAGGGACAGGGGGAGAGAATACAAAACAAAGTTTTAGGCTCTTGCCTATATACTGGAGGGGGAAGAAAAGGAAAAGGGCTATATGTGCCGTCACCAGTGTCCCTATGTGCCCGGTGCATCTGCGGGGGGGAGAGGAGAAAATAGGGATATATTCGTGAATGGGGTGACGTGCCTCTTTTATCTGCCCACCAGCTCCGTAAAGACAGAGCTGGCACTCGCCTGTATCCACAGCCCTCCGGGGCCGTGGTCTGGTGAGATCCTGCCTCCTCAGCTCCGCTCGGAGTGCCGGTCTCGCTCGCAGTGTAAACAGGGTTAGGTCCTCTCTCGGCCCCTTCGTCTGCCTCCTCCTGAACACGTTCGTCACCGGGACGCCTTCCGACTGCTTCCTGCTCTCTGCTCCTCGCGTCATAGTCCGTTCTCTCCTTCTCCGCTTCCGTGTTCGACCACACCTCCGTGACTGCCTCCTCTGGCCTTGTAGTATTAGTGGTGGGAGGAGTTTCCTCGCGCATGACTGGACTGCTGCCTCTACTTCCTGCTAGGGCCGAGACTGCGGCCTCGTTGGAATCTCCGCTGCTCTCTTCTTCGGGCACAGACTGATTAGGTGCCTCGTTACATTGTCTTCCCCCTAGGAATGGACGTATGGGCCATTCCATGTCAGGACAGCGCGATAGGGAATCCACGTTGGTTTGTAGCTTCCCGGGGACATGCATAGTACTGAAGAAAAAGGGCTGTAAAGCAAGAAACCAACGGAGTATTTTAGGATTTGATTCTTTATGGAGAGAGAGCCATGTAAGAGGGGCATGGTCAGTTAGCAGGAGAAAGTGGCGACCTAAAAGATAGTATTGTAGGGCTTCCATTGCCCATTTAATAGCTAAACACTCCTTTTCTATGGTAGCGTAACCCATCTCTCGAGGGAATAATATCCTACTCAAGTAAAGTATGGGATGGAGATCTCCTTTTTGGTATGGCTGGGAAAGGATGGCGCCCAGACCCCTTCCTGATGCATCAGTTTGGAGCACAAAGGTTTTGTTAAAATCAGGACAAGTAAGTACGGGATTGTGACAAAGAGAGGTTTTGAGTTTGCAGAAACTATCCTCCTGGACTTCGGACCATTGGAAATTCTTAGCTGGACTCAATTTGGTGAGTAGATCGGTCAGGGGGCTCGCTATTTCAGAAAAATGTGGTATGAATCTTCTATAATAACCAACCAGTCCCAGGAAGGAGCGGATTTCCTTACGTGTGGTGGGCCGGGGTATGTGAGAGATGGCTCTGATTTTGCTTATTTGAGGTCTAATTCGTCCAGCTTGAATATCGTGACCCAAATATTCGATATGGTTAGCCTCAAATGTTGTTTTCTTGGGGTTGATAGTGAGACCTGCCTGTTTTAGGGTGCTCAGGATGTTTTCTAGGTGCTTTAAATGGGTCTCCCAATCCGGGCTATGAACCACAATATCACCGAGGTATGCTACGGCGTAAGATTGATGGGGCGATAGGACTATGTTCATGAGTCTTTGAAAAGTGGCTGGGGCTCCATGGAGGCCGAAGGAGAGTACCTTATACTGGAATAAGCCAAAGGGAGTTGAAAAGGCGGTATTATCACAGGCTTCAGGTGCTAGTGGAATTTGCCAGTACCCCTTCGTAAGATCTATAGTGGACATAATCTTGGCGTTCCCTAATCTTTCAATGAGTTCATCTACTCGTGGCATGGGATATGCATAAAATTTAGATACCGCATTTAGCTGACGAAAGTCGATGCAGAACCTTATACTTCCATCCGGTTTGGGTACTAACACGATAGGAGATGACCAAGCGCTGTTTAATGGTTCGATAATATCTGCTTCTATCATGGTTTTTATTTCTTGCTCTACGGCTTTTCGTCTAGCAGCAGGGATGCGATAGGGTTTTAACTTAATCGGATGGGATGTGTTAGTAATAATGTTGTGTTCAACTAGGGTTGTCCTCTCAGGCATTCCTGATAAGACAGAAGGGAAAGAGTCACACAAGGCTTGTAATTGTTTTTGTTGTTCCTTGGTGGTGTGGGAACCCCAGGTGGGTTGTGGTTTTTCTACTGTTGTCTGTGGGAGTAGGAGTATTGCCAAGGGTTGGGTCAGGACAATGTGCTGAATGTGTGTTTCGTTTGAGGAAGGTGCTAGTACTGGGCCTTCCCATGCTTTTAACAGGTTGATATGATAGATTTGACTTGCCTTATTTTTGTGGGGTACAGCTATACGGTACGTAACCGGAGTGACTTTACTCAGTACAGGATAGGGGCCTTGCCATGTGGCCAGTAGCTTTTTCTCTGAGGTGGGTAACAGCATTAATATCTGGTCACCTACCGCAAATTCCCTCAGGGTGGTACCTTTATCGTACCAGTGTTTTTGTTGGGTTTGGGCTTTTTCCATGTTTTTATGGACCTCATCCCATAGACTCGTCAGGGTGTCTCTGAGGGAAGCGCTATATTGGAGACAGGGTCTTCCCTCATTCTTCTCCTCTGTCCACTGTTCTTCTGCCATCTCTAGGAGAGTACGGGTTTCCTTTCAACACTAATTCAAAGGGGGAGAACCCGGTTGACTTTTGTTCGTGGGTTCTAATAGCAAACAAAACCAGTGGTAACTGTCTGTCCCAATCTCTCCCAGCCTTGTCTCCACTTTTTCTCAACATCGTCTTGATGGTGTGGTTGTATCTTTCTACTAAGCCGTCCATCTGAGGGTGGTAAACGGCAGTTCCAATCTGTTTTATCTTCAAAAGCTCACATACTTGTTTCATTAAACGTGACATGAAGGGTGTACCCTGGTCTGTTAAGAGTTCATGGGGGAAGCCTACGTGTGAAAAGAAAGTGATCATTGCTTGGGCTATGGTCGATGTGGTGGCAGAGGTTAGGGGAAATGCTTCTGGGTATCGGGTAGCATAGTCTACTATGACCAATATATGGGTGTGTCCCTTAGCAGAAGGGTGAAGGGGTCCAATTATATCCATCCCTACTCTGCGAAAAGGGATATCGATTATTGGGAGGGGACGTAAGGGGACGCGTGGTATGGAAGGTGGATTGACTAATTGGCACCTAATACAAGAGGCACAGAACCGAGCAACCTCTTTATACATCCCAGGCCAGTAAAATTTCCAGAGTAAGTATTTAAGGGTATGCTCCTTCCCATAATGGCCACCCCCGGTTTGGCTATGTGCCAGGGAAAGGGCCTGTTCGCGGAAGGCTTTGGGGACCAATAATTGTTCTCGGACTCGGTCGTTTTCCCTAGTTACCTTATACAAAAGACCCCGTTTTATGCAGAAATAAGGGCCTACCTTTTCGGGTTCTTCTTCTTGGGCCTGGTTCCTGGCATGTTGTAGGGTTGTGTCGTCCCTCTGGTCTGCACAGAAATCACGGGTAGGCATTTGGGACAGATCTGTAAAGGTAAGGACAGATTTTGGTGAAATGTGGTAAACCTGGTTATATAGTGTTTTTGTGGCTCTTTTTTCTCAGCGTGTCTGTAGTCTTTTTTCATTGGGTTTCTTTATGTTGTCATTGGAGAAAGGAGCGGTCGCCAGCCATTCTGTCAGGGAAGAGGAGGGAAGAAGAGATTGGAGGTATTCATGGAACCTAGGGAGGTCGGTGCCCAGGAGGACTTTCTCGGGTAGATAAGGGATGACTCACACTTTCCTTAATTGGGAATTCCTTTCTATGTCTAAAACAACTTCTGCCAGAGGGTAGAGCTTTTTTTCTCCATGAACACATGTGATTTGCAAAAACTCGCCATCAATAATCTGGGAGTCCTGTATGAGTTCCCGAGAAACGACAGTATGGTGACAGCCGGTATCGAGTAAAGCTAACACCGGTTTTCCGTTTAGGTATATTTGTTTCTTATACCTAAAGGAAGGACTGCCTGTGGTATACACCCTTCCTTTTAATTATCCTACTTCCATGGGTTCTGGACATGAGGTGCGTGTTGGGCGATTTCTAGCTATATACCCCCACTCTGCACAGTGGAAGCATTGTGGACCTTGGGACGAGTGTAGGGGAGGGGGTGCTTTCATTGAAGGCTTTGGAGAAAAGGATCCCTTGGGGTCGGTTTGGAGAAGGGGTGTTCTAGTCGGATTTTTGGTTTGGGGCATAGAAAAACGGTAGGTAGGAGCCTTAAAATCTGGGGACCGTGGTATGCACAGGCCAGATCTACAGCTAGCGTGACAGACAGGTTGGGGTGTTGTTTGATCCAGGAACGGGTATTAGGGGGTACGGCATCCAAACATTGTTCAAGGCAGATATTTTCAGTGAGTTCCTCTACAGAGGATACTGAGGGTTGTAGCCAACGGTTTCCTAGGTCCCTGATGCGGTAATAGAGCGCACATGGATTCTCTCCTGCCGACCATTTTTCCTTTCTAAACTTGCTGCGATAGTATTCCTGGTTGCAGCCTAGCAGTTCTAATATTGCCTTCTTAATGTCCGGATAGCTGGTGGTTCCATCAGGATTGGCTGCCTGATAGGCTGCCTGTAGTTCTCCGGACAATAGGGGTGCTATGTATTGGCCCCACCTCTCCGGGGGCCACGAAGCGGTACTTGCGACCCGCTCAAAGTTGACAAAAAAATAGTCAGGGTCTTCTCCTGCTTGGAATTTCTGGAGTACAGTTCTGGGTATATTGGGGTGGACCCGTGCACTTGCTATAGCATCCGTAAGGCGCAGCATGGCGGTATCCTGAACCTGCTGATTCGTTGTCAATAAGGCGGCTTGTTGCTTTATCGCTGTATGTAAGGCTTCCCGTTCTTTTTGCGCTTGTTTGGTTTGTTGCTCGAGTACGAGCTGGAGATGGCGCTGTCCTTCAGCCAATTGGGCAACAACGGCTTCCATTGGGATGGGTTGGGTCATTTTAGCTAGACCTGGTATCCCACTTCTGACTCCACTGTTGTCTGGTGATACCCTGGGCTGTTTGATTCCCTCCTTCTCTTAAGGATTTATGCACCTATATACACAAAACACCACTTGGAATTCTCTTTCTTTGTTTTATTTATTTCTTTAAGTCGCTGTCTCTACTCCTTGATTGGTATAGTGTGAGAGTGGTCTTCTATCCTCTTTACTGGCTTCACCGGACTTCACTGGGCTTCACTGGGCTTCACTGGGTGTCACGGGGCTGTAATGAGCTTTACTGGGCTTCACTGGGCATCAATGAGTTTCGCTGGGCTTCACTGGGCTTCTCTCTCTTCTTTATTGTGGCGCTCAAGGTACAGGGGGAGAGAATACAAAACAAAGTTTTAGGCTCTTGCCTATATACTGGAGGGGGAAGAAAAGGAAAAGGGCAATATGTGCCGTCACCAGTGTCCCTATGTGCCCGGTGCCTCTGGGGGGAGGGAGAAAATAGGGCTATATTCGTGAAGGGGGTGATAAGCCTCTTTTATCTGCTCACCAGCCCCGTAAAGAAAGAAAAAAAACGTGCAGCTGGCACTCGCCTACATCCACGGCCCTCCGGGGCCGTGGTCTGTTGAAATCCTGCCTCCTCAGCTCCGCTCGGAGGGCCGGTCTCGCTCGCGGTGTAAACGGGGTTAGGTTCTCTCTCGGCCCCTTCGTCTGCCTCCTCCTGAACACGTTCATCACCGGGACGCCTTCCGACTGCTTCCTGCTCTCCGCTCCTCGCGCCGTAGTCCGTTCTCTCCTTCTCCGCTTCCGTGTTCGTCTACACCTCCGCGACTGCCTCCTCCGGCCTTGTAGTATTAGTGGTGGGAGGAGTTTCCTCACGCACGACTGGACTGCTGCCTCTACTTCCTGCTTGGGCTGAGACTGCGGCCTCGTTGGAATATCCACCGCTCTCTTCTTCGGGCACAGACGGGAAACATCCTTTACCACGCAACCATTACAACGCGGTATGGTTACATCGTGGTTTTGACAACGCAAGTCGTTACACCGACTTGCACTGGAGGGCGCTCTAGACTAAGGAATAGTGTGAATTACTATTCCAACACCTTCCCTACTGTACGTAGACTGGAGTTGGAATAGTAATTCACACTATTCCTAAATCCAGCGCCCTCCAACGCAAGTCGATGTAATGACTTGCGTTGTCAAGACCGCGATGTAACATACCGCGTTGTAATGGTACGCGTTGTATCATCATACATCCGGCACAGACTGATTAGGTGCCTCGTCACAGTGCGCCTCCTAGAAATGTTTCCTAAAAGAAAATAGTGAAGAGGATCCCACATGATATGCATCAAATGCAATAGTATGTGCTGGAAATCTGTGTTCTCTTCATGTTCAACCCTGAGTAAGGTGCCAGTGTTCCAGTTTTAAACATGGTTAAATTGGCTTATCCCTAATTGAATTATTTAATTTACCTATTAGTCCCAAGTATATGGTAAATAATATTTACCCAGGGCTTTTTAGACATTTTTAAACAGTTACACCTACTGTGCTACTGGCTTTAATGGCAGTTAAAACATGACTTCATAAATATGTCACCCCTAAGTGCACTACGCTGCCCACAAGGTAATGTGCATAATATTTAACAGTAGCTCAAGAGTGACGTCAGAAATGGTACACTCCCCTAGTGACTAGGCCCACAATAACTGGCACATAGTAAAAGTCAAAATATAAATTATATACTTTCATCTGTAACTTTTGACCTGCACCAGCTACAGTCTCCTCTTAAAGGGTTTTTTCTTTTTTAAATGTATTTATTGAACATTTTCTAAAACAAAAAACCAGCATGGCAGATACAGTACATAGGTAGATACATGCTTAGCAGCAACATTTAAGGAACAGGTAGATACAGTACAGCGTCTGGAGCAGCATAAAAAGCAGGAGACATCTCTTACCATTGACCGTATGCCACAACCCCACATATAGTATTTGGGAACATATCTGCGTGAGCATAGTACATAATTATGCAATTGAGTGTGTATTTATCGCACAGTAGCGACTATCAGTCAATTATGATGTTCAGTTGACAGGGATGTGTGAAGTCTATATGGCATCAACCGGATGTTCAAGGAGATATATCCTGAGGGGGTCTCAAATACCTTAAGGGCGCGAAGTAAGGGGGAGGAGTTCTGTATATGTGTATGTTTGCTCTTGCCAAAATAACATGTTACTGATCCACTCCTTGAATTTGGGTGCCCTACCACGACCCCATCTATATTCAATCCCCCTCCCAGCCAGTAGGAGACCAAATGAAACAAATTTCCGATGCGCCATGGCCAGTTTCTCTGTATAGCCTAGTAGCGTCAACAGGGGAGTTAGTTGAAGCTTCAGGGAGGTCATCAGCTCCAGAGCAGTAATCACCTTTCGCCAATAGGCCTGGACAGTGCTACAATCCCAAGCGAGGTGCAGGAAGTCTGCGGCTTCCACCCCGCATCTATCACACTTGTCAGTATAGTATGTGCGATGTAAGAATTTATAATGTGTGATGCATAAGCGACCGCTACATGAGACCCGTTCGGTCTGAGTACAGCAGTATGTTCATTGCTGGTCAGTAATAGCCTGCCCTAACTGAGCAGCCAATCTATCCCTAGCAGTACAAGGAGCGGATGTTATGCTGGTGTACAAGCTGTGGCATAAAGTAGAGACTGAGTGCGAGGCAGTATTGCTGCATAGTATTTGGTGCAAGAGGGCAACATCCTGGGGTTCCAGAGCGTATGAAGGGGTATACTCTTTAAGACCCTTGCGCACTTAAACATAGAGGAAAATATCCATGGGGGAGGGCAGTTGCTTGGAAAATAGCTGCTGAAGGGAACAAAATTTGCCATTTAAATAGAGATCTCCCCAGCACGTGATTTCATATTTAGCTTTAGTTTTTTTTAAAGTGCCCTCTTGCAGGACCGGCATCTTCTGGTGGTAAACAATAGGGAGTAGAGGCGAGTATAGCAGGGGGGCTTGTAGTCGCCTGGTGATGAGTTGCCATGCTTTCACCGTACAGACGACCTATGTCGGTCGGCCGCTCGGGCGTGGTTGTGGTCAGTATGGCACCTTCCAACAGAACGGTATCTGCCAGCCAGTGTTCCGTCACCACGTCAGGTGTGTATCTAGGGGGGTGAAACTAATAGTGGGCATAGTGTGCTTGAGCGCAGAGATAGTATAATTCAATATTAGGGACATCCAACCCACCTTGGGAGTAGGGTCTAGTAAGTGTTTCCCATTGCAGCCAAGGTTGTTTGCCACCCCATGTGAGCCGGATCAGCTCCGAGCAAAGTGCAGAAAAAAAAATCCTGCCAGGGTCATAAGGGATATTTTAAAAAAGGTATAATAGTTTGGGTAGGACAAACATTTTAGTGAGGGAAATGCGCCCCGCCATGGTAAGAGGTAGAGCATTCCACCTCGTTATGCTGCTTGTGATGTGTTCTAATGTTCTACCGTAATTGAGTCTCATCAGTTCCTCACCGTCAGTTGTGATGTGTACCCCTAAGTATTTTACTTCAGTAGCACACCATTCTATAGGAAAATCTGTGCTGAATTCCGTCACGAGGTAGTGAGTGGGACTATCTGAGATTTTGCCCAATTAATGTGGATACCAGGGAGACCTCTGAATCGGACAAACTCCCGAAGCAACGGATTGAGATTCTGGTGTGGTTCTCTCACATATAGGGCGACGTCATCTTCATAAAGGGAGATGAGTATTGGGCGGAGGAAGCAGCGCAAGGCCTTATCTTGATGATGCTGTCTGATTTTGGCCGCAATGGGCTCTATTGCTAGCGCAAAAAGAAGTGGAGAGAGCAGACAGCCCTGCCGGGTAACCCGGATAATAGGAAAGGAGGAAGATGCATGCCCATTAATTGGAACCCTTGTTTCTGGAGCAGTATATAAAAAACTAAAAAACCTTTGGGCAGCCCCATACACTGAAGAATGACAAACAGGTAGTCCCATTCCACTGAATCAAAGGCCTTCGTGGCATCTAAAAAGACCGCCACTAGTGCCAACTGCGGATCTACAGTTTGTAAAATGGAAAAGAGGGTGCGGAGATTGTATGAAGTCGCCTTACCTGGAATGAAGCGAGCCTGATCTGGAAGAACTAACTTCTCCATCAGGAGGCTGAGGCGGTTAGCCAGTATCTTAGCAAGAATTTTCGCATCAGAGGGAGAGGGGTCGGTAGGAGTCACAGAGGTCTGCGGGTTTACCATGTTTCAGAAGGGAGGTGATGAGTGCCACCCTCAATGAAAGAATCTCTAGCTCCTGAGCCTCCACGTAGACCTGCTTGAGAACGGGAAGCAAGTGATCAATGTAGGTTTTGTAAAAGTCAATGGGGAGATCATCAGAGCCCGGGGCTTTTCCAGATTTCATCTGCATGACTGCAGCGCGTATCTCATCGTCCTCAAGAGGCGCTGCCAGGAACTCCCTCTGAGCATCTTCAAGCCATCCTAGCGCTACATCTTTCGGTAGGTAGTGAGGTCTGGGGGCTCGAGCCTGCGAGTGCTATATAAGTCGGCGTAGAACTCAGTGAATGTTTGTAGGATTTCAAGACTATCTCTATGGCGTGCACCCGCGTTATCGACTATTTCTAGGATATAATCGGAGAAGCGGGGCAGTCTACTCTCTATTGCAAGAGCCCCGCCCGGTCTTTCCCCCTACCCGTACTTGCACACTGTAAAATATATTCCCCGAAAGCGAGCTTCGCGCTCAGGGGTGTCCTTGTAGCCAGAAATGATGTCTCTAAATGTGACCTGCTGATACCCTGAAGCATCCTGCTATATATCTTTATCTAATTTTTTCAGTTCCCCTTCAAGCTGCCGCAGACTGTGTCAGATGTCTCTGAGGACTCCGAAGCTTTTAGCTATGCAGGAAACCCTCATCATTACTTTAAAGGCCTCCAAGACCGTACTCATGTGTGTAACAGAGCCTACATTACTCTGTAAAAAACAGCAACTTCAGCTCCAAGTCCAGCCTTCAATACAGCATCTAGCACTGCTTCCGGCATGAGTCGCCAACACCTTGGAGTGGCAATCGAAGTACAGGCGTGAAATCATCATCTGAACTGGGGCATGATCAGAATAAGTTCTGGCTAAATGCTCAACAGTAAGGATCCATGGGACAATACCTTGGGAGACAACCCAGTAATCAAGACGCGACAAGGAAGAGTGTGCCGCTGTATAATAAGTGCCTTCTCTCCCGTCCAGATATATATGTCTCCATACATCCGTAAGCCCATGAGCAGAGAACAGGCTGGCTAATGTGCCCTGTGTTTTGGTGTAGTGATGAGGGAGCGGGTTAGACCTGTCAGCTGCAGGACAAAGGGCAGTGTTAAGTCCCCCCCAGATAACCTGAGTGGCCCCACTTTAAGGATTTTCCCCCAGAGTGTAATGAAATAGTCCGGGTCATCAATAATTGGCCCGTAACAGCAGACGAGTGTGACTGACTGTGTACCCAGCGTTCCCCAGATCTTGCAGCTCTTACCGGAGGAATCATGATATGTCCAGCCCAAAATGAAAGGAGTATTCTTTTTGACTAGAATCACTGTACCCCTTGAATACGTGGAGTAGGAGGAGAAGACTCAGTCTGTGGCCCATTTGCTGGCAAAACAGGGAAGTACGTGGGTCAGAGTACGTCCCCTGCAGCATGGCAATGTGAATTTTATGTCGATCAAGATATGTGAGTATTTGTCTACACTTAAGGGGATCTCCCAGACCTCTGATGTTCCATGTGAGTAGGTTGATCTTTAGCACCTCAGTGTGTGGGGACATTACAATAAGATACGGATAGATCCTGATGCATTTCGGACCTACGACTGTGAGTGCCTCTCTCAGTGCGTGCTTGCATGTCTACCTGCTGGTGGATAAAAAAAAAGTGACAATAGGAAAAAACAATACCCCTCCCTCCCCCACTCACAACAGCACCCCATTTGTGCTGGTAATGGGATGCCCACCCAACTCCCACAAAACCCTTGACATTGTAGTCCAAGTCAAGGAAGTCTAAGAAAAATTCAAACAATAAGGGGATCACCCGTGCTGGGGTTGCTTGTGGGCAAAGAGATTCTCCCTTCCATCATAGCTGCAAAAAAGCCTCCCAGTGGTAAGGGGGGAGGGGGGAAGAGGGAGTGCTTTTCAGAGTCCACGGTATTAACCTCAAGATATATCAGGCCCACCATTTAAGCATGTAGTGCGTGCTTATTGCGTTTAACACTTATCTGTCTCTTACAAGCGGCCAAACGACCCAAATCGTCCAGGAGGCGTGGAGTGCTTCTCTCGACAGGAGTGAGTTGGAACTACTTGCCGCCGTTAGGCCCCACATATCAAGAGGCAATGCAAAGATAAGATAGGTTTTAGTGAACTGTCTCCAGAGTTACACGAGTTGGCGAACGCTTCTTGACTGTTTTGAGGAAGTCATCAACCTGTTGTGGATTAGTGAAGAAGTATTGCTTACTCTGATATGCAACCCGCAAGCGTGCAGGGTACATGAGGGCATATTCGATTTGCGCCTCCCAGAGTTTTTGCTTGATCTGAAGAAATTTGCATCCTGCCTCTTGAACCGCCACAGTGAAGTCTGGATAGATGGTGAATTTGTTGCCTTCATAATGCATTGACTTTTTCTCTCTAGCCAGTTTGAGTGCTGTATCGCGGTCCCGGTAGTTGAGGAGGCGAGCCACGATCGGGCATGGAGCGCTACCTGGAGGAGGTCTGGGACCCAATGAACAATGTACCCTTTCCACAATAAGTTGAGGGGGAAAGACCTCCATGCCAAAGGTGCCTCGCAACAGCCGTTCGATGAAGTCCTCCATGCGCCCAGTGTTGGTTCTCTCCGGGCTTCCTATGACACGGATGCTGTTGCAGTGGCTACGCACCTCAACATCCTCATTTTTGGCAGCGATGACTTTGAGGAATTTATCCATTTGTGTCACTCACCGCTGTATCTGTGAGGTAGTGTCTTCTTTGTCGGAGAGCCGCTGTTCTACCTCCTTTAGCTGTTCGTCATGTTTGTCTACCTTCTGGACTATGAAATCTATGTGACTATTCATGTAGTTCATTTTACTGGAGATGTCGGTGAGGCTGTGTTGCATGGCCAGAAGCAGACTTTTGACTTCATCTTCTGGGGCCGGTGATTGTGATTGTGACCGTTCAACAATTGGGCTGTCCTGAGTCTACCAAGTTGGAACGTGTGTTAGCCTTTTTTAATTTTGAAAATGAGTTTGGGTTGACGGCCATCTGTCTTCCCCATGGTCACTGGAGTATGTTGTGCTGTAGGCAGAGCAACAGACAAGGAAGCAGAGCTTGCCAATTACATCTCCGCAACGAGAAAGTGGAAAGATGTCCGACCGCCAGCAGCGACAGTGTCTATCCCAGGTCAGGCGGCTGAGGGGAACACCTGTATCAACGCCTCAAGCTCAGGTGGTGAGTGGGATCTTCTCCTGCAGTAAGGGTGGCTAGCACGACAATGTCAGAAAAAACATAGATCAACCTACGATGTTGCGGAAAGAAGGCGGGCCACTCCATGGCCAACAGATATACTAAACTATTTCACGCCCTCAGTGTAGATTGCAAGAGGTGGCCAGTGTGAGAAAGATCAGTCTGGAGTGCGTGCAGAGATACACAAGGATACGCAGTACAGCCAGCCCTGGAATGAGAAGTGTGTGTCTCAAGGCACTGTATAGTTGCCGAGGTGTAGCAGTCTCAGTTTAGCCTCCACAGGCTTGAGGTGGGAGCCGGTGAATACAAATGGCGTGGGGGTTAGTGTGGGTTAGTTCAGGGCCCTGCTACTCACCTCCGCCACATGACAGTGATCTCAGGGCAGTCTGCACAGTGTCCGTGCGCGCAGAGGTAAATAGCGCTGCTCTGCCTTAGTCCCCAGCAGCCAGTATGTCTGCCTTACATAGCCACCACAGCCTGGAGAGATGCTCCGGTAAGTGCACAGCAATGAACTGCTCCCGCCAGAAAGCAGGGAACCCGGAATGGCAGGACAACCCTCAGCACCACATTGCGCGGTGAGATCGCAGCAGCCGGGATAGCTTCGGGTGCATGGTGTCTGCAGCAGTGAGAGAAGCGGGCATCCAGGTAAGCTTACAGCCACCGTCACTTGGGGTAATGCAAGGATGAATTTTGAGCTGCGTGGGGACAGCGGATCTCTCGTAGTGTGCACTGTGGAGCCTATGGGGTAGTATGGTCGCCGTGACTGTGCAGGCTGAGCAGCGATAATATGCGCTGGGCAGTGCATTCCACTGCTGAACCACAATCATTAGCAGTGCTGGCCAGTGGATGGTACAGATAACGGAGCGAAAACATCCAGCCCAGAGACGCTTGGATAGGCTTGTGGGGAAAGCAACCTTCAGCATGGGTCTGCCGGGAAATGTTGTCACATGGGATCCCCAGGGCTCACGTAGTGGATTCAGCCGGGCCACAGTCGCGACACTCTCCTCACCTTCGAACAGAGGATCTCGGCCCAGGAACCACCGTCGGCCGGCGTGAAGCTGTGAGCCGGAGCCTGGCAGGCTGTGTGGGCTCAAGTAGAGCGAGTCAGCTGCTTCCGGGACGTCTGGATGAGCCGGCAGGGTGAGTCGATCCTCAGTGCAGGTCTTCCAGGGCCCTTTGCCATGTGGGTTCCCCGGGGCTAAGTAGCAGCATTAGCCTGCGTGGCTGCAGGCGCATCCCACTGCTCACCGGGCGCACAGAGGAGTCAGGCCCGGGGACCGCTTGCCAGTGGCGTCAGTCGCTGATTTTCTAACCAGAGCCAGGCAGGGTGTTTAGGCATAAGCAGCAGGCATTTCCGTCAGCTTTTGTTGAGGAGGAATCAGGATAATTGTAAAATTATGCCGCCAAGCTGCCAGAGCCTTAGAGGCGTGCGGCCATCTTGGTTGTGCACCACCTAGCGCCCCCGTCTCCTCTTAAGGGCTTAATTTTTATATTTAATACAAATCCAATCTAATGGTTTTGTTAAAGTTGTTTTTCTTTCTGGATACTAAACGCTCATAAATTGAGCTTACCTTAACCTACGTTATGTTTACACTGTCCTCCATCTTGTACTGACAACACAAAATATCACTTGTTGACTATTGCTGTTCTTCTTGTTGTAAATGAAGAATTGCAAGGCTTACACAAATAAGCAGAGTTCCCAGAGACTTTATCTCACTATATCTAACCAAGAACATTTCAACTGTCCGAGGCTACTGTTATACAATACATCAAATTGGATGCTCAAATAAACTGTGAGAATGCTTGCAAACTCAATGTATTACTACCATGAGAGAAACTTCAAAGGTATTCTGTAGTAAAACATTTCCGTTTGCTTGTTCCCTATTGGCGGATATCATGAGAACCGTGCATTCACATAGAATGTATAAATGTCTTAGTTAAAAGTCCTATAAAGGATGTATAGATTTCTAAGTATAGTAGACCTTATCCCCATATCCTTCGAAAGTAAATCTATGCCACATTTTACTTAGAACAAAAGCAGATCTCTGTACCTACTATTGGAATGCCTTGCGACTAAAATCACTTATTTATGGCATGTTCAATGTGATTTGACTATCAATCATTTATATAATGTTTTGAAATTACAACCCTTGTCTGTCATACCTATAGAATTTTTTATCACCTGCTTCTGAGATTAATCAATTAGACAGAAGTGACGTCTCCAGACGGGAAGCACCAAAGTCCATCTTGGGACCTCACTACTCCTGGTCCTAGCTGTTGACATGCCTCATGAGTTGGAGTTTAGGATACATTTTCCACTGATATGTCTGGTAGCAGTAGTGATAATTCCAATTGGAGCCGACCCATAATTAACAAACTAATTGGCTGTAGGACCGAGTCGTTTTTCCCTGCGATCAAGATTGACCCAGTCCCAATCTGATACTGGTGCTGGAGAGACAAGGTGGCTGAAATAAAATAAAAAAATGATGTGAGTATCAATAGTGATTTTATGCAAAATGTGGGAAAAGTAGTTGTGGAACAGCGCACTTTGGGGTTTGCAGTAAGCGTATTGTGGGGTAGTTTTGAAAGGGATGAATGTTAGAGTTGTTACACATGTGGTATAGAGTTAAAGAGCGATACTTCAATTTAGAACATTGAATTGTTGAACTTGCTTGCTAGGTGAGGTGTGCTGTGAAGTGCTATCATTTATACAATGATAATGGCATAATTCTCCTGTACAAGTGCATTAATCTAGCTCAGTGACAATTTGCTACTTAGCGCACAGGATTGGACACGCTAAGTATAGTCACTTTCGCAGGATGAAGGTTCACTGTTGTATGAAAGTAGGTATAATTTTTGCTGCTATAGAAACCCTTGTGTAGACAAAGCAGGCAAATGGTGAAAAAGTTGTAAATTTGCTCAGAAGCAGCCCGGTGGCATTGGAGCATTGCATCACTAAAGTGCCACACAGAGATTACCTGGCAGACGCTGTAGCCTCAGAGTGATAGGGTGACCTTTGACAGAAACTGGCTGGTTTTAGTGGATAGATTGCAAGCTTGTCAGTGCAGAATATGCGAAGGATTGAACAGGGAGTAAGTTTAGGAAAGTGGGATCTGCTTCTATGGTTACCCCCACTTTTTGCTTGATGTAATGCTGTTTCTGACTAGTCTGACTGGGATCCTGCTAATCAGGACCCCAGTCTCTCTTGTTTCTCCCCTAAATTGTTACGGTAAGTACTTAAGTACATCCCAGATTTGGTACTGGAATACCCTTATCAGTCCCTAGTATATGGTACTAAGGTACCCAGGGCATAGGTACCCCAGATGTCCCCCATAGGCTGAACCATGTAATATGCCACCTATGGGAGACCATTGAAACCCTCACTATTAGCCTGCCATTGCAGCTTGTGTAAGCTGGTGCTAGCACCACTTACGAAAGATATAGGTTTCCCTATATCTAGTGTCACTGCACTTAAAACCTATAAGTCAATCAATCAATCAATCAAACATTTGTAAAGCACGCTACTCACCCGTGAGGGTCTCAAGGCACTGTGGGGGGCACAGCTACTGATCAAACAGCCAGGTCTTGAGGAGTCTCCTGAAGGTCACCAGGTCCTGGGTCTGTCGCAGGTGGATGGGGAGGGTGTTCCATGTCTTGGCGGTGAGGTGGGAGAAGGATCTGCCACCAGTGGTTGTTTCGTGGATGCGTGGAACGGTGGCGAGGGCGAGGTTGATGGAGCGGAGCTGGCGGTTGAGGGTGTAGAAGGTGAGTCGCCTGTTGAGGTATGCTGGCCCGGCATCATGGAGTGCTTTGTGAGCAAAGGTGAGGAGCTTGAAGGTGATCCTCTTGTTGACGGGAAGCCAGTGCAGGTCTTTCATGTGGGCGGTGATGTGGCTGTGGCGGGGGATGTCGAGGATGAGGCGTGCTGAGGCGTTTTGTATGCGTTGGAGTCTCTTCTGGAGTTTGGCCGTGTTTCCCGCATAGAGGGCTTTGCCGTAGTCCAGCCTGCTGGTGACGAGGGCCTGGGTGACCGTCCTTCTGGTTTTGGTGGGGATCCATCTATAGATCTTGCGAAGCATATGGAGGGTGTTGAAGCAGGAGAAGGAGACGGCGTTGACTTGTTGGGTCATTGACAGAGAAGAGTCTAGGATGAACCCCAGGTTGCGTGCGTGGTCGGTGGGTGTCGGCGCAGTTCCCAGTGAGGCTGCCCACCAGGAGTCATCCCAGGCAGAGGGGGTGGTGCTGAGGATGAGGACCTCCGGCTTGTCCGAGTTCAGTTTCAGGCGACTGCTCTTTATCCATTCGGCGACGGCCTTCATCCCTGCGTGGAAGTTGGTTTTGGCGATGGCGGGGTCTTTGGTGAGTGAGAGGATCAGCTGGGTGTCGTCGGCGTATGAGACTATGTTGAGGACGTGTGACCGGACGATGTTGGTGAGGGGTGTCATGTAGACGTTGAAGAGGGTCGGGCTGAGGGATAATGCTTGGGGTATGCTGCAGGTGATCTCGGTGGCTTTGGATCGGAATGGAGGGAGACAGACTCTCTGGGCTCTTTCGGTGAGGAAGGAAGTGATCCAGTCCAGGGCTTTGCCGTGGATCCCCGTGTTGTAGAGGCGTGTGCGCAGGGTGTAGTAGCAGACGGTGTCAAAAGCGGCCGAGCGGTCCATGAGGATGAGGGCCGCGGTTTCGCCATTGTCCAGCAGGGCTCTGATGTCGTCAGTGGCGATAAGTCACCCCTACAGCAGGCCTTTTCAATCCTGAAGGCAGGCTGCTTGGTTCTAAGTGTGAGGGTGCCCCTGCATGATCAAGACAGCCTTAGGAGTCCATTCTCCCGGGTTGTAAGTGAGACAGCCACATCACATATAGAGGGGTACCGTGTCATTACGAGGTGACCATCTCGAAACTGGCTCTAATGAACCCTGTAATGTTTGGTATCAAACATGTTGGAATCATACCTCCCACACCGTAAACGGTGTGGGAGGTATGATTCAAAGCACTGTAAAGGCTCACCGTTAGGCCCTGCGTGCTCTCGGAACCCATCTTCTAGACCCAGACAGCCCAACTTGGCTACTGCCGACTAGAGACATGATTCTGCCCACCTGCTGCTAAGCCAAGCTTGAGCAGGGGAAGGCAGAACAATAGGTATCCTGTCACAGGGAGGTGTGAGCACCTCCTAGACAGGGTTTAGTGTATTAGGGCCGGGTGGGAGCGCCACTCAGTCTGCTTGAAGGGCAAATATGGTGCCCTCCTTGCATAGTTCAGTTCAAACCAGCTCAGGGAGCCATTGGCTCCCGTTCTGGTGTAAAACTGGACAAAGGACATGGGAGTATCCTCCCCACTGTCCTACCCCTCTCATGAGAGGCAACCTTGAATCGTCCCAACCCTTTTGTTAGGGTACTTAAGGGCTTACCTGAGGGTGGGTCCCTAGATTCTTCATGGGATACAATTCAATTCAGACACCACTTAAAGTTTGACTGTTTGGGCACTCTGGACTTTGCTCTGGGCATCAAGACTGCAACATGAAAGGCTCCTGCTGCTCCTGATCTCTTCGCCCTGCTCGTCTGCTGCAATGTACGTGCCCATGCTCCATACAGGAAACCTTCCAAGGCCTGTGGGCATCCAAGACACCAGAAGGAATCTCCCTTGAAGTGAAGGAGTCACTTATCTGCATCTACAGGTACCGCAACTAAGCTGACCCGTTTGCTGATTCTGGGCTCCCACGGACTCTGAAAGGCTCAGCAACACAAGTGGCAGTTCTTCACATCCCTTGAGGCCTGCTCTGTCCTCTCACCAAGTTTGAGGCCAGTATCCCTTGTTGGAGCGGCAGGAACCGAACCCCTGTGCACCGTGTTGACTTGCAGTTGCAAAGGCTTGTTTGCTTCCTTCCACAAAGCTCTTCAGGCTCCAAGCAGCCCCAACCTCCAGCATCTCCAGTAAGCAAGATCTTTGTCCTCACCACCTCACTTGCATCGTGGGCCTGCATCTTTGGTGAGCTGCTCGAGGTCCTCTGCAACTCCAATGCTCTGGCCTGTGGGTCCTCTTGAGGGTCAGCTTTGAATTCTGTTGGTCGCCCCTGATTGCTCTGGGTCTGCCATGATTCCCCTGCTTATGGTGAATCTCCTGGATCTTGCTGGTCCCTACATTGCACATTGGCCGCAGTTGCCAAGGCTTGTTGGTGCTCGCACCGGACATCGACCCCTCAACTCTCGACTTCCAATGTGGGACAGCTCGTGTATGTCTCCTGGTCTAACACATCATTAGAGGTGGTATGCACACCGTGTTACTCGCAATGTACTCAGTTTATTCAACCTTTAACTGTTGCGTGCTGAACTGGGCTGTGCCTTGCCCTGACGGCATCTTCCATAATACAATATTGTGGGGAGCTCCTTTACTCCGAAATGCATTGGGTTTTTAATAAAGAAAAGCTGCTCAGAACCATTCTGTGCATTCTTGATTCATATTTTCGCAAAGGCCTGGATGGGCAGACGGGAATATGGGAAGCATTTTAAAATGCATCAGGCCGTGCATGTGGACCAGGACAAAAATGGAAAAAACGCAAAGAAGAAATTCTGATAAACATTGTGGATTCATTTTTTTGGATTAAAAGGAAGGTTTAATGTGGGATTATAAAGAGGATCTAGTATCCATTCATGCAGTGCGACTGGGAGTGGAACGCCGACAAGGAGCTCCCCACAATATTGTATTATGGAAGGTGCCGTCAGGGCAAGGCAAAGCCCAGTTCAGCACGCAACAGTTAAAGGTTGAATAAACTGAGTACACGGTGTGCATACCACCTCTAATGATGTTTCAAAAATATGCCCTTTGTTGGTTTTGCACCCGGATAAAAAGGAATGTTTCAAAGGCAGGATTTGATACATTTGAGGTTCCATATACGGTAAGACAGCAATTTCTTGGTAACACTAGTAAACACTTTGACCCTGGATACAATGTGAAAATGGACTTCAGGATTATTGTTTGTTACATATAGCATTCGGAAATTTCATGTACATATAAGAAGTTTTGATTACTGTACAGCGTTTGATTGGTGTTGATCATTTCAGGCAGGACAAAGTGTATTCTGGGTGTTGATGTTTTTGAGGGTTACATAGGGAGTCAGGTGACTTGCACGTAGGGGGGCGGAGCACGCACGTTTTGAAAGTGGGTTTAAATGGAGAGTTGGTTACACGGGAGACACAACGCTGGTGCAGGCGCACGTCGTGCAGATAGAGAAGATATGCAGTGAGCAGGTACGTGTGAGGTCGGGTTTTGAGAGTTTACGGGGTGCATGTAGATAAGTAGGCTTGGAGGCATTCAGAGTGTGAGTTGGGGGTGGTTGAGATCGGAAGAGTGAAATGAATATGGGGATTGTGCGAATGAAGAGAATGTTGAGAATAGTTGACATTTAATGAGATGGGAATTGAGCAGGAATGGTTTAAGAGAGAGAGTATTAAAGAAAGAAATTCAACAGATGTGCGCAAGAGGGTGTTAGTGGGAGTGAGGTACTAATAGACACGAGAGGTCACGTGGGTTTTTTCACAGAATGTTGTTATTGAATTGTTAAGGGGTGGGAGGATAACGTTGTGGAATATAGGTAGCACAGTTTTGGTTTCTTAATTATATTTTTATTGATGGTCCGAACCCAAAATGATATAATTGCAAACACAAAGTACGGATTTATGTGACAATTGTAGATTATATAATACAGAAGACAATTTCATAATTATGCATCCTTTGGATTTGTTGATTTACAGTTTACCTCTGACGAAGGGCTGGAAATTAGCCCGAAATGCATTGGGTTTTTAATAAAGAAAAGCTGCTCAGAACCATTCTGTGCATTCTTGATTCCTATTTTCGCAAAGGCCTGGATGGGCAGACGGGAATATGGGAAGCATTTTAAAATGCATCAGGCCGTGCATGTGGACCAGGACAAAAATGGAAAAAAAGCAAAGAAGAAATTCTGATAAACATTGTGGATTAATTTTTTTGGATTAAAAGGAAGGTTTAACGTTGGATTATAAAGAGGATCTAGTATCCATTCATGCAGTGCGACTGGGAGTGGAACGCCGACAAGGAGCTCCCCACAATATTGTATCCTGGTCCAACACAGCATCCCCTGCTCCACACAGCTGCAGTTCCAAGGTCACCATCAGCTCTCCTGCAACACCCAACATCGGTGGGCATTCGTATTCCGTGCCTCCTGGTCACTCCTGGGTGGCAAAGACTCTGTCCCCTCTGCTTGCAGGTCCTTCACATCTTGAATCCACCTCTGGGTTCCACCCAACACCTTCACCTTCTCCAGCAGTGGCATCTTTCTGAAGTCTCCCATCGAGTTTGGCAATGGTTTCCAATACCATTTCAAACCCATGCACCTGGCTTCCCTGGTGCAGGTATCCTGGTTCCTAAGATATCCATGGGTGGGGTGGCTCTCCAAACTCTTGTCTTCCATGGGGTTTCTTCAGGGCCCACTGGGAAGGGTCCTCTTTCTTTAAATTGCAACTATGACTTACACGTTGATTTCTGTGGAGAACGCGGTTGTGTTCCCACACTGCACACAACTTCCGTTGGGCTCCTAGATACTCACTTTGAATGGTTCCTTGGGTCCCCGGCATTTCTACGTCCTCTGACTATTGTCTTGATTCAAGTCATGGTTCACATAGCACCATTTTAGTATATGGTTTGGTATCCCCCTGGGGACCACTGTGTATTCTGGGCAACTTACCTGTTTGTATAGCAAAGTACTGTGTGCATTGTGTATGTCTCTGGCTAGGAGATATATGGATATGTTACTGAGTATCTTATAATAAATACATATTTTTATAACTACACTGTGTGGTTCTTTTTAGCTTAATCCACATCTATAAGATTATGTTCTGGTGAAACAAGCTTCTTTACACTCCTTCTGGAATAAGCCTGAAGGCTGCTCTCCACAGCTATCAGTTAGAGAGCTTTCTAAGGTTGTCTAAGACCACTAAAATCACCATAAGAGTTGTCTGGATCAGTGCAAGGTGTCCACCTACATACGTTTACATCATATACTGAGCCAGCCTCTCCCAGTAAGTCTGATATTTCTAGACCGGGGAACCCCTTGTCAAAGAAAGAGAAGGGTGTAAATAAGTAGGAAAAGCTTCCTCCTGAAGGTACTCCAGCTAGGGAAATGGTAGCAAAGAAAGGGTTACACATTTGCAAAGGGCTTAGTCAATGGCACAAATATACGTCCAAAGATGGGGAACTCCGATTCCCATTGAGTGGCACTTCTCACATCCCTGGAATCTAGAATTTGAGGAGAAGAATGTATGATTCAAAACCACAGCCTAGTACCACACTGTTTGAAGCCTTAAATCTGTAGGAGCAAATTGGAAGTGAAAAGAAAAGAAAGACCTTTGAAATACAAAATCCACAGTAGGCAGAGAAAGTGAAGAGAGGAAGTCATTGAGACCATTGGAGCCTATTCCTTGATAAAAAGTGATGAAAAGGAGAAATCTAAGAAGGAAACAGACATGGATAGTGAGTAGGAGTATGCCTTTATAAATGAGCTACTCAGTGTAAGACTGCTCCTGTATAATACAACAGTCGCTGACACAAGCACCACAGCCCTGGCAGTAACTAAGGTTGGAACAGCTGAATCCTTCACAGTAGTCAGGACACCCCCGAGATACATATCCCCACCCAGATCCCCTCGTGTGTACTCTTAGGCACCTTACCTTTGTCAAGTGCCACAATAACTTCCCTGGCTGAGTCCCAAGTGTACCTCAAGACTCAGCACCGGGGCCTGTAGGGACACCATTAGTACTCCTACAAGGAGGGATTTATGTCAGTGGTGAGATGGTAGGTCAAATTATTTGGACAGGCTTATCAGGCAACTCGCCAAATGCAGGGCAAACTTCACAAATTGTTAAGGTAAATTTGTGGATGGATTATTCAGGGTATTACTGGTGAAAATAGATTACTTTGCATGAGTAAGGAGGCAGCGTGAGTGGCAAGAGAGGTGCATGCAAGAATGGAAAAAGAGACGGATGAATGTGGTATTGATATAACTCAGCGAAAGAAGCTGCAATAGCAATGAGTGAGGAGTTAATAATGTTAAGGGGCTGAAAACACATTTGAGAGAACTGATTGAAACCATTATGGAATGGAGTGATACCGAAAATCTTAGAGATTTGTGGTCAAGGAAAGAAAAGTTTAAGGTGAAGCAAAAGAGAGAGAGAGCAGGGGAAGATGAGAAAAGAGCTGCTAAAGGAGTGACAAAGGAGTATCCTTTGCAGAATGTACAGGGAAGATCCCATATACATATACCATGGCCACAATCAGACTCCCGACATATGGTACATGGAGATGGAATAGATTGTGACCATCTACAAAGTTTTGTGGGAAGATTTGGATGTAGTATTTGAGGTGGTGGTACCAAAAAGTCTCTGGTCTGAGTGCAAAAGAGCAGTTGATCGGCCAATCCAGAAACAGCCCTGGGTGGCAGAGACAAATGCTCCTTCATCCATCGTTGAAATCAAATATGACGCGGTCATAAAACACCTAAAAACAAATGTTCCACCAAAAGGAGATGACTTGGCCCAAGATGTTCAGAACCTCTCAAGAGCCAAAGAAATCGGTGCACGCTTATTTTGCGAGTCGAATGCAGGTGTATAGGGAGCACAGTGGGATGCAGGATCCACTGGGAGATAACATGGCAGTGTTTTTGGCGTCAATTGTATATGGACAAAGGCCAAAGATTAGCAATCCCATCACCCAAGTTGTCCTTTATTGGGAGAGCAAACCTGTTGACAAGATCTTACCATATTCTAAATATTGCAGTGACATGCTGGAAGCGAAACGAAAGGGGCTTAAGGAGAAGTACATGATAGCCCAAATACAGTTGGAGCAGACTGGAGGGGCAAAGGGACTTAATGCTCTATTCTAAGGACCCGAGTTAGACTCCAGTTTTGGAACTGTAATGCAGGGAGTTTCTCTGAACTACAGCAGGACTGTCATGGGAATAGGGAGAGATCAAGGTAATGCGACAGGAACCAGTATATATGCCTACAGAAAGCTATCTAATATCACATTTTCAACAGAGTGCAAAATTGGAAGCTGGAGTCCTGTTACACTCTAGATTGAATTGTACCAGAGGAGAAAAGTTGAGGTCCCTATTCTCCCGGTACTGGGAAAAGAAGACTAATTTGTAGGCATTGCAAATCAACAGTGTACCGATCAAATTTCTGCCTCTGGACTAGTAAAAATAGGAGACATCAGAGAGCAATATCAGTTTGTGATATGTTATCCTAGTTCCTTCCACATACTAGGACATACTAGGACGAGATCTTCTCTACAACCTCAACTCAGCCATTTATTTCACGCAGGATTGGGACGGAATCGAAACATAAGCAGCCAATACCAAGTTTAATTTACAGTTCCCAAACCCTGTGGTCAGGTTATACCCAGTCAATACAACAGAGGAATTGCCAGTGAATTTGAGAGAGACAGTTAGGAAGTAGGTCTGGGATTTTACAGGAAGAGAAATTGGGTTTATTAAAGGTGCCAAACCCCTAAAGATCACCCTCTTACCCAATGCTGTTTTTTTGCAGACTTACCTATGTAAAATGATCCCAGAAGCCATCGCTGGGATCACACCTGTCATTGAGAGCTTAATAAAACAAGGCATCTTGAAGGAAGTTACCAGGCATCCCTGTTACTCCCCTATCATGGCTCTAAAGAAAGCAACAAAGAGTAGCAGATACTGCAAGACCTCCAAAAGATTAACCAAATTCTCATTCCTAACCCTGCTGTGATCCTGTTACAAATTTCCCCAGAAGCTCAGTGTTTCACGGTCTTGACCCACTTCTCTACTTCTCTGTCATGTTACATGGAGAAAGTCATTTTCTTTTCATGTTCTGTTTCCAAGAGAAGACTCTTGTGTGGTGTCGTGCCTCACAAGGCTATACAGAAAGTCCATCCTATCAGATACTCAAAAAGAACCTAGAGACTCTGCTGTTACCATGTAGTTCCACAGTAATACAATACATTGATAATCTTTTGATCACCTCAATGACTGAGGAAGCTTACAAGAAGACACATTCGCCTTGCTCAACCATTTGGCTGAGAACGGGCAAAAGGTCGCACCCAAGAAATTACACTACTGTCAGGGGCAAGTCACGTACTTGGGAGATCAGATGGAAAAGGAGTGAGTTTAGTGACCGAAGAGCACATAGACATAGTCCTTAACATGAAGGTCCCTACCACTCAGAGAGAGGTGATGATGATTTTGGGCTTGGTTGATTACTGCCAACACAAGGGGCCCGATTCACAGAACTAACTTAAGACAAAATCCTAAACTTACTACCATTTTGGTATTCACAGAAGGCACTTACTCATTTTGATATTCACAGAAGGCACTTACTCATTTCGGTATTCACAGAAGTTAGGAGTCCTAACTTTAGGACTCCTAAATGCCTTCTGTGAATACCGAAAGTCTTAAAATTAGGATTTTTCTCAGTTTAGTAGTAGTATAGTTAGGACTCCTAACTTTAGGACTCCTAAATGCCTTCTGTGAATACCGAAAGTCTTAAAATTAGGATTTTTCTCAATTTAGTAGTCCTAAATCTAAACTTAGGACTACTAAATTGAGAAAAATCCTAATTTTAAGACTTTCGATATTCACAGAAGGCATTTAGGAGTCCTAAAGTTAGGAGTCCTAACTATACTACTACTAAACTGAGAAAAATCCTAATTTTAAGACTTTCAGTATTCACAGAAGGCATTTAGGAGTCCTAAAGTTAGGAGTCCTAAACTTAGGACTACTAAATTGAGAAAAATCCTAATTTTAAGACTTTCGGTATTCACAGAAGGCATTTAGGAGTCCTAAAGTTAGGAGTCCTAACTATACTACTACTAAACTGAGAAAAATCCTAATTTTAAGACTTTCGGTATTCACAGAAGGCATTTAGGGGTCCTAAAGTTAGGACTCCTAACTTCTGTGAATACCGAAATGAGTAAGTGCCTTCTGTGAATACCAAAATGAGTAAGTGCCTTTTGTGAATATCAAAATGGTAGTAAGTTTAGGATTTTGTCTTAAGTTAGTTCTGTGAATCGGGCCCTGGATCACAAACGTTTCCTTTGTGGCAAAGCCTTGATAAGGCTGATGCACATGAATGTCAATGACCCGGTACCAAGGCATGGCAAAAGCATGGAAGCATTCTAGGAGCTCAAAAATCTGCATTGAAGTGCACCCGTTCTTGGAATGCAAGACTACAAAAAATTATTTGTGCTCTTTTGTCATGAGAGAGATGGGTGCACTCTGTCTGTACTCACAGAAGCCCATGGGGAGACTAAGCGCCCCATCGGTTATTTCTCAGCTACTCTTGATCCGATGGCAGTAGCGTTGCCTGGTTGTCTGCAAAAGGTCGCAGCGGTAAACCTTAGTATTCAGCAAACTAAGGGGATAGTGATGGGTTACCCCTTAATTGTAATGGTACCGTATTCCAGTGTGATCCTAATGATCTTTACCAGAACTCAACACCTGACAAGTAGCCACTTAATCGGCTATGAGATTTTTGCCAGCGCAAAAAGGTTCCCATTCAGAGATGTAACACACTTAACCCTGCTTCTCTGTGACAACTTCAGAGGGGGATGATGGTGAATTCGACCACGACTGTGTTAGCATTACCGAGTTGTGCACAAAACTGAGACCTGACATATTGTATGCACCTCTTCCTGAGTCTGACCATAACCTTTTTGTTGATGGGTCTTGCCTGAGGGCCCGACGTAACATTTTATGAGCCGCTTATGATGTATTTACACTGAATAGAGTTGTAGAGACATCCTACATGTGCTATGTAATATCTGTGAAAGTGGCTGAACTGATTGCCCTTACCAGAGCCTGCTGTATCTTCGAAGGCTTGCAAGTCACTATTTATACTGACTGCCAGCACGGGTTTGGAGTTGTGCACGATTTTGGTCAGTTATGGTCACAGCAAGGATGTTTTTACATCAGCCGGATTCCCATCTTGAATGGGCTGTAAGTTTCAAATTTGTTAGTTGCTTTGCAACTGTTGAAGGAAATTGCTGTGGTGAAGTTTGCTGCACACAAGCGCAGCAGTGATTTTGTCACCAGAGGCAACGGTTATGCAGTAGAAATTGCCCAATATTGTGCTCTTAAGTCCAGCACTTCCATTTAGATGAACCATGTTATGCAGAAGGATAGACTGTATACAACATATTACTGAATACTCTACATACCTTCAGTGAGTTGAGGCAATTGCAGCATACTGCCCCAGAGTTAGAGAAAGCTAAATGAGAGAAGATGTGATGCTTGAGGGATCCCAGCAACATTTGAGCGTCCATCGAATGAAAACCAATCCTTCCTGATTCCTCCTGTCTATGATGGTGCAACAGATGCATGTTCTAACCCATGTGGGCAGATACCGAATTGTGTCTACCTTTCAATTACAGTGGTGTCATCCTCATTTTTTGCCAGGGGTTTGTTACCTGCCAAAAACACAATTTGGAGAAAAGGTTTGGTGTGACCATGAGACACATTGGAAACTGTGATGGACCCTTCTACAATCTTGAAATCAACTTTGCAGAGAAGCCCCAAGGTGACCAATATCCTACGCAGAGATATGACAGCTTAATAGACACCAAACTATTGCTGCAGGAGTTGATAACACGATCCGGGATGCCAGTTCTTCTTGAATTGGATAAAGGAACTCACTTCAACAGAGAAGTGATGCTATTGCTGTGTACAGCCTCAGGGATTGACTAGAGAATCCACTGGAGCTACAGGCCTGGGAGATTAGGTGTTGTAGAATGACTAAACAGAACAATCAAAGCTAAACTGGCTGAAGCCTGTACCTCCACATTGCTCAAATGGAATGATGCACTTCTTTTGGTACTAATGATTATTCTAAGTAGTCCTTGTAAGAGAACTGGATTGTCTCCTCATGAGGTACTGATGGGAAGAGATATGCGAATGAAAACCCTGTGTTCAAGCAGCTGCTCTTGGGGATATCCCAGATGACCTGGTCCTCGAGTACTGAAAAGGGAAAGAAAAATCAATTGGAATAATTCAGGTCAAAACTGGACATACCTTGCCAAAATCAAGCTTGACACTTACTGGCAGTGATGAGCCTTTCTGAGGCAAAGAGATGCCTCAACAGGAACCTATTCAGACTTGACAAACATTGAAAGGACGGTGAGGGAGTTAGAGAACAGTCAGAGGATGACAGCTCCTTTAGGTCTTCAATTGATGCAGAATAAAATGCCTAGTAGCTTTCAAGATAGGGTACAGATGATAGAACAATACCTAGATGATTGACCTTTGTATTTGAGATTTCCTTGATCTGATTCCAGTTAACATGGCATAGCAATTTGCATCATTTTCTTATAAATCTGGCAGTAGCCATTTCTGTTTCCATGTTTGGACGGCGGTTTAATGTCTATTTGTTGGGAGAAGATATCCATCATATTTCGATGAACTCTACTCTTCAACCTGTATTTAAATCATCGCCACCTAAGAGTAAGGCGCACATATTCCACAACATGAGAGCATGTACAAAGTATATTATCAAATGTTAACCGAAAACATGAAAGTTATGGAAGTGGAGAATTGCTTTGCTTGCTTTTATCTTCCAGCTTCTGCAGCAGAGGGACTTGCATACTTTCACTTACCTTTGTTCTACTCCTTCTCATGTTCCATGAACCTAAATCATTACTATCATCAGGATTCAATCAAATGCTTTATTCCGGTGAGAATCTTCATTTGTGGGCTACTAAACATATTTCTTGCTCTTACAAAAGGTTTTGAGAGATCAGCGTGAGTATATGATGAAATGTTTTAACCTGTGACTAGCATGAGTATTACTAACCATAGCATTCATGATGCAACCTGCAAAATTAACCAAGATGAGAGGGTATTTAAAGACAAATTAAATGAGAGAATAGGGACAGATGAAGAAAGAGAAGAAGGAAAGACAACTGCTGAACACATCATTGGGAAAGGTGAAGAGACTCTAAAGGAACCCCCCTCTATATTAAACATTGATGTCACCAAGAAGGGATCTTTGTGCATCATACGGTAGCCAAAGGGAAACAAGACTGTTGAAAAACTAGGATGGAGTGAACGTGAGCAAAACTATTTACGGATAAACTTTTTCAACTCTAGACGCAAGCATAAAGGGATCTATTATGTGTGTTGTAAGTTAGCTTACGTCCAGGTACTACAGAGCTGGACAGGAAACTGTTATGCAGCATTAGTTTTGCCCAGGATTTATCATACTAACAAATTAGACTTTTCTCTTGAGCAATACAGAAGGAGGCATTAATATAGCTTTAAACAGATCCTTACCGATATCGTTTAAGCGCTCATATCATCTACATGGTACATTGAATGATGTAAAGATTAGAAGTTATCCACTGTAGTTGATCGGCTCGACACTAACACCACAAGTGCTTTAACATTGATAAATAAGGAATTGCTTGCAATTAAAGCTATGATGATGGAAAATCGCCTTGCGCTGGATTTACTCCTCATGAAGGAAGGAGGAATTTGCAAAGTCATTCACACTTGCTGCTTCTATACACCGCGCATAGATAAGCAGTTTGTTAGCTATATTACTAACATTAGGAACATAACACATGAATTAGCTGAGTTGGAAGAGTTAGGTATCTGAGAAGGGTTAGGAACTGCATTCGGTGGTATGTGGGTACCCCAAATTCCCTAACCACGCATGCCTTATTAACGTGGTCTTAACCACGCATGCATTTACCACGCATGCCTTTAATATGAATTTAGTTGTAATGACATAATTGTTCAAATCATATGCGTGGTTAAGATTATGCCGTAGCACCCGCCTTGAGTCTTAAAACCCAGTCACTTGCCCCAAGTTCTACCCTGACCTCAGCCCTAAAAATAGCCCAACCCCCTGCCCTAACTCCTAAAAGCAGACCCCAGCCCTCAAAACAAATCCCACCCAGCCCTAAAAACACCCCAGCTCCCTGTGCCCTGAGCCCTAAAACCCCGCCCAAGCCTTGAAAATCCACTCAGAACCCCCCTCCTGGCCTGAGCCCTACATTCTTGACCTCAGACATAAAAACACCCCTGAGCCCTAACCCCCCTTGCCTGAGCCCTACAACCTTGACCCCAGGCCTAAAAAACATACCCAGCCCCCCACCCTGAGCTGTATAATCATCCCCTAGCCATGAAAAACGACACAGACCCCGCCCTACACCCTAAAACCTTTATCCCATATTTAAAAAATATAAACTACCCCAAATCACCCACCAGCTCAGAAAACTACCCCCAGCCTACAAAACAGCCCGACCTCCCTCAGCCAAGAAAATATCCCCCCTACACCAGGGCCGGACTGGGCACCAAAACCGGCCCTGGCAAACTGCTCGGCCGGACCCCTGGGGATGGAGGGGGGGTGCGGCCGAGCTGTTTGCTCGAGCCGGTTTCGCCGATTTTGTTACAGGGTGCCGATATTGCAGGCCCCCTGTAAGAAAAACAGCCCCCAGAGGGCCAAAACCTTCCCACACCTTAGCGGCACACCGGGGAAATGCCGGGTGCCCGCTACGGCCAGTCCCGCCCCGCCCCGCCCTCCACCCAGATCTCCTACTCACCAGCTCACTTCCGACCCACCGTCCATGTCACTAGAGCGCTAACTACCATGGACATCTAAACCACGAACATGCGTGGTAAAGGCATATGCGCAGTTTAGACGTTCATGGCTACGCCTGCGTTGTTCACCCATGCATTGTTCTGACTGCGTGCTTTAGGTTGTTTCCCTCTATATTCAGATCCATTGGAAGCTGATTCGCTAAGGTAGGGAAATGACTTGGTAGCATTATCGGAGAAATACCCCTCTTTTGCATATACTAATTGTTATTGCATGTGTGTTTGTTTCTTTTAAATATTAAAAAGGAGCTTCATCATGATATGGTATGTATTGTGGGTATAAGAAGCTGTCAGCAATGATATGAAGAAAGAGGCTTGAAGTAAATATTGTAGAAATGCGGAGTGAAGTTTACTGCACCTTGAAGGACCTGGGAGAATCCAAAAAGAAGAACCCAAAGTTAAGGAACGATGTTCTGTAATAAAGAATTAAAATGATGATTTAGAAATCATCAGGGGAGGTTGTGAGAGTTGTTTTTCTTTCTGCATATTAAACACATTATACATTGAACTTGCACTAACCTGGGTTGAATTTACAAAGTTCTCCATCTTGCACCGACATTACAAAATATCATGTGTTGACTATTGCTGTTCTTCCTACTTTAAATAAAGAACTACAATACTCACACTAACAAACAGAGAATGTTCCCGGAGACTTTCCCTCACTAAACCTAACCAAGGACATTCAAACATCCCCAGGCTATTTTTTTACAATGTATCCATTAGGATGCTTGAATAAACTTTAAAAATGCCTGCAAACCAAATATATTGCTACCATGAGAGAAACTTCATATGATATATGTAGTAAAATGTTTCCTTTTGCTGATACCATATTGGTGCATATAATGAGAACCGTGTATTCATGTAGAATGTATGAATGCCTTTGTTAGAAGTCTTACAAAAGGACATGTAGATTTTATGTACAGGAGACCTTACCCCTAACCCTTGAAAGGTGAATCTATGCCAGATTTTTACTTAGAACATAAGGAGCTCTCTGAACCTATGATCTGTCTGTTTTGCTACTAAAATCACTTAATGTGATTTGCCTATCAATCATTTATATAAAGCTTTGAAATGACAACCCTCATATCTCATCTTTATAAGAATGTTTATCACCTGCTACTTAGTTTAATCAGTTAGACAGAAGTGACGGCTCCAGTCGGAGAGCACCAAAGCCTGTCACAAGATCACACTACTCCTGGTCCTAACCATTGGCATGCCTCATGAGTAGAATTTTAGGATAAGTTTGCACGCTGACAGATCAGTTGATTTTTACTAAACATAGTGCAAAGTTAACTTTTTAGAAAGTTATTTTTACCCTGCCTAAATCTGCTGAAGACTAAATTCCTTAACTCTCCAGCTAATCCTCGCCAATGCCCAGCCTGAATGAGGTGTGGAAAAGTTGTAAGAACAGTTTTCATGGGCAAGTGTTTTTCCCCTTGCTAGAAGCTTAGGGTTCACCCCGGAACTTAATTAACTGAAAAGTGGACTTCCCTGTCACAAGAAAATGTTATGTGACATCTGGAAAACCTCAGTCTTTGTCCCCATAGTCAGTCTGGCACCAAACCCTGTGGAAAGAAAGGTACCCCTAAAACCATTTTCTGACTGATCACAGAAAACAGGACTGCTCATTATCCTGGGTAAAACACTAGGTGGGCATGCAGGCCCTGCACAAAGGAGAAATGATTTCTCCATCTTGAATGTTGAGATTGAGGGTCACTGTGGGATTGCTTGCAGTAAGGCAAACAGGAATTGCTGCAAATGTGGCTAGACATATCCCAGGAACTTTTTTCTCCACTGGTTGGTTGGGGAGGGGCTAGGAGTCACTCCCCTACTCACAAGGTAGCACCAGCATAAATGTTGCAACCCAGGGTTTTCTCTTCATAACACGTTTGGGACCTGCAGAAGAAGAGAAGAGGACGGGACCTGCTGTCTATAACTCGAGAGGAGCCCTGAAGGAATGGACATGCACCACATTATATATGTCAGGGAATAAGCTCTGGTCCCAGACCCCACCATGTCTCATTTGTACCTACCCGTTAGGCTCCTTGGTTGCCCATGTTTATTATCCTTTATAGGGTTTTAAATACTGCTTCTACATTCACTACTGCAGGATTCTATTGTGTGTAGTAATGCTTGCTTAATTCAACCTGTAAATGCTAATGCTTGTTTAATTGTAGCAACGCGTGTTGCACTGTCTTCATTCCGACATGTGATAGCCAACTGTCACATTGGTGGGTGTGGCAAGCCTTGTGCAACTGCATGTGGAGGGGCGTGGTTTGCCATGTGATAGTCAACTGTCATGTTGGTGGGATGTGGCAAACATTGTGCAACTGCATGGGAAGGGGTGTGGTTTGCCTCATGTGGAGGGGAGTGGTTTGCCTCATGTTTACAAGCACCTGTCCTATTGGTTATAAAAGGGCAAGCCCGCACATGCCTGTGCTTAACTTATTTCCTGGATTCCTGGTGGTTGCTGTCTCAATAGCTCTTCAGCTGTCAGTGCCCACGCCCGATCCAACTTCTTTGATTTGGCTTTCAAGAGGATTCCTCATGCATCAGACAAGCTAAATGCTGCACATTTCTTCTGCTTATCTCTTCATCTTGTCTGTGACTTCTTGACCTTGCGCTTGGCTACTCGTATGCGCTTGGTGTAGAACATTAACCAGTGACTCTCTGAAGTGGCAACATTGCTTTTGAAGGCGATTTTCTTGGTTTCTGTCTAACGCCCAAATACTAGACTTTTGGGAACAAGAAAACAAAGACTTTGAGTGTGCTTATCGCCCTTTAGGAATTAATGAACAGTGTTTGTATTCAGCATTTCCTATTGTTAGTATTGTGGCATAATGTGCTGTACTTTCCTGTGACAAGTTCAGAAATTGGAAACTCTAGTGCTTGTTATGAATGGTGAATTTTGTTCTTGAAGCACAAGTGCACGTTATGAATGATGACAGGTTCTTTAGTTTTTATTGTTCAGTTCTGCCTTATTTTGTTTTTCCTTTGAATCTTTTATTTTGAAATACTTACTCCTGTTGGAACAAGAGACTATACATGTAAACCAAAGCACGAAGTATGCTATAAAGAGAAATCATATTATATTCATATCTACCACCCCTTTGGATTGAGATATTAAGAGGCTGCAAGTGGTCCGCGCATAAGGGGAATACACGTTTATTATATGACATTGCTATATCTAAACTTGTGAGTGTGTATGTGTGCGGAGAAGTGTAACTGTACTCATCCTTACTATTTGTACCGTCAGAGTATTACACAAACAAACGCTGTAGATTCCTCAGAACCCAAGACGTGGTACCTGGCTAGACCAAACTGAATGAAGAAGCAGTGTTGTTCTCTTCTTTCTCATCCACTTCCCCTTCCCTTTTGGGAGATCTGCCAGTCTGACAGCGTTCTAGTCGCAGCACTGAGAGGTGTTCCAAGAGGTATTGGGAGCATTCGTCATTCATCGCTCCTGCAGACATCCTGAGATTTCAGGTGCGTGGTTACTCCACAACCTTACAGTATACAGAACAAAAACGCGTAATCCAAAGGTCAGTTGCCTGAACTCCTAAGTGGCTACAAGAACACAACAAGCTGCAAGGGGCATTTTTCTTTAAGTACCTAGCTGATCAGAGGCAATGGACCTGGACTGGACTTTGATGTTGGACTCTGCCTAACACCCTGAAAATCTGTGAGTTTAATTCTGTGGTTGTTTGGGTACCAGAAGAATGGTTGGAAACTCATGGAAAGGTATTTTTTAAAGCTCCAGAGCACCAGTGGACCAACCTGCTTTACATTTCCTTCCTTCAGTTCCACAACAGCTACAATTTCAGTAATGATCTGCTGAAAAAGGATTTTGTGCCTCAATAAGTGACAAGTCATTTTCTGCATTGGGACTTAGAAGAAATATCAAAGTTTTGAATCTTACCGGGGCTCCACTGTGGTCCGCCTCAAATTGCACCTAGGTCCAAGTCTACCACTCCCATAGACCATCATTAGGATTTTTAACATTTTGGTGTCATTTTGTGTATTCAATTTTATGCTATTTTTCTAATATTTTGAAAAATATATATTTTAGTGTTGTGACTTTGGGCCCGATTCACAGAAGTAATCTGTGACAAATTCCTAAACTTACTACTTTTGGTATTCACAGAATGCATTTAGTAGTAGTAAAGTTAGGATTTTGTCTTGAGTCTGTCTTAAGTCTGTCTTAAGACTGTCTTAATATCAATTTAAGACAAAATCCTAACTTTACTACTACTAAATGCATTCTGTGAATACCAAAAGTAGTAAGTTTAGAATTTTGTCTCAGATTAGTTCTGTGAATCGGTCCCTTTATCACTATTTTGGTATTGCATAAATATTTCCCACATTGCCCTAAGTTAAGCCTGTCAGTTCTGTACCATACCTACAAGGAGGTTGAGCTCAGGTTAACTTAAGGACTTTTTACTGACTTTGAGGGTTCACACTGACAATAAGTTTTATTTTTTCTTGAGGTCACCCATCTCAAATAACAATCCACTTTCTTACAATATTTATCCAATGGAAGTACATTTCACAGTGTTATGCGATCAGTATTCACCTATGAGATTATTTGTTTTAATTATTAATAATGTAATTGTAACAAAAATGTATTTCTTTCCAGGAAGTAAATACATTTTTCAATCTATAAATATTTTTGTACTGGCCTGAAAGGGTGGAAGGACACATGATTAGTGCATACATTGAGCCTAGCTATGTATTTTGGGAGGCTTCATATTTTTTCCTATATGACTCACTGAAAGATCTTGCACATTCATGTTCAGATGAAAGCTTTCAGCCATAGTGAACTTTCCTCCTGATGACTCAGGATCGGTTCTTAGCCTTATGCCTATTTTTTGCTTTAGACCTCTAGGAACTCGTAAAAGGGGTATCACGTTGCTAGTCATCGTTGTGCTTTTAAATGTGTGAACATTTTCTAAATGTAGATTCTTGTACCTTAGTTTTCTAAAAATATTTAGCTTAATGTAAAAACTAAACTTGTCACCAGAAACACCATGTTTTCCAATGCCACTAAAGTATCACACAAGGGTATACATGTTAAAATGATTATTAGCACGTTGTCCCTTTTGATCCTCCCAGTCCTAAAGTATGAGGATAACCCTTCTTCTGATATAGGACTCTAAAAGCCCTAACAAATCAACAACATTATTTTTATATCAGTTATAGAGTAAGAAGGCTCAGTGTGGTACTTTGAAATTTGGGACCGCGTAGGAGGCAGGGCCCTACCACTGTCTATCCCGGTATTAGCGAACCGCGAATGGTCAATGCGGTATGTACAAGTGCTTTGTATAACGTTTCAGCTATAAATGCACTGTGTATATAATATTATACACTGACTACGTGGGTTCCATCTTAGAGCGGTGGCCATCTTATGGTTGCCCTCACATAGGCTACACATTACGAACAAGTACGGGCCTTTAGAACACATGTGCCTTCCTTTGACTTCTCTGTGACCTGGGCAGCTTGGCTCCGCTGCCCCAGGTCAGTCCGGTCTCACGAGCTCCCCGTCCTACGGCCACCTGTGATTAGCATCAGGGTTTGACACACCATAAAGCCTTTTCATCCCACACGAGCCTCCGGCTAATCTCTTTCACACCTGACTCTTCCTGCTTTATGGCTTGTTTTCCAAACAGGAGATGCCCGTGTTTATTGGGGCCTATTGATATCTGATGTGGGATCTGAGCCTCGCTGGGTAAATAATTGTGGGCTGGCTTAACTGGAATGTGGGATGGTCATCATGACTCTGCTTTTTCGTTTGTAATGGATACATGTATATGACCATACCGTAAAACAAGGAATGTGTGCCTGAAGCATGATATTTTGTATTTAAGGAGAAGCTCGTTTCTGTAACTTCAAGCAGTCTCCTGAGAACATACATTGTGTTGTACTTCTCGGATACCTGTAATTGGTCTGCAGCCAATAAATCGATCTTTGACTTCACCCAGAAGACTCTGTGTTTCTGTAGGTCTGAAACAGGAAGAACCCGAAGTCTTAGGGTGTGTTCCCCTGCACCGCTGGGCTTAAAATTCCCAGTACTTCAGTTGGCGCCCAACTCGGGACGATTTCAGCGGTACCGGTCCAAGCCAGAGGTTTGTGAGGAGCTTCGTGTGGAAATTCTGGAGGAAGGCCGCCACTTCATCAACCCCTGCATGTCGATGTGGTCCAAAAGTCTTTTCTGCGAGGTTCTCCGCGTCCCGACGGCTACGAAGGACTGCTGCCCTGATTAATCGCCCTGTTTTGGACCCTTGACGATTTTGGTAGAGCGAAACAATCGAGAGTGTCTTCTGGTGACGCCATCGATCATCGATATTCAGTTAAGTATAAGTGGAGCGTCTCCCAGTTTGTTTGGTATCCTTCGGGATTTTTGGTATCCTTCGGAATCGCTTTGATTTGGAGCTTGCAAGTCCCAAAGCCAGAGGACTCGTGTATTCACAAGACTATCGTAATCGATAATCCTTTGAAGTTTTGAAACTAGACTAGTGAGCGAGGATGCCTGGTTCTAGTGTATTTGGTAATTGGTTTTGTTTGAGTTGTAGAAGGGATTTCCAGTTAGAGGATTCATGTCCGGTTCCTCCAATTGGAACTCCAACTTATGAGCTTTATGTAAAACATGGCGTGGGCCCCATTGCATATAATGAAGTATGGATCCGATACACCAGAAAGGACGGTGTTTTAAAATGGCCCCAAAATGGTAGTTTCGATACAGATATCTTAGATAATTTGGAAGTGAAATTGTTTAAAAAGAAAGCCCGGCCGGCTATGTTTGACTCTTTCCGCCTATGGCGAAAGGAAGCCAAACAGAAGGAAATTAAGCTAGCGAAAAGGAATAAGAGAGAAAGAGGTATGTCAGTGATGCAAGCAGCTGTGCAATTTAAAGATAATGAGGAGGAACAAATGAATGAACAGTTACATAGACAGCGCAAACTAGTAATTGATAAGTGTTACCCTGTTTTGTCACCCCTTGTGCAACATGAAGCAAAAGAGAATGAGAAAGATTCCCTAATGTCCCATTTGCTAAGTTCGCCACCCCCGTATGCGCAAAATGCCACAGCACCTCCACAGCTTGTAAATGTGCAGCCTCCAGTGAATATGCCACAAGCCTTCCCACAGCCGCCAGCTCCTCCTCAGCTGGCTCCTATCCCTGCAGTGCAGCCCTCTCAAGGGCCGCCAGTTGTGTTACCTATTGCCCCCGCGCTTCCTGCGACTTTGCCTAGTACATCAGCTGCCTCCCCTGGCGCTCTTTCTTACACTACCCAGATACCTGTATCTGAATCCGTTTTTCTTCCCTCTGTCTATCCCCCCATTTTCGCCTCAACTTCTCCTTCAGCACGACAACGACTAGCTAGTGTAGTTACTAGTTTAATGTCACATCTCTTTGGGTCATCTAGTGTGACTCCTGGTTTACAACGTAAGCAATTGCGTAGTCAGCTGCCTGGTCCTGACGAGAAAGAGGTGTTAGATCATCTGGCGCGTAGGTGGATTGGTTTCCCTTCCCTTTATAATGTGGAATCAGTTGTTAACGTTTTCGACCAATGGGATGCCCCAAAACAGAGATATATCTTTGACAAAATGTGTGAATGCCTCTATGAGCAATTGGAGGATCATGGTTCAAGCACAATCCCGCAGGAATTGTGTCGAGTACGATTTGATTTTGACAAAGGTATAATTGTGGGTCCCGATGTAGATAAAGCAGTTGCGATTTTACTGTCCTTCAGGAATAGCGATTGTCAGCAATCATTGTTCGAACAGGAATTCCCTGTGGAGAAAAAGGGAAAAACGCGACAATACCCTATGAGAGAAGTCCCTTCGGTATGGAAGGAAGCTGTTGCGGCTGATGCCGCTAATGGTATTGCTGCTATGCCAGCTCATTTTCAGCGTGTTTGGGTGCATGTCCCTTGGAAACGATCTGAAGTAATAGCGCTTAAGCAGACATTGCCTGACCCCCGTAAAAACCCTACAGGATATTACAAGGAGTTATCACAAACTGCAGAATCATGTGTCATGAATCTGGCTGACATAGATATGTTATTTGGGAATGTTGTTCCACAGCCTTTATGGGGATCCATCCGTAATACGGATCATGCGGCAGAACTAGGGGGTACATGGGCTAATATCGTTGCTGCGGACGCTAGACAAGTTGGTGGCGCAAAGCCTGACCCTTTAGTAGCAGACCTCCCTGGTAGAATTATTACATACATGAAAACCATAATGCCCGCGATGCGCGTAAATTGGGATAAACTATCCGCATGTAAGCAGAAGAAAGATGAGACAGAGTCCGATTTCTTTACAAGGTTTGAAGAAACGTTTATCGACCACAGTGGTCAAGACATGAGCACTGAAGGTGGCCAACGGTTATTTGTTGACAAATTTGTGCAGAATCTCCTTCCCGAGTTGTGTAAAAAATTAAAAGATTCAGAAAGTTCTTGGGCTGTTTCCTCTTCAGCACAAATACTGGCTACTGCACAGTATTATGAAAATGGAGAGAAAGACGAGAAGGATAGAACAGATAAGAAAACGAAAGAACTGAAAACAAAGGTCCTTTTACATCAGGCTTACACGCCACGTGGAGGACAGAATAATTATAGGCAAACACAAGGTATCTATCAGCAGCCCCAACAATTTCAGAATAACCAGCAAATGAATGGGTATTATCAACCACGTATCCCTGTAGGTCCCAATCAATGTTCATATTGCAAAGAGGAAGGTCATTTTAAATATAGTTGCCCTAAATTAATGCAGCGTAACAGTAATGCGTATGGCGCAAGAGGTAGGGGTGGTCAGCAAGCTCCTAGAGGCAGAGGGCGTGGAAATGTTCCCCAGAACGCGCGTCCTCTTCTGCCTCAAAATACCATAAATAGCTTTGATCAGCAAGCCAACGCGACTGGTAATACAGCTCAGTACTACAATAATGATTATTATGCAGAAGACGACAATGTGGAAGGTAATGATTACTAGGACAGCCATAGACAGAGAGAGGGAGTTGTTTCAGTACCAGTGGATCAGAGTGGACCGTATGTTAAAATGACTAAAGCAAATGTAACGGAGCCCTTTCTGCTGGATACTGGTGCTGCAAAGAGTTCAATCATGCATTCAAAACTCCCTGGCGCGCCTTTGTCTGGCGAAATGAATGTTTCAGTAGGTTTTTCTGGCGCCCCAGTTAGGAACCCGATTTCTAGTCCTATGTCACTTTCTGTTGGACCTTGCGAGTTAAAAGCACCCCTCATCCTAACGACAGGTTGTGGTGAAAATTTGCTAGGCTTAGATTTGCTAAAAAGATTGCATGCAACACTATATTGTTCTCCCTCAGGAGTACAACTTACATTAGGTAAGAAAGTGATTTCCCCAATGTATTTGTCTAAGAATGCAATGCCACCTGAATTGTCATCCCTTCCGGATGCCCTTTGGGCTACTTGTCCCAATGATATGGGTCTCCTGAAAATACCGCCATACGTGGTAACTTTAAAAGCCAATGTTAGATTGCCACGCATTCCCCAGTACAAGATCTCCAATGAGGGTCAGAAAGCGTTGTTAGCAATTGTCAGCGATTTGGTTAAAAAGGATGTAATTGAAGAGACAAGAGGCAACGTTTGCAATAGTCCTGTTTTACCTGTCTTAAAACGAACGGACCCTTCACAGCCACCTGTTTACAGATTTGTGATTGATCTTAGAGAGGTTAATAAGATTGTTGTGCCACAGTTTCCAGTTGTCCCTGACATAACTGCCTTGTTAACTTTAATTCCAGCTTCCGCTGCATGGTTCTCAGTGATCGATTTAAAGAATGCCTTCTTTAGCATCCCCATTGCAGAAGAGAGAAGAGACATTTTTGGCTTTAGTTTAGGAGGTCGAAGCTTTCGCTTTAAACGCGCTCCCCAGGGCTACTGTGAAAGTCCATCAATATACAGTCAGGCTTTAAAAGCGCAGCTTGATGCACTTGTTTTACCCTATTGGCGCTATCCTCATTCAGTATGTTGACGATTTACTAATTGCCACGGATACTGAAGAGATTTGCAAGAAAGCTACACTGTCTTTGTTGCGTCATCTGTCTGCCTTTCATCACAAAGTGTCTCTCTCAAAAATGCAATATTGTCGACAAGAAGTGACCTACTTAGGTCATCTTTTATCGAAGGAGGGAAGGAAACTGACCCCAGAGAGAATTCAAGCCATTGCACAGTTAAGTGTGCCAAGAACACAGAGAGAAGTGCGTGCTTTCTTGGGCATCACTTCATACTGTAGGCATTGGATACCAAATTTTTCTTTGCTGGCCAAACCTTTGTTAGCATTAACATGTAAAGACACACCGAATCCTATCCCATGGTCTGAGGAGTGTCAGAAAAGTTTTTGGGAATTGCGCAATGCATTATGTTCAGCTCCTGTGTTGGGTACCCCTGACTACAGTAAGCCTTTTACATTGTATGTTCATGAAAAAGATGGTTGCGCATTATCAGTGTTAACACAGCCTTTTGGCTGTGGTAAATAAAATAAATATTACCGGACTGAATTTCATACGGAATCTTAAAATAAAGTAAAATAGCTCAAAATAACAAGAGGCAGAATCCGTGGTATAAGAGGTTTTCTAGTGGGCTTTATTCCATTCAAAATGGCCGACTCGAGTCGCGGCCTTCAGGTTCCGTCACCACGAGGGTTCAGGAAGTGAAGTACAATAATTCATTAACAGACATGTATTTTTATAATAAGTGCATTACAATGAAACGAATGTAGAAGGCGTAACATTTGATAAGAAAAGTGACAAAACAGTGACATAATCGAAACTAGGCGTAATAAGGAATAAAAGAAACATGATTGGTTAGAATTATCAGACATAGGTGGATCTATAAGATAATACTCGGCATAGATGCGCGCGCGGCAGCATGACGTGTAATTGACGTGCAACTAGGGGGTGAAGGGGACTTGACATTTAGCTCTACATGTGGAGACGAGAAGTCTGGGGTCAAGTCAACCTAATCCCAAATCATATCTAACATCCTATGTTTAAAGAACTATGTTATCCACAAGGAAGAGACTCTCGGACAGAATCTATTCTATACTGACTGTGTACGTGTACAAGCGTCTAAGTGTCTATATGAGATGCGAGGGATAGAAAACTTTCCATGGCAACAGGGCTATGAATCACTTGCAGGAGGACGGAAAGGCTGAGTCCCTTGCTTGTGAGCTAAAGGAAATGTTTACCTAAATCACTGGACAGGAATGCATCGGCTGGAGAGCAAAATAGATAATTCGAAGGTGAAATACAACTTCTTGGCAGACAGGCGAAAACTGGCCGAGGCAGGCACCGTTAGCTGCACAGGGAGTAGGACAAAGTTCATGGATACAGATGCGAGCTCAAGCTGAAGCTGTCAGAGACAGAGAGCAGGGAAAGGCTTTGAGGACAGAATCGGGCCTACTCGCCTGAACTGAAAAAATGGAGTAACTTAGCCATATAAAGTCGGTGGCCCGTCATACCTAGGAATCGAATATCCAGCCCATTGATGGCGGATCTGACAGAGAACATGTTGACGGTAGACACACATATGTTTGCGTCTTAGAAACTGGAACTGGAGGGAACATACATGTACTTGTAACATGCATATAGAACCGTTGGGGTCCAAGATAGGGGACATAACTGATCAGGAAAATCCACATTTCCACATTCCCTCCTTGTCCCCTTCTTGCCCTTCACGAAACATCAATCTTCATCATTCCATTGATTTGCTCATGGAGCATCATTTCTTCTTCCTTCCGGCATTCTGAACGGGACCTGTGATGTGGAATGCATGATGTGGCACACAGACCACAAATCGCTGGTCCACATTGTAGGCATAAACAACAACTGAAGAGCATAAGAAGGCCAATACCTAGGAAGGATAGAACTCTCCATCCCCAGGCTGATATCACACTCCAAAACCACCCGGACCACGTCCAAGTGCCTGGATTTTCGTGTATCTGGCTTACAATCTTATGAAGGCGTGTTATAGCTTTATATACAGATGGCGAATTTTCTGGTATGAATATGCAGCAGCTGGATCCGATGACCCTGCAAGCTCCGCCCCTATCGGCCAGGATGACGTCAAGGACAAGACGATTCTGGAGAACAACAATTCTCATCACTGATTGTTCCTCTGTCAGATTGCCTAGGGCGGCTATAGTCTCGTTTACTACAGCTTCAAGAGTCTTGGTGAGTCTGCGTATCAGCTTACTATTTGATATTGTACCTATATAGGGAAAGATACCTTTATTGAAATCTACATACTTGTCCCATGCTGTTTCAGTATAATCGACAACTGGGAGATCTCTTTGCTCTCTATTGTGTACTAAATGAACATTTCGATAATAATCAGGGGGAGCTAGGAAAACAGGTGGCAAAAGGAATGCTATGTAACAGGTACCATCCCAATCTAGAGGCAGACGCATATATGCCGTCTGACCACATATGAAGTAAGAATGGCGAGAAGCTCTAAATGAAGATTTACCTTGATCACTATATTCTACTGTAGTAACGCATTGGCTATGGCCCATATGTATGGAACCAACTTTTCTTACACATAATTCACCCTTAACTGGAAATACTGACATAGTGGGCAGAATTAGTTCAACTTCGGATTTGACATTCAGAATCATAAGATTAGGCGTAAAATTACCTAATTTATACACTTCATTTTCTAAATCAGTTCCTGTTCTACTGGGGTGACCCTCCTTATTAGGGTGACAGACTTTGAATAAAACTAGATTCAGATTTCCCCATATCCAATGTTGTTGATAAACTGCTGTGTCTGGGTCTATGGAATTTAATAAACTAAACCATGCTCCACAGGAGCCATTGTGTGTGAACGGATGTGGAAAGAAAGGCAGAACTCCTTTGTTATTCTGATAGGGAGGAAGTCGGCCACACACCCAACAATTGGTCGCATTACTAGTCTGATGGGAATGATGTAACATACTAATGAAGGTGTTATTGCGCAGCGCAAGTCTATAAGATAATTCATGTGGCGGTAGGTCACTAAAAGAATGTTCATCAGCAACATTATAAACATGTCTAGAGATAGGATGATATATGTGCAAAATCACACTCGTAATAATCACTAAAATACTCAATAAAAACAAAATTAATAATGTCCTCATACAATAGCTACGCAGTGATTTACAATACGCCTGTCGTTTCAACATTTCTCGGGTATTTTCTCTACTCAGGTCCAAGGGATACATGTCGGAGACAATTCAACCGCTTCACCTTGGAGAGGACTTAAACAATCAAATTGCTCGACTGTTTGGGCCTAAGCTTTAATTTATAGCACTGAGAGTCATTCCTTTCAACAAAAGGAAGTTTTGAATCAGTCTGTGAGGGAGTGCAGGGCACAGTGTCTATATCTGAAGGTAGTCCATGAAATTTTTTGACGTGACTTGAATGAATCCACCCTTTTCGTCCCTCGATCTTCACGGCTGTTCTTGTGGTCAACAGGACCAACTTGGGTGCTTTCCACCTGGGCTCCAATTGACTTTTCCTGTCGAAGTTTCTCACAAAGACAAGATTACCCGGAACAACGTCATGGGGTTTCGCCTCAGTGTTGTCGGGAAAGGCTGCAGCTACCTGTGAACGAGAAGATTGTAGTGCAGACATCAAGGAAGCCAAGTAATCTGTCAGCATATTACAGTCAACATCAGTTATTTTACGTGGTATAGGCGTCCCCCACATATTCGGCGGTCTACCGAAGATCACCTCATACGGGGATAGCCCTGTTCTAGAGTGTGCTACCATTCTCATGTAAAAGAGTGCAACTGGTAATGCTACTATCCAGTCGACACCTTTCTCTCTACATATTTTGGACAGTCTGATTTTCAGTGTCTGGTTATGTCTTTCTACGAGACCTGCTGCCTCGGGGTGTCGGACACAGTGGAATTTCCACTGATATCCCAACAAGAGTGAGACATGTTTCATTAATTCGGATGAGAAAGGCTGACCGTTATCTGAATATACAACACGTGGTAAACCGTACCGTTTGACAGAGAAGAGTCTAGGATGAACCCCAGGTTGCGTGCGTGGTCGGTGGGTGTCGGCGCAGTTCCCAGTGAGGCTGCCCACCAGGAGTCATCCCAGGCAGAGGGGGTGGTGCTGAGGATGAGGACCTCCGGCTTGTCCGAGTTCAGTTTCAGGCGACTGCTCTTTATCCATTCGGCGACGGCCTTCATCCCTGCGTGGAAGTTGGTTTTGGCGATGGCGGGGTCTTTGGTGAGTGAGAGGATCAGCTGGGTGTCGTCGGCGTATGAGACTATGTTGAGGACGTGTGACCGGACGATGTTGGTGAGGGGTGTCATGTAGACGTTGAAGAGGGTCGGGCTGAGGGATAATGCTTGGGGTATGCTGCAGGTGATCTCGGTGGCTTTGGATCGGAATGGAGGGAGACAGACTCTCTGGGCTCTTTCGGTGAGGAAGGAAGTGATCCAGTCCAGGGCTTTGCCGTGGATCCCCGTGTTGTAGAGGCGTGTGCGCAGGGTGTAGTAGCAGACGGTGTCAAAAGCGGCCGAGCGGTCCATGAGGATGAGGGCCGCGGTTTCGCCATTGTCCAGCAGGGCTCTGATGTCGTCAGTGGCGATAAGTCACCCCTACAGCAGGCCTTTTCAATCCTGAAGGCAGGCTGCTTGGTTCTAAGTGTGAGGGTGCCCCTGCATGATCAAGACAGCCTTAGGAGTCCATTCTCCCGGGTTGTAAGTGAGACAGCCACATCACATATAGAGGGGTACCGTGTCATTACGAGGTGACCATCTCGAAACTGGCTCTAATGAACCCTGTAATGTTTGGTATCTAAACTTAGGACTACTAAATTGAGAAAAATCCTAATTTTAAGACTTTCGATATTCACAGAAGGCATTTAGGAGTCCTAAAGTTAGGAGTCCTAACTATACTACTACTAAACTGAGAAAAATCCTAATTTTAAGACTTTCAGTATTCACAGAAGGCATTTAGGAGTCCTAAAGTTAGGAGTCCTAAACTTAGGACTACTAAATTGAGAAAAATCCTAATTTTAAGACTTTCGGTATTCACAGAAGGCATTTAGGAGTCCTAAAGTTAGGAGTCCTAACTATACTACTACTAAACTGAGAAAAATCCTAATTTTAAGACTTTCGGTATTCACAGAAGGCATTTAGGGGTCCTAAAGTTAGGACTCCTAACTTCTGTGAATACCGAAATGAGTAAGTGCCTTCTGTGAATACCAAAATGAGTAAGTGCCTTTTGTGAATATCAAAATGGTAGTAAGTTTAGGATTTTGTCTTAAGTTAGTTCTGTGAATCGGGCCCTGGATCACAAACGTTTCCTTTGTGGCAAAGCCTTGATAAGGCTGATGCACATGAATGTCAATGACCCGGTACCAAGGCATGGCAAAAGCATGGAAGCATTCTAGGAGCTCAAAAATCTGCATTGAAGTGCACCCGTTCTTGGAATGCAAGACTACAAAAAATTATTTGTGCTCTTTTGTCATGAGAGAGATGGGTGCACTCTGTCTGTACTCACAGAAGCCCATGGGGAGACTAAGCGCCCCATCGGTTATTTCTCAGCTACTCTTGATCCGATGGCAGTAGCGTTGCCTGGTTGTCTGCAAAAGGTCGCAGCGGTAAACCTTAGTATTCAGCAAACTAAGGGGATAGTGATGGGTTACCCCTTAATTGTAATGGTACCGTATTCCAGTGTGATCCTAATGATCTTTACCAGAACTCAACACCTGACAAGTAGCCACTTAATCGGCTATGAGATTTTTGCCAGCGCAAAAAGGTTCCCATTCAGAGATGTAACACACTTAACCCTGCTTCTCTGTGACAACTTCAGAGGGGGATGATGGTGAATTCGACCACGACTGTGTTAGCATTACCGAGTTGTGCACAAAACTGAGACCTGACATATTGTATGCACCTCTTCCTGAGTCTGACCATAACCTTTTTGTTGATGGGTCTTGCCTGAGGGCCCGACGTAACATTTTATGAGCCGCTTATGATGTATTTACACTGAATAGAGTTGTAGAGACATCCTACATGTGCTATGTAATATCTGTGAAAGTGGCTGAACTGATTGCCCTTACCAGAGCCTGCTGTATCTTCGAAGGCTTGCAAGTCACTATTTATACTGACTGCCAGCACGGGTTTGGAGTTGTGCACGATTTTGGTCAGTTATGGTCACAGCAAGGATGTTTTTACATCAGCCGGATTCCCATCTTGAATGGGCTGTAAGTTTCAAATTTGTTAGTTGCTTTGCAACTGTTGAAGGAAATTGCTGTGGTGAAGTTTGCTGCACACAAGCGCAGCAGTGATTTTGTCACCAGAGGCAACGGTTATGCAGTAGAAATTGCCCAATATTGTGCTCTTAAGTCCAGCACTTCCATTTAGATGAACCATGTTATGCAGAAGGATAGACTGTATACAACATATTACTGAATACTCTACATACCTTCAGTGAGTTGAGGCAATTGCAGCATACTGCCCCAGAGTTAGAGAAAGCTAAATGAGAGAAGATGTGATGCTTGAGGGATCCCAGCAACATTTGAGCGTCCATCGAATGAAAACCAATCCTTCCTGATTCCTCCTGTCTATGATGGTGCAACAGATGCATGTTCTAACCCATGTGGGCAGATACCGAATTGTGTCTACCTTTCAATTACAGTGGTGTCATCCTCATTTTTTGCCAGGGGTTTGTTACCTGCCAAAAACACAATTTGGAGAAAAGGTTTGGTGTGACCATGAGACACATTGGAAACTGTGATGGACCCTTCTACAATCTTGAAATCAACTTTGCAGAGAAGCCCCAAGGTGACCAATATCCTACGCAGAGATATGACAGCTTAATAGACACCAAACTATTGCTGCAGGAGTTGATAACACGATCCGGGATGCCAGTTCTTCTTGAATTGGATAAAGGAACTCACTTCAACAGAGAAGTGATGCTATTGCTGTGTACAGCCTCAGGGATTGACTAGAGAATCCACTGGAGCTACAGGCCTGGGAGATTAGGTGTTGTAGAATGACTAAACAGAACAATCAAAGCTAAACTGGCTGAAGCCTGTACCTCCACATTGCTCAAATGGAATGATGCACTTCTTTTGGTACTAATGATTATTCTAAGTAGTCCTTGTAAGAGAACTGGATTGTCTCCTCATGAGGTACTGATGGGAAGAGATATGCGAATGAAAACCCTGTGTTCAAGCAGCTGCTCTTGGGGATATCCCAGATGACCTGGTCCTCGAGTACTGAAAAGGGAAAGAAAAATCAATTGGAATAATTCAGGTCAAAACTGGACATACCTTGCCAAAATCAAGCTTGACACTTACTGGCAGTGATGAGCCTTTCTGAGGCAAAGAGATGCCTCAACAGGAACCTATTCAGACTTGACAAACATTGAAAGGACGGTGAGGGAGTTAGAGAACAGTCAGAGGATGACAGCTCCTTTAGGTCTTCAATTGATGCAGAATAAAATGCCTAGTAGCTTTCAAGATAGGGTACAGATGATAGAACAATACCTAGATGATTGACCTTTGTATTTGAGATTTCCTTGATCTGATTCCAGTTAACATGGCATAGCAATTTGCATCATTTTCTTATAAATCTGGCAGTAGCCATTTCTGTTTCCATGTTTGGACGGCGGTTTAATGTCTATTTGTTGGGAGAAGATATCCATCATATTTCGATGAACTCTACTCTTCAACCTGTATTTAAATCATCGCCACCTAAGAGTAAGGCGCACATATTCCACAACATGAGAGCATGTACAAAGTATATTATCAAATGTTAACCGAAAACATGAAAGTTATGGAAGTGGAGAATTGCTTTGCTTGCTTTTATCTTCCAGCTTCTGCAGCAGAGGGACTTGCATACTTTCACTTACCTTTGTTCTACTCCTTCTCATGTTCCATGAACCTAAATCATTACTATCATCAGGATTCAATCAAATGCTTTATTCCGGTGAGAATCTTCATTTGTGGGCTACTAAACATATTTCTTGCTCTTACAAAAGGTTTTGAGAGATCAGCGTGAGTATATGATGAAATGTTTTAACCTGTGACTAGCATGAGTATTACTAACCATAGCATTCATGATGCAACCTGCAAAATTAACCAAGATGAGAGGGTATTTAAAGACAAATTAAATGAGAGAATAGGGACAGATGAAGAAAGAGAAGAAGGAAAGACAACTGCTGAACACATCATTGGGAAAGGTGAAGAGACTCTAAAGGAACCCCCCTCTATATTAAACATTGATGTCACCAAGAAGGGATCTTTGTGCATCATACGGTAGCCAAAGGGAAACAAGACTGTTGAAAAACTAGGATGGAGTGAACGTGAGCAAAACTATTTACGGATAAACTTTTTCAACTCTAGACGCAAGCATAAAGGGATCTATTATGTGTGTTGTAAGTTAGCTTACGTCCAGGTACTACAGAGCTGGACAGGAAACTGTTATGCAGCATTAGTTTTGCCCAGGATTTATCATACTAACAAATTAGACTTTTCTCTTGAGCAATACAGAAGGAGGCATTAATATAGCTTTAAACAGATCCTTACCGATATCGTTTAAGCGCTCATATCATCTACATGGTACATTGAATGATGTAAAGATTAGAAGTTATCCACTGTAGTTGATCGGCTCGACACTAACACCACAAGTGCTTTAACATTGATAAATAAGGAATTGCTTGCAATTAAAGCTATGATGATGGAAAATCGCCTTGCGCTGGATTTACTCCTCATGAAGGAAGGAGGAATTTGCAAAGTCATTCACACTTGCTGCTTCTATACACCGCGCATAGATAAGCAGTTTGTTAGCTATATTACTAACATTAGGAACATAACACATGAATTAGCTGAGTTGGAAGAGTTAGGTATCTGAGAAGGGTTAGGAACTGCATTCGGTGGTATGTGGGTACCCCAAATTCCCTAACCACGCATGCCTTATTAACGTGGTCTTAACCACGCATGCATTTACCACGCATGCCTTTAATATGAATTTAGTTGTAATGACATAATTGTTCAAATCATATGCGTGGTTAAGATTATGCCGTAGCACCCGCCTTGAGTCTTAAAACCCAGTCACTTGCCCCAAGTTCTACCCTGACCTCAGCCCTAAAAATAGCCCAACCCCCTGCCCTAACTCCTAAAAGCAGACCCCAGCCCTCAAAACAAATCCCACCCAGCCCTAAAAACACCCCAGCTCCCTGTGCCCTGAGCCCTAAAACCCCGCCCAAGCCTTGAAAATCCACTCAGAACCCCCCTCCTGGCCTGAGCCCTACATTCTTGACCTCAGACATAAAAACACCCCTGAGCCCTAACCCCCCTTGCCTGAGCCCTACAACCTTGACCCCAGGCCTAAAAAACATACCCAGCCCCCCACCCTGAGCTGTATAATCATCCCCTAGCCATGAAAAACGACACAGACCCCGCCCTACACCCTAAAACCTTTATCCCATATTTAAAAAATATAAACTACCCCAAATCACCCACCAGCTCAGAAAACTACCCCCAGCCTACAAAACAGCCCGACCTCCCTCAGCCAAGAAAATATCCCCCCTACACCAGGGCCGGACTGGGCACCAAAACCGGCCCTGGCAAACTGCTCGGCCGGACCCCTGGGGATGGAGGGGGGGTGCGGCCGAGCTGTTTGCTCGAGCCGGTTTCGCCGATTTTGTTACAGGGTGCCGATATTGCAGGCCCCCTGTAAGAAAAACAGCCCCCAGAGGGCCAAAACCTTCCCACACCTTAGCGGCACACCGGGGAAATGCCGGGTGCCCGCTACGGCCAGTCCCGCCCCGCCCCGCCCTCCACCCAGATCTCCTACTCACCAGCTCACTTCCGACCCACCGTCCATGTCACTAGAGCGCTAACTACCATGGACATCTAAACCACGAACATGCGTGGTAAAGGCATATGCGCAGTTTAGACGTTCATGGCTACGCCTGCGTTGTTCACCCATGCATTGTTCTGACTGCGTGCTTTAGGTTGTTTCCCTCTATATTCAGATCCATTGGAAGCTGATTCGCTAAGGTAGGGAAATGACTTGGTAGCATTATCGGAGAAATACCCCTCTTTTGCATATACTAATTGTTATTGCATGTGTGTTTGTTTCTTTTAAATATTAAAAAGGAGCTTCATCATGATATGGTATGTATTGTGGGTATAAGAAGCTGTCAGCAATGATATGAAGAAAGAGGCTTGAAGTAAATATTGTAGAAATGCGGAGTGAAGTTTACTGCACCTTGAAGGACCTGGGAGAATCCAAAAAGAAGAACCCAAAGTTAAGGAACGATGTTCTGTAATAAAGAATTAAAATGATGATTTAGAAATCATCAGGGGAGGTTGTGAGAGTTGTTTTTCTTTCTGCATATTAAACACATTATACATTGAACTTGCACTAACCTGGGTTGAATTTACAAAGTTCTCCATCTTGCACCGACATTACAAAATATCATGTGTTGACTATTGCTGTTCTTCCTACTTTAAATAAAGAACTACAATACTCACACTAACAAACAGAGAATGTTCCCGGAGACTTTCCCTCACTAAACCTAACCAAGGACATTCAAACATCCCCAGGCTATTTTTTTACAATGTATCCATTAGGATGCTTGAATAAACTTTAAAAATGCCTGCAAACCAAATATATTGCTACCATGAGAGAAACTTCATATGATATATGTAGTAAAATGTTTCCTTTTGCTGATACCATATTGGTGCATATAATGAGAACCGTGTATTCATGTAGAATGTATGAATGCCTTTGTTAGAAGTCTTACAAAAGGACATGTAGATTTTATGTACAGGAGACCTTACCCCTAACCCTTGAAAGGTGAATCTATGCCAGATTTTTACTTAGAACATAAGGAGCTCTCTGAACCTATGATCTGTCTGTTTTGCTACTAAAATCACTTAATGTGATTTGCCTATCAATCATTTATATAAAGCTTTGAAATGACAACCCTCATATCTCATCTTTATAAGAATGTTTATCACCTGCTACTTAGTTTAATCAGTTAGACAGAAGTGACGGCTCCAGTCGGAGAGCACCAAAGCCTGTCACAAGATCACACTACTCCTGGTCCTAACCATTGGCATGCCTCATGAGTAGAATTTTAGGATAAGTTTGCACGCTGACAGATCAGTTGATTTTTACTAAACATAGTGCAAAGTTAACTTTTTAGAAAGTTATTTTTACCCTGCCTAAATCTGCTGAAGACTAAATTCCTTAACTCTCCAGCTAATCCTCGCCAATGCCCAGCCTGAATGAGGTGTGGAAAAGTTGTAAGAACAGTTTTCATGGGCAAGTGTTTTTCCCCTTGCTAGAAGCTTAGGGTTCACCCCGGAACTTAATTAACTGAAAAGTGGACTTCCCTGTCACAAGAAAATGTTATGTGACATCTGGAAAACCTCAGTCTTTGTCCCCATAGTCAGTCTGGCACCAAACCCTGTGGAAAGAAAGGTACCCCTAAAACCATTTTCTGACTGATCACAGAAAACAGGACTGCTCATTATCCTGGGTAAAACACTAGGTGGGCATGCAGGCCCTGCACAAAGGAGAAATGATTTCTCCATCTTGAATGTTGAGATTGAGGGTCACTGTGGGATTGCTTGCAGTAAGGCAAACAGGAATTGCTGCAAATGTGGCTAGACATATCCCAGGAACTTTTTTCTCCACTGGTTGGTTGGGGAGGGGCTAGGAGTCACTCCCCTACTCACAAGGTAGCACCAGCATAAATGTTGCAACCCAGGGTTTTCTCTTCATAACACGTTTGGGACCTGCAGAAGAAGAGAAGAGGACGGGACCTGCTGTCTATAACTCGAGAGGAGCCCTGAAGGAATGGACATGCACCACATTATATATGTCAGGGAATAAGCTCTGGTCCCAGACCCCACCATGTCTCATTTGTACCTACCCGTTAGGCTCCTTGGTTGCCCATGTTTATTATCCTTTATAGGGTTTTAAATACTGCTTCTACATTCACTACTGCAGGATTCTATTGTGTGTAGTAATGCTTGCTTAATTCAACCTGTAAATGCTAATGCTTGTTTAATTGTAGCAACGCGTGTTGCACTGTCTTCATTCCGACATGTGATAGCCAACTGTCACATTGGTGGGTGTGGCAAGCCTTGTGCAACTGCATGTGGAGGGGCGTGGTTTGCCATGTGATAGTCAACTGTCATGTTGGTGGGATGTGGCAAACATTGTGCAACTGCATGGGAAGGGGTGTGGTTTGCCTCATGTGGAGGGGAGTGGTTTGCCTCATGTTTACAAGCACCTGTCCTATTGGTTATAAAAGGGCAAGCCCGCACATGCCTGTGCTTAACTTATTTCCTGGATTCCTGGTGGTTGCTGTCTCAATAGCTCTTCAGCTGTCAGTGCCCACGCCCGATCCAACTTCTTTGATTTGGCTTTCAAGAGGATTCCTCATGCATCAGACAAGCTAAATGCTGCACATTTCTTCTGCTTATCTCTTCATCTTGTCTGTGACTTCTTGACCTTGCGCTTGGCTACTCGTATGCGCTTGGTGTAGAACATTAACCAGTGACTCTCTGAAGTGGCAACATTGCTTTTGAAGGCGATTTTCTTGGTTTCTGTCTAACGCCCAAATACTAGACTTTTGGGAACAAGAAAACAAAGACTTTGAGTGTGCTTATCGCCCTTTAGGAATTAATGAACAGTGTTTGTATTCAGCATTTCCTATTGTTAGTATTGTGGCATAATGTGCTGTACTTTCCTGTGACAAGTTCAGAAATTGGAAACTCTAGTGCTTGTTATGAATGGTGAATTTTGTTCTTGAAGCACAAGTGCACGTTATGAATGATGACAGGTTCTTTAGTTTTTATTGTTCAGTTCTGCCTTATTTTGTTTTTCCTTTGAATCTTTTATTTTGAAATACTTACTCCTGTTGGAACAAGAGACTATACATGTAAACCAAAGCACGAAGTATGCTATAAAGAGAAATCATATTATATTCATATCTACCACCCCTTTGGATTGAGATATTAAGAGGCTGCAAGTGGTCCGCGCATAAGGGGAATACACGTTTATTATATGACATTGCTATATCTAAACTTGTGAGTGTGTATGTGTGCGGAGAAGTGTAACTGTACTCATCCTTACTATTTGTACCGTCAGAGTATTACACAAACAAACGCTGTAGATTCCTCAGAACCCAAGACGTGGTACCTGGCTAGACCAAACTGAATGAAGAAGCAGTGTTGTTCTCTTCTTTCTCATCCACTTCCCCTTCCCTTTTGGGAGATCTGCCAGTCTGACAGCGTTCTAGTCGCAGCACTGAGAGGTGTTCCAAGAGGTATTGGGAGCATTCGTCATTCATCGCTCCTGCAGACATCCTGAGATTTCAGGTGCGTGGTTACTCCACAACCTTACAGTATACAGAACAAAAACGCGTAATCCAAAGGTCAGTTGCCTGAACTCCTAAGTGGCTACAAGAACACAACAAGCTGCAAGGGGCATTTTTCTTTAAGTACCTAGCTGATCAGAGGCAATGGACCTGGACTGGACTTTGATGTTGGACTCTGCCTAACACCCTGAAAATCTGTGAGTTTAATTCTGTGGTTGTTTGGGTACCAGAAGAATGGTTGGAAACTCATGGAAAGGTATTTTTTAAAGCTCCAGAGCACCAGTGGACCAACCTGCTTTACATTTCCTTCCTTCAGTTCCACAACAGCTACAATTTCAGTAATGATCTGCTGAAAAAGGATTTTGTGCCTCAATAAGTGACAAGTCATTTTCTGCATTGGGACTTAGAAGAAATATCAAAGTTTTGAATCTTACCGGGGCTCCACTGTGGTCCGCCTCAAATTGCACCTAGGTCCAAGTCTACCACTCCCATAGACCATCATTAGGATTTTTAACATTTTGGTGTCATTTTGTGTATTCAATTTTATGCTATTTTTCTAATATTTTGAAAAATATATATTTTAGTGTTGTGACTTTGGGCCCGATTCACAGAAGTAATCTGTGACAAATTCCTAAACTTACTACTTTTGGTATTCACAGAATGCATTTAGTAGTAGTAAAGTTAGGATTTTGTCTTGAGTCTGTCTTAAGTCTGTCTTAAGACTGTCTTAAGTCAAATTTAAGACAAAATCCTAACTTTACTACTACTAAATGCCTTCTGTGAATACCAAAAGTAGTAAGTTTAGAATTTTGTCTCAGATTAGTTCTGTGAATCGGTCCCTTTATCACTATTTTGGTATTGCATAAATATTTCCCACATTGCCCTAAGTTAAGCCTGTCAGTTCTGTACCATACCTACAAGGAGGTTGAGCTCAGGTTAACTTAAGGACTTTTTACTGACTTTGAGGGTTCACACTGACAATAAGTTTTATTTTTTCTTGAGGTCACCCATCTCAAATAACAATCCACTTTCTTACAATATTTATCCAATGGAAGTACATTTCACAGTGTTATGCGATCAGTATTCACCTATGAGATTATTTGTTTTAATTATTAATAATGTAATTGTAACAAAAATGTATTTCTTTCCAGGAAGTAAATACATTTTTCAATCTATAAATATTTTTGTACTGGCCTGAAAGGGTGGAAGGACACATGATTAGTGCATACATTGAGCCTAGCTATGTATTTTGGGAGGCTTCATATTTTTTCCTATATGACTCACTGAAAGATCTTGCACATTCATGTTCAGATGAAAGCTTTCAGCCATAGTGAACTTTCCTCCTGATGACTCAGGATCGGTTCTTAGCCTTATGCCTATTTTTTGCTTTAGACCTCTAGGAACTCGTAAAAGGGGTATCACGTTGCTAGTCATCGTTGTGCTTTTAAATGTGTGAACATTTTCTAAATGTAGATTCTTGTACCTTAGTTTTCTAAAAATATTTAGCTTAATGTAAAAACTAAACTTGTCACCAGAAACACCATGTTTTCCAATGCCACTAAAGTATCACACAAGGGTATACATGTTAAAATGATTATTAGCACGTTGTCCCTTTTGATCCTCCCAGTCCTAAAGTATGAGGATAACCCTTCTTCTGATATAGGACTCTAAAAGCCCTAACAAATCAACAACATTATTTTTATATCAGTTATAGAGTAAGAAGGCTCAGTGTGGTACTTTGAAATTTGGGACCGCGTAGGAGGCAGGGCCCTACCACTGTCTATCCCGGTATTAGCGAACCGCGAATGGTCAATGCGGTATGTACAAGTGCTTTGTATAACGTTTCAGCTATAAATGCACTGTGTATATAATATTATACACTGACTACGTGGGTTCCATCTTAGAGCGGTGGCCATCTTATGGTTGCCCTCACATAGGCTACACATTACGAACAAGTACGGGCCTTTAGAACACATGTGCCTTCCTTTGACTTCTCTGTGACCTGGGCAGCTTGGCTCCGCTGCCCCAGGTCAGTCCGGTCTCACGAGCTCCCCGTCCTACGGCCACCTGTGATTAGCATCAGGGTTTGACACACCATAAAGCCTTTTCATCCCACACGAGCCTCCGGCTAATCTCTTTCACACCTGACTCTTCCTGCTTTATGGCTTGTTTTCCAAACAGGAGATGCCCGTGTTTATTGGGGCCTATTGATATCTGATGTGGGATCTGAGCCTCGCTGGGTAAATAATTGTGGGCTGGCTTAACTGGAATGTGGGATGGTCATCATGACTCTGCTTTTTCGTTTGTAATGGATACATGTATATGACCATACCGTAAAACAAGGAATGTGTGCCTGAAGCATGATATTTTGTATTTAAGGAGAAGCTCGTTTCTGTAACTTCAAGCAGTCTCCTGAGAACATACATTGTGTTGTACTTCTCGGATACCTGTAATTGGTCTGCAGCCAATAAATCGATCTTTGACTTCACCCAGAAGACTCTGTGTTTCTGTAGGTCTGAAACAGGAAGAACCCGAAGTCTTAGGGTGTGTTCCCCTGCACCGCTGGGCTTAAAATTCCCAGTACTTCAGTTGGCGCCCAACTCGGGACGATTTCAGCGGTACCGGTCCAAGCCAGAGGTTTGTGAGGAGCTTCGTGTGGAAATTCTGGAGGAAGGCCGCCACTTCATCAACCCCTGCATGTCGATGTGGTCCAAAAGTCTTTTCTGCGAGGTTCTCCGCGTCCCGACGGCTACGAAGGACTGCTGCCCTGATTAATCGCCCTGTTTTGGACCCTTGACGATTTTGGTAGAGCGAAACAATCGAGAGTGTCTTCTGGTGACGCCATCGATCATCGATATTCAGTTAAGTATAAGTGGAGCGTCTCCCAGTTTGTTTGGTATCCTTCGGGATTTTTGGTATCCTTCGGAATCGCTTTGATTTGGAGCTTGCAAGTCCCAAAGCCAGAGGACTCGTGTATTCACAAGACTATCGTAATCGATAATCCTTTGAAGTTTTGAAACTAGACTAGTGAGCGAGGATGCCTGGTTCTAGTGTATTTGGTAATTGGTTTTGTTTGAGTTGTAGAAGGGATTTCCAGTTAGAGGATTCATGTCCGGTTCCTCCAATTGGAACTCCAACTTATGAGCTTTATGTAAAACATGGCGTGGGCCCCATTGCATATAATGAAGTATGGATCCGATACACCAGAAAGGACGGTGTTTTAAAATGGCCCCAAAATGGTAGTTTCGATACAGATATCTTAGATAATTTGGAAGTGAAATTGTTTAAAAAGAAAGCCCGGCCGGCTATGTTTGACTCTTTCCGCCTATGGCGAAAGGAAGCCAAACAGAAGGAAATTAAGCTAGCGAAAAGGAATAAGAGAGAAAGAGGTATGTCAGTGATGCAAGCAGCTGTGCAATTTAAAGATAATGAGGAGGAACAAATGAATGAACAGTTACATAGACAGCGCAAACTAGTAATTGATAAGTGTTACCCTGTTTTGTCACCCCTTGTGCAACATGAAGCAAAAGAGAATGAGAAAGATTCCCTAATGTCCCATTTGCTAAGTTCGCCACCCCCGTATGCGCAAAATGCCACAGCACCTCCACAGCTTGTAAATGTGCAGCCTCCAGTGAATATGCCACAAGCCTTCCCACAGCCGCCAGCTCCTCCTCAGCTGGCTCCTATCCCTGCAGTGCAGCCCTCTCAAGGGCCGCCAGTTGTGTTACCTATTGCCCCCGCGCTTCCTGCGACTTTGCCTAGTACATCAGCTGCCTCCCCTGGCGCTCTTTCTTACACTACCCAGATACCTGTATCTGAATCCGTTTTTCTTCCCTCTGTCTATCCCCCCATTTTCGCCTCAACTTCTCCTTCAGCACGACAACGACTAGCTAGTGTAGTTACTAGTTTAATGTCACATCTCTTTGGGTCATCTAGTGTGACTCCTGGTTTACAACGTAAGCAATTGCGTAGTCAGCTGCCTGGTCCTGACGAGAAAGAGGTGTTAGATCATCTGGCGCGTAGGTGGATTGGTTTCCCTTCCCTTTATAATGTGGAATCAGTTGTTAACGTTTTCGACCAATGGGATGCCCCAAAACAGAGATATATCTTTGACAAAATGTGTGAATGCCTCTATGAGCAATTGGAGGATCATGGTTCAAGCACAATCCCGCAGGAATTGTGTCGAGTACGATTTGATTTTGACAAAGGTATAATTGTGGGTCCCGATGTAGATAAAGCAGTTGCGATTTTACTGTCCTTCAGGAATAGCGATTGTCAGCAATCATTGTTCGAACAGGAATTCCCTGTGGAGAAAAAGGGAAAAACGCGACAATACCCTATGAGAGAAGTCCCTTCGGTATGGAAGGAAGCTGTTGCGGCTGATGCCGCTAATGGTATTGCTGCTATGCCAGCTCATTTTCAGCGTGTTTGGGTGCATGTCCCTTGGAAACGATCTGAAGTAATAGCGCTTAAGCAGACATTGCCTGACCCCCGTAAAAACCCTACAGGATATTACAAGGAGTTATCACAAACTGCAGAATCATGTGTCATGAATCTGGCTGACATAGATATGTTATTTGGGAATGTTGTTCCACAGCCTTTATGGGGATCCATCCGTAATACGGATCATGCGGCAGAACTAGGGGGTACATGGGCTAATATCGTTGCTGCGGACGCTAGACAAGTTGGTGGCGCAAAGCCTGACCCTTTAGTAGCAGACCTCCCTGGTAGAATTATTACATACATGAAAACCATAATGCCCGCGATGCGCGTAAATTGGGATAAACTATCCGCATGTAAGCAGAAGAAAGATGAGACAGAGTCCGATTTCTTTACAAGGTTTGAAGAAACGTTTATCGACCACAGTGGTCAAGACATGAGCACTGAAGGTGGCCAACGGTTATTTGTTGACAAATTTGTGCAGAATCTCCTTCCCGAGTTGTGTAAAAAATTAAAAGATTCAGAAAGTTCTTGGGCTGTTTCCTCTTCAGCACAAATACTGGCTACTGCACAGTATTATGAAAATGGAGAGAAAGACGAGAAGGATAGAACAGATAAGAAAACGAAAGAACTGAAAACAAAGGTCCTTTTACATCAGGCTTACACGCCACGTGGAGGACAGAATAATTATAGGCAAACACAAGGTATCTATCAGCAGCCCCAACAATTTCAGAATAACCAGCAAATGAATGGGTATTATCAACCACGTATCCCTGTAGGTCCCAATCAATGTTCATATTGCAAAGAGGAAGGTCATTTTAAATATAGTTGCCCTAAATTAATGCAGCGTAACAGTAATGCGTATGGCGCAAGAGGTAGGGGTGGTCAGCAAGCTCCTAGAGGCAGAGGGCGTGGAAATGTTCCCCAGAACGCGCGTCCTCTTCTGCCTCAAAATACCATAAATAGCTTTGATCAGCAAGCCAACGCGACTGGTAATACAGCTCAGTACTACAATAATGATTATTATGCAGAAGACGACAATGTGGAAGGTAATGATTACTAGGACAGCCATAGACAGAGAGAGGGAGTTGTTTCAGTACCAGTGGATCAGAGTGGACCGTATGTTAAAATGACTAAAGCAAATGTAACGGAGCCCTTTCTGCTGGATACTGGTGCTGCAAAGAGTTCAATCATGCATTCAAAACTCCCTGGCGCGCCTTTGTCTGGCGAAATGAATGTTTCAGTAGGTTTTTCTGGCGCCCCAGTTAGGAACCCGATTTCTAGTCCTATGTCACTTTCTGTTGGACCTTGCGAGTTAAAAGCACCCCTCATCCTAACGACAGGTTGTGGTGAAAATTTGCTAGGCTTAGATTTGCTAAAAAGATTGCATGCAACACTATATTGTTCTCCCTCAGGAGTACAACTTACATTAGGTAAGAAAGTGATTTCCCCAATGTATTTGTCTAAGAATGCAATGCCACCTGAATTGTCATCCCTTCCGGATGCCCTTTGGGCTACTTGTCCCAATGATATGGGTCTCCTGAAAATACCGCCATACGTGGTAACTTTAAAAGCCAATGTTAGATTGCCACGCATTCCCCAGTACAAGATCTCCAATGAGGGTCAGAAAGCGTTGTTAGCAATTGTCAGCGATTTGGTTAAAAAGGATGTAATTGAAGAGACAAGAGGCAACGTTTGCAATAGTCCTGTTTTACCTGTCTTAAAACGAACGGACCCTTCACAGCCACCTGTTTACAGATTTGTGATTGATCTTAGAGAGGTTAATAAGATTGTTGTGCCACAGTTTCCAGTTGTCCCTGACATAACTGCCTTGTTAACTTTAATTCCAGCTTCCGCTGCATGGTTCTCAGTGATCGATTTAAAGAATGCCTTCTTTAGCATCCCCATTGCAGAAGAGAGAAGAGACATTTTTGGCTTTAGTTTAGGAGGTCGAAGCTTTCGCTTTAAACGCGCTCCCCAGGGCTACTGTGAAAGTCCATCAATATACAGTCAGGCTTTAAAAGCGCAGCTTGATGCACTTGTTTTACCCTATTGGCGCTATCCTCATTCAGTATGTTGACGATTTACTAATTGCCACGGATACTGAAGAGATTTGCAAGAAAGCTACACTGTCTTTGTTGCGTCATCTGTCTGCCTTTCATCACAAAGTGTCTCTCTCAAAAATGCAATATTGTCGACAAGAAGTGACCTACTTAGGTCATCTTTTATCGAAGGAGGGAAGGAAACTGACCCCAGAGAGAATTCAAGCCATTGCACAGTTAAGTGTGCCAAGAACACAGAGAGAAGTGCGTGCTTTCTTGGGCATCACTTCATACTGTAGGCATTGGATACCAAATTTTTCTTTGCTGGCCAAACCTTTGTTAGCATTAACATGTAAAGACACACCGAATCCTATCCCATGGTCTGAGGAGTGTCAGAAAAGTTTTTGGGAATTGCGCAATGCATTATGTTCAGCTCCTGTGTTGGGTACCCCTGACTACAGTAAGCCTTTTACATTGTATGTTCATGAAAAAGATGGTTGCGCATTATCAGTGTTAACACAGCCTTTTGGCTGTGGTAAATAAAATAAATATTACCGGACTGAATTTCATACGGAATCTTAAAATAAAGTAAAATAGCTCAAAATAACAAGAGGCAGAATCCGTGGTATAAGAGGTTTTCTAGTGGGCTTTATTCCATTCAAAATGGCCGACTCGAGTCGCGGCCTTCAGGTTCCGTCACCACGAGGGTTCAGGAAGTGAAGTACAATAATTCATTAACAGACATGTATTTTTATAATAAGTGCATTACAATGAAACGAATGTAGAAGGCGTAACATTTGATAAGAAAAGTGACAAAACAGTGACATAATCGAAACTAGGCGTAATAAGGAATAAAAGAAACATGATTGGTTAGAATTATCAGACATAGGTGGATCTATAAGATAATACTTGGCATAGATGCGCGCGCGGCAGCATGACGTGTAATTGACGTGCAACTAGGGGGTGAAGGGGACTTGACATTTAGCTCTACATGTGGAGACGAGAAGTCTGGGGTCAAGTCAACCTAATCCCAAATCATATCTAACATCCTATGTTTAAAGAACTATGTTATCCACAAGGAAGAGACTCTCGGACAGAATCTATTCTATACTGACTGTGTACGTGTACAAGCGTCTAAGTGTCTATATGAGATGCGAGGGATAGAAAACTTTCCATGGCAACAGGGCTATGAATCACTTGCAGGAGGACGGAAAGGCTGAGTCCCTTGCTTGTGAGCTAAAGGAAATGTTTACCTAAATCACTGGACAGGAATGCATCGGCTGGAGAGCAAAATAGATAATTCGAAGGTGAAATACAACTTCTTGGCAGACAGGCGAAAACTGGCCGAGGCAGGCACCGTTAGCTGCACAGGGAGTAGGACAAAGTTCATGGATACAGATGCGAGCTCAAGCTGAAGCTGTCAGAGACAGAGAGCAGGGAAAGGCTTTGAGGACAGAATCGGGCCTACTCGCCTGAACTGAAAAAATGGAGTAACTTAGCCATATAAAGTCGGTGGCCCGTCATACCTAGGAATCGAATATCCAGCCCATTGATGGCGGATCTGACAGAGAACATGTTGACGGTAGACACACATATGTTTGCGTCTTAGAAACTGGAACTGGAGGGAACATACATGTACTTGTAACATGCATATAGAACCGTTGGGGTCCAAGATAGGGGACATAACTGATCAGGAAAATCCACATTTCCACATTCCCTCCTTGTCCCCTTCTTGCCCTTCACGAAACATCAATCTTCATCATTCCATTGATTTGCTCATGGAGCATCATTTCTTCTTCCTTCCGGCATTCTGAACGGGACCTGTGATGTGGAATGCATGATGTGGCACACAGACCACAAATCGCTGGTCCACATTGTAGGCATAAACAACAACTGAAGAGCATAAGAAGGCCAATACCTAGGAAGGATAGAACTCTCCATCCCCAGGCTGATATCACACTCCAAAACCACCCGGACCACGTCCAAGTGCCTGGATTTTCGTGTATCTGGCTTACAATCTTATGAAGGCGTGTTATAGCTTTATATACAGATGGCGAATTTTCTGGTATGAATATGCAGCAGCTGGATCCGATGACCCTGCAAGCTCCGCCCCTATCGGCCAGGATGACGTCAAGGACAAGACGATTCTGGAGAACAACAATTCTCATCACTGATTGTTCCTCTGTCAGATTGCCTAGGGCGGCTATAGTCTCGTTTACTACAGCTTCAAGAGTCTTGGTGAGTCTGCGTATCAGCTTACTATTTGATATTGTACCTATATAGGGAAAGATACCTTTATTGAAATCTACATACTTGTCCCATGCTGTTTCAGTATAATCGACAACTGGGAGATCTCTTTGCTCTCTATTGTGTACTAAATGAACATTTCGATAATAATCAGGGGGAGCTAGGAAAACAGGTGGCAAAAGGAATGCTATGTAACAGGTACCATCCCAATCTAGAGGCAGACGCATATATGCCGTCTGACCACATATGAAGTAAGAATGGCGAGAAGCTCTAAATGAAGATTTACCTTGATCACTATATTCTACTGTAGTAACGCATTGGCTATGGCCCATATGTATGGAACCAACTTTTCTTACACATAATTCACCCTTAACTGGAAATACTGACATAGTGGGCAGAATTAGTTCAACTTCGGATTTGACATTCAGAATCATAAGATTAGGCGTAAAATTACCTAATTTATACACTTCATTTTCTAAATCAGTTCCTGTTCTACTGGGGTGACCCTCCTTATTAGGGTGACAGACTTTGAATAAAACTAGATTCAGATTTCCCCATATCCAATGTTGTTGATAAACTGCTGTGTCTGGGTCTATGGAATTTAATAAACTAAACCATGCTCCACAGGAGCCATTGTGTGTGAACGGATGTGGAAAGAAAGGCAGAACTCCTTTGTTATTCTGATAGGGAGGAAGTCGGCCACACACCCAACAATTGGTCGCATTACTAGTCTGATGGGAATGATGTAACATACTAATGAAGGTGTTATTGCGCAGCGCAAGTCTATAAGATAATTCATGTGGCGGTAGGTCACTAAAAGAATGTTCATCAGCAACATTATAAACATGTCTAGAGATAGGATGATATATGTGCAAAATCACACTCGTAATAATCACTAAAATACTCAATAAAAACAAAATTAATAATGTCCTCATACAATAGCTACGCAGTGATTTACAATACGCCTGTCGTTTCAACATTTCTCGGGTATTTTCTCTACTCAGGTCCAAGGGATACATGTCGGAGACAATTCAACCGCTTCACCTTGGAGAGGACTTAAACAATCAAATTGCTCGACTGTTTGGGCCTAAGCTTTAATTTATAGCACTGAGAGTCATTCCTTTCAACAAAAGGAAGTTTTGAATCAGTCTGTGAGGGAGTGCAGGGCACAGTGTCTATATCTGAAGGTAGTCCATGAAATTTTTTGACGTGACTTGAATGAATCCACCCTTTTCGTCCCTCGATCTTCACGGCTGTTCTTGTGGTCAACAGGACCAACTTGGGTGCTTTCCACCTGGGCTCCAATTGACTTTTCCTGTCGAAGTTTCTCACAAAGACAAGATTACCCGGAACAACGTCATGGGGTTTCGCCTCAGTGTTGTCGGGAAAGGCTGCAGCTACCTGTGAACGAGAAGATTGTAGTGCAGACATCAAGGAAGCCAAGTAATCTGTCAGCATATTACAGTCAACATCAGTTATTTTACGTGGTATAGGCGTCCCCCACATATTCGGCGGTCTACCGAAGATCACCTCATACGGGGATAGCCCTGTTCTAGAGTGTGCTACCATTCTCATGTAAAAGAGTGCAACTGGTAATGCTACTATCCAGTCGACACCTTTCTCTCTACATATTTTGGACAGTCTGATTTTCAGTGTCTGGTTATGTCTTTCTACGAGACCTGCTGCCTCGGGGTGTCGGACACAGTGGAATTTCCACTGATATCCCAACAAGAGTGAGACATGTTTCATTAATTCGGATGAGAAAGGCTGACCGTTATCTGAATATACAACACGTGGTAAACCGTACCGTGGGAAGAATTCTCGAACTAGCTGCTTGGCAGTAGTCGGGGCAGTGTAATCTGATACGGGATACGCCTCTGTCCAACGGGAGAGAGCGCAGACAACTACGAGGACATATTTGAATCCTCGACAACGTTCCATCTGAATATAATCCATCTGGAGGACTTCAAAAGGATGGTCAGGAGGCTGAAATCCACCCTGCTCTACGGGAACACTCTTTCCTGGATTAAACTGACAACATATCATACAGGTACGAACTTTTTGTTTAGCTGCTGCTCGTAAATGTTTGTTGAACCAAATGTGCTGAATGCTGTCTAGCATAGCCTTCTCTCCTAAATGTGCTGGACTGTGAACTGTAGCTATAATGGCTTGAACCATGGAATCAGGGAGAAACCATACAGATTTCTCCTTCGTCATCCACCCTTGATCTGTCTGGATCCCTCCTAGTTCAGTCCACTTCTTTATTTCTTCTGCTGTGGCATGTGTCTGTATGTCAATTACGTCAAGTGCGGGATCCTTAATTGTCATACACTGTGTTGGTGTCTGAACTATTGGCTTTGTCATGTCTAATGTGCGATTCTGAGCAGTCTGTTTAGCTGTTCTGTCAGCTAAATCATTGCCTTGAGAAATGGTATCAGTAACCTTCGTGTGTGCTTTACATTTCATAATCGATATAGCAGTGGGTAGATGTATTGCGTCTAACAAAGCATGAATGAGGGGCCCGTGCTGAATGTGGGCACCATGGGACGTTAGATAACCTCTCTCTCGCCACAGCACGCCGAAGTCGTGTACAACTCCGAATGCATAACGTGAGTCAGTGTATACATTAACTTTCTTATTTGTGGCTTGAATACAGGCTTGCGTTAGAGCAATAAGTTCTGCTGCTTGGGCTGACAGAGTATCTATACAATGTGTCTCAATAACTTCAGTGTCTGTTGTGACTGCATACGCGGCCACTAAATCTCCTGTACTTGCTCTCATGCATGATCCGTCTACATACAACGTCAGGTCTGGATCTAACAATGGAACGTCTGTCAAGTCTTGTCTAGGTTTCGTCTTTATTTCAATGATTTCAACACAATCATGAGCTAGCGGGTCTGTTCCAATTACAGGTAATAGTGTAGCAGGATTCAATGTATTACACCGTCGGATCTCTATGTGTGGTTGAAACAATGTCAGTTCATAACCGGTAAGTCTTGCTATGGTCAAGTGTTGTGTTTGTGTTCGGTTCACAAGAACCTCTACTGCATGTGGTACTTGAACTGTCAATGGGTGTCCTAATACTATGGCATCGCTTTGTCTGATTGCTAAAGCTGTCGCTGCCACTGATTTCAGGCATGCAGGCAAAGCCTGAGCTACGGGATCTAATGTACTGGAAAAATAAGCACATGGCTTGCATGATCCTGCTTGATCCTGAGTGAGTACTGACAAGGCAGTACCTTCGCGTTCTGTAACAAAGAGTGTAAAAGGTTTGCTATAACATGGTGTTGCTAAAACAGGTGCTTGACATAAAGCTTCCTTTAGGCTTTCAAAAGCTTGTGTATGTTCCTGAGTCCAAGGGAGAACAGTCGATGTGGCTGCCTCCTGTGTAGTTAACTGAATGAGTGGTTTTGCTAGAAATGCGTACTGAGGGATCCACTGCCTACAATATGAAGTGAGGCCTATGAAAGCCCGCACCTCCTTTTGTGTCTGGGGTATTGACATGTTAGCAATTAACTGGATGCGATCTGGTGTAAGCTGCCTTCCCTCCTTGGACAGCGAGTGACCAAGATAAATAACTCGCTGAACACAGAATTGCAGCTTAGAAGGGGACACCTTGTGCCCCTTGTCGGCTAGGAAATGTAAAACTGTCAGAGAAGCTTTTTCACATTCTGGCTCGCTTCTCGCGGTGATCAACAGATCATCGACATATTGAAGCAGTGCAGTATTGACTGGCATGTGGATACTGTCAAGTTCTCGTTTCAGTGCTTGGCTGTAGATGCTGGGGCTTTCTGTAAATCCTTGGGGAGCGCGTGAGAATTTAAAGCTGCGCCCATTTAAACTGAATCCGAACAAGTATTGGCTTTCCGGATCTATTGGGACGCTGAAAAAGGCATTCTTGAGATCAATTACAGTAAAAAATGTTGCTTCGGAATCAATTGCTGTCAACAATGATGATATATCAGGGACCACAGGGAATTGTGGTACAATACACTTGTTTAGTTCACGCAAATCAATAACCAATCGGTACACTGGTGGAGCAGTAGGATCAGTTCGTTTAAGAATCGGAATTATCGGTGAATTACATACATTGGAGTCTGTTTCTACAACTACTCCCTGGGCAATTAGCTCATCAATGATTTTCAACAAAGCCACTACAGCATCATGCGGTAACTTGTATTGTCGCATTCGTGGTAGTACCACTCCTGCTTTCAATGTAACTCGATAGGGTGTAATGTTCATGCAGCCAACATCCGTAGGGCCTTGTGCCCATAGATGTACTGGTAAAGTCTGTAGTCGGGGATCCATGTCTCTAGACACATAGTGACCTTTAAAATCACGCAAAAACAACCTTACTCCTTCCGGAGAACAACATATTATGGCTCCTAGTGCTTTCAGAGTCTTAATTCCTAACAGATTTTCTGGGCATGATTTAGTAAGCAATAAATCTGTAGTTCGTGTCAAAGGTCCTATCGTAAGTGGTAGAGGCTGTGATACTTCATTAACAATAGGTTTTCCTGAAAAACCAAGGGAAACATTTTGAGAGCCTGAGAGGGGTGCCCCTGGAACTTCACTACGTTTTATGGTTGTTCGACTTGCCCCTGTATCGAGTAAGAATTTTCTATCTTGACCTAATAATTCACTATGTACATAAGGTCCTTCTTGATCTACCGGAATCTCGATAAGCGGTAAGTCAACTTCCCTCTCTAGGCTGGTTCATGCGTAACGCTGATACTCAGGGTATTCATACTGTGCAGTCTGATACATTTGTCGTGTTGTGGTTTGTGTGGCAGTAGCAGGCAACAGTGGTGCAGCTGGCACAAACTGTATGGGTTGCTGTGAGGCTGGCATGGACTGTTGCTGAACTGGCATGGACTGTCCATGCTGCATAGCTCCTTGTTCATTCTGATCTTGTCTAACTAATCGTGGTCTCTCTTTTGCAATACCTGTAGCTATATTTCGTTTCAGGACTTGACAATCATGTACATAATGGCCTAGTTGTTTACAGTAATTGCAGGTTCCTTTTACAGGAACTGCAGAATCACCAGAATGTGTCACACCCTTTTTGTGACCATCTGCTGGTACTGTCTGAGAAACTAGCATTTTCATTTTTGTATCCTTCATGCGTCTATGCTCGTGTTCTTGTTCATCCCTAATTCTATTGTGATGATACTGTAACATTTGTAGCATTTGCGACGGAGTGTTACTTTGCCAGGTACTCTCGAATTTCAATATTCTATTCTTCACTGGAGGCAATGCATTTTCCACTAATTTTGTCACAAATAAATGTGGATATGAATCACTACTTGCTTTTATACCACTATTTATACCAAAACATTTTTCAAATCGAGCATAATAATCGCTTGTGTCTTCATCTTGCTTTTGTTTACAGGCTGTGATTGCACCCCAATCTTCCTTTTTTGTAGTTAATAAACGTGGCAGTACCTGTACTAGTAAACCTGGTAATAGTTTAACTTTATCCCCGAGCCCTGAACCTGCAGCTCGGCCCCTTTCTTCCTCTGCTAATGCTGTCCAGTCTATCTTTTGGTCTCCCACTTCCCACTCTTTTTCTTTCAGTTTTTCATATATGCCAGCAGGCAAAAGCACCTTTAATATTGTCATAATATCAGGAAAGGTGTACTCTCCCATCAGTAACATGTCTTTAATTTCTCGGTGGAAACCCGCTGGGTCTTTGTCATGACTAGGTACTACTTTTTTCATTTCTAATAATTCCATTTTTGATATGGGTGTGTAAACAAATACACGGTGAAACTCATTGTCTTCGCCTTTTATTGGGTGCACTTCTCGTAGAGGATTTTGTCTATCCATGTAGTACGGTGCTCTTTCTCTGGGGGGCAAGGAGAGAGAATCTGGACTTACAAAAAGGACATACTGCTTACGTGACACTAATATCTCTTTAATTAGCTTGTTACCAGAACCTCTCCATCTATTCGTGAGTAGTTCCGTTAATATATCAGGTAAAGGACCAGGGTCAGCATGTTGGCTCTTATATAATATGAGGAGTTGCTGAATCATATATATTCCAGCTAAACGTTGTTCATCTGTACTGAGGTTAAAAAACGTGTGTGCTACGGTCTCATCACCGTATTTTTCAGGACTGTCAATCCAGTGAACGGCTGATCTGGCTAATTCTTGCTCATCCATGGAATCGAGGAGGTGATAACCTCTTCGTTCTCGTAGTATTTTATCTGCGGCTTGAAACAAATGTTCAGGAGACTTCAGATTTATTACAGGCGTCGGATACGTTCTGCTATTATTTGGACATACAGAGTGTATGGGATCAGAAAAACATCTAGTATTTTCACAAGATCTTCCTCTGCCTACATAGGCTATGGTCTCTGACTGTCTTGCGGAATTCCCTGATTCGGACACTTCATCTTGCTCAAACTCGTCTGTTCCCAATCTTTCTTCATGAATACGCTCTATTTCTTTACGGATTTTTCGGCACATGGCTATTATACAATTTTGCTTATCGTGTCTCCCTTCTGATATATTCTGACTCCATCTTGTAAGAATAAGCATTGCATTCGGGTCTACCCCCGGACGATCTTGATTTCTGATTACACAGTTTATGAGGAAACGTAACAGTTCCCCCTGTATCTCTACTTTCTGGAATTCCATAGCTCTGTTAATACATCCTGGATCTCGTCCTGTTTGAACAAAATGATATATGTTATCTAGATGCGTAGTCATCCCTGGTAACCTTGCTAAATACTCTGCGGCTCGCCTGATACGTAATGATGCCAGGACCATTTCGTCCTCTTTACCAACCACTGGGTCATATCTACAATTTACAAGGAGTTCCTTAAGCGTACGTTCATTTACGAATTTTGGTGTACGTGAATGCGCTGACTCTTGAAAAACAAGTTTATTTATTCTGGGTGGTGTAAAGGTACTGCTAGCACCTCCCGTGGCCCCATCTGGGGCGTCGGGTGTGAATGGATTCGTTGAACGTGACACAGCAACTATGGGTGTTGATACCTCTGTAGAGTCGACTGCGGAGACAGATGCGGAAACAGATGTGCTTGCCGAAGCTTGTATCGGGACTTGCTGTTGCACGGGGACAGATACCTGATCCTGACGTTGAACCCCTCCGCCAGACGGTCTATGTGGTGTGGCGTTAGCATACTCGGGAGCTGCATCGTCTAGATATGAGGAAAGAAAAACATCTTCTGCGGTTCTGGGAAGCCCCTTTGGATGTACCTTAATTGGAAATAACGGGGGTGGCAAGTCTTTTGGCACCTCTGTAACAGCCTTAGGTAGTCCTTCGGCTAGAAGGGGATACATACCATTCATAAGAGCATTTCTTTGTCTATTCACTTGTTCTGATTTCACTCGGATACCTTCCTCAATTAATAGATTTTCTTGAACTTTATTTGAACTTTCTTTACTCCTCTCTTCTTGTCTACGTGCTTTTTCTGTTCGTCTATGAGATTCTTTACGCCATAACTCAACAGCGTCTTTCTGTGACTGTCTGACCTTTCTTTTCCATAACTCTTCCTCCACTTTCATGATGCACTCTGCATCCCAGGTTCCCGCTATGGGCCACCTTTGACTTTCCGGTAACCCCTTGGTATAATCTACCCATAGATCAAGAAACAATATGGCATCTAAGCCATGCTTATGGTACATGAAATGCCCTGGAGTGTCTCTAGGAGGAATAGGAACTGCTTCTTCAAGCACCCCTTTTCTGGTAGTAATCTGTCTTAACTTCGAGAAGAGCGGCATATTGACAACTGATCTGATACTTACTCTTGAATTTTCTTAATACGAAAAACACCATAAATGAACAGTGAACAATGAACAGTCATTCATACCACAATATGCAAGACATTTCTGAATACTTTAAACATTAAACATTAAACATTATAACAATGATCGACAATGATGACAGTCTGCCTAACTAATCACCACGCTGAATTCTTGACAATAACGGAATACTTCGGAATACTTGATATACTGCTAAACAGTACATATACACTGCTAAACAGTGCAGACCGGATTTGTGTACCCAAATCCGTCTTGACCGGCACAACCTATGTGCGCGTCAACACGCCTCCCCGGCGATGGTACTCACCGAGTAGCTCCTTGAAACGGAAGGCCTCAGAGAATGGACAGGACTCGATAACTGCGGACATCGGACCCTCTGGACGTCGGGATTTCGGAAAACCTGGTGGGCCTCTGTATACCTCGGATCTTGCTCTCTCAGCTAGGCTCTGGTCGGGATACTTCGCACTTCTCACCGCCTCGTCTGGGTTGATCGCAGCCTCAGTCGCCCCCGCTTGACCGGAGGGAGTTTACAGGAAATCCTGCTGGTACGCGTTTATGGTCCGTCCAGCTGTGGCAGGAGACCGGGCCTGCAACGCACCGCCGGCGCGTGAGATGAGAAAGTGTCCCTGTTCGGGCGCCATTATGTGGTAAATAAAATAAATATTACCGGACTGAATTTCATACGGAATCTTAAAATAAAGTAAAATAGCTCAAAATAACAAGAGGCAGAATCCGTGGTATAAGAGGTTTTCTAGTGGGCTTTATTCCATTCAAAATGGCCGACTCGAGTCGCGGCCTTCAGGTTCCGTCACCACGAGGGTTCAGGAAGTGAAGTACAATAATTCATTAACAGACATGTATTTTTATAATAAGTGCATTACAATGAAACGAATGTAGAAGGCGTAACATTTGATAAGAAAAGTGACAAAACAGTGACATAATCGAAACTAGGCGTAATAAGGAATAAAAGAAACATGATTGGTTAGAATTATCAGACATAGGTGGATCTATAAGATAATACTTGGCATAGATGCGCGCGCGGCAGCATGACGTGTAATTGACGTGCAACTAGGGGGTGAAGGGGACTTGACATTTAGCTCTACATGTGGAGACGAGAAGTCTGGGGTCAAGTCAACCTAATCCCAAATCATATCTAACATCCTATGTTTAAAGAACTATGTTATCCACAAGGAAGAGACTCTCGGACAGAATCTATTCTATACTGACTGTGTACGTGTACAAGCGTCTAAGTGTCTATATGAGATGCGAGGGATAGAAAACTTTCCATGGCAACAGGGCTATGAATCACTTGCAGGAGGACGGAAAGGCTGAGTCCCTTGCTTGTGAGCTAAAGGAAATGTTTACCTAAATCACTGGACAGGAATGCATCGGCTGGAGAGCAAAATAGATAATTCGAAGGTGAAATACAACTTCTTGGCAGACAGGCGAAAACTGGCCGAGGCAGGCACCGTTAGCTGCACAGGGAGTAGGACAAAGTTCATGGATACAGATGCGAGCTCAAGCTGAAGCTGTCAGAGACAGAGAGCAGGGAAAGGCTTTGAGGACAGAATCGGGCCTACTCGCCTGAACTGAAAAAATGGAGTAACTTAGCCATATAAAGTCGGTGGCCCGTCATACCTAGGAATCGAATATCCAGCCCATTGATGGCGGATCTGACAGAGAACATGTTGACGGTAGACACACATATGTTTGCGTCTTAGAAACTGGAACTGGAGGGAACATACATGTACTTGTAACATGCATATAGAACCGTTGGAGTCCAAGATAGGGGACATAACTGATCAGGAAAATCCACATTTCCACATGGCGACAGACCGCGTCCATGCACATATTTTTCGTCAACCTTGGACCCGGTAGCGAGGGCATTGCCAAGTTGTCTGAGAGCTACAGCCGCCGCAGCTATGTCTATTCGACAATCTGCTGGACTAGTGATGGATAATACATTGATTGTTATGGTTCCACATGCTGTGGACACATTGTTAAACAGGACCAAGACACAGCACTTAACTAGTGCGCGATTATCAGGATATGAGCTGACACTGTTAGCAAATCATATACACATAAAGAGATGCAACACATTGAATCCATCTACATTATTGCCGATTCCAGCAGACCTAGATGAGATTGAGCAACATGATTGTCTGTTCAGAACAGAAGAAGAGACGAAAGGGAGAGTAGATCTTAAAGATACTCCCCTGACTGAGTGTGATGGTACCTTATGGGTGGATGGTTCATGCTTTAAGCTTCCGAATGGTGATACAACTGCTGCATATGCTATCACGACTTTGCACACGATTATGGAAACTGCGCGTGTGCCACATAATTCGGCTAAAGCAGCAGAATTGATTGCCCTTACAAGAGCATGCGTGTTGTCTGAAGGAATGAAAGTGAACATATATACGGATAGCCAATACGCCTTTGGCGTGGCGCATAGCTTTGGGCGATTGTGGAAAGAACGTGGGTTCCTGACTTCGCATGGAGCTAAGATTCAGAATGGCAAGTTTGTGAATGATCTCCTTGAGTCACTGACCCTACCGTCACAAGTTGCGATTATGAAATGCAGTGCGCACAAGAAAGTCACTGATGATGTTGGTCGTGGTAATGCATTTGCTGATGAAATCGCGAAAGAAACGGCAAAAGATGTGAAGACTCGAATGTATGTTGCGGGCGCTGCCAGATGGGTTGGTGATGTTGGAATGTGTGAAAACACGATAGAGAGTGTGAAGTCCCTTCAAGCTTGAAATATGTATTGGTTGTTGTTTGCGCTTTTTCAAAATGGATAGAAGCATATCCCCTAAAAGACAACACTGCTCTATCCACAGCCAAAGCCCTAGTGAAGGAATTTTTCCCTAGTTTTGGAATGCCAAGAATGGTGCGGAGTGATAATGGGAGTGAATTTGTGGGCCAAGTGATGAAGAATGTGTGTGAGGGATTAGGGATTAAGTAGAAGTTCCACGCTGCAAATCACCCCCAATCAGCTGGATTAGTAGAGCGCTACAATGGCGCTCTAAAACTCAAGTTGGCCAAAATCCAGGCGAGCTCCGGTCTTAAATGGCCTCACGCTCTGCCTTTAGCACTCCTGTCCACCAGAATGACTGTACACTCACGAGTGGGACTTAGCCCATATGAGATTATTTTTGGCCGCCCGGCCAATGTATGGGGTGTGCCAAGACCGACGAAATTCAGTGAAATCGAACATCCAGTACTGCTTGACTACTTGTATGAATTGACGGCTAAATTGCGTGTTTTACACCAACAGGTGCATGATACTCTCCCTCAGGCCTCTGAAGCTCCAGGACACCCTATCGACCCTGGCACATGGGTGCTCATCAAGAATTTCCAGCGAAAGAGCAACAATGAGCCCCGATGGATTGGCCCTCACCTCGTACTTCTGTCTACAAGATCAGCTGTTCGAGTAAAGGGGAAAAAGAATTGGATCCACGGCGCCCACATCAAGAGGATCCCTTTGCCTCTGCCGTATGACCAGTGGGTCCAGGAGGGGACCGCTGACTCTGAAACAGACACTGTACCTCGTTTTGTGCCATTCAGTGATGCACGCGTAAGAGGCACAGCTTCAGCACAAGAAAGTGACGATATTTTACAAGAAGCTGTGCCACCGTCAATTCGATTGGACACTACAGAGCCTGAACTCCTGTTTCAAGATCAGACAGTACCTAGCCGTTTCCACTACAATCTGAGACCAAGGCCTATGGACAAATAAATATTCCTTTCCCTTACCCTTTTGTTTTTTGGTATTATAGCTCTCCCATCTGAATGACTTTCTTGATTTTTGTTTTTCGAACCACCATCCGGGTTCAGCCGCAGGGTCGCGGTGCCAAGACTTTGGGGTACAGGCCGGAGACGTTAGGTCAACGGTTCTGGTTGGTCTAGGGCGTTCCCTGGACTGACAGGCGTACCCCTCAGCAAAAGATACTCACCCGCCGCGAGCGGCACGATTAGAGGATGGAGTTTTTCAAGATGGAGAGACCCCCTGAGGAAATGAACTTTAAAGCGAAAATATGTAAAATAATGAAGAGCAAACGTTTTGTATTTTTATGTCTGTTTATACTATGTAGTATGATAGTGTTTACTGTAGGATTTGTATTCTTCTCCTCTCAAGAGCCCTTTGCACCCACTGTACAGCCTATACCTCCTCCTACTGTCTCCTCACACTCTTTTCACCCTCTGCCTGAACACGAACAAGCTAGACGATCAGAGTTTGTAAACAACTCGTTTATTCAGCTCCTGCACCAGCACCAACTAGTCATGAATACAACCAATTGCTGGGTGTGTGGTTTAATGCCACATACCATTAATAAAGGTATTCCTTATCTAGTGCTGCCGTTTAGTTACAATGGATCGTCATGGGCATGCCAGACCATGTTTCTCTTTGCTCTAGATGCGTACTCCCCGCGACAACCGCGTTCCATCAGACCTAGCACAAACAATAAGGCCTTAATGAAAGGAGTTGCCGATATGAGCCGAGATATCGACGCATACTCATCTATTCCCAAGGATGAATTGAGAGCTTATGTAGGGTGGAACGCGACGGGGTATAGTATTAGTCTGGGTGAAAGACAGCGAAAAATCTCATCCCCAATCTGGGTCGTACCCCACATAGGTTGGTTCTGTTTACAAGGTAATGGTCAGAATCCAAGAGCTCAACTGGGGAAAAGTGACTGTACTGAAACGTACACTTTTCCATCACAGTTTTCCCCTGCGTTTTTGGCTGCCAAGGGTACATATTTTGTCTGCAAAGACCGAGCATATACATGGTTGCCCCCTGACTTCTCGGGCACATGTTATATTGCAAATCTGCTACCGCCAACATTTACTGCTGCCTCTGACTATCACAAAACCAGAGTTGTAAGAGGCGTGATTAGTAAGGAGGATACTGCCGGTCAGGAAGCGGGAGACTTCTTTTTGGGTTTCCTGCCGTTTTGCGGACCTATGGTTAATAGTAGGAACCTGGGACAACTGACTCATGTGGTTGAATCCACTGTTAATGTTACGGCTGGTGCCCTTGGTAATTTGACAGCTGAGCTCCAAGCGGATCGCCTCATGACTTTGCAGAACCGCAGGGTTTTAGACGTCATACTTGCAGACCGCGGTGGGGTATGTAAGGTTATCCAATCTAGCTGTTGCATTTTCATACCAGATAACGCTCCAACAGTTTATCAAGCCATCTCCAAACTGCATAGAATATCTGAATCCATACACGTGGATAAAGGAGATTGGTCACTGGTGGGGTGGTTCTGGAAACTGATATCTGCCTGGGGTTGGAAAGTTCTGATGGTCATTGGAGTGATCTTAGCCATTCTTTTCCTGTTCTGTCTGTGCATACAGTGTGCTCCTGCGATATGTGGCCTCTGTGCTACATTATGTGTAAGGAAACCTGTATCAAGGGACGAGCTAAGTAATAGGATGATGCTACAGCAACATCTCCATGACTTTGTGAATATTGACCTAGACTCGGATTGATGTGAGTATAGTTATTGCCTATGTAAGGGCAAAAGGAGGGTCTGTGGTACTTTGAAATTTGGGACCGCGTAGGAGGCAGGGCCCTACCCCTGTCTATCCCGGTATTAGCGAACCGCGAATGGTCAATGCGGTATGTGCAAGTGCTTTGTATAACGTTTCAGCTATAAATGCACTGTGTATATAATATTATACACTGACTACGTGGGTTCCATCTTAGAGCGGTGGCCATCTTATAGTTGCCCTCACATAAGCTACACATTACGAACAGGTACGGGCCTTTAGAACACATGTGCCTTCCTTTGACTTCTCTGTGACCTGGGCAGCTTGGCTCCGCTGCCCCAGGTCAGTCCGGTCTCACGAGCTCCCCGTCCTACGGCCACCTGTGATTAGCATCAGGGTTTGACACACCATAAAGCCTTTTCATCCCACACGAGCCTCCGGCTAATCTCTTTCACACCTGACTCTTCCTGCTTTATGGCTTGTTTTCCAAACAGGAGATGCCCGTGTTTATTGGGGCCTATTGATATCTGATGTGGGATCTGAGCCTCGCTGGGTAAATAATTGTGGGCTGGCTTAACTGGAATGTGGGATGGTCATCATGACTCTGCTTTTTCGTTTGTTATAGATACATGTAAATGACCATACCGTAAAACAAGGAATGTGTGCCTGAAGCATGATATTTTGTATTTAAGGAGAAGCTCGTTTCTGTAACTTCAAGCAGTCTCCTGAGAACATACATTGTGTTGTACTTCTCGGATACCTGTAATTGGTCTGCAGCCAATAAATCGATCTTTGACTTCACCCAGAAGACTCTGTGTTTCTGTAGGTCTGAAACAGGAAGAACCCGAAGTCTTAGGGTGTGTTCCCCTGCACCGCTGGGCTTAAAATTCCCAGTACTTCATCAGTAGCCCGGCGCCTTCTTCCCTCCTGCACCTGTACCCCAATAGTGTGTCACAAAGTATTCATGATATCCTAAAGGAGGTCATACTACTTTCTAAAAGTATTTAGCTTAATGTAAAAACTATACTTGTCACCAGAAACACCATGTTTTCCAATGCCACTAAAGTATCACACAAAGGTATACATGTTTAAATGATTATTACCAATTTGTCCCTTTTGCTCCTCTGAGTCCTAAAGTATGAGGATGACCCTTCTTCTGATATAGGACTCTAAAAGCCCTAACAAATCAACAACATTATTTTTTCATCAGTTATAGGGTAAGAAGTCTCAGTAGCCTGGCGCCTTCTTCCCTCCTGCACCTGTACCCCAATAGTGTGTCACAAAGTATTCATGATATCCTGAAGGAGGTCATACTACTCCACCATCTTTCTTTCTATTCTGTCTTCCCTGTCTCTTTGATCCATTTTCTGACTCTGTCTTTCCTCTCCTTTATTCTCTACTTTATATCCCATTCTTGCCGTATTATTTTTTCCCTCCTTAATATCTTGCCTCGAAAGCTGCCCTTCTCCTCCCAACCTCTTTCTGTCCACCTGTATTTCATTCCATGCTTCTGATTTCACCTGATTCATCATGTTTCACCCTGTCTCCTTATCCTCTTTTCAGTTCTACTTCAAGAAAAAGCTCATTTGTAAACTAACTGAATGAACATTTCGTGGCAGATTTACAAGCCCCTTGCGACAATTTTGCTCCACCGTTGCGTCACTTTTGTGACGCAGCGGCGGTGTATAAAATGTGGCCAATTTACAACGTGACGCATCTAGGGAGATGCGTCACGTTGTAAAGCCCTGCGTCACATTATACCTGCTTCAGGTATAATGTATGCAGGATGGGCTTTCCCACGCAGGACAGCATTGCTGGATGTGCATAGTGCTTGCAACACGACTCCAGCAATGCGTGACATTTGCCCCAACAGATGCACCAGAATTTCTGATACATCTGTCAATCCTTGCGCGATGGTGCGCCCTATTGTAATTATGGAGTATCCATGGTGGTGCAAGGGTTTCTCAGGGTGGCACAGGGAAAGTGACGCATCTCTAAAGATGCGTCACTTTTTTGTAAATCTGCCCCCTGGTCTTTGTTTCACTGTAGCCTCTATTCTGAGTTTTTCCAGTGTCTAAATGGGACAGATCTCGCTCTCTGTTGCAATGACTCTTCTCCAACCCCTCCCAGAGGAAGAGACCATGTAGAGTTAAACCTAGGGAGGTACTTCAAAACAATTATTAGCAATATCAGGGCAAAGCTGGTTTTGGGTTGCTTGTGTTCTGGTTCAGGGAAGACCTGGCTTGGAAGTTCGAGTTGTACTGTTCCCATTGCAGCAGGGTCAAGACTCATTTGATAAGGCTGGTTCCTAACTGAGTTGGACTGGTGGGCAAAAGAAGGCTGAGTTGGAAGACTACCCCGAGCGATTGCCAGTGTTTAGACCCATTGCAAACATTCCTCCTATCACCTTTTGTGTGTTTGATGTAACGCCCTAAGTGCCCAATGGTATGCACAGATGTGGGGCCCTTGCTCATGGTGCCACTGGAACCAAGCTACACCTAATTTAAAAGCCAGATTCAGGACAAAACCGTTCTTGGGTTGTGTGCTCTGACTCAGGGAAGAGTTGGCATGGCAATTCGGGCTTGACTGTTCTTATTGGAGCAGAGTAAAGATTGATTTGCATATGTCTGGGTCCCAGTGAGGTGGCATAGTTGGCAACAGAACAATGGGATGGAATCCTACACAGAGCGGTTAGTCTTATTGGATGCATTCCTTTCATCACCTTTTGTGTGTTTGATGTTACAAAAACTGAAGCCAGTGCAGAGAAGACTGTGCCTCTCTTATGTCTGGGTGGTGGCGCCTGTCTACTGGCTTCTGCAAAAATTGTCATACCTCTGACTAAAATCCCATGTTAAGTTCACAAAATAGGGTGACACAAATTTTCTCCTCTACCCCACTTGTCTTACCTCCTCTGGAATCCTCACAAGGTAACAGGGCAGGTGATGTTGGTCAGGCCTGGTACCCCCACCCTTGCTATCACTACGTGGACTAGACTACACCTCACCATGTGTGAAGGCTATAGAACAGAAACCTAAATAAATGATAGCTGCTACAGAGGACTTAGACCTCCTGTACAAACAGGAACATGTCTACAGAACCCTGCCATGCTAATGCCAGGGCAAAAACTATTCTCTCCCATGTTTCTTCGACCCCTTCTCCTTGGCCTCTTCAGTGCCTTCAGATTTTACTCAGTATAGCAATGTTTACTCTGCATTTGTTATTTGGTCACCTAGAATTATCTTTTATTAAGAACACACATCCTTATAAAAATATTTAAATATAGTACCTGTTTGAAGATTCTGTCACAGATTTACTAACACTTTGCGATGATTTTGCATCACAAAGTGATGCAAAGCAAGCAGACATTGTTATAGTGGGATTTACTTTCCAACACAAATCATGATCTGTGCGGCAAAGTTTCAGACAGTATTGCAAAGTAGCACTAGTCCATACATTGAGCTACTTTGCATCAAGGGGCGCACTATAGGTGTTCCCTTGCAACCACCCATAGGTGTTGAGACAAAATCCTTTTTCCATTAACATTTTTTTATTAGGTCTCGCCTGACCCAGCGCTTGCGCTGGTCTGGCGAGACTTATTGAGAGGGCTCCAAAAAGTGCTACCAGGCCAGCCTAGAGCCACAGTGCATGTGCGCGGGCGGGCGCGCGCCGTGCTTTTTCCACGATTACTTTCACTTTCGCGGCCGCTTGTTTTTTGCATCGAGTTATGTATTCGTGGCAGCTTTTAACTCAGCACGATATACTGCAGTGTGACTACTCCACGGCTCTGAAACAGCACAACAGACCGAAAAACCGATCGTCTGCCGTCATACCGGGTAGGCATGAGCAACGACAGGTTTCTAAATAAAATAACTCAACACATTTCTTTGTGACAAAGGATTGCACATTTCAGAGAAGTTCCAAAAGCTGATTGTGTGCTGTAATTACTTGCCAGGTAAAACTGCTTTGAAATATGAAACAAAAGCTTTTGGTCAGAGTCTGTTACCCTATGGCACCTACAGTGAATAGTACATTTACCTCCAAAACATTTCCCTCATCGAGCGTTTCCTCAAAGGTGTTTGCACTAGTGATTTCATCTTACTACCACATGTAGCCTTTTTTTTAAACATTGTTTTTTTACAATATTTATTTTGCTATTCACAACACATGGATTTACACCTATAAAAGATTTACACGCAGATTTTGAGTGGTCTGAGTCTTAAAAGAGGTGCTCATGTAGACTTTCTAAGGTGGGAATGCCATGAACATATAGGAGCACTCACAAATATCCTTGCTTGCTGGTATTCACAAATTATTTCCAAACCTGGGAAAACATCTATGATATTCTCCCATAAAAGGCAAAAACATATCCTTTTGCAGAGTAGTAATAGAGAACAGGCTGCGGTGATAAACACACATGCAAATGCTTACCAACTCAGGGGGCACTTATGCATCCACTGCTTACATTTTAGTCCGGTAAGTGTACCCTGGCTCTTGATACAGAAGAAATTAACTAGTGCCAATAGCTGTGCGCCTTCTAGCAAGCCACAGGCCAAGCATGGACTACCAACAGCTTCTACAAGGAAGGAAGTGCCATGTACTTTCGGTCTGTACATTGTCACAGAGGCCTGTTCGGCTCCTTCTGGCTCTAGGCATTTCAAATCAAAATAATGTGACATGAAATAACATTCAAATCTTCTGTGCCTTGGGAAGTGGGTGGTGAACGGACTGGCCAACTGAGTGTGACATCCTTCTTCTAAGGTATATTACCAGAATATTGAGTCCCAAATATCGGGCTATAAAAATATTAGGGTTGAATATAAACTACAAAAACATTGAGAAAGTAAGTTTACATTGTAAATATAGAGTTACTTAGATCCACATCGATACCTAGACAATATACATATACCTTCAAGGTACTTTCATGTGGAATTAAAACCAGTAAATCTATACTTACCTGTATCTTCTTACCTTCATGATATTTTGGTAATCGATATTCTGGCTATGATATGTTTGTAGCATGATATTTTTGGTGTCTGTATTCTGTCATACCATCTCGAATATACATATGGAAGCAACCAATCGACTGTCCCCTGCCTAGACAAAAACAGTGGGCTTGATGCACTTAGCACAGGTCACAAACTGTTCTACAGAGATTAGTTTGCGACCCGTCATTAATTTTGAGATGCAATTGTTGTATTGATCAGTGTATAAATACATCAATGGTCCCTTAGGAGGAAGTGTGAGCCTCAACTTCATTGGCCACCATACATAACCATCAATAGATTGGTTTAAACAATAATCAAATCAAATGTATGCAGTTAGTTTAAAAACAATAAAGTTAAAGTTTTCTTTCCATACACTTTATGGTAATATGGTGCTCCCAAATATACCACTTCACAGTGAAAGTGAAATAGGTGAATTTAAAGTGTGCAAGTGCTACACAAAAAACATATCTACAAAACTTGTGACTGATATGGACACAATTGCTGTTGAACAACACTGAATCATGTATCTTGTGGACATTTCAACCCCATAAACTTACTTATATAAGGGTCGACATCATCAGGACGAAGAGAGATTAGAAATCGTGATAATCCCTATGTAGGTTTGCAAGGGGGAACTAATCATCATCAACGTCAGTAAAGCACGCCAGCAAGATGTAATGAATGACTAATTCTAAATGATGTAATTATAGCAAGCGCCGTCTGCAAATGATAAACATATGTACAGACACCATTGGTAAGAGTGCTTGTACATATGATCCGGTGCAACAGAAAATTTGTTTGGGCGTGCGTTTTAGATTAATGCATTAAAAAAAAACACTTTGACAAGTAGAGGGGTTTTGGTGTCTTTATTACACCTTTTCTTTGTTCATTTACTTTTAGAACCTATGCGGTCAACACTTAACCCATGTCATAGAGAACAAGCATTTGCAATGCAATAGGTCTTGCATTCACGTGAGTTTAAGCTATTGGCATTGTAATAGACAATGCCTTTTATTTATGTTTTAAAAACCAAAACCTAAATAAAAGGCATTGTCATTTACAATGCCAATAGCTCAAACTCGCGTAAATGCGAGACCTATTGCATTGCAAATGCTTGTTAATGGTTCCATTTAGATCACATTCGGCTTTGGACACAGCGCCGGAAGTGTTGCCAACACCAAAATGGCAGCTGGGCCTCAGCAGTGTGTGATGACGGCATAATACGCAAATGCACATTATCTTATCGGCAAGTGAAGATATATAATGTCCAAGATAAGACCAGACTCTTGCTGGTTTTGTTCTATTCATTGTTCTAGTTTGGCAGAAATTAGTCTTGTGGCACACAGTGGCTATGTACATATCCATCTGGACACTCACCATAGCAAAAGGCCACATCCTACACTCCTTGCCCGCAGCACTTGGCCACAAGCCGCGCGCAGCTCTTCTGCTCTGGCAGTAGGGTGGCTGTGACACGCATAGTGGGTTCAGAGGTATGGGCATTGATGAAGGAATAGTTGAAGGCCAAACCCAATTTTCAGTGCCTGCGGGCGATGTCCAAAAGGCTTGTGTAGTGGTTCTATTCTGGATAGTGCAGGGCTTGGCCAACGAACATATCCTAGGACTGGTGCCGAGTGTTTTCCTTGCAGTCAAAGGGTGGTCCTCGTGTGCCATTGACGCACCCACCAGGACATCATTAAAAAACACCCTTTGCAATTGACTGATAAAACCCTAGTGAAAAGTCATGTTAGATTGTGATAGAAGCAATTGGATGCCATAACCGCAGATAAATTGCAATGCCTCGCCCGTGGCTTCATAAATGATGTCAATAAAATACTTTCTTAACCTACACAGCTGACCAAGCTTAGGGCTGCCAGAGGTGAAGGTGCAGCGCTGGCAGAGGACAATTCATGTACTCGCATAACAGACATGTATGCCATGATGGAGGCCTGCCAATATCTGCAAGCTCTTGCAACTGCTCCCTCTTCACCAACAGAAACCTCATTTTGCTCACCAACATTCCTCCCCACACTGCACTGCAGCTTGTCAAGTGGAAGGTCTTTGCTAAGTCACTAATGCTAGAGAAATGGAATCCTGCCACACAATTGAGCCTATTCCTCTGAGAATGAGAGTTGCATTAGAATCTGCCCTAACCACACCAACTAACACCCCCAACCTTAGATTTTACACAAGTGCAAATTGTTTTTGTGAACTATCAGATGTGCAAAATGCACTTTTTTCCCAATCTGCATTGGGAAATTGGACCATTTGATTATATCTGAAACTCTAGCTTACACCTAAATAGTGGTGTCTTGTGAATTTGAAAGTCGTGGAGCGTAAGGCTTATTCCTGAATTCGACTGTGCGAGCAAGTGTAGTGAGTGACTGCTACTGTCACCATGGGACTTCATGGGTGCTTGTCTGAGGCCAGATGCACCCAAATGCAGGCCGACAGCGAGAATATGGTACATTGCAACGCGATGTATTTTATCGCGTGCTTTAACAACGCGGTCGTTACAATGACTGCATTGTTATTCCGTGATGCATTTCCATCGTAAGTCATTACAACGACTTGCACTAGGGGACACACTGGACTTAGGAATAGTATTAATTACTATTCCTACTCCAGTTTGCGCAACAGTAGGAAAGGTGTTGGAATTCATTTCCAATACCTCAGCCCCCCCAGTACAAGCCGTTGTACTGACCTGCGATGTAGATGCATCGCGTACTAACAACGCGGTCGTTGTAACAACCGCATTGTAATGGTACAGCGATATAATGACAGCGTTGTAAATGCTGTTTCCCATCAGGGAGGGTGGTGCACATCACAGGGGAGGAGTGGCTCTACACCTGGGCAGGCCACAGAAGCAAAGGCTGAAATCACACAAGACCTGAAAACCCTGTGACACAGTACATGGGCAATAAGTGTATGTGTTTGTCAGTGCTGTGGCTGCCTTACCCTCATGCAGGGTGAGGGTCAGAAGCTTTGCTGAACGTTCAATATTTACTGCAGTAGGTAGGATGCATGTATTAATGAACGTCAATTCACCAAAATGCCTGGGGTAGCGGTAGTAACATCACATGCCCTTTGTCCCAGATGACAACACAGGAAAGGAAATTATATGACAGTTCTCATCTGTCTGTTTACAGCCTCTGTCACCTGTCTCCCGCCCATGTCCCACTCCATCTGTTTCTCACCTGTCTCTATATCACTGCTATAATTCTCCCCTACCTCTCTCAGTTGTCACGGTCTCTTAAAGAGCCTCTTTATCACAACCTTCCCACTGTCTTACCCTCTATGTCATTAGTCTCTTTATAGTCTCTCTTTTTCACCAGCCTCTCCTCTAGTTATCTCTCACACCAATCTGCCTCTTAACCACCTCTCTCACCCACGTCTCCTCCACTTTCCGAATTTTGTTTCTGACCTACCTGCTGTTTCTCAGCTATCTCTTTCAGCATCCATCTCCTTATCACTTTTAGATTGAGCATTCGAGACCTCATGTATACACTTTAGTATATACATATATATGTATGTACTTTGTGATCTCTGGAGATCAGCCCTAGGAATTGTCTTCTTCCGCTTTGGGACTTTTTTTCTGTTCAACTGCCTCTATTTAACTGTCTTGATAGAAAACGACCAGTAGAGGTCAGTAAAATACCAGAATTGCTTTCTGCTGAGGGAGTTTCTTTTAAAAAAAAATTCTGGCAACTCCCTCTATTTAACTTTCTTGATAGGAACGACCAGCAGAGGTCAGTAAAATACCAGAATCACTTTAGCATTCTCTAGATTCCAGTTCATAGAAATTGACTTCCAAGAGCACCTGTAGACAATAATATTTTTTTCAAATCTTGTATTTTTAGTGATATGACCACCGAAGACCTAGATTTTATATTAAAAACAGAGTTTTAGACTATACCATTTCCCACTGAAAGGCAATATTATTCTCCATTTGTTTCCATACCTGGCGTGTCACGCAGTTTGGTGCTTACTTTCCCTCCATGTTAAAGAACAGTAGATGTTTCAGAACACAGGCTAATGTGCTGCATAGCTAAATACATATAAGGTCCCAAAGGCGAGACCGATTGCATTGCAAATGCTTGTGGGAATTAGAGCCAAAATATTATGTTTCCTCGAGACAGGCGTGAAAGTGGAGCAACTTTTAAAAGTCTCCTTTATTTTCAAAATTTGCATATCTGTTGCACTGTACAGCATACATACATTGGGAAAAGTAATAAAGGATTGTTTTTGGACTGAAAGGATCCGATACCAGTATAAAACCTATGATTGACAGAAAATTAACGCCAGAACACTAGCACCCTTGTACTATGGTCAGAGTCACTGGAATATGTGATTTTGAGGCCATGGCATTTTCCTCATAACTATTGATTTGCTGCATGTGCCACAAAATCCATTATCTGATTTATAATCTGCAGATTATGACCCAAAAAATAGTTTCTAGCTCAAATGGAGCAAACGTAACTAAAACTCAAAGTACCCATATTGCTGCAAAATGGAAAACTCTTCACAAAGGTTGACTGTACACCTTTCTGTTGCTAATTGATGTATTTCGGTGTTAAATTGGTACTAATGATGTGAGACATGTGCTGAGACAGTTTAATAGTAATAGCGTAATAAAAGTAATAGTATCACAAGATGAGCGCATTACACTGCATTATTTGCATTTTATTGCTGCACAAGTTAACTTTGCTGCATAATTTGGTTCTCTCCTGCCGTATAATTCCTATGTTCCTACTATGGTACAAGGTACAGGTGGGCGAGCAAACAATTTTTTTTGCAGATTTATATAGCGCGCACTCGACCCGAAGGTATTGGAGCGCTTTACACGAGCACCAGTTATGTTACACAAGGACACACTCTTTTTATTGGTAGGCGTGGGGAGATTAAGGGGCATATTATCCAGAAACGACGTTAAAATTATCGCAGCTTTAGCGGCAGAAAACTGCCGCTAAAGCGGCGATAATTGGCTTGATACGCCCTTGAGAATTCCCATAGAAGCCCATGTTCTGGTGTCAACATGGGCTTCTATTGGAATTCGCTGTGGCATATTATCAAGCCCATTATCGCCGCTTTAGCGGCAGTTTTCTGCCACTAAAGTGGCGATAATTTTATCGCCGTGCTTGATAATATGCCCATAGTGATTTACCCAGAACCACAGGATGTGGAGTAGACCCCGAGGCTCAAACCTTGGTTTCCCAGCTCCAAGGTAGGCAGTCAAGCCGTCAGACCACATCCTCTCCCCTTACCAGGGACAGTAGAGCCAAGGGTCCACTATGTCTCTTGAGAGCCCATGTGCAAGCTGAGCACTGAAAATATGGATCATGTCAATAATGCAGTAGAAATCATGTTCGAATATGGTAAGGTGTCTTCAAAATTAAAAAAAGTTAACATGCAGAAACTTAGCACATCAGATTACGTATGAAGTATTTATTAAAAGATTGCATTAACATGAACTTGAGAAAAGTTACTGCCCGACCTCTGATGACAAAACAATTAGTGAAGATAATAAGGCGGATGGGTGAAAAAGCATTTGCCCATTCTTTAAGCAGAAATATTCCAGCTAAAGGTGTCATTTTCTTTTTACATTTTTATATAGTACAAATTCAAACCAATAGATATTGATACATTTTATTTGATCACCGAGATTGAAACCTGTTTCCACAGTTCCAATGTCAGCATCTATGGCCGTAATGCCTCATCCTCCTATTGCAGCGTGAAATACCATAAAAAACAGGGGTTTATTTCACACAGCCTAGGGTCGGTTTCTCGAAACACTCAAAATCAAAGCTGAAGCCCCTTTATATTTGGAGGTGCTGGTGTGGGGTGACCAACCGTCCGTACATTTCACGGACCGTCCGTAGTTTCAACCTCACGTCCCTTGTCCGTGAGGGTCTCTTTTACCGACCCTTTTGTCCGTAATTTTGGGCCTTGCAGGGGGCAGAGCTGTTCTCTGTGAGAGGCCCCACCCCGCCCATTGTCAGTCTGTATGGGGCTGATTGTCACATACAGAATGACAATGGGCCAGTCTGAGCTGTTACATCCTGCTCTCTGTTTAGCTGTCCTTTTCCCCGAGTTGTTCTGCCCTGACCTTCTTCCTGTGAGAGTCATGATTATGCTTATGACGCACATACTGTGAAGTTGGCCCTAGAGCAATCCGTGTAGTGCTCAGTGTTTCACACAAGGAGACTCTGGCTTGCCAGGGCGGCTGGGGCAGCGCTGATCAAATATTGGTGCCTGCTGCAGATTCACCCGGTCACCCACCTCCAGATTTGCCTTCCAACACGCCTCCTCCATCTGAAATCGGCCGTCCTTTGCTTTGAAGATTATACGCTCATGTATTTAGCTGTAATAACTTTATAATCAGCTCCGTCCGCACTTTCGGTTCTTGAACAGCTGACCCCGTGCTCACCTGTTTTAATAAACAGATGCTTTGGAATGATTCTACCAATGGCTCTTAGTTAATAAACGCTGATGAAGGACGCTCCCTAACTTGCTTGAAGTATATTGGCATAAAGGCCAATCGGAAGATTTGGGGAGAAGTTGGTGCTAATGCGGGACGCTGTGGTTGGAAAATCTTTGCTGGACTTGGCTGTCTCTTGCGCGTTAAATGATGCATTAGTTTGAGGCCCTACTCATGCTTTCCCAAAAGTTTATAATAAACATGAATTTATACATAGTGAGTGAACCCACATTGGCTCTCTTCACAGCAAGTGACAATGTGTTGCCAAATCACATGTGCACAGCAGCCCAAAAAGGGGTGCCCTTCAGTGCCTGGGCATTTTGCCTGCGCTGCTGGGCAACACCTTTATTTGAATTTTTTATATGTTTGCTATTTTGTCCACATTTCTTATGTTTGCTGAAGAAATAAATAACATTAGAACATTGGAATGTGGAGCATACATGAGTGAAAGGGAGGGTGGAGAGCTGGAAGAAAGGATGGATGGATGGATAAGTGAAAAGTTGAATGGGTGGACTGGTGAGTAACTGGGTGGATGGATGAGTAAGTGAAAGGGGTAAACGACCAAAATATAGAACCCAAAATATAGACAGGACAGAATATCGACTCCAAAATATAGATAGGACAGAATATCGAATTACCAAAATATAGATAGGATAGAATATCGAAATTGGGGTATGAAATATCGATTTCCATAATATCTCATTTAAAATATTGACTTCCATAATATCGATTATTTTTTTGTGTTATGTATGGTAGTATATGTGTTAAAATTCTGTATTATTTTTGTAATGTATGTTTAATTTTTTGAAAGTAATGAATGTTATGTAATTTAATTTTTGCGTAATTTAATTCCGTAGTGGGTTGTGGGTTTATAGGGGAATAGGGTGGGAAGTAATTTACTTATAGTACATGAAATATTATTTTTTATTTATATGTATTGATAATTAATTGATTGATAATTAATTATTAATTGGTAATTAATTGTTATTAATTGGTAATTAATTTGTATTAATTCATTAATTGATACTTATGTTAATTGTATTTTTTATTATTAGTAGCAGGTTGTGGATTTATAGGGGAATTGGGTGGGAAGTAATTTAATTGCAATAAAGTAAATATTAATTTTTATTTATGTGTATTGATAATTAATTATTAATTGGTGATTCATTTTATTAATTGGTAATAATTTTTTATTAATTGGTAATTCATTTTTATTAATTGGTTATTAATTTGTATTAATTGCTTAATTGATAATAATGTTAATTGTATTTTTTATTATTGGGAGTGGGTTGTGGGTTTATAGGGGAATTGGGTCGGAAGTAATTTAATAGTAATAAAGTAAATATTAATTTTTATTTATATATATTGATAATTAATTGATAATTAATTGTTAATTGGTAATTAATTTGTATTCATTGGTAATTAATTTTGTTTCAATGGTAATACATTTTTATTGATTGGTAATTATTTTTAATTAATTTTTTATTGGTATTGATAATTAATGTAATCTTATTTCAATATTAAATCATTACTTTCCCTACTGTTGCACTCTCAGGAGTGGGAATAGTAATTTTTACCCTCCCACTATCCAACGCTTTCCCAACTGTTGCACTCTCTGGAGTGGGAATAGTAATTTTTACTCTCCCACTATCCAACGCTTTCCCTGCTGTTGCACTCACTGGAGTGGGAATAGTAATTTTCACCCTCCCGCTATCCAACGCTTTCCTTACTGTTGCACTCTTTGGAGTGGGAATACTAATTTTTACCCTCCCGCTATTCAACGCTTTCCCTACTGTTGCACTCACTGGAGTGGGAATAGTAATTTTTATCCTCCCGCTATCCAACGCTTTCCTTACTGTTGCACTCACTGGAGTGGGAATAGTAATTTTTACCCTCCCGCTGTCCAACGCTTTCCTTACTGTTGCACTCTTTGGAGTGGGAATAGTAATTTTTACACCTACGCTATCCAACGTTTTCCCTACTGTTGCACTCACTGGAGTGGGAATAGTAATTTTTACCCCTACGCTATCCAACGTTTTCCCTACTGTTGCACTCACTGGAGTGGGAATAGTAATTTTTTCCCCTACGCTATCCAACGTTTTCCCTACTGTTGCACTCACTGGAGTGGGAATAATAATTTTTATGCTCTCACTATCCAACAAAATCTCTACTTTTTTTTACATTACATTTATTATTTTTACGTTTTATGCTTTTTATATTATTTTAAGTATGTTTTATTTAATTGTTTTTAATATTTAATTACTTTTATATTATTTTTAATACATTAAAAAAAATTGATATTTTAGTTAAATATATTTTAACATTCTATATTTTGGAATTGATATTTTAGTACTTACCTGTTTGTAGATAGGGATTCTATATTCTGTACTTCCATATTTTGGAGTCGATATTTTGGGCATTCTATATTATGTCCCTCGATATTTAGTCACTGAACCAGTGAAAGGATGGCTGGATGGGTGAAAGGGTAAATGGTTGGATGGATGAGTAAATGGATGTATGGGTGGACGAGTGGATGGACGAGCGAGTGAAAGGGAGGGTAGATGAACAAAAGGATGGATAGAGGAGTGAAAGGGTGGGTGGATGAGAGAAAGGATGGATGAGTGAAAGGATGGATGAGTGATAGGGTCACTGGATTGATTTATGAGTGGATGAGTAAATGGATGAGTGGGTGGATGGGTGAAGGGAGGATGGAAGGATGAGCGGCTAAGTGAAAGGGGAATGGAGAGAGAAAGGGAGGATGGATGGATGAGTGAAAGCATGGATAATTGATTGACAGAATGGATGGGCGAATGGGTGCCTGGATGAGTGAAAAGAAGAATGTAAAGATGGATGAGTGAAAGAATGCATGAATGAGTGAAAGGGAGGATGGAGAGCTGGAAGAAAAGATGGATGGATCAGTGAAACGTTGAATGGGTGGAGAGATGAGTGACTGGGTGGATGGATGAGTAAGTGAAAGGATGGCTGGATGGGTAGAAGGGTAAATGGTTGGATGGATGAGTAAGTGGATGGATGAGTGAGTGAAAGGGTGGCTTGGGTAAAAGGGTAAATGGCTGGATGGATGAGTGAATAGATGTATTGGTGGAAAAGTGGATGGCTGAGTGAAAGGATGGATTGGGTGAAAGGTTTGATGGATGATGGATGGATGAGTGAAAGGGTGGATGGAGGAATGGATGAGTGAAATGATGGATGGAAGAATAGATGATGGATAGGTTTGCAAATGTTTGAAAAGGTTTCGATATGGATGGGCACGCAGATGGAAGGACAGAATGAATGGTGAAAGACTTAATGATGGATGAAAGAATTAATAGATGACAGAATGTAAATTTGAAATGCTGGATATCAGGAGTTTGGTGGAAGGATGGATGGCTAGATCCTTCGACAAGAGAGCTCTTCTGGGGAGGGTTGTGATGTCTTACTTTGCTTTCCTGGTGCCATAAGAGCCTTAGTTCAAATTGGGAGGTCTTACATTTTCTGGCTACTCCCTTGCCTATGTGTTACTATTCTGTATTTCCTGTGTGCTTATGTGTGGGATTTATACATCATGCATATGACATTTTGAGTGACACCCAACTGCTACTTGAATGTTACACTAATATTTGTAAATGTTTGTATGTTTTGTTTTAGGTGTAAGGTTTTAGGGAGAGCTTAATAGTGCCATGAGCTGTGCTTGAGATGTATATTGTGATTGTAGCAAAAGGCAAGCTATAAAAAATAAACGATGTAATAGTGTATCGACAGTGCCTTCTTTAAGAAAGTTGCAGGGAAATGCACCTTTGTGACTTCTGTCAGCTAGTGCTAATCTCTGCAAAGCCCCCATAAGCAAAGTCAGATTCCATATTTTAAGTTCCACTTGCTGAAACACCCATAATGCGTTCCCTGTAGTGGTTCATAAACGTACAAGAATTTCCAAACATCGCAGCACCATTCGGTGCAAAAGAGAAGCCACAAAATGTACACAACACTACCTAGAAGCAGGTCACAACAATAGCGACATGGAGAGGTACATTTTGGAAAGATTGACACAAACACACCCCGATATGAGCAGACCCCTTTTTCTGTTTGAACAGAGATGGGTCTATAGACTACGCACTGATATACATGGTTTAAATGACGAGATTCCCTGGGGATGTTTGAATTGCAACTAGTGAATGGGTACCCCACCATATATGTACATGGCGCAGAGCACACAGGACTTAACACACCTGAGGGTTTTTTTGAGTACCTTACCAGCCGCCAGAATGCTTAGCTGATAATGAGAGCTAATAAAGACAGTGGTGGGAAGAACCCATAGTCAAAATAATATAGAGGTAATGGTTCCAAGACTAACACATCGGTGTCTACTACCTGAAAAAGAAGACAAGTGATTCAAGGTTGGAGACCTAGAGTTAGCTATCAGTGCATTTGGCAGGGCGTGATGACAAGAGACCGCGCTGTGATTTGTGGTTGTCTGCAGAGTAACAATAAAGTTTTAGAATCTTGAATCAACTATAACAGCTTTCCAAGTGACCAAAAGATACTGTGAATAGAATTGGCACAGCCACCTTTACTTATGATAAAAAACAGACAAGTATATACGGAAAGGAACGTGTCCTTACAATTCATAAATGTGCCATTAAATCACACGGCACCGCATATTAGCCTTTCAGGACTACAACTCCCAGAAACAGTGAGTTTCCTCTGCCGGATTGAGACGCAATGAAGGTATCGGGGAGAGGTGATGCCGAAATGTGGTCGGAAACGGCTGTTTTAAGTCGCAGCCCGTCATACCGCCAACTTGCAGTTCGGCACAGAGCGGGAGTAAGAGAGGTACAATGGCCGGGAGGTACCTTTTGATGAAGTGAGTGGGGACCCACCATACAGAGGGGTTATTAGTCCTGTCTAAATATGTGTGTGTGAATCACTCTTTCGACTACCAAACATCTCGCTTTCCCCTTACGGATACGATTTGGCAAAATGAATACGAGAGGTGGTTTTCGCGTTTGGTAATTAAGACTCAATAGTCATGGGCGACTGTCAATGCGTCACCTCATAAAACTGACTTGATATGGCTGGAACGCATGGTTACACACGTCCCCTGAGCATAAATTTAAAAATGTAATAACTATGATAATATACCAGAGCAATTGTGTGTAAGGAACGATGAATGATTGTGAGAGCATCGCTACTTGTTGTTTAACGAACTATATCAACAGAGACCCTTTTACTTGCTGCTTTACGCTAACAACAAAGAGTTGTAATAGATACGTTATGCATCGGAGCATTCTGAAGACAGTCAGCCTTTTTAGGTCTCACCTGCGTAGGCTGCGCACATGCGCAGTCTCGCTGGCGAGATGCAATGAGATGTGGGTATTTCTGTAAGGGCATTAAACCCCGCCCCTCTTTTCCATTGGCTGGCGTCACCGTTTATGCTAAACGGTGGCCAGCCATTGAAAAAGAGGTGTTGGGGATGTATTTGCTTGGCTTTCTGAGCTGTCCCATTTGGACGGCCAGGCTTGCTTTGCGTTTGTCGCAAAAGGTTTCTTATCTTTATGGGGCCAAACAAATGGCCCCATAAAGACAAGAAACCCATTAACAGGCCAGGCGAGGCCATCCAAGTGGCTCAGCAGAGAAAAGCACAAGCAAATACGTCATGGCGATCTGCTCCGTGCCCGCGGTCGACACCCGCCACCAAACCGCCACAAACCGACGCGGCCATGTTGAACAGCAGCTGCCTTCTTGGAGGAGCGAAGAGGAGCGTCGTGCTGCAGCCTGTAGGCCCGTAGGCGATGGGACAGGCTGGTGAGTGAGAGAGTGGTTATCTGATTAAGGTACCCATTTAAAGGGGGCTAGCTGGTGAGCGAGCAGGCACGCCAGTGTGTAGACCGGCTGGTGAGTGGACGGTAAATGAGCAGGCAAGCTAGTGGACGAGGGAGCTGGACTCAGGGTTCACTTTTGGGCCGGCCGCTGTGCGAGGGACCAGTCCTTGGAGTTCCAGAACAGGCAGGGGTGTGGGCCTGGGGGCGGGGAGCCAGGCTGTACAAAAGTGCTTTGGCCCTCCCTCTCGGGCCTGCTTTGTACCAGGCCGCGTTCTCTAGTGGTCACTACCACCCATTCCTGGCTTTCTAGCCTCTGCTCCCGGACCCAGCCACTTTGCTCTTCCTGCCTTCTCCGCCGGTTCCCCCTCTGTTCTGTGGGAGTTGGCTCCTCCTAGCGCCCTCCCCGGAGGGGGAGCTGAGCTGATGAGTGCCAGCAGTAAAGGAGTTTGGAGGGGGGTCACATGGGGGTGAATCACACCGAGTGATGAGCGGCAGAGGAACGGAGAAGACACACACGGAGAGATCGGAAGGGAGGAGGAGGAGGAGGAGGAGGAGGAGGAGGGGGTGAATACATGCAGCATAAAACTTGCATTTAGACAAAAATCGAGGGAATTTGAATTTCTGTATTTACTCACGCTAAAGTTGAATCGGTTTTTGGAGACAGGAGGGAGCTAAAATAAAGCATTTTTGCTTTCAAAATAATCAAAGACTTAAGGTGTACAACAGGAGAGAGGGAAGGTGAAATCGTGGGTACTGCTTTAAGTCGGGCGGGTTCTGCCAGGTGTAGGATAATCAATGTCAGTGATGCTTTCCCAGTTTGCATTTTATGTTTTACTTAACCCTAAATTGCATTAACTAAGAGTATTTGATTTTCCAGGCACACGCACAGCCACGCGCACAAACACGCACAGATGCAAACACGCATGCACAGTTTGACACAAACTCACACATGCGCACAAAACACCCAAGGCGGATTTCCTTTGTGCTGTCAAACGGGCCTTCCTCTCCCACAGCGGCACACAAAACAGGGCCTTTCAGGGGTAAATAATATGTGTCAAGTCTACGCGGGAAAGTAGGCCACAAGCCGCCTCACACTAGCCACTGGTGCAGTGTCTGATTAAACACATGCCATCTTGGGCGACTAAATATACACTCACAGGGCAGGCTGTGTGGGAGCTCTCACTGTATTTGTACTTGTGACATTTGACACCACCAGCTGGAGTAGCGGCATATAAATGGAAGAACCAATAAATAAAACAAAAGACACTCCGTGCACTGGAAAAAATAATAAACAGGCACTGGCACAGCCAATAGGTCTCGTGTTTAGAGAGAGCTATTGGCTTTATTAACGTTTTTAATATGTATTGCAGAGCATTGTGAATGTTGCGCAGCATTTTTAAAAGTTATAAGTAATAATTAAAAAAGTGTTATAACCATTTGTCACTTTATAAATGACCTAGAAAGCATTATATACAACTGAATTATCCTAATACAAGCATTTGCAATGCAATAGGTCTCGCATTTATGCGAGTTTAAGCTATTGGCAATGTAAATGACAATGCCTTTTATTTATGTTTAAAAAACGAAAACAAAAATAAAAGGCATCGTCATTTGCAATGTCAATAGCTCAAACTTGCGTAAATGCGAGACCTATTGCATTGTAAATGCTTGTTATATAATATGTACATCTAGCAGTCAGTTGAATATTTGACGTCCTTTAAGAATAATATGAACCCTGCAGCTATAGGCAATATAATTAGAACATACAAAAGAGTGAGACAATTTTGCTCCTGGATACTGATGAGTAAGGGTTTCATGAATAGCTGGTTTGATAGTATGCACGCAATGCCATCAATTTTGTCCCATTTTTCTTGAAAACCTAATAAGAATTCACAAGATGGCTTTTGTGGTTTCTCTTTCCTTTCTTATATGTCAGTGTTTGACTATAAAGGACCCTGCCCTCTCTGTGACCTTGAGGATGGTAGCACCCTGACCAGAGGGTAAGGGACGTAAGCTTTTTAAAATTTAGTGATAATAATCACTATATAATACTAGATGTAGTGACACATGGGCTAGCTACCTTAACACTATATAGCACGAAGGGTTTTCGCCCTTCTTTTTGAGACAAAGTTTGACAGAACTCACGCGTGTTTGTCTAGTGATGGTGATCACAGGCACCACACTGACCAGAGATGTCCTGAGCCTAACTAGATACTAAACTACTAGGGTGCCGATTCAGATCCGTTAAAAATATTCCCTGTACGAATCGTATCCGGATTTTTTTCCGTACGAATCGTACAAGTCCCGTACAAACTGGCAAGTACGATTCGTATGTAAAAAAATCCATACGAATCGCATTGGGAAAATTCCCCGACACGTCCTCGGGTCGGAAAAAGTGTCCGACACGTCCCCGGACAGTTTTACGTACGAATCGGGAAACTGAAGTCCGAGCGCGCAAGTACGATCCGTTCCGTCCGTCCGAATGCACAACCGTATGTAAAAAGCACCGTACAGTGTGAACTCCCATAGCAACCATGGAGACGTACAAACATGTGCCCGCATACGCGCCGAACACCCCCCCAGGCCACCACCCCACGTACGCACCGTACCCCAGCACCCACACATGTCCATGCCGTACCCCCACCCCACCCCCGTAGGTACGGAGCGTACCCCCACCCGTAAGTACGGAGCGTACCCCCACCCCGTGTAGGTACGGAGCGTACCCCCACCCCACCCCTGTAGGTATGTGGCGTACCCCCACCCCACCCCGTAGGTACAGAGCATACCCCCACCCCCGTATGTATGGTGCGGACCCCCAGCGCGTGGCGCTGGGGGTCCGCAGCGTACCTACGGGGGTGGGGGTACGCTCCATACCTACGGGGTGGGGGTACACACCGTCCATAGGGGGGGTGGGGGTACGCACCATCCATAGGGGGGTTGGGGTTCGCACCGTCCATACGGGGGGCTGGGGGTACGGCACGTATATACGGGGGGCTGGGTGTACGGCACGTACATACGGGGGCTGGGGGTACTGCGCGTACATACAGGGGGCTGGGGGTATGTGCTGGGGGATGGTGCTTACATACGGGGCTGGGGGTACGCAACGTCCATACGGAGGTGGGGGTACGCACCGTCCATACGGGGGTGGGGGTACACACCGTACCCCCAGCCCCCCCCGGATGTACGCGCCGTACCCTCGGTTCACGTATGTACGGCATGTACCCCCAGGCCCCTACACCCTGCCCGTGCCTGTACGCACCCTACCCCAGGCCCCTACACCAGCACCCTCACCCAGCCTTGCGCATATACGAGTCGTACCAAGCCATAGCAAATGTGATCACTGTACAACAACATGGCCGATGTACGCACCTCACAGACGCGAAAAACTCACGTACTGAACCAGGACACTGCAAAACACCACAAGGAGAGTCAATTCGAATCGCACAACACCACAAAACACGTCCAACAAGCCCAAATACATCCAATACACTGACCTGCAACAGCCAAACAGGTAAACAGAGGCCCAAAACACAACCACTCCTTATAACACACCCACCCAAAGTTCAAACACAGCCACACCCACACATGTAGGCGTACGCCATAGGGATACGGTCCGTACACGCGTGTGTAGGGGCCGTATCACTATGGCGTACGCGTACGGCTACACTACCATAGTGATACGGACCCTACACACACGTGTACGGACCGTATCACTATGGCGTACGCGTACGGCTACACTACCATAGTGATACGGACCCTACACACGCGTTTACGGACCGTATCCCTATGGCGTACGCCTACGGCAACACAACCATAGTGATGCGGACCCTACACACGCGTGTACGGACCGTATCCCTATGGCGTACACCTACGGCAACACAACCATAGTGATGCGGACCCTACACACGCGTGTACGGACCGTATCCCTATGGCGTACGCCTACGGCAACACAACCATAGTGATACGGACCCTACACACGTGTGTACGGATCGTATCCCTATGGCGTACGCCTACGGCAACACAACCATAGTGATACGGACCCTACACACGCGTGTACGGACCGTATCACTGTTGTAGTGGTGCCCTAGGGCGTTTCATTCCACACCACTGCTGCTGCTCGTGATTCCTCTGGCACCATGTCCAGGTCTGTGGAGAGGGCCCAGCCATTCAGCCTGGAGGAGAATGTGGCATTGCTGGATGTCATCCTCCCACAGTACCCCAGCCTGTATGGGAGACCAGGGGAGCAGGTGAGTGCTGACTCCACTAGCTTAGACTGTGCCCCTTTTTGTGACTGTCACTTCTGGCATTGTGTCCAGGTGTGACAGACATGCAATGTTGTTTAGAGTGGGTCCCAGGGGGGGAATGCCTCATGTCTCCCATGCAGAGCATGCTGCAGTGCATGTCTGCACTCCTCACTTGCATAGTGCTTACTGTGACAATCACTGCATGGTGCATGCCACATTCAGCCTGGCTACTCCACTTGGGAATGTTGTTTCTACAGCCCTGATGTGATTCTGTGTTCCCCCCAGTGTGACAGGTGACTGTACCCACAGATGTGTGTGAGTTGAGTGTACCTGTGGTGAGAGTGTCCAAATGATGTGTTCGTTCCCTGGACATTGGTGTGTGTGTCAGTCCCCTGTCATGTGGGTGAGTGTCTATGTGGAGTGTTGCAGCCCTACCCATCTGATGTGAGCAGGGAGCAGTGCTGTGTGTCTGACGTGCTGGGCTAGCCCAACACCTGTGACACCCCCCAGTCAAGTGGCACATGTGCAGAGTGAGGTTTGTACCCGCAGTTGCCAATGGCAGGTGGTTGCCCTGTGCCTGTGTGTGTCTGTGTACTCTGCTGAGGTTTCGTCAGTGGCCGGGGGCATGTGACTGCTGTGAGGTGCTGTACATGATCCTGGTGTAGCTGGTGATGCACAGTGTGAGCCATGATCATTGATTGTGTCGCACCCCTCATTCCACCGGTGTACTTTCGATGCCACGTAGTGCATTTTGCCTTCCCCAGAGGATAATGTCCCTACGACAAAGGTGCAATGAGTTGGCTGCATACTATGCCCTGTTCACACCTGCCAAATTGTTAAAATGTGTGTCTCTGTGACATGTAGCAGGTGTATTGATGTTGTCTCACTTTCTCAACCTCACAGGTAGGCACCTATGCCAAGGGGGAGATCTGGAAGGCGGCCGTCAGGGCTGTGAGGTCGGTGGAGGGTCAGAAGCGGCGCCTGGCCCAGGTGAGGAAACGCTGGCAGGATATCCAGTGCTGGACCAGGAGGATCGCCCGGGTCCTGCTGGGGGACTCACCAGAAGGGAAGAAGAACCGTGGACGCCGGTGCCTGACCCACATCATGAAGCGTGTGCTGGTGGTGGTCTTCCCTGACTTGGATAGGCGCTTACTGGAGAAGCAGCAGCAGGAAGGGGGTAGGTACATGTGTCTTTGTTGTGTGTCACCAGCTCTTGGAAGAGCGCAGTCGCATGGATACACTGCCAGGGTTTATATGTGCAGTGCATATCCTGTTCCACAAAGTCAACCCGTGCTGTTCTTCCTCCCTTCCCCTCCTTGACATGTGTTCCCGGGTCAGTGGGTAGTCACTCTTGCACAAGGTAATCTAGGCTGGCAGTTAATCCAAGTGCCCAATGCTTGCAACATCATGTGTGGGGGTGGTGTGTTACATGTGTTGTGAGCTTGTCTGTGCCCTGGGCAGTTCCGTCATTGTGGGGTCCATGTTAGTTGGCACTGCTGCTGAGTCCAGACATAGGAGTGTGTCTTAAAAGTGTACTGCCTTACAGCATGCATGACCAATGTTGTGCACTCAGACATGATGTGCATGAGTGTGAGATATGCATAGTGCAGGGACGGTCGCTTCTGTTGCAGTCATATCATACAGGACCATGGAGGAGTGTGGCCACTACAGTCCCCTGGGGCACCTTTTCCTAGGTATCATGTGTGTCATCCAACAATGTGGACATTCTCTGTGTCTTCAGCATAGGTTGGGCTCTGTGGCATTGTACCCTGGCCTAATTTGCATTTACTTAAAGTGTGCTACATGTGTCCACTGTACAGGGTGACCCAATTTGGCTTGTGCATACTCACAGTGGCCAGTGCCTGTGTGTCTTGGTACAACTATCTGATGATGGTTGTTTGTCAATTATATGTGTGGACAGGCGCACGAGGGGTACTTTGTGTACACTCAGGATTCATTGAAGGGCATGTTTGTAATCCCAGAGTAGGAGGTGTAAGTACAAAAGTCTGATTGGCCGCACTCTGCTCGTCCTACCAGCGTGTTACCCCAAGGCATTGTGGTCCATGAAGTAGCGTCGGCGAATACGCCTGTGCCAAAGTTTTAAGTGAAAGTAAGTGTTGCGTTGCCATCCCTGGACACGTGTTTCGAGGTAGTTGCCTCTCGTCAGCAGGGAGTAGGTATATGTGTGGGGTTGCCGCGTAGACTGCCAAAAAAGTATTCTCAGGTAAAGTACCACTCATGGCGCTGGTGCCGATACAGGAGGTGTAAGAACTTCCTCTGTCTCAATCACATTGTCTCAGGTAGGGGGGGGTTTGTGCAGGAAAGGCCTACATGTCCAAACCTTATGTCTCCTTGCCAGGTCTGGCCTGTGTGTGATGATTGTCTGAACATACACTCAACATGCAGTGGCCCAGTCATGTTGGGCATGGTTTAATGTATTTGCTAAGCAGCATGTGCCAAAAGTTAGGAGACATGGTTCCTGCTCATCCCTTTTTTGGCACCGGTGTGTGGTCCAGATGCTGTGCTCGACTGTCCCCAGAGACTGGCTCCTCTGTCTAATTTGATATCAAGTTATTTGCTGTTGTGTCATGCTCTCCATTGTTTCCCAGTGGCATGGTGGGTCAACCAACTGTGTGGTGCAGGGCCTACATATGTGCATAGTATTGTAGATGTTTCTCATGTTGTTTTTCATGCTATGCACTGTGACCTATGTAGTTTTGAATCATGTGTCATATGTATACAGGTGTCTGATTATTCCTGTCTCTTCACCTTGCCTACAGCATCGTCGGGGGAAACCGAGGGAGACACTGGCACGGACCTTGAGGAGGGATCCAGCACCGGTGCCACCAGTGCTGGCGAGTCTGGTGCAGCAAGAGGCACGGAGGCCGAGGGGAGTGAGGTGGAGGACCTGTCCAGTCCCACCACCGACTATGATGCTGACGGGTCCGAGGCTGAGCTCCCAGAGGGGGCGGAGGCTGCTCCCAGAGCTGAAAGCAGCACTCCATCTCTCGCCGCCCCCTCCATTCCCATCACCGGCCTCCCACTTGCTCGGGTCCCTTCCGTTCGTGCTAGGCGCCAACATGTCTCCTTCCTGCCAGGCACCGCACCCCCTGCCCCTGTCTCCCCTGCTGCCGTCAATGGCGAGTCTGTGGACATTCAGCGGCAGTTGCAGGTTGGTCAGACATCGCAGCTTAATGTCCTCCATGGCCACACCAGACTGCTGACACAGATGGTGTCCTACCTGGAGGGCATGTCAGCAGCGATGTCTGACCAACGGAGGTTGCTGAGGTCCATAGACTCGTCACTGACTGCAGCAGTGGGTCTCCTGCAGTGCTCCGTCCCCCCCTACCCCTGCACCATCCACACTTCCCACTCCCATGCCTGTCCCAAGCACACCTAGATGTCCCCATGCACGCACCCCACCAGACACAGGCAGCACACCACCAGGGAAGGGCAAGCGCACACCTCCTGTCACGCACACACAGGGGGAAGTAGGCACACCCACTGGGTCGGGGGGCAAACGGCAGACACGCAGCCATAGTGGGAGTCCGCAGTCCTCACGACCCACTTCCTCCAAAACCACTCCCCTTAGCTCTCCTGCCCAACAGTCGGACAAGGAGTCATTCACTGCCAGTGTGTCCCTCAGCCCCAGTGTGGCACCACCCCGCAAGCGGTGGAGGCAGTGCCCGGCCAGGGTAGTTGAGTCCCCCCCCTGTCCACACCCTCCGCCAGTAGCGCTGCAACCCATCCCTCCGACCCCCCCCTCCTTGGGGCCTGTGGTTCATTCGGATGCAGGGGAGATGCTGGAAGAGCTCGCAAACGTGTGCAGCGCCCTGCTAACCACCACCTTTGGCGCTGCCCCACCCCCTGTGGTGGAGTCATCCGTCCCTGCACCCACAACACCTACCCTTGCCCCTCCTGTCCCTGCGGTGCCTGGTCCTTCCCCCCCACATGATGCCCCCCCTTCTGTGGATGATATGGAGGAGTGAACTGTGCAGGCAAGCTAGGGGAGTCGCGTCCCCAAGTGTCCCCCACCAGGACTTCGCACATGGCCTGGTTTATGGGCCCTGTATATAGTGGACATTTCTTTAGCTATGATTTTTTATGCTGAATAAAGCATTTTGGTTTTCATTTGCACACAAATGCTTTTCTGGTCTTGCTGTTGGTGGTGCTGCTCCATGATTTGGGGTGGTGATAATGTGTTAGGTGTCTGGGAAATGTTGTAGTGTGCTGCTCATGGGGTGGACCCTGGTATCTGTGTGCCATCACAAGGTATCTGCAAATAATCTTTGGTCATGTAAGCTCTTACTGTATGGTGACATTGTCCCAAGGTGTGTTCCTTCCTCTGTGGACCCTGACATCTTCCCTGCAGGGTGTTTCCCAATTGTTGTGCTGAGCTCTGTCTACATTTCCTGGGTGTGTGACAGATCCCTTCAACTTTGGCCATGCATGCTCAGCAATGTCTCCACCTGCATCATTTGTGGCATCCTTGGTGGCCACTGTACTTGTGTATGGAGTATATTGACATGACTTCATGTGGACATGTTCCCTTTTACACACTATGCATGTGTGTACTCCCAGCCTCGCACACATGTGTTACGTGTTCTGCAGGGTCTTTGGGCACCTGTCTGACAATTGTGGGCATTGTATCTGTGGGTACTCCACCCTTTTCCTTCCATGGGAGGCACCCACTTGTTGGCTGCCCCAGCACCTGTACATTCCTATCAGTCCTGGAATGTGGGCGATAGTGTGTGTTCCCTTTGGGTCTCTTAGTTTAGTAGGGTGGCACATGAATATACAGTCTTGTTGCATGCTCTCAGTGTGTGTATTGTGCTGCCAGCGCCAGGGGTGGGTAAGCATGTGTCATTTGTCATCACACCCACATGTGGTGTGTCATGCAGTGGGGGATGGACATCCACCCTCATGGGAGTAGGACACTGCTGTCAGTGATGTGTTGGCATGCCACTCTCAATATATTCGCACTTTGTGTATGCCTTCATGCACCCATGGAGTTTTGCTACTTGTAGGATGGTGTACACACCACCATGTCTCTGTCCACTGCTGGGAGGACTCTGCACCCACCCCTCCTGTGTCTGGGCACTGCTGGGAGGACTCTGCACCCACCCCTCCTGTGTCTGGGCACTGCTGGGAGTGATAGGCACCCACCCCTCCTATGTATGGGAACTGCTGGGAGGACTCTGCACCACCCCTCCTATGTCTTGGCACTGCTGGGAGGACTCTGCACCCACCCCTCCTGTGTCTGGGCACTGCTGGGAGGACTCTGCATCCACCCCTCCTGTGTCTGGGCACTGCTGGGAGTGATAGGCACCCACCCCTCCTATGTCAGGGCACTGCTGGGAGGACTCTGCACCCACCCCTCCTGTGTCTGGGCACTGCTGGGAGGACTATGCAGCCACCCCTCCTGTGTCTGGGCACTGCTGGGAGTGATAGGCACCCACCCCTCCTATGTCTGGCACTGCTGGGAGGACTCTGCACCCACCCCTCCTATGTCTGGGCACTGCTGGGAGGACTCTGCACCCACCCCTCCTGTGTCTGGGCACTGCTGGGAGTGATAGGCACCCACCCCTCCTATGTCTGGGCACTGCTGGGAGGACTCTGCACCCACTCCTCCTGTGTCTGGGCACTGCTGGGAGGACTCTGCAGCCACCCCTCCTGTGTCTGGGCACTGCTGGGAGGACTCTGCAGCCACCCCTCCTGTGTCTGGGCACTGCTGGGAGGACTCTGCACCCACCCCTCCTGTGTCTGGGCACTGCTGGGAGTGATAGGCACCCACCCCTCCTATGTCTGGGCACTGCTGGGAGGACTCTGCACCCACCCCTCCTATGTCTGGGCACTGCTGGGAGGACTCTGCACCCACCCCTCCTGCGTCTGGGCACTGCTGGGAGGACTCCGCACCCACCCCTCCTGGGTCTGGGCACTGCTGGGAGTGATAGGCACCCACCCCTCCTATGTCTGGGCACTGCTGGGAGGACTCTGCACCCACCCCTCCTGTGTCTGGGCACTGCTGGGAGTGATAGGCACCCACCCCTCGTATGTCTGGGCACTGCTGGGAGGACTCTGCAGCCACCCCTCCTGTGTCTGGGCACTGCTGGGAGTGATAGGCACCCACCCCTCCTATGTCTGGGCACTGCTGGGAGGACTCTGCACCCACCCCTCCTGTGTCTGGCCACTGCTGGGAGTGATAGGCACCCACCCCTCCTATGTCTGGGCACTGCTGGGAGGACTCTGCAGCCACGCCTCCTGTGTCTGGGCACTGCTGGGAGGACTCTGCAGCCACCCCTCCTGTGTCTGGGCACTGCTGGGAGGACTCTGCACCCACCCCTCCTATGTCTGGGTACTGCTGGGAGGACTCTGCAGCCACCCCTCCTGTGCATGGGCACTGCTGGGGCTGATGGCCACACATCCCTATGTGTCTGTCCACTGGCATGGTACGACCCGTACCCACGCTCTTAAGGCGTGGCCCGTACCCACGTACCAAAGGCATGGGTATGGGTCGTACCACGCCCACCCCTACGTCACCCCAACAATGGCGGTACGGCCCGTACCCTCGTCCCAAAGGCGTGGGTACGGGCAGTACTGCCATTGTTGGGGTGCTGTAGGGGTACGGGCCGTACCCACGCCTCAAGAGCGTGGGTACGGGTCGTACCACGCCCACCCCTACGTCACCCCAACAATGGCGGTATGGCCCGTACCCACGTCCCAAAGGCATGGGTACGGGTCGTACCACACCCACCCCTACATCACCCCAACAATGGCGGTACGGCCCGTACCCACGTCCCAAAGGCATGGGTACGAGCCGTACCGCCATTGTTGGGGTGACATAGGGGTGGGCGTGGTATGACCTGTACCCACGCTCTTAAGGCGTGGGTACGGTGCGTACCACAATTGTTGTGTTCCCGGTACGCGTCCATGTCGACTTCCGTTGTGGCGGACGCAGGCCTTGGTGGAGACGCCCCCGCCCCCCAAAGTGACCATGCCCTGGGGTTCAGGTATATACAGGGCATGTATGATTTTTAACTTGGGTGGGGGTTATGTTTCCTGCCCCTGCCCCCCCCCCTTTGCCCCTGGGTGTTGTTCTGACCTTCTGCGGCATCTGCGTCGGTTTCTGTACACCAGGTGGACTGCTATGAGGGCTGGGATGACACGTAGGTTGGGGTCCATGGCTGTCCGACGCGTACAGGTGCTCCTTCTGCACGTCGTCCTGATTTCCCGGCAGTTTTTGGCTGCCGTAAAATATAATCCGTGCGGAGTGACGTGGGCACGGATCGTACTTGCTGGTTCGTGAAACGCTGCCTGACTCCGTCCGGACGTCACGTCCGCGGTGTCCCGGATCCGATTTGTATGTCATTTTTTGCCAGTCGTTGTTTTTCACGATTCGTACGGAAATGGTGTTTCTGTACGAATCGTACTTGCGGGTTTGTATGGTGTTTTTCCCGGGTACGGGTCGGACGGAGAAAACGCTCCATCCGACGATTCGTACCCGGTTTTTCCAGGATTGGAATCGACACCAAGATGTATGTTTTAGTTTTTTTTAATTAATTTATGTACCTTTTATTTTCTGTTCTTATTTTACTGTAGGTAATAAGAACAAGTGTTCCAACGACAGGCAGGTAATTATGGTAGGACTTAACTAGGAATCCACCACACCGCTATGTAATTAGCACCAATTTCAACCTAATATAGGTAGTAAAAAAGTTTTAATAGGGATCCATTTCCCTGACGAATGCCCCAGACCGTTTAGGCTAATGACAGTGGGCAGAAATATGTTGGCAAGAATTTGGGGGTGAGATATAGTACTCCAAGACTCAAATGTTTTTTCGTTTTTAATCTTACCTAGGGTTCCATGAATAAAGGTAGTGTTCCCCTGGGAACTCCAAGGTATTCTTAACAGTTTTCATCAGGATCCCTAGTTCGACTGAGTTGTCCAGTAAGATTTATTTAAGAACTCCCTCCTAACAAGTCAGTCTTCAAAGAGGTTGAGTCCGCCCAGGTGGCATTGTCTTACAAGGGTGGGGAGAGGATTCCAATGATGAAGCGTGACACTAATAAGTGTGTGAGGTTTCCTCTTCCATTAAGGATGACTTCCCTGTGAGTTAGGCATCTGAGGTCTTAGCTCCAATAGCGGGCACACTGGCACCAGATCCCATACTCTGACGTTTCAGCGACACCCTTCTCTTCTGGTGTATCACTGACACCATACCAATTTGTTGTGTTTTTTTTGTGGGTTCATAACAGCAATCGTCCCTTTAGTTCGCCTATGCGTGCCACTTTACATCTCACAATGGTACTCAGATATCAGATGCTAGTAACAAAAACGATCCGAGCAGATCTTCCTGACCGCTATTCTCACCAAACGTGCCTGCTCAGGACCATGAGTTGTAAACAAAATATTGGATTGGACAACCTAGTGCAGTAACCATATAAATAGATTATTATCACATGGAATACCACAAAAAACCTGTACAGTTGCTCAAAGCTGCACGCATAACGAAAAACCGTGAAGTGCACGATTGTCTCAACCTAATGTAAACTTATTTTGACTTGTACTTAAGTGGTTGTCTATTTACTTACTTTTACAGTTTCGCACAACTTCCTCTGATGTTTCTGTAAAATGTACCCTTTGTCCCGAACTTTTGTCCTGAATTTTGACCCTTTGTCCTGAATTTTTACACTTACCGTCCTGAATTTGCACCAATGCCAGTTGGTCATCCTACTAGAGGGGTCCCTGCCACACACTAAAATAGAAAGGGACGTTTTTACACCTCCCTTGTATTATTATTATTTCTTTTGGTCCTGGGAGTGCCGAGAGCACTCTCAGAGACAGTCTGGGATCTGGAAGAAGGTGGTCTGATTGTTATTCTTCATGGCATCAAGGTGCATCCATACCTGAATGACCAGTTGTCCACACTTCATCAAACCATTCAATATAAAAATTGAGTGTGGTATCTTCTTTCGCGTTGGCTGTTGCATTAAGAACATTCTCACCAAGCCCCATCAACACCTAAAGTTTGAAAGAGTTGACTATTTTACTATTTGACTCCACTGCTGGAAAAGTTGCTCTTAAGAATATTAGGAAGTACAGACCCATCTTTGGGCCCTGTTTAGCATAAACATGTGCTTCTCTTACCTTTAGTTACATGAATAGGAGGAAAATAGATGCATCATCTGTGATTCCACATAAAACTCCTGGTTCACCATATTGTCTCCTTTAGTGCCCTGGCTCTTGAGATCCAGATTCCAACTGTCAAATCTCATAAGTGGTGGTTTTGGACCAGGAACCTATCCTGGGGTGTAGATCTCATTCCCATTTCTTTCTATAGGCATGCATGAAAAGTTGGTGAACAATTGTGGACGAGGCTTAATGGTGTAAGGACAAGGTTAGAATCAGTTCTCTCTTCAAACTGGAAGAAACTGGCAACTATCATGAACACTTTTCTGCCACACAGAAAGGAAATGCAAACCTGATGAGGACAGACAATCAGGTGGCAAAGTGCCATGTAAATCATAAGGCGGCTGCTCATTCCCCTGACTTGTGCCCGGGTGGAAGGTCTCATCTTCCCTCACTGCAAGCTAGCTATCTCCCAGGGAAGAACAGCCTGAGGGCAGGCAGGCTCTTAACAACCTTTTCAGACGTTTACTTGGCAGGTTGGGTGTTCCAGAGATAAGTGTAATAGTCATAGTTCATATTAGCTGACTCCCTCAACTCTCAACTACTTCTGTTTTTCATCATGGCAAGTGATCCTGTAGCAGCAAGGTTGGGTGCGCTGACTTCTCCCTGACCTCAGGGTCTTCTTTTTGCCTTTCTTCCCTTTTTACTAATAGAGAAATTCCAGATTTGGAGAGCAGTGGGGTCATTTTTATAGCATTAGCATGGCCCAGGATGTACTGGTTCACAATGTTTTGGGAAATTATAGACTCCCCTGAAAGGATTTGTCTATTTGTCCATTCCCTTTCACTGACCCTCTCTCCCTTCATCAAAAATAGTCAATCTGGAGGATGAGCCTAGCGCGCATCCAAGATGGCCGCGTAGGCTTACGGCTCTCGAGGGCCTCCGCAACCTCCCACGTCTATCCTGACTTAATCCTGATTTATTTGACGGGCTTTTGCTGATGAACTTGCGCTGAGGTGCCACCCGTTTTCCAAATTCGGATCAGATGCCGGGAACCGGAATGGTGGCGCTCCGAAGTTTGCGGCCTGCTCTTGCCTTGGTCCCGATCTCGAGTTGGTGAGGTGCCCGGGTGCGAAGTGAACAACAGCGGCATGCTGGGCTCGACCTGCCACGTACCCCGCACTTTCACTTTCGTTTTCAAGCTTGTACTCTGATATCGGCTGAGGGACTTTGGTGCTTCAGAGGGGCGCGTATGGCGGAGTGTCTGGCCTGCCTCTCGGACTATACTCGGGCTTCCTGTCTGTGACGGCTGTGTTCAACTGAAGTAGCTACTTGGTCCTTGTTCCTGGTGCTGGCGGGTGCCAACTTTGGTGGCCTCCGGACGATGGCGGCGAGACTAGACGGAGACAAGTCGAAACCCAAGTCAACCCGGAGGGGAGCCTATACTCAGGTCAATAACATGGATCGTTATGTGCAGACAAAGGGATCCCCTAGTGGCTCGCATAAATCGCCTGAGAGGTCCAAAGAGGTATCGGGCCCTTCGTCAGAATTGACCTTGCTGGATGTTATGGGCGCCATTGAGGAGATGAAGGCTGCTGTGGGTCAGCAGTTTGATACCCTGGCTCATAAATTGGACGCGGTCCTGATCGATGTGAATTTGGTCAGGGCAGACCTGTCCAAAACTAACGAGCGGGTCGACTCTTTGGCTCAAGCTGCGTCGAGCCTAACTGTGGACGTGGCTGCCCTGCAGACGGAGGTCCGTAGGTTGCAGGTTGCCAGTGACCAGACGGACCGTCGACTTGAGGACTCCGAAAGCAGGGCTAGACGGAACAATGTTCGTATCATCGGAGTGCCGGAAAGATCGGAGGACTCTGCTACCGACTTTTTTGTGGAGGATCTGGTGATCAATCGTCTCGCGCCCAAGGGACCGAGCAAGTTCTTCGCGGTGGAGCAGGCCCACAGGATTCCGGGTGGCGCGCCCAAAGTGGGTGCTCCCCCGCGGCCTATAATCGCCTGACTCTTTAACTTTCGGGATAGGGATGCTATCCTTCAGGCGTCGAGGGTGGCCGGGCCGCTGAAGTTTGAGAACTCTAATGTCAGTTTTTACCCGGACTTCACGCAAGCGGTCCAAAAACAACGGCTGGGTTTTTTGGGCGTCAAACGGCGCTTGAGGGACATGGAGCTGAAATATGCGATGTTATTCCCGGCCAGGCTGCGGGTTGAGTTCCGGGGCCGCTCACACTTCTTCGACAGGCCGAAGGCGGTTGGAGACTGGTTGGATGCCCTGCCTCGGGGACAGGATCGGGACGGTCAGATGGCGGCGAGCGGAGAGGGTTTGGTGCAGCAGGACTAGTACTTGGTTCCTGGAGATGGACTGGACTGGTGACGTCTTGTACCTTGGCTCAACTGGACTCTAGTTTAGGACACTATGCCCTTCAAATGCTGGAGGTGGTGGGGAGCTTATTGGGGCCTTTTCCTCCTTTTTTGTGGTATATGTTAGGGCGACAGGCACACTGTGAGTTGGGGGGGCTGTTTGGGCTCATGCAGGGGTGCAGGGAGGGGGGAGTTGTGGTTGGGGGATTGTGGGGGAGGGGGGGTGTTGGGGACTGTTCGTTTGTTTTGCAAGGCAATGTGAAGTTCTCTGCTGACTTGTCCGGGCAGTGCTCTCCGGGATGTGGGTATCATGCACGGGAGTGGGATGGGGGGTAGGGGATTAGGAATCCTTTCGTGGAATGTGAATGGATTGGGGGACAGGATCAAGCGCGGGGTGGTGTTGCAGTTTTTGAAACGGATTTCGCCCGACATTGTTTTCCTGCAGGAGACACATTTGATTGGGAACTCCTTCCATGCCCTAAATAGGAGGGGCTATCGCCTTGCCGCTCACTCTGGTTTTACTTCTGGCTCAAGGGGAGTGGGTATTTTGGTTCGGACCTCTCTCCCATTGGAGGTGGACGAGGTGCTTCACGATGATAGGGGGCGCTATGTGGCACTGGTGGGGAGATGGGAGGGTAGGACTGTTTCGCTCGTTGCTGTTTATGTGCCTCCGGGGTTACAGACGGCTACATTTGCTGATTTGGGGCGTCTGGTCCTGGGACTCCCTGGGGGGGTTCTGGTGTTGGGGGGTGACTTTAACACTGTGGTATCCGGGTTGGAGGACCGTCGCCCCCCCAGGGATCTCCCTAGGGCCCAGGCCTGGTTGGGTGGCTTTATGGACACTTTGGGACTTGTAGATTGCTGGAGGTTGCTGCACCCGGGACAGGCGCAATACACCTTTCACTCGGGGGCCCATGGGAGTCTCTCGAGACTTGATTATATGCTTATGCCGGCGGTCCAGGCTGGGATGATTGGGGAGGTGCGTCATTTGGCCCGAGGTATTTCTGACCATTCCCCTATATGGTTGCAACTGAAGGTTGTCCCCGGGGCAGAGGGGAGAGTAGCGCCCATTAACCCCTGGTATTTACGTAACCCTAAGATCCGCGCGGAACTGGTCAAGTCCACCGATCACTACTTCAATGATAATGTGGGGTCGGTGTCGTCGGCTGTCTCCCTATGGGAGGGTTACAAAGTGGTGATCAGGGGGCAGGCCTTGTCACTTATCTCCCATGCTAAGAGGTGCGGGAGAGCAGAGGTGGTTCGCCTGGAAACTGAAATAGCTGAAATGGAGGAGGACTTGGAGCGGGGTGTTACTGATGAGAAATTGCACGTTCTCGGCCTCAAACAATCAGATTATAGAGCGCTAGTCACGGATGCCGCTAAAGAGATGAGTAGAGAGCAGCAAGGACGATTGTATGATGTGGGGGATAAGGCTGGAAAGTTGATTGCTTGGTTGGATAAGAAGGAGAGAGCGAGCAGGGTGGTGCCCGTTGTGGAGAGATTGGATGGAGTGCGTGTGACTGACCCTGTGGAGATTGTTGACTGCTTTGCGGATTATTTTCGCGGGGTATACTCTCTGGTTTCTGTGCGTTCGGAGGAGGATTCTCATCTGTTGCTTAGAGATATTGCATTGCCAACCCTATCGGAGGCTGATGCAATATTGATGGAGGCGAAGTTGTCGTCAGATGAGATCGCTTGGGCCACTCGCTCGATCGCGTCTGGTAAGGCTGTGGGTCCTAATGGTCTTCCCATTGAACTATATAAGTTGCGTCCCGATAAGATGGCGCCGTATCTTCGGGACATGTTTTTCGCGGCACGTGCGGCGGGCTTCCTCCCCCCTGACCAACGTCTCGCCACGATAGTTGTGATTCATAAAGAGGGGAGGCCGCGAGATCGCTGTGCTTCCTATAGGCCCATTTCGCTGTTGAATGCAGAACCCAAAATTCTGGCCAAGGTATTGGCTAATCGGCTGGCCCGGGTCGTGGGCGACTTGATACATCAGGATCAGTCCGGTTTTATACCCCATCGGAATACCGCCCTGAATTTGAGGCGGTTGCACGGCGTGCTTGCTAGAGTGGAGTTCATACGTGAGCCGGCCATCTTGGCATCTTTAGACGCTACTATGGCGTTCGACACTTTGGAGTGGCCGTATATTTGGGCCGTGTTGGCGAAATTCGGGTTCGGCCCTGAGTTTATCGGTTGGGTAAAATTACTATATGCTGACCCACTGGCTCAGGTTGTGGTGAATGGTAGGGTGTCGGCTCCCCTCGCACTGGGGAGAGGTACGCGGCAGGGTTGTCCGTTATCACCCCTTCTCTTTGCACTTTCTTTGGAGCCTCTCGCAGCCTGGTTGCGTTGGGAGTCGTCGCTGCGGGGCATTAAATGGACGCCGGAGTTTGAGGACCGTGTCTCCCTCTACGCGGATGATATCCTTCTGTATCTTACCTCTCCCCAACAGTCGCTAATTGTATTCGTGGACGTATTGAATTCCTTTGGTCGCAACTCTGGCCTGGTCATCAATTGGGCCAAGTCATGTGTTTACATCCTCGCGGGTGAGGCCCCCCTTTTGCCGCGGGATTGCCCTATCCAGATTGCTACACTGGGGTTCAAATATTTGGCAACCTTTATCTCTCTGGATCCCGCGGTCCGCTATGAGCGGAACCTTCTCCCTCCCCTCCAGCGATTGAAGGCCGACGTCGAGAGGTGGCGACGACTTCCGCTCTCGCCGCTCGGACGGGCGGCATTGTTTAAAATGATGTCGCTACCTCGCTTCTTGTACGCTTTGCAAAATACTCTAGACGTCGTGCCAGCCCGTTATTTCCGTGAGGTGGAGGGTCTTCAGCGCCAACTGTTTTGGGACGGGTGGCCGCGGATCGCTCTCGCCAAGTTGACGCTCCCTTGGTATGATGGGGGGGTCGCCCTTCCCGATATTAAAAGATACTATTGGGCGTCTCAATTGGCGGCGGTGAACCACGGGATATACGGTCCCGCCTTGAATCCGGCCTTCGAGATGGATAAATTACTACTCCCGGGTGGGGATTATAATAGGGCGCTGTATTCGGTGACCCCGGATGCACGGTTGACAGGACCCACGCAGGTTGCGGTGCGGGTGTGGCATGCGGCGAGTGCTGCGATGGGGTGGAGGGGTCGCTTGACTCGGGCGACGCCGTTGTATGCCTCCGAGCGGCTGGGTTGTTTGTGGAAAATGAAAGGCTTTGAGAAATGGGATATGATTGGTATATGTAAGGTGGGTGACCTTTGGGCGAAGGGGTCTTTTAAAACGTTTGAAATGCTTAAAACTGAATACAAATTAAATGATAGAGAGTACTTCCGGTATGCACAAGTCTACCATGCGCTGTGTTCGGTCTTTCCAGACGTTGCTGCTATCCCCGAATATTCCCCGCTGGAGGATAGAGTGTTAGATGGCTATGTGCCCGACAGCACTATCTCTCTGATCTACAAAAAACGTATTAATGATCGCGCGGACTTGCTAATCCGTCTGCGGGAGGCATGGACGGGTGACGGCTTGGAACTGGACGATGAGGACTGGGTAACGGCGGTGGCTTCCCCGAAAGAGGTGGCGATCCCGGCCCGCTTACGATTCGTACAGCTGAAGATCCTCCACAGAGTGTATGTCACGGGGCCCGGTTTGCTACGTATGGGTTACTCGATGGATGGAAGGTGTAAGCGTGGATGTGGCCTGTCGGGTATCTTTCTTCATATCCTATGGGAATGTTTGGAGGTTGTGCGATTTTGGAACGGTATCCACGCTGTAATGGAGGAGGTCACGCACGTTGCTCTGTTGCCAGAGGCTAGGAGGTGTTTGTTGAATGTCTGGGAACCGAATGATTATAATGTGGCACAGACGCAGTGGGTGACTTTGGGGTACATGGTGGCTAAGCGTAACATTGCACAGCTGTGGGATTCCCCGAGGCCGCCCACGGTCGCGGTATGGAAGGAGAATATGGACTGGTGTATTTTTAGGGAAAAGACGGTGTATGTGGCGAGAGGCAAGCCTGGGAAATGGACTAAGGTATGGGGTCCATGGAATTTTTATCGTGGACATATCTGCACCCCGCCTCTGCCGTTAGAGGTCGATATTGCTTTGTCCCCCTAGCCACACATTCTGCGGGATTGTGTGAGGTGTGTTCCATGCTTTGTCTCCCCGTTGCCCCCGCTACCACTTCCTGTCAAGAACTGCTTTAGACACTGTCCGTTGTCCCCCGTCCTGGGTAGCGCACGTTGCTATTTCGGACTCTCATTGCCTTGAGTGTGTTTTGTATTTAACAAAAAATGAAACTGTCTTTCTCGATTGCTCTCGGCCTATAGCCACGGCCTGTTGCATGTGCTCATGGACTGCCGGGAGCTTCGCCTCTGGTTCATTTGAATGTGTGGCGTTGCATTGCGGGCCTTCGGGCTCTGTAGCGGCCGGCCTTGGTGGTTGTAGGCCCTTGTATGTATTTTATTGTATAATAAAGGTTTCTTTAAAAAAAAAAAAAAAAAAAAAAAAAATAGTCAATCTGCAATCAATGGTTTGGCTACTAAGGTGATAGGCCTCTGTGATTTGGCTGTGTTCATTAGGTGACTGCAGCTTTTCAACACTTCTGTTGCATCTACTTTGTATTTATATAATAAAAACAAGGGGTTATTGGTTCAATAGTATGATTTCAAAAATGTTAGCCCTCTTTTCTGTGATCCATTAGCATTTCTGGATTTGTTGTGGGAGAGATTTGTTTTGGGCCTGGCTGTGTCTTTCCTCAGTTGCCAATTTGCCGCTTTGTGTGCCATCCGTTCCCTCTCAATTGCTGACCATCTTTTTGAGAGGTATTATCCTTCCTGGCCCAGGGTATGTTGCCCTATTCACTCCAGGAGCCTTCCCCTAATCGTAAGGCTCTGCAGGATGCCTACTTTGATACTTTGTAATGATCTTCTTTAAGGCTCTTTCTAATAAGGTGCACTTTTTGCTAACTATCAATTTGCCACATAGCTTAGAAGAAATGGGAGTTCTAAATTCTTCTCCCAGCTTTTTTTCAGAGGGTCTTGTCTTACAGCTTTCTCCTACTTTCTCATCCAAGGTTCTTTGTAATTTTTATCTTCAACAGATAATTGCCTTTACCAATGTTCTACCTTTTTTCCAAGGTCGCAGGTGAGGTTGCCTTACATATTGTGGATGCTGAAATAGCTGTTTGTGTGTATTTACAAAGCACTTTTCAATTTATGGCCTACTGTAGTATTCACATTTGCCAACTGGTGATGCACACCACCTGTTGCGAATGGAAATGCATTTTGCAATGTGTCTTGTATATTAATAGGCCACAATGCAAATTGGTAATTCGCAGAGGTCACAAAAAATCCTGCTATAGAATATTAATTAGGCAAACTGCAATTTGTGGTCCTTTGTGATTGACTGTGAATGCAGGAACAAAGGCATGTAAAGTACAACAATCCTTGGTTTCTGCATTTGCAATCCCAAACTGTATTTTTTTTTTAAAAAGCAGTTCATATCTATTAATAAAACAATAATGTATCCAATTTTGGGAAACAGGCTGCTAATATATTAATCAAAGGGAAGTTGCCCATCTGCTTCCTCATTGTGAATAGGTTTTCAACCCAACTAGTGGGTCAATAAGGGATCAAAGATTTACAGTCACAATTAACCCTGGGCGTAGTTTGCGAAGTAGCACTTCGCAAAGCTACGCAAAGTGCACTTCGCGAGCTACGCGTAGCACTTCGCGAACTGCTTAGTACCTTGTTCGCACTGTGCCAGATGTCGTTTTCAATGATTGCACAGTGCGGACAAGCAACCAGCACTGTGCAATCATTGAAAATGGCATCTTGCACAGTGCGAGCTGTAGTTTTCTGCTGCTCGAGTAGATTTTTACTCAAGCGGCAGCTTTCTCAACGCGAACTGGTAGTTTCTCATCGCGAGCGGTCGCGAGCATACCCGACCACTCGCAATGAGAAACCTGACCTCCTCGCGTTGGGAATCTCGCCGGGAGGTTTATTTTCCATGCTCGCGATCGCCAACTTGATGTTGCTGATCGCGAACAAGGAAAAAGTCTCGCCGGGATGTCATTTTGCTTGCTCGCGGTCGCCAACTTGACGTTGAGGACCGCGAGCAAGCAAAAAATGACCGCAGCACTACGCAACACTACGCTACGCGTGTTCGCACTGTGCTACGTGCAATTCGCGTAGTGCGAAGTAGCGCGAACTTCGCAAACTACGCGAGCGTAGCGTAGTGCTTTGCCCGGCTTAGTCACAATTAGAATCATAAGACATTGATACATTCCACTGTGGCTCCCAAAAAGGAGAATGCTGCATTCATACCCTCTTCTATTTGTTATTCATAAGAATGACAAAAGCCATTTAATAGTCAAAAATAACTTTCTAAATGAAGAAAGGAGTATGAGACATGGTAAAAATAAGGTTTGTGGTCACAACCCCTGTGTCTCTATGGATCACTGGCTTTGCAACAGCAAACACCCTTGTATTCCATGCTATAAATTCCTGTCTCTTGCTCTGACATTTGGGATAGTGTAAGAAATCCTAAATTTCTATCTAGAATCCTTGGGCACACACTGCAATTATCATTGCTTAATTTCTTTTCTGGTGCTCTTTTCCATTCCTAATATCTCAGACTCTCAACAAAGGAAATGGCAACTTCTTGGATGGTTGATGAAGAGGTTTCTATTATTAGTGTTTGTCAGGCAACCATGTTATAGCTTTCTTAAACACTACTGACCAGTAAGGTACATTTTTATTTGATTCAGACCTCAACTGTGATCAACAAATACAGATATAAAATTATTATTATTGAGTTTATAATGATTAAGATGGTAAAACATTTACTTTTAAAACAAACTATAAAATGGAGAAGTAACAATATTCTATCGGCTACCCATACAACATTCAAAAAAGTAGGATAAAATCTTCTGATTGTGCGTTTTAGCTTTAAAAAAACTTATACAAGTTATGGCATACAAATTCATTGACTGGAGAATTACACAACATAATTAAATCTTGGGCCAAAAATGCATTATACTTTAATTGAATTGGAATTATATAACGTTTTCGTGCCGCTACTATACTCGCATTAGGACAGATTAATAAAACGTGAAGCAAATCTTGTCAGCCACCTTTACATAATTCACATATGCCTTTGGGGTTACAGACTTTAGATTGTGGATTCTGGTGATGCTTTCGCTTCCGCTCGCCTGGACACCATGGCAGTATGATTCTCTAGTCTGGTTTTAGTCTTAAATAATCATAGGTACAACAGCTATCTTCTTGTTTTGTTCTACACCAACGCAGCACTGTATTGCATGGTATGTCCTTATACTTTGAAAACAGGTGAAGGAAGAGGATTAAGTTGGTAGTTCTCAGATTTCTCTTAATTACACCTAGCTTTAACTTCATCCCAGTCTTAGTTAACTCCATTTCTCCCTCACTGGGGGGCATATCTACAATGCCAGGCGATAATTATCGCTCAGCGCTCTTAGCGCGAGGATAATTATCGCCGGCCAACGCTGAATTTTATCGCGGAGATAGCGTGCTACCAGCAACGCTTATCTCCAAAGCGATAAAATTCAACGTGCAAGCTGCCAACTGTGCGATTATCGCTGGAAATCCAGCGATAATCTCACAACGTTTGGCGAAAGCTTGCTGATAGGGCAAGGCAGACTTAGCCATGATATTCACCTTCCATAGGATATCATGGCTAAGTCAGTTGAAAAGCAGGCGTAAGGAAAGTAGCGATAACCATGGTTAACGCTACTTTTCTTATCGCTATGCTTGTTATCGATTCCCTTGATAATTGGAGAAATGTCGGTTAGCGACATTTCTCCAGTTATTTCAGGAAGGAACGCCCACTTTGCATCTCATTAGAGATCCAAAGCTGGGCGTTCAGAAAACAGGCGCTAAGGCAAGGAGTCACGCGATAGCGTGATCTTGCTGATATAGCGATAACATTATCGCCACTTTCCGCCCGAAAACGGCTGCAAAAGCCGCGATAATTTTTTATCGCCGCCTTGTAGATCTGCCCCTGGGCTTGGTGGTCATTGATATTTTTATTGTGGCTTGTCATGTAAATACATTTTTGGGGATAGTGCCCCTCTTAGTAATCCATCATTACTGGGTGTACCTAATGTTTTACTTTGCTGTTTCTTTGTTAGATCTTTGCAGGGGCCTGCCTCTGATGTGGGTTCCTTCCACTCGTTATTACTAGGATGATGAAGAGATGACTCAGGGGCATGTTTACAAGCCCTAACCGCCACTGGAGCATCACTTTTTGTGACACTCCAGTGGCGTTGCTCTCAACCCAATGTTTACAAGGTGGCGTTAAGCCACGTAACGTGGCTTAACGCCTCCCTGTAAATATGCCCCCTCTGCTGTGGCAAAGGGGCTGGCAATGCGTGTTGCTGTGGGCATTCCATTGCAACACCTATTGCTTTTTTACGCTGCCCCATATTTACATGGAATGGAGCAGCGTTCAAAATAACAGAAAATACCTGGTCTTAAGCAGGTGATACAAGAAGAAATGTTTTATTTCTCCTCGTATTTTGCTCTTTGTGTGGGTGCAGCATTCTTCAGGACACACAGAAACAGCAACTCACCAGGAAGGTGTCCCTTCCTAAACATAAACAATCCTCCCCGCAGCGCAGGCACCCTTGTAACATGGCACAAGGCCGCCTGTGCTGGTGCTTATTTAGCACCGGAGGTTGGGGGAATGTAGGGGTGCATCGTATTTTTCAAATACTGTGCATCCCTTGGTTTAAAAATTTTTAGACTGCAGCATTAGCAATTTTGGAGCTACACAGCGCAACGATATTTAAAAAAGAATATCCCCCTCAGTGTAACAAAAAGTTAACAGTAAGCAATACTAAGTTGTAGGCAAGCCACAAATATTGAACTTTTTTGGTGCTCATGACGGAATGGTTCCATCATGAGCACCAGTGCTCGTGTGCTCATGATGGAACCATTCCGTCATGTGCACAAACGCACTGAATCTCTCTGCAGTAAACAGCAGAGGGATTTCCTTTTTTTTTAGGCCTTGGGAGGTGGGGAAGAGTGTGCTGACTTTATTACACTGAAATTGAAACTTAAACTTAGTTTCGGTTTGACTGTTTGATGCTCGTGGGGCTATCTCAGCCACCGAGCACCGAAACACGTGGCAGATGTATCATTGGTGAGGGGTGAACCTCCTCTTTTCAATGGAACCCCTCACTAGTGAACCCCTGTCCGGGGATCGCCCCAGGAGGACAATCCCCAAGCCGGGATCCACCCACTAGGTACCAGGGAGGGGGGAGTGGCCCCTTGTTCAAGGATCTTTGCTACCCCGTGTTAAAATGGGCTTATTTCATTTTTATGCTCCCCAGGAGGGCAGAAACCACCCTAGACACCAGGGATTGTTTTTTTTTATTGTTCTGGAGTGGGGGCTGCCCAGAATGGGCATGCCAATGCCCCCACCTTCCCCCACAAAAAATGCCGATGTTTTTCTGCCCCCTCAGGAGGCAGATGGGCGAAATAGCCTAAAGGCCGCCCAGAGGTGGGAGCAGATAGCCCAATAGGCACTAGTGATTTTATTTTTGCTTTTATTTATACATAGGGATGGTGACTGCCCTGAATGGGTATGCCAATGCCTGCACCACCCAAAAGAACTACCACAGTCTTTCTCCCTAGAGGCACATTGGGGCAATAGCTCCATATTTACCCGCAGGGGGAGGAAGAAAGCTCACTAGGCACCAGGGATTATGTTTTTTTTAAATTATATGTAGGGGTGAGGGCTGCCCAGAATGGGCATGCCACTGCCCCACCCTTGTTAAAATTAGATGCTATTGTTCTGCCTTCCCCAGGAGGCAGATGGGGCACTAGCCTCTGATCTGCCTGCCCGGGGGGGGGGGGGCGGGGGGGGCGTAGAGAGCCCTCTAGGTGCCAGGGATTATGCTGTTTTTTCATACATAGGGGTGGGGGCTGCCCAGAATGACTTGCCAATCAAGAATTTTGTAGTCCCCACAGTATGTTTAGGCCGTTTCCTGTCATGGCACTAGGCCTAACCACACAAGTGAGGTATCATTTTTATCGAGAGACTTGGGGGAATACTGGTTTGGTGGAAGTTTTTGGCTCCGCCTTGATTCCAGAAATGTGAGGAAAATGTTTTTTTTTTTTTTTTACAAAGTTTGAAATATGCAAGTATTCTGGGTAACAGAACCTAGTGAGAGCCACACAAGTTACCCCATCCTGGATTCCCATAGATGTTTAGTTTATAAAAATGTTATAGGTTTGCTAGGTTTCCTTAGGCTCCGACAGAGCAAGAGTCCAAAATCGACAGCTAGGCACATTGCGAAAAAAGGTCAGTTTTCACAGGAAATATGTGATGTGTCCACGTTGCGTTTTGGGCTGTTTCCTGCTGCAGGTACTAGGCCTACCCACAAAAGTGTGGCACCATTTTTATTCGGAGATTTGGAAAATCCTTGGTGGGTGGAAGTTTGTGGCTCAACGCCGATTCCAGAACTTTCCATCAAAGAAATGGGAGAAAATGTTTTTTGTTTTTCTTACAAAGTTTGAGGTTTGCAAGGGACTATGGGTAACAGAACCTGGTGTGAGCCACACAAGTCACCACATCCTGCATTCCCTTGGATTTCTAGTTTAAAAAAATGTATAGGTTTGCTAGGTTTCCTTCGGTGCCGGTACAGCTAGGGTTAAAAAATCCACAGCTAGCCACATCGCAAAAAAAGGGTACGTTTTCACTGGAAAAATGTGATATATCCATGTTGTGTTTTGGGCCATTCTCTGTCACAGGCGCTAGGTCCTAACTACACAAGTGAGGTACCATTGTTATTGGGAGACTTTAGGAAATGCTGGGTGGGTGGGTGGAAGTTTGTGGCTCCCTGCAGATTACAGAACTTTCCATCCCAGAAATAGGAGGAAAAAGTGTTTTATTTTACAAAGTTTGAGGTGTGCCAGGCTTTCTGGGTAACAGAACCTAGTGAGAGCCACACAGTTTACCCCGTCCTAGATTTTCCTGGGTGTCTAGTTTTCGAACATTTATAGGTTGCTAGGTTCCCCTAGATGACGGCTGAGCTAGGGTCCAAAATCCACAGCTAGGCTCATTGCAAAAAAAGTGTACGTTTTCACTAGAAAAATGTGATGTGTCATTGTTGCGTGTTGGGGCATTTCCTGCTGCAGGCACTAGGCCTACCCACACAAGTGAGGCACCATTTTATCTGGAGACTTAGGGTAAAGCAGATTAGTAGAAAAAGTGTTATTACCAATTGACTCTCTTTGTATTTCTGCCTACCAAATGTAAGGCACTTTGTGAAAAAGAAGCCTTATTAAAAAATGCCCTCTAATTCACAAGCTTGCATGGGTACCCTCAATTTATGGAGATGTGCAAATAATCACAGCTTCTAAACTCTATATTCCTATCTCAATGCAGACATAGATAGGTTTCCTTTGTACCTATTTTTAATAAATGAATTACTATATACATGGTACACAATGAAAAATCATTGCAAGATGCAGCTCAGTTATTGGCTCTGGGTACCTCGGGTTCTTCGTGAACCTACAAGTCCTGCATATCCCCGCAACCAGAAGGGTCCAACAGACGTAATGTTATCTTTAAAAAATATGCTATATTTAGAATAAGTTACAGGCGAAAACGTTGGCACAAATGGCTGTCATTTTCAACTCAATTTCAATATTTTTGTATTTCAATTGTTAGCTACTACAGAAAAACCTTGAGGCCTCCACACAAATCATCCCTTGCTGAATTCAAGATGTTGTCTACTTTTTAGAAATGTACAGTTTTTACGGGATCCATTATTGCTTTCACACCCATTTCTACTTCTAACTGGAAGGAGGTTGAAAGCACAAAAAATAGGAAAAATAGGCCATGTCCCAGTAAAATGCCCAAACAATGTAGAAAATGTTCGTTTTCTGACAAAAGTCTACCTGTTTCTGAAACTGGGAAGATGGTGACTTTAGAAACCACAAGTCCTTTGTTGATACATTTTGCAGGTAAAAAAAAACCGGACATTTTCTTCTGCAGCACTTTTTCCAATTTTTCCCCCAAAAATACCCTAAAATGTTATGTATTTTGGCCAATTTCTTGGTCCCCTCCAGGGGGATCCACAAACCATGGGTACCTTTAGAATCCTCAAGATGTTCAAAGAAAAGGACGCAAATTTGGCATGGATACCTTTTGTGGAAAAATAGTTACAGGTGCCGAAGCATGAACTACTCCAAATAGTCAAAAAAGGCTTAGCACAGTGGTTAAACACAAATTACAGACAACAGTTCTTAGTAGGATATGTTTAATTGTAAAAATGATTTAACCCTTTTCAAATGACTGAGAAAATAAATTAACTAAGAAACTTTAATACAGCTATTTGGTTGCTGTGAAATAAATGGATTTCAGCATCAAAAGATACCTATTGTCGATGATAAAAAGAAGTTTTGCAGGGAGACATTCCAAGTCATTCACAAAATTCCTTTGTTAAAGAGGAAAGAATGCAATGGTAATAAGGCAGTCCTTTTGTATGTTGTTCTACACGTCACACTTCATAGTGAAAACATCTTTAAATTGATGTTTCTCATATTTACAATTTTCAGATAATTGCGAATAGTAAACAATGTTTTACGTTCTACCATAAATGTCAACATCAAAAAACAAAATGGAACCCATTCTTTTTAATCTTAGCTGCACAAAATTGATTTTCATTTTCAGACCCAGTATCAACACTCCTATTTTACTTTTTTGCAGTGACAAATGAACTATTCACATGTGTGCTATAAGCTATTCTCATTCAACTTATTGCTAATACTTTAAAAATTGTAATAGTTTTTATATTACATTTTCTCCACAAAACATGTGCTATGCACTTGACCTAAAGCATATAACACAAATATAAAACATGATTTGTTTAGTGTCCTCTACCATGTACAGTACTTTAAATCAGAATGAGGTACAGTTATTTAGGGAGTAAGCAACGAAGTAGAGGTTCCTATTCGGAGTATTAGGATGGGTGTAACAAAAAGCAGGAAGAAGAGAGGACATGGAAGACAGAGGCAGGCATATAAAGTTCATAACAAAAGGCAAAGTAATGATCCGTAGCCATTTATGAACTGCTGTTTGGGTTGATGGCTAAAAGAGATCATTAGTGTGGTCTGGTGCCTGGTCTTGTAAGGTTTGCGCTGTTGTAGATGCATTTGAATTAACATTTACTACCTAAAGACAAATGTTGTAAGCAACTTATTGTACGTAGCACATGCTGTACATGTTTTGTTGGCTTATCTTAGATAAAGCAAGACCATGCCATCCTGTAGGAAATAGCCGGTATGTCAATTAAAAATAACAAGATACAATTTGTCGATGCTTGCTTAATTCGCTGCACAATCATTTCTAATACTTACCCAGGTAAACTGAACATCAAAGGAATTTCTCCACATTTTAAATATGATAGACTTTTCAGATTGTTACTTTGTTCACTTGTGCAACTAAGATTACCAAACTCTCAACATATGGCGACTGTCAATTTGAATTAAAAATATACTGTACCCGCCTTTTTAAGCCTTTTCATTATGCCAGTGACTTTTGACTTTTTTTTTTTTTTTTTGCAAACACCCACCTGAGACAGATATTTAGCAGTTTTTTCATGCACAAAGAGTGAAAATAAGCTTTTGTGTCCAGCAGGTAAGCAAAGTAACTGATATTTTTAGAGGTATTATAAAGAACCTTTAACTTCACTGGACTGTAGGGACGTATTAAAATGAAAAATACTGCTTTCTGTATGCATTATTCACATTGGCAGACCTAAAGTGCCCAGAGGTCTTTGGATATTCCCTCACACACAGCTAACTCTTTCGCTGACAATATTACAGCTATTTATTGATAACTCTGAGGTTCCAACTTGCATTTCTAAGCCCTCCTCTGTCTCGTCCAGATCCATGCTGGTTAGCTCATGGCCATTTCGATAACTGCTTAAATTAAGGTCTTTTCCATACAAAGCTGTCGATGCAGCATTGTGGCTCTGGTTTGGCTGCAGCACTGATTGCTTACTGGTGTTGTACCGACAGCGGATGAAGTTGGAAAATGCTCGCCGGTAGGTCCTGTTGAAGAGTGTGTACACCAGTGGATTTATTCCCGAGGAGACATATCCCACCCAAACAAATACATCCAGAAGTTCCCCAATGAGCTCCTTGTCACAGGCCTCCTTGCACAGAACGGACATTATGTTTGTGATGAAGAAAGGGCACCACATTATTAGAAATAGAAAGAAGACAATCCCAAGGACTTTGGAAGCTCTTCGTTCATTGTTAATCGCCTGCATGGTCCCTTTCCGGAAAAGGACCGCTTCCTTGTTTATCGGCGAGTTCAAGTGCGATGCGCCCTCGTGGTTTTGAATCATTGAAATGTTTTCTGCATTGCTGTCTTTTTTTAGGCAATTGAAACTGCTCCTCCTTTGCTTTGGTAGCTCCTCGTACATAAACACTGTTGCTTGTTTCTGAAGAACTTGAATAGTCAAGCAGTAAGTAAACACCATGATGATAAGAGGGATGAAAAATGCCACGAAGGATCCAATTAGAACAAAGTTTTCATCGTCCATGACGCACCTCCCATCTATTAACATTCTGGATTCATCTTGAAGGCCCATGACTGGGATTGGCATTGAAATTCCTGAAATCATAACAATAGGAAAAGTGAATGTTACGAACAGAACAAAATGCTGTGGGTTCATGCAACATGTGTCCTTCTCAGTATGGTACACTACTCAAGCTGTTCAGTCTGGTAACTTTCCATTTTATATCTAAAACACCATTAATCGAAAGGAATACTTAAACAGAATGTAATTAGTAGTGATATAATCATGCCGATATGTCATGATTCTTTGAAACACAGTTAATTTTCTGCCCATTGCTTATGAATAGAAGAGTGTAGCTATCGTCACATGTCAGATTGAGGATACATATCAGTCAGTAACCTATCAGAGAGAAAATGTGGACTGCCCAATATCAACAAATGCCGCCTACGATAGACAGCCCCACAAGCCTCATGTCATTTTTCCAAATAAAAATCCTGTTTCACCTTTGATTGCTTGTCCTGAGCAGCACAGCAATTAGCAGAGAAATATGATGAACAACTTCACTAAAATTACACTTAGGGCCAGATGTACAAAGACTTTTTGTGGTTGGAAACGGTCCACTTTGCAGAATTGAGGCATTTGCAACCAACAATAGCATTCATGTGTACAAGGCTACATTTTGTGATTTTGTAACACGCTACTAATTCAAAACAAATCGCAATTTAGGTTTGCGTCTAAATATGGATTTGGTATTTGGAAGGGCATTCATTTTAAATACCAAATTGGATTGGTATGTACTAATGTTTTGAGACTGAAATCTGGTCGTAAATCATGAATCTTTTACCACCTTCTTCCAGGAGGTTGTAAGCCATTTGCAAGAGGTCCACAAGTGATTCTATCCCTTTGTGAATGTTGACAACAATATTTTTTAAGAATAGGCAGGGGTCCTCTAAAAAAATTAAACATACACTTGTCATGAAAAAAAAATACATTCTGTTTCCTTTAAAGAAAACGGATTACATAAAAAAAAGCTTTATTTGAAGCAATTACAGATATGGTGGTCTGATGACCAAGCTGTGATGTCCGCAATTCATAGTGACCTACCTCATTAATATTCATGAGGTAAGTCAAATCAGTACATAGGTCAGTTTGCAAATTATCACATTGGTCACAAGGTGCGACCAGCAATTTGCGACCAGTTCCTAGTACATCTGCCTTCTAGTTCTTTTCGCCTGCCAGTAACCATCAGGTTAACACACATTAAAAGACCATGCAGAGCACCAGTTTGAGCTTTTTTTAAAAAATCCGTTCAAAAGACTGGCTTTGACAATCTCCTGCTGCCTCCAGGGCTAAAATATTGCCAGAGAAGTCAGATTGTCTGTGTGAAAGATGCTTCTTATGGGACCAAGAAAACAGTTGTTTGCAAGAACTACAGTTGATCATTGTGTCATGTCCTTTAGGCTAGTCCTGTCATGTATGCCCCCTTTTATATACATTGTCCCATCCACACGACTAAAACGGTTCTGAAAAGGTGACCTTTTACCTAGCAGTTTGCTCCTGTCTCTCCGACACCAAGCTCTTAGCATTTTATCATAATCCCTGTACCTGACATACATGAACATGTCCTTTGGCAGTGCATAATTATTCTGTATAAGGGTCACCACTTTTTTCATACTTGGCTAACAAGCCTGCTGTGCATGATCGCATTGTTGTAGAAAAACATTATGTTGTTTTCAAAACATCTATGATTGTTTTCAAAACATATTGATTCTAGAAGAAAACCTGGAGTGATCACTCTTGTATATAAGACCCTTATTTCCATCTGCAAATTAGAGGAGAACCCCTTCCCCGCTGACATGGGGGTCCTGCATGCTGAATCTTTGTCACGCAGTGGTCTGACATTCCTTGTGGGATGTCATCCTCAAAGCAGAGACGGGGTCCTTCATTCTATACTATCAGCTGAGAGGGTTGGTTCTTCCCTAAGGGATTCTTGGCTATATACATATAAATCTATACACATACGCATGCTACATCTACATATCTAGGCTAGGTACATTTAGGCAACTTACGTAGGGGGTGCATTATGGGAGTATGCAAGTGCTACTGCCTTATCTGAACTGTATATAATCATCTTCTTAGCACTATGGTAGAAATGTGTCTACTGTTTAATATATTGGTACTTACGATTTCTTTTGTATGCTTCTGTCTCCTGATTGTCACAGCAAATATGTTTTACACAAGACTGATGCTGGTCCAATAAATACTTATTGAAACGTCCTAAACGCCATCCTGTGTATTTTCTGAGAATAAGCAAGCATGAGTGACTAAGCAAAAAGTACTGTACTGTTTTCAATGATCACTGAGGAATCAGGGTTGTCATGTTCAGTGTCTGCCAGAAACTACCTACACCACTGCAAGATACAGGAGGGTGGTAGTGGCACTGTAGAGCTAGCTGGTCTAACGGCTGACATATCCTGTGGGGGTGTCCGGAAGCGGTTTGCACACCCTCAGTTTAGGTCATCCAAAATGCGCAGGTCCTGGGGATTCCGAGGAACTACACGACAATTGGGTATTAGTTCCCTCTGGACCTTTGAACTGGTTGCTTGTGACCCCCAAATAACTATGAGAAACTGCAGGGTAGTGAGTGTTTCAATTCCTGATGATTTAAGGACTTCCTTCAAGCATGTACTTCTTCAAGAAACCTGCTTTGGATTTTGAAAAGAAGTCCATGCAAGACAGCAAACAGAATACCCAACATACCATAGTGACAATGAATTTGTTCTAACTGGTTACATCAAAGGAAATTACCTTAATAAAAATGTATAAGACATAGAAAACACAAATTGAAAGGACTGCATCTCACATAATGCTATGGGAATGTATTAAAGGCTTGTGATCAGTTCTGAATTGCTTTTTTTTACCACAATTTGTGTTGATGTTCTTGAAACTACTTGTTCCGGAGGCCAGTGGGTGATACAGGAGGGTTGGAGAAGGGAATCAGTTGCTTCCTGACTGAACAGGTACTTGAGTCTTTTGTTACATTGTTCTGCAGTCAAATTATCACCACTTAACAAGTAGAGGTTCCACTGAAGAACTTTAATGAAAGTGAGGATGCCATAATATGAGGATAGAACCTCAGTCAAAATAGAATTGTACCATCTAATAAATGACACTTGTGCCTCATAAAAAAGAAAGACAATTTACTTTAATCTTTATTACATGTTAGGTATGGTTATCTTTGCTCAAATGTATTAGCATTAATTAAAATAATCTCAGACGTTAAAATCAAACAAATACATATTTATTCCTGTGGTTGACTGTGGGAGGGGTGAAGCCTCTCAAGAAGCAGGTCAGGGTGTCCTTTCCCTCCCTCAACAAGCTAATATATAGCATATTACACTCTGAGCATCTGCATACACAGTTTATGCCATGGCATGTTTGAGCATTTCTTTAAAAACAGGATTCAATTTGTGCAATGAGTTAAAAAGAGGCCTGTTGACTATTTGGAGTGTTATTTCCAGTGTAAAGCAATTACAACATGTAATCTGTAAGGTAATGAATCGTGTTTTTTACATAATACATTTGTTCTTCTGTTGTAATTTATTTGAATCTGACCTTTGCAGTGTACTTATAAATGTGTGAACATGCCTTTATTTGAACAGTTTCTCCAAGCAGTCTCTTATGAAAGTCATGTCCCATTCCCCCACTCTCAACAATGTTAATTACTGAACATATTACACTAAGGGGACCTGTATATATAATGTGTATATATTCCCTTGAAAAGCCATGGTTAAAGCAAACCTGTGGTTGAAAAAACTGAACTCGCTGACATTTTTCAGTTATGTTGATCTCCACAAACCACTCGCACAACAGCCATGTAAAACATATCTCTCACACAAAATGCAATTCTTATGACCTCACCCTTCATGTGACCATTGCGATTACAAATTCCATAAATAATCTTACAGATGAGATCACACATCACAGTACAATTGAAGACACTGCAAGCCCGGCGGTTGTTCTGGTGGGGTGATAGCGTTCAAAGGCAGTACACAAATATTATAGGGTGAACTTAGGCGTAAGTGCGGTGCAAAAGGGTAGGGAGAACCGCCCCTCTCCCTAGAGTGTGGTAAACCACAGACAAAGAACTCCAAGGGCCCCTGCACACGTTAGTGGTACATAGAATTAAGTTAGTACAGTAATGAGTGTAGGAAAGAAAAACCCTGTTCATCCACTGCTCTGTGTGGTTCCAGGATTTATTGTCCTTGTTGTGCGTTCCTTTGTACAGAGTCTTAGCCTAGCCAACAAGTGTTTCCTCGCTACCATGAAGTACACAGCGACTTCTTCAGGGCTAAATTCCCATGATTACGCTCCTTATTGTCGGTTGTACTTTCGTCCCAAAGGTAAATAGTAGTAGATGGTCTCAAGGGTAACAGAGAACAGAATTCCATTTAATGAAAGTCTCCTCATGGAGCAGATTCTATATTCTGTGATGCAGATGAGTATTCAGAATATGCATCTACTAATTATTGTGAGACTCTATTCGTAGGGTTATGGTTGTCAGCCAGCTCTGATTGTGTTGCCGCTGGTCACCCAATCAGGTGAAGCAGCTGGTGAAGTCTCTCACATGTGAGAGGGATGCCCCTCTCATACGCGGACCTTTGGCCATATGCGAAAGGCATCTTCCAGTACCTTGAACCAAACTTTCTTGTAATAGCCGAACTGAATCTGCAGAGACAGACACCCCCAACTTTTTTCATCCAGTAATAGTTCATATATCGAAGGAAAAGTGGTGTACCCCTTTCTCCTGGCCTCATCTCCTTTTCTTGCAAAAGGACAGTCAGCGGTTGGATTGCTGAGGCCCATTAATATAATTTGACATTTGGAACTGCCAAACCACTGCGTTCTTTTGGCCGGGTCATGAACTTTAACACCCTCCTAGGGTTGGCATATGCCCAAAGAAAGCATGTTAGCATCCCATCTTGTTGTTTAAACAATTTATTTCCTACCTCCAATGAAATGGCCCAAAAAAAGATAGAATTTTGGGTAGGTATATCATTGTAATGATGTTACTGCACCCTATCTCTGAAAGTCTCAATTGCTCCATCTCACAAACTCTATCTTGGTTTTATGTATCAAGGGGGCCAAGTTACATTCCACAATTGTTTCCATGTCTGTCTCAATAGTGACACCTAACTAGACCGAGGCTTCTGCCACCCATCTATCCAGAAATACATTCTCCTTGTTGATTACAAAGTGTGTCTTTTGCTGATTCAGCAAGTACCCAGAAAAACTTCCAAATCTCTTTCCAGCAGGGTGCTACTAAGATCAGGAGTAACAATAGCCAGATCATAGGCATAAGCAAGAATTTTTGTCTCCGCCGGTAAGTTTATTGGCAAGATTGCCGAGTTGTATTGAATTTGCCTGATGAGGGGATAGATATACAGATCAAACAATAGGGAGGAGCAGGGACACTCTTGCCTAGTGCCCCGCTCAATATTCACTACTTCAGAAAAGTCCCCCATCAATGAGATCCTAAACCGAGGGTTGTGATAAAGAGCTTTCACCGATCTAATAAATCCCAGACAAATCCCTCTGCTTGCCATTACCTTCAAGAGATATGAGCAGGAGACCCTATCAAATGCTTTTCCCACATCCAGGAGTAGTAGTGCCATAGGGTTCCGTGTTGTTCCGGTCACATCAAAGAGGGTAATAACCCGGATAATGTGATCAAAAGTCCCCCTTTCCTGGATGAAACCATGATGGACTGGGAAGACAATCCAGATAATAATGGACTATAGTTGTGCTGCCACAATTTTTGAGTAAATCTTAGAATCCTTATTTATAAGTGTAATCGGCTGATATGAGCCTAATTCTCGGAGTGTCTTATTTTTCTTCGGAAAAACAATTATGTTGCCCATAGCCCAGGTCTCGGGGTCTGTCATGTAACTTTCAAGCATGGCAGCGAAGGTTTTGTAAAACTCCCCTGGAATAAAATCTGTCCCTGTGGCCTTCCTTGACTTTATATTGGTGATAGCAACGCCTACCTCTTCTTCTGAGATGGGTTGATCTAACATCTCCCTATCTTCAGCCTCCAGGGCATCTCCCTAAACCGAAGGACATATACCCCTCTATAATGATAGGTATTTTGCTGACATCCTTAGAATACAGCTGTTGATAAAACCGTTGAAAGGCTAAGTGTATTCCAGCTGGATCTGATTGTAGACCCACCAATGGATCACAGATTTCCTTAATATGGCCACAAATAGTAGTTTGTCTTGTTCTAATTGCCAGGAGCCGAACCTTCTCATTACATTCATAAAACATTTCTCACCAAAAAATGTATTTATCTGTGGCTTCTTTTGCAGCAATATCAGTGATTGCAGCTCTGGCTACCTGCTACTTCCATCAGTGCATATTCTATCCCTTGCCTTGTTGATACCAAATCGGCCAATTTCGATTATGCCTTTGCAATACTTGAATGGAGGTCTGTCATTTGCAATTTCTCTTTTTTTTGTCGCTCTATGCCATACCTCAGTGTTTCACGACACAAACAAGCCTTGAATGTGTCCCAGATGACAACGGCTGAAGCGCTATTATGGTTTTCCATCATAAACTGTGGAATCCACCATTGTATATATTTTATATATTCTGGATCTAATAGAAGACCCCTCTGAAATGACCAGCTATGGTCCACCTTAGGTGTAAAAGTTATTTCAACCTCAAGTATCAATGGATTATGGTTTGACATAACCCTAGGGAAATAAAAAATTCGAGAATGTGGCACCAGCTCTTCTGATGTAAAAAATAGTCTAGCCTAACATGCAGCCTATGTGGAGCTGAGTAGAAAGTAAAGCCAGGATCCATTGTTATTTTTCCCCTCATACATATGACAAACCATGATTTACCCTTAGGTTAGCTAGGGCATTTTAGACTTTCGTTTTCCTTCCTTGATAGGCTTTAGATTCTAATTTAAGCGGCCTATTAGCTAAATTATTATTAAAATCCCCACATACAATAAGCAGTAAAGGCCGTAGTGCTAATTAATTATTTAACCAGTTAAAGATTGATTGGTCAGCCAGTACTGGGCCATATATAGAGCTGAGCGTAAAGGAACCTGAGGGTGAACAACATTCTGCAATGGCCCAGTAGCCAAATTTATCTGTGCATGACCGAGAGAAATTAAAAAAAACCTTTCTTGTTAGGATAGCCATCCCCCGAGTACGTGTCTCTTGGGTAGTGCAACAAACAGTTTGAAAACCCATGCCACTTAGAATATTTCGGCGTGCGTTCTCTATGTGCATCTCTTGCATACAGATTATGTCAGCCTTTAGCATACATAAATCAATGGCCATCCTTTGCTTATTTAACCGATCATTAAGCCCACAAATGTTAATTGAAGCTATACGAAGATTACTTTTTAAAGAAAAAAAAAAACACCCCCCGGCATACCAATCTAAATCAATTAAGCATTTTGCCAACTCGTACTGCAGCTGCTTCCCCAAGTTTATATCATTGTCTGCTTGCATACTCCCTCCTCCCACCCACTTTCCCTCAACCCCTCTTGCCCTCTCCTCCAAGCCAACCAAGAAGCTCCCCTCCCTCAACCCCCAAACCAAGATCAAGCAGCAGGTCACTACTGACCCTAATGATGACTCCCACTGAGGCACCACTGCCACACCCCAAAACATCCCGTCAGTCAAAAAATATTAAAACACCTAATGGACATCCCATGGCCTGAAGGGAACCCCAACAAAACAGCAAAAAAAACAAAAAAATGGAAGGAAAAAAACTCAAAAAACACCCTCCGACCATCCAAGGGGGAGAGCTAGTTAAATAATACCCAGTGAAAAGCCCCTCATGCCCCCTTATCTAACTACTAGATACCATATTCATATTATATATTTAACAAGGAACCTTCTTACTGTTGCCCTATTCTTCCCCCAAGAAGACCAGCTGAGTTTTCATTCAAAAATTCTCGCACCCTTATTTCTGGAGTAAACAGCCGAGTTCTGCCATTAAAAATAACCTTTAGTCTGGCAGGATTAAGCAAAAACACTTGACAGTAATCTCCCTGTAGAGGAGATAACATCTGGTGCAACCGCCACCCCCCCTCAACTGTGGCATGGCAGAAATCAGGTGGAACAGAAAAAGCTATTGCCATCATGTGAGTGTTTGGCTTCTGGAAGAGCATTTTCAAATACTGCCTGTCGCAGTAAAGAATTGCCCAAAAACCTCCCAAAATCACCCTAGTTTTTTCCACCTGATGCGCCTGGTGAGCTTTCCTCAACAATAGAGGGAACCTGTGTGCTTGTTGTGCCGCCACATCCAATTTCAAATTGGGGAGATCTGGAAAAGGTTCCTTAGGCAGACCATCAATGAAAGCCCTAGTGTCACTCCCTTCTACATTTTCGGCTATACCCAAAATCGCAAGTTGTTACTCCTCAGGCAATTTTCAAATCTTCTCACTTCCATTGAACATCAACCAGCTGAGCGTCATGTTCATCTACATGTGCTTGTAGCTTCCCAGCGGCCTCCTCTACCACCACTGTCCGTGCTTCTACCACAGACACTCTCTCCACCATTTGTGAACACATCTTATTAACTTTACATATTGCCCCTGAAGCTTTTTAGTATCTAGAGGAGCCCTATGATTTTCTGCCCCAGCTTCCCCCTGCACTTGTTTTAATGTGCTATAAATAAGTTCCATAGTGGGGGAGTCAGTGGAGCCTACATGGGTCTCGTCCGGGATAAGGCTCCGGTCTCTTCATATATTGTTGGGTTGGGGAGAAGTCCCGAATCAACTGCGGGGGAATAGCTGAGACTACATTGGCGCAGCAGGCTGAAGTAGCCCCCTTGCTGGTAAATCTGTTCCTTGTTTTCTGCTACTTCAGAGTCACTAGACCTTTCTGCATTGTAGGAAGTTTAACACTACTGCTTATGCTACCTTCGAAGTCCCCAGAACATGAGTCTTCTTCAGATAGTTCCTCACTTACCCTGACAACTCAGACTCATCAGTCATAATGATTTGTCAAATTGGTGTGGGGAATGGAGAAGCAGTATGTCCAATCTTGTTAGGGTTTCGCCCAGTCCTTTCTAGCTCTTGGAAAATGTAGTTGGGGGTAACTCCTCCTGCTGGTTTTGCTCACCTCTACCCAAACTAGTCAAGCATCGGAGAGATGCATTCATTGCCTCCCTATATGGCAAACTTTTCTCCAACAAGCCCGCTAGGCTGGGGATTCATTCTCCAGGAGTAGTATCTGATATTGTAGGACTACATTGCAATCCTGCCAAGTTACTCACAGTCTTACCCGGGCCAGATTCTTCTGCCTGTTTTCCGTGCACTCCTTTCACCTCCACAGACCACGCAGGGTGTTGTGTGGCTGCAGAAGTAAAAATCGCTGGAATTACTGGCTGCTTTAGCTCGGCGTGTCTTTTTTGGCTAGACGTAACCTGGAGATCCTTCTGCGGTCTCGGCTTCTCTACTATTGTTCCAGGTTTCACTTTCAATTTGCTCTCTGCATTGATTTCCTCTGCTCCTCTCCCCCCCCATAGTTCTCCGAGGAAGGAGCGGCACCGTCGTACTTGCTGGCAGCATACCTTTCTGCTATTTCTCCTTCTCTTTCACCACCTTGCTTGGCCGAGGCAGCATCTTTCGGCCTGAGCGGTTACACCACCTTGCCACAGCCGAACCGGTCAGCCTCGCCAATGCCAGAGCAATAACCAATTGGGATCTTGTGGACTGTACAATGGGACTAAGCAGAAGATATAGGCAGTCAAAGGAAGCCACCCGCATTGTGCGGTGATGTAAGGTAATTTCTCACTATTTCCCTTCAGGATACCATCTCATATTGCCAGAACAACTGGAGCCTCAGAGAGTGGTTAGACCGGCATCCTAGGTAGACGCCATCTTGCCACACATTTATTTCTGATAGATATCAATGAGAATCACTGCTGCATATAATGTATACTATAGCTAGGTTCCCATGGGTTTACTGGTTGCTCTTTTAACCTACTAAGTATAAAGCATTAATGCAGCACTCAAACAGTAATAAAGTAAAAACACAACACAATAAAAATCTCAAAGCAATTAAAAAGATATAGTAAAGGTTTGTAAATAAAATTACACCAAAATGACAAAAGTCCAATAATGGGTAATGAGTTTTTAAATTTTAGGTGAAAATAGCACTAAAAATCACCAAGTGCCATTCCTGGGTGTCTGATCACAGTGGACCAGGCACAGTCACACCAAGTTCATGCCGAACACAATGAAGCACAGTTCTCATACAGGGATCACGTGCGTCTCACGTGCCTCTTAGTGAAAAGATGACCTTTTCAAAGTTCAAGTACTGCTAGGATCCTCAGCTGGAGCTCGGTATTTGCGGGAGCATGGAGGACATCATTGCAGTCGCAAGAGCTGGTCATCGCTTGAGCTTTGCATTGGTGGGAAATGTAGGTAGTCCCTGTTTGGTGTGAAGACCAAGTCTCCATCAGGTCTTGGTGTTGACGGGAAATGCAGTGATCGTTGCGGACTCAAATCGGCTGCCTACGGTCATGAGAAACCCCAAACCTCTGCATTTTCACTTGGAGCTTGTTTTTGAAGCAGGAGGAGTACACGCTGATGCCAGTCAAGGGTCCAGGATCTGGGAGACACTTTTTGGGGATCTGGACTCATTCCAGAACAGAAGAAGGAAGGTTTGGCAGGTCCAATTTGTGCTCATCAGCTGGGCCGTTGCAAGGAAGGCCACTGGAAGCTAGCGGTGTTAATTTAGTCCAGACTGGAGGTTAACCAACTAACCCTTGAAGTCACTTCTGGGGATCCTGAGTTTAAGGCAAGGAAGCCCAGTCTTCCTTCTCCAGACAGCAGGGCAGTCCTTCTGAATTGTCCACATGCCCAGGAGTGTTCTGATGAGGGGTTCTGAAGGTGACACATTTGTACCTTGTACCAGCCTTTCTGTGGGGCAATCTGTGGCAAACTCCCAAACTGGTTCTGGTCAGATCTTGCCATTGCTTTGGCCCCCAATTATCCAGGGTGACAAATGTAAGGGCAGACCTGTGCTGCAAGCATGGCCCTTTGAAGTGTAGTCAGAGCAAGGCACAACCCTTTCCCAGTTATCCTGTCAGGAAGAACACTCCCTTTGTACCAAGTCCCTTTCTGTCCCTATGTGTGGAAGGAATACTCAACAAATCACAGGAGATCCATCCACAGTTAGGTGACACTGAATACTGACAGAAAGGCACATTTAGTTTAAACAGGTAAATGTCAACTTTCTAAATGTGGCATTTTCAGAATAGTAACTTAAAATCCGACTTTACCTATATAGAGGATGATCAATTAGAGTTGTGAGCACGTCAGGTCCTACTTACATCCAAAACAAGATCAGAAAGTACCAACCCAATCAAGAAATCTATACTCCACCCATTAAAATTTGTTATGTATTCCGAGAATGCATAAATCCAGAATTGTAAGTAGAGCTTTCCTCTTTCTGGTGCCAAGATTGTGGAATCTGCTTCCTGACTACCTTCAGAATATATAATCAGAAACTATGTCCAAAGCCCTTCTGAAAATCCAGTTTTGAATTTCTTCTCTGCTCATTTAAAGATGAAAATAGCCTAATTTGATCTTACACATATCTGCACCAGCGCATGAACGCTCCTATTTGGAGCAGCTGTTTCGCTCTTAATAAATGCTCTCATTATTCATTCAATGAGTGAAAGAAGCATTTCTTTATCTGTTACCAAACTTAGGATATCACTTATTAAGTGTAATAAGGTAACCAAGTGTTAGCCTAGGGGGAGATAACCATGCTACAGTAAAAAAATGACCTTAGAGGGTTTTCACTGTCAGGAAATGTAAAACTTAATTTCAAATTTCCTTATTTTTAAATACCATGCACCCTGACCTAGGAGCTTTTAGGGCCTAACTTAGAGGTGAATTATAAGTCTAAAAAAAGGTAGGTTTATGCCTGGCAAAATGTTTATTCTGCCAGGTCAAAATGGCAGTTTACAACTACACTACAGGCTGCAGTGACAAGCCTTGCACATGTTTTATAGTGCTAGTTTAGTATTTAATGTATGGATCTTGGGTACATGCAGTACCTATACTAGGGACTTATAAGTACATTAAATGGGTGAATTGGGTTTATGCAAATTTTACCATGTTTAATGTAGGGAGCACAAACACTTTACAACTGGTTAGCTGAGGTAAGTGCACAGAGTCCAGCAGTCAACAAAAACAAGTTCAGCAAAAATAGGGGAGTTTAGACAAAAAGTCTGGGGGAATACTACGCTAAGGATACCAGGTCTAAAAAATAACATTCAACACAAGTGAAGTGTAAAAATACCTTTCAGACCAAAATGCAAAATGCTTCTTTTTTGCCCACTCTGCTTAACTTTTTTTCTCCAGACTAACCAGAATGACATTTGACATGATGAAATATATTTGTATGCCCTATTGTATGCCACATTTGGAGTCCATTTGCCAAATGGACCCAAAGTTAACAGCAAAGTAAAAAAGGCCTTTTGAAAGTTATGTGAGATCCAACCACAAGTACGGTTTAGCTATTGCATGATAACTTAATATAGAGATATAGAAAGAATACATAACAGATAACTGTACAATATGGTCTGGGTCGCTTTACAACGTGAACCATGAGACTAAAGGTTTAGTGGTTTGTAAATGCCACAAGAACCATGACTGGAAATATATAGGCACAATTGACCACCGCTGTAATCATGACAGTAGGTACTAAACTGATGTCAAAAAAGGATTGTGATGAAGGTAAATCTCTTACCTGTGTACCCTTGATTTTAGAGAGATTATGCACACACATAGCAGTATTTCTATACTGCCATATCTGTAACTTATGAGAAGAGGCCTAGACAAAACGTAAAATAATTCTCCCTGGCACCTGCTTTGTTACTGTGCTAGAATGGGTCTCATAATTTCAAGTACTTACCTACTGAGTAAGTAAAACTTCTATCAGTTTATTAAGTAATACTATATGGTGCAATTACAGCCCTACTATTTACTGGTAAATAACTATGTGTGATTCAGATCTTACATTTTAAAATTGATTTTGAACATCTCAAATGGATAGGGGATTATAAAAATTGGATGTTTCTGATTGGGAAACAATCTACTACGGGCAACATTTACTAATTCTACCAGAAACACAAAGATGCAGCAAATGCCCCCATCTAGAAAACTACTTTGAAACAAAGAAGTTCTACTTGTCCTACTGTATGTGGAGAGAGATAGGGGGTTCCAGCCTGTTGTGTTGCTATACAGTGACAGCAGACTTTGAAATGGAAAGGGAGCAGAGGAGGAGCAAAGGACGGAAGACATTGTGCTTCTGTGGAAAGACCTATACCAATTTGAAAATTAACAGAAGGGAGGTGGGAGACTTGTTAGCCTCACACTTTAAAAAAAGAAATGTGATGTCACTTTGTGATAAAAGTTGTTATAGGTCAGATAGGTGAATGTTTCTAATTAATAAACTTTCAATTAATCAATCAATCAGGGATTCTTTAAGCGTGTTTCTCACCCGTGAGGGTCTCAAGGTGCTGAGGGAGGAAGCTCTGGTCAGTTGAAGAGCTAGGTCTTGAGGGTCTTCTTGAAGATGTGCAGGGTGGGGGCGCATCTGATGTCGATCGGGAGCTTGTTCAAGGTCTTGGCCACGATGTAGGAGAAGGTTCTGCCACCCGTTCTTGCTCCCGGGATGCGTGGGGGTTCAGCGAGGGCGAGGTCGGCCGATCAGAGGTTTCTCTTGGGTACGTGGAAGGAGATTCTATTGTTGAGATATTGGGGTTGGGTTTTGTCTAGGCACTTGTAGGCGTGGGTGTGTATCTTGAAAGCTACTCTCTTCTAAACGGGGAGCCAGTGGAGATTACGCAGGTGTTAGGTGAAGTGTTGGGGTTGAGGGATGCCGAGGACGAGTCTGGCTGCGGTGTTCTGTATGGTCTGATGTTTGCAGAGCAGAGACTTGTTGATCCCGGCGTAAAGGGCATTTTCGTAGTCTGCTGGGTTTACGTGCATGGGAGGCAGTCTTTCTTGATTCAGGGCGAATCAATTTGTAGGTCTTTCGGAGGATGTGGAGGGTGTTGAAGCAGGTGGAGGCGATGGCGTTGACCTGTCGAGTCATGGAGAGGAAGGAGTCAAGTACGATGCTGAGGTTTTGGGTCAGTGGGGGTTGGGGGCCTCTGAGGTCAGTGGGCCACCAGGTTTTGTCCCATGCAGAGGGGGAGGGTCCAAGACGAGGACCTCTGTCTTCTCTGAGTTGAGCTTCAGGCAGCTGCTTCTTATCCAGGGTGTAACATTCTTCATTCCTTCCTGGAAGTTGAGTCTGGTGGTGATGGGGTCCTTGGTGAGAGAGAGGATGAGCTGGGTGTCATCGGTGTAGGATACTATGCTGAGTCTGTGCTGTCTGACAATGGCAGCGAGGGGGGCCATGAAGATGTTGAAGAGCGTGGGGCTGTGCGACGATCCTTGGGGTACACCGCAGTTGATTTCTGTGGGTTCGGAGAGGAAGGGTGGCAGTCTGATTCTTTGGGTTCTGCTGGTGAGGAAGGAGCAGAGCCAGTCGAGGGTGGATCCCTGTATGCCAGCGTCGCAGAGTCTGGTGGTGAGTGTGTGGTGAGAGAGGGTGTCTAAGGCTGCAGAGAGGTTGAGTAGGATCAGGGCTGTGGTGTGTCCTTGGTGGAGGAGGGTAAGGATTTCATCTGTGGTGGCAAGTAGAGCCGTCTCGGTGCTGTGGTTGCTGCGGAACCCGGATTGGGAGGGGCAAGGACGGAGTTTTCTTTGATGAATTTTGTTAGTTGGACGTTGATGGTCTTCTCAGTGACTTTGGCCGTGAAGGGGAGGAGGGAGATGAGTCGGTAGTTTTTGAGGTCCGTGTGATCTGCTGAGGGCTTCTTTAGTACAGGTCTGACTTCTGCGTGTTTGCAGTTGTCGGGAAAGATGGTGCGTCGTAGTTCCGGAGTGATGGCGGCGGAGGTTCTGTGGAAGATGGGCAGGGGTCTGTGGAGGCTCCTGAGTGGATGCCTTTCATCATTGAGGCAGTGTCCTCGGTGGTGACTGGGGTCCAGGAGGAGATGGGGGGGCTGGCTGTTGTTGCTGGAGGAGGGAGTGGTTTCGGAGTCAAGTGTCTGGTCGTTGAAGTTGTTGTAGAGGTCCTTGATTTTCAGATGGAAGTAGGAACCCAGCTTGTAGCAGAGGACCTGGGAGGAGTTTATGTCCGTAGTTTCGCTGGGGGATTTGGTGGATTCCTGGATGACCCTGAAGAGTTCCTTGGAGTTGGCAAGGATTTTGTTCTGGATGAATGTCCTTTTGGTGGATCTGATGTGTTGGTGGTATTCCGTCATGGCGTTCTTGGAGGTTGTGCGATCTTTCAAGGATTTGATGTTCCTCCAGTTCTTCATGTGATGTCTGCAGGTGCGTCTGGCTTCTTGGAGGTCGGTAGTGAACCAGGTGGCCTTTATGGGGCGCTGTCTGCCAGGGTTACGTAGGGGTGCGTGTTCGTCTGCGCAGTTGGTGATCCATCTGTGGAGTTCTTTGGCTGTGAGGTTGGTGTTGGTAGAGGTGGTGGGGGCATTGCGGTTGAGGGTAGAGTTTAGCTGCTCCTCCGTGACCTTACTCCAGTTTCTTTGTGGAGGGCAGGATGCAGGTTTGGGCGGCGTGGGTTTGTTGATGAGGAAGTGTACGCAGTGGTGGTCCACCCATAGGGGTTGAGTGGTGTGACTGAAGCGGATTTTGTTCCCACCTGCAAAGATGGGGTCAAGGGCGTGTCCTGCCTTGTGGGTAGGGGTGGTGACAAGCTGTTTCAGTCCGATGCTGACGATGTTGTCGAGGAGGATGGCGGAGTTGGGGTCACTGGGGTAGTCGAGGTGGAAGTTCAGGTTTCCGATGAATATGTAGTCCATGGAGGCGATGGCATGGGGTGCGATGAGGTCAGTGATGGTAGGTGCGAATGAAGTGCAAGGTCCCAGGGGTCTGTAAGCGAGGGTGCATTGAAGTGTGGTTCTAGGGCTGGTTTGGATCTGCAAGTGAAGGTGTTCGGTGGTGGAGGTGGAGAAGCTCGTGGTGAAGGTGGAGAGTCGGAGGGAGCTCTTGTGTGCAATGGCGAGTCCTCCTCCTGGGCGGTCAGGGAGGTCCTTCCTCTGGATCTTTTATCCATCAGGAATGGCGGTGGCAATGTCAGGGGCAGAAGAGGTGTTGATCCAGGTTTCTGTGAAGAAGGTGATGTCTGGCTAGAGGGTGTTGAGGAAGTCCCAGACCTCTACGGCGTGTGTGTGCGGGAGCGCACATTGAAGAGGATGCACTTTAGGGCTTCAGTGGTGTTGGCGTCTGACTTATGGGCAGAGACCATGGGAGTGTGGAGGTTGATGAATGTCTGGCAGCAGTGATGGCAGGAGAACTGGCCGTGGGCAGCTGGCAATTGTTGTTCCTCCCAGGGTTGAGTGCGAGGAGGGCTGCTGAGTCATAGCAGAGAGTGGTTGGAGATCCACGGTCCCTGGCGCTGGTCACGGTCAGGTCGCAGACAGGCGCAGCTGGACTTGCCAGCTGGGTGGCAGGAGCGGGAACCGGCAGGGGGGAAGAGGGGCCACGGGGGCATCAGCGGTGGGAAAGGAAACAGGCATGGGGGACACAAACAGGCCAAAAAAAACAGGGAGACAGAAAAAAAACAGAACAAGGCACAATAACAAGATTCAAGGCACTAACAAAGACAGATGGAAGACAGATAAAAATGAAGCCTGTGCTTTTCTCACAGAAATCCACAATCGCTACCTGATGTTCCTCCAAGAAGACCATTTCTCCAAGGGTCCCATAGGAAAAGAAGGGGTGGTATGTTGAACTGTCCCAGGGAAGTGGAGTGCAAGTACTATCGGGGAGTGATCTGACATGGTACAGGGCTGATCTGTTATATTTACGATCCATGGAAGCACCTCCACAGAGGAAAGCTAGAAGTTAAATCATGAATGAGTGTTGTGGACTACTGAATAGTAGGAGTAAGTTCTTTTCTCTCCATATCTCTCTCTCTCCACAAGTCCCTCATCCCCTCGATGTCAATCATCTGTCACAATAGCTTGACAGCCTTTGGATGATCCATTTGATCTGTTGCTAGTGTCGATCTCAGGGCATAGGGTTAAGTTAAACCCCACCCATATTATATTATGTGCTATAAGCAGCCAATACAGTGACATCACACCCTTGAAGAACTCAGGGTTGTCCACATTGGGGGAATAGGAGTTAATCAAGGTGATGTGAGTGCCATTCAGAGTGTCCTTGTGTTAAAATTGTAAGCTAATTCTAAAGGATTTTTTAATGAGCATGGCTACGCCTCTAAGTGAAGTAATTCTTCTGCTTACTGTTCATGCAAACACATTAGCATTGGTTGACCCCAAGTGTATCTCCTTGTTGGAACTCAGTTTCTCTGTTTTGCCTATCCATGTACATCATGCAGCCGCAATCATTTTCCTGTGTGCATCAGGACACCCGCCAAGGGCGAGTATAAGCCAGGAATTTGCCCATGTCGGCACAGAGATCCCTGGCACCCACACTGCAGGGAGTTCCAATTCTGGTGCTGGGATCCACTGAGGAGTCGATGGGTGTGTGCCTTTCAAAGCTGCTCTCCCATGAGTGCTCCAAGGATATTCAGAAAGATTTAATACAGAAAAGTCAGAGCCGGGGGATGATAACTGCATTTCAAGAGACAATATTGGCTGGTGCCAAGCCTCCAATCCCCCTATTTTAAGATACCTTAAAACTGAACTTTCGACACAATATTTTAAGTTTTTATGAGCTCAATAGTTCATTTTGTTTTTAAATACGTTTTACACAGGAAATTCTGAAAAGACCTTTCGCACATGTTGAGAACAGAACACTGGACTAACAGCAGGTGCTTGATAGAACATAGCAGCTGTCTGCGGCTGTGTACAAGGAAGCGTTAGAATAAAAAAAAATGCTTACAATGGGCTAAATTACTGTCCACTGCACTGGCACAAATTATCAGGCCGATTTGTGCGGTAGCCCAGGGAGCACATTTTGAGTCTCTAGAAGAAGAGAAATCACAAACCGAAATAGGAGGAGTTTCCAGCCCATACTCCAGGACCATTAATGCTATTGTTTGCAAAGCCCTGGGCTCTCATGCCGCTTGTGGAATGCAGGAGATAAAACATATTCAATCCAATAAAGCCTGCTCTTACTAAACCCCTACAACACACATATGCACGTGTTGCTGTGCTTCTGACAGAAGAGCTGGCAGTGGGGACCAGCACGGAGTACACATATGGCAGAGATGTGAGGGAAGAAGGAGCATGTGTGGAAAAATGCAACAAATACAATAATTAAAATAAATCAGAGGAATGCTCAAAAAGAGTTTCAAGATATGAGCTGTAGAAGGTTGTAAGTCATGCCATGAAAGACACTATGCTCAAGAGAGGGACAAAAACAAGAAGAGCAAGGAAAATTATTGAATAGCAAGCAACCAAATGAATTTCACAAGAAAGCCAACCAACATAGGCAATCAGCTGAATAAAAGGTCTATATAAGTGTTAGCACGGTACACAGTAAGGGCTTTATTATGATGTCATAGAAACAGGACCAGATGAGCTCCAGTCGGCGGTCCTGACCACTTAATTACAATGTGACTGCACATGGTGTGGTCACATTCTCCCATTACTCAATGGGAGCTTGTGTTACGGCCGTAAACTGGCCGTAATACAAGCTCCCATTGGGAATTAGGATTCTGTGTCCATCCCTGCACCCCGTGGCAGGCACCTCAAGGTGGCTACCACGAAGTGTAGGGTTCAGGTCCCCAACCGGAGGCCGAATACAGAAGGGGCCCCTAGACATGTTCTCCGACTGGGTTTCCATGTCGGAAAGGCCGGTATGGAAATCCTACCAGAAACCGTGCAACATAATCCAAAAGGCGGAAATGCCTTTCATTTACATTACTGGCTGGTCTCGGACTGGCAGATGCGCTCCTGGAGCCCGCTGGAAGTCAGCCGGAATGACCGGCCAGTTTCAATTCCGACCAGCTGTATCATAATCAGCAGAATTGAAACCAATGATGTTGGTCGGAAGGCCTCCGACCTAGAGTCGGAGGCCTTCCGACCGACATCGTAATAAACCCCTGAGTCTTTAACAAACAACACCTAAATACTGTCGATTGATGAGACCTAAAAATGAAAGCAATGGCATGAGACCCAGAGTGATTAACTGGCATTCTTACAAGTGTTCCACCTATCACCTTTTGTTTTCAATAATACAGCAACATTACAGCTCTACTGCTATAACAATTATGATGTAACAGCTACAGTATAGTTCAGTGAGATAAATGCTTACTACTTGGCAAGGTCAACTCTAGTTTCCAATCTTTGGAGGCTGGTGAACTGAGTGCAATTAATCATGAGTAATAATCATACTTGATTTTCTTTTTTATAGTGCATAGAAGAAGCAGAAGTGTGATATCAAATTCTACTTAAAAGCATGTTAATATAACAGCATGCTTCCAAGAGCATCCTACTATTTGGAATGGAGCACTGTACTCTCAATCATAACTAGGGCAAGCGTATTTTGGATTTTGTGATTAATAGTATGAAACAAAAATAGCACTGTTCCTGTATTTCTTGACCTATTTTCATCAATGGTTTACAGTAACTAGTGTGAGAGTTAGAACTACAACTGTGCAACTGGTGGGATGGGCCACGTGATGACAACTTGCTGTTAGGTGTAAACCTTGCAGCATTTTACAGTTGCTTTTTCCAGAATTTTATAGTTGATTTTATTAAAAATAATTAAAAAAAAAAAACAAGTTTAGAGACCAACATCCTACTGTCCAAATGTGGATCACAAACAATAGAAGCACCCAGCCTTACTAAACGATAAAAGGCCTTTCAAATAAAGATATATTTTTTAAAAAGGTAACGTCGAAACAGAGAAGACTGATTTGAGTTGGTCAGATATTGGCAATACAGGGGGAGCTCTTCGAATAAACACTTCATTCAAAATTTCGTGTTAAGGGACTCCTGAACAAATAGGAGCGTGTCAAAAAACTACTCAGAACAAGGACAACAAAGGGATGAAAATAATGTCTGTGCCACCACTTGTATTGCTTTAAGTGAAGAGATGCATGTAATACATGTGTCAAGCACAAGAGACTGCAGCCGAGCAGGGGAGGCTGGACTAAAGCAAGTACAGCAGTATTTAAGACCTCCGGAAGAACATCTCAAATTAATTGTGTTTGCAGTAGTTGTTACCTGCAAAACAATTAAAAACAGTGTGAAGAATAATCCAACTAGATATACAAATGAGCAGATATTTTTCACAACATATATTGTCTAATTAAGCTAAGTATGGTGGAGGAATGTGCTTGTTGGTTGGCTGAGGCGTGAGCCCCGGTCAAGTAGCAGCCACAATCCCTTACATAGTGAGCCACAAAAAGTAACTAAATTAACTGTGCTTAAACCTGGGTAGCTTGGCACAAAAAGCAGCCAGGCTTTACTTAGAGGCAATGTGTAAAGCATTTGTGCATCTCAGAGACAGTAATAAAGTAAAAACACAAAGCATGAAAAATCCCACAACAATTTAGGAAAATTGTTTACATTTTAAAATATTTGACACCAAAACAACAAAAATACAATCAGTGGAACTGCAGTTATGAATTTTCTCATGTTTAGCAAAAACTAGCACCTAAAAGATCGAAGTGTCAACCGTGGACATTGAGTCAAGGCAGAGGGCTTTAGTCGAAGACAGTTTCCAGGGGCTGGATACCCCTTTGGCGATGTACCGCTGAGAAGGAGTTGCTGCTGCGGAGACGAATGTAGTGGGAGAAGTTGCAAAGTCGATCCACCTTGGGAGGATAGGCAAGCAGGCTGGTCCTGGCCTCCTCCTGGTTCTCTGAGCAGTTTTTAGCCGAACATTTTCTAAAAGTCCTCAGTTTGGGGATTTGGCCATCTGGGCAGATTTAGCAGCACAACCAGGCTTCCAGGAATGGTGGAACACTACTTTGGAGCTCAGGACTCACTCAGGCTTGGTCCAGGTGTGGGTTCAAGATGGTGGGAGCCTTTTCTGTCCCTATGGCTCTGAACAGGAGGTCTTCAAACTAGACCTTAGAGTCATTCTGTTAGTCCTGGGTTTAGTTGACAATGTTGGGTTCAACAACAGGGCTGGCCTATGAGGGTTCAAGGCAGGCTCCAAGCAGCAAAGCAGTCCTTCCAGGTACAGCAAAGCAGTTTGGAAGAGTGCACATCAGATAACAGCAGAAGGCAGTCCTCTGAGAGTTCTTCCGCAGGTCAAGAAGTGGCCCTTTTTTTTAGACTGGTCTACCTTCTGGAAGGTGGGAGTAGTTTCTAGATAGTGGCTTCGAAGTGCATGCAATTTCCAGACTCCCTGCCCTGGCTACAAACTGGCTGCAGTGACAATGTGGAGGAGTTAGATCCTTTGTGTGGAGGCAGAGCACTCCCCATTCAAGTGGGGTTGTGCTCTGCTCCACCCCCTCCATTTTGCCACCTTATTAAATGTAATAAGGAATCTCCAATGCTATCCTATAATAGGGGCAGGGCTAACAGTAGTGAAAAATTAATTTAGTAGGTTTTCACTACCAGGACATGCAAAGCTAAAACGTACATGTCTGACCTTTCAGTTACAAGGCCCATGCCTTATGGGCTACCTAGGACCTATATAGGGGATGACGTATATGTAATAAAAGGCTAGTTTGGGGCTTGGCATGGGGGATTTATTGCCAAGACAACATGGCAGTTTAGAAATGCATTCTGGCTGCAACAGCAAGGATGAGACATGATTAAAGGGCTGCTTAAGTGGGTAGCACAATAAGTGCTGCAGGCCCACTAGTAGCATTTAATTTACTGGCTCTGAGTACATGTTGTACCGCTTTACTAGGGTCTTATTAGTATGTTAAATAGGCCAGTTGGATGTAAGCAAATTCTACTATGTGTTAAGGAGAGAGCACAAGGACTTTACACTGGTTAGCAGTGTTAAAGTGCACAGAGTCCTAAAGACCACCAAAAAGAGATTCCGAAACATGGAGGCCTGAAGGCAAAAAGTTTGGGGATAAACCTGCAATAAGAGCCTAGTCTAACACCCTCTTCCAGCCAAAAGCCAGGGTAGTCTAATCAATATCTTGATGGGCTACCCTGCTTTGGCAGGAGAAGATGGAGAAAGGCCCCGCCATGGAGGTGTACTTGTTAGTTCTATGCCACTCTGAACTCAGTTGGATTTCTCAATCTACACTCTCCAGAGCCACTGGACTGACCCATGGGGAATCCTCCCCTGCAATTGTGAACCTAATCTGTGAAGCACCTACTGTAACTTGTTAACAGATGCATCCTAGTAGGTGGATATTACAACCATGGTCAACAAAGTGATGTGCTCATTCCATCACTTAGGTCAGACTTCTGTCCCTAGCCCAAGGAAAACTCTGCTCATAAGGACAGCAGCCGACAGAGGCCACTGCCAGCTGTCAGTGTCAAGGACCAGGCCCATCCACTGCCAGGCTGAATCTCCAAGTGGGGTGACTGGGTAGGTCTCTCTTCTAACTTTGGGGCTGGTAAGAAATTCCTTATGGGCTCTCGAGGTTTCTTTGACCTCTGAGCTTTCTCAGAATGGGAGGGGCAACAGCCCTGGGTTATGGGCACCTACTTCCACTCTACCTCTCAGCAGTTCAAGGGTGGTATCCTGAGACTGGCCACTCAGCCCAGGGTCTGTACCCTGAGGCTGAACATGTGCCTGGTGCAACATTTCTTCCAATGGGCACCACCACCACCACCTTAAGGGTCACACACTCTGTCTGTGACAGGCAGGGGTCTTCCTGGTGCAGGGAGACACCTGGGACAAGAGTGGTCTCACCAGGGTCAGTCTTAGGGTGCTCTGGTCTCAGAGCAGCTGGCAACTCCAGATCCACTGGACCTCTAACTGTCGACTATTTCCACCTCCAGCCCCTGTATCTGGGCTTCTGCACTACACCTTGCAAGCAGTTCCCTTAGAAACCAGAGACATCAGGGCTCCCTGAGTGGTCATTCCTCCCAGGTTTCCTGACACCGCAGAGCTCCCTTCAGGAGATGGTCTTTTGGTATGGACCAGGTTCCCTTGCTTGTCCCCCAACTGGGGCAATCCAAGCATCTGGATTGGAAATGGAGCACCCTAAGCCTCCGCCCACCATATCCCTCCTTTCTGTCTTTAGAAGGGGCATGGAAACTATTAGAAATTGGGATACTGGTTGACCTGGGTGAGTGAACCCTGTTAAAGAAGCAACCATAATACTGGTCAGAGTATGGGCTAATCAAACCCCAAATTAACCTGTGCTCAAACCCCTGGTTGTTTGGCACACAGCAAGCAGGTTTAACTAGAGGCATTGTGTAAAGTATTTGTACAACACTAAACAAAAAACAGTGCACAAAACAGTAAAACTGCGATAACACCACACAGAAAGACCCCACACCAGATTAAATAAATAGCACAGAATTTAAAAAATAAAAGACCAAAATGACAAAAAAACAATCAGTAGTATCAGAGTTGAGAGTTTTTAAAGAACAAGCTACAGTATAGCGCTTATAAGCATAGAGCGCCAATTACAAAAAGCTGGTCATGCTGGACCGGGTTAAAGTCAAAAGTTCAGGTCAATTGCGATGGAGCGTAGGTTGGATGCAGTCCCAGATTAGTCCTGCTGAAGGTTTATCTTCTCAAATGTTTTTGCCAAGGGTCCTGCTTGGGTTGGAGGGGGTGGCTGGGAGCAAGGAGAACGTCGCTGATGGTGGTTTGTGTGGCACAAAGAGCAGTCTGGGTGTCACGGACAGGCAGGCCAGAGCGTCACTTTGGTAGTCCCCTGCAGGCTGTTGATGCTGAGGTGCAAAGAGATGGGCTGGAGGCGATTGCGCTGATTTGCAGAGTGAGCAGTGTGGTTCTGGTGCAAGCAGGCCCATTTGCAGTCACAGAAAGGCCAAAATCTTGATTTCAAGAGCTCAAGAGTCACACCAAGGGTCCAGGGCCTGAGATGCACTACTTGGGGATCAGGATTTCACTGAAGACAGGTCCAGGAACTGCTGAGGAGCCTTTTATGTCCCTGATGGTCAGATCAGGAGGCCAGCAGACTGTTCTTTGGACTCTCTCTGACCTCCTGGGATCAAGATGAAGTTGTAGATCCAGTTCTTCTTCCCCAGGCAGGAGGGCAGCAGGCAGTAGGTCAGAACCGCAGGGCAGCAGTTCCTTTAGAGCAGCAGTCCTGCAGAGTGAGCAGTCCTTTTAGCAGCAAAGCTGTCCTTCTTCGTGGCAGAGTATCCACAGGTCCAGAAGTGTACTGAAGTGGAGGTGTCTGGGGTCCTTTTTTATACACAGTTTTGCCTTTGAAGTATGGAGAAGCTTCTAGAGGCATGCCTTTGAAGTGCTCCGATGCCCTGCCTTGCCTGCCCTAGCTCCAGACTAACTACAGGGGGTATGCAGCCATTTGTGTGGAGACAGGATACAGCCTATTCAGGGTTATGTAAGGCTGGGCCCAGTTCCTCCCTCCTATCCTGCCAGTGGTGGCCCATCCAGTCACACCTAACTCTCATTGTGTGTGATGTCCAGAAGGAATACACAAAGCCCAACTGCCAACTACATGTGACCAGAGACAGGCTGCTGGGACCAAATGGCTAATGCAAGAAAATGCCAACTTTCTAAAAGTGGCATTTTCAGAATTGCGATTTAAAATCTGACTTCACCATAAGTTAGGATTTAAAATTCGGATTCCAGAAACCCCAAACATAAACCAGTTCCCTCTTTCCATTTGGAAATTACACATATAAAATGTAATAGGGCAACTCCAACATAGGCCTTTCAGTAGTGAAAAACAAATTTCAGAGTTTTTTACTACCAGGACATGTAAAACGTAAAAGTACCTATCCTTGGAGCTATACATTGCCACCTTAGGAGTGACTAATATGCTTTAAAAAGGAAGGTTTGGGCTTGGCAAACGTTTTTTTTGCCAGGTCAACATGGCAGGTTAAAACTGCAAACACAGGCTCTGCAATGGCAGGCATGAGACATGATTAGAGGCTGACACAATATGTGCTGCAGGCCCACTGGGAGAATTTTATTTTCAGGCTCAGGGTACATATATTACCACTTTCCGAGGGACTTATAAATAAATTAAATAGGCCAGTTGGGTGTAAGCCAATTCCATCAACTGGTAAGGAGAGAGCACAAGCACTTTGCAATGGTAGTAAAGTGCACAGAGTCGTAGGCGCCATCAAAAAACGGTTTAGAAAAACAGAGGACTGAAGGCAAAATGTTTGGATGACCCTGCAGAAAGGGACGAGTCCAACACATGGGATATCCAGATTATACTAAAATATGAATTCTTATTAATATAAAACAGACAGGATTCGAATACTGTATGGGCAGTGAAGCATACTTGCCAATCTCTTATACTAGCAAACACACTCAAATCCTTAGAGCATCCTTTGAGAAAACTATAGCAATACCCATTAAATTGTTTACGTCTGACAAGACTTAAAGAGTCAAGCAAATTCAGTATCATTGCAGTACCGTACTGCAGTTGATAAAGTCTAATAATGTGAGGGGAGCTGGAGGTAGCTGGGAAGAAAATATACTTTTGGTTTAAGCAAAAACAAAAAAAGTAGTTTCCTAAAAGTGAGCATTGGAAGTGCAGAAAGTCAGTCAATCAGAAAGAGGGAAAGAGGCTATGCTCTATGGGAGGGATAAACTCAAGATCGACAAGCTGGAACAAGTAAAGCTTTTGAATAAGAAACAAATAAATGAAAATGGCAATAAAGCCAACCCAAAGTAAGTTGTGGGTGGGTTTTAAGCCCATGTACACGTGTTTACACAAGGATCTGAATTACGAGTTGTGTGATAATTATCACATTGTAATATTTTTGCCTGTGATGAATACTGGTAGGTCAAACCTACCAAACTTTATCAGGGGAATAGGCAAAATAAATGCAAACCATGAGGAATTTAGTATGTCAATAACAGATTATGCAGGTTGTGCCTTATTTGCCAGTGAAAACGTGCAATATGAGGTATTCACCACAGGTGACAAATACTTTTCTTTCAGTTTTATGTAGCTCAAACTCGACCTGTAGGTATTGGAGAGCTTTACATGAGCACCAGTTACATGACACAAGGACACGTTCATTTTTGTATTTTAGGCACTGGGAGATGAAATGGGGAAACAGTTGAAACACTGCAGTCTAAACCACGTGTGTTTGGACTCCGCAAGCTAAACCATGCATTCCTTAACCACACATGTCTAGCTGCCGGCTGCATTGGACCGAAGCAGGAAGACCTCACAGGGAGAGATCCCCGGTGAGATAAGTGGGTCTTGGTGTGAGTCAGGGTAGTTTTGTGGGTAGTGGGGGTGTCTGGGGTAGTTTTGTGGGCTGGGGGTCTGGGTAGTTTTGAGGGTTGGGGTCTCAGGTGTAATTTTGTGGACTGGTGGTCTGTGTAATTTTGTAGGTTGGGGTATTTTTGTGGGCTGCGGGGTTGGGGTTAGTTTTGTGGGATGGGGCGGGTCAGGGTACTTTTGTGGATTGGGTTGTTTTGTAGGTAGGGTGGTCGGAGGTAGTCTTGTGGGCTGGGGGTGGGTTGGGGTAGTTTTGTGGGCTCGGGTGGGTCAGGGTAGTTTTGTAGGTTGAAGTAGGGGTTGTTTTCTGGGCTGGGGTGGGTTGGGGTAGTTTTGTGGGCGGGGGGTGAGTTGGGGGTAGTTTTGTGGGGTGGGTCAGGGTAGTTTTGTGGGTTGGAGTAGGGGTAGTTTTATGGGCTGGGTGGGTTGGGGTCGTTTTGTGGGCTGGGGGTGTGTCAGGGGTTGTTATGTGGGCTGGGGTGGGTCAGGGTTGTTTTGTGGACTGGGGTGAGTCAGGGGTAGTTTTGTAGGCTGGGGGTCAGGGTTGTTTTCTGGGCTGGGGTGGGTCGGGTAGTTTTCTGGGCTGGGGGTGGGTCGTGGGTAATTTTCTGGGCTGGGGCTTTGGGGATAGTCTTCAGGGCTGGAGGTTGGAGGTAGTGTTCAGGGTTGGGGGATTTGGGGCTAGTTTTCAGGGCTGGGGAGGGGGTGGTTTTCTGGGCTAGGGGTCAGGTGTAATTTTCAGGGCTGGGGGTTGGAGTATGTTTTAAGGCTGGGGGAGGGTCGGGTAGTATTATTTAATTAGGGGTTAGGTTACCAGGCCTCAGTGCAGGGGGAGGGTGAATGGGTAGTCGGGGTAGTTTTTAGGGCTTAGGGGAGGGCGGGTTAAGGGACAGGGTTTTAGGTCTTAGGGCAGGGGGAGGGGACAGTGTGGTGGTTGGGAGGAGCTAGGGGTATTTGGACCTCATGGCGGTAAGGAGAGCATGGGGAGTTTGTATCTCAGGGCGGTTGGGAGGGGCATCGTGACCTTAGCCTCACATACCCCTTTACCATTCATGCCTTTACCACAAAATTACATGGTAAAGGCATGAGTGGTAAAGGAATGCATGGTTAAGAAGTGGTTGTAATTAAGACTGCGTTGTTTAGGCATTCGAGGTTAGGGGAATACTACCGATGAAATATTTGCCCAGAATTCCATGATGTTGAACTGACGCAGAGACTCAAACCCAGTTCCCAAATTCCAAAATAAGCAGAGCAGGCTATTATGCCACATCTACTCCCCTTACCTTACCCTGGGGTAATGGCATTTGCTATGTATGGTAAATTAAGGGTGGGTGGAACTCGCAGAGCTATATAAAACTCTGTGAGATTCCACGGTGTTTCACCAATGGGTGGAAAATATCCTCGTCGTGCTGCAATTTTGTGCAGGAGCATCACTGCAAAATTAGTGCAAACTGCATTATGAGTTGACTTTGCTGCCACTTGAGTAGAAAATCTATTAGAGCAGCAGCAAATCTACTCAAGAAGCAGCCCTTTTATTGCAACTGTTTGCCACCACCCATGTTAAAAAATCGCGCTAGGGGATGCCAAATCTCACTCGCGCTCGACAGCTCTTATTTCTGCAGCTTCACTGTACCACATTTGCTCCATTGGAGATTGGAGGAATTTGGTTGGAACTCTGCGTTACAGGAGTCGCCAAATTCCACCAATTCCACAGGCAAAATTAAACATTCCGCCCACCCTTTGGTAAATACCCCAAACTACTCCAAGAACTTGTAATGAGAGCCTTATCGTCCACTAGTCTAATATGGCTCCAGTTGTTAGCTACACCTTTTACCCACATTCTTACACAGATCAAGTCTTTCAATTCCACAGTACCAGAGATGACGACAAATTGTCTTGGTGACATTTCGCTGTGGTGGCAGCAAACCTTTCTCATGTTAAATGATAGCAAGACAGAGGCCATAATCCTCTCTTGATCGTGAACCTAGAGAATTATTTGAGGGAAATCGTATGTTTGGAAGGATGATAGTTCCCCACAACAGTTTCAGAATGACTTCTGAGCAACTCAATCAGCGAAAGATCAAACACGGAAATCCTGGACAGCCTATATAGTAAAATCTGAATAGTTTAGTGTGAATTAATTTGATGGCATATCTCATTTTAACACCTCGGTCATCAGTACTGCAAGTACCTTACTGACAATGCCAAGAGAAAAAATAATTTATAAACTCATTGCACAAGCAAGATTAATGGTGAGGTGTGAATGTGCTTTCCCTTAATTTTGCATCTTTTGAACTATCACCATGTTTTCAAAACTAGTCAACAAACATTACCTACTAGAAAAAAATAGGCCTTTATTCTGAGGGCAAAGATGAATGGGAGCTTTTGCCAGAATCAGGATTACAACTCGAGCTGCACTAGTACACTTTCCTCTCCCATCAAAAAGTTAGATCTGGCCAACCATGCAAAATTTCTGTGTGGAAAATATTCCCCATTCTGAGTGTGGCCGCTGAGAATGGGGGAACATGCCTTATTACTGCGTTATTCCACAGAGCTGTGGAACTCAACATGGGGAGGTAATGCCGTATGTAGTAAATATTGCACCTTCTAGTACTGGTACTTACTGGGTGCAGTATTATCTCCCTAAATACCGGTCAATCAATCAAACTGTACTTACAAAGCAAGGCTTATCACCTGTGAGGGTATCCAGGACTGGACTGAGGATCTCAGTCGAAGAGCCAGGTCTTAAGTCAATTTCCTGAAGTCTACCAATGAGGGTATGCTGGAAGGTCGAGTGGAAGGGCATTCCATGATTTGGTGGTGAGGTGGGAGAAGGAGCACCCTTGGGTGCGGCAGCGGTAGCTGCACGGTGTATGTGTGAGTGCAAGGAGAGCGAAGGTTTCTGGATGGTTGGTGAATGCTCAGGCAGTGGTTCAAGTATGCCGGTCCTTGGTCGTAGAGAGCTTTGTACATTGGTCAGGAGCTTGAAGTGGCATCTCTTCTGGATGGGGAGCCAGTGGATGTCTCTCAGGTGCTGGGAGATGTGAGTCCTTTTGGGCAGGTTGAAGGTCAGTGTGACTGTTGCTTTCTGGATCGTCTGGAGTCTTCTAATGAGTTCTCTGGTGGTGCCCCATTGAGTGCATTACCATAGTGCAGATGGCTGGTGATGACGGCCTGCCTCACTGTTTTTCTTGTGGGCAGTCACTTGAAGATTCTTCGGAGCATGTGAAGCATGTGGAAGTGGGCTGAAGTGATGGTGTTGAGTTCACTGTAAAGGATGATGCGGGCATGCTCTTTCGGAGTGGGGGTGGGTCTGAGTTCCAATGTGCATCAGGAGTCATTCCAGAAGGAGGTGTGGCTGCCAAAAACCAGCACTTTGGTTTTGTCTGTGTTGAGTTTCAGGCAGTTTTCTCTCATCCAGGCTGAAACATTCTTCATTCAGTTGTGAAAGTTGTTTTTTGTAGTGTGGTCCGCTGAGAGTGAGGGATCGAGTTGGGTGTCGTCGGCGTAGGAGATGATGTTGATGTTGTGGGTTCTGACGATGTCTGCTTGCGGCATCATGTAGATGTGGAAGAGGGTGGGACTGATGGATGAGCCTTGCGGGGTGCTACAGATGGTGTGCTTGGGCTGTAAGGTGAAGGGAGGTAGACAAATACTCTGTGTGCATCCAGTTTGGAAGGATGCCATCCATCTAAGAGCGTCCTCCTTGATGCAGATCTGGTACAGACAGTTGATGTGTGGTGGGAGATGCTGTTAAAGGCAGTGGAGAGGTCGAGAAGGATTAAGGCAGCTGCTTCTTCTCTGTCGAGTAGGATATGGATGTCTTCTGTTGCTGTGATCAGGGATGTCTAGGTGCTGTAGTTGGCTCTTAATCCAGATTGGGAGGGATCTAGAAGGTTGATTCTCTCTCCAGGGGCTATATTACATAAGGTGCCCTGTGGGTGCAATGGGCGCCTGTGCCCGCTTTGTGCCCACCTGGGGAACTTTGGTATTATAGAAGGGGGCGCAGATGCTTGTGCGTTCCCTTCTATAATACCGATAGTGCTGGCGCACTTAAAGCGCCAACGCTATCATCAAAGGGTGTTCCCTCATTTTCATAGGGTGTGCCCAATGCAAATGAGGGAATTGCTCAGGAGGCGCACTGACAATGCATCATTAAAAAGGAGGCGCACAGTCAGTGTGCCTCTGAAAGCAGCCCTCTGCAGGGGGTAAAGGGCATCCCCTGGACCCCTCAGACATCCCCTTGCAGGCGGGTGCAGTCACTGTCAGTGACTGCACCCGCCTGCAAGGGGATCTCTAATCCTCTATGAAAGTGCAGGCGGATGCCCATTCACCATAATGGGGCGCAATGGCATTGTTTGCGCCTGGCGCACTTTTTCAAAGATGCGCTGGTTGCAAACAATGACAATACGTAATACGGCCCCCGGTGTTCGGTCCGATAAGGATTAAGCACATTGAGTTAAAGAATGTTTTTTTTAATAGAATGTTTTTTTTCAATAGTAATGTTGAATCATTTTGTGTCGCTATTAGACCACCCCCTTGTTATTAGCAATGCTTCTGTAGTGATACAAATACTTTTTCAGATGGCAACAACATTTGCATTATTACTGCTATGAACATTCGCCATGCATTAAGTGTTCCTGCATGATCTCAATCATGCATCTCGGCTTAACCTGGATGCATTTTATGAGACTGGCCACATTCGATTGAGAAATACAGTACCTTTGAACACAAGGCAATTCTCCAAGATGTGACAAGTTGAAACAGAATAACCAGCGAAATTGTGCTATCAGAATCAATTTTGCCATATTTTTTTTTACAATTGGAATTCACCGTTTTTACTGACAACACAGCTTGAAAAGTCAGCGATAAAGAAAACCTGTATTTTTCGTGAAATGCGTGAATATGATAAGCACTTGTGTTACGGTTCACATAAAAACCATTACATACTGAGCTGATGACAGAGCCAATTAGGCATGGTAATTAAATGATGTAGACGCCGCTGAACTAATGTTTATTTATGACATAATATCGCCTTCTCGGTTTGTCTTGTTAAGCACACTGCTTGGGACATTTATCTTGCCAGTTATAGTTCCTAGTCTGAGGTAAATGAATTTGAAATGGCATTTCAGTACTAATTCTGCAATATTTTGGGGGGTGATTCCCTGTTTCAATAGAAAATGAACGTTTTTGGCAATTACAGCAAACACATTTAAAGAGCAAAACAGGACAGCGGGAATCACACCACCACAGTTATTTTATCTTCACTAAGTCCCAAAAGGATGTCACCCAAGGTAAAGAAGACATTGTTCTTGCCCTGAATAGTTTAATGCTCCTCGTGGACGTCTATAGGGGTAGCCATTTTAACAGCTGCTACTACTGGCTCTGCATTTGGTACCCCTGGCACCTCCCTTTCTACCACTGGTCCAGGGATCTGTGAAAGTAGAAGAAGGAGCAGAAAGTTATCCGCATAGTAAGAATCCAATTTACTTTCTAGAAGGTCCCCCCTCCTTGCCGTTCACCTAGTAACTCAGCACCACACTGGAATATGTAAGAGTGGGACAGTGGGTCAACTCAGGGCTGTCATTGGGAGTCAAAGGGTACATGGGCTCATTTTCAATACTCAGGGCGTGAATCGAGGTCCACTCTCCATCTGCTGCTGATTTGCAGAGTTCACACATGTTGAGGTCCAAGTGCATCACTGAAACACACAAACGAGGAGTGCAAGTCGCCTGAGAAGCTGTATCAAATAATAGTGCATTCTAGCATTTTTATAATGCTTCATAACCCCTGCAAAGTGTCTGATTTGCATGAAATTCCTGATGGTTTTTTCGGGGTGCGTGTTTGAAATGGAGCTTGCCAGTAAACGTTCTAGATGGGAGGTGTAACATTGAGTTTTGTGAGGAGTGGAAACAGACTGTAAACATGATGTTCAGCTGGGTTGCAGTGAAGCCTGTATTGTAAATATATATATGGGAAGTGCCCTGTTTTAATGGTCTCTGAATTGAAAATGGTTGCCAATAGTCTCATACTATCAAGAAGTGAGTTCCATATCTTAGCCATTAGGACTACTAGGGAATTTTCTACATTTAGAGAATTATTGAAGAAAGGGACATATTGGATGGAGCCAGTCTAGATTGACGAGCTCTAAATTGGTGGGAGGTACAGATCATTAACTAATGGAATAGGTGACAGAAGCAAACAATGACATGATCAGCTATGCATGTTTCTTTATGACAATGGCCTTAAAATTTAATCAGTGGCATGTAAAAAAACAATAAATACAAGTCAAAATCATGTAGGTATGCATGCCTGCAACAAAACACAAATTGGGACCTTACAATTTTGTCATAGAGGTAAAAAGTTCAATGATTTACACATACCCTTCTTGTTGCTACTAAAGGTTCAGCTTCCATTTTTGTGTCCAATCACCCACATGAGGGCAAGTGAAGAACCATTTTCATGATTAATAGGATTGAAATGGCCTTTTCAGGTCGAGCCTATAGAGGCAGCGCGTATGTGCTGCTTGTTCTGCGAGGCATGCAGTAATGGAGTATGCAGTGGAAACTCCGCCCACTCTCTGCCCATGTTTTAATTGGCGTGTGTCATTTGTCTTCCGTAAATGCTGCCTTCTGATTGATTATGAGGCTGGTTCGTACCTCCTTATTATGGCCATGTCGTCATTTGCACCCTCCCATGGCCACTGGCCCCTTCACTTCGAGTGTTACACGGTACGTGTTATTTAGACTGTGAGCACTACTTTGTCTGTGCCTTCTCGCCCCCTTCTACCCTGCCCAACTCCCGGTGTCCGTGCTTCGCCCCCCCATTGTCCATGATGTAATGCAGTAGGTCTTGCATAATTGCAAGTCCCAATGCATTGCAAATGCGTTTTTTATTGGCTTATTACTGAACACAGGGATACGAAAACAAAGGAAAACAGTGCTAATGACCAATAAATTTCTTGTAAACCGATTCGGAAATTTACTGCCCAGGGTGGCCTAAATGTTGCTATGCCTGCTTTTGCGGGAGCTCAGAGAGGAGGACGGGTTGTTGTTGGGAGGCTCCAGCTGCGGGTGGGGACACTGTGCTCTAGGCACCTGATGTGTGAGTGAGATGCGCCCTCCTGGATGGGTGGCAGCTTGGGGCACTTCTAAGTGCAGTAGCAGCCGGCGGGAGCGCACCTCAGTTGTCTGCCAGAGCAGGAGAGGACAGTAAGGCGATCTGCGTGTGAACAGCTCCGGCATATGTGTTGTGTGACTGGAATTGACATAAGCACTTCTGGGGGCACTGGGTTGTTGTGGAAATAGTTGCCATTTATGGCAAGGCGTAGAACATTGGTTCAGCAGCAGAGGCTTTTTGGCACTTTAATTCCAGTGCCGAATTGAAATAAATCGCAATGCCCAAATCAAGATACTCTCTAAAAGTTTGTTAAAAAGTATGAGTCGGCAATAGTGCAGCAGCCGGCCCCTGACATTTGCAGTTTTATAACTGAAGGTGGCAGTTAAAGCCTAACTTGTCGCGGTGTACATTTAAAGAATGCACAGTGCACCAGCCGCGGGGAACTGGAGTGAGTGTGTATTTTGTTATAAAGTATCGGGAGATGTGTTTTTGTGCAGGCGCACAAACAGCTGGGACTGAACAACAACTGCAGCCGGCAGCTCTCCTAAAATGAGTCAGCGCTTCTTTTTTAAGTGTCACTCAAAATCATTCAGATAAGGCACCATCTGAAGCGCGATGTCAGACTGTCTGTGATAAGGATCCTGTCACTTTTGTGTCAAGGAGGCTGGCGGGCAGGTAACACCGGCGGAAATAGCGGCTGCCTGCAGCCGGATTGTGGACTATGTCTGGACAGGCTCTGGCACACGGTTGCAGGTAAAGTGCGGATGTGCACAAGGGCACCCTGCAGTGCAGATGGGACCTGGGCATCTAGAGGCTACCAACCCCCAGGACTTTTTTTTATATATGAAAGGTCACTTTAAACTGCCAAGCAGGCAAAGTGCAGGGTTGCAAGAGTGCCCCTGTGCACCCAGGCGCCCTGCTCCCTCAAAGACGTACATATATCCAGAAGGTGGACGTAAACTCATACGCAGGTAAAGGGCCGGGGTGCAAGAGGGCCCCTAGGCATCTAGGTGCCCTGGTCCCTCAGATACTTTGTATACGTTGTCGTGCTGTTAGACTCATGTTTGGGTACAATGCAGGAGTGCAGGGTTGTACCCCCTCAGTTCAGGACTCGGGCATCAGAAGCCAGGGACAGTGTGTTACTCAACCCCAGGTCTTTGCATATCTGGGAGGTGCTCTTTTTTAAGTGCTGTCACTGCTGGGAGCAGGGCAGTTATGCAACTGTGGCGGGAGTTCCCGGGGTCGTGCCCCAAATGTTGGCGGCTCCATGAGTTATTGTGCTCTTAAAGTGCTCTTTGACATGCTTTTGGAATCATGGCATTTCTGGTTGCGGTGTTTATTTCAGGACAGTTTAAGGCTGCAACAGTGCCCCAGGCAGTGTTTCACTTACATGTTTTTTATTGCTATGTTATGCGGGTGTTCATGTCTGAAAAGGAGCGTGCTTTGTAGGGTAGAAGGGAATATGTTCTGCTCTTCAGGGACCTAGCTAGGATCATTTTGGCTGTTTTTATTTTTTTAGAACAGTTGTTTTGAAACAGAGTAACAGAGTGATCAGTACATTATACAAGCTTCCTGTTCCCATAAGTTGCAAATGCATGACTTTACTTATCTCTGACACAATTTGGGCAGAAATCGCCCACTCTTTACAAAGAACATTGCATGTTCATTTCTAAAGAACCCGCCCGCTCAGAAGGGCAATAACACAACCCCCTCCAGACGGTGAGTCGTCCCGCCCGCTCCCTAACGTTGTTACCCAACAACACTGCACGCTTTTACCTTAAATCACCACTTGACTACATTCTTTGGTACCTGAAAAGTCGCAGTTTATTCATCACATAAAATTCTTACAAAATTGTTATGCATTTCCAATGTTCATGGACATACCATATTCAATGTCCGTGCTCTACCTTCGCATCTATTGCTCATTGTAATTCTTTTACTTTGCATTTTTTTGGACCCAGCCTTCTCAATTTCCTGGGAGGGGAGGGCCCCCCTTTTTTGGGCCTCCAAATCATGGGTCTAGGCTTCAACTTGCTACCGATTTGGGAGGGTGTCCGTCTGGACCTTCCCGGGCTGCAAGTGCCGTCCCGCTCGCCCTGTACCCTTTCGTGAGCCCTCCCTTCTCCCAGGGGTCCCTGCCGTGCGGCATCCCAAGGACCTTACTTGAGCATCTACTCTACCTTTCCTGAGGCTGAGTCCTTCCATCTTCCCCCTCGGTACCCCTGTCGTGAGGTATCCCAAGGGTCCTACGGGAGCATCACATCTATTTTCTTATGGCGGCACGCAGCCCCTTTACTCCCTCAGTGCCCCTGCCATGAGGCATCCCAAGGACACTGTGGGAGCCCTCCATCTACCTTATAGTATTTCACTCTTTCTACTAGCTTCCTTGTGTTTGTTCCGCCACGCTTCCTATGGTTTCTCGATCTGAGGGAGCTCCCCCTACTCCTGCCCCCTATTCCGGGCTCTCCCTTTTCCCTAGTTGAATCCCATTTGCTCCAGTATCCCCAAAATGTTCAGCATGAACATGTCCATCCCCACCCCGGTGAGGTGTACCCCGTCTTCCAGGTGGTACCCTGGGGACCTCAAGCTTGCACGCTTTGACCAAGGTGATATTCAGTTTCCTTCTGGATTTCTCCACTGCCCCCCAGTCCACCGCCCCCCGCCAGGCACTCCTCACTATGATCTCAGAGAAGATTACCTCGGCGAGATGGATCAGGCGTGCTAAAGCTGCTAGGCTTTTTCTGCATGTCCTCTAGTAGCGCCCGCCTTCCTACTTTAGCTAAGTCATTTCCCCCCAGGTGAACCACAACCGCGCCTGGCCTATCACTCTGTCTTAGTGCTTCCTGCACCGCGGGTAGCAGTTGGTCCCATGTCATTCCTGGGTGCCCCCACCATTCGATTTCGGTTTGCTGCAGCCATATCCTGCCGAATTTGCGTCTGGCCGCCGCCCACTTCTGTGCCCGCGTCACGTAGGAGTGTCCCATGATCCATACCCTCTTTCGCGGATTTCCAGGACCTGGAAGGGGCGAGAGAATTTGGACTCAGTACGTTGTTGGGCGTATGTAGCGTTTGAATGCGCTGGATGTCCAGCGCCTTATTCCCTTGATCAGTCACTCCTCCAAACCTAGGCCTGCTGCCGTCGTTGCCGCCCCTATTCTGAAAGAATGGGAGACATATGAGTGCGTGGGGAGATGCATTGTCACCAGGTTTTTTCTCATTACTGCAATGAATTGGAAACAGCTGTGGAATGCCCCGTCTCTATGCCTGAACAGTGGCCCCTGTCTCGGTGCCCTGTGCCCTAGGTGCTCCTTTAATAGGCACACCAGGCAGCAGGTCGCATCCTTGATGCAGTGTATCCTGGTCAACTTCCCCTTGCCTGTGTTGTCTGTCTTGGATCGCCGGAGCCGCACAGTCATGTGGCCTTCCCCTAGTTCTACATCTTTTCTGTGGATGCACGTTGCCCCAGGGTCCTTAACTGATGGGGCTACAAGCTCACTGACCCTGTAAGCCCCAAAGAATGTCATCACGAAAGCTGCACGAAAGAGGGCTCTCTCCTGTTTAGAGGAGCACACTTCTGCCAGTTCCCCCAGCATCCCTTGCAGCATGTTAAAGTGTATGGGTCGCCTTGTGTCTTTCTTTGGCTGTTGATAAGAAGTTAGTTGTGCGCGCTACAACATTGAATTTCGAAGAAAGTTCAGTCTTCTATGAGGTTTTTAGTAGTGCTCCTGGGGCGACGTGCCGGTCAAGAACGTCAATAAAATGAGAGAAGCAGCACAACACTATGTGGATGTGTCCCCCTGGGCACTAAGTTGGTCTCCTGATGGAGATCTTTTAATCAAGTTTAGCTGGTTCTTCAAAAGAATTAGTCGGGAGAATGTTACTTCTGGGCGTAAGTTTATTCACTTATCCTTGAAGTTTCAAGTTTTAAACATCTTTTGTATCTCATGCAGTTTTTGTCCTTGTCCAATGCATTTCGGGTTGGAATAACCCTTCGTCAGGGACAAATCTAAAATAAAACAATATAAATGAGGAAACAATGGGTGTCTTTATAGAAATTAATGGGTATTATTATAGAAATTATTCATGGAAAAATAGTGTACTTTCTGAAAGTAAAGACGACGCTCAGTGGCGATGTTAAAGTGAGGGTTGAGCTGTTAGTCGTATGTTTAATAGGAGAGATTATGTGGTTCTTTGCGCCGTTCTATTGGTGCATTGTTAGTTGTGAGTATGCCTTTCAAGTATCATTAGGGAGCGGTAGGGAGCCATTAGTGAGTCAAGTTAAATCGATGATATTAAATGTGTAAGCGGTCGGATGAAGTTGCTTATGATAATAAGCATTTGGGGCCTTATGTAGGTGGGCTTGCATTTACCACTTCATAAATACCGAATCATACCGATTCGGTATTTATGAAGTGGTAAATGCAATGTAGGTAATGAGTCGGTAAATATTACCGATTCGGAAAAATTCGGTAATTACCGAATCGGTATTTACCGATTCGGTAATGAGGCATACCTTCCCATTGATGGGAAGGTATGCCTCATTACCGAATCGGTAAATACCGATTCGGTAATGGGGGAGCACATGCAAGGGTGGCAGGGTGTCACATTGACACCCTGTTGCACCCCTGATTCGGCCATGTGTGCACATGTGGCGCACATACATGCCCTAAGGGCATGTATGTCTGCCACATTGCACACTTAAACGTGCACAAAAATGCTTTTTGTCACCTATTCGTCATTTACCACCAACCTTTAGTTGGTGGTAAATAACGAATCCCCACACCCACCACACACTCCCCCTACATCTCATTTCATGATTCGGTATTTACCGAATCGGTAAACTTACCGAATCGGTAATATTACCGATTCGGTAATTTTACCGATTCGGTATATACCGAATCATGAAATTCTCCCCCTACATCTCAAAAGCCAAAATACCGGTCGGTAACGGTATAGTTACCGAAAATCGGCCGTTACCGACCGGTATTTGGCTTCCTACATGAGGCCCTTGGTGCCTAAATATTAACGCAGCAAACTCGTCTTCTAGAATATGCGTTCTAGAATTCAAATGGATGGACTCTGTGTTACTAGCGCTATTGATTTTTAACGTGCCGAGTTCACGACATGCTTATATTGGCGAGTGTTGTTAGTCAAGGTAACTTGCGCAAACGATTACTTACAAAAACGATCATCGGGGTAATGGATTCACGTTATTGGCGAATGGTTTAAAGTCTGTAACAGAAAATGCATATTGCTTAGTATCCTGGTTTGGATACTCTGTTGAAATATTTGTTGTGGCTGTAAAGTTATAGTGAGTGAGTCACTTACTAGTTCTTAGGTGTGCATCCGAGTATCAATCAATCAATCAATCAATCAAAGCATTTGTATAGCGCGCTACTCACCCGTAGGGTCTCAAGGCGCTGGGGGAGGGGGTCCGCTACTGCTCGAACAGCCAGGTCTTGAGTTGCTTCCTGAAGGAGAGGTGGTATTGGGTCAGGCGGAGGTGGATGGGGAGGGAGTTCCACGTCTTGGCAGCCAGGTAGGAGAAGGATCTTCCTCCCGTTGTGACCCTTCGGATGCGGGGAACGGCAGCGAGAGCGTGGCTGGTCGATCGTAGCTGGCGGGTGGGTGTGTAGAAGGTCAGACGGTCGTTGAGGTATCTTGGGCCTTGTTTGTGGAGCGCTTTGTGTGCGTGGGTGAGGAGTTGGAACGTGATTCTCTTGCTGACGGGGAGCCAGTGCAGGTTTCTCAGGTGTTCGGAGATGTGGCTGTGTCGGGGGATGTCCAGGATGAGGCGTGCTGAGGCGTTCTGGATGCGCTGGAGTCTCTTCTGGAGTTTGGCTGTCGTTCCGGCGTAGAGGGTGTTGCCGTAGTCCAGTCGGCTGGTGACGAGTGCCTGGGTGATCGTCTTCCTGGTTTCGGTGGGGATCCACCAGAAGATCTTACGTAGCATGCGGAGGATGTTAAAGCATGACGAGGAGACGGCATTGACTTGTCTGGTCATGGAGAGGGAGGAGTCCAGGATGAAGCCCAGGTTGCGTGCGTGGTCTGTGGGCTTGGTGCGCTGCCCAGGGCAGGGGGCCACCAGGAGTAGTCCCAGGCGGAGGGTGAGGATCCCAGGATGAGGACTTCCGTCTTATCTGAGTTCAGTTTCAGGCGGCTGTTCATCATCCACTTGGCTACGTCTTTCATCCCTTCGTGTAGGTTAGTTCTGGCGGTGGTGGGGTCGTTGGTGAGGGAGAGGATCAGCTGGGTGTCGTCGGCGTAGGAGATGATGTTGAGGTTGTGTTGGCGTGCGATGGCCGCAAGGGGGCTCATGTAGATGTTGAACAGCGTGGGGCTGAGGGATGACCCTTGGGGTACGCCGCAGATGACTTCGGTGGCCTCGGATCTGAACGGAGGGAGGCGGACTCTCTGGGTTCTTCCGGCGAGGAAGGAGATGATCCACTCCAGTGCCTTCTCTTGGATTCCGATGTTGCTGAGGCGTTGTACTAGGGTGCGGTGGCAGACCATGTCGAACGCCGCGGAGAGATCCAGGAGGATGAGGGCCGCTGTTTCTCCGTTGTCGAGCAGGGATACGATGTCGTCGGTGGCTGCGATGAGGGCGGTCTCGGTGCTGTGGTTGGCCCGGAAGCCAGACTGTGAGTGGTCGAGGGATCCATTCGTCTCGAGGAAGGCGGCCAGCTGTCTGTTGACGGTCTTCTCGATGACTTTGGCAGGAAAAGGAAGGAGTGAGATGGGCCGGTAGGTTTTGAGTTCGGTGGGGTCCGCTGATGGTTTCTTCAGTAGGGCGCTGAGTTCGGCGTGCTTCCAGCTCTCGGGGAAGGTGGCGGTGTTGAAGGAGGCGTTGATGATGTCCCGCAGGTGGGGTGCGATGATGGCATCGGCCTTGTTGAAGACGTGGTGAGGGCAGGGGTCGGTTGGTGATCCGGAGTGGATGGAGTTCATCGTGCGGATGGTGTCTTCGGTGTTGACCGGGGTCCAGGCTCGGATGGTGGTGGTAGGGTGTGTCGGTGCGGTCGTAGGGGGTGTTGGCTGTGTGCTGAAACTGTTGTGCATGTCTGCGATCTTGCTGTGGAAGAACGAGGCGAGTGAGTTGCAGATGTCTTGCGAGGGGGTGATGTCGTTGTCTTCGGCACTGGGGTTCGAGAGCTCTTTGACGATGTTGAAGAGTTCCTTGCAGTTGTGGGCGTTGTTGGCTAGTCGTTCCTTGAATGCGGTTTTCTTGGTGGTGCGGATCAGCTGGCGGTGTTTTCGAGTGGCGGGCTTGAGGGTAGTCATGTTGTCTGTAGTAGGGTCTCTGCGCCAGGCTCTCTCTAGGGCTCGGCAGTTCTTCTTGGAGCTCTTGAGTTCGTCGGTAAACCAGGACGCTTTCTTGGTGCCGGGTCCGGCGGGGGGGTCTTCAGTGGGGCGAGGTCGTCTGCGCATTTGCTGATCCACCTCGTGAGGTTGTTGGCGGCTTGGTCGGGGTTCGTTGAGCTGGCTGGAGGGTTCTGGTTCAAGGATGTGGCGAGCTGGTCGGCTGTGATCTTGTTCCAGCTTCTGCGGGGGACCTGTTGTGGGCGGTGGTGGATCGTGGTCCTTCTGAAGCTGAAGTGGACGCAGCTGTGATCCGTCCAGTGGAGTCCGGTAGCGTGGCTGAAGGAGACGTCCTTGCTGGAGGAGAAGACGGGGTCAAGAGTGTGGCCGGCGTAGTGGGTGGGGGTGGTCACCAGTTGCTTGAGTCCGAGGTTGGCGAGGTTGTCCATCAGGGTGGTGGTGTTGTGGTCATTGTTGTTCTCCAGGTGGAAGTTGAGGTCCCCGAGGAGGATGTAGTCAGCGGAGGGGAGGGCGTGCGGGCTGATGAAATCGGCGATGTCTTCGCTGAATTGTGTGCGTGTTCCCGGGGGTCTGTAGATGAGGGTGCCTCTGAGGGTGGTCTTGTGGTCGGTGTGTATCTGGAAGTGCAGGTGTTCTGCCGCTGTGAGGGTGTCGTCGGAGTTGGTCGTGATGCGGATGGTGTTCTTGTGGACGATGGCGATGCCTCCTCCTATCTGGTTGGCGCGGTCCTTCCGGGTGATCTTGTATCCGTCCGGGATAGCCATGGCGATGTCCGGCGCTGAGGAGGCGTTCATCCATGTTTCCGTGAGGAAGGCGACGTCTGGAGATGTGGTGTCGAGGAGGTTCCAGAGTTCCATGGCGTGCCTGTGGATGAAGCGGGTGTTGAGCAGGATGCACTTCAGGTGGTTGCTGCTGGTGCTCGTCTTGGCGGATGCGGTGCAGGTCCGGATGAAGGAGAACTTGCAGGATTGGCAGGTGAAGGGTCCGTGGGTGCGTCCTGGGGTGGCTCGGTGGCAGCCGGGGGTCCGGCCGGTGTTGAGTGCTGGGTGCGGTCCAGGCACGGACGGGTGCTGACGGGCTTGCCTTTGACTCGCCTTCGGCGCGCCCGCTGCGCGTGAATGCTGTGCGTACGCGTGGACTCCGCCATAAATGGCGTAGGGGGGGCTGAGTGGGAGGGAGGAGCAGCTGGGAGGCGGGAGCGGGGAGGGGAGGGGATCAGGTAGAGAAGGCAAGAGGGGGGCGGGGCCGCAGGGGAGCAGCGGCAGGGAGCGGGGAGGGCGGGAAGACGGCGAAAGGTGGCGAAGCGGCAAGCACAGGTAGCGGGCAGAGAAGGGCAAGAAGACGGCGAAGGTGAACAAGAGCAGGAACTAGGGAAGCGGCAGGCACAGGTAGCGGGCAGAGAAGGGCGAGGTGACGGCGAAGGTGAACAGGAGCAGGAACCACAGGAGCAGCAAGCACAGGTAGCGGACAGAAACGGCAGGCAGGGACACCGGGCACCCTCAAGGAGAGCTGCGCGGCGGGTGGAGCGACCGTCACCGACCAGAGTCAGGTCAGGTCACCAAACAAAGAGTATCGGCTTTCCTGGTGTATCGGTCAAAGTTGGTACATTGGTGACGTACTCGTTAAATAATGGACTATTACGTTTGTTAACTTGCGTGAGTGAAAAGTGAAACGCTGCCCGATACGTGGTTCGTGGGTTGTCTGGCGGCCATGTTGGGTGAATTAATACGCTTGTAATGTGAAAGTTTAAAAAACGGACACTAAAGATTGTAGAACCGCTTGGGTAGAAGGTGGAACGCTAACAAATGCGCTAGCCATGGATAATCTAACGGCCATATTGAGTAGCAAAATCGGCAGACAGAATGAACGTGCAATAGTTTGCTGGTTAAAAATGGACTAAAACATAGCTGAAATGATCATGAAGACAATCAACAAGAAATAATCAAAAATATGCAAGATACAATGAAAGTAATGAGAAATGATCAAAATAAACATTAATGGAAACATTAAAAGAGAACAGTCAGAAGATTTAGAGAAAACACAATAGAGTTAGAGAAAACATAATCTGTGCTGTTTCTGTGAATCAAGAGTATCAACAAGTTGCAGATTATGTGGCTGTTATTATAAGTAGCATTGATATTCCATGCGGTCATTGAGACCATGTGGTTTTAGTGAGTCCATTCTTTTTATCCAATAGTTTTTTCGTTGAAGGAGATATTTATTATTGTCTCTGCCTTCTCTTTTTGTCACCGTTTCCAGAATCAAAAATTTGAGTTGGCTGATGTTGTGGTGATGTTCCTGAAAATGGATAGCGATGGTAGACTTAATATTGCACGTTCAGATATTGGATTTATGTTCATTAATTCTGATTTTTCGTTCTGTTTTTCCAATGTAAACTTGGCCACCCGGGCATTTCAATAGATATATCACATTAGCTGTATCACATGTTGCTGTAACATGCAGTTTGATTTGGTATCCTTTGCGTGGGTGTGTGATGGTCGGGCCTTGGATGATCTTATGACAGTTATTGCAGTTATAGCATGGTGATGTTCCTTTGAATGTTTTATTGGTCGTTTCATGCTTGCTTTGTAAAAGTTCACCCAAATTTTTGCTTCTCGTGTATGCAAAGATCGGAAGTTCATTGAACAAGTTGTTAAAATCCTGTTCTTGAGTTAAGATGGACCAGTGTCTTTTAATAATGTTTTTAAAGGTGTTACTAGCTGTTGAATATTTGGATACTAAGACATTACGTGGGTTGGTCTTAGGTGTGGACCTTGTTAGAAGGTCATTGCGTGATTTTTGTTGACTGCGCTGAATTGCTTGGTCTAAGATTCTAATGGGGTATCATCTTTGTTTGAAGCAGAGAGCCATTTCTTGTATCCTTCAGTTATAAGCACTGAACTTGTGCTGAGAAGTGTGGGTTTCCCTTTAAACTTCAAAAGTGTAGGTTTCCAGTACTTGTGAATTCCTGCCCAAGTCAAACACTGTCATGACTGGGTGCTCCAAGGGACTGCCTGACACAACGCCCTGGGATTTGATTTAAAGCTTGATATCCGGAAACTGTAGACTTGCTGGAGTTCAATCGACTTTAAAAGGTGTATTCCAGAGACAATCGCCCATCGCGTAACCCCAATAATATCGCCCAATTTTATGAGCAAAAATTTTCACCCCGACCTACAGAATTTAAAAAAACAATTGCCTACGCTGTGCATTCTACTCCCTCCATCTTCAATGCAAACAAAATTTACTGGAAAACTATTTTGAAATGGAGAGATCAAAAGTCTTTGTGGCCGTACTTCCAAGTGCCTAGTTATACACCTGGGCCATAAAAAGAATGTGCAACACCAGCAGGTTGGAGCGTGACCCAAGGGACCCGTAGATGCGGGGCAATTGGAACTGGCAGATTGCATTACCTTTCCCTGGAACGGGGGTGGAGGAGGTGGGGTGACACACGCCCCAGCCTGGGGCACACACCTCTCCCATCTGTCATCCTGCCTCCCAGGGCCTCGGCAGCTAGCCCTCTTCACATGATTGTAAGCTCATCCCGCTGCTCCTGCCTGTGACAGGTCATTGTTTGACACCCCTTCCCTTCAACACCCCATCCCCATTGTCGCAAAGACGTGGCTGCAGGGAGTCCCTCCCCTTCTCACCGCTGCCAGCAGCAGCTCCCAAGAGCCGTGTAGGTTGTTTTCTGACGTTTGGAAGAGTTGTTGTCATGACACCATGCCTGAGTCATCGGTTTTCAAGTCACAACACGGTGCACTCTGGAACTTGTAGCATTTGGTTGCTTCACTTAAACCAGCTAGACAAAGTGACATGTGAACAGTGATTTGAGAAACAAGAGCCCACTACTGCACTTCATTGCACATCCTACGTGGGCATTTGCTAAGTTTGTGGGGCTTGCAAGTGTGTTCTGTGGGTACTCAAACACACAAGGTAAGGAGTCACTTGTGTCCTTCCCTGGCTAGTCTGTGTAATGGCAGGGGTGTCCGACGTCCTCGTAAGAGCTCTCTTTACCGGTTTGTTGACTCAACAAGTGAAAAACCCAGGGAAGGGCACAGCCTGGGGCAGAATCACCTAGGGCTCAGGTAGGATGCCCTCCACAGGACTGGTCCCAGCAAAGGGGGTGGGGTGAGGGGTACAGTAGCTAGACTGCTATTTGGTGAATCACAAGACCTGGACTCAAATCTCAACTTCCCCATTCCACATGACCAAACTGTGTGCTCTTGGGCATGTCATTTTAACTCCTCGTTTCTCGTGTCCATGATCGGCTAAGGAAGCGGCTCTTAGATACAGAATATGCATAGGTATCCAGAGCAATAAAAAGTGTCACATTTCCATTTATTAAGTGAAACGGCGATAACTCCAGTCCTTACTTCACTGCATCAAGGGTGTGAGAAAACCCAGGAACACGTTTATTCACTCTAGAGAATAGGGTGACGCAGGATTCAATTCTGGCAAAGCCAACTCAGGCTTTCAGCCTCCTGGGGCAGCTGTAACTGGCACTGCTGAAGGGGGCATATGCAACACCTTTTATTCACAGCACCATACAATGATAAGTATACAAAATGGTGTCCGCAAACAATATGCACAACACTCTCGGACAGTAAGCGTCTTAAATGCCCCTGAAAGGGATTTAATACTGGGTTGGTGGGATTAAACGTTTCACCCAGGGTCAGATTGGTAAAGCGGGCACTCAGGCAATGGCCGAGGGGCCGGTATCCGAGTTCATGATGTGGGCTCTTTTTTTGAGCAGCCCAGGGGGCCGATTTGGGTGGTGTCTGTCTGTCTGGTCTGGCCCGTTAATGTATGCGTATTGAGCCGGGTGGGGGGCCTGATCAGAAGTGGCCTCACTTGTTTTCACGTGTGTTTCACCAGCGTGAACTAATCCGTGCATTTATTTTTATCTAAGTAAAGTTAAGAAAACATGCCTCTGTCGGAGACCCCTCTCCCCCACTTATTTTTTATAAAACTTTCCCTAAGCAGTGTTTTGCAGAAAGGCAATATGCAAACATGGGCCACTTTTTTTTTGAGTGCCAGGGCCAATTTGTAATCCCAATCCAACCCTACATTTGATTCACTCCCACACTGTTCAGCAGGCACATTTTGAGTGAGAACGATGGGAACAGGGCCGACTTTAGCGCTGGTGGCGCCCAGTGCGACAGTAATATTTGGCGCCCCCACATCCCATTACTACCTCCTTGAATTCTCTCACTATCACTGGCCAAATGTTCCCCTCATTTCTCCAATCGTACGTTATTTCTAAACACAGCGCTCCCCCCTGAGGTCGGCGCCCCTGCACAGGTCAGCGCCCAGAGCGGCCGCATCTGTCGCACTGCCCTAAAGCCGGCCCTGGATGGGAAAATTAACATTGTGTTTTGTACTAGACATTTGGAAGCACATTTCCTGATGTTGTCCTCCGAGTGCTTCCAGTGCATTTAAATGGACATTTCAGAATGGGCCAGTGTCACATTGTGGGCACAGCCAGGCCAGAGGGTCCAAGGCTGGTAACTTGATGGCATACATTTAGGACATTGGTTGCTATGACTCGTCTTTTGTGATGGGACTGTGAAAGATTGTTCTATGGAGAGTCACTGCAGCGAGCCAGTGTGGGCACAAGGGCTCTCTCTGACAGGATGCTATGCATTCTGTGCGCTCGTTTATGGCTTGTGTGTGTACGGTTTGCTTCCCAGCGTGGGTGGGAGTGGGGAGGCAGGGCTGGCATCTTTCTACTGTTTTCTTTTCTCCCCCCCACCCCCTCCCCCCACGCTTCCTCAGGGTTGGCTAGTCATGTGTAGAATGTGTCAGCCCTGGTTAGCGCTAAGGGTGCCCAGGCAGAATGCAACGAGCCACTGCGAGTTTATTTGTCTCCAGGAACCATTCTAATGATTCGAGGCAGTGGTAGCGTCACCTGTCACTTTACAGCGCCAGGAGACGCCAGCGCTCAGAGAGCAAGAGCTATGTAAATCATGTTATTGCCTGGTCGCTGACCGATTTCTGAACGTCTAACCCAACATTGCAAATACATCATTTCTGGCCTATTCTCCTTTATTTGTGCACTAAGTTACATTTGGTTTAAAAGTTTGAATTTGATGTTCTCCCACAGACGAATGTGTTGAGTTGCATGCAGTTTACTTAGTCGGTTGCGCTCTGGCTATAGAGGGGTATGCGTGTGTCCAGTGGGTGAAGTTAGCGAATTAAGACACACAGACACCAGAAACAGTAACATTTTTGGTGGAGATTACAAGTTGTTTCGTTTTGTCGGAAGCAGCACACGCAGTCCTCAATCAGGGAGGATTTAAGTGAATGCTGATTAATACAAATAATATGAAAGACCTTTACAAAACAATGTATGTAAAAAGAATTTAAATTCATCTACGCACTCATTTTAACATCACTAGTAACACCTTAGAAGAAACATGGAAAGAAGACATTTGGCCAAAGGCCAGGTGAGCGGACCTGCGAATGCACACATGTGCCCAGAGTGTCGATCTAGTTGACAGAGGTGCACTGTGTGAGCCGGTTCATTAATCCATTCATTCATTAGCTTTACAAACACTTGGGGGCATATCAACAACAACCGGCGATAATTATCGCTCAGCGCTCTTAGCGTGAGGATAATTATCGCCGGCTAGCATGAATTTTTATCGCTGAGATAGCGTGCTATTAGCAACGCTTATCTCAATAGCGATAAAAATCTACACGCTAACAGGCTAACGTGAGATTATCGCTGGAAACCCAGCGATAATCACGTTACCTTGTTGATAGGGACAGGCAAACTTAGCCATGATATCCTCCTTCCATAGGATATCATGGCTAAATCTGAAAATTAGCAGACGTAAAAAAGCAGCGTTAACCACGGTTAGCGCTGCTTTTTTTGTCTCTAACAGGGTTAGCGACATTCTTGATAATAGGAGAAATGTCTCTTAGCGACATTTCTCCTATTATTTTACTCTGGAACGCCCCCTTTGCATCTCATTAGAGATGCAAGGGGAAGCGTAAAGTAAAAGGGTGCTAACATGCAAATTTGCGTGTTAGCACCCTGTTGTTGATAGGGCGCTAGTTTTATCTCTGCTTTTTTGGCTTTTAAAGCCAAAAAAGCAGAGATAAAGCTCTTGTTGATATACCCCTTGGTTGTACACTGGACCGCAAAAGTTAAGTACAGAATCAACAGGGAGCTATGCAAACGATACATGCTAACATTTGGAATCGCTTACGGCAAGGTTAGGGGGGGGCGGGGATGTGCAGGGGGTCTATTTTCTCCATATACTTGCAAAGTCGAGGAAAACAAACGTTTTTTGACGTAGACAAAGGTCTGCGGATCAACGAAAGCTGTTTTATTTTTATCTCATACTGTCACAGATTTATAACGGAAAAAACCCCAACTCCAAATAGCAAACGTGGCACAGCTTAAAAGCACTCCTCGGACAAACAACTTAAACAAGAGAGAAGTCCGTTTCCTAAAAAGAGAGCGCTGTATGCTCTGGTATGCTCCACATGAAGAATAAAGCGCTACACAAGTTTACTTAAAAGTGAATTAATGCATGCAGAAAAAACAGTCGCTGGCATCTAAGGACCTACGGAGGGAACCAGAGGGACACATGCCAGCATATATATATATATATGCTAGAGCAGGCAGGAAAAACATCCCAGCAGTTTACAGAGATAGAGCAGGCAGGAAAACCCACCTTTAGTGCATATGTATAGAGCAGGAAGCCACACATCCCAGAAGTTCACAGAGACAGAGCTGGGAGGCACACATCCCAGCAGTTTTTAGTGAAAGCCCAAGCAGGCAAACATTGCAGCAGTTCACCGAGACTGAGCAGGGTGGCGCGCATCATAGCAGTTTGTAGTGATAGAGCAGCCAGCCACAGATTCTAGCAGTTAAGAAACAGAGCTGGCAGACACACAACCCAGCAGTTCAGAGATACAGGAGGCAGACAGACAACCAAGCATTTCAGAAACAGAACACGCCTCCCAGTAGGTCGCAGAGATGGACAGACAGGGAGACATGCCAGTAGCTCACAGAGGTAGAGCAGACAGCCACATTTCCCAGCATTTCTGAGATAAAGCATCATTACCTCTCATGCATGAGCATCTATGAATAACATATGATCAGGCTCACTCAAGGGTTTATCCTTTATGTGTCAGGACGAGGTTTGCTGCACAATTCCATGACATCTAGACAGTCATGTTCACTTTAATCACAGTTGTCATCACCATTTACAGGCAATACCATTGAAGAGTTTAACACTGTGCATCGTTTTAAGACAACACTTGCCGAGGATAGAATGGCCAGCTCATATCATGTTAACCTATTATGGGCCATGTATTAAGTCTCTGTTCTGGTTAACAGCTCCTCTAAGTGAGGGACCATGACAGTTAATAGGTATCTCATCACTATAGTCTCACTCTTTTCCAGACTAGTACATAGCGCTGCCACTGCTTTAAGCCAGTCTGGAAGTCCTGTTACTACAGGGTCAAGGGTGGTAGAAAAGTAAGCAACAGGCTTTTGAGATCCTCATGTGTTTGAGTCAAAATTGAGAGAGGACGTCCATCTCTTGCACTGCAAAACAGTGTGAATTCTTTTGTACAATCTGGTGTCCCTAGTGCTGGGACGTGACACCATTTTTCCTTCGCCTCTAGGAATGCTTTTGTGCATTCACTATCCCAAGGAATCGGATCAGACACATCTCTGTGTTTCAGCTTCAGTAGAGGCTTTACCACAAAGAAAACGTTTAGTATCCGCTGTCTACAGTAGCCAACCATTTCCAAAAACATCCTGATTTCTCGGTGAGTTCATGGTGGGTTCATCTGCAAAATAGCTTCTACTCTTTTTGGTGACACTTTCCTAGCTCCATTCACAATAATGTGTTCCAGATATTGAACTTCTTTTTGACAGTACTACAGTTTTCCTGGAGACACTTTGTGTCTATTCTCAGTCTGGTATACCTCTATGACTGCGCCAAGTATTCAATCTTCTGTCTCTTAAGGCACAATCATTGAGAATTCTCTGAACAGGAGCATCAGTTTTGAATAACAGTAATTGTTGCAAGGTATTCGGATTTGCGTTCTGAAATTATGGCATGACATTCCGAAATTGATGCATGTTAATTTTTGCCATTTTGTTTAAATTTAATCTGGTATTCCTCATCTGTGTAGGTGCTATTGACATCACTGGGACTTGTCCCTGCACTAACATTTGCATTCTCTGTGCAGGCACATTCTGCATTTACATACCTTACGGCATTTGCACATTTCCTCCTACATTTTCAGGATTATATTGACATTCCCTCATCCAATGTCCAATTCTATGACAGATGTGACAAGCTGTAATCTTTTGCATAGCAGCAATATCTGATCGATATCCTGTAACCACAGGAATACCTCTACCTCTTCCCTGTGATATTGGCATTCCTCCTTGGCTTTTCTGAAAACCTGATTCTGGCATCATAATTCCCTGCATGCTCCCTTGGTTCCCTATAAGAGTAGTGTTCTGAAAACCTCTCTGAGCCAGCTTTGTCTGAGCCAACATGAATTTCTCTTTTATCTTCTTATGCTTCTTGTCTAACTCATCGCTACAATATTAAGCATATCTCAGGATTTTGTCGAGTGACTTATTTTGCCAACAGGTCACACTTTGGGTTATGTGCGAACAGATCTCTGGCTTTAGTCGTAATACAAACTTGGACACAAAAATCTGTATATCCTTTTCCTCAGGAAATTAACACCCATTGTGCTCTTGGAAAACCTGCAACAATCTTGCATAATACTCATGTAGGTCTCCTTTGGCTTCTGAGTAGTTCCTATAATTTTTAGCCAATCCATTTCTTTCAGAGCCACTCTGCCCTTCAAGAAAGTAATAACTGCTTAATACTTCCCCATCACCATAGGAGATGCCGCATTTGTTCCAGCCACTGTTGCTGGTTCCTCTCTAGGCAATTACACTGCAGTTTTACATTCAGCCCATAAACCTGCTGACACTACGTCAAAAAACGTATTCAAATCAGCCCAAAGTACATTTAAAATCCTTATGAACCTTTTTCACTTGTGCATACGACTGCACTGGCTTGTCTCTCAATTTAGGAAAATTGTTCAGGGATGCTGCCTAATCACCACGACTCCAAGTAACATGTAAAAATGTTCCTCCTGCTATTTCTCTAAGTGGAAAAGATATTTCTTCTCCCTCACTTCCTTCATTGTGCTTCCCTGCATACAACACCTGCTTCCCTTTTTTTCTTCTCATGCTTCTTAGCCCATTTGATTTCTAATTTTTCAATCTTGGCCAACCTGTGAATGCACATGACCAATTCTATAATATGCAATCACAGTCCTGTAATACTCATATTTTCAAGTGCCCAATCATCCAATTGGACCCCAAAATTTCTTTGTAGATGTACATTTTTCATAAGTTCTTTCTCATATTTTGAGCAAGTTAAGTCAATTTGTCATGAGTTAAAACAGCTCTTCTCATAATATACTTGCACAAGTACATTAACTTTTCCTTTGACACTGTTCTATGAGTTAGAACTCAATTATGAGATATTTAAAAGCTTTTCTTTTTCACTCTCTTACCTCTCAGGTGTTCTCACATTCCCTGCCTGACTATGTCCTGTTGCTTCATCAAATCACACAGGTATATATCCTTCCTCAATCACAACTATTTCTTCCAATGAGATCGGGGCTATAAGTACTAGCATCCCTCCAACTATAAGTGCTTGCACTGTTAATAGTGACTTCTAGGCAACTATTTGTAAGTTCTGGGAAGTTGGAACAAATCCTGAAGTGGATACTCCTCAGGTAACTTGAGTCTCAGGTCTTGTTTCTATGAGGAGAGGAGCACTGGCTATAACCCGGGGTTGAAGATGTCGCATTATCAACAGGTACTGAGACTACACCGGTCACTGCAGCTGTGGAAGTCACTGTTGGAACAGCAACTTGTGGTCAAGCTACTGCTAGTGAGGCAATGTGCAATATCTGCAGGGCTGTTCTATTTGATGTGTGCTTTGCTCTACTGGAGGAGTTGGCACTAGTGAACTAGTGCTAGCACTTGGTCCATTCAGCTCTTCTAGGGTTGCATGTGGTGGGGCTCTCGAGGTCAACATTTGTTCCAATATTTGATCTCCTGAATTAGTCTCTGACTCGTCCCCTTCCTTCTTAATGGAATATTTGCCTTTTCCCTCTTAGCCGTCTGTGAAGTAAGTACTGGATATAATCTAGTCCCTTCTATGTTAGCTTTTCTCCATCTACACTGTTCTTCATCCCATTGGGCATTCATGTGATTCTTCACTGCAATATTAGACCTCCCTTGGTATGTTCCCTCCTCCTTTTCCCTGGCCACTCTCTCCCATGCATTAAATGCTGCATACTGAAGGGCTCTTGGTGGTGGCTTAGTTTCATATAACTTTCCCTTCAAATGATCAAGAATCCTGATGTTAAATTTCCCATATTTAGGAAAACTAAAAGCACCCTCCTTCTCAGTAATACTACTCCAGTGATGAAGCAAAGGACATGTATTAAATCCATAGTCAGTAGTCATAATGTATGCAGGCGTACCCTCAGGAGGTGCCTCTTCTCCTTTGTGCACTGGAATAGTATCAACCCTCTCACCAATTTTTTAAATCTTTAAAACATTTCATAATGACAATTTAATTTGAAGCAACACAATCTAACTGAATGTTATGATTATGATCCGTATACGCACATTTTCCACTAAAACAAATAAATTCCAGTTGTTGTTTTCACATTCTTTTGATAACAAATCCAAATTCAAGTTTCACCTTTAGCAATCTAATCTTAGTGCACCACTACTGTGTCACCAACCAATCAGAGCGTGAAAGCACACCAATCAACCAATCCATTGCGAAACACTGTGACGCACATCCTCACTCCTTACAGCAGCTCACCCTCCCTTACAATCTTCTACACACCTACACAATTAATTTTAATCGACTCTTTAAACACTTTGTCTGCTTTACTAAAGAAAAGAAGTTTCCATTCATTCAAGAATCTATTCAGCTTTCGCCAGTAAAAGCACAACCAGCGTGAGATCACCCAAATCAATGCAGTGACCCCCAATTGCGCAATTAGGTTCAATGAACACTGATCAATATTAATCAATCTCAACAACTTAATAGCACTATGTTACCAGTGTTGGTTATGGTACCTCACACACCATACCTCAAAATATCTGCAAACAAGTTCTCAATTATTATTTTATTCTGGGATCTTTTGACTATGATGATTCTGAAATCTTCAAACACCTCTTTAACCTCTTGTTATAACTATATTTTCTCACCCACTCATTCTAAAACAACATTCATTCAAACCAAGGAAATAACACATTCGTAGCCACAACATATCTTCCCTATTAGCACTCACACCTTCAAACTGCAACCACCTTCGCGTACCGTTTTACCGGATCTTCAAGTTCTGGACATTGGATTGAGGAATTGGTAATTTTATAATTATTTCTGGGAACTATGTTATAGTTCCATTAAGGCTGTATGACCTATCCTCTGCTACCAGGTTTGTGAGCACAGAAATCTTATAAATATTTCTGTAAATAATGTCACTTAACAGGCCTGCAAGTCTCACGCCTTCCTAAGTCGATGAACCTTTGCCACTGTGTTAGAATGGAGCATTTTCACAACAATCACATCATCTATTGCATTTGATGTTCAGCCTATAAATAGAGGGTTGGTGAAGTTTTAATGGTTCTATTTTCTTATTAAGAGATTAGTCAATATTTTTGTTTCTTTTAATCAAGCTTGTCAGATCAGATCAATTACAGGAATAATCAAAAGCGATTGGTTAGGACAGGCATAGAAAATAACAGTGCGTTCAATTCAGAATATAGCTCCTATTCTAATCGAAAAGACCTATCCTATCCTATCCTATCCTAACAAGTACCCATAAAGAGTTCCTTCTGGAAAAGAGAAAGTAGAATTTTGAAGCAAACTCAAATAACTAAGAAAAAGGATCAAATGTCCCATAAAGGGTAGTTCTAGGGATTCAGAGTACTCAGGACAGTTGCAGTAGCAAATGTCTAAATGAACGAGAGGGTGGGAGATTTCACAGCAGTAGCTATGATCAGCATAAAGACAGAAAGTTGCCTCAATCTGTTTAAGGAGAAGTCAAAGAAAACCACAGTCAGCAATAGTTTATGGTAACTCAAGCTAGCACAACAAAGTGTTAAGGGGCATGGCAGGGTAGGAGTGCATAGAACGCTTTGGCTCTCTAGCTAGGAGCATGTACTAAACCGAAAGGCCCCTAAACATATTGCAAAGTCAGGTGAATATGTCATGAGCATCCAATGGAGGAAGATCTTCTGATGGTCTGTTGTCTTCGTCCTTGATTCCCACAGTAAATGTACATGTTGACATGAAGTTTTTCAGTGGTGGCTACAACACATTACAAAAAGTTACATCTACAAAGGATCACATGGGAATCTTTTGCAAGCCTACCCTATTAGGTGTATGGTGTCCCATTGTGTAACAATGAACTGCTCTATGGAATTAAACGTTTGAATTCTGGTATGTCCTGGTTAAATCACAAAATGCAAGCATCTAGCTTTTTCTTTTTATTAATACGCTAGTTCATTATGAATATGTGGCAAAGAAAACAATCTAAATACAATGAAGTCATAGTGCGTGAGAAGTAAAGAAATACATTTTACATGAAACAGCACATTTCATAAAAAGGTCAGGCTCTATAATTAATTTATAACACAAAATTACTAATTACTGAAGGCATTTATTTTTCTTAAAGGGACAGAGAAAAATAAAAGAATAGTGTAGCCTAGCAGTTGGAGAACAATAGTAATGAAAGCTTTCTGAAAATGTAAACAGCATTTCTATTTTTACATGTATTTCTATGTTACCGTTTTTAACACATTTCTATATTATTATGGGGTACATTTTTCAAAACACATTTCAGCTTCCTCAGGCTAAATTGCTTTCCCCAAGAATCAATCCTCATAGCTAAAAGTTTCACAAAAATGTGTGTAGTTGGGACACTCACTTATAAAGCTGGGACTTCTTACAAACAAGTTGTGAACAGTATTAGACCAAGATGTGATATTTCTTATAAATTAAGCCATTGGCTTACACTGCTAACATTTCAATGCTTTGAAATGAATATTTTGTAAAACATGTTTTCATTAATTTCCTAAAACGGGCATCTAAATAATGTAACCTTGAAGTGATAAATCCACCCTTCTAAATGTATAAACGTTATTTACAACGTTCTTCTATGTGCAAAAAAAGCTCTTAGAATTGCTGGTAGATGAGAATGGGGTGAGTGATGAGGACCATTATGCGTCTTCCCTAGCTTCTTGTTTCCTGTTGACTTCGCTTCCTCCCCGCACATGAGCAACCAGTTATGGTGCCACGCTCTACATGCACGGATGTTTGCTCCAGTTTTGGAGCTTTGAATTAAGGGGCTAGGACAGCGCCTTTAAAGCTGCATATTTATTCTATGGCTTTGATATTGATTCTGCTGTGTTTGACTTGGCATATCATGAAGGGTGCTGGGACGCGTGTTGAGAACTTACTGTAACTGTGCCATGCTGTTGGGGTGGGTTTGTGAGGTGGCTTCAGTGCCAGAGAAAGAGTTCATGGTGCTCACTGAGGAGAGCCTCATTTTTGAATGGTTTTCCCGAGCAGGGGAGATTCCTATCAGGACCAGGGAGTCTCAAAATGTATTCTATAGTTCTTGGATTCGTCTTTGAGCCACTGACTTTTACTTTGTAGTGAATCTGAAAATTGGCTTCTCTCACAGCCAATCATTAAAACAAAGTCACGGGTGTCATGTGGTTTGTCGTGTGGTGGAAAGGCACAAACCGAGTCAATAAAATCACTCAAATCAGTGAGAGCAGGCAGAAGCAAAGAAACCACTATAAAAGCGGGTTGAACTCTACAGAGAGGAAGATTAAAAATGTGCAATGTTGTAAACTGTTGGTACAGTCTTTGATGGTTATAAAAAGCTCCTCTGTCCCTTACACATTGTATGAACAAAGTAATATTGGGCTGTGCAAGGGGGGGTATGTTGATTTGTGTTCGTAACAAAAGTATATCTGACTTGTAAAAAATTGGGTGACTGGTTGAGTGGGGGGGTGAAACCCTCCTCAAGCAGCAACCACAATTCTACTCAGGGTGAAGTCACAAGCAATCTAAATCAAACTTTGCTCAACCCTCAGGTAGTTTGGCACAGAGAAGTCAGGCTTAACTTAGAGGCACTGTGTAAAGCATTTGTGCAACATTTCAAACAGTAACAAAGTGAAAACACACCACAAAAGGAGCCCACAACAGAGTTATAACAATAAGTGATTTTATGTATAGCTAAAACAAGACCAGACAACAAAAATTCAATTAATAGAACTGGAGATATTACATTTTAACAATTTCAGTGAAAATAGTGCCAAACGGTGTAAAGTGCCAGCCTTGGATAACTGGTTGCACAGGACCAGGACGAAGTCACAAGTTCAGACTGACCGCAATGGATACCGGGCCTGCTACAGGGACCCAGGTAGGCCCCCTGTATGGAGTACCCTAAATCCGTTTTTTGTGGAGAGTTGCGAAGATCCACATCGCAGATGTGTTGTGCTGCAGAAGCGATGTGTCGGTTCTGAGATACAGAGAGGCTGCAGTGTGAGGTTATGGTGTGTCATTGCCTAAGATCCAGTCGACAAAGGCTTGTGATGCAAAGCCCAGAGTCAAGGCAGTGTTGACCAGTCAGGGCGATGCATTGGTTTTGAGAAGCTGCTATTCTGCAATGCGGAGTACGTTGTTGAGGCTGCTGTTGACAAAAGATGCGATGGCATGTGCGAGGATGAGCCACATAGTGGTGGTTCTGATGCTGCTACAGGTTACATTGTGATGCAGGTCTTTGCAGTGGTTCTGATACACGCAGCAGCTCTGATGCGTTGGTTCTGCTCAGGGTTGCGCCACGCAGCAGAGGAGACACATCAGTTCTACTGGATCCACAGAGGCTGGCATAGCACCTTAGGCCCACTTCCAAGATTCTAGGACTGTGCTGGGATCACTTGGCAGGGTAGACTCACAGATGGCAGGGTCCAGGTGCAGGAGCAAGGTTGTTGGGGCCTTCTGTCCCTGAGGCTCAAGTGAAGAGGCCAGCTAACTAGCTCTTGGAGTCACTCTGGGATGCTGGGTTCAAGAGATGAAGGTCCAGTCCTTCACACCCAGGCAAGACCGCAGCAGGAAGAAGGTCAGCACAACAAGGCAGCAGCACAGCAAGGCAATAGTGCACAAGGGCAGCAGTCTGGCAGAGTGGCAGTCCTTCAGCAGCTCAGCAGTCCTTCTTCCTGGCAGAGTATCCATGGGTCCAGAAGTATACTGAAGTGGTGGTGTCTGAGGTCAAGTATTTATACCCAGTTGTGGCTTTGAAGTGAGGGAGATGCTTCTAGAGGTTTCCTTTTGAAGTTCCCAGGCATCCCGCCTCCTCTGTCCTGGCTCCAGACTAACCACAGGAAGGCCGTTGTGCAGAGGAAGGACACAGTCTATTCATGTATAAGTGGGGCGGTGCCGAGCTCCTCCCTCCTATCCTACCAGTGATGACCCATCCAGGCAAACCTAAGCCCTCTATTATGTGTGGCTGTGTAGGAGGAATACACAAAACTCAGATGTCAGCTACACCCAGCCATGTGACCTATGTACAGACTACAGGTATAAGTTGGCTAATGCAGGAAAATACAACTTTCTAAAAGTGGCATTTTTTAAAATTGTAATTAAAAATCCAACGTCACCATAAGTTAGGATTTTTCTTAGCAATTCCACAGTCACCAAAAGTTGTTCCCTGCTCCCATTCAGAAATTACAGTTTATTAAATATAATAAGGTAACTCCAATGTTAGTCTAAGGGAGAGGTAGGTTATGCAGTAGTGAAAAATAAATGTAGGAGGTTTTCAATGGCAGGATATGTAAAACTTAAAAGTACATGTCCTGCATGCACAGGCTGCAATGGCCCCTATTAAATTCCCCTATTATATTATCCTATCTTAGATTAGATCTCTTTTGGAATAGTTTTTGAATACCGCAAAAACAAATTGTATATTAAATCGCCAAGAGATGGCGCTATGCTTTTACTTGGGCTTTCGTTTTCATTGTGAATATCAGCTAGGTTTCATAAATTGAAATATGCTGCTATGCTTATTGCCCGCTCACTAATATTGCAACACCTAAAAAAATTCTTATATTTTTGGAACAGCTGGCCAAAATGTATAGAGTAAAAGAGCAACAACTGTTAGTGGCCCAAGTGTGAGCCACGAAAAAAGAATTTTAGGCCATGGGAACATTTGGTTTAAAACCATGGTACTAATGTGTTGCTTAAGATTAAATTTAATATTTCAATTCTATTTTTGGTGCATAAATTATACATTTATGAACTGCCTACGATATTCTTGGTATGTCCATATGTATTTAAATGTCTATTGATTTATTTTAAGAATTATTATATTTTTCCATATCTCTCTAGAATGAAAAATTAATTTAAAAAAAGGAAGCATTTGAAATCATAACCACTGAGTCAATGATAAATAGAGCAAAATCCTAGTTGGACTCCTGCTTCTTGACTGAGACTTGGATGGTCTCTTTATTCTTGAAGAACTTTCCCAGTATTGGAGTCCCCTTCCAGTTCTCCAAATTTCCTGTGAGAAAGTGAATAGTTAGATAGGGTGGATGGGAGTCCATCACAAGTAACAAAGTAACTAACCTGTTAGGTCCAGTCATAGGGTTTAGTAATTTAAACCTGTGCACAACCCATGGTAATTCTGGCACAGAGCAAACAGGCTTATCTTAGACAAAATATGCAAAGCATTTAGAGCAACTAAAATAGTTAAAAAGTAAAAAAAAAAATCCCTCTCCAATTTATAAAAATAGAGTAATATCAAATGAACAAATTGAGACTAAAATGAAGAATTCCAATAAGGGACCCGAAGATATGATTTTTTAAAATGTAAGACAAATTGCAGCACAGAGCGCCAATGGTAGTCAGGGGTGGTGGTTGACCGGGACCTAGGCTGAATTTCAGGCAGACCATGATGAAGCACGAGTGGGAATTTGACTTAACTCATGAATATTAATGAGCTGGGGCACAAATTGTAACCCACTAAGAACCTCCGCCAACACAGGTATGGTGGCCTGCTGAGGCTTAAAGGTAAATGAGATGCATTTAAATAAAAATGTAAAGTTAAAGTAAAACATTTTAAGAGCAGGCAGAGGTCTTTAGGACCACTGCCTATTCTTAAAAAATAATTGTATCCACATTCATAAAGGTTTTCCATATTCAAATGCCTTACCACTACCTTTGAGTAGTCAGTAAAACATAAATGTTTTGCAACTGGATTTCGGTCACAAAACATTAATACATCAATCTGCAATTCTGTATTTGGAAGGGTTGCCCTAAACATGCCCCTTTCAAATACCAAATCAGTATATAGTTGCAAATCTAAATTGCAATTCGGTAATGTATTACTGAATCGCAATTTGGGTTGATTACATACCAAAATGCCTTATTTCTGCTACACATGGCCCGATTCTGTGAATTTTGCCATTTGAGAATGCAAAAAGACTTGGTACGTCTGGCCCATTAGCTTTTCTTGGTGCTCAGAATCCTTCAGCAGGGCAAAGCATCAGCTGTATTTGACGTTGAGTTCCCCAAGACCAGATAACCTCTGGGTCCACTGAATCTCATTTGTTGCTATGGAGTTGCCCAGAGTGGGAGAAACCTGTTTTCCTAGCCCACTAAGATCATGCCTTCGTCAGATAAGCTGGGATGGTATTTCTTTGTCTCGGTCCTCAGGAGGTCTAGAATTCCCCAAAAATTTTAAGTCCGAGATTTTCATTGGTGGTAGGAGAAGTCCTGTTAGATACATGCAAGAGTCCACAGACCTCAGAAACAGCACTTGGGGGTCAAGACTCACTGTAGCATGGGCAAACAGCAGGGGCCAGGTCAAATCCAGTTGGAACTGGTCAGCTCTACACTTCATGGAAAATGTATCTTGCCGGTTGCTTTGGCCCTCTAGCTTCTTAGAAGGTCAAGTAACTGACCCTTGGAGTCCACCTATTTGTCCTGGGTACGATTGAGAACTGGTCCAGTCCTTCTGGGTTCCTCTCAGGTCATGGACAACAGACCCAGCCCTCTTCTCTTCTTTGTATAGATCCATAAAATGTTCTAAAAATTGAATTGGTGGATTCCACATTCATGCCTCCAAATTGCTAGTTGGTAGGGGTAACTTCTGGTTTCTCCCAAACCCACTGAGCAAAGGTTTCTGGGGTATTCCTATCCATGTTTGAAGCAGTTCCTGTTTGCTGTGCTGCAAACATTTCCACTGTGCACCTCACTCAAAATCTAAGGTATTTATAATTGCTTCCCAGTGTTTCTATATGGGCCAGCAAGCCTAGATGCAGTGAAAATATATTTTGGGTGCCAGCCTCTGTAAGAAAATGTTAATTCTAAATTTCTACATGTCCTACTTTTAATTACAATGCACCCTGCCTTGTGGGCTGCAAGCCCTACATGATGGTGATTTATTAATAATTAAAAGGAAGGTGTTCTGTCAAAAAGGGTTTATTTTGACTGGTTGTATGGCAGGTTTTAAACAGGCACAGTGGTACGCCTGTAGTCATATTTACCTGGTAATAATAGTGGATGGCACAGTAGTGCTGTATTCCATAGGTGACATTCAGCTTTCCATGCCATGGGTGCATTTTGGGCACCATGCTCTATGGGTCTATAGGAACGTTAAATATGCCAATCCGGGGTTTCCAATTTTAACATGTTTTAGGGGTCCGAGCACATGCATTGTGGCTTGATTAGCCATGTCAGAGGCAAAAAAAAACAACAGCATCAGTCAAAAAAATAGTGGTGAATACACAAAAAGAGGCACTTTCTCACAAACCCTCTATGTATGACAAATCTTTTCCTGAAGTAGGTTTCAAGTATAGCAGCCAGTATTAAGGCTTCAAAGTGCTGCAAAAATTCCAACCTGCATTGTAGCTGACTTCGGTAAAGGATCAGATGATGAAGCTCTATTGAGAGGTAAAAGAAGTGACAGCCCAGAATAGCCACTTGGTGATATATAAGTCAGAAAGAGATCCTTGCCGTATGTCAGACTTCACATAATTTTCTGCCTTGGTCTTCCACTACTCTCCCATTGCACATTCAACTTTCCTATGAAACGCTGATAAGTCTAAATGATGCAGAATCTGATGAGGAAAAGAAAGTGCAGGCCTGCAACTTAGAGCCTGAGTAAATCAGAAGAGCTGGCGCATACACATCAGGGGGTCTCATTTAGTGTGTGACAGACTCTAAACAGTGCAACTTTCTGCCAGGCTGTTACTAATTTGCAATTATTTTCATAATAGTGCAACATTTTATGATGTATTTGGATAGGATGCTTCTAGTTCATATTGCAAATCTGTTCATTTGAATAGCTAGTGCTTAGGGAAAGACAGAATAGCTTTAGGCTTTAGAATGCATGTTCAAGAGAATGTCGATTCTCAGAGTTTAACTATATAGAGAACTGCGATTTTATTAAAGACAAGGCGGCTAGCATTATGCATAACTTTTTATTTACCCCTACTGAGCAACACTTAAAAGCTCCAAGTAGAACACAACATGAAGTCTTAAAACAATAGAACCTCCACACAGTATATAAGTCCCATGCACTCCATTCTCATCCTCTTTTGTTCTGCTTCCTCAACCAACATCCCTTGTTCTGTATTCTTTAAAAGTCCTCTTCATTTGTACCTCATTGAGACTTTGAAATTACAAAATAGGCTTTTAGAAATATATTTAGAAATACATATATCCAACCTTCTTGCAAATCTCACTCAAATAATTCCTTATTTCAGTTTATTTATCAAACGTTGTTTTTTAAATCCAACTCAGGGAGGGATAATGCTAGCCTCCTTAGCTTTAATAAAATCACTATTCTCTATTCAGTTAACCTTTGAGAATCAACATTTTATGTAAAGACTGGAGGCTTGTATTATACATATTTAAAGTCCTTCACCACTAGGTCTGCAACATGCTCTATTGGTCTAAAATAAAATTCCCTAAAAACTTTGTCATTTGACCAATCTGCTGCTTTCAATATTTCCCCCAAATTTTGTCCTGCATGAAATACTTTCAATGCCATTGCTCCTCGAATTGAATGTGCTTTGAATATATTCAGATACACTCCTGCCTCACCCATAGAATTCTTCACCCATCTTGGAATTGTAGCTGTAGTTACTGCACCATATGGTTTTACATAGGAAATCAATCCTGATCCACTCCTGCACACTTATGTTCACTCACTCTTCCCTCATGTTCCTTGATGCATCTCATTACACACAACTTTGGATGTTCAGCAAATCTAGGATAAAAGACTGATTTTCTCATAGTCTTAGTTTTTTTCCTTATCTTAAACAGCACATCATGCGGCTGATAAAATCTACATGTCACCTCCAGTGCTCTTACGGCCAAAACCCTTTTAAATTAAATTATACACAGTAAACTTGCTAACTTCCATGATAAAAGTTTAGTTGACAAATACAATACTTGTTACCTGCACATCTATCAAATAAAGAGCAAACCAGACCAACATCCCTAATAGTGTTATACAATGTGCTAGGGGGTTTCTTTATTCATCTTCCCTCCATCACTCTACACACCCACGGACTGCTTACCATGGATAACCCGTCTACACAAGAATGGCCAGCTGTTATCACGGACCTATAACAATTTACTTTCCTATCACTCAAACCTTTCCCATACAATTCGACCCAAAAAATTACAATAAATCTCATCTGCCTCAGTGGGATCCAAATCCCTTTCCATGCACCAACGTACCCAAATGTTCAACACACTCGAATATCTTTTCCTTGTTCCTGGTGTCCATGACTCATACAACAATTCCAAAGCCTCTCCTGATAACAGTGCAAATCTTTCTGATCTCCTGAAATGTTGCAAACTAGAAGGCTGAGCACCCCTGACTCTACCAGAGGGGGTTCCTTTCCATCTGCACCCTGCAAAAGTCCTTTGCAAAACTCTATGAATAGGGTATAGTCTACTACTAATTCCATCAGTGACGGATTTCAAGCTTGCATCACCCAAAAAGGTGTCACTAACACCAACTTGCATTTCTCACATGCATCAAAACTCTCTGTATCATTGAAAATGGAGGAAACACATAACCCTTGACGTTCTGCCAATTGAGACTGAATGCGTCCCCTGCCACAGCCCCTGGGTCATGCGTCCAGCCACATACTTTATCAATTGATTTGTCAATCAAGATGCAAACAAATCTACTCCTAATGGATCCATTCCCCTCTGAATTTCATGAATGCTCTTAGCAGCAGCTTCACTGTAATCCTTCAAATGTCAAGAACTCCAGTCAGCTACTAAATTCTCCTTTACTGTGCACCTCACTCAAAATCTAAGTTGTATAAATCCTTTGCCACTTGTGCAGAGCCTGTGCGCTCACCCAGAGGTGCGACTGGGGTAATGAGTAGTACTCTCCTCCTTGGTCATTGCAAACCAGCGCTGGGAGCATTGGTTTGGTACCTGCCTGACTAGGAAGACAAAAGATAGGGTCTTTTCAGGTAACACCTAACATTTGCTTGTGACAGGGAAGGCCCTTTGAAATTAAGCAATTTACTTGGCCCTCCCCAACTGGCCTTCCTACCAGGAGAACAAAAATGCCTCCTCATTCCCACGCTATGTTTCTTCTCTGGGAACAGTTTTCATACCTAATCAGGGCTATTTACTGGCTGGACTGCAGCTGGAGGGCTAATGTAAAGTAGTTTCCAGGAGCTTCCATTAAGGGCTCTCATGTTTATCTGTGATCCATGCAAAAACCACAACTTTCCTTTTCTAATTCTGAAAGTCTCTTTAACCTGCTATCTCTCAACTTGTTTACGTAAGTCACTACAGAAATATTGTCAATTTCCAACAGAACATTGCAACCCTGAACTTGTTTCCAGAAACTGTGAATTGCCAACACTCCTCCACTCATCTCTAAACAGTTGAGCTGATCTGACCTTTCCGATAGACTCCATCTTCCTCCTGTCACTTATGCACCTGATCTGGCCACCCAACCTATATTGCTCGCATTTGTCTCTAAAACCTAATATGGGGTGAGCCCAAAGATCGCTCGGCTATTCCAAGCCTGCAAATGTTCTAACCACTAATTCAATTTCTCTTGTGCCTCTAATGTCAACTTCACTTTTTTTCAATTTCACATTCCTCTGCTCAAGCCCAACTTCTTGAGACATTGCAAGGCCCTGTAATTCAGAAAAATAGTTTGAATTGATGATGGCAGTAGTTCAATCACCTTCCCTAACTCTCTCAAGCTCACTTTCTCCTTCTTTAATAAGCCTCTCACTCTTAATTTTATCAAAGTAATTTTCCTCTCTGGTAACTGCAACTGACCCTTCACTGTGTCTACAAAAAAAACTAAAAACTCCATCCGTTCTTATGGCTCTCAGATCAACCTTTCCTGATTTATCACAAAACCCAACTTTTCTAATGTGGCCTGAGCCATAAGAATGTGTTTCTTCAATATATCTACATCCTGATTCATAATCAAAATGCCGCTCAAGTAAATTATCAGCCTTACTCCTCGCTCCCCGAGGTTGACTCCTTTGAAAAACCCCATGCTCCTGACGAAAGACCAAATGGAAGAGAAGTGAATTGGTATAACTACTCATTCCAACTGAATTGCAGATACCGCTGACTTACCTGCAAAATAGGCACTGAAAAGTAAGCTTCCTTCAAACCAATCTTCAACATCCAATCTTTTTCTACCAAAATATATCTCAAGAGATGGATTCCTTGCATCTTGAAGTGCCTGTCAACCATGAAAAAATTGAATGCTCTGGGATCTTTCTTCTGAAATCGGTTTAACTGAAATGCTATTGTTGCAGCGTGGAAATCAAATTCCCCCTTCGTCACAGACCAAATATCACAATAACACATTCACTCAAATACATTCATTGGTGGGGCCCATAACACCAACACTCATACTTCATTGATCTGTTTCCCTAGAGGGATAAGTTTCCAACTGCTGACATGAAAGGAATATCTTTTACCTAACCCTAATGCGCATTGAATATTCTTATTAACTTCAAATCTCGTGATATTCCCCTCATTTGGTGATGAATCAGTTAGTTGTTTTATGGTTTTAGTGATTCAATTCATTTATCTATACTCCTCTTATTCTAGTTTCTTCAAATAATCGACACAACACGTTTGTCAATTAATCATAACATCGTTTATCTAATTAAATTGCAAATTGTTAGAAAATCATTGTCCAATCCGCAGAATATCATATTTACCTAATCTGGCTATTAGTCGTCCTCTAAGTCAGTCAAGTCGTGGAAAATCTTTAAATTCATCAAAGTCAGGACGCAATTCAGTCTCTCAAAGATTCAGGATAACAGCCGTCCAGCAGTGTCACCATCCTCTCCATCAGCATAACGTCAGGAAATTCGTAGCAAGACAAATCGAACGACAAGAGCTTTTTTCTCACTATTCTACCGTCTTTTTATAATGATTTTACTGTCAAAATGTATCAAGATTCAGTTTTAGACAGTCCTCATTGGTGGATTTGGGGTCACTCGGTAAAGTTCTCACACATCCGTAAGATTAAGTCATCGCACTTGCTGGTTCCGGTTTTAAAGACAGTCTATTGTTGAGGTCCTGGCGAAGCTCCCAGGGTTTCCTTGATGGGTACATCTTCTCCTGGGGTCAGGACGAGGCCATTGTTGCTGGCGGTGGCGCATGCGCACTTCACCCAAAACCTCGTGAAACAGCAGCAGTCACGTCGTACGTCTCAGTCAGCCATCTTTAAGAAGGCCCAAATGGTCAACTTAAGCAAAACAAACACAAAAACGTAATTAAAACATTGAAATGGCTAATAAAATGTTAAACCCTCACTAATTCCCCTATGTGTAAGTAATAATCTAGCATAATAGCAACATTCAAAGCGTTTATATTCACCCAGTGATGTCATCTGGTGCAACTTACAATTACATCACAAAAGCAACATATATCATGCAATATTCTAATTTTCTACCATTTGTATGCGTATATATATTAGTATACAATTAGTTTAGCCATGCAAAATGCAAATCCCACGTGTAATTCTTTTGTTAATATAATTGGTGAGTTTTCACTTCAAACGAATTAATAATATTACTATTAGTTGATTATTCAGATTAATATAAACATGCAGAATGGGGGGGGTATACAACATTTTGTACTACCCGCTCCAGCAATCCCCCCTTTGTGATTATATCACCACACCAACAAAATTTTGTATCCCTTTTACGGAATATCAAAGTTTCTTGTTTTTATTCATTTTTCAGTTTCCCCTGTTTCTTCTCTTTTTGCTGATTTATACATGCTCTCCTTGATTTCCTCCAATTCTATTTCTTCAAATTCTCTTTCTTGTTTCTTATCTCTTCTCCTTAAATTTTCTCTTTTTATCCTTTTCTGATTTTTATCCTTTTTACGACAAATACATCCTAATCTAGTTATTAATACTATGAAAATCACACATGTTAATGGAAATAATATCTTACCTAAAAATGTACTACCTAGTTTTACTACGCAATCTTCAATAGCTGATAATTTCTTTCCAATCTTTTCCCAAACACCTTCAACCTCCAGTGGTGCAATTTCGTCATGCAATTCTGTAATATTTTTAATATAAATTTTCGAATCTTTACTTTCGTCAGGAATGTAAGTACAACAATGTTGAACTTTCAGCATTCCACAGACTCCACCCTCGTTTGCCAATAATATATCAAGGGCAAGTCGATTTTGCATTACCATAGCACGCATGGCAACCATTTCAGTATTTACCAATAAGAAACCTCCAGAGGTGCTTTTTGACAAGCGATCCACTACTGTTGAAAGTCTTCTAATTTTGTTTGCATTCAGAGATATTCCCACTGCGGGTATCAATGCTCCAAAAATGTCACCCACAATTTCTGTCCCAGATTCTCTCTTACTACGTGCTAAATATCTACCTAAACTATGTACACCATCTTCTCCTCTATCCATATGAAAAGTCTTTTGAAAAACCAGGCCTACATAACATGTGCCATACCAATGGTCTGGCAAATGGTAATATGCCCTGTTCCCACAAATGAAATACAGTCCAGAAAAAACTGGATCTTTTCCACCTTTAAATCCCCATCCACCCATGATTCGGTATGTATCATGGCACTCGCTATTCCCTACAAAATAATTATCATATGCTGTTTCCTTCTAATACAAAATTTCCCTTTCTGAGGCCAATCTAAAGCCATAGTTGGACTTGTTTCCCCTTTCAAGTGTTTTTCCATTTCTACATCCCAGACTGTCTTCTCCACTTTTCCTTCTGAAGCCTTCCTTTGCATTTTCAATCTCCTTTCTTCAACCATATCTAAAAATTTATTTTCCTCTTTCTTTAAACTGCAAGTCAAATTATTCCTAAATATGTATTCTAATGTTAGTTCTTTAGTCTCTAAGCAAAATTCACCTAATACCTTTGCAAGTTTTACCTTGTTTAGTTTGTTAATTGACGGTACTTGTGAAAATATAGTATCTACATCTGAAAAATAATACTCTAATTTACCTGTTTGATAAAATAAACTAGCTATTACACTACATGTTATTCCATAAGTTACTGGAAGGTGATGATAAGTCACTCCCTCCGATACAGAGGCAGGTAACTGCATACACACGTAGCAGTCCCTTACATCCATTGTCTTTTCATATTCATACAACAATTTTGAAAACACATTATTAGAAAAATCTGTTATAGACCTGTCTTTATGTAAATAATTTTTATCTATTCTAGTCGGAACTACCTTTTGAAACTTTCCTTTATTAGTTATGTTTCCACTATGTCCTTCTAATGTATCTATAGTAACCTTAAATGAGATTAGTAGAGCAAGTATACTCCATAGAAGCATTAATAATCCTGTACAACAACAACACATTTTACACCATCCCCTCAAAAATGTTCATCTACCTTTGCTACTATCTATGTTTGCCATCTTTGCTAAATTGGACCGTGTCTTTTGACTTAGCCTCTTCTACTTCACAACTAGTTTTTCTAACCCAAGGCTCTAAGCACCTACTTGGTTCTACCAGTTTTTGTCTTTTTCAGTATTTTATTGTCTTTCCATCAATAGTTTTCTTGTCTCATTCAGTTTGGCATTTCATCATCTTTCACTTTTCCTTCGTTTTCGGTATACAGAATGTCCTGAACATCCGCTTCTTCTCCAATATCGGACAAGATAACTCTCAGGATTTCCGATTCGTCATCTTCCCCAACCACTTCCGGTACAACCACCTCTGGATTTCCTTGGCTATCCGCCTCTTCTTTTACTTCAGGCAGGGCCACATACGTCCATTCTGGTGATTTATACTTCTGGTTAGGTTTCCTTGTTATTCTGCTTTCTTTAACTACAATTGTTTCTTCTTCTTTTGATTTCTCCTGACTCGTCACTTCATTCACCAGTTCAGCCCTTGGTGAATTTACTCGTGTCAGTCGATATCTCGATCTTTTTATTTTATTCGGCCGAACGTCGTCTTTTGCAGTTCTTTTCAATTTACTCCCTTTATTGTTCTTTTCAGTTCTGCAAGATCTCTTTCTTAGAACTTGACCTTCAGGTACTTCATCTTCGCTTTCCTCTGACTCTGTTTCAACTTGCTTTTTACTCCCAACAGTTTGTTTTTCCACCACTTCTTTTGTTTTCCCTACTTCTGTCCCTCCTCGAATCTCCGACACGCAATCTTCCTGCTGACTACTTGTCCCTGCTTCTAACTGGATGTTGGAGTTCCCTACACCTCCTCGGGGGTCTTCCGCAATAATCTTTCCCTCTCTCTCTGTATCTGGCACCTGTCTATCTAAAGGTGTTGTTTCAGGTGGAATTTCTCTCATTCTTTCATCAGTCACTTCCTTCTCATGAATCTCTTTTATTGTCTCTTCACTGTCCTTTTCTTTGTTCTTTCCTGTAAGATTGTGCTCTTTGTTCTGTCTCTGAGTCTGAACTGGTATCAGAAATCTGTAACCTTCTCCTCAGGGAATTACTTCTGGGGACAAAAGTTAAACTTGGTTCTGTTTCCCCCCTTTCAGGGTTTTCTTTGTCTTTTGGCTCTCCATCATCTGACTGGATTCTGATTCGTTAAAATACTCCTTCTCTGTGCTGTCTACTGGATTTGGAATTCTCAAAGCATGACTTGCATGGATCCAGTTCTTCAATCCAGCACACTTCACAGCTGTTGTTGTGGTCAAGATGACTTGTCTTGGTTTTCCCCACCTGGGAACCAAACAGTTTCTTCTTCTGTGGACTTTTATCCTTACCCAGTCCCCTGGGCTTAGATCATGGGCTGGCTTCTTTTCAAGGGTGGTAGCATCCACTCCAACCTGATGAAACACAGAATGAACTGCGTCAGCCAGACTTTTACAGTATTCCAACACCATGTCATCAGTTATAGTCATCAGCTTGTTGACTGGTATAAAAACGTGGCGCATGGCTCATCCCATGATGATTTCATGTGGACTTAACCCTGTAGTTCTGTCTGGAATTGATCTAATAGTCATGAGTACTAGAGGCAAGACATCAGGCCATTTCATACCTGTGGCTAAACACATTTTCCCTATTCTGTTTTTGATAGTACCATTCATCTGTTCCACCACACCAGAAGCCTCTGGTCGGTAGGCACAATGTAGTTTTTGTCGTACATTCAATGCTTCACAAATCAGTTTTATGATCTCATTATGAAAATGTCCTCCTCGGTCTGACTCAATTGTCACTGCGAATCCAAATCTAGGGATAAATTCCCTCAAAAGTAATTTTGCCACTGTCATCCCATCATTTCTTTTTGTTGGAAATGCCTCTACCCATCTGGAAAATAGACAGACCATAACCAAGACATACCTCAACCTGTTACAGGGAGGCATTTCAATGAAATCCACTTGCATTCTGGTAAAAGGCCCTCCTTCTCGACCTATTGTTCCTAGACTCACTACTGTCTTTCTTCCTGGATTGTATTGCTGACATATTAGGCATCTCTGACAAAGACTTTCTGCTACAAGTCTGAACTTTGCATTATACCAGGTTTGCTTAAAGGACCTGATCATAGCATCTCTCCCTATGTGTCCCTGTCCATGATACATCCATGCCATGGCAGACATCATGCTATCAGGCATGACTGGTCTTCCATCTCGATAGACCCACACATGATCTTTCTCTCTTGGTGCACATCCTGCTTTTACCCACTGTTTTATTTCCTCCTCTCTTGCTTCTTCCTGCAATTGTCTTACTTCTTCCCATGTTCCCACAGTGTTAGTAAACATCGAAAAGCAAGAAATCACCTCTTTTTCCTTAGCCCGATTGATTGAATTCTGATTTCGTGCACAATATTGCGCCATGTCATTTGCAAATTTATTTCCAGTAGCGATATAATCACTACTGCGACTATGGGCAGCACACTTTACAAGAGCCAATTTCCTAGGCAGCTGTATCGCCTCAAGCAACTTTCCAACTACTTCAGCATTCTTAATGGGATCCACTTGAGGTTAAGAAACCTCTCTGCAGCCATATCTGGCCGAAGTCATGGACAACTCCATAGCCATACTGGCTATCAGTTTTCACAGTCACTCTCACACCTTTCCCAATCTTTCATGCTCTCGTCAAAGCAACAAGTTCAGCTACTTGGGCCGATTTTACTCCTTTCAAATAGGATGCTTCCATTACTGCTGCAACTGTACATACTGCATATGCTGCACTCAACACTCCATCATCTGTCCTCAAACAAGATCCATCGACAAACATAACCAAATCACTTTCTGGTAAGGGTTCCTCTTTTATGTCAGGTCGTGGTTTTGTACAAAAATCAAGTACATCCAGACAGTCATGATCTGCTTCATCTCTTACTTCCACATTCTCTGCATCAGGCAACAATGTTGAAGGATTCACATTCAAACATCTCACAAGACTTACATTTGTTGCACCTAATATGACCTTTTCATACTTAGTCAGCCGACTATGTGTCATATGCTGAGTACGACTCCTTGTTAAAAGGATCACCACATCATGAGGTACAAACACTTTCACAGGATATCCCATCACAATTCCCTCACTCTGTTCCAAACTTCAACATGTAGCAGCTACTGCTTTCAAACACCCAGGTAGGGCTACAGCTACTGGGTCCAACATTGATGAAAAATATGCAATTGGTCTCCTCAGTTTTCCATGCTTCTGTACTAGAACAGAGAGTGCACATCCATTTCTCTCACTGCAATACAATTCAAATTATTTTAAATAGTCAGGCATACCTAATGCAGGTGCTTCACACAACCCATCTCTCAATCTTTTGAATGCTGCCAATTCCTCTTTGTTCAAATCAATGGGATCTTTCACATCACTTCTTGTCAGTCGTACCAAAGGTTTTGCGATCAACGAAAAATTGCTAATCCATTGACGACAATATCCAACCATTCCCAGAAACATTTTCACTTCTCTTTGGGTCATAGGTGGACTCATTCTTTTTATGATCCTGATTCTGTCTATGGTTATCCTTCTCCGTCCTTTTTCAATGTTATGTCCTAAATATTGCACTTCCTTCTTACAAAATTGTAATTTCGATGGTGACACTTTTAGTCCTCCATCTGCCAAATGATTCAGCAAGGCTATTGTGTCTACCTCACAAGCTTTGCGGGTTTTCGATGCCACAAGTAGGTCATCGATGTATGGAACTAACACTGATTTTTCTGGCATTTCTAGATTTTCCAAGGACTTCTTCAATAGCTAATTAAATATTGAGGGGCTTTCTGTATACCCCTGTGGAATTCGGCACCAAGCCAAAATACGCTCACCGAAACGAAATGCAAACATTTGCTGACTGTCATGGTGCAATGGGATGGAAAAGAAAGCATGGCATAGATCAATTACTGTATACCATTCTGCGTCATGGGGGATCTGACATAAAATCACAGATGGATTCGGTACAATAGGACAGCATGACACAACAATTTTGTTTATCTTTCTCAGATCTTGTACTATCCTGAACTTCCCACTAGGCTTTTTCAGTCCCATTATTAGTGAATTACATGGACTACTCATTATTTCTCTCAAAATACCTTGTTTTATCATTTTTGCAATCACAGGAGTAACTCCTTCGATTATTTCAGGTGTCAATTTATATTGAGGGACATTTGGATAACTTACTCCTTCTTTTACTGTTATTTTTATTGGATCTACATTTCTCATTAATCCTACGTCTTCTCCGGTGAAATCCCTAACTTCTGCTTTAACAGATTGTTTTAATTCTTTAGGTAATTCGTCAGGTTTAAATACAGCATAGGTTTCAGTAACCTCATTCTCCCTGTTTGCCATGGTCATTTTATACAGCACATCATCATCTGGTGTTTCAAATGCTATTCCATCTGGGGTACAAAATATAGTGCAGTTCATCTTGCGCAACAAATCTCTACCTAACAAGTTCACAGGACTGGTGTCGCACACGACAAAGCGGTGCATTTCAGAAACTTTCCCTATGCTAACTTTCACTGGTTCTGTAAGGTAAGTTTTAATCTGTCTGTTGGATACACCAACTACTTGGATCGTTTCATCCGAGAGAGGAAGATTCTTGACATCAGCTGATCTAACAGTTGATCGAGTAGCACCAGTATCAACTAGGAAAGTAATATTTTCATTATTAACTTTTCCATCTACAAATGGGCCTGTCTGGTCTACTTCTAGAGTTGCGCCAAGTACGCACTCTTCTTCCTCCCTTCGGCACCGTCAATAACCCTCCTCTGAATCGCTTTCATCGCGTTGCAGCCGATACTGCGAAGCAGCGCTTGCGCGCCGCGGTTTATTTACCTGTTCTTTGTTGTAGAATCCAGTTTCCTTACTATACTTCTGGGAATTTTTACTCTGTGGAAAAGGTGGTTTTGGCACCTGATTCTGTTGTGTTACAACCTGCTGCTGTCGCTGCGGTTGACCACTCACCTCATTCTGCACCTGTGGATTCAATGATGCATTTTCATCGTTAGTACTCGGGGGAAATTTACACTCGGATATCCAATGCCCTATCCTACCGCAATTATGACACGGAAATTTCTTCTTAGCTTCTTCGATATTTCCTTTACCCTTCCCAGGATTACATTTTTGTCTTGACCCTGCTTGTTCGGCTAATTGAGCTTCCTGTCTCTCCGCTACCTTTACTTGTGCCCACATAGCCTTTTCTTTCAATTTTCGCTGTTTTGCTTCAATCTCATCACTGAAATATTTAGCATGTCTCAGTACTTCGTCTATTTTCTTATTTTGCCAGTCTACGGTGTGCTGTTTTATCATCTCACTAATTTCTGGACGAAGACCATATACAAACCTGTATACAAAATGACTTAAATCCTTTTCACTTAGATTTTCGTCTCCACTAAATTGTTTAAAGGCCAAAATTAACCTCTCATAATATGCGTGTACTGACTCTTTGCTTTCCTGATGTGTTCTGTCAATTTTTACCCAGTCTGTCTCTTTAGGAGGTACTTTGTTTTTCAGAAATGCCATAACCTGTTCGTATTTCTTCATTACCTCGGGGTCTGGAGCCCCTGTTTTTGGATCCCTTGGGTATTCTTGTGTCGGCCAATCTATCATGATTTTGCACTCTGTCCATAGATCTGCTGGTACTATTATGTCAAACAAGCTATTTAGATCAATCCACAATACTTTGGACAATTTTACAAATCTGTCCACCTGTCTATACCACTCGACGGGTTTTTCACGTAGTCGAGGGAAGTCATTTGTGAATGACAAAATATCTTGCCTAGTCCATGGGACATTGTACATATCCTCCTCCTGGAATTTCTCTCACAGGGCATTCTGTCACAACCTTCTCTTTTTCTCTAACAGGGAAAGCTGAAAAGGTTTTATCTGAAACATCATCTCGTTTTCGATACCATCTACTTTTCCATTTGTCCACATCTCCCCATTTTCTCAAAAAAATAATTACTTCCTTAATCTGACTGATTCGTCCTGTGGTATTCATGTTATCAATGTCTTTTTCAGTGAAATCTACTCGATATGGTTTCTGTAGTGCTTTTAACTTTTCGATATCTATCCTCATTTCATTTGCCACTTCTTCTAATCTTTCATGGAGACTTTTTGCTCTCCATGCTTTTACACAGAAATAACAATTCCTCATCTTGGTAGGCTTTTAACTTCTCTGCAGGGATAGTTCCTACTATTAACTCTTCCAGTACCATTCGTAGTTTAGCCACATCTATCGACTGAGATTCTTTGTCTTTCTTCTGCAAGCTTCTCATCCATTCACTCAATTCCTCTGTAGATGGTCCTACTAACTTCTCTACATTTCCTTGTCCAAAATCCTTTTGTGTTTCTGATATTGACTTCACTGTTGTCATACGCCTTTCTGCATAATTCTGGCCTACAAACGGATTATTTGAAACATTTGGTTCAATCATACTTATTGTCTGTCTCCATGGATTATCATTTTGACTAATTTTTGGTTGTTCAACCTGTTTATTGCTTTTATAAGGGACCGTCAAACAATGTTCGCTATCTTTCTGTTTATCAAAAATAGGCATTACTGGACCTATCGTTACGGGAACTGTTACAGCTTCCAGATTTTTGGCCAATTCTCTTATTTTCTCTGTTAATTCTAGGGTCGTCTTTGCTAGTTCTGCTGAATTTTCATCGTTTATTTTACCTCCGGACTTCTTTTCTACCTCTCTAATGGAATTGTTTTTTCCCAAATTTTGGAACTCTGGTTCCGATTTTATAATTCGTACTGTTTCTTTCATTGGGGCACTTGGGGTTAATATTTCTGGTTCTGGCCGATATGGGGGTGGATTTTTATAGAACATGTCATCAAGAACATCATCCTCTGATTCATTCACTCCATACCCTCTCGATTCCACATTATGTCTCTTTTCTACGCACTTTCTTCCTTCATTCTCTCCTGCAGCTCTTACGGGAAACAAACCCTCAGTCATACTCGCATTCCGCCACCTTCTGATTCGATCATCATGAGTCTCATGCCCGTATGACCTACCAAACATGTACCTATACCTTCCGCCACTTCTCTGTCTTTCTCAGTCATGCATCTCATTTTCCCATTCTGTCAATGCTTCAAATTGTGTCGGTCTAGGTCTTGGTTCTAAATTCATCATTTTCTCTCTTAAATTTCTCAAAACTGCCAAATTAAATGAACCATGTTCTGGAAAAGCCAACACTACGTCCTTTTCAGTATACTTGACCCAATTGTCTAACCAAATACAGGTGTGATATCCATATTTCACAACCATAAAGGATGCGGGGGGGTTTCGGTGGAGGAAGTAACTGTCCTTTCCTAGTTACAATCGGTTTGTCCTTTTTAAACTACTTTTTAATTGTACCAAACCAGGACTTTTTCTCCTTTTCTGGTGGTTCGTAATACATTTTCCTGTCTTCCGTGTATCGCTAGTCACACTAACGCACCAATCCGGAGCGTTTATGTCACTTTTGCGATTCTCCAATCCCAGCGCGACTCACACTAACGCACCAATACGGAGCGTCTACGTCACCCTGTGCTTCTCCACTCCTAGCGCGGCGCACACTAACGCACCAATCCGGAGCGTTCTATGTTTCTGACTGACTGGCTAATCCCAGTGCGGTCGTTCTGACGTCAACAGCCGCTGCCGCAGCTCCTGCTCCTGTCTACCCCTCCTTCACAAAATCCCCTCGCTAAGTTTTGTTTCGAATTTACAATTCTGTTAGTAACAACATACAAACACTACCATTGTCCGCTTCGCTAACCAAGGAGTAGTAATAGACCTTTCTCACGAGAATTCCGTCTTTCCCGAGAGCAACGCTTACCTCTGCCCTACTACGGAATCGTTACTTCCGTTGATAAAGTAGCACATCCCTCTACCTTACCCTTCTAACAAGCATTAGCTAACCGTTTCTCCAGAATTAAGACACATAGTCGGAGATCCAAGGCTCCTGAGAAATAAAACTAGAGCTTCACAACTAACCCGAATGCCTTTACATTCACGCACTTTCATACAAGAAAATGTAGTACATTCACACAGAATCCTGTCTTTCCCGAGAACAGCGAACAGTCTGTCCTACTACAGAATTATGACATACATTAACAAAGTAGCACTTCCCTCTACTTTATCCTTCTAGCAAGCTCAGAGAACAACTGCTACCTTTCCAGTGATAAGCGTTATCGGAATGCCATTTAGACTCCTGGTACCTAAGACCAAAATTTCACAGGTGACCTTCGCTATCATACACACTTCTCTCACACAGAAAATGTCTCTAATGGCAACACACGACGATGTCACCGAATCGAACCCAGACAATGCGTCGTGCAACTTCAATCGTTACACGTTTCTCCCTGTGTACCTACAGGGCAACAACAATTCCATCTTTCCCGAAAGCAGCGCTTCCCTCTGCTCTACTACGGAACCATTACAAACTTCCGAATTCCTAAACATCCCAGAAGCCGTGCAAACAACATAAAACTCGACACGACTCAACATAGAGTGTTAATACATAAACCAATATCAATAACCCCCAGAGACATTGATGCAAATAACTTGACGAGAGTACCCATCTCTCATGACCAGAAACCCACTTTGACCAAGGCCCAGCTAAAATGTATCCTACTAAATTGTAGATCAGCATCACGTCATGCTGCCGATATAGCTGACCTCATTATAACCAATAAACCTGACCTTATCATCTTGACGGAAACCTGGCTAAACGAATCATCCTCACCTATCTTAGACATTTTAGTTCCCCCAAATTATTACATTACAAGACTTGACAGACCTGATAAGCTAGGGGGTGGTATTGCCTGCATTCATAGGAACAACCTCTCAGTGAACCGCTCCAATTCTCCGGTATTCTTTTCCTGTGAATACCTCTACCTAGACATCTCGAGCAATAACAAACCAATATGTTCACTCCACTTTTTCTACCATCCTCCTGGTAACAACCTCACCTTCATCGAACACATTATGGATATTCTAGCCACAAATATCGGTCAACACATTATTCAGATCTTCCTAGGGGACTTCAACCTCCACTGGAACGATCCAAATGACCCAGAGGTCAACAGCCTCAAAGCTTTCCTGTCCGACCTCAAGCTGTCCCAAATTTGTGATAGTCCCACCCACGATAAGGGCTCAACCCTTGATATAGTGATTGCCAAGGAAGACTCTATTCAGCTTGATTCGATTCTTCCTTGCGACTGGTCCGACCATCACATAATCACTTTCCATATCAAGGAAGTAGTTAAATTACTCTCTATCCAACCTAAGAGAACGAAAATCTGGAGAAGGAACCTAGATAACATCAACCCTACCGCACTCGAAACCGCTAGCCACATCCTCGCACCCTCACTGGATGGACTAGATGATGCACAGGACTTGACCAACCACTACTTCAATTCTATGAACAGGGTACTCGACAACCTGGCACCCCTACAATTGAAAAGAGTCACCACAAAGGCTTCAAACCCCTGGTACGATGGTAGGCTAAATGAAGACAGAAGATCACTGAGAGCCATTGAAAGACAATGGAGATCCGCTCCATCCGCTGCCCACCTCAAACTACTAAGAAGCACCAGAAACTCCTATTACAGAAAGATCAGACGTTCAAAAGCTGACTTCATCTGTAAACAATTAGACCAAGCTGAGAATCGCCCAAAAAAACTATTCGAAATAATCAAGGATATCTCCCACACCCCCCAAGTCAACCCAGAAACACTCCCCAATTGTGAAGAGCTTGCCGCCTTTTTCACAACAAAGACTGAAAAGTTAAAGACAGACCTACTTAAGGACCTATTATCCCACACCCACCCACACACTATCACCACGATGACCACACCAATGATCCCACTTTACTGTCCTACAAAGCTCGACCTCAAGAACAACGCCTCCTGGACCACCTTCAACCTCTACAGTGAAGAAACTATTGTCAACACGCTCATGGCGTTGAATCACTCCAATCATTTTATGGATCCTCTCCCAGCAACCCACTTAAAGACCTTCATGCCACAGCTAGTGCCCCTATGGACCAGGATTATAAACACCTCTCTTTTGCAAGGAACCATCCCTGACATCCTTAAAACGGGTCAGGTATCCCCCATCCTAAAGAAAGTATCAGCTGACCCGTCAGACCTGAAGAACTATCGCTCAATATCCAACATTTCGACACTGACCAAATTACTCGAAAAATGTGTCCACATGCAGCTCAGTAACCACATTGACTATTTCAACCTGCTAGATCAATTCCAATCTGGCTTTCGATCTGGGCATAGTACCGAATCAGCCATGACCCACATTATAGATGACGCTCTACAAATACTGGACCAAAATAATCCTACTGGACTTATCCTCAGCCTTCCACACAGTCAAACACAGCAACCTACTAGACCTCCTGAAACACAGAATGGGTTTATCTGGAACAGTGTTAAACTGGTTCACTTCCTTCCTCCAAGACAGAACGCAAAGATTCAAGATCAACCAATCTTTATCTAACCCCACCCCAGTCACCTTGGGAGTACCCCAGGGATCTTCCCTCTCCCCAACACTCTTCAATCTATTTATGGAACCACTCACTGAGCTTCTCAACTCCTCAAACATCCAATATCACATTTACGCTGATGACACTCAACTCTACATGAAAGTCAACTCTCTTGATGATATCAAGTCCCTTAACTCTACGCTCCAAAAAGCACAGTGCTGGTTGGCAAGCAACCATCTAAAACTTAACACACTAAAAACAGAATTCCTCCTTATCGCTCCCCCCAATCAAACAGTCATGATCCGCGAGTGGATGCAGCACCTAACCGCACTCGATGGTCAACCTCTCATCATTGATTCTGCGAAATCCCTTGGTATAACTGGATAATAAACTAAACATGCAGCAACACATCAGCGCTGCAACTAGAGGAGCCAATTTTCAGATGAACACCCTGAGAAAATTGAAGCCATTCATACCCGCGAATGACTTCAAACAGGCAGTTCAAACCCTAGTAATTCCCAGAGTGGACTATGGGAGTATCGCTCTCTGCGGCCTTCCCAGATCCACAACCGCCCCGCTAAGAGCCTCAATCACCACAGCCGCAAGACTCATCACAGGCTCCAGAAGAAACTGCCACATCTCCCCTGACCTTCGTGCCCTCAACTGGTTACCTTTTGAGGCCAGAATCCATTTAAAAATCGCCTGTATGACACAAAAGGCATTACACCAAAACCCCCCGAAATACCTTGCGGAGAAACTAGTGCTGTCGGGTGGTAGCAGAACCACTAGGAGCTCTGATAATCTTCTACTTAAACCACAACGTTTCTCCAAGAAAAAAACGTACAATCGTACCTTCTCAGGAATGGCCCCTAGGATTTGGAACGCCTTGCCACCAGAAACAAGACTGAATCCATCCGCTGCCTTCTTCAAAAAAGAAGTGAAGGCGATTTTCTTGTCCAGATTCACCTGAACTTTCTTATACACTATTGTTGATATATGCTAGTGGCTAACAGTTCCCAGGATTGTATTCGCATAATTTATCGTACTTATATGTATCTGACAATCTCATGCATATGCCCTGTAAAGCGCTCTGATACCCGCAAGGGTCTTGTTCGCGCTATACAAAACTGTTAAAATAAAAATAAAAAAATAAAAAATAACCCATAATCAATAAGCAATTTACAAGCAATAATCACCAAACCAAAACAATAACAACCATCATTCTGCTACCAGAAAAACTGTTGCAGCGTAGAAAGTCAAATTCCCCCTTCGTCACAGACCAAATATCACAATAACACATTCACTCAAATACATTCATTGGTGGGGCCCATAACACCAACACTCATACTTCATTGATCTGTTTTCCTAGAGGGATAAGTTTCCAAATGCTGACATGAAAAGAATATCTTTTACCTAACCCTAATGCGCATTGAATATTCTTATTAACTTCAAATCTCGTGATATTCCCCTCATTTGGTGATGAATCAGTTAGTTGTTTTATGGTTTTAGTGATTCAATTCATTTATCTATACTCTTCTCATATTCTAGTTTCTTCAAATAATCGACACAACACGTTTGTCAATTAATCATAACATCGTTTATCTAATTAAATTGCAAATTGTTAGAAAATCATCGTCCAAACCGCAGAACATCATATTTACCTAATCTGGCTATTAGTCGTCCTCTAAGTCAGTTAAGTCGTGGAAAATCTTTAAATTCATCAAAGTCAGGCCGCAATTCATTCTCTCAAAGATTCAGGATAACAGCTGTCCAGCAGTGTCACCGTCCTCTCCGTCAGCATAACGTCAGGAAATTCGCAGCAAGACAAATCGAACGACAAGAGCTTTTTCCTCACTATTCTACCGTCTTTTTATAATGATTTTAATGTCAAAATGTATCAAGATTCAGTTTTAGACAGTCCTCATTGGTGGATTTGGGGTCACTCGGTAAAGTTCTCACATAATCCGTAAGATTAAGTCATCGCACTTGCTGGTTCCGGTTTTAAAGACAGTCCATTGTTGAGGTCCTGGCGAAGCTCCCAGGGTGTCCTTGGTGGGTACATCTTCTCCTGGGGTCAGGACGAGGCCATTGTTGCTGGCGGTGGCGCATGCGCACTTCACCCAAAACGTCGTGAAACAGCAGCAGTCACGTCGTACGTCTCAGTCAGCCATCTTTAAGAAGGCCCAAATGGTCAACTTAAGCAAAACAAACACAAAAACGTAATTAAAATATTGAAATGGCTAATAAAATGTTAAACCCTCACTAATTCCCCTATGTGTAAGTAATTATCTAGCATATTAGCAACATTCAAAGCGTTTATATTCACCCAGTGATGTAATCTGGTGCAACTTACAATTACATCACAAAAGCCACATATATCATGCAATATTCTAATTTTCCACCATTAGTATACAATTAGTTTAGCCATGCAAAATGCAAATACCACGTGTAATTCTTTTGTTAATATAATTGGTGAGTTTTCACTTCAAACAAATTAATAATATTACTATTAGTTGATTAATCAGATTAATATAAACATGCAGAATGGGGGGGTATACAAAATTTTGTACTACCCGCTCCAGCACTATCACATGACCGTTTACTGCTCTCAACACCCAAGAGTCTTTGGTTATTGTCCCCCAAGCATGGAGGAAATGCTCCAACCTTCCTCCTCTGTTTCTCTGGGTATTACTAAAAACACCCATCATGCTCACCTTGCCTTGAATATGTTCCTGCCTGGGACCCTTGAGATCTCCTACGAGTCAAATTTCTCCTTCCACCTCTCCCTCTTTGTGGATAAAAACGTCCTTAGTAAGAGTTTCCTCTGAAACCTCCTCTACCTTGACCATAGCCGCATCCTTGTACATATGGGCCTCTGTAGTATGCCTGATCAAAAGTCCAACCTTACCTTCTGGCCCTGCCATATAAATTCCCTTCTCCAAATACTTACCTCATAGAAGTACATGCCTTGTGTAGGGCCGTGACGGTCTGGACATGCTTCCCAGAGAGCTCACTAGCTCCTCTTTGAACAAAAGTCCTTTGGACTCTTCTCTTGATTCTTCGTTGGACAAGTCCCCTAGTTTTGAATTTATTCTTAACAAAACAGTCTTACACCTCTCTGCAATGAAGCTCAGGTTGGCGTTGCCTAAAAAGCTAATTATCCTTTGGTTCCAGCTTCTTAATAGATTAATATCCAAATCTGTGCCATTAAAATAGGATTCCTCCACCATGTCAAAAATCCTGGCCCTTCCTTGGATCACAAAACCAGCTTAAATAAATAAGTTATTAGGTGCGATCTAAATTAGGGGTCATTGTTTTCTTCACCTCAATAACAGGTCGAGAGGTCTTTGCCCTCATTAGATTTTGTTCATTCCTCTTTAAATGCCTCCTTATCCGATGCTTGAAATAATCAACAACCTGACCCAATGGCCACCACTCTGAAGTATGAGGGTGCCGCAGATGGATTGTATAAAGCCTGCCACAAAGCATCCTTAATCTCTTTCTTTATAACCTTGTTTGTACTTTCAGTTCCAGAAAACTCATCTAATTCATCATAATATCCTAAATGAAGGATGTACTCATCAATATCCTCATTCAAATCATGCTCCATTAATTAGGCTGACTGCCCCTTTCCTTTGCTGGGTTCACCTGCCTTCCTTTTGTGCTGCTATTGATACCTGATTGTGAGTCATTTCCAACTCCAACTTTTGTCTCTGTTATATCAGTATCATTTCTATGCTTTTATTTCTTAAAACATTTCCTCTTGGTCCTTTATTCTGAGATTCATCCTCCTCAAACAATTAGTAAGATTTCTTCTCATGTACTAATTTATATTTTCTCTTACTGTCCTGCAATAATGTTTTTATGGTTTCCGGTACCATATTCCCAATTTCTTTATTTATCAACCTCCTAATGATCTCTTTTGCTCTACCATCCTTTAACTTTTCCTCACTTTACAATGTTTTACCTACCAAACACTACAATATATTATTTATGGAATATTATTTTTTTAATTTTCTATTTTGTAATTTTCGCAAATGAAACTCATTTTCCTGCACTCTCTTGCTTAACTCGCTGTTGCCAGCAACCATCAGCTGTCTCAACTATAAGCTGTGCACGGTTTGTAGGGCTCTGCCAAGCAAAACCTGGTTGCTTGGCAGTGAGTCCTCTGGTGTCTCCTTGAAGGGCTCAATTTCCCTTCGAAAGTACATGTCTGTCGGCATGCTTGTAAAATGTGCCCAACCTGCCTCTAAAAAAGAAGACTCTTCGTCTGCATAACAATATCAGATGCCCTGGGCAGAAACGCTTGGTATGCAATCCTCCTGTGCTCAAGCGTGTTGAGATTGAAATGTTCTGCCTCCGCGAAAAAATATTTTACAATTTCTTTTGTCCAAATAAAATGCCTAATTTTCTAATCGGTAAAGACTCTAAAGGCTGAGGAATTCCAGTATTACAGCCATATTTTAAAAAATATATTAAAACGTACAAATCTTACTTTACATCTAGTATTAAAACTGCACAAATATAGATCTATTAACATTTAATTTACCCACAAATTGGTATAGCCATTTATTCAAACATGCAATCATTTAGAACTCCTTACAGAAAGCTACTTTAAAACTCATATCAAGAAAAATTACAAATCAATACTCATCTGATTAGAAACAGCAAGCAAAAGAGAATGAAAATGGAGTGCATGGGACTTTTATACTTTGTGAAGGTTCTATTGTTTTATGGCTTCATGTTATGATCTACTGGGAGATTTTAAGTGCTGCTCAGAAGTGGTGAATAAAAGGTTATGCATAATGCCAGCCTCCTGTCTTGACATAAAATTCTCACTTTGTTTCTCCCACATGGCACCATGATTGCCAGGTTTATTTTTCTCAAGGTAAATGGTTTGGATATAATTAATGGGCTGTTTGAAGCCCTCTTCAGGACATAGATTGGTAATAGGGACTCAGAGGACATCTCCGGACCAATACGCCAGCATGACTTCAAACACAGCCACACTAAGGATAACATCTAATAACAGCCCTTCTTTGAAGACATAATTTAGCCTAGTATGCAGACAGGACTGGGACTGGAAATCAGATAAAGTTCCAGTATGCATGTGTGCATTCAATTAATTACTGAACCCGTGTGATGACACACCATTGATGCTAAAGTTTAGACATGTAACGATCCTTAAAAAAGCACTATATGTTATGTTGTGTGCTTTCATAATGTTTACATTCTGCGCTTTCACATTCACTATAGTAATATTAATTTCTAAAAGTATACTCTTGCACTTATTTTGCATTCCAACTGACTTGAAATAAAGATTAATAAAATATTAGTGTGGATGTCTTCAGTGTGTACAACAATAAATTCAAATGCCTGACAGTATCTTTTCATGCCCAACATGCATCATCTTTGGTAAATTGAGTGATGCATGTGGGTCATAACTTGCCTATTCTTTCTGCTCAAGCTGGTAACTTGGTCCACACCTGTGCTTGCATGAGGGTCAAGAATAATCTACTGGTTTGTAGTCAAAACTCTTGTGAAAAAGTAACAATACTATATCCCTCCCCTCTTGAAGTGCATTAATATATGGTGTGTGGTCCTCAGTAATTAGCTCTTTTTCAGCCACACTAATGTCACTCAAAGGTAGTTCATGTGAATGAAATGGCAAATCCTGACTCAAAGAATCTGGATGGGCAGATTTTATGGTCTGCACTTTATGCAATTCTAAAATAGGCTCATTTAATCAGAATCTGCAGATTTATGGTTTGCACATTTTACTTAAGAACACAAAAAATATGCAGATGTACAAAATATCCACAATCATAAGCAAGGACGGATTAAGGGTAAACTGCGGAATGCACAAAACTTCTTTAAGGGCTTTGCAGCGCCAGTTGCTGCTGGTTCTTTGCCACTTGAATGTATGCACTTACACTACTTCCTAATGCCATCTACAAAAGGTAAATGTGTTACTAAAACTGTGTTTAGCAGGACACCTTTTGTGCTGCTGCTCGCCCCGCCCCTGTGTACACAATTTCTGCCCTTTGCAGGCCACCTCTGCACTTCTAGTTGCGAATCTTTGGGTCGCTTGAGGCTTCCCTTCCCTTAAAGGTCATAAGAATTAGCTGGTGATTTGAATATTGGCATTATCATCTAAATTCAATAGAAGATGGCATTTCAAATGTGGTCAACAGATGCTAGTCCTATCTCTTGGGGTGAACAAATACACCCCACCAATGCATTGGAACTTCAAGCAAGCATAGAAGGCGCAAACGTGTAGGAAACATAGGGACAGAGAAGAAAGGAATTCTTTACATGGAAACATATTTTAATATGAGAAAAATAAAACAAAAATAAGTGCAATCTCCTAAATGAACAATTTGGACCATGTATTACTAAATAAAGAAAATCGCAGTTTTCCTTTGAGTACACCTGGGGGTATGGTAATCACACACAATGCACAGATGTATGCCTGCGTGAAGGTCTTCGTGAATTTTGAATGAATAACCACAACATCTAATTCATTCACCAACATTTCTCCAGTTAGTTTTACTTTTGTTTAAACATGTACTGTATTATTAAATTTTTAATAGTTTCATGAAAACAATTAAACAGTGCAAGGTTTTCTCCAGGCGGCTGTAAAGAAAGAAATGATAGATTTGATGCCAAAACAATTAATATATGAATGTGAACAAAGCCAAACTGCTCCCATCAGTCCAAGCGCCAGCTGGCCCATAATTCACATTTCAATGCAGTGTTTTCTAATTAAGGAAAAACAAATAGCAGGGCATCTCCCAGGCATAGAAATAAGCCACAGGGCAATAACAAGGATTGGAAACATTTAGAAGCAAAATCTACCGGTGAAGGGGAAATGTTATCATTAAATTGACCTTAGTCTGTTATATTCGCTAAGGTAGGACATAGGTCCTCATTTACAGTGAAGGCACTTTCAAACTATGATGACTGAACTTAAATTTATCTTCAGATACTGGGACAATGCTTTCATAAATAAATGTTGATTTAAATCACACATTTGCTATTCAGAATTTCTTTTATAGATCACTTTATTTCCTCCATAGGTGACCATCGATTTCTGACGACATATTTTGGAACAAACACGTTTACTCTACATTAGCTATTTGTTTGATTATTTTTCTTTCTTTATTCCACCTTCTTCATTGCAGGGTTATTCCATTCTCTCAGGAGATCTATTCATTCAATTTACTCACATATAATGCATGTTACTTTTTTACCATTTATTTTAATTGTTCTAGTATATAATTTTAGTGCTTAAGTACTGCTGTAAAGCACTTTGCTGCAAAATTCCCACTTTAGAAAATGAATGAAAATAAACAAATAAAGAGGTTATGAATCTCACCCCTGTTGGCAAGTCATTTATTTATTTTAAAGTGTTGTGAAGCACAGGATTGTGTTGGAAACCACTTCATAGCTCTAGCAGTTTCAGATGGCTTGAAACAATACCTGAAATGTTTTTCCATATAATATACATCTAAATAAAGCACATCCATGCATTCTCTACAAGAATGTCTCATGCTAATCCAAGCATGGATGGTCAACACAAACCGGATCTAAATCGTACTAAAATAAAATTCTTCTCCATCAACTTTAGAAAACACACATTCAGTACTGGCAACATGCTAAATCTCTTGGCTTCATCATCAACAGCTACCCCGCCTTCAAATCTCAAATTACTGAGGAGATTTGCCACTCCTGAAAAATAATAAAAATGTTTTTCTTTTCTCAATCAATCAATACAAATTGCATTATTCGGCTAACTTTAGCCAAAAGCGTACATCAGCAAATTAAAATGGATTAAAGAGTCCATGCAAATAATACAAAACTAGAAAATATAATACAACATTCGAAATACAGACTCACCATAATCATCAAGCTTACAGACTCAAAATACTGATAAACGCAGCAAATTGACTGTAAACAAATGTCTTAAATCCCATAGTCACATTAACAGTACGTCTCTGTGCATTAGACAGTAAGCAATTACAAAATAACAAATACCCAGAGGTAAATCTAAAGTGTCATAGTGCATCATTTCAAGAGTGGTAAGCTATAATCGATTCCACAAAATCATACTCTGAAATTAATTATTTACCAACTCTGGGGCATATTATCAAGGACGGCATTACAATTATCGCTGGTTTAGCGGCAGAAAACTGCCGCTAAAGCAGCGATAATGGGCTTGATAATATGCCCTGGAGAATTCCAATAGAAGCCCATGTTCACACCAGAACGTGGACTTCTATTGGAATTCTCAAGAGCATAGTATCAAGCCCCTTATTGCCGCTTTAGCGGCAGTTTTCTGCCGCTAAACCGGCGATAACTTTTAACGCCGTCCTTGATAATATGCCCCTCTGTTTCTTAGCCTGACTGCAGCCGAAAAATCTAAATGTACCATTGAACACATGCATGCAGTTTGCAGGAGTTGTAGGTACAGCAGCGCAGGTCACCATTTTCTAATGTTAAGAGTCTTCACTACAGGTACTAGGAACATTTTCCTTGGAACTGTGTAAAGGTTACCATAAATAGGTAAAGAAACAGAATCACATGGACAGGGTGTCAAATCTGAGTCTCTGCCAGGGGCGGCTCCTCCATGTGGGACAGAGGAGCGTCGCCCCACTGCTTTCTCGCAGTGCGAGAAGCAGAAAAATACATGGTATTATAAATACCATTTATGAGTGTCCTGCTCTAGGGCAGGGGAGGAGCGACTTGCCCACTCTGAGGGCGCTGACTGTTTGGTCAGCCCCAGGACTGAACAAACCAGTCATACGCACTCTGCCTTTTCTCCAAGTAGGCTGCAATTAGGCGCGCCTTAGCCTCTTTCAGAGCTGGGGGAGACCCCGTCCAAAATAGCATCCCTACAAGGATTTTTAAATATGCTGTAGTAGCTTGACTGATCTTCGAGAAACACTTTTTAAAAACTGCTTGTTGGAAAGTGGATTATTAGTAGGGGCAAATGTATATCTGCCGCTGGCAATAATGCCACTAACAGAGTATAGGGCTGAGAGTAGGTCTTAGAAAATTATTCCCATGCTCAACCCTTGGTAGCTTGGCTGTGAGCAGTCAAGCTTAACTTCAAAGACAGGTATGTAAAGCATTTCAAAACACCAATTCAGTAAATAATTAAGACACAATGCACAATAAAAATCCAACCCCAATTTATAACAATAGGCAATATTTTTATTTTTAAAATAACACCAAAATGACAATAATCCAATTTAGGGAACCGTAGATATGAATTTTTAAAGATTTAGCATTATATAGCACATAGAAACCTATAGCGCCTTATCGGGACATCTGGTTGCGATAGACCGGGTCGAAGTCAAAGTTTCAGGCCAACCACGTTGGAGCTCTGCATGGCTACCCCTCCTTCTGACTTAGTAATTTTTCTGGAGCTTTTATTCCCGGGGTCTCTCGAAGCTCTCAGCCAATCCGGATTTGGTGAGGGTTTGCTGGATTGTCTTGCGACAAGCTCCAGGTCAAACTTACGTAAGTCCGACCTCCAGAGCGTTCCAGAGGGGCGAACCAAGGATCCAGGCCGACTTGCAGTCGAAGGCAGGTGGCTTGGCTCTCGCTGTTGCTCCCGGGCACCTTTTCTTCGTTCAAACTTAAAAACTTTTATGGAGCTTTCCTTGCGGGGTCCCTCAATGCTCTTCACAAGGCCAGATTTGGTGAGGGTTCGCCGGCCTTGGATTTTGCCTACTCCCGGTCAAACTCTGGAAGTGGGATCTATGGAGCTTTTCAGCGGGATGACCCAGGACGGCAGGACGGCTCGCGGTTGAAGGCAGGCGGCTTGGCTGGCCAGGTTGAGTCGGTCCACTTATGATGCTTTTTCCCAAAGTTGCTTCAAACTTCTCCAAACTTCTGGAACTTCTTCCTAACGTTCCCCAAAGTGTCCCAAATGGTCTCAAACTTACTCCAATGGTCTGGAAGCTCCTAGATGGTCCTTGAAAGTTGAGGACTTCAGTTCTCACAATCCACATGGACAAAACCCTTACAAATCCACTAGTAGTGCTCCAGGTTGAGGATTCTTGGTGGTGATGGTCCAGGTGAGCTCTGTTTACCTGTAGCTTGCAGGGAGTCCACTCTTTAGTGCTTTTACAGCAAGGTAATCCACAAAGCTGTAGTTCCAGATGGTGCAGAAGGTGCAATCTTCAGAGTGCAGGCCTTAGAGATTGCACATCAAACCTCTCAGCATGGCCCTTCTTGCTTACTAAGGTTTCAAGCGGCAGATCTGAGAGGCTCTGCCCCTCTCAGTTACTTATTCCAAGTTCTCTGGGTCAAGCAGGAGGGCACTCCTGTCCAATGGGGGGCAGGGCACCACCCCAGGGTATGTCAACATCATGCAGAGTGTGGCACTATTTTATCCCAGAGTGCCCCAATTCTTCCAAATTCATCATAGCTGATTCTCCAGCAGAGAGAGAAGAGCTGGCTAAAAACACCCCTAGGATGGCTAATCACCATAGTCTCTCTCCCTTGCATCTGCTGCTTCCTTCCTTAAGCCTTGCATCTGGCTGGGTTCAAAAAAGTAGAGTTGTAAATGATACTGGTGTCTTCCCCTTCCCTTGAAGTCCATTGTTTACGACTCCTCCCCCTGCTCTGGCATTCCTGTGTAACAGAACACTGCCCTCCCAGCAGAGCTGGTTAACCACGGGGGCTCTTTATCACCTCTTCAAATGAGCCTGGCTAACCCATTCAACTCTGACCAATCAGGACAGACCACTGGAAGGCTGAATCTGGGCTTACAGACAAAAATCTTATAACTTCTTGTCTGTACATTTTAGGAGAAATTCGACAATATCATATTGTTGGATTTATTAATACCATTTTGGGAAGTCTTTGAATGCTATTTTTATCATTCTCCTATCAGGATCTATTAGTTAATAACGTCTTGCTATGTTAACCTATATGGCAGGGGATTTGCAATGGGAAAAATTACTTGGGCCATTTTCCCAGCACCAGGGCTTATAAAAACATATTTTATAAATATTCTGCCTATATCTACAGGACCCCCACCCCTGGAACACCTAGGGGAGACTTTAGGGGTTCTGAATATGTGCAAATATTACAGATCCTCCCTCCACAGTGCTCCTACCACCAAAGTCGATTTTGGAATGTGCAATTTAACTTCACCTAGGTCATATAAACTAATTTTATAAGGGTCCTCCTTATAAATACCTGACCCCTCCCCCCCCCACCCGTGGGACACCTAGGGGAGACCCTGGGGGTACCTAATATGCCCAAACTTTGTAGGTTATCCACCACACCACCCCAGTTTAGACCCAGCCATATGCAAATCAGTCTTGACCCTGTTCCTTGTGGGAACAGTCCAGCCCCAACCGCCAAGCCAGGTCCTGGACCAGAAAAAAGCACCCTGCAACTGGTTTCAGGGCATCACCCTGCATCAGCCAGGCTAGCTTGAATCCAGTGGTGTAGTGAGCACAGGACCAACGTCTGGGCATACCCTTCCCACTTAGGGAGACATATGCAAAAAAAACAATTGAGGCACAGGGTTAAGACTGATTTCCATATGGCTGGGTTCAAACTGGAATGGCAAGGTGAGCAAAAAAATGATGGATTTAGGCCCAGATCTTTGTACTGGGGGAATGTATGACGTTGTTCCTCATTCTGTTCATCAATTGTTCTTGTTGCATTTGTAACCCCGAGTGGGACGGGTATGCCCAGACGTGGGTCCCGCGCTCTCCATGCCACTGGTGTCAAGCTATCCTGGCTGATGAGGGGTGAAACGCCAAAACTGGTCCTAGGATGCTTGTTTTCAGTCCAGGAAGGACCTGGCCTGGCAGATCCGGCTGGACTGTTCCCATGAGGCACAAGATCAAGACTGATTTGCATATAGCTGGGTTACAACTGGAATGTCATGATGAGCAAAAAAACAATGGATTTAGGCCCAGATCTCTGTACTGGGGTGAATGTTTGACATTGTTCTGCTTTCTGTCCATCAATTGTCCTTTTTAGGTCTCGCTGAGCCAAAGGCTCGAAGAGACATTTTGTATGTGGGATTTTCAAAGTGCTACCCACAGTCTTTTGGCTGGCCTAAACCTTAAGTGCACGATCACATGCACGTGCACAGCTGCTCCCACTCCCCCCTCCCTTCTCTATAGCTTTCTTTCACTTTAGCCGCTTTGACCCTTGCATTCCCCCCTCCCTTCTCACCCAGCCCTTTGATGCTCTGCTCGATTACTTTCACTTTCGCCGCTTTGATGTTTGATTTTTATTGCCTTTGCTTATGTGACGGAGATCCATTGCATTTGGCAGAACATTTCTGGGGCCGTATTGCATGAAATACACCAGGTGGCGCTAACGTGTTTTACAGAGCACCATACAGCATTTTGTTCTGCGTTAAAAAAAAGACACTTTAGGAGCGGAAAGGAGCTATCCCTTTTACTTGTATTAAAATGTATTTTTAAAGGTGTCTCAAAGGATCCTGAACATAGTTTATACTAGCATGCTCCAATACTGTCCGTATTTCACTCCTGATTGCACTGGCCTTCCAGGTCCTAAGACTCAGACTCATGATTTTACTGTTATTTCAAAACCAATCTAACATTTGTTTTGTTTTAGGTATTACCTTAGTAAAGCATACCTATGTGATCTTACTCTCCTTGGTCAGTGTTTTATTATGGATGACAAGATGTTTTCTCATTAGGACTCAAACCATAAGCCTCTTTCATTCCAAACATCTGGAAGCGCATTTGTCTCTGTAACTATATAGTAATGGCTTTCAGTTACAGCTGGCGGAAATTATGCTACACACCTATTTATTGCCTTCACCAAACGATTCTGCTTTCACTGGTGTGACCATAACTTGCCAAAATATTTTACTGATGCTTTCGGCAGTGTCTCCACTTCTGTCTGATCACTCCTCAAATGACACCTTTCTGAATCCCACCCACAAGCAAGGTAAGCCACTCAATGTTATGCTAATTTCAAACACTTTATCCAAATCTAAACCCATCATCGCTCCATCTGACATCACACATTTCACATGCAAATCAGTTCACCTCCTTGTAGATCGCTCTCTCATGTACCCATCTGCTGTAGAAAACAGGACCCCACTGCTCTCACTGCTTTCCACGTGATCTTCATAAAGACCTCACTTCAGTCTTGCACTACAGCTCATACAACTGCTTCATTATCCACCTTGTACCAAAGATAGGCCTCAGCCATGAATTACACTTGAAATAAGAGCGCATAACAGTAAATGAGGGCAGCAGGACATAAATGGCGAAAGCACATATTCACTGCTAACTTCTTGGTTAATAAGCAAGCCCTTCATACACTGCATAATGATCTAGGAGGTGTCAAATCTATCTATTTCCAGGACCTCATTACCTCACCATCCACAAGCGCTCTGTGCAAACCTTCAGCTCTTTACCCTCTCCATCATCTTCAATTATCAGTATTCTATTGTTCATCCTTACCTGCTCATGACTTCACCCTGCTACATCTGCTCCAAGATTAACACTATAATTAGTCCACAGTGCTCAAGTCCTCACTCGCCTCAACCCTGCGCAGTTACATTATTACGATTTAACACAACATCCTCCTAACAAACGTTTCCTCTTATGAAAGTAGCTAATCCACCCTGTGCCCCCCCTGTAACCATTTCGTCCTCCCTTCATCAAATCTTTGCCTCTTTCATCCAACAGTTTCCCCTGCATTTCCCTTCGCACTGACTGCCTGTCCTGTAACCGACTACTCAACCCTCTCCTGTGTTCGGGACCCTTCATTCCACTATCCTATCCTCTCCTCTGTTCTTGTCTATGCTCATACTCTTAGATCGTTCTGCCTCTCCTTTGATATTGCTGGTCACCCCACACTTTTCTCAATGAGCGCATGGGGCATTAGCTGGGTACCAGCCCTTATGCTCCTCAATAAGCAGCAGCAATCGTTGCAGTTTCACCAAGGTGAGTTTAGTAAAAGTTTATTTTACTACTTTCGATAACTGGTGCCTTTCGCAAACAGAAAAGGTAATGACAATGTATGGCACATTACAAGATGGCATGTTTTAATACTAGGGCTTCTGATTATATGCATAACGTTTGATCTAGCAGACATGATTGAACATATGGTGAGACCCTTAAATGAAGGCATAGGGCTCAAATCACAAAGGGACTAATATGCAATAAAGTTATGTGTCTCTTCACTCATGGCAGAATCTCTGCACTGCACTCACTGCAGTGCGCTGGACAGAGAGGCTGCCCAGAGTGCAGAGACTCCACACTTGTACCTTTACTACACGTAAGTCCCTTTGCAAATCAGACCATTAACCTCTACTTCTTTGTGATTTTTAAAATAAAGAGAGGGAAGCATTTATAGTAAAAATGGAAAACTCGTGTCTCTATTTACAATGCAGTTATTGGTTGTTTTTAACTTTCAAGAAAATAACACATTTGTTCTTAAACGACATCCATATCTTAAATCACACATTTTATGATTTTGACATTTGGAATTTCATGTCATACCCTTCACTTGTGCCCATTCCCTACTTCTTATACCCTTGTTATCTAGCAATGCTTTCAACACCACAGGCCATCAAATTCTGGACGGAACAGCCCTAAACGGTTTCGCCCATACCTCTATAATCACACTCAAATGCTAACAAGCATTGGCATAGCCAATAGGTCTCGCCTTTGGGACCGTTTAAGTGTTTAGTTATCCAGCACAATATCCTAGGTGCAGTAACATTAACTGTTGCATGGCTAAACACTTATAAGGTCCCAAAGGCGAGACCTATTGGCTATGCCAATGCTTGTTGCATTTGTCACCCGCAGAGGGACGGGTATGCCCAGACGTGGGTCCAGTGCTCTCCATGCCACTGGAGTCAAGCTATCCTGGCTGATAAGGGGTGAAACCCCGATACCGGTCCTAGGATACTTGTTTCCAGTCCAGAGAGGACCTGGCCTGGCAGTTCGGGCTGGACTGTTCCCATGAGGCACAGGGTCAGGACGGATTTGCATATGGCTGGGTTCAATCTGGAATAACATGATGAGCAAAAAACACAATGGATTTAGGCCCAGATCTCTGTTTTGGGGTGAATGTATGACATTGTTCTGCATTCTGTCCATCAATTGTTTTTTTTGCATTATATCAAGAGCCATGGAGAGCCACATACGTAGCCTCTCACATGAAAATATTAATGAAGAAAGAGGTAATGAGACTGAGATGCATGCTCATCACTTTAAAAGCCTACAAGTTTGGAAGACTAACTGGGGCTTTCGACCAGCAGTGACGGTTATGTAACTTTCCGAAGAAAAGCCTAGCACACATTATATGTGCTTGCCCAGTCTTTTTGGCTGAAACGGCTGTTTCGTAATCTCGGCATAAGGGCCCACAACAAAGCTATTCTTGCATTCCTGAGCATCACAAGTCTGCAGCTAACAGCCCGAGCAGGACATTTCTTAAAGAAACTGACTCCGATGCCAACAAATTCCTAAGTATTAATGCCCTTAATAGGGAGGTTGGCCTAAAACCCTTTTTAGGTCGAGCCTAGGGCGTATGCGCTGTCATCAAGACCTGCTGTGGTCAAAAAAGGACTTTACTACCGCCTTACTACCGCCTCCCGCTCCTGACTGGTGCAGTCCAGTGTGGCTCTGATTTGCTGTCACCCAACTGGTTCAGACAGCAGTACGTTATTTCCGTTTTTCCTCGGAGGGTCACTGGCCAAGCACTGTTTTGTTACGCTTACATTGCCCTTCTGTTCATTTGGCAGAACTCTTTTCACTTTTGCGCCCATCATTTTTTGCCTGCGGTCTCTCTCAAACCGTCTCTCCCACAGCAGTCCCTTCAGTTTTTAGAACAGTGGATGGCGGTCCAGGCTGCATGTGCATCTCTGCCTTTCCCTCAGCTACTTACTTATTTTGTGCATTGGGAGTGAGTATTTGAGTAAGTCACATGCGCACCAGGGGAGAGAGAGGCAAGCAGATGAGCCCAGGGTGAGGGCAGCACCTCAGAGCATGAGTGGTCAGCTTTTAGGTGTTCAACGCAGGCAGCAGTATTGAGCCATTTGGGATGCACCAAGCCTAAAGCAATTTGCAAAATAGGGAATCACAATTTATGCCATTACCTATTTTGCAAATGCATTTAAGTAATCGCAATTTGCAATTCCCTAAATGTAATGTAGGAAGCATGAAAAAATTGCGACCATGCTTCAAGGATTCGCAAATTACCACCAACTTCAAGTTGGTGGTAATTTTCAAATCCTTAGAAAAATGCACTTTTTTGCATTTTTCGAAGTGCCATGTGGCGCACTTACCTGTTTTGGGGGTGCATCAGGGTGGCCTTTTGGCCCCCTATCACCCTTGAAATTGCATTCGCAATTTGCGAGTACCTATTTGGTACTTGCAAATTGCAAATGTTTTCCTTTTCATTCCTATGGGCCTCTAATCCCATAGAAATGAATGGGAAGCCATTCCTTAATAGCAATCGCAATTTGCAATTCACTCTTAAGGAATATGTAGGAATTGCAATTTTTTTTTGCGAAAACTACATGCATAGGTAATTCAGACTCCTTAATAGCAATTCCTTAATAATCGCTATTAAGGAATCACAATTCCTACCTTTGATGCATGTGCCCCTCAGTGCCTTCTGTCCTGTTTGGCATGATGTTTAGATGTTCTTACAGGTCCACTAGCAGCAGTGGGTTACGTGATGCACATGTGATGTTCCAGCATTTGGGGAACATCTTATTTCTGCTTGATGTTCTGGTAAAATCTCAGCCAGACAGGATAGTTAGGAATAATCGCTGAGGTAATGTATAACCTAATGCAGCTTTATTAGCCTTACCTTGCTTAGTGTGTTTCTTCTGTAAAGCTTGCAGTGTCTGGAGCAATAAGGGTGTTATCAGTCAACCTGTTAGTTCCAGAATGTGTTAATGTCTAATATGCTTCAGTTTTCCTTTTCAGCACTATCTATGTAAAGCCAGATTAGCCTATTAGCGCCACACCGCCTCCATTTGGTAAAGAATGCTATTGCTTACGAAATAGGATGAGAGTGTACATAGAAATGTTAATTACATAAAATATTTGAGATCCCTGTGCTCCATGGCCACCGAAAAGGCACAGGGTTGTATGCCTAATCCAGTCGCCTCCTCATCCCTTGTTGTTTCTTCCTGTAGGGCAGGTGTAGCACTGCCGGTAAATCGCTCAACCTTTCAAGAGAACAATTATAGAGTTGATAAAACGTCTGGACATTTAAATTCAGAGCTTCTTGGGTGGTACTTACATATCCAATAATTACAATCTGTGTTTCTTGCTGTAGAGCATAAGCCATTCAGCAAAGGTGCCAGTAGTGTCAGATCCATGTCAAATATTCAGGAAATATTTGTATCCCTGGTGGAAATCTGGGCAATCTGACAGAGGTACATGTGGCAGATGTCCAGGTGAGTTTATAGTCTTCAAATTTGTACAAACTTGTACCCTATGAAAAAAATCTATTTTCAATAAATTAAAACATTACGAAGCCACACACTGAAAAGATGGGAAGCAAGAGAGCAAATCTGATAGTTGCCTCAGTTTGGGGGTGTTTGTATTTATGAACAGTATGTCTTTTGCACAGCATGTGGTAGGCATTATGAATACATTACCCTTAATTACTGCTTTGAATGCTTGTCTGCGATCACTTGAATAAGCGATTCTCTTTTAAAAGGGGCTGAACGCCCAACTAATTATTAAAATGGGTAAATGCAGACATTACGCTAATTATTTTCTTAGATCCTCATAATGCCTAATTTATACCTTGCCTGAAGATTCAATGGAGATGTACAATGCGCTTGACTTAAGAGCTGGATAGAAATGCCCTTTTAGGTCGAGCCTGGGCAGTGCTTGCCCTGCCCTGCTCTGCGAAGCATGCTGTATTCGAGTATGTACTTACAGCCCGGCTCACTCTCCGCTCATATTTGTCATTGGTTTGTGTCATTGTCTTTCATATATTCTGGCCTTTGATTCGATAATAGGTTGTTAGTACCTCCTTAGTACTGTCTTGTCTTCATTTATAACCTCGCATGAGGACTGGCCCTTTTACTTCGGTTGTTACACGGTGCTCTGGAAGCACTATTGTCTTTAATACATTTCTCCTACTGCAGGCACGACATGCTTTTCTGCAACATCCAGCATGCCATGCGCACTTTCACTTTCCAAGCAGCCTGGTACAATGGTGGACACTTCTTTAAAATAAAATAGGTCTCGCGTTTACAAGAGTTTGACTTATTGACATTGTAAATGACAATGCCTTTTATTTATGTATTAATTATCAATCAATCAATCAAAACATATGTAAAGCGCACTACTTACCTGTGAGGGTCTCAAGGTGTGGGGAGGGAGTGCTGCTACTGCTCGAATAGCCAGGTCTTGAGGAGTCTTCTGAAGGTTAGCAGGTCCTGGGTCTGCCATAGGAGGATGGGGAGGGTGTTCCAGGTCTTGACGGCGAGGTGGGAGAACGATCTACCGTCGGAGGTCGCTCTTTGGATGCGGGGGACTGTGGCGAGGGCAGCAGAGCGGGTCTAGCAATTGGGGGTGTAGAAGCTGAGTCGTCTGTTGAGGTATGCTGACCCGGTGTTGTGGAGTGCCCTGTGTGCATGGATGAGGAGCTTGAAGGTGACCCTCTTATTGACGGGGAGCCAGTGCAGGTCTCTCAGGTGGGGTGTGATGTGGCTGCGGCGAGGGATGTCGAGGATCAGGCGTGCAGAGGTGTTCTGGATGCGTTGAAGTCGTTTCAGGAGTTTGGCCAAGGCTCCTGCGTTGAGGGCGTTTCCTTAGTCCAAACTGCTGCTGACGAGGGCCTGGGTGACTGTTCTTCTAGTTTCGGTGGGGATCCACCTGTAGATCTTGCGGAGCATGCGGAGGGTGTTGAAGCAGGTGGACGAGACAGCGTTGACCTGCTTTGTCATGGAGAGGGTGGAGTCGAGGATGAACCCTAGGTTGCGTGCGTGGTCAGTGGGTGTTGGAGCTGTTCCCAGTGCGGTCGGCCACCAGGAGTCGTCCCAGGCCGAGGGGGTGGATCCGAGGATGAGGACTTCCGTCTTGTCCGAGTTTAGCTTCAGTCGGCCGGTCTTCATCCACTCGGCGACAGCTTTCATTCCTTCGTGGAGGTTGGTTTTGGCGGTGTGGGGGTCCTTGGTGAGGGAGAGGATCAGCTGGGTGTCGTCGGCATAGGAGATGATGTTGAGGTCATGCAGTCAGGCGACGTGGGCGAGTGGTGCCATGTCGATGTTGAACAGTGTTGGACTGAGGGATGAGCCCTGGGGTATGCCGCAGATGATCTTGGTGGCTTCGAAGCAGAAAGGGGGAGGCGGACGCTCTGGGTTCTGCCGGAGAGGAAGGAGGTGGTCCAGTCCAGGGCTTTCTCTTAGATCCCAGCATCGTGGAGGCATGTGCGTAGGGCGTGTAGGGTGCGGTGGCAGACTGTGTCGAAGGCGGCTGACAGGTCCAGGAGGATGAGGGCTGCGGTTTCCCCGTTGTCTAGCAGGGCTCTGATGTGATCAGTGGTGGTGATGAGGGCAGTTTCGTGCTGTGGTTGCTGTGGAACCCGGACTGGGACAGGTCCAGGATGCTGTTTTACTCGAGGTAGTGGGTCAGTTGTCTGTTGACGGTCTTCTCAATGACCTTCGCTGGGAATGGGAGCAGGGAGATGGGCCGGAAATTCTTGAGGTCCTTTGGGTCAGCCTTGGGTTTTTTGAGTAAGGCGTTGATCTCAGCGTGTTTCCAGCTCTCCGGGAAGGTCGCTGTCTCGAAGGTGATGTTGATGGTTTTTCAGAGATGGGGAGCGATGGTGGTGCTGGCTTTGTTAAAGATGTGATGTAGGTAAGGGTCTGACGAAGATCCTGAGTGCATGGTGTTCATGATTTTGATGGTGTCGAAACAAAAATGAAAAACAGACACTCCTTTTGCAGCTGATCATCTACAGGTAGTGGCGAGCAAGGGGCATATGATAACAGCACATCATCCTGGACAATCACTAACTCAGGACACGTCACATTTCGGACACCTACCACGACTCTTGTAGAGTCCTGAAACCATGTGTGAAGCAGCTCTACCAGCAGGTCCAGCTCAAACACCCTAGCCCATGTCACCATTTTCCGAATAGGGTGGACCATGATCATCTCAGATCACCCGGTCTGACCGACAAGTATGACTACCTCGCAAACTGATTGACAAAATGTGACTTACGTGCTGTTCATCACATTTTATTTAACAAAGGGGGAGATGTAGCATATTGATGTTATACGCACTATGACCCTCGTGATTCTGGGTCGGACTCTGAACAGGAACTAAGTCATATGCAGAGAAGTAATAAGGTGTGGCTAATGTTGAGTATGAGTTAATGAGCTGTATGAGTTAATGAGCTGTATGTGAGTGTATGCTGAGGATTAAAGAAGTATTTGAGTGCAGCTCCCTTGTGGCGTATTACATTTAGTGTATCTTTGTCTATCTTTCTGATGATTGTGCCAATAATCACATGCCTACCTTATAAAAATATTTTTTTGGTTATAATATATTGCATTTTCAACAAAAACAAACAAGATTATAATAATAAGTTGTTTGTTTGTCAGAAAAGGGTGCTTATTTTGAACAATAAAGATAATTAAATAGAGAAAACGTGCAAATGAAATCCATTACACAAGATAGTAAAATTTAAATCTTCATTAAAAAATGTTTTGCCAAAATGACAAACCAAAATGAAACTCAGAATGAAAAACCCAGATTCTATCACAGCATGTATACAAGTTCTGGAGTCAACTGTAAGAAGACCCATAAACCAGCTTATAAATAATACAAAAGAAGTTGTCACATCTACCAACAGCTTATCTAGGAAACCCCATATCTTATGGATTTTGACGAAGCACCAAACAGTTATGCATAATTTTTTTCTTTTTTGTGGACAACAGGCAGTTTATCCTTCCATCGACTAAGCGACAAAGAAACAGCTGTTTCCGAATGGGGTGTAATAACAGACCTTGCAATCAAAATTGAGATAAACCAAGCCCTCTTTGCCCACTCTGAATTAGGAGTGGGAGAAATTCATGGAATTCTGCAGAATTGCATTAAAATTCAATCAGATTCTGCAAATTATGCAATGGGGAGAAGTTGGTATTTGGTGCTATTTTCTTAGCACATAATGAGCCTTTGCGTCCCAAAATGGCTGCATGGATGCATTTTGGGCTAAGAAAATAGAGCTGTCAAATAACACTTGGTGCACTGTATACTCTGTAGCGATTAAAACTTTTAATCTCTGCAGAGTATGAAAAGGGCACCGCCGCCGATTGGTATGCAGTGGTTACTATACTCCAGAAGCCACTGCATATCACGCTGCGCCCTTCGTGCATACTATGCAGTGATTACACTGTTTAATCATTGCAGAGTATGTGCACCAACTGGTATGCAGTGGCTTCTTAACTTTAGAAACCACTGCATAATTTTTAATTCCGCATGCAGTGCGGAAGAATTTAAATTTAACAATAATTCCACGTTACAAGAGTAATGAAAAATTATCAAAATTCCTCAGATTCCATTGGCAAAATTGAAAATCCTGCTCTGGCCTACTTAGAAGGTGGTCCTAGATGTCTTGAGCCTCCCATTAAAATACCAGGGGCATCTGGCGCTTTTATCTTAGGTAGGCAGCTGTAAATGGCTGACCTTTTCCAGTAGTCCCACAATACTTTACATGTCCAAATAATGGGTAGTCAGGTGCGCATCTCCCCACATCTTGGGCAGGAAGCGAGAATGTTGGTGTTCCTTGAATTTAGAAGTGCTAGTGTATAGTATACCTACCACCTTGCAAATAATTGTACATGTTTAAAATCCGTCCCATCAACAGTTGCAGCTTTGAATCGGCTAATCTCCTCCAAATTGTAGGGGCTACTTTGAGTAGTCCTTTCCCGGGGCCCCTTTCTAGCAATTCATTCAAATATAACAATTTCTGTTGCTTTTTTGTATAGTGGAAGGAAACTAACTTTGAGCAAAAAAGCACAATTTCTAAATATGTGGCCAACAGTTACTCTGGATCTTTCTAATCTTTACACATCTATATTCTTCCAAGTGTTTAAAACCTGATTTAGTACAAACTGAAAACCCACTCCCAGACCTTCAATTTTTTGCTCCAAGGAATGTCTGGTAGAAAAGTTGACATTAGTTATCCAGCAACCTACTTTGATCTACTGTTGTTTGAGCATGTACACTAGGTTATGACAACAAAATGATGTAGCTTAGTAAGCCTCAAAACATACATGCTCATAATTCAATAACATAGCAATTTGGGGTCCCGGAATGGCTGTAGTTTGACAGCAGGATAACAAAATTTGATCCAAGATCCAAAGAAATTATGAAACACAGTGACTTCTAACTTAAACAACCTAAGAATAAGAAAATGAGTTGATAATAATAATGCACCCATTTCTCTTTACCCAAGCCGAGTTTGTTAACGCTGAGATGGCAGGACATCTTTTTCCACAGGAACGAACAAACAACCCTTTAATTTATTTAAAGAACTTTTCAGGATCCCTATCCGGAGTGCCGAGAGATGAAAGACAATTATCGGCAGTACCTTCATTTTGATCAATTCAGCTCTGTCAGCTACAACTGTGGGGACAGGCAAAATCTCCAGCTGTTTAAGAGTAATCACATTTTGGAGATCAGTGGTTGGACATTTAGCTTATAAAAATAACCTAAATCTTTTGAAAACCAGATTTATAATCATCCATGGGTTGCTATTATAAACAGCAGCCAAATATCCTGAGGAGCATCCCCGATGAGGAATTAAATAATAGGAACTCTGTTTTTGATTTGTTGATTTTATACCCACTAACTCAGCAAAATTAACAATGTTTCAAACAGAGCCTCAACTGATTGAGCCTTTGAAGAGGTACTAATAAATCATCCTCAAAGAGTTTAAGTTTCAGGGTGCCGGGAGCTATTGCTTCTATCTCTAAGGAGGCCCTACTAGCCATTGCCAGTGAATCAAGGCAGAGAGCACCAGATAGGATGATAAAGGGCACCCTTGCATAGTGCCCCAGGAAATTTGAAATATTCCTGTGCTTTTTCCATTGATAAGCAGTGTGGCACTAGCACATTTATAAAACATGTTTAGGATGTCTATCAGCAGAGTTGGGAGTCCAACTTTTCCAAATACTGTAATAAAAAATGACCAGTTAAATTTGTTTTAACTTATAATACCTTTCACAGTGTGTAATTCACATTTGAGTGTCATGCCGTAAAGCCATGATTTGGATTGGAAAGTAGTTTCTATCGGATGGAGAGTTAGTGCCAATCTTAGTTCTATCGCTGTTTCTTCCACAGGACATTCAATTTTTTTATTCCTTGCTAATGCAGGTCTTCTTCAAGTAGCTGCCTTGACGTCACAGATGTCTTCCCCGGCTGGGCGCCTGGGATTTCACAGAGGATGTTGAAAGGCTTCTTAATGCATGCACAGTCCTCTGGGTAAGGCATTGATGGCTGACATTTCTCGTTTGCTCAGCAGAACAGCAGGAGGATAACTGCCCTGTTGCCTAAGAAAATGGCTAATAAAATATTATTGATATGCAGAAATATTTTGGCCAGGACCTTCTAGAAGGTTCCAGTCCAACCTACGATGTCTGATTATTGCTAGTTACTGTGGTTTGCTATTCAAATATGGCTGCACCTCCTTTCTATCCGCTTCCTTTTAGCAACTACAGAAAGGAGCTTAGAACTTCAAGTCCTTGCACTGCAACACAGTAGAAGACTTTTCTTTGATGGTCCAGGCGCCCTTCATTCTCCTCATTAGATATCCGGTGTTACTTAGCATCTGTAGCAGTTCCAGTCTTCATGCCATTCCAGTAGCGTAATGAAACTTGAGGGCCCCCTACCCTGCAAAGTACATGGATGGCCCCCCACTCTCCAGATCCAGTCAGGAGCTCAAAGGCCAGGGGCCTGCTGCCCATGCATTGTGCCAGAGGGGGCCCCTTGGAGCTCAGGGCCCCCCCACACTGCGTGGGCTGCAGTGGCTAATGTTAGGCCACTGCCCCATTCCAGTGAGAACATTCCAGATCCAAGAATGAAGTTCCATGTATTCCAGGCTCTAGAAATGCCCTCATTCATTGACTTGTTACCATCTACCTGTAATCTGGCATAGGAGTGTTTTTTAAGCCTGGTGACCTTTTCCTTCTGAACTGCAACTCTTTCCTGTAGACACCATGGTCTCATCATGTAACACACAGGTGAGGAGCCAGGGCTATGGGAGGACATCTCCCATTCTTCGGACTGGCAAAAACTCATAACAGGAATTCTGCTCAGTGTCCTGTAATTTACTGTCCAAAAGAATGACATTCTTGAAATTCACAAGGCAGGATAGTCAAATATAATATATACAGTGCAGGAAATAAGTTCTGGCCACTTTTGACCATTTAGAACGGGTATAAGGGCAGCTAATCTGCCACAGGCATCACCCTCTACTTGTACTCTGTTTCCAGCGTGCAAGAGGTATAATAAAGTAAAAGTAAACTATGGGGAATAGTGCACCTTTGAAATGTGTTCATAGTATCAACTCAAAGGCAGAGTGAAAATCAACAGAGAGATAACATTTATGTCATACAGTGGCAATGTCTGTCCCAGTCAGTCCCTAGAGGGCATAGCACTGGTCAGCTGTTGAATAATCCTTACAAAGCCATCTCTGCTCTTAGGGGGTCGGTCTGGGAGGTTCGAGCTCTTCTCTGATACCAAAGAGTTAAGTATAATCAAAATATATTTTTCAAAAATAATAAATGAGCATCATGCATTTAGAGGGATCAATGGAATCACCTACCTAAAAATAGGTTTAAATGTAGCCCCTTGCCTGGAAGAAAGCATGAAAGTAGAGCTGACAAACCACCTGAATAAGGGGGTCAAAAATTTCACAAAGCATATGGATAATAATGCCTAGAAGTATTGATAGAACGTGTTTGGAACCCGCAGCTTGTGTTCACTTTGAAGCGTCCAAAATGTAATTAAATTAGGCATAGGCAAATCGTTAACATACAAATAAGCTACATAATTATTTTAGAAAATGTTGTGCAGTGAAATATCAAATCTACTATGAAGCAAAGAAACGAAATGACAACAGGCTGAGTCTGCAGTAGAGCACTCAGGATGGGAAGGGGGGAGTTACAATTCAGGCTGCCCTCTTGCCACAAAGCTCGGTTTTCGAAATTTTCAATAATTAAAGATAGCCCCTGACTGCTATTCTGAAAGAATGACAACATTTTCCCACGAAAAAAACACCTGTGATCAGGCAGCATACACATATATGTTTACATACCTGAGTTTGAACTGCTTTTACTTTAACCTACAATCCTCACCAAACCAAGATGATTTAGAATATTGCTGGTTTATACACAGCTTTGTAGAATTATGAGACACTGGCGATATTTTTACATAATTGCCCCACTATACAGTTCCAAAGCCTCATCTGGACTACGAACAGATTTATCAACATCAACCGTTTTTTTTTTTTTAAAAACACCAATTATGAGAAACTGTTCCATATTCGGTCTAGTAAGCAACTGTTGTGGGGAATAACCGGGAATTAACAGTAGAGATTCAGAAGGAAAATTTAGAATTGAGTTTATTTAAAAAGATGATGCAAAGTAATCACTTGGCACCAAGCCTGCAACTCCAGCAGTTCTAAAATAGTAAAATAAAATCAAATGAGATGAAAACAAAATGAATTGAGACAAATAGGCCGACTTTTAATCATTGTCGTTTGCTGGAATATTACTAATGAATCAACGGTTTAAGCTTACCAATGATGTTCAAACAAAAAGAAACCTAGCACACTGGTCTGCCTCTTCCTTTATGAATAATCAGTAAATCCTTGTGCCATGACAAATGAGTGTTTGTGGAAAATCTACTAGTTGGGCCCTGCATCCTGGCCAAATTTTTTGCATTTAATCCTGTTTTTGCTGACTTTATTTTTGCTGGCCTTAGGGCTCTGCACACTTTACCACTGATAACCAGCGCTAAAGTGCGTGTGCTCCCTCCTTTAAACATGGTAACATTTAATTATCCCCAATTGGCCTATTTAATTTACTTGTAAGTCCCTAGTAAATTGGTAGCACCTGAACACAGGGCCTGTAAATTAAATGCTACTGGTTGGCATGTTGAGCTTATTGTGTCAACCACTTATGTAGCCCTTTAAACATGTGTCAGGCCTGCCATTGCAGCCTGTGTGTGCAGTTTTAAACTGCCATTTCGACCTGGCAAGATAAACCTCTTGCCAGAAACGCACTTCACTTTTAAATACATATGTCACCCCTGGGATAGGCCCTACGTAGCCCAGTGAGCAGGGTGCAGTGTATATTAAATGTTGACCATAAACGACAAGAGAGCGAAAAGTTGTGACCAGTTCATCTTTCCAGTCAAAATACAAAGAAACAAAGTTAGAACGGATCATCTAAGTAATTGTCATTCCAATACTTCCAGTCTTTTTCCTTCCGTCCCTTCTGTTATAGTCCAAGGGATTGGAACCCGCGGGGTGTTTGAAAAGAACACTCACTCACCTACTTAGTAGGTGACATACTTCATCATCGGGTTCCCACCCTGGTTGCCGTGTGCACCCCAGGGTGTGCTGCGATGCCAAATTACTGCGGAGCTGGGTTTCTTCAGTGTTATTTTGTGACTGTGATGTAGTGATGTTAAAATTGGCTCGGGGATCCCTGAGATCCTTAGTATCACAATATATTAAATGTTGGGCATGTACATTAAGTTTTATTTATCCTGGTAGTGAAAAACATCTAAATTCGTATTTTAGTACTGTGAGGCCTCCCTTTACCATCTGATAACATTATGTTCTCATATAACATGGTTATAAGTGGTAACTTTCAATTGGGAGCAGACAAGAATGTTGAGTTTGGTGTCTAAAGAATTGTAATTTAGAGCCCTCTTTAATGGCAAAGTTGGATTTTAAGTCACATTTCTAAAAATGCCACTTTTAGAAAGTTAGGATTTTCTTGTCCTATTTGGTGCCTACAGCCTGTATCCTCGGTCACATGACTAGGTGTAACTGGCAATTGGAATTTGTGTATTGCTCCCAGACAGTGAGGGAAATGGTCAATAGGTGTTGACAGAATGAGCCATCTTTGACTTGATAGGGGGGCAGAGCTGTCACCTACCACATTTGCTCATCAAAAAGGCTCTGCCTGAGCATATTCACAAATGGTTTGACTTTGGTCTTTTGTGACTGCAATCAAGATGGGGCCTGGACAGGATAAATTCCAAGCACTTCTGGGGGTGGAAACCTCTAGATACTTGTCCTATTTCAAAGCTGGTACCATGTACAAATAGTAGACCCTCCGATCCAGCTCTTCATTACACTTCCGGACCTGTAGAAGACTCAAAAGGGCGCTGTGCTGCTCTGCAAGAGGGACTGCTACTCTGCTGTCCTGCTGCTGGAGAGCATAGGACAGGACCTGCATTTTAATTCTAATACCACCAGAGGGACTGCATGAGAATTCACTCCTCAGCACTGAAAAAAAATATTCATGAAGTGTTGTGGGTGCAACTGGTGCACGTGCTCTTATTTGTCTTTTGATCAAAGCATTCCGTTAAATTGAAAGAAAAAATATAAAGTGTACTATTAATGTAGGTTCAGTGAGAAAAAGGGGTAAATCTTGCAGAGGGGCCATAAATATACAGACCCTAAACTTTCTTGTCAATACATTTCAGCCAGTTAGGACCAGTGGTGAATCAGAGATCTGTATCCCATGTTTTCCTCATTGAATCTATCCAGACCAAACAAGAAAAAAATTAAATGTTTTATGTCCGAGTACATTTAAAGGGGTCTTCATCAGGAGAGTCTTGCATATTTGTAGAAGTATCCTTACTTACTCATACATTCATATAGAAGGTAGGAAGCTATTCACAAGCTGCAAATTAAATTACGCAATTGAATGCATCACAGTGAAACATCACTGTCTTGCTGAAGAATTTGTATGCTTTATAACACATATGAGTGTATGTAAACATTATGGCAAAAATTTAAAAGAATGGCAAATAAAGTGTTTCTTTTGATTTCAAGTCAATAGAGAAAACGGTTGTGGTGTACAGTTGTCGCACACTGTTAATTCCTATAGATAGAAGAAGCTCACTCTCTGGGTCAACGGTTGAGAACATCCCAGAAACACAAAATCTAGAAAGTAGATGAGCACTGTTAGTTAGACTACTAGCTATATAAAATACCAGTCACTCGTGTTCCTCTAATTCCACCTCTATAAATGAGTTAACATAAGATTCAAAGAAACATTTTGAGCATATGGAACATTCTTATATAATAAAGAGACAACGAGACGTCCTGTATGTTCTTTCCGTATTTTCTTTTTTATTTCTTAATTTCTTTCCACATAAAACACATCAGACACTACAGCCAACGCGTATCATCCCACATTCTGGGGACTTCTTCAGGGCAGCTAATTAGACATCATGACCATTTTCATTCATATATAATCGCTAGCTCGGAAGTCCATAATTATATAAATAATGTCAAAAAAGTTCCTTCTAAGTGATGGTCACTTAGAGAAGCGCCGCGCATATATTTGAAGCACAGTTCGTAAACGTAGGACAATTTATCCTCACTGGCTTGAATTAACCCAATTAAGCAGGATTCTTAATTTCTGTGTGAATCTGACTAACCGTCCAGCATGACCGGCACAAAATCTTTTGATTTGCCTGAAGACATTGAGCATTTATTGGGTCTGCCAGATACTTTCTCTGGCTTTATGCAATGGGTCCCAGCTCTTCATTACTATAACAATTTGTAGCATTCCTATCTGAAGATTTCCGCAAAGCCTATGAATGCAATAAAATGATATTTGTATACTGAGCACACATCCAGAGCCAAGCCCTAACTCTTTGTTGACTTGTTCTGTGTAGAATGATGGCATGGTTCAAGCTGTCGTGACATGCTCCAGGTTAGGAGGGACTATTCATGCCTCATATGGGGACAGGGGACAATTATTTTGTACGTTCAAGGGAATGGACTCCTGGGGGGCCTGAAATTGCACTTACCTGACGCCGCTGACACCGGTCACCGCTTGCTGCACTCTTCCTGGGCTGGTCACGCTGTTGGTCTCTCCCGCCGCCACTGTTACCGCTGGCCGCTGTGGGGGGAGACTACAGCTCCCAGAGTTCCCAGTACCACTTCCCGGTGACAACGAGCTGCGCGCCCGGAGGCGCATAAATTGCTGAGGCTCTCTCGGTGGAGCGGGGGCCTGAAATTGCACTTACCTGACGCCGCTGACACCGGTCACCGCTTGCTGCACTCTTCCTGGGCTGGTCACGCTGTTGGTCTCTCCCGCCGCCACTGTTACCGCTGGCCGCTGTGGGGGGAGACTACAGCTCCCAGAGTTCCCGGTACCACTTCCTGGTGACAACGAGCTGCGCGCCCGGAGGTGCATAAATTGCTGAGGCTCCCTCGGTGGAGCGGGGGCCTGAAATTGCACTTACCTGACGCCGCTGACACCGGTCACCGCTTGCTGCACTCTTCCTGGGCTGGTCTCGCTGTTGGTCTCTCCCGCCGCCACTGTTACCGCTGGCCGCTGTGGGGGGAGACTACAGCTCCCAGAGTTCCCGGTACCACTTCCCGGTGACAACGAGCTGTGCGCCCGGAGGCGCATAAATTGCTGAGGCTCCCTCGGTGGAGCGGGGGCCTGAAATTGCACTTACCTGACACCGCTGACACCGGTCACCGCTTGCTGCACTCTTCCTGGGCTGGTCACGCTGTTGGTCTCTCCCGCCGCCACTGTTACCGCTGGCCGCTGTGGGGGGAGACTACAGCTCCCAGAGTTCCCAGTACCACTTCCCGGTGACAACGAGCTGCGCGCCCGGAGGCGCATAAATTGCTGAGGCTCCCTCGGTGGAGCGGGGGCCTGAAATTGCACTTACCTGACGCCGCTGACACCGGTCACCGCTGCTGCACTCTTCCTGGGCTGGTCACGCTGTTGGTCTCTCCCGCCGCCACTGTTACCGCTGGCCGCTGTGGGGGGAGACTACAGCTCCCAGAGTTCCCGGTACCACTTCCCGGTGACAACGAGCTGCGCGCCCGGAGGCGCATAAATTGCTGAGGCTCCCTCGGTGGAGCGGGGGCCTGAAATTGCACTTACCTGACGCCGCTGACACCGGTCACCGCTTGCTGCACTCTTCCTGGGCTGGTCACGCTGTTGGTCTCTCCCGCCGCCACTGTTACCGCTGGCCGCTGTGGGGGGAGACTACAGCTCCCAGAGTTCCCGGTACCACTTCCTGGTGACAACGAGCTGCGCGCCCGGAGGCACATAAATTGCTGAGGCTCCCTCCGCGTCGCGGGACGCGCGCGGGCGACGCCGGGCTGAGCCCGGGCAGAGGGCGGGCCGTCTGTGGCCGTCCGGGGCCAGAGGAGGCCGGGCCGGGCCAATACTCTTGGTCTTCGCGTCAAGATCTGGACACCTCCATATTTGCCAGAGGACAGTCGAGATAAGTCACGGGGGGGCCTGTGGGTTATTCATTGTTAGGTTGTACATTGGACAATACCCATTGATTTGTGTTTGTAATTGCTTATTCACAAGTGGTCTATAAAGGGATAAAGCATCTTAAAGCGGTTGTTATACGATATTACAAACCCGCTAGGCCAAAGTTGTGCCATGGGGAAAACTAAAAAAAACCCCAGTAGAATAGGGGGAGGAGTAAAGGGAACCCTAGACGCATTTATCACACAAGCAGAATCCTTGTTAACACACGAAATATTACTGACGGAGCGTAGGTTATCCCTCGACTCACTCCTGGCACATAAACGATCTTCGCTGGGGACAATAGCTGAGTGTGTCACACCCGGGGTGAGTACCCCTGAAGGTCAGGGCACCTCCGCCCATAGCAACATCCAGCATGTGACCTCAGTACAAGTTCACACAAAGCCGTTAGTAGATGGGGAACAAGAGTTAATAATACTGGAGTTGTCTTTAACTCCCTCTCGCCAACATCACATTTCTCCGTCGAGACTGAATGCAACTGCGTCAGGAGATTTGGAGTCAGATACACCGGGCAATAGGGAAAATGGAGATGAAGAGCAGGATGGGATCATAACTGGGGGGGAGAGGGAACCTGACACCTTAAGAGGGAGGGAAAGAGAAGTGATTACCCGCTCTAAAAGGGCGTTATTGGTACCAGGCTCCAACCTAGCTCCCGGCTCCAGTGTGAATGCAAGGTCTCCGGCTATCTCATATCGTAAAGGAACGGAAAAATCTAGAAATGTAAATAAACTGAAAAAAGGAGCCCCCAGGAAAGAACCGTTAGTTACTGAGGACGTAAGAACCCGGCCAACTTGCACATATTATGAAACCTGCTCTCCGGTAAATAGGAAGGAATGGTCACAGGAGATACTGAAAGCATTAGAGTCCAATATAGAAGTTCTTCTCCTTAAACACTTGGCCCCCTTAGCAGAACATATTAAGAAAATTGAGGAGAAAGTAAACAGGTTGCTAGAAACACATAATGGGGAACACACAGTGGCCCAATTAACTACGAGGCAGGAAGGGTTGGGGAGCGTTTCGTGCCTTGGCAGTGCCGGCACAAATAATTGTAGGTCGGTAGGGAGCAACCAGAGAGTTGCCCCTTTAGCGAGCATGGACAAAGATATACTCCCCAACATCGTACCCCCCAGCTCACAACAGGAGGGTAAGGACAAAGGGCGGGTAATAGCTCACAGTCTCTCAGATGCACAGGTGCAGAGTACACCGGGTTTGCAGAATCTGGACTTGCCTCCAGCCTCTTGCCCTTACACAATAGTCCTGGTGGGAGTCCCTGCCCAAAATCGTGACAGAGATGAGTCCACAAGTTCCCTGATCAATAAGACTAATCATTGGTTGTATAACAACGTGAAGGGAGTCAAGCTGAGGAATAACCAAATTCTCATGGCAAGGAGGGTAGCTTGGGTTGGACCCTCAGAGAAAAAATTTCCTGGGGACTGTGTTATTGTTAACCTCAAAGACCCGCAGATGGTAAAAGAATTACTTGCTTACAGTTGTGGGGTCTTTGATAGAGGGTCGACAATAAAAATGCTTCCACTTAATTTTTTTTTATAGGGACCATTTAACCGAGTCACGACAAACGACTTGGAGAAGAAGGGTAATACCCATTACAAGAACTAATAGCCTGTGGCCCGTCCCAAATCGGTTCACCCCACTATGTGAGGTAGCAGTGATGGACGAACTTGATTGACTGGCCCATGATGAGCACCTAGAGCTCCCATCCCCTTTAGTTAATTCAACGCAAAAGGAGATTGCGGATATTACGGGAAGGCAAAATGAAGTTACACCAAATCCTTCAGTGAATAGCTTGGTTCCTGGAGGGACTTGTCCTGCAGGATTCCCTGTTCAAAAACAGCCCACCCTAGCCAGGAGTACGACAAATCATGAGGCTGAGGAAATTAGGGTGGTATCATGGAATATTGCAGGAATCTCAACCAAGCTAAAAAACAAGGAATGCTTGGATTTCAGCAAGAAATTTCATATTATTTGTCTACAAGAAACGTGGGAGACGGATAGTAGCGCTGCACATCTAGAGGGATATAAAATGTTTTTCGTACCTGCTCGGAAATCTAGTATGGGAAGAGCGAAAGGGGGACTAATAACGTATGTGTCTCTTGCGTTACAAGGGACCTGGGAGGTCTTGGGCTGGAGTTCGGATAATTTACAGGGTATCAGTTATGGTAAGAAGGGCTTAAGATTTGTTTTGATAAACTTTTATAACGCGGCCCAGTCAACGCAGAGGTACAAAAGGGGGTGGTGATGGACGGAGCATCAGAACCAATCAAACACTCACACCCAGTCAACAGATCTGGGTTTGATCCATCACCGTTCTTTAGCCCACTCTGCCACCCCAGTTCAGACATGGCCATATGCAAATCAGTCTGACCCTGTGCCTCATGGGAACAGTCCAGCCCGAACTGCCAAGCCATGCCTTCCCTGGACCGGAAACAAGCTTCCTAGGACCGGTTTCTGGCATTTCAGCCGTCTTCAGCCAGGCTTGCTTGAATCCAGTGGCAAAGTGAGCAAGGGACTCACGTCTGAGCATACCCTGCCAACTTATGGCGAACAAAGCGGTACAAAAGGGGGTGGTGATGGACGGAGCATCAGAACCAATCAAACACTCACACCCAGTCAACAGATCTGGGTTTGATCCATCACCGTTCTTTAGCCCACTCTGCCACCCCAGTTCAGACATGGCCATATGCAAATCAGTCTGACCCTGTGCCTCATGGGAACAGTCCAGCCCGAACTGCCAAGCCATGCCTTCCCTGGACCGGAAACAAGCTTCCTAGGACCGGTTTCTGGCATTTCAGCCGTCTTCAGCCAGGCTTGCTTGAATCCAGTGGCAAAGTGAGCAAGGGACTCACGTCTGAGCATACCCTGCCAACTTATGGCGAACAAAGCGGTACAAAAGGGGGTGGTGATGGACGGAGCATCAGAACCAATCAAACACTCACACCCAGTCAACAGATCTGGGTTTGATCCATCACCGTTCTTTAGCCCACTCTGCCACCCCAGTTCAGACATGGCCATATGCAAATCAGTCTGACCCTGTGCCTCATGGGAACAGTCCAGCCCGAACTGCCAAGCCATGCCTTCCCTGGACCGGAAACAAGCTTCCTAGGACCGGTTTCTGGCATTTCAGCCGTCTTCAGCCAGGCTTGCTTGAATCCAGTGGCAAAGTGAGCAAGGGACTCACGTCTGAGCATACCCTGCCAACTTATGGCGAACAAAGCGGTACAAAAGGGGGTGGTGATGGATGCAGTCAACGCAGAGGCTGAATGAGCTTGAGGATAGATTGTTAGATCTGCATTCCAGGGGAAATAACCCCCCAACCCTGATCTTGGTGGGCGACTTTAATTGCCATCAATGCCCACATCTGAAATGGGAAGGGGCTAAATGGGATTCTTGCCCATCTATTAAGGACTGGCACCTAGAACATACACTGGAAGGTAGCAAACTGGGAAACATCCTGGGCACATTTGACTTAATCCCTACGATGGACTTAATCAAGCCCAGGAACTCTAACATCATTAATCCAACGTTTAAAGGCAGGGGCAGGGACACAATTATTGATTTTATCTTTGTTTCACGTTGTCTTAAATACAGGATCGTAGATTTTAGTATACAGATTAGCATCTTCAGTGACCACAACCCCTTGGTGTTGTCACTGATGGATGAGGACTCTTCCACCCAGGCAAGGGCCAGGATGACGAGGGGCAAATTGGAAGCTATCGACCAAGGCAGGCGCATACGTTGGTCAAATATAGATGGGGAAGCATTTTACAAAAAACTTATTGCATCCCCCGATAGTGGGATCTGGATGTGCTTAGACCAGGAAGTCAAAGGTAAAAAACTGATAAGTGTCTTTGTAAATATGGCAAGGGATATCGACAAGTTACTCAGGGCCAAATCATTACTGGGCGGAGGAAAAGGAAATCATTACAGACACCCAGTATGGTTTTAGAATGGGCCGCTCAACATCAGACCAATGCCTCAATTTATATAACCTGGTCGCAAAGTATACTGTGGCTGGTGAAGGCACAGTTTTTTTAGCCTTCATGGACCTGACAGCAGCCTTCGACCGGGTTAACCGAGGAAAATTATGGGAGATCCTAGAGTTGCTAGGGGTAGACTTAAGTTTGACATTCATTCTAAAAACATTGCACATGAATACTACAGCCCAGGTTAGGTATAACAACGAGGGGAATCTAACTGACCACTTTTCTTGCACAGGGGGTGTGAGACAAGGCTGCATTTTGGCGCCTTTTTTATTCACACTGTACATAAATGGTTTGGATAAAGCTCTAAGAACATTGGGGGTTGATTGCCCGAGAGTGGCAAAAAGGAGTATACCTGTCTTATTATACGCGGACGACGCAGTACTCCTCTCGCGTACAGGGAGGGGACTGCAGTCTCTTATCGATGGCTTTTGCGAGTTTATGGCAAATCTAGATTTATCCCCTAACTTAACAAAATCCTACATCATGGAAGCAGGAAAAAGACCAACAAAGAATTTTATTTTTAAAATTGGGGGACACAAACTAGAGAAGGTCGAGGTTTTCAATTATTTAGGGATTATCTTCGATAAACACCTCAATTTTAACACACTAATTGCAGATAAATGCAAGCAGCATGTGAGCATTATGGGCTCAATTATGAACCGAGCCACGAGATTAGGTCGTTGGTCATTGACGGAAATATTGAATTTATACAATTCAATCTGTTGCTCTAAAATTATGTATGGGAGTGAGGTCTGGGGATTCACAAACATTTCTACTATACAACGGGAGGAAAATAAGTTCCTTAGGAGGATTTTGCAAGTTTCTCAAAGTACCCCGGCCCATATTATCCACGAGGAGCTAGGGCTCCCCTATATCTCCGACAGATTAAGCCTTAAGCCATTATTGTGTTGGATTAAAATCTGGACCAACCCTGAAGCTAGTCTAAGTAGAGATATATTAATAGACTGTATCAACAGGGACAAAGGTCACAAGATACCATGGCTTAAATACATAAAGGATAAATTGGAGTGGCTGGGTTTTGCAAGATACTTTAAGGAACCTACGTCCCTAACGCCGCAGCTAAAAGTCACGAGAAAAGCAGAGTATACGAGGCGGTTAGCCTGCGCCCGGGAAGATAGCGAAATACTGAAAGGGTCAGTGCGATCACATATATTAACAACATCTGTTGTAGGTTTAGAACCCTACTTGGCACAGATCTATAACAAAAACGATAGATTTTTAATGACCAGATTCAGACTGGATCTTTTACATCACATCTTAGCTGTTCCTGCAGGGTTCACGAAAGATATTGGTTCAAAGGGTCCCTGTGGCTGCGATCTGGGATCTCCACAGGACACCCTCCATTTTGTATTCTTTTGTCCATTATATGAATACCCGCGGGCTCTTTTCTTAAAAACCATCCTAAGAGCGAATAAATTCACCCAAGTTAGAGTAGCACTCTTATATCTAAAACTTTCTGCGGAGCCTTTTACCTTGTTCTGTACTGTAAATTTTTTAAGATTAGCAGCTAAATTGAGGAAATCTAGAAGGGAGGTGTAATTTATTCTGTTTGTCGGATACTGCAGACGAGGCATCTGGATTAAAGCTACTCCGCAAGATTGTTATACATTGTACACAGAACAGGAGTTAATACGTGGATCTTTTGCATTTGTCGTACTGCAACATTTAGAGTACTTGGGATGTTATGAAAACTACGATCTCGCATTTTATTTAATGTTTATGTGTTGGTATAACACATTTGTATAGTTGTTAGCACCCTGCACTTTATAAAAATTATGAATTTGTAACCTAGTCCGAAGTTCAGGCCCAATCCTGCTATTGTGATCTTGGAAAGGCCCATTAGATATGTTTATCTTAATGTACTTATGATGAATTGTTCATATTATTGTATATGAAATGTGTAAATATATTGTTCTTTTCCTGGATGTTTTAATATCCGAATAAAGATACTTTTGACTGACTGACTGACTCCTGTGTCGATGCTACCAAATTTCAAGTTAATATATGGCAAATGAAAAATCTGAGCGACGTTTACATCTTTGCAGGTGTGTCAGGTTGGCAGGCGATAAAGCCCTTGATCCCTGCTTTTTCAGGTTTATCAACAAACCCAATGATTACTGTGTCAACACATTTGTGCCTTCTGCAATGGAGTTTTTAGAAAATATACAAAACGAGCTAAGTGCCAAAAACCTGTGGTGGGGGCATACTAACAGCAGGGGGTAGCACCGCGTGTCTGTGAGGTATGTGCCTGTTCCTGACTTCAAGCATACCCCTCTGCTTCGATTATTGCAGAAGTTCCTAACACATTTTTCATCAGTTCTGTGCACATTTAATGAAGTTGATTGGAACTGCAAATATGACAAAAAGCATATGTTGGATTTTTTTTTTACTATATCCTAGTTTAGGAACAGCTTATTAACCTGAAGAAAGAAACTGAGGAAAAAGACTTGGTGATTTCAGCACATAAATCACAGACACACGGATGCACCAGGGCAACAGAGGAGCACATACCAATGTTTGTACATAGCGCTCATGCTAAGGCTCCTGTTTGCCAGACAGCACGCTCGAGGGGAGCACCGGGTCAAACAGGAAGACATTAACTCTGCATACAAACACATTACGATGGACAGACCCAACAAGGCCTTGACTGGGCTATTCAGTTTGTGCTGAAAGTAGCTGCCCCGGTTCTGAGAGATGCCTCTGGGGTCAAGAATATGCCCTAATATGTGATTTGCACCGTCCTCCTGTCATCTTCGAGATGAAAGACAAGTCAGCACTTATGCCTTGGAGAGTTCGGTCGGGATTAGCCTGTCAGTAGATATAAACTTGGATGATCAAACAAATGCGGAAATGACATCTTTTGTGTCCTCAGAGGCCGTTTGCTCCTTCTTGCTACATGGACTGCATGACGTTGTCCGGGTAGGCCCGCATTCTACGGTTGGCTACTTTCGTCGTATGTAGCCTTTACATCTCAGAACACCACAGGAGAGCTGTCACGTGGCAGGCAAGTTGTCTTCGTTTACTTCAGGATTTTACTTTGCAGGTAATTTATCTTTCAATAGTTGTAAACTATGTTATTCTAATAATATAATTACATATGTACAAGTATGTAAATAAATATATAAATATATATATATATATCTACAATTACACACACACAAATATATATAGTTATATACGTGAACACATACATACATACATACATACATACATACATAATAGTGTCCTTATTTTGTCACTTTTCTAAACTATTGTAATTTTAAATTTAATTTAAGTAATATTCCGTTTTTTTAATGTAAGATAATTAAAATGTGAAGTAGTTTGACATAAAAATGGGAACAATTATTCATTTTATTTGTGATTCATTGCAATATGTTATGGATTAACGGGCAGCTTAAAAGCAACACGTACGCCCACCCGCTTTCATTGGCCGGTGGAGCACGAGACTTCACAGGTAAGGTGTTTGAAAAATCAACACCTAAACTTCACCTGACCCCCCATCCTCCCCCGTGCTCCGCTTCACAGCAAGTGAAAAGACAGTAATAGTTAATGTACTCCTAGCAGCTTTAAAAGGTGCCGGGGGAGCAACAATAAGGTCCATTACCCGGCACTGCCACCCTCGGTAGAGTTCAATGGATGCGTCATTTATCAGTCTGCTCGGGAGTTTGTGTAAGGTGGAGTATCTGTAACAGAGGCGTAGCTAGAGCTTGCCCGGGGCTATCCCTCAGATTGCCACACCTGGGGGGGGGGGGGAGTGGTTGCTGGGGAAAAAGGACTGCAAGCACTTGAAAGAGGACCGAGAGACACGTAGTATCGCCGCTAATAGTTACCTCGATCATGCAAGTTACATGCACATACATGACACGGTCCAAGGCTACACAGTTGAATACACCGATGACTGGCAGTGACTGGCAGTACAAAAGAGAACACACAGACAGCATGATCTATCTGGGGACTCAGAAAAACCGCATGTGACATCCATCAGAGAGCTGCGTGAACAATTACCTGGTAATCCCCTCAGCACAATGCAAACATGCACATACATGACACTGTTCAGGGATCCATCATCTACAGCTGACATTAAATGACCATTCATCATGGTTCCCCCATTAAAGCAGTGCACTTTGTGATCTGCATGGTACATGTTCTTTGCAGCAGGCATATTAACCCTCTGTGCTACCTTTCCAGGAGTCAACCCTTCCACTAGACAAAACTCCTCTCTAGGAAGAATATTAATCACCGAAGTTATCATGATATTTTTTTTTTTTTTTTTTTTTTTTTTTTTTAAAGTTTTTATTGAAACAATAAGTCAGGTACAAGCATGGGCCTACAACCACCAGGGCCGGCCGCTAGATTCAGAAAGGATCGTACATTAGTTAAGGCAGTAGGCGACTCCTGGGGCCCAGCCCCGTAAATGGCTCAGGATAGCTCGAAAGAAGCAGGAGACATACATTTAACATAAATAACAACTAAAAACAAAAGGCGAGGCATAATGGCAAAAAGCGTGGGTCAGGCTACATCCGGGGGACTTTACTCCAAACCTTCAATTAGCTATCAACAGGAGGGAGTACTGAAAGATCGGGGGGGGGTAACGGGAGAGGAACATCTATATTCGATTATTACAACCAGTTGCAAGGAACCATCAAGGGTCAGGGGGACAAGGCAATATCGGTGTCCACTAGGGGGGGCGTACAGATACCCCCACGATACGCGTTCCATTGCCCCCAAATTCTACCCCATGCCCCGGGTTTACCGCGGGCCACATACACAGTCTTCTCCCTGAACATACACCAGTCCATGTTCTCCTTCCATACTGACACGGTGGGTGGCCGCTGGGAGCCCCAAAGCTGCGCAATATCCCTCTTGGCAATCATGTATCCCAGGGCCGCCCAACGAGTCTGAGCCGCGTTATAATCATTGGGCTCCCACACATTCAAGACACAGCGACGCACCTCCGGCAGCAGCGCAACCCCGGTGACTTGTCCCATGACCCCATGAACCCGACGCCAGTATTCCGCCACCTCCCGGCACTCCCAAAGGATATGGAGAAAGGTGGCACTGAGCCCACACCCCCGCTTACAGAGCCCATCTTCCGAGAAACCCATCGAGACCAGACGGGGGCCCGTCACATACACCCGGTGGAGAATCTTTAGCTGGACCAGGCGGAGACGGGCTGGAATGGCTACTTCCTTGGGGGACGATAGTGCAGACTGCCAGTCCTCGTCGTCTAATTCCACCCCGTCCCCCGTCCACGTCTCCCGAAGGCGCACCAAGAGGTCAGCCCGATTATTAATGAGTTTTTTATAGATTAAAGAGATAGTACTGTCGGGGACATGACCATCGAGTATGCGGTCCTCGAGGGGCGAAGAGGCAGGGATCTTGGTCCCCTCCCCAAAGACAGAAAGCAGGGCGTGCCGAACCTGGGCGTAGCGGAAGAACTCCTTTTCCGTGAGTTCGTATTCGCTCTGGAGCGCCGCGAAGGTCTTAACCGCGCCCTTCATCCATAAGTCTCCCACTCTACTGATGCCAATCGTATCCCAACGGTCAAACCCCTTCGTTGTCCAGAGGCTTCCCAGTCGGTCGGAGGCAAATAAAGGAGTAGCACATGTTAGTCGCTCACTCCAGCCCATGGCTACATTGGCCGCCTTCCAGATCCGTACCGCGATCTTAGTAGGGCCCGTCAGGGTCCGTCCAGCCGAGCGGGAGTAAAGCGCCCTGTTATAGTTCCCACCGGGGAGCAAGAATTTATCCATCTCATACGCCGGATTCAAGCCAGGCGCATACGTGGCATGGTTAATGGCCGATAACTGCGAGGCCCAATAATACCTGCGAATGTCGGGAAGCGCGATGCCCCCATCGTACCAGGGGAGAGTAAGCTTGGCCAGGGCGATACGCGCCCGTCCGTCCCACACCAGTCTCCTCTGCAGGCTCTCCACCTCCCGAAAGTAGGCCACTGGAATGATGTCGAAGGAGTTCTGAAGTGCATAGAGGAATCTGGGAAGGGACATCATTTTAAACAATGCTGCCCGACCCAGTGGGGACAAGGGCAGCCTACACCACCGCGCCGTGTCTTCCCTCAAACGCCGAAGTGGAAGCAGGAGATTGTGCTCATAGCGAGCCACCGGGTCCAACGAGACGTGTATTCCCAGGTATTTAAAGCCGGACAGAGATATTTGAATCGGAAGCCGAGGCGGCAGGAGAGGGGGGCCACCGGAGATAGGATAGACACAGGATTTAGACCAGTTAATCGTGAGACCCGAATTTCTCCCGTAGGAAGTCAGAACATCGAAGAGAACGTTAAGCGACTGCCGCGGCGAGGTAAGATACAGGAGAATATCGTCAGCATATAACGAGACCCGATCCTCAAAGCCCGGGGCCCACCGGATCCCCCTGATCGAGGGCTCCCAGCGGAGCCAAGCAGCGAGTGGCTCCAGGGCGAGAGCAAAGAGCAGAGGGGACAACGGGCACCCCTGCCTCGTACCCCTACCGAGAGCGAAGGGCCGAGAGACCCGCCCATTAACCACCACCTGAGCCATGGGTCCCGTGTAGAGAAGCTTCACCCAGCCAAGAAATCCCTCCCCAAAGCCGAATTTGGTCAAGGCAGCCCAGAGGAATGGCCACTCGATGGTGTCGAAGGCCATCGTGGCATCTAAAGAAACCAGCACGGCCGGTTCGGAGAGGTATTCTGCCCTGGCGAGGGCGCCATGGAGACGCCGCAAGTTGAGGGCGGTGTTGCGATGCGGGATGAAGCCGCATTGATCAGGATGAATCAGATCGCAGATGACGCCCAACAAACGATTGGCAAGGACTTTAGCCAGGATTTTAGGCTCTGCATTTAGCAGTGAGATGGGCCTGTAGGAGGCACAGCGGTCCCGCGGCTTACCTTCCTTGGGGATCACGACTATCGTGGCCAGTCGCTGGTCGAGCGGAAGGGAACCGGCCTCAAGGGACTCCTGAAACATACGACGGAGGAAGGGCGCTAGTTTATCCGGGCGCAACTTATATAATTCGATAGGGAGACCGTTGGGACCCATGGCCTTGCCCGAGCGAAGGGATCGAATCGCAGTCGCTATTTCATCTACCGACAAGGGAGCGTCCAGCTGCTCACGGTCCTCGGCAGACAGGCCGGGCAAAGCAATGTCCCTCAGTAGAAGGCAAGAGTCTTCCTCATCCCTATCAGTCACCGGGGAGTACACGGTCCGGAGGTGGTCGGCAAAACATTCCACAATCTCACCAGGCTCAGTCACACACACTCCATCCGAGACACGCAACTCCGGGACCACACGATTCACTCTCTCCTTCTTGTCCAGCCACGCAATCAGCTTTCCCGCCTTGTCCCCGGCATCATACAATCGACCCTGCTGCTCCCTATACATAGTTTTGGCAGCATCAGTGACAAGAGATCTGTATTCAAACTGTTTCAGGCTGAGGGCGTGGAGCCCGTCCGGAGTGACACCCGCCTCCAAGGCCGACTCCAGCCCCGAGATGTCAGTCTCCAGCTTCACCACCGCCTCACTCCTGAGCTTCTTAGCCACCACTATCTGGGAGAGGGCGTGTCCGCGGATTACGGTTTTAAAGGCTTCCCACAGGGACATTGCAGACAACACCGACCCCTCGTTTTCAAGAAAGTATTGGTCCATAGCCTTAACCAGACTATCGCGAGTCGCAGGGTCTCGCAGGTACCACGGGTTAATGGGAGCGATCCGCCCTGCAGACCGCGACTCGGTGCCAAAGAGAAGCCACAGCGGGGAATGATCGGAGATACCCCTCGCCAGGTGCCTGACCTCTCGAATTCGACCCGTCTGCGCAGCGGGCATAAGGAAATAATCTAACCTAGAAAGACTCCCATGTGCCCCAGAGTGAAAGGTGTATTGACATTGGGTCGGATGCATTAATCGCCAACTATCCACCAGGCCGAAGGTCTCCAACAGACCACCTAGCCAAGCCTGGGCAGCGGGGAGGGCCCTTGGTGGGTGACGATCCAGGTCACCCGAGACCACCGAGTTAAAGTCCCCGCCCATAAGCAAAAGACTGTCCGGAAGTTCAAGCAGCATTCGACCCAAGTCCGCGAAGGTGGAGTTCTGGAGGCCCGGGGGGACGTAAACTGAGACCAGGGCAAGGGGATGCCCCTCCCACCTCCCAGTCAGACAAACATAACGCCCTCTGTCATCTGAGACTACCCTGGTGATCTCCAACGGAAGTGAGGATCGCAGGAGAATGCCCACCCCCCTGGAGCCAGTTGTGAAACCAGAGTGAGCCACCAGGCGGTATCCCCCCCTGTTCATTGCATGGCAGACATTACCAACCAGATGCGTCTCCTGGATAAACACCACATCAGGAGTCAGACGACGAAGATACTGCAGTACTACACCCCGTTTGATACGGTCCCCCAACCCATTGACGTTCCATGACATCAGCTTCAACCCGTCCCCCCCCATCCCCTCCAATAGATCAAAGGTCCCCCCGCAAGTAGCTCAAGTCCCAAAAGTGGAAGAAAATCAATACCTCGCCCTGCAAACAAAAAACACACGACAAAACAACCCCTCCTTCCCCCCCACCCCCCAACACCCAACTCCCCCCACCCTGCACCCCTGCGGGCCAAAAAACCCCCCCAACTTGCAGTGTGCCTGTCGCCCAACTAACCCCAGTCTACAAAAAGACCCCGGAGGAGGAAAGGGACCCGTCCCCGCCCGCCCCCCGGACAGGTCCTAGCAAAACACACTGAAACAAAGAAGTACAACCCAGCTGAGCAGTGCAAAATGGCAAAATCAAGGACCACGAGTCACTCCAAAGGGGACCCGTCACCGTTGGCACCTGCAGAGGGCCCGGGACGGCCACCTCTGTCCGGTAGCGAGTCCAGCCAGTCACTCACGGCCACAGGAGAGTCAAAGAAGGCAGTCCGATCCTCATGTTCCACTCGGAGTTTGGCAGGGTAGAGCATAGAGTACTTTAGGCCCAGCTCACGAAGACGACGTTTCACCCCCTGGAATCCCATCCGCTGTTTCTGGACAAGTTGAGTAAAGTCCGGATAAAAGTTAATGGATGAGTTCTCATGTCGAACCGGGCCATGGACACGTGAGGCCTGCAGAATCGCATCCCGGTCTCTGTAGTAAAACAGTTTGGCCACGATAGGCCTCGGGGGGGCCCCCGGCCGTGGCCGCCCGCCCGGAACTCGATGAGCCCGTTCAACGGCAAAGAATTTACTCAAGCCCGCAGGGGTCAGCTGTTGGAGGATGAGTTCCTCGACCAGGAGGTCAACCGGGCGGTCGTCTGAGGACTCCGGTACGCCTATGACACGAATGTTGTTGCGTCGGGCCCGTCCCTCGAAGTCCTCCAGCCGCCGGGCCATCTGATCATTGACCACCTTGATGTCACCAAGCGCGGCCTGCAGGCCCGACACATCCGCACCAAGGGTGGAGGTCCGCGCATCGAGAGTTTGAACCCTCTCGTTTGTTTTGGAGAGATCTGCCCGTATTAAGGTGACATCAATCGCCACCGTATCGATCTTGCGGGCCAGGGCCTCGCATTGCGTGGCGATGGTCTCCCTGATGCCATCAATGGCGCCCATGATATCCTGCAGGGAAAGTTCCGAAGAGACGGATGCGCCCCCACCGGCGGCGTCTGAGGGGGGACCGGCCGTTCCAGGGGAGCCTCTGCCCTGAGTGTAGCGGTCCATGTTGTTGGTCTGGACCGATCCCCCACGGAGGGAGGCCTTAGTCTTACGCCCCTCGGGGCCCCCCTTGCCCCCCATGTGGTCACAGACTCCGAGGGGGACCGCCGATCAAAAGTAGCTGAGGTACAGGCCCTGGAAACCAGCGCCTCACCCGAGGCAACAATATGGCGGTGCGGGGGGACCCAAGGCGATAGGCACTCTAGTGGCAGGTGGAGACAAGGCCTTGTGCAGAGGTCGAGGAAACACCCCGCCACCTCAAGCGCTCCACCGGCCAGCCCCCTGAGGTCTGAAAGTGAAACCGAAAGTGGTCGAGCGGCCCCTGGCACCGAGCCGCAGCCGCTGTTGTTCAATTGCGACACGGCTCTACGGTTCACCTTCGCCCCGGGCACCTCCGTCGGGTGGGTCCCAAAAGTTCAAACAACGATAACTCAGGATTCCCAGGTCCGATTAAATTTCTGAAAAGAGATACGTGCTCAGCCGGTCGTCATCTCCCAGATTCCATAAACCACGTCAGGATATTGTCAGGATAAATTCCGAGGAGCAGCGAGGGTCCGGGGAGCCCTGTGCTCACGCGACCATCTTGGATGCGCGCTAGGCTCCTCCTCCCTATCATGATATTTTTATTGTTTCTGAAAATTGCTGGAGGCCAGGAAGGTGGCAGCAAGTTTTTTTTATACCATTATATACTTGCAAACACTATGCATCCACCCGAAATAGGTACCCAGTGCGGTCACACCGTTTGCACCGCCCTAACCTGCTCAAGGTTCATGTGACCTCAGTGACAGAGTCACAGTGATTGGATCACTGTTGCTCTAGGGTGTGCTGCTTCGTAGGCCTGCCCGCAAGACTGGAGCTGAACTTTAGTATGGATTGTGGTGGACAGGCCTTCAAGGTTAACTCACAATTGACACCACTAGGGTACACCTGCTTGTGCTAAGACATCAAGCCTTCTAAGGTCTAGTGCGGCCTTGTAAGGTCTAGCATGGGAATATGCTCCCTCAGTAGAGTGGTCTGGTAGACTGGTCATGAAGGCTGAACCCAGTTCCCCAGTTCCAAATTCGACAGCTCTGGCCATAGTGCCACATCCTCTCCCCCACTGAACACCATACTGCCCCACTGAGAGAAACTCGCACTGCCTTCAGCTACAACCTAATTATGCCCACTATAAACACTTGGATGTGGCTCAATCCAAATTATGCTCTTGAAAAGAGTAATATGCTGCCTAAAAAAAAGTAAAAGCAAACACTCATAGGGAATGCAAGATTAAGTAAAGCATGTGAAATGTAGGCAGAAACAACATGGTTACCTTAATGATCTCTCACTCACTATTCAGAAATCAGCGAGTGGTTTTACCTGAAAAGTTAAGGACATGACTACAGGGCCCTGAAGGGAACCGTTTCAATGTCCATTGCTTATATCCTTAATAAACGTAAGCAGTATGGTTTAAAAAGACCACATCCAAAAACAGAGCCATGGTACACATTTTGTTTTCCAATCCATCCATCAACCAGGTATTGCAGTAACTCCAGGAATGGTGCACTTCCCCACCTGGGGACAACAATGCTGTTCAAAGAAAGACGAGAAAACAAAAGTAGGCTTCACTGTAAAGTCTGTAAAGTGAGGCTGATCTGTTTGGATGTGAATAAAACCAATCTGGCCACTTTGCAACCACTCTGTCTTGCTTTATTTAGTTATGTATTTATTTTTCATATTTAAAACCTTCTATTTCTCTCCATCCCGCTGCACTTTGGAATAGAAAAATGTCAGAAAAAAGGGCATTTCCCGCAAGAGTGTTTTTCTTTTTTGGATCCTTTTCACAGGGAAGCAACTAAATGAAAGAAGGAAAGAGGTTGTGAACCGTTTCTTCAAGTTACGGTTTTCAGTAAGTGAGGAGCAAGACAGAAAGAGAGGGAATAATAGTAAGAGAGGGGGGGGGGGGGGCAGCTGCCAGCACAAAAAAGAAGAGGACATTGCCCGAGTCCTATTCCTTCTCTACCCGTCCCCGAACGTCCACGATAGCAAGCCGAGCCTTATCTGAATGCCTTTGACCGCCCCCAAAATAGTGCCGCCTGGGGCGGACCGCCCCCACCGCCCCCCCTAGCTATGCCACTGATCTGTAAGTATTTTGGGCCAGCCGCGGCCCGTGGAGGGAGTTCCGTGGGGCGGAAAGGTGGGGTGGGGGAGGGGCAGGGGGGGGTACTAAACACCGGAATATTCAGGCATGCAAGTTTCCTAAATTCATTGGACAGAAATTTTATACAGGGATGCCAAACATTTTCAGTGGCCCCCTCATCAAACCTGCCAAGTTTTTTCCCATTCCCAGCAGCTCCCACATGCGTGTGAGCCAAGCATGGTTAACCTGCACTTCCTGTTTACCTGCACTTCCTCTTTCCCCCATAGTGCTGTGATGGTTTGTTTAGCAGTACACAGAGCTAGTGTTATCACTTTGCCTCGATCCAAACGGAGAGTGCATTATACTTTATAAGTCAGGCTCGGGAACCACTGGATATGTGTGGAGAATATTGCTTCAATACTAGTCAGAACATCATCCCAGTATCACGGTAGTTCAGGACAGCTTCAGATTACTTGTGTTAACGTCTCCCTCTGCCCACACCCTCTCCAGCAGGTGGGTACATTTCATTGGGGACCATGTCTAAATGCGGACCATGGTATTACACCAATAGATTGTGACTTTAGTTGAGGCCTCCCTGCCTGTGCTACTCATTGCTGAGATATGCACCAGTCGAAAATGTCTGTCCACTCATGGCCTGAAAGTGTTTGGTCTATTTCCACGTCCCAACTTCTCGTAGCTGAAAAGCGAAGCAGGAACGCTGTCCCACCCAGTGATTGGTCGTCAGCTTTGGTGATTACCCATTTCTCAAAGGAGGTTAACGTTTGGCTGGTGCTAACCTTGACTGAGGGGTGCGATCCCTGGCGTAGTGGTGGTGGTCCAAATGGCCGCCTCATAATACGGCGATTACACCAATAGATTGTCACTTTAGTTGAGGCCTCCCTGCCTGTGCTACTCATTGCTGGGATATGCACCAGTCGTAAATGTCTGTCCACTCATGGCCTGAAAGTGTTTGGTCTATTTCCGTGTCCCAACTTCTCGTAGCTGGAAAGCGAAGCAGGAACGCTGTCCCACCCAGTGATTGGTCGTCAGCTTTGGTGATTACCCATTTCTCAAAGGAGGTTAATGTTTGGCTGGTGCTAACCTTGACTGAGGGGTGCGATCCCTGGCGTAGTGGTGGTGGTCCAAATGGCCGCCTCATAATACGGCGGCCACAGGACCGCCACCGCTGCAAAAATGTCTAGTTTGCAAATAATTCAAGCATTCTTCTTCCTGGATCCCATATCCCTCCTTCAATTGCTCGAAGCACTGGAGGCCATCTCTGTCGTGGAACTCTCCTACCCAGTTGTAGTTGTCTAATTGCCATTGGGCATAGTTATTCACTTCAAGTGCCTGGGTGAACCCCGGGTTGCCTCTTATAGACATGATGGGGAGAGCCAGGTCACGAGGCCTGTAGAGGCTGTCCCTCTGTCCCACATCTCTCCTGTTTCTCTAAGCCCTGGGGAAACATATACTCCCCAGGGTCTGTGCCATCTAGGAATCTATAGGATCTTCCAAATATGTATGCCTGCATCTGACTGGTCCATATAACTCCAGTGTTGCTCTGATATAAATCAATGCCATTCCACCATATAGCGGAGTTTCTCTGCTGTGTAATAGTGAAGCAGGTGTGGGATTCCCAGCCCTCCCTCCCTGGGAGATAGATATGCCTGTCTCTTGGCCAGTCATGGTCATGTCCCTCCCCAAAGAAAGTGCCCAATAAATTTCTGTAGCTTATGAAGTATCCCTGCAGCAGGCTAAAATAGTAGGGCCGCCATCGTTTAGCGTATTCTGGGTATGAGTGTCATTGTAATGACAGCAATACGACTCAACCATGACAGGCCTCCCATCTGCCAGCTCTGTGGGTCTTTATTGTTCTTTTAAAGCTGATTATAGTATTGAGTTGCAGTTGATTCAGTTGTGGGGCAGATTTGAATTTCCAAATACAGCTTATGACTGTAGCTACCAAATCTTATGCTGGTGTCAGTCCAAATTAGCATCTTGTAAATCTGAAAAGCTCCCTCAGGTCTGATAAAAGCTGTCAGTCTGTGAATCTCAGTCTAACCTGATTATACACTGAGAATATTAGGTTGTTAATATTTAATGAAGCAAAGTGATCTACCTTCATGTGCATGTTTAGATGAGGGGTATTGAGCCAGAGGACTTCTTTGCCAGCCAAATACGCAGATAGTCAATTCAAGTTCCGTACTTGTTCAATCACTTGCTATTTTATAGTCTCTTAAATTCCTCTGCCTCTTCTCATCACAAGCCTTTTGCCACAGTGTGGACTTTGCAACATTTCCAATCTTCTCTTAAATACATATTAATAAAGGACATTTCCTATACCTACAATGTTCACAGGATTCCAATCCCAAATATCTGAATTACGTTTGAGATCCAATTTATTATTTTTTAATTTTTAAATAGGCCACTACTGAAACATCCTATCCCTTCGTGGCCCCTTTTGAAGACAGCTATGGGTAAGAAATTGGGTTTTTTGTTGACTGGGGTGTGAGCCCTGGTCAACCAGCAACCACAATGATAGTCAGGGTAAGACACAAGCCAATCCTAAATTAACCTGTGCTCAGCCCTCTAGTAGCTTGGCAGAGAGTAGTCAGGCGTAACTTAGAGACTATGTGTAAAGTATGTATGCAGCACTTCAAACAGAAATAAAGTGAATACACAGCATAAAAAAGATCCCACACCAAGGTAGAAAAATACAGGTATTTTTAATAAGTGAAACAAGACAAAATCTATAAAAATCCAATCAGTAGATCCGGAGATATGAAATATGAAAGATTGTAATGAAAATAGCGCCCAAAAGCACAAAGTGTTAACTGTGGCTATATGGTGCGCCAAACTAGGGCAAAGTCACAAGTTTAGGAAGACCATGATGGAGCTTGAGCTGGCTACAGGGATCCAGTTAGGCTCACTGAACTTGGTACCTTAAACTATGTCACACAACCGAAGCAATGCATCAGTTCTGAGGTGCGGCGAGGCTGCAATGCGACATCCTGCGTCATCGTCAAGGATCCTGTCGATGGGTGCTTGGGATGAGTAGTCCGGTGCTGAGGATGCATTGTGCAGCTGAGGTGATGCGTTGATTCAAGGACTGCAAAGTTGCAATGCAGAATCCGTTGTCAAGGCTGCCATAGATGAGGGTTGCAAAGGCTTGTGCCGAGGATGCATTGCGCAGCAGTTTCCCAGAGGCAATATGGGTCTTTGCAGCAGTTCCGATCCACAGAGCAGCAGCGATGTGTCATTTCTTCTCAAGGTTGCGCTGCACAGAAGAGGAGATGTGTCAGTTCTGATGGATCTACAGGCCATTGCAGAGCACCTTAATCCACTTCCAAGGGTCCTAGACTGGGGTGGCACCACATGGCAGGGTAGACTCACAAATGGCAGAGTCCAGGTGCAAGGTTGTTGGAAGTCTGTTGTATTCCTGAGGCTTCAATTCAGGAGGCCAGCCAGCTAGTCCTTGGAATCACTCTGGGTTTAAGATATGCATGTCCAGTCCTTCTGACACAAGAGGGCAACAGATAGCCTTTCAGCACAGCAGGGACACAGTTCTTCAGAGCAGCAGTCCAGTAGAGCTGCAGTCCTTTCAGCAGCACAGCAGTCCTTCTTCCTAGTATCCAGAGCTCTAGAAGTGTACTGAAGAGTTGGTGTCTGAGGTCCAGTATTTATACCGAGTTTTGCCATTGAAGTCGATGAGAAGCATCTAGAGGCATGCCTTTGAAATGCACAGGTGTTTTGCCATCCTAGCTCTGGCTCCAGACTAACTACAGGAGGTATACAGCCCTTTGTGTAGGACATAGCCTATTCAGGTATAAGTGAGTCTGTGGCCAGCTCCTCCCTCCCATCCTACCAATAATGGCATAGACAAAGCCCAACTGTCAATTACACCAAGTCATGTGACCAAGAGATAGGCTGCAGGTAGCAAATGGCTAAGGCAGGAGAATATCAACTTTCTGAAAGTGGTATTTCCAAAATTGTAATTTAAAATCCAACTTCACCATAAATTAGAATGTTTCATTACAATTCCAAAGACAGCAAACATGACTTGGTTACCTGTTCCTATTTGCAAATTACGGCGTATTAAATGTAATAAGCAGTGGCAGCTGGAGGGGAACGGGGTGACTGGGTGTAGGGGGTTGAACAAAAAACCAATAAAAAACACCCACTTACCTTTCCACGGCTGCCGTCTCTCCATCGTTCCTTATCTTTCTGGCAAGTCCGGAACCAGGGAGCACCTGGGCTCCCCTAAGCCAATAGCAATACTGCAATGCAGTGTTGTGATTGGGTCTCTTAAGCGAATCACAACGCTGCACTGCAGCGCTATGATTGATCTGATGGCCGTGGTTCGGCACTCAGATGGGGACTGGGAGCCTGTGCATGCACCCTACCAGGCTGTATAATGCAGCCTGGTGGGATAACATGCTAAGTGTTCATGACCCTTTGGCCGGTCCAAGACAGCCGGCCAAACCACCACTCACACTTTGAAGTGTGCACTCACCACTCCCCCCAGGCTCCAACCCCAGCCCAGCCCTGCCATAAACCCATAACCCAGCCCCATAGCAAAGAAAAATAAAATGATAACGAGGTTATTATCATTTTATTATTTATTTTTTTCTGCTCTTGGAGCAGTGGAGCAACGCTCCTTTGCCTAGGTGGAGGAGTCATCCCTGGTAATAAGGTAACTCCATGTTATCCTATAGGACAGGTAGGCCTTGCAGTAGTGAAAAATTAGTTTAAGAGATTTTCACTACCAGGACATTCAAAACCTAAAAGTCCATGCCCTTCTTTTTAGATACACTGCATCCTGCCCTCTGGGCTGCTCAGTGTCTACCCTAGGGATGACTTATATGTATTAAAAAGGAAGGTTTGGCCCTGGGAAAAGGTTTATTCTGCCAGGTCGAAATGGCAGTTTAAAATTACACACACAGACTGCAATGGCAGGCCTGAGATATGTTTAAAGTGCTTCTTAAGTGGGTGGCATGAAAAGTGTTGTTGACCCACTAGTAGCATTTACTTCACAGATTGTGGGACAGGTAGTGCGACCTTACAAGGGACTTGCAAATAAATTAAATATGCTAATTCGGTATAAACCATTTTTACCATGTTTTAAGGAGAGAACAGGAGAACCTTCACACTGGTTAGCAGTCATAGGGTGTGCAGAATCTGGAGGCCAGCAAAACCAAATCCAGCAAAAATAATAGGAGTAAATGCAACATGTTTAGTGATGACTCTGCAGTAAGGGCCAAGTCCAACACTATGCATCAGCAAGAAAGTGTTACATTTACTGTCTTAATGAATAGCAGATACTTCAGAGAAGTTGTATATGTAGTTAACTCTAACAATGGACTGGAAGACACTTCGGTCTTTCCTGCTACAGAGCTGTGTTTATGCTCAAGGTTTCTCTTAGTACAAACCCTTCAAATTTCATGCTAACCAATTCAATCAGGCTGTTAGACCTGTCAGCCTTAGGGAGGTTTTCCTCCAAACCTTTTGCTGTCATTCTCCTACTTTTCAGAATTTTTGTTTGTTGGCCTTAGGACTCTGTGCACTTTACCACTGCTAAGTAGTGCTAAAGTGGTTGTGCTCAGTCCTTAACACTTGGTAAAATTGTCTCAAACCTGGTTGACAAATTTAATTTCCTTGGAAGTCTCTGTTAAAGTGGTATACCATACACACAGGGTCTTCAGGACCACCCTCCTAAATAGCCCCTTTAAACCTGTCCCACGTCTCCCATTGCAGTCTGAATGCCGTTTTAAACTTCCAATCAGGCTTGACAAAATTAAAAAAAGCCTTTGGCAAGCCTCAAACGCTCCTTCTTTTACATATAAGTCACATCTAAGTTAGGCCCAAGTTAGTCCATAGGCTGCATTGTAATTGAAAGGTTGGACATGTACTAAGGTTCGCATGTACTAGTAGTGAATAACTCACAAATTCATTTTACTTTACTCTGAGTCGTACCTATCCTAAAGGATAACATAAATTCACCTTATGTAATGTAATGTAATGTAATGTAAAAATTATTTGTAAAGCGCGACATTCACCGGACGGTTTCTTGGCGCTGTTCACTTTAATCAACGAGAGGCAGAAGCAAAGGCAAGGAGAAAGAGATTTATGAATAGATACCGAGAAAGAGGTGGGTTTTTAGGAGGGACCTGAAGTGAAGATAAGAGGAGGAAAGTCTCAATTCCAGCGGTAGAGAGTTCCAGAAAGAAGGTGCCAGAAAGGAGAACCTAAGACCGCCGTGTTTTTTGCGCTTGAAGCGGGGAGTCTGAAGGAGCACAAGATGAGAAGAGCGGAGATTCCTAGAGGGGGTATAGGGGTGCAGAAGGGAGGAAATGAAGGAAGGGCCGGTGCCTGCCAGAGATTTATGGGTTAGGCAACCGAGTTTAAACTTGCAGCGCTCCGAGATAGGAAGCCAATGGAGGGCCTTGAGGAGGGGACGGACGTGATGGTGTTTCGGTTGGTGATAGATAAGGCGAGCTGCTTGGTTCTGAATAAGTTGTAGTCTGTTGATTTGATATTGGGGGATGCCAACGTATAGGGCGTTGGCGTAGTCGATTCGGGAGATGACTAATGCCAGTAGTACCAAGGTGAGGGCTTCAGTGGTCAGAAAGTGGGCTATTTTACGAATCTTCCGGAGCTGGAAGAAGCAGGAGGACACGGTGGCACTGACCTGATGCTGCATTGAGAGGTCGTGGGAGATGTAAACCCCAAGGCTTTTCACTTTGTCAGCAGGGTGGGGGGGAGGGCCGAGGGAGGAGGGCCAGAAGGTGGAATTCCAGGGATTGGAAGGGCCTCCGACAAGAACGAGCTCCGTCTTGTCGGGGTTAAGTTTGAGATGGTGTGTGCCCATCCAATTGCTGATGTGGCAGAGGGTGGACTGGAAATCTAGAGCCGCTTCGTCCGAGGAGTCGAGATTGAAGACGAGCTGAATGTCATCTGCATAATTAAATGCTGTGACATTCCTACCGCGGAGGGAGCGGATCAGGGGGGTGAGGTAGAGGTTGAAGAGAAGGGGTGACAGGGAAGAACCCTGCGGGACACCGCAGGTGACTCTCGTCTGGTTTGCCGTGAACTGAGAGAGACGGACCGATTGATGGCGGTCTGCAAGGAAGGAGCGAACCCAATTAAGGGCCGTCCCGCTAATGCCTGCCTCTTTGACACGGTCGACTAAGATGGAATGATCGACCGTGTCGAAGGCTGCTGACAGGTCTAAAACCACCAGGGCTTGACTGGTGTTGGAGTCGGCGCCTCTACGGAGTTCCTCCATAACAGAGAGGATGACAGACTCTGTCGAGTGGGCAGGTCTAAACCCAGCTTGCTGAGAGTCTAAGAAGTTGGAGTCCTCGATGAAGGAACTGAGGGCGGTGGTCACGTGCGTCTCGAGTACCTTGCTTAGGTAAGGCAGGAGAGAGATAGGGCGGAAGTTGCCCAAGACCGTGGGGTCGGCATTGGGTTTTTTTAATATGGGGATAACTTCGGCGTTCTTGAATTGGCTGGGGACCACGCCGAGCAGCAGGGAGTTATTCAAGAGGGCCAGTGGGGGGCCAGGGCAGGACAAAAAAGCAGTCCGGAGAATTGCTGGGGGACAGCAATCAGTGGGGGAACCGGATGAGACTTTATGAAGCAGGGGGAAGAAGACTTCGTCAGATATAGGAGGCAGCTGTGACAGGGAGTGAGAGTTAAAAAAGGGAGCAGCCTCTGAGGGAGACATTGCTGGAGGGCAGGAGGAAATACTGTTTTTGATTTTACTGATTTTGTCAATGAAAAATTGGTTAAGGGAGTCACAGAGTGCCTGAGAAGGGAGGGGTTTGATGGTCACTCTGTCCGGGTGTGAGAGTTCCTCCACAATCGCAAAAATGTCTTTGGATTTATTCACAGAGTTGAGAATTTTTGTGGAAAAGTAGATAGATTTTGCGGATGAGATTGCGTGTTTGTATTCTCCAGATAGTTTGAGGAAATGGGCTTTATCTAAGGGGTCGTAGTTTCGACGCCAGCGGCGCTCAGCTTGGCGAAGTCCTAGTTTAAGAGATTTGAGGCTATCGGAGAACCAGCGGTGAGCGTCGTGAGGGCGCTTGGTTCAGATAGACTTGAGAGGGGCGACTATATTACTGGCAGATTCCAACCAATCGACGAGAGCAGCTTCCTGGGAATCTGGAGGGCCTAAGCCGGGTGGGACGGAGGATGTTAGGGAGGAAAGGAAAAGGTCAAGGTTGGCTTTATTCCAGTTGCGAGCCAGGAGGCTAGCGCCACGGCTACGGGAGGGCGGTGGGGGGACCAAAAGAAGGAAAGAAATTAAGGAATGGTCCGACCAGGGGCAAGGGAGGATTGTGAGTGCTGTAATGTCGAGGTTGTAGGTCCAGACCTGATCTAGGGTGTGGCCTTTAGAGTGGGTCGCCATGTGGACGTGCTGACAGCCATTGAGGCTACTTAGTAAGTCAGTGAAAGCCAGAGAGTGGGGGCTTTCAAGTGGATCAGACGGCCAGTAATTGAAGTCTCCTAAAACCCGGAGTTTGGAGTTGTTGAGTGTGAGCTGGGATAGAAGGTCACCAAAAAGGGGGAGGAAATTGGGCATGGGTTGAGGAGGACGGTATACCAGAACGCAGGTGAGCGGGGACACCGAGGATTCGAGTCTGATAACCAGGCAGTCGGCCTGGGGGATAGTAAGTAGAGAGAGGGAAGAGAATCTGAGAGGAAATTTAATAATAGCGGCTACGCCACCTCCGGATTTACCAGCTGGACGGTTGGCTTGAAGAATGTAATAGCCAGGAGCAATAGCTGCCATAATGTCAGGAGAGGAGTCCTCTTTCAACCAGGTCTCGGTTAGAAACAGGATGTCGGGGCGGTCTGAGTCCAAAAGGTGGTATATATCGTGTTGGTAGCTGATAAGAGACCGGGTGTTGAGATATACAACTGCTAGCTCCATGTTAGCAGGTGACTGGGCAGGCTGAGTGATGGAGGATGGAAGGGCCCTGAGCTCAGGGAGAACGCGACGAGCGTTAAGAATCCCCAGTTGAAGGAGTTTTGAATGGCAGGAGAGGTCTAGTGGGAAATGTGAGTGTAGTGCAATCAAGTCCCTAGGGGCATAGGAGGTAATTGGGGCAGAGTGACGGGCCCCGGGCCCCTGCCGGCCGCGGACGGGCGCAGACGGGCTTGCCTTATGCGCGCCTTCGGCGCGCAATCGTCGCGCCCGCTGCGCTCGTCCGCTGCGCTGCCGGGAGTGACACATTTATATACCAGTGAAGGGAAGGGTTTGGGAGGGGGCGTGGCCTGCGCGAGTGGGCGTGGCCTAAGGCTCGCGGTAGAATGGCGGCAAGAGTGGTTCAAACACCTCACCCGAGGCAGCGAAAGCAGCGCTGTGCGGGGGTGTATGAGCCAGCAGGAAGAGAAATGCCAGGGGGGAGTTCCAGCACACAGGTATGGAGCATACAAAAGACAACTTTTTAAAATTAAATGCAGCGAAGCGCGCTACTCCCGGCTGTGCCTCAGGAGAGCAAAGTGAACATTCAATAAGTGCTATCGTTTGAATGGAAGTAGGTAACAATTTCATTTTTGGTGTGTGATAAATTGTACTTTGAAATCCTCTTTATGGTGAAGCCAAATTGTAAGTCACAATTTTGAAAATGCCTCTTTTAGAAAGTTTGGTAAAGAGAAACAGCTGGCGTGCACTCAAATTTACCTAATTTATTTGTAAACGCTGTAAACATAAACTAATTGAAGCTTGGTGTGCTGTACCTGAGGTGGTTCCACCCACCCACCAAATTCAAAATGAAAAGAAGACTGGAGCGAAATGATCCAGACAGGTACTGCACTACAATACACACTCAAAAATGAGTGTAAAACATTGTATACATCACTTATTCAGAATAGATAGATTTATACACAATGGAAAACAATGTTGTTCAATTACAACTGAAATAAACAAAACACTCCAAAGTGAAAACAGACTCCTTCTTGCTGAAGTAGTGTTTAATCACGATACTTCTGAGGGCTCCAAAAATTCGAGACAGTACAGAATAATCCAAATCATGTATCAAAACAATGTACTGAGGCTTGAGATTCGTTCCCAATGCATTTCGGGTGAATCTATCACCCTTCTTCAGGAGTAATCTACGAACAAAATGAAATAAATGTATTCACTATACATATCATTCTGGTAAAGGCATAAAGATAAATTGAGATCTGGAGGGGCTGAGTGCCACAGAGGGATTAGCAATACTGCGAAATAGGGTATATTAGTAGAAAATGCAGATTCGTAACCAGTGGTTAAAAAAACAGATAGTGGGAGAATGGCCGTACAAGCAAATGCGTAGGGAGCTAGAAAGCTTCAAGTCACCGTAGTGTGTGATTAACCAAACCCCGTGAGTGCTGTATTAACAAAACCTGCTCTACCTCAAAATAAACGAAAATATGTCAATCTGAGGAACCAAACGGGTAAAATCTTCAAACTACCTGTGAAATAAACAGGAAAATAAGTTTCCAGTTTAATGAAGTTGTAACAAACATACTGCCAGCTTAATCTGACGAAAGTACAACCACTCACCGGGCGTATTATAACGCTGTAGTACTCAACTGACGATAAAGTCGCGTGCACTGAAGACGCTAATCATACATGTCGAGGTGTATGGCAAAAAAGGATGATTGTTGATGGTTATATCATTGCCTAAAAGCGGAAAAAACAAGGAACTATGTTGTTAAGTCTCTACAGTGCCTGACTACAAGCATTTAAAAATATGCGTGAGAAAGCCTCAAACTGAAATTCTGCCTATCGATTATGTCTGATGTTAAAGCATTTACCTGTGTGCTCGGGCTACCAGTGGACGCGGTCATACCGGAAATGCTCTTGCGAGCACTGAAAGCATGCCGCTGTTTAAATTGTTTAGCCGCCGTTGCTGGCGAACCAGAGCCGGTGTCATAAACACCAATGAAGGACTCGTGTGAAGGCTGGGCGTGGGGCACGGCCATCTTACAATAGAAAAGTGTACTAGAAAAGTGCACTTATGAATTTAAAAGTATCAGCCAAATAGTGTCAAAGAGTGTTAGTATAGCGTGAAAAATGGTAAAAGAGGATAAAAGATATACAAGTACGTAAAGGAAAACAGCAACCACAAAGTTACGGATTGTTTACTAGACGCGGTAAACGATCTCGTCAAAACAAGATATACAATCACCATGAATTAACGTAAAAGATGTTGCACAAATTACATGCTTGTTGATACTAATACAATAGTAGTTAACTCGTCCTAGAGTAAGTCAATAAAGTTAGTAAGAACTCCAAAAAAATTACAAAATCATCCGGGTACACATCAATAGAACACTATTCGAAATACTGTTCCTGACAAGATCATTACAGAGATAACAAAATTGACACCGAAGTAGTAAACTCTAACACATACAACATTAATTCCTTGCAGGTAAACACGGTAAATAGTATAGTTAAAGCAGGTTGCTCAAACTCTATAAATAAACATCAAAAGAGTGACAAGAGTTACATTGCTTGTAAATGCAAATACTGTGATAGAAAACTCATCCACGTGCAATTATACCCAAGTACAGTGGGGTTTCAAGAGCTGTTTGAGTACACATCAAAAAATTAAGTAAGGGATGGTAAACAAATTGTTCACAAGAACTGTTGTTTTACAAAGTTGACTCGGAGATGATGAATGGACAAGGTTAATGCGAGAGTAGTAAACTTAACCACATGAATTAATGAATATAATCAGTTTCAACACAAAGTTCTAATGTATTAACAACACTTATGCATAACAGTAAGCATGACTTAAAGTGACCTGAGTGTAAACACTTACTAATACGATGACGACTCAACAATATGAATGCAAAGTGTCTTAAGACCATGACTAATACAACATGAATGATTATGACACACAGTTAAACAATGCAGTTGAATTGTACAAAAGTAAAGACTTGCTAATTAGACTGAACCTCGTGACTTGTGTGGGTGTAAATAAAAGTGGTAATCACAAAAAGTATAACAAGGTGGGTGATAAAAATAAACCTGCGCCAAGCTGTCGGTCCGAACTCCCTATGTTACAGAAATTCTATAAAAAGCATGCAAATTCGATTTTGTCGTTCAAACCTTTGGGGCTCAAAGTATTCAAATAGCGAATCCAGAAAGACTCCCTTTGGGTGATGAACTTGGTCATGTCACGATCGTTGTGTATTTGTACAACTTCTAACACACTAAATCTCAATTGCGCTATGGAGTGATGTGTGTCGCACCAGTGGCTTGCTAGTGGTGAGCTCAATGTTCTAGTACAAATTCTACTCTTGTGCTCTGTGATTCGAGTACGTAGAGACCTTTCGGTCTTTCCTACAGAATACAAGCCACAAGGGCATTGTATGGCGTATATAACATTTTGTGTGTTACAGTTCGCTGTGAAGTGAAACTTGATTTGTTTACCCGACCAGGGGTGCGACATAGACGTACCTGTAATGACATTATTACAGTGGGAACAATTGTAACACTTTAACATGCCCTTCGGTGCCTGAATGTCTTGAGATTCGCGTTTCTTCAAAAGTTCCTTAAGATTATTGGAGCGTTTATAGGCAAAGATCGGAGGATCTTTGAAAAGGTTCCCAAAATCTGGTTCTGTTTGGAGTAAGTCCCATCTGTTCAGTATGGTTCTTTTGATGGCAGGCATGTGGTTAAGCTTACTACTCTCGCATTAACCTTGTCCATTCATCATCTCCGAGTCAACTTTGTAAAACAACAGTTCTTGTGCACAATTTGTTTACCATCCCTTACTTAATTTTTTGATGTGTACTCAAACAGCTCTTGAAACCCCACTGTACTTGGGTATAATTGCACGTGGATGAGTTTTCTATCACAGTATTTGCATTTACAAGCAATGTAACTCTTGTCACTCTTTTGATGTTTATTTATAGAGTTTGAGCAACCTGCTTTAACTATACTGTTTACCGTGTTTACCTGCAAGGAATTAATGTTGAATGTGTTAGAGTTTACTACTTCGGTGTCAATTTTGTTATCTCTGTAATGATCTTGTCAGGAACAGTATTTTGAATAGTGTTCTATTGATGTGTACCCGGATGATTTTGTAATTTTTTTGGAGTTCTTAGTAACTTTATTGACTTACACTAGGACGAGTTTACTACTATTGTATTAGTATCTACAAGCCATGTAATTTGTGCAACATCTTTTACGTCAATTCATGGTGATTGTATATCTTGTTTTGACGAGATTGTTTACCGCGTCTAGTAAACAATCCGTAACTTTGTGGTTGCTGTTTTCCTTTACGTACTTGTATATCTTTTATCCTCTTTTACCATTTTTCACGCTATACTAACACTCTTTGACACTATTTGGCTGATACTTTTAAATTCATAAGTGCACTTTTCTAGTACACTTTTCTATTGTAAGATGGCAGCGCCCCACGCCCAGCCTTCACACGAGTCCTTCATTGGTGTTTATGACACCGGCTCTGGTTCGCCAGCACCGGCGGCTAAACAATTTAAACAGCGGCATGCTTTCAGTGCTCGCAAGAGCATTTCCGGTATGACCGCGTCCACTGGTAGCCCGAGCACACAGGTAAATGCTTTAACATCAGACATAATTGATAGGCAGAATTTCAGTTTGAGGCTTTCTCACGCATATTTTTAAATGCTTGTAGTCAGGCACTGTGGAGACTTAACAACATAGTTCCTTGTTTTTTCCGCTCTTAGGCAATGATATAACCATCAACAATCATCCTTTTTTGCCGTACACCTCGACATGTATGATTAGCGTCTTCAGTGCACGCGACTTTATCGTCAGTTGAGTACTACAGTGTTATAATACGCCCGGTGAGTGGTTGTACTTTCGTCAGATTAAGCTGGCAGTATGTTTGTTACAACTTCATTAAACTGGAAACTTATTTACCTGTTTATTTCACAGGTAGTTTGAAGATTTTACCCGTTTGGTTCCTCAGGTTGACATATTTTCGTTTATTTTGAGGTAGAGCAGGTTTTGTTAATACAGCACTCACGGGGTTTGGTTAATCACACACTACGGTGACTTGAAGCTTTCTAGCTCCCTACGCATTTGCTTGTACGGCCATTCTCCCACTATCTGTTTTTTTAACCACTGGTTACGAATCTGCATTTTCTACTAGTCTACCCTATTTTGCAGTATTGCTAATACCTCTGTGGCACTCAGCCCCTCCAGATCTCAATTTATCTTTATGCCATTACCAGAATGATATGTATAGTGAATAAATATATTTCATTTTGTTCGTAGATAACCCCTGAAGAAGGGTGATAGATTCACCCGAAATGCATTGGGAACGAATCTCAAGCCTCAGTACATTGTTTTGATACATGATTTGGATTATTCTGTACTGTCTCAAATTTTTGGAGCCCTCAGAAGTATTGTGATTAAACACTACTTCAGCAAGAAGGAGTCTGTTTTCACTTTGGAGTGTTTTGTTTATTTCAGTTGTAATTGAACAACATTGTTTTCCATTGTGTATAAATCTATCTATTCTGAATAAGTGATGTATACACTGTTTTACACTCATTTTTGAGTGTGTATTGTAGTGCAGTACCTGTCTGGGTCATTTCGCTCCAGTCTTCTTTTCTTTTAGAAAGTTGGCATTTTCCTGCCCTATTTGGTGCCTCCAAGAGACACACAATTGATGTACGGAATGCAGAACAAATCAAAACATTCACCCCCAGTCAAGAGATCTGAGTTAAATCCATCATTCTTTTGCTCACCATGCCACCCCAGTTTAGAGCTGTCCATATGCAAATCAGTCATGACCCTGTGCATCATAGGAACAGTCCAGCCTGAACTGCCAAACCAGGTCCTGCCTGGACCGGAAACAAGCATCCTAGGACCGGTTTCGGGGTTTCACCCCTCATCAGCCGAGATGGCTTGATTCCAGTGGCACAGTAAGCCCAGGACCCACATCTAGGCATACATGGTGCCCTTAGGGTGAGAAAGCAAAAGACACACAATTGATGGACGGAATGCAGAACAAATCAAAACAATCACCCCCAGTCAAGAGACCTGAGTTAAATACAGCATTCTTTTGCTCACCATGCCACCCCAGTTTAGACCTGGCCACATGCAAATCAGTCATGACCCTGTGCCTCATGGGAATAGTCCAACCTGAACTGCCAATCCAGGTCCTCCCTGGACCGGAAACAAGCATCCTAGGACCGGTTTCGGGGTTTGGTGCCTGCAGCATGTTCCTGGGTGATATGACTGGGCGCCGTTGGACTTTGTTTATTCCTCCCAGACACCCACACAACAGAGGGATTATATGTGCCTGGATGGGCCTTTGCTCGCAGGATTGGGGAGCAGAGCTGCGCACAGCCCCATTTTCAACTCACGAAGGACTCGTCACCACTTCATTGTTCATGCACTCAGCCTGGATTCAGGGCAGGGGAGGCAGGAAACTCAAAGCACATACATGAGAATTCTCTTGAAATGTATCCTACTTCTAAGAAGGAACCAGTTATAAATATATGGACCCTCAGACCCACTTTTCAGTTCATGTTCTGGACCTGCAGAAGGACTCTGAAAGGGCTGCCTGCTGATCTCTTACACTTCTAGAACCCAGTTCTACCAGAGCGACTCCAAGGGCTGGCTTCCTGATCAAAGCCTAAAGGAATGAAATGTTGCAACCACCTTGAAACCACACCTGGACCCAGCCTTCGTGAGTTCCAACCCTCCAAGTTGTGCCTCCCCAGTTCTGGACCCTTGGAAGTGGTGGTAAAGATAACCAGATAGCCAAAATCATAACCTGGGAGATATTGGCTAAAAACTGCTCTTAGAACCGACAGGAGACCAGGACTGACCTGCTTGTCTATCCACCCAAGGTACATCACCTGCCAGCCTGACTTCATAGCAGCTCCTGCTGCATTCTCTATAGTAGAAACAAATCCTGTTCAGCAGTCCTTCGCAGAAGGAATATCCAACCTTGTGGAGTCCTTGCCGGCTGCAGCCTCCAGCCTTTGCCTGCTGAAGATTTGTGACTTCCAAAAAAGAGAATAAGAGATTGAATATAAGTTTGGCAAACAGGGTTACTCAGTCACAAATGTAATGGATATCCTGTCTGCCAAATTACAATTCCATTATATCCTAGGGAACTTGTAATACAGCGGACGGGACAACTGCCTGTCCAAGGTGTTTGCCTGGTTCAGGCTAAACCAACTGTTATGTAACACTGATAAGTCCGAAATCATTTGTTTTGGCCACAGTCCTGGTGTGGAATGGTGTAATTGGTGGCCTCAGGACATGTCCCCTCCCACTTGTCCAGTTACCACCGTAAAAAATCTTTGGGTAAAAATGGACGCGGACATGTCCATGAAGGCATAGGTGCAATCTGTAGTCACCACCTGTTTCGGAATACTGAAAATGATGAGGAACATTCTCCCTCTCCTCTCAGTTTCTCATAGGAAAACTGTGGTCCAAGCTCTGATAACATCCAGGCTGGACTACACCAATGCTCTGTATCTCAGCCTCTCTGACTACGTACTAGGTCATTTGCAGGTGGTACAGAATGCGGCAGCAAGGGCCGTCCTGCTGGTTGATTCTAGAACTCACATGACACCCCTCTTGTTGTCCCTACATTGGGTTCCGGTGTGGAAAAGGGTGATATTGAAGGCTCGGGTGTTGATCTTTAAAGCTCTTCACAATGTTGGAGCCCCCTACATCAGGAGCAGAATCCAGCCATATGCCCCTGTAAGGACGCTGTGATCCTCCACAGAGAAGCTGTCGGTCGTGCCAAAATGTGCACGCTCTCGGTTGGGCGGACGCTCGTTCCAGGTGACCGCCACTAAGCTGTGGAATAGCCTGCCACCTCTCCTGAGACAGGAACAAGTTCTCCTCAGCTTTAGAAGAAAATTAAAAACCTGGTTGTTTCAATGAGTGCGGAGTTCCCGTAGTCGCCCCCATCTGCTCTGTCAATAGGGTTAAGTCAGCGCCGGGACACTTGTAAGAGTAGCCATGCGCTTTACATATACCCCTATAACATAACATAACATAACATAACAGTAATTAGGCCCTATGCCAGAACGTGGAAACCTTCACTGCAACCTTGTCCAGCGGCTCCCTGACAAAGAAGCCTCCTCCTCTGACACAGCCTTCAGCCTTGCCCCACTGATCTTATACCTTATCAAGAGACTTCTGGCTGAAACTTCTTCAGTCCGAAGGTAAGTGCTGACTGGGCCCAACCCAGTTTTTGTATCTGACTCGGGGGTGCCATATTTTTTAAATTTGACCTAGTCTTGCGTGACTAGATGTCTGCAATTGGCGCTTTGATCTCTGAGGTGCTAGTTTTCACCTTAAACTTTCATAACTCCAGTTCTCGATATTGTCATTATGTTGTCAAATAATTTATAAAATTTTACTCTATTTTTCTAAATTGGACTGGGATTTTTCTTGAGATACAGACCAGTGTGACCTTTTATTTCTGTAAACCGTAAAGGGCATTGTAATACATATTCAATAAAAATAAAGTTACAAGGATATTTCTCATTATCATGAGCAAACACATCATGCGCTGTTGATCAGGCAGGACACATTTTAAAATACTAAGCAGATAATGAATAAGCAAACATCAGTGGAACGTGCGACCAGCATTATCAATTTTGGTGGGCTCTGTGATGCCTACATCACAGCTGATTGTGGCAGTGGGGATTTTCCAATGCCTTTGAGGATAACATATTGTGCTGAATGCTCTAGCCAATCAGGGACAAGCACTCGGTTCTATAATGCATGGTAGGTTAATGCCAGCTGTTGCTGGGCAAGTGAGGTGATGCATGTCGCAAGTGATTTTTTTTGTTGATGCAGGCCTTTTGTTAATAGCTGTTTACTTCAATGAGTAACAGAGTTCACCAAGTGCACCTTGGTCTTGACACACGTTCTGTAGGCCCTCATATCCTTTAGTATCAAAAATCTGGATAACACAAAATGGATTTCAATCAGTCAAAACTTTATTGTTTGATTAATTAAAATCTTTACAATAGAAACACACTCTGATGATAAAATATATAAAAAGAGATGCGTTAGTTACAAAAGGTAAAATATTTGACGATGTATAATTAGATAAAAACCAAGAGGGCACCAGATTTGAATTTTCATGGTTTTCCTAATAGCGTGCAATTTCTGTGAGAACTGTGTACCGACAGGGTCACAAAAGCTTTGTTGGAAATGAAACCCTTTCCGTTAGAGCACAATAAAAACACAACGATGCATAACATTTTAACTTCCAGCTGAAAAAAAATGGACAGGGCTCTAGTCCCAAAAAGTCAGACAATCAATGCCACTCACTTTGGGGCGCTGTTTAAAAGAAGGATAATCCCTACATAGAGAAAGAAAAACTCTAGAGTCACAGCAGAATTAGGAGCCTTGAGATGAGCGGCCAGTTTGGCACAAATTGCTGCAAACGGTTAATCCCCTCAAAAAGATGACAATTGACTGCTTATTGAACGGAGAGCAGCCTGGTGCAATGTATTGGGGATTTGGTCACTGGTGCTCCCACTGCGTGAGCCTTTTTGGAGGCTCTTGTGACGAATTTAGTGAACCGGATGTTACGCATCAGGTTCTCTGGGCTCATAGATGCTAAGGTGGCTTGATGGCAGGAGTGAACACCAAGTTTGTTCCATTCGCCCCGTAGCAGCGCCCTTCGGTTATTACGTAGGGCTGGGCAAACACATACAATTTGCTCAATTGACTCTGGGCTGCACCCACACCTCCTGCAAATTGTATTGTAATTTGAACAGCGCCAATCTGGTAAGTGTTGCAAAAAGGGCCATTCCCCCATCCTAAGGGCCAAAAATCATTTTTTCCATACTACTGCATAGGTGCACAATAGGTATGGCACCACATTCCCTGGCTTGAACCCCGATATCACCATCCAGGCGCGTTTAGGTTTTGCCAGTTGTGCCCTGTCGGAATGAAAAGACCAGGACCGGACACTTTTTTAAATGTACGTTTTGAGGACCTGCTGAGGTGGATTGATTCACCAGATTACATTAGCAGTGAATGTTCCAGGTGGAAGCGGTGTTTTTGTCCCAGCTGGCTAGTTGATATTTCTTGCCACAGTATAGCCTCCAAAATTCCTTCGCTTGAGATGCGCAGTTTATCACACAGCTTAATAAAAGCACCAGCCCCAACCCATCAATGATCTAAAAGGCCGAACTCAAATCTTATCTGTGCTGGGAATGAGGTTTTTGGTGAGCTCCATACTCAATTGAAGATTCTTGTTATTATCTTGTTCACCAGGCAGGAGTCTTTCACCAGCATAATCTCCTGGCCATAAGATAAATAGTTGGAAATTTTGGCTTTCATGACAGCTAATGGAGGGGACAGACTTGGGCCGGATAACTGCCTCGCAAGCTTCATTAGTGCTACCTCGATTGTCGGAACTTTTGCCCCGATCACTTCCTTCTGTTTAGAGAAGGTGCCCCTTAAGTGCATATAAACCCTCAGATATTTGTAAGTGGCTGTGCTTTCAATGCTTTTACTATTGAACTGCCACCCTCCACTTTGGGGCTTTCTTGTCCCAAAGGTAATTGTCTTTGTTTTCGATACACTTAATTCCAGCTCGTTGCAGGTTGTGTAGAGTAGCAGCTAGTCGAAAAGATTCTGAAGGCCAACCCTTGTCTGGCTAAGCAAGACAAGATCATCTGCAGATAACAAATTACGGACACAGGTTGATTGCTGATGACATTTTGTGTCACAACACTGTACTTGCTAAGCTTTTTTCGTAGTCTTTTTTTCCCTTTTGCTCAGCTGTTGTTTTTGTGATGGATTATGCATTGTACCGTAGTCTGGGCTAATAAACCCTAGATTGCCACTGCCCAGTGAAGGTGTTTTTCTTTGGCGTGGTCTGCAGATCTGTCCTCAGTACTGTTATCCTATTTATCTTGGTGGTGAATTCTGCACTTAGTGATTGCACCTTGATTTTCAGAAGGCAGGTCGGCCTCTGGAGTGTCTTTCGACAGAATGAGTGCACTCCCACCTGAATTCATGTTGCTTATGTCGAATCCTGGTTTCACACTATGCTCTTTGGAGACTGTCGGCGCAGCTGGAGCCGTTGACTGGGAATGCTTGTGCTGAGGTCATTCCTGACTGGTTGCTGCTGATTTCCTAATTTCTGTTAGGACAGTAACAAGGAACTGGGGGAGAGACTATCAATTTTTGGGGAACAACAACATACTGACTGTACCAATTTAACATTGCATTGTTCTTTTGTGATCGGTTTGTTGAGGTCTTCCAGTTTGTGGTTGATCCCTGCAGTGTACACTGCGAGTGTGTTTAAAAGGTCGACTTGAAGGTCAAGTTTATCCGAATGATAGTTTAACATGATAACTGTGGATTGAAGAGTTTGCAGCACTTGGGACCAGAGTGCATTAGGCTCGATCACAGCCGGGTCGTGCCCTTCATGCGGATCTGGGATTCTATTGAAACCTGCCTGAAGAAGAATAGGGCCAGTAGGGAGCAATTGTTACGCTCACCTTGCTTTATTTCAGTGTGGTCGTGACAAGCCGGGTCAGATGGCGTTATTGGAGTCAACAGTTTGATAGTACCTGGAGAGGACCTGGTCCATTGCGCTGCTTGGGGGCTATAAATATTGTTACTCCCAGCTGGTTCAATGGTGTTAGATTGTAGGTTAAGTTCATGATGCGGGGATAACTTCAAGTTGGAGAGAGACTCCTCACTTGATATAGTGATTTGGGAAAAACCTTGTGCATTATGGGTTTGTAGAATTAGGCGTTCGTGAAGGGTTTCATCACTTAACTGAGAGGTTAGTCTTGACTTGAGATTTGTTTGTGTGGAATGTTCTTCAATTTTTGAGAGATAGTCTAGTTGTAAGCGGAGGCCCTGCCCATTGGGGTTCTCGTGAATCATGGCCTGAACTTTTATTTGGGCCAGGTCTGCTTTCTGGTGTGTTGTGTGGGGTATGTGACCAATGCAGTAGTTGCACTGGGGCTGTTTGGTGCTTGTGGTTTTGTGCCGCTTTTCTTAAAATAATCCCTTAGGGTCCTCTTTGGTGTGTCAACTGCTGTTGTACCGCACCTTTTGTCTTGGGTATTTAGTTAATCTGGTAGTGTTAAAGTTTCCATTACTGTTTCCATTACTGTTGTGCAGCCAAGAGTATGTGGGTCCTGTTCTGAAAGCTGAGGTAAAAAGGTTGGATGCCCGGGGAGCGTGGTGTGTTGCACTGAAGTTGGCCATGGTAAAACCATCCCCGTATCCCTAAGCTCTATGATGGAGTCTGTACTGGGCTTCTTACAGTGTGTGGCTAATTCTTTACTTAGTCTTCCTGACCTCATCATGCAGTAATTGAAACTTAAGTTCACTGCTCTGACTTTTCCCACTTTCTCTTGCTTGGTACTCTTGGGACTCTCCAATGTTGGTGACAGAAGGGGGGGCGCTGCACAGACGCTATCCCCATTGATACTGCCCTTGATGCTGCCTTTGCCTTCCTAGTATTTCATCTTCCTCCTTCCCACTCGTAGGAACAATCAAGCCTTCAATTCAGTGTGAGTGAGCTATGGGATGGTGACTAATTGGGGCTGGGAGATGTCTCGAGTAATTAAAGGTCTCCTGGGTTAGAGGTATTGTACCCTGGTGCAGTACGACATGTGCCTTTTTATTTTGGTTTGTAATCAGGAGTCCTGTTTATCTTAACTGTAGGGGACCCAGTTTACCCAACTGAGCCTACCTCTGGTGCTCATCCAATAGTCCTTTTGCAGTTCTGGTTCAATTAAAGGGCTAGTCCAGATTATGGGAGAGTAAGTGGGGGGAGGGGGGTCTGTCTGGCTACACCCCTTCAGCTCCTTGGCTCCTCGCTGCTCCTCTGTGCTTACCCCCACCCAAACTGAGGAGGGAGGAGGGTTGACTGGTTTGGCAGCAGGGACAGGTATACAGTGCCTCCAGATGCTGCGCGGGGCAAAGTTAGGAGTGCAGGTGGGGCCCACACTGACTCACAAGCCTGACCGGCCTAGTGCCAGCGCCTCCGCGAGGTCGGGTGGAGCCGAGGTTCTAGCCGCTAAGACACCCTGCCTCCTGCAACTCCTTCAGTTGTGCCGCATCACACCACCATTGCCTGGTGACTACCCGGAGAGTGATATTCCTCTGCTGCGGCTACTCTGTCAACAGGAGCAGGCGGGTGACTGCGGTGGTTCCCTCCTTCGTTTGCACCCCCTTCACAGTCCCAACACTCCCAGACTCAGAGGACTCCGCACTCTGCACTCGTCTCGTGCACAGGCTCAATCGCTTCCGCTTCCGGATCAAATATATTTTCAATTCAAATGGAATTAGGGTCACACAACTTCATTACTATTTGCGTACTGCATAAATACCTCACACATTGAATCTAAATTACGCCTGGCTGCTTTTGTACAAAGCTACCAGAGGGTTATGAACAGTTTAAATTAGTTACTTTAGTGGTTAACACTGGCAGGGATTGCGGCTATTGCCTGAGCAGGATTAACCCCCCACACAAACAACAATCTCATTTCTCACATAGTTTTATTATATATCTCCTACTGCTACATTTCATTAGAAACATACCTTGAATCAAATCATCAAAAACATCAAACAAGCATATTATATTATCAGCAACAATTTGCTTTGACTCCTCAATAAGCATAATTCATTTTGGGTGAGGAGCATATTTATATCTGTAAAACAATCCACTATTCCAGCTATGTTCAGTCAATTACAACACACAGGGCCGTTGTTGTAATTACATCCCGGACATACAGCATGCCATCAAATAGGTTTCTGTTCCAAATGCAACGGGTCTTGAGTTAAACTGCTTATGCATGCAAAGGCAGACCTCCACGTTCTGTTCTCATGTGTTGTCCTCATACCTCTGACTTTGCTTTTGCCAAACCTTGCAGTTATTGCTTGAGCAGCATAAGGTCGCACCGTTTTAGCTGGATCAAAAATCACTAGGTGGCAAACTGAATTTGCTACAAGCAACATGTGCAAGCTCCTAAATATTGCTCCCCTTGAGATTGGTGCCATTAAAAGTAATGGACAGATAATAAAAAGTGTCATATAGAAATTGATACACACATCATTGAGTACAGGGGAGATGACCGGAGTGCTGAAGGAAATACAACATAAATTATTTCAGACTGCTGCAAAATCTTCACAGAAATAAAACAAGAGAGGCTGATGGCGACAAAGCCTCTGCCCTGATTTTCCCTCGGCAGCGAACAATGACAGGCAGAGATCAATGCCGCCTCTTTATTAAAGTCAGTTTCCAAAGAGTTGAGCACTAAATCACTTATTAGTTTAGGATTTAACATACAATCTCGGTGCGTAGCTCACTGCTATCTAGCCTGCTGTCAGGACTTGTTGTGAAATAGCGTGATGAGCTGGAGTTAAATGACAGGAGATGACTATAAATCCGTGTTTGCTGCAGAGTGGCACAATCCTTGAACGCCTTGTGGCCAGAGGAGAGAGTAGATAAATACTTGAGCATTTTCTATTTCGGATAAAGGAGTGCAGCTTTGTTTCTGTAGACTGATATACCATCAAACGCTAGCTGCTGCGAAGTCCCCAGTGGCTTTTGTGGGATTATGTGAAATATTCGGAATTTATAAAAGGTAAAGGTTTTGGCCTCTGTAATCCTACAGAAAGTGCAGTGCCATCTATGACCTATACATATGATGATCATTTAAAATAACAACAATGTAAAATACCCCAAAGTAATAACATTCAATTAAAATGAAGAAATATGCTGCAAGACAGAAGTGTAATAACTTGTAACTAGTAGCATCACTATACAGGGTATTATTTCAAAGACGTAACTAGCGTGCGCTTAAAAAACAGATCGAAATGCTATGTGCCTTCTCTGTGTGAATCAAAATCTGCTGCTAACCACAATTTGGTTTACCTGATGGGAATATATATATATATATATATAGTGCCCCTGCAATTTAAGGTATATAGGGAGTACTATACTGCCAGGCCACAAAAGGGTACTCCAACACCTACGAGCTATTAAGAATAAGGACCAGGCATACCCGGTAGCACGGCACTTTCATGAAAAGCATGAGGGCAACCCCAAAGACCTCAAATACTTTTTTATAGATTCTGTAACTAAAAATAAAAGAGGGGGTGACAGGGAAAAGTCCCTTAGATTATTGGAAATGCATTACATTTTAAATTTGGACAGCAAACACCCAAATGGACTCAATAGCTCTGAGGAGCTACATGCAAGTCTATAACCAGGTTGTTCGTTTACAATCTTTCCAATATTTGAGTCGCTCTAGCCTTCCTGCCACGCTATCGAATAACATCTGCCTGGACCATTGAACTACTCAATACATAAACATTCCTTAACAAACCACAATTATGAGAATATTGTGGCAATGACACATTCATTGGTATTTTTAACAATTATAAAACTAACGGTCCCCATTTGTCGCCACCTGAAACATCTACCTCTCCCTTTCTTTCAACCACATTAGTTTTTATCACGGTGTTTTTAGGTATTTTTTAGCACACAATCAAATATGAATGTTTTTATATGTACCTATATTTTATTTTAAGTACATGTTTTTAAGAAAAAAAGAAAAAAATCTTGTTTCACCATGTTGGGCACTAAGTCTTTCACTATTGTTTGTCATCTAACAGGCAGGCACTAACAGAGGTTCACTACACTTATAAATTGGGATATTTGCTCATCACAATGTGTTGATCCAGTTGACTCTACTCAACTCAATGTAGATCTCTTAGGCTTAAGAGACATTTTGTCCACAAATTGGTGAGGCAACGTGTGAACCAACATGGATAACTTGGAGACATGAATAATTGATGGTTTTAGATATTGTGGTATTTAATATTTAATATTTAAGGTTTATTATTTATTGTGTATATTTATGTGTGTTTTATTATATATATATTTATGCACAATTGACTTTTTAACCTTTTAACCATCCTAATTATGAATTGTTGTTATTTAAATATATTTATTCAGGATATTTATTCATATGACTGAATTTTAGAATATGTTGGGCTCTAACACAATAAGAGACATTTTTGAACAGATATACACACACAGATTGTGTTAAAATATATGTATATGTTCATTTATCGTCATTTTTTATATATTTATATATTTCATGATTTTTTTTCTCTTAACCTTTTGAGAAGCCATAAGTGGCACCAGTGACAATTATTCAACCTCATACCATCAGGATCAACATGAGTGTTATTTTACTGCATTTTATTCAATTTTATCATATTTTTATTTGGGATTACCAATAAATTGGGCCCAAATTTTCTGAACCGATATCACTAGTATTTAAAGGTGAGCATTACAGGATTTAGCCAGAGATTTCATGTGAAGGTTCAAATAACAATAGCTCGATATTACTAATATTGAAAGGTGAGCATAACAGGATTTATCCTGAAATTTTAAGTGAAGGTTCAAATAATAATGACCTACCATACACCTATGCTGATTAACCATCAAGCGGAAATGAAATTTATAAAGGAAACCTTTGTTGGAGTACTGCCCAATCAGATGACATGATGTATAAAATGTAAAAAAATGTTTTTCCTTTAAATACCGTATGCCATTGGATAAACTGCGTCATGTGATCAAGTCCCCCAGGAGGGATGAAACGCGTAATGGCTGCCTTGTTTGTTTAAGTCTTGAATAAACGAACAGATATTTGAAAAGAATCTTGTGGTCCGTGCTCCCTTCTGCTCAGCTGGTCGGATACGAGAGTGCTTTGCCGATATATATATATATATATATATATATATATATATATATATATATATATATATATATATATATTCACTGAAAAAAACATAGGTTTCACACATGTTATAGTTAGCTGGACATTTCACTCGTAAAAAACCAATGAAATTCCCCCGTTATAGTTAGTTCAGCTAACTATAACTCGCGCGCCCGCAATCCACTGCTGATGACATCACATATTACATCACTCATGACATGGTCAGTGACTTCACTCATGACATCACTGATGACATCTCAAATGACGGTGCTTGCATGCGTACGTGCTCCCTGTGCGCATGCGTACGTGCCCCACGTGCGCATGTGTACTTCGTGCGTGATCCGTACACGCTTGCTCCGTATGCGCATGTGCGCGTGCTCCGTACGCGCATGCTTCGTACGCGCGTGCTCCGTACTCGCATGTGTGCGTTGTACATACGCGCATGCGCGCGTCCTCCGTATGCGCGTGCTTCGTACGCGCGTGCTCCGTACGCGCATGCGCGCGTGCTACGTACGCGCATGCGTGCGTGTACCGTGCGCGCACCGTGCGTGCTCCGTGTGTGCACCGTACGCGCACGGTGCGCGCACGTTAAGTCATGTGATCAAGAAACAACACTTTTCATTGGTTTATAGTAGTTTCAGGTCATGTGATTAAGAAACAACACTTTTCATTGGTTTATAGTAGTTTCAGTTCCAGAAACTTCCAACACCACACCCACTCCCCTCATTATTACTTCTGATTCCCTGGGAGAAGGAGCTGAGCAGCTTTTCTAGTACTTCAGTACTTCAGAATGGCAGAGCAGCAGTCATCTTCTGGGAGTGAGCAGGAGACCCTTGTGAGACAGAGACAGAGGAAACAGAAAGACTCTTTTATATGGCAATTTTTTACATTTCCACAGGGGCAGAAGAAAGTGAATGCTCCCAAAGTCACCTGCACTCTTTGTGATTGTGTCTTATCAAGAGGAGATCCTAAAAAGAAATACTCTTTTAGTTTCTTCACTATGATCAGGCACGTTAGAGATGTACATCCTGTGGCTTATGCTCGAGCTGCTAGAGAAAACCCTCCAGCAGCTCAGCAGAGCACATCATCGGCAGCTCAGCCGAGCACTTCATCTGCGGCGGCAGCTTCACCTTCTTCGGTACTTCTGGATATACACCCTCTGTTTAAGAGGGTGCATATACGGTGCAATGCGTGCAATGCTCTTCTCTCTTATGCGGTCACCAGCATTCCGCTAATAGAGAGCAAGATACAGCAGCACACGTGCGGCACCCTATAATTTTTGCCATGTCTTTTTTTTCCTCTGTCCCTCAATTAACACAACGGCTCTTTTTAGAGCCACCTAACATCTAAACACTTAAATTTGATTTTTTATTCTATTTTTTTAATGTTTTTTTCCCGCCGTGCGTGCGCCGTGCGCGCACGGTACGCGCACCCTGCGATTTTTTAAAAAAAATAAAATGTTTTTTTCACCCTTCATGGTCCTTCAGGGACCCCCTGACAAAAGCTAGGGGGTCAGGAACTCTGTACCCTGCCCCCTTTTCACGTTCTCCACCTTTCTTTTAAATGGAAACACACATTTCTTTTTTTTGCAAATTTCAACCCTTTCCAAATGATTTCTACCTCCAACATGACTTCTGCCTGCTAGCATAGCAACAGATCTTGGAACACTGGTGTGAGCAGAAACGTCAGAAGTTCAGCACATAATGTTTCTAATCCAAAGAGCAAGATTGCTTAACTTTTCCAACCTAACAGCAAATCCAAAGTAATGTTCTGTGGGAACACATTTTTCTGGACCAATACAAAACATGCTTTTAAAAATTTAAACATACAGCCTAGTTTTTAGTGTTGAATGGTCTGGAACAGCCAATGAGTTCTTTTTATTTAAAAAAAAGTATGTAAGCCTCCATTTTACAACTACCTTTCTTTTCATATTGCCATTCTACTGAAAGACACCTTCTGAGTGCATCCAGATCTTGAAAGATGTTCACAGTGTGGATAGTAGGTCATAGCTATGTCTTCTGGAGTGAAAATTATGCAGAAAAAAGAGGTATTGTGAAAGACCTTGCTTTGCCAAATGTAGACATTAAATGGATTGGTCAGAGAGGGTTAAAGTGGCACCAATTAATGCCTTTGGTGAAATCCTTTCTACATCTTCCACAGCCTGACCTTATAATTGTGCACTGTGGTGGAAATGACCTAGGCACTTTAACTGGGGTAGGTCTGGAAATGCTTGTTAAAGACACCTTTGTTCAATTGATGTCACTTTTTCCACAAACTACCTTTGTATATTCTAATATATGCCAAAGGCAAAAGTGGAACTGGTCCAACCAATATTGTCCGCAGATTGACAAAGCAAGAAAGCACGTCAATAAGTCTGTTTCTGCTTTCCTCAGAGACTATGGTATGGGTTATATATACCACAACAACTTGCGTTACAACATGCAAGGCATTTATATAGGAGACGGTGTTCATTTCACAGATGAAGGCAACAGAGTCTTCCTCTTGAACTTTAGACTCTGCATCGGTACTTACTTGTAGGTACAAAAAAACACTCAATGAACACAACGGCTTTTTTTAGAGCCAACCAACATCTAAACACTTAAACTTGATTTTTGATTCTATTTTTTTAATGGTTTTTTTTGCTGCCGTGCGCGCACCGTACGCGCACCGTGCGCACACCCCGCGATATTTTGTAATTTTTTTTTTTTTGTGACCTAAGGGGTCTTTCATGGTCCCCCTGAGAAGGCCTAGGGGGTCAGGGACTCTCTACCCTGCCCCCTTTTCACGTTCTCCACTTGTGTTTTTAGCTCTCTTCTGCCTCTAAAACTCAAAATGGCGGCTGGGGGGTGTGCGCACCATGCGCGCACCCCGCGATTTTTTAAAAAAAAATAAGATGTTTTTTTCACCCTTCGGGGTCCTTCAGGGACCCCCTGACAAAGGCTAGGGGGTCAGGAACTCGTTACCCTGCCCCCTTTTCACGTTCTCCACCTTTCTTTTTCCCTGTCACACACACAACACACAAAATGGCGGTCGACACTTCCTGATTTCGACCGATTCGAATGTTGACTGTCATGAATCCACCAATCAGAATTACGCTCGCACACGTTAGGGTGCGCGCATCGTGCGCGCACGGTGCGCGGCTATAGATATTTATGTGCTTTAGCTGCAATTTTCTCAGGAAATACTGAACAGATTGACTCCATACATGCAAAAGGCACATGCCTGACCTGAGGACTACCTCTCTGCCAAATTTCAAGTAATTCTGTTCAGCCGTTCGGGCTGTACCTTCGACTAAAGGTCCTATGGGAAAATGCATGGGGAAAACGTGTTTTGGGACCCCCCTTTATTATCGGCCCCCGCTTGACAAATCACCCCGAGACTTTCAGGGTAGGAGCTGAGCGGAGCGCCCCATTAGTTTTGAAAATTTCACGAGGATTCGTCAACCGGCGCCAAAGTTATTCAAAATAGAATTTTGAGATTTCCTATGGAAACACGGTCCTAAATATAACTATCTACTGGCGACCGCCAGTAGATAATATATATATATATATATATATATATATATATATATATATATATATATATATATATATATATATATATATATATATATATCCAACAAACAAGTGCTGCCAAATCGCTGGTGGTGCACGAAGAAACAGTGCCACCGCAAGCGCTAGACATTTCCTAAAACTCTTCCCAAACTCCATTACGAGAAAGGGAATCAGGGAGGGCGTTTCTAGGCGCCGATGTAAGGGGAAGCGGACTCCGGTGCTCCGTCTGTGCCATTCCCCTGCCCGCAACGATACTGACACGTTGAAGGGGCCCCTTACCACAATCCTAGCGGTGGAAGCACTGCTGCCTGTTTTTGTCTCCTGACAGATCCGGGCGCCAAGCGATGAAGATGGCGGCCGGGAGATGAGGAGGCGACCTGCACCACGTACCAGCGAGGAGGTCTGGGGCTTCCTGTGAGGTTTCCCCTCCCCGGCAGCTGAGAAGTGAAGCAGCTGGGAGCGTGGCTGGTGTGATTGGAGCCCCTGGGCTGGCGAGGAACCGGGAGCACTCTGCTGCGATCTGAGTGGCGCTTTGTATTCAAAATGGCGGTGACCATCGGTGAAGCTGGGCCCTGCCGCCTGCCGTGTAGTGGATCACAAGGTAGAGGTGAGGAGTGCGGGGCTCGGCTGTGGGACCACCTGCCTAATGTCATAGTGGACGCCTAGTGCCCAGTACCACAATGGGCAACGACACTGAACAGGGCTCGGGGCGTGGAGAACATTGATTTGAGGCCCTACACGATGAGGGAGCGGCTGTGGGAGAGGTGGCGGGAGTCCCCTGGATCTGAGGGTGATATCCGCCTCATAAAAAAATACTACTCGCTTTGTGGTTTTCTGGGAGGTTGGCCTGTGCTTGTGTTGGACATTGATTGCATGCAGGCAAGTGGCGGTGACGAAGTGCCCACGCTGCGCATGCTGGAAACTTGATGTCCCTTCCTGGCTGCGAGTGACTGCAGGGTGAAGGTGGGGGAGGGGACCCCTGGATCACCACCAAGAGCTGGTAGTGGACCTTCATTGACCGGAAGAACCCTGGTGGCCTATGTCTGTGGAGGAGAATTCCGGGGATCGGTCCTGCTGCTGAGCCTGACGCCGGTATCTGGAGTCCCTCACTGACACCTCCCCGGAGACCTTGAAGAGTCTGTGCGGCACGATGATAATGGGGAGGGTTTCCAGGAAGAAGGGGTACGCTGTCCTGCACGTTGAAGACACGGGGCAGCACACAGACGATGAAGAACAGGTGGTGGAGAGGCAGAGAGATGGTGCCCCGGGAGGTCCCACACTGGTGGACATAATGCAGGCCATCACCTCTTCGAGAGAAGTTCTGTAGGTGGAGATGGATTCCATAGGGGCGGACCTCAACCTGCTAAAGGATGACCATTGCAAGCTTAAGGAAAGAATGACACTTCATGAGAAGACCATGGAGGAGGTCCCGGGGGCAGTCTCTGCCCTGCTACGCTCCCTGACGATTGTGGAAGCCAAGGTCAAGGTGCTGGAAATGAGAGCAGAGGACAGTGAAGGGTGTCCAGACGGAATAATCTATGCATCGTGGGGGTTTAGGAACGAGAGGAAGGGGATGACGCAGTCCACTTCCTGGAACACTGGCTTAAAACTGAGGTGGCCCCGGAGGGGCTCTCCTCCTTCTATGCTCTCGAATGAGCCAACAGGGTCTAGAATAGACCTCCTAACCCAGGGGCTCCGCCTTGGCCAATGGTGGTGTGGCTGCTTCATTACCGGGACAGGGATCATATCTTGCAACAAGCTAGAGAGAAACGGAACTTGCAGATTGGGAATGCCAGGGTGATGATCATTCTGGACTTCACCAGGGAGGTCAAGAGACAGCGTGCTTCCTTCCTGACCCTCAAGAGAAAGCTGCGCCAGATGCAAATTCCCTATGCCATGTTGTTACCGGCATGCCTCCGGGTGATCGATAATGCAGAAACTCACTTCTTTACCGCCCCTCAAGACGCCTGGCACTGGCTGGAGACGCGGCAGACATCTATAACAAGTACTTCACCACCGAGCAGTGCATGGCGGGCATCAATCACTCCCCCACGGTCTCAGAAGGCTCTTACACCAATTGGCGCCAACTGGAGAGACACAGAGCCGTGCAGGCTGTTGCGTAGATTAGCCATGGGGAGGCTAGTCCAAACTCGACTAACAGCAACCAACCGAGGCATAGACAGATCCGAAAGCTCCCATCCCAGTAGCACGAACGGAGACTCTGAGACTGAACTGCCTGATGTTACACCCCAGACAGCAGATGGCATAGTCTGACAGTCGCACAACAAGACCCATGAGGAATACTTCTCATTCCGCCGAGAACTGGAGAAGAAGCTGCCAGGGGGTGGCAACGGACTAATGGCACCTGAGTAACTGCTGGGGTTATCATTTACACCATGGGTTGGGGGGATTGGCCAGGGGGGTTCTGGGTCCACCAGGGCCCGCATACGCCTCTCAACTTTATCGTGATTCTTACCTCACAGCACTAGTTTGGATGGGGACTTGTTGGTTGGTACCTGTCCAGGGGAGGGGGAGTTGGGGGGTTTGGTGGTTGAGGGGGTTTTATTTGGGGCTAGGCATGTTGCTGTTGGGAGGTTAGAAGGAGGACTGACACGGTTCAAGCAATGGGACCCCCCGTAGGAATTAAAAGCATCTCCTGGAATGTTAGGGGGATGCATACGATGATGTGCGGTCATAAAATTCATGTGTATCTAGTGCGGGGAAGGGTACAGATTGCCCTGCTACATGAAATTCATTTGACGCAGAAGGAAGGGACCGCATTCCAGAAAAGGTGGAGGGGTCAGGTGTTTTGCACTATGTACTCGGTATACGCCAGGGGCACTTTGATCTGGGTGCTGGCGGGAGTTCCCTTTCAGAGTACCAGACACCTGATAGACCTGGATGGTAAGTATGTGGTGGTGGCAGGACGACTAGATGGCAGGGACAAAGTGATAGGGAGCCTCTACGCCCCCAACGTAGACCAAGCTCCATTCTTTGCACACCTCTCGCGGACTCTGGCGACCATGCTAACAGGGTCGGTGCTGTTGAGGGACTTTAACAGTATCACTGACGTTGACCTGGAACGCTCTCACCCGCCACTCCCGATGCCCCAATGCATAGGCTTGCAGCAATCAGACGTGACTGGCAAAACTGCTGGGGGCTGACGGACTCTTGGTGGGCCCACCACCCGGACGAGAGAGACTACTCTTACTACTCTGCATTACACTAACTGCATGTTCGGTTGGACTCGATTCTATGTTCACCAGACGTGCAGGGTGGATTTACAGTTAGAGAATATTTGGCTCGAACGATTTCTGATCATAATTCCCTGCTGCTGTCCTTAGACAGGCTGCTGATTCGTCCTACTATCCCTAGCTGGTGCCTGCGCCCAGAGGCGCTGGAAGATCCAGTGGTCCGGACCACAATAGGCTCCGTAATTGATGATTATTTTTTAGATAATGCTGGGACAGCGACGAGTTCACTCATTGAATGGGACGCCTTTAAAGCTGTCGTTCGGGGACGCTGTATTGGGGAGGTGGTCAGAGTACGGAGGGTGCTCGTAAGGGATGTGCAGGCTGCGGAGCACAGGCTCCGGGAATTGGAGAAAGAGAGATCGGAGCGAATAGATAGGCAGCCTGATCTCCTTACCACCCGTGAAGTCCTCGCTACCCACGTAGAAAAGCTGTGCTGTTTTGATTATAAAGCATACATTACTCTGGCCCATATGGAACGCAACAAATCTGGGGCGTTGCTGGCGGCACGTGGAGGATGGGCGATCCTGGAATTGACTGGGCAGGGGCATGAAGTCTTCTATAGTCAACAAGACATTAACGCGTAGTTTTTGCAATATTACGCTTCTCTCTACCAGAGTAGACATGACCCGAGGACCCTAGATGTGGCAGGTTTCTTGGCTGAAGTGAAGCTTCTTACGGTGGATGCTGAGGCGGCGCAGGACCTGGGCCGAGAGGTGGAGGTGGGAGAAGTTCATAGCGCCATCAAACATATGGCTAGGAACAAGACCCCAGGGATGGATGGGCTCCCAGTAGAGTTTTACTCTGCATACATAGATAACCTGGCCCGTGGCTTGCGGCACTATATAACAGGGCAAGGCAGGAAAGTTGTCTCCCTGCTTCAATGAGGGAAGCGATAATTGTTCCACTTTTAAAACCTGGTAAACCACCTGAGGAGCGCGCGGCGTATCGGCCCCTCTCCATGCTTAACTTAGATTACAAAATATTAAGTCGGATATTGGCAAGTCAGCTATTAGCCCACATGCCAATGCTTATCCATGTGGATCAGGCAGGTTTCATTCCATAGGGAAACATGGCGATGAATGTAGGCGGGCTGTTGCACATACGGGGCGGACACCTATTGTAAGGAGGAAGCGTGCATTTTCACGGTTGACATTGAGAAGGCTTTTGACAGCCTTGAATGGCCCTATCTCTTCCGGGTCCTGAGAGCATTTGGCCTGGGGATCGCTTTGTGGAATGGACGGTGATCTTGTATAAAAATTCTACTGCCAGAGTTCGGACAGGAGGGTTGATTTCGAAGGCTTGTATGGTGGGCAGAGGTACGAGACAGGGCTGTTCGCTATCTCCCTTGTTATTCGTGCTGGCGATGGAACCCATGGCTGTGCACGCCAGATCGGGCCGTTACTATCAGGGGCTGGAGGTAGGGTGACAGCTACAGCATATTGCGTTACATGCGGACATCCTCCTACTGTTTCTAGCCAACTCAGGGGAGGGTCTGCGAGGAGCCAAGGAACTGCTAGATGTACTGGGGAGGGTTGCATGGCTTTGAGTGAACTGGACCAAGTTGTGCCTTTTCCCTACAAGGTCGGGTAGAGATGGACCAACGGAAGCCTTGGGAAACTAGATGCTTGCCTTACCCGGATATATCACAACCCTGTAGATCTTCTAGAGTGTAACATAGGGTGCGCCTTGCGCAACACCATAAGCAACTTTGAGTTCTGGGGGACCCTTCCATTATCTGTGGCGGGTAGGGTGGCTTTAGTGAAAATGGTTACGTTAGCCAGGCTTCTCAACTTCTTCGGGAGGCTCCCTCTTTGGATCCCACCTAAGATCTTTGCTCAACTTAAAACAATGCTCACAGGGTTCCTCTGGGGTAGCGGGAGGAGGAGAGTGGCTCTGATGAGACCCAGAGCAGAGGGGGGTCTCGCGGTGCCGGATTTTGAGGTCTATTACCACGCAGCACAATTGCAGTGGTACACGAAATGGATGGCAGGGTGCCTAAAAATCACAGTAGACCTTGGAGGTCCGGACCCAAGCTTGAGCCTCCTCGCCTGGGTACTGTTGCGTCTGCCCCTAGGGTTGGAGGGGACCCCCTTGGACCTACAAATGATGCGCCAGTGTTGGAACCGATTATCTAGGCGGGCACGAGTGCGCATCCCATATGCGCCTGAGATCCCTTTAGTTGTCTGCGAGGCGCAGCCCCATGGGGGGGATTGGAGCAGGCTGAGATTACGGAGTGAGGCAGGGATTTCCACCATAGGAGATTTATTTGACGACAATACCTTGCTCCCTTTCAATGATCTTCTGTAGCACCCCGACCTTCCTAGAGGAGATTTCCTCCTACGTGCCGCACTGACGGCAGCTATCTGGAAGCACTGGCGGGAGGGGATGGTGGAACCCCAGACCTCCCTGGCCTGTTAATATGTGGTGATGGCGGCCGGTGCCTTCAAGGAGGTCACTTGTCTCTATATGCGCATTACACAGGGAATTGGTAAGCCCCTGGTGACGCTGCGCATCAAGTGGGAGGAGGACCTAGGTGAGGCAATTGATGAGAAACCATGGGGGGCACTTGTCGAAAGGGCCTGGAAGAGTTCTAGGAATGCACGCTTCCAGTTGAGTCACTTCTATGTCCTGCACAGAGCGTACCTCACTACGGGTAAGATTAATGATTACTTCGGGGTCCGGACTGCGTGCCCAAGATGTAATTTAGAAGGAGCAGGGTTTCTTCACATGTTTTGGGGTTGCCCACATCTGGGAAAGTTCTGGAGGGGGGTGACAACAGGACTGGTGGGGGTGACGGAAAGAGAAATAGCGCTGACGCCCGGTTGTTGCTGGCTGCACTGGTTCCCTTATACTGCCAGGAATAAAGTTACTAGCAAATGTATAGATCTGGGGCTGGTGTTGGCCAAAAGGGAACTTACTAGTCATTGGAAAATGAAGAATGTCCCAAGTGTGACACGGTGGACTAGGGAAATGGTGAAGTGGGCGGATTGTGAGGAGACCTTCCGACTGCAGATGGCCCGCCACACTGAGAATGAAATAACGATGGCAAGGGCGTGGGTGGCGTTAGTAGGCTTATTGAAGCACCCGACTGACGACGCTGCAGATGACCCGGGAGGGGCGGACCAGTTGGCAGGAGAGTGAGCCCGGGATTACCTTGCTGCCCCGCAAGCGCCTCTGGGTAGGGCTGCAACGATAATCATCCCATCCACTGATATCACTAGCTGGAGATATGGGCCATAGCACCCCTGATCCATGGTTGAACTGACTACTCTTTGAATACAAATGATTTGTAGTTTTAGCGACATGCCTGGGGGTGGGTGGGGAGGGGGTTTGGAGGGAGTCGAGGGAATTATGGGTTAGTGGATGTTACTCATGCAGGGCCGCCAGGTCAGCAATAGAGTTCACAGAGTGTGCTAATATGCACTTATGGAGCCCGAGCTGAAGACGGGCATGGGCCCGAGTTGTGCATGCTTCTATTCCCTCAACAGATGGACGGCAATCGATTCTGAATGCTTGTTATGTATTTTTTGTGTACCACTGTGTTGGACCTTGAGACGGGCATAATGCTGTCCACAAGGCCCTGCGCTCTGTTTTCACTGTCTTATTGCAAATGAATGAAATCTGTTTTAAAAAAATTAAAAAAAAATGAGAAAGGGAATCAGAACTCAAAGTCAGGGTATTGCATCATTCAGGTTTCCCATGGCACTGGAACATCAGAGAGACGCGTTTCTGCAGTAACACAGTCTTTTTCAATCAGAGGTGCACCATGTTAATTCTTCTTTGTAAACATAAAAACAATCAACATAAATGATGCACTATTTTTAGCAGTAAGATAACAAAATGTGTAAACACTGCATAGGGACAATTTCAACAGTCCAGCCTGAGGCCAGGACCTCCCTGAACCAGAACACAAACAACTTAGGACCAGTTTCCTGATACCCACTTGGGCCAGCAGCAGGGCACAGGCAGGTATAGCTGGTGCTGGTCAGCTGGGAAGTTGCAGGGAGGCCCTGGACGTTTGCTGTGTCCCTGAAGCTCAAACAGGAACTCTGCCAACCAACCCTTGAAATCACTTCCGGGGAGCCTGGATTCAAGGCAAGCAGATCCAGTCCTCCTTCTTCAGACAACAGGTCAGTCCTTCTTCTAAATCTTCCACAGTGCCAGGAGTTTTCTGATGAGAGGTTCTGAAGGCGCCACTTTTATACTTGATTTGTGTGGGGGAAATCCTTAGCCTACCCCTAAAACGGATTTGGGTCAGTGCTTCCCCTTCCCCTAGTTCTGGCTCCAAACTCTTTAGGTGATAAAGGCAAGGGCAGGCCTGATGTTAGGTTCCTTTCTGTGTGCGGCAGTCATGGTCCTTTGAAGTGTTTTTTGGGCAGGGCACAACTCCTCCCAAGTTATTATGTCATTAAGATTCTCTCCTCTCACACTAGACCTCCTTTGTCCTCATGTCTAGAAAGAATACACAACACACTACAGGAGAGAAATTCAAGGGGTCTCCTGGCACTGGCAGAAAGTCACACATGGTTTAGGATTTTTTTTTTAAAAAGTGGTATTTTTAGAAGTTACTTAAAATTCGACTTTATTTTTAAATATATTTTAAATTACAATTCATGAAACTTAAGCTATCACTCATTAAGTGTAATAAGGTAACTCAGTGTTAGTCTATGTGATAGATAGCCTTACAACAGTGGAAAAATTCCTTTAGTCCTTTTTCCACTGTCCGGACTTGTAAAAACATATGAGCATGTCTTACTTTTTAAATACTATGCCCCTGCCCGATGAGCCTCTAGGGCCTACCTTGGGGGTATCTTATTTCTATTAAAAAGGAAGGTTTAGTATTGACAAAAGCAGTTTAAACTACACTACAGGCTACAGTGGCAGACCTGAAACATGTTTTACACTGATACTTTAGTGGGTGGCACAATGAGTGCTGCTGTCCACTAGCAGCATTACATTTACAGGCCTGTGGTACATGCAGTGCAATTTACTAGGGACTTATGTGTAAATTAACTGCATCAATTATGTGTAGGCAACTTTTTGTATGTTTTAGGGAGAGAGCCCAGGCACCATGCCACTGCTTAGTAGGGATAAAGTGCACAGAGTCCTAATGGCAACAAAAATAAGTTCAAAAAGTAGGTGATGATGGCAAAATGTCTGGAGGAATACCATGCCAAAGATGTCTGGTCAGGTCTTATAGGGTCAATATCCACTGCCACCTGCAGTTTAATGAAAAATAATCTGATTATAAACTAATCCTTTCGTATTCTGTGATGTGTTATCTTTAAAGCAGGTGGGTGTAATCTCATTTCCCCCCCACACTATATACTTAACTTCATGACAATTACGAGTATTAAATTAAATATCCTTGATTGGTAATCTGCATTAAAACTGTATGTGAGGTATGCCTTCTTATACACAAGGCCCGTGAGATAACTACTCCATATATTGTCCATAAAGCTTCTGATGTCACACGGTGAACACTGTTAGCGCTGCACTTTTGGCTGCACCAGTTTCATATTTCCTGAATGGCATTTTCTGATCATAACGGTTTTCCATCAGCAAAAATTAGGCAAATAGCACAAGCACAAGAAAACCTGAAATCATGCAAAATATGTAGAACCCAATAATCAGGATTTCCGCAATATTATGTTTGCGTAATAAAGGTTTTGCAGAGCCCTGAATGCAAACATTGAAATATACACTTAAAAGCAAGACACTGGGCACATTCAGACATTCACCCTGCTCAGGTGCTAGCAGGGAAACTTCAGGGTACCTTTGTCTGACTGCTCTGTGACCTTCATGTTACATCTGCTTTGCTTAATAGACAATTTATTCTTTCACAGAGCAGTGTGCCATGGGACGGAATGCCGAGCTCGCAATTGTTTTTTTAGTGGCTGACATGATCAGACAATTAATAGGCATCAGCCCATCAGCATTCCATTCTCTGATTAATTCTGGCCTTGAAATATTGCTTCTGCGCCACGCACTTAGCGATGCTGGGAGATTTATTACTTTAATTCATGACCATTTTTTTGTTCTCACATTAATTGTGTTTTTCCAGAAACGTTCATGAAAAAAAATATATTTTCCTGTGGAAATGAATCATATTTTTGAATTATAGTTTGACTCCAAAGGCAAAACACCTTTATAATTTCCCCCAGGCAGCTCAGTTGCGGTTGGTGGAACTTCATTACCTGGGGCTGCATCCCATTTTCTGCTCTGTCCCGCAGTAGATAAGGTCTGTGCAGTTCTTGTTCCTGTCTTCAGCGCATGAACTCGAAAAATCTGTGACTTAGTGAATAGACTGAGACAGCAGAGCTCACCAACAAAGGGCAGTACATTGACTCCTTTCGTATCCGAGCGCTGTAGTCAGCAATATATGCACTAACCTTGACATTTTTTGAGTTATGGTATGTGCTATTAAAAAGAAGCACATAGAACAGAATCATGATATGGCCAGGGGCGTACCTTAGTCAGTGAGATTTGGGAGAAAAGCATTGTGCCCTAAGGTGAATGTGTGAAGAGACCAAAGTTCGGAATACATTGTTCTCATGAGGTGCAGTCAGTGTTAATTTGCATTAGGTCGGCCTCTGGGGCTGATTTGGAGTTTGGTGGACAGATACTCTGTTGCGACGGCAATGTTGTACCCTGTCCACCAAACGAATTTTGCAGTATAAAAAGTACTTTAACTGCCCGAAGGACTAGGTACTATCGGCAGCAAGCCACCTGACTGTCTGCCCTAATTATTGAGGATAGTCATATGCCTTTTTTAACTGTCCATCACTGCCAGATATATCCTGGCAGTTGGAGACAGAAAAAAATGACCCCCACACATTGGGACAAATCAGTTGTGGGGGCATTCGTTTTTGTATTAATCTTTCAAAAACACACACCAGCATTGGGAGTTTGTTTTCAAAAAAGAAAAAACTTTGAATAAGTTGGATAGCCAGCCACCATGTTTGATGGAGCCATGCACTGAACTTTTTCTACACTGACAGGAACCGCCATGATGGCAATTCCTGCCAATGTATAGAGAGATGTCTGCTGGATATCTTGAAATTTGGTGGGCGGAGTAAAAGGAGTAAATTGTCTGCAATCCTGACTTCCTTTACTTCATCTGCTATAATCCTAAACCACGCCTTCTGTCTAGAGTATCACAGTGGGTGAAACACAGTGGTTTGGAATTCTACCCAGAGGGATCATCAGCGGTTAGAAATTTTCAAGTATTCATATCATCATATTTTTGGGGGTTTCATCGCCAGTAGTATGCCTGGAAACCTGGGAGGGGCATGAATTACCAATTTTACTACTGCCACTGTTTGTGTATCCTGAAAAGCAGTAAATTGGCATCCATTTACGGAGTACTTCTATGGGTGCAGATTTGCTACTTTTTGGTAAACTGATCAGCATGGGGCATATTTACAAAGAGGTGGAGTAATGCAGCACTGCAAGAAAAGTTGCTGTGCTGCATTGCTTCACCTGCAGAGACCAGAACTGTCTTTACATCGGAAGCGAGGCGATGACGAAAAACACTGCGCAGTAGTAAGACTGCCAAATATAACCTAGATAGATACATCACGAATCTAGAAGGTGAAGAGAGCAGTGCAGGTAGAACAATCACTCCCGCTTTTATATTTTAAACAATTAAAAAAAAATTTTTTTTAAGCAGTCCACATATGTGATCCCTAAAATATACGGTTGATGCGAAGATACCACCAGGATCAATGAACGGTGACAGTGTCAGTACTATATAGGAGAAAGAAGAAAGGGAAAAGACTGGAGCGAGAAAAAATCATCCAAGAAGCAGAATATAATTTTGGGAAGATAGAGGATCGGACTGTCCATAGTCCCAAAATTGGTACATGACAGATGTCTCCCATGACATGAATTGTACTACAAGAAGAATTGTGACCGCTGTATCGTAATTTGTCCTGAGAAAGGTGGTGAAGCTTGCTAAGCTTATAGACCGCCGAAACGCGTCGACGCTCTTGTACTTTACAAATCCCAAATAGCAAGGGACTTTTAGATAAAAGGGAAATTCTCCTTAATAAAAAGTGCCAGATAGATTGTATATAGCTTTGGGATCTAATAGATTTTTAAACAGACAATATTGACTGTCTGTAGGGAGTAGGGTTGCAATAGGCTTTGTGTTTACAATTGTTTAGGAATCATGTTTAATGACACTGCTATGTATTAAATGTGTTTTTTTTTATGTATTAAAAATTAATGTACATGTTCGGAACTTTTTCAAAATTTTAAAGAATAGTAAAATTATTTTTAATTAACAACAGTGTATGCATTGCATTTCAGTTTGAATTTGTACCTTGATTTGGAAGATGGATGCCTGAGGAAGTGGTGAGCGATATTTTGTGTTATGTGAGGGTTGCATAAGAATCCACAGTACATTTATGTGAATAATCTGTTGTATGAGTGTGTTTTCCAGGGACCTACCTCCTTGCTTAGAGACCAGAACTGTGCCATATCATCAAAGAAATGGCACAGTTCTACTATCTCCATACACTAGCGTCTAAGCAGGCACCCTTGCACCATACTGCAAGGGTGTCTGCATTATGGTCAGGATAGTTTTTGTGCAGGAAGAAGTACCTTCCTGCACAAAAACTATCTGTGAAGGCTTTTTGCCTTATGCATGTGTGCGGCAGAATGCACCACACATGCAAAGAGGAAATAAAAGTATTTCTCCTCACTACACCAGCCTCAGGCAACTGCACAATTTTGGCACAAACCCATTTTTACAACTCTTCATAAATATAGATTTGAGTCAAAATCCATGGGTAGATGCACGGGAAGCTCCATGCACCACCCATGGAACTCCTACCAGACGTAAAGTAACAAAATGCAGTGCTGTGTACTACCTTGCCTTACTTTTACTTACAAAGACACGCAAATGTTAATTTGTGTGGCTCTGTAAATTCCAAAAATGATTTTGTCAGGGCTGCTTCAAAAATACTGATGCACCCCTGATATGAAATCTGTGCCAGTCTGGGTCTACATATGTTTAAATTCCTGATCCACAAATTTAACAAGATAAAACCTCATACTGAAATCAGGATGACAAGAAAAAAAGGGCACAGATATAGCAGACCTGCACATAGACAGTCACAAATGGCGATTTGAAACTTTTATGTATGCTGCATTGTGCATTCCTGCTCTTAAACAATAAATCATGGTGTTTGGCTGTATCTATGAGTGCTGCATAATGCAGCACACATAGAAACAGCAAAAACAAGGAGAAATAAAGCATTTCTCCTGATTTTGACATGTTAAGACCAGGTTTTCCCTGGTCTTCATTTCGGCGCTGCCTCCTATTTATGCCACCTTGTAAATAGGGGGCAGCTTCAAAATAAGTGGGTGTTACGGCTGAACGCCCACCGCAACTTCCATTGCCTACCCTTTTCATGCAAAGACTTCAAATCCAACTTCAACATTAAAGAGGGTATTTAAATTGCAACTCCTCAGACACCAAACATTGCATTTCAACCTGCTCCCACAAAAACATTATCGCTTATTAAATATAATAAGGTAACCCAATGTTATCCTTGTTATCACTTGTCAAAAAAGAAGCATTAATCAAAAGAAGCTCTAAACTGGATGCATCTTCCATCGAAAGGGATAAATCATTACACATACATTCACAATAATCAGCTGATGCTGATATGCTTGATTGGCAAAAATAAAATAAAAAAATTAATAAAATGAGTATGAATTGGAAACAGGTTGTCACAAATCTACCTAAAAATTTAAATGGCAGGATGGTCAAATCCGTTATATTCTTTAGTTAGACTTCCCAAAAAGTGTGAATAACCTTTCTTTACTAGTCCTTGTCTGACTCTTTAGTACCATGGGCTGATAGTGAGGTCCATTCTCAGGACATGGTAAGATAATACATTTACATATTAAAATAGTTCAAGGATTAAGCTGGCAATGGTCAACACAAGTGAATGAAAACAAAGAAAAATGCATTAGCTACTACTGCCAAAATATTCTGAGGAGAAAAAAGATTATGAAAAAAGGAGAACAAGTGGTTTCCCCATTCCAATGAACACTGACAGGAGCAACTGCTATAATGGACACCATCGAACTATGTAACAAGCTTTTTCAAAATTGAGTCTGATTCTTGAGTGTAAATGGTTGTATGTGTTTTGCCATTTTTTATTGATTTCATCATAGCATTGTAGCACATAACATATCATGTTGCAGAGACATCTCACTGGCATCGCCCCCAATAATGTATAATAAAGGCCAAGAAGTAAACCAATGATATTCTATTACCAAATAAGTCAGCACAAATGAGATAACTTTGAGTAGATAAAAGTAGCACGAGTGAAAAAACATAAACCAAAATGCCTATGTGGGAGCAGAGAACCACTGTGGAATAGAAGTTTAAATGGACATATTTGGGAGGTCAATGGTAAACTAACACTGTTGATCCAACCAGTTACAGAGTGGCAATACAGGGGTGGCTCAGGGACAGAAATAGTGAGGGAGGAACAATTAATGGCAGGGCAGATGGGAGCCTTTCTATGATGATCTAATGTCATCTATGAGGAGTGTAAATGGTTGGATAAATATCATGGGTAAGGCTCAGTAAAGATAGTTACCTTTGAGCTTACTCGATCAAAGGTTCCCAGAAGAAATCCAAATCCAAAAAAGTGGGAAGGGGTAATCTGTGGGAACGTTTATCCCCTTGGTTATGAAGGAGCCCGGAGTGACACCCATCCACTAGCTGGTGCTAGACATAAATGAGGCACCCAAAGCCAGCCACTTTCTGGACCGGCAGAAGAGGACTAGACTTGCTGTAGGTAATGTGAGCGTAGCCCTGAAGGACAAGACCTACTTCCTCTTGTACGCAGGACAAAGACTTGGACTCTAAGGATCAGATGGCTGACCTCTGTGGCTACAGGTCTACAAAATGCTACAAGACACCTTTTTGCTGAAAGAGCCCAGCTGACAAGTAGCAACTGGACTTGACCTGGAACCTGCAAGTGGCCTATGTTGGAGTGAGTCCTGACCCCAAGTGCTGTTCCTGAGTTCCTAGGACTCTTTCCTATTTCTAACTGGACTTCTGTTATCACCTTGTAAACCTTGGGATTAAGAGAATGTTTGGACTTCCACACCTCTGGAAGACTGGGACCAACCACCCCAGCCTATCCGCCAATGGCATGACCTTGCTGGGCTGAACTAGGTTCCCATGCTCAAAGCTTATCTGCAACAGCAAATCTAAATCAGAGGACCCTAGGTGAGATGGTATCCTACCTTGTGGAACACTAGCATTGGATACACCTGCAGCCTTTCCCTTCTGAGACATTCTGAGCTCCTAAAAAGAGACTAAGTCCAAAGGTGAACTTATTTATCAGGTGAAAGTACCAAACGAATCTGACCAGCAAAAAGATTTCCTGGTCTCAAAATTTGAATTGCTCCTGCTAGGAGCTTTTCCCACCAACGCCAACAACTTCAGAACGATCTCATCCAACGCCTATCTTCTTGAGGACTTCCTTAGATATAGCCTACTGCCTTGCCCTGCTTAATGATTTTGAGAACAAAGACTAAGGGGCATATTTACATGGGAATGGTGGCGCATGGTGTTAAGCAGAAAATGCTAATGCCACTGTCCGCAATTCCAAAAACGCAGGGATGTGCTGTTTTTACAAGGATGTGGAACATCCCTGTGTTTTACAGGGGTTGCGCTAAATTAAGTTGCCTAGTGCTAATGCAGGCACCCTTGAACCATACTGCAAGGATGACAGCATTGAGGGAATGATTGTTTATGTGCAGCAAGGTGTTATTTCCTGCACATAAACAATCACTAATCGCGATTTGATACTTCTATGTGTGCTGCATTGTGCAGCACATATAGAAGTTGCAAATTGTCATTTTGATAATAATTGTTTATGTGCAGGAAGGAGGAAGAAGGGAAAGTACTTATATTTACTTGCAGAAAAGCAACTGAAAAGAAAAATGTTTTTTTCTTTTTCATAAAACCCTCACCAAACCGGGCTTCCCCTTGGTGGCATGCTTCATCATTGGGTCCATCCATGCCCTCTAAGGACTGGCTCTGGAGCCTCTGGTGTGTGTGGACTGGTCTACGGTGAGGGAGTAGCCTTGACGGAGGTTTGACTACAGGCGTCCCTCCTTTAACTCCTCGATCGACTCATGGGGCCCAATGAAGGTCACATTTTAAGTCTTTTTGATTTAACACAGACTGATTAGGTGCTGTATGTTTATTTAGTATTTTTATTATTATTGTGTTTATAATAATACCTGGAGTGGGAATATCATTTCTTCTTTCTAGGTCCTGATGAAATGCCTTGCAAATAGGCATGAAATGAAACTAGCTGACCACTAAGGGAAACAATAGGTAGTTACACCTAGAGTTTTTCCTACGCGTCCACAGATTTTAGCATACCATTTTGGGGGTAGGAAATAAAATTGTTTTGGGACCCACTTATCTGGTATTTTTAACCTTTCTTTTTACTTTTGCAAAAAAAAACCACTCCCTTCTGATTTACCATATGTGGTTAGGTGTATAAGGACACCCCTGTATTTTACAAGTTAGTGCTCCCGGGTGGGTGACTTTTATGAAAAAGTTGTTTTTCTGCAAGTAAATATAAGTACTTTCCCTTCTTCCTCCTTCCTAATGAGGGTACCTCTCTTGATTATTTACATAGTACTGTGGAGGACAGGTTCCTATTTTGCCTACCTCTACTCTCCCCTTTGTGTTTCTGATATGTGCAGGAAGGGACACCTTCCTGCAAATAAACAATCCTTCATGGTGTTTTGCTGTTTCTATGTGTGCTGCACAATGCAGCACACATAGGAATAGCAAAAACGAGGAGAAATAAAGCATTTCTCCTTGTTTCGCCATGTTAAGACCTGGTTTTCCCTAGTCTTAATTTCGGCGCTGCCTCCTATTTACACCACCCTTGTACACAGAGGGCAGTGTCCAAATCAATGGGTGTTGCAGTGAAACGCCCACCCTACCACCCATTGCCCAACCCTTGCATACTAAGTATGGTGCAAAAGGGTGCCTTGTTTACAAGTCGGCCTTAAGCCAAATTAAGTGGCTTAACGCCACCTTGTAAATAGGTCAAAGCCCATATCACCACAGGAGCGTGTTTAAAAGTGATGTCCTTGTGGTGATAGGAGCTTGTTAATATGCCCCTGAATGCCTATATATAAAACACTATCAGCATGACCACGCAATTAGAATTATGAACTACTACCTACTTTATCCTTTTTTGTAATGCTGTATTTTGGAATAGTTTCTCATCCCCTGCACGACTTTGTCCCTGTTCTTTGAGTTCGTGGCACCAAGGGTATCCAAGATATCAGGCCTTCTTATTTTACTTTTACAATAAACAATAGGGTGGTGTCCCATGGTGCACTATTTGTTTCTCCAGAAACATTTAGGTACTGGTAGGATCAAGCATCCACAAAACTATTTTAGCATCCCTTGTTTGCCTGCATTCAGCTCATTGAGTTTGGCTGGTGAGTGTGGAGCATAATGCCCGTTTAACATTGGGCAAATACAATATATCATCTACTTCCCGTTACTGGGCCAGTGGAGCTATCCTTAATTGCAAGGTAATCTAAAAAGGGACTGTGAGAAGCTATATGGTTGGTAAGAGATTCACGGTTGAGTTCTCAAAGGTAAGGATGTTTCCATGAGTGAAATGATGATTCACTCTTGAATGCTCAGCCTCAGTGACAATACAGTCCTCCTTGAAACTGCATACAAGTATAATACATGATAAGCCATCATAACTATACTGCAGTAGAAAATGCAAGAAATAAAACAAAATCAGGAACAGAAAAGAAAAACCAAAAAGAAGGAAATGGGCCATTGAAGGATTACCCACAATTAAATTAAATATGGAATCCTTAATCACATCATTTGCTGATCAATAAGCCTCTGTAGCATTACAATGATAACAGCAAAAGTGAAAAGGCAAATTATTGTTCTAATAGGCCAACTGATATACAGATTATGCCTCTCAACCAAAGGTGTTCAAGTATCACAGCATAATTAGGAGAAAAAATGAATGCAAAAGGGGAGCATTTCAACATGTTCCCAAAAGAAACTTGCAATGGCAAAGAGGACTTTCGATCCGGCCCAGAAGTTGATGGTAAACCATCAACACTTTGAATCACTTTGGGAGACTTCTTACCTCTCTTAGGATTAATATTATTCTCATTTTCCCAGTCTAGAGCAATGAACATTACAAAGACACCACTAGCTCACATTGCCGAATCATTAACAATTGTTTTTTCTATCCTTGTAACGGCAATTGGTAAAATAATAAAATAAATGGCTGTATCATTCATAGAATGTCCAATATAAGGAGACCAACACACTGTCTTCTTTTTCTTCGAAGATGACTGCAGTCTTTTAACATTTCTTTAAGGAAGTTTGGGACAAATGTGTATCATATGTCCAGTATCACCACAATATAGACACTCCACAGCCTTACCCAATTACTCCTTTTCATTTTCGAGCAAAGGGACACCAGCCACCCCAATTTGCATAGGTTCCTTATTGGGAAATGATTCCACTTCAACATTTGATTAACCAAATTAAGAAACTCTGGTAGAATTAGAACAAATTCATCAGGACTTCTATGGGACTTGGCCCTTTCTGCAGATCATCCTCAAACTATTTGCCTTCAACCTCTGGTTTTCTGAACCCATTTTTGTTGGCTTTTAGGACTTTGCACACTTAACCACTGCTAACCAGAGCTAAAGTGCTTGTGCATTCTTCCTTAATCATGGTTAGTTTGGCTTGCACCCACTGGCACATTTAATTTACTTAAAAGTCTCCAATAAGGTGGTACAACATGTAGCCAGGGCTTGGAAATTAAATTCTGCTAGTGTGCATTCAGCACTGATTATACCACCCACTTAGGCACCCCTTGAAACATGTCTTAGACCTACCATTGCAGCCAGTTTGTGCAGTTTTAAAATTACATTTCGGCCTGGCAAAATAAACCTTTTGCCAGGCCCAACCCTTCTTTTTTAATACATATAAGTGACCCCTAGGGTATGCCCTACACAGCTCAGAGAACAGGGTAACTGTTTTTACAAATGGGGACATGTACTTTAAGTTGTGTATGTCCTGGCAGTGAAAAACTCTTACATTTGTTTTTCACTCCTGCATGGCCTACCTCTTACATTGGATAGCATTGGGTTTCCTCATTACATTTAATAAACAATAGTTTTCAATTTGGAGCAGGTGGATAGGCAAGGTTTGGTGTCTAAAGAAATATAATTAAAAGCCCTTTTTATTGGTAAAGTTGGATTTTCAGTCACAATTCTAAAACTGCCACTTTTAGGAAGTTGGGATTTTTTTGTCCAAACCATTTGGTGTCTGTGGCCTGTCCCTGGGTCACATGACTAGGTGTAGCTGCTAGTTGGTCCTTGTAAATTGCTCTCAGGCAGTGAGACGAAGGAAAAATAGGTGTTGGCAGGATAGGCCACTCTGAGTTAACGAGGGGGCAGAGTTGTCACATACCACACTTGCACATCACAAAGACCTTGCCTGAACACACTAACAAAGGGTTTGTCACTAGTCTTTTGTGCCCCAAAAGACGCTGGGGTCAGGGCAGGGAGGAGGGAGATGTCTGATACCTATGGGAGTGGGGGGTGGAAACCTACTGAACCTTCTCCTGCTTCAAAGTGGACACCAGGAATAATATCGGAAATCTTCAGTACGCACCTGAACCTTTGGAAGACTCTGAATGATGACGGCTGTCCTGCTTTGCTGCAAAAATGACTGCATCTCTGCTGCCCTGCTGTCCTCCTTCCTGAGTGAGAAGGCCCGGACCTGCACCTTGGACCCAGGACCACCAGAGTGACTCCAAGGGTTAGTTGGCTGGCCTCCTGATCAGAGCCTCAGTGACAGAACAGGCTCCAACAGCCCTGAACCCAGTACCTTGACTCTACCAGCTTTGAGTCCTGCCCTCCCAAGTGGTCCTACACCAGTCTCGGACACTTGGAAACAAGCCTGAAGGTGCTCTGCCAGCCCAGCTGTGATCACTGCTGAACTGGCTCAGGGTGATGCATTACCTCGCACGACTCCCCGATGCCGAACTTTGCATCGCACCCCACAGCTCATCGGTACTGCTGCTGCATGATTCATCTGCAAGCAAGTGTCTCGCATTGCCCACCAGTTCCTCGGAACCGTTGCTGTGCAACACATCTCGCAACGCCCACCACAGCTTCTAGGAACCGCCGCTGCATGGCACAACTCCATGCAAGGACCTTGCATCTTAAAAAATTGCATATCTCCAGTTCTGCTGATTGGATTTTTCTAATTTTGGTCTTACATTATTTCTTAAATATAACTCTATTTTTCTCAATTGGTGTGGGATTTTTCTTGTTTTTTGATTTACTATATTTCACTTTGAAATGTTGCATAAATACTTTTCACATTGCCTCTAAATTAAGCCTTACTACTGTGAGTCAAGCTACCAGAGGTTTGAGCGCAGGGTAATTTGGGGTTTGCTTGTGACTTCACCCTGACAAGGACAGTGGCTGCTGCCTGTGTAGGGTAGACCATTTTCTTTTACATTTTCCTGTGACTTATGTTCAATTAATAGCACTAAATCAACGAATTTAAACAATGAAGTAGGATGTTGTGACCAAAAGAAGTTATTCCTAAATGTAGGAGAGTAGGGTCTGCTATCCTATGGTCACCCCAAATTTTTGCTTTTTGCTTCACTGGTTTTCGACATATTGAGGCTGTGGGCCTGCCAATCAGACCCCCAGCCTGCTGTTCTCTCTACTAAATTAAAACTATGCACCCTAGGTGCATAACCAATTGGAAGTGGATCACCCTGTCAGCCCCTGTACCAGTGTACACTAGGTACCCAGGGCATTGGTGTATCTAAGGCCTGCCAGGGGCTGAAGCATGTATTATGCCACCCCAGGCTTGGCCTAACAAATTTGACACAACTGGCTGGTCACTCAGCTGGGGTAAGTTGGTGTAACCACCTCTTACTTAGGTGTAGTATACCTATACCTAACCTTAAATGGGACACCTTGTAACCTATGAGTCACTCCTATGGCAGGCCTTAACAATCCTGGAGGCAGAGTGCTTGGTTCCATGTGAGATGGTGCTCTGGCATGAGCTGAGCCTGTCTGCAGTGGTCGGAACAACTTCCTTCTACTGTTTCCAGATATCGTCATACCATATACTCTTAAGTGCATTATGAACCTCGCGGTTAAATGCTAACTTTGGTTTGGCTTTATCAAAACATGTCGAGTAAGGTGTCATACGAATTGGAATACTAACCCCTCGCCAATTCTGGCGACGGGGTTAGCATTCCACCCTTCTAGAGGGACACGACATGTACAGTACCTGAAACCCGGGTAAAATCAGACATAGCCTCAGCTCCACAAAATGGATGCTGCCACCACAGACACAAGTCTGCCCTCCTGCTGCTGGGAGTCCTTCCAGCTTGGGAGGTGTGGACAAAGGGTTTCCTGCCAGGGGAGGTGCGTGCACCACCCAAGACAGGATTTTGTGTATTGGTCAGGTAGGGCTTGAAAGAAACCAGACATGCCTGAGGCTCACAAGGAGCCTCGGTGCATATGCCAGTTCAATCCGGTCCTGGGGCACACCAGTCCCGGGCCTGGGGCGAGCTGGAAAAAGGATTGGGGGTGTAACCACCCCCCTTCCTGGTCCCACCCTTAGGGAGGGACCTAGCAGGTAGTCCGGCCCCTAGAATCCGCTTAAAGGTAGGAGCTGTGTCCTAAGACTTCAGACATCCTGGAATCAACTTGAAACTAAGAAGAAGACGGGAACTTCGACATTCTGCTGCACAGAAGACTGAAGGAAATCTCCCCTGTGGTCAGGGAGTGACCACCTTGCTAACGCAAGCACCATCCAGCGAATCAACGTCTGCTTTGCCGCCGCCTCCCGCCGGAGCCCGAGCCCAGAGACTGACAAGACCTGGACCTCCGGACCTCTCACCGCCCGATCCACAGTCCCTGAAAAGAGGAGACCCGTGGAGGCACCGAGACACGTGGAGCCAGCCATCTTGAAACGACCACGACAAGCTGACAAGTGCAACAACCGAGGCTCCCTCCAAGTTGTGCTTTGGGATCTGAGAAGCCCAACCCTCGAGCAGCATCTGCACCAAAGGTGAGCCCTCCAGCATCTCCATGATCTGCGTGGGGCCCTTCTGCATTTTGCCACTCGACGCGCCTAACCGGTTGCTGGCCCGCTGGCTAGTAGCCATCTTGGCGACGAACTTCACAAAATACACCGCTGGTCTGGTTGCTCCAGAATGGTCCTTGCTCCCCTCCAAAGGAGCAGTCCCTCTGACCTTGCTGGTCAGAACCATCAGCTTATTTCATCTCCTACAACAATTGCTTTTGCCAAGGCTTGTTTGCTTCGATCAAGTCGCCGACACCGCCGACAGCGAGAACCTGCGTGGGACAGCTCGTGAACCGACTCCTAGACGTCGTCAACCTCCAGGGACCACGTGGCTGCAGAGACAAGCTACACCTTTCTTCCTGTTTGCACCCGACATTGCCTGGTACCCACCTGGTGCCACGCTGGTCACTGGCTAGTGACTGTGAACACTGTCCCCTCTGCTTACAGGTCTTCAACATCTCCGATCCACTCTTGGATCCACCGCATCTCTCCCGGACCGACCGCCTGCAGCATCTTTGTCTTCAGGCTCCACGGAACAGATAGAAGAAACCCGACGCACTTCGAGGCCTATGCACCCGCTTCCTGTGGGTGAGGTAAAGCTGGCACTCCTGTGCCCAAGTGTAGTATTACATCTCTAGTGCCTGTGTTCCAAATCTTGAGTTCCTAGTCCATCCGGAAGATCCTCTTTGCAGTAACTTTGTACTTTTTACGCACCCATTGAAACCTATGGGAGCATGCGTGTGACTATTTGCTCTGCACACGCCACCCGTGGACCTCCTGGTCACTAACTGAAGTTAGCTCCTTGTAGGCCCAGCGATTCTAGAGGCCCTAGGCCTTTTCCCTTTCCTGTTCGTGGTACTTATACCACTATTTTAGTATATGGTTCGAGCGGCCACCAGGGCCTATCCATATAAAGTGCAACTTCTGTGTATTCTACTGTAATCTTGTTTGACGATTTGTGCTCCTGTGCTCATAAAGAGACTAGGGGTTACTTTGAGAAATAAATACATATATATTTTGAATATATATCTGTGTGGTGTCCTTTCATTGGTATAAAAGGGGGTTGCATTTGGTAAAACAGCTGGCTTAACACGCTTCACGAGTTTAGCCTCAAAGACTGCTTAGCCTATGCTACCACTAGGGCAGCTAGTCCGAAAAGGTTGACTTACAACCACGCCATAAGGGTTGCTTGGCATGGTACAAGGTGATCACTTTAACTAGTGAGCATCATATACCAGGCCAACTTCTCACACTAAACTCTTTTTTTACTCCTCATTGAAAAAGAGTTACTTGAATTATGTCAACCTAAGTAGTTTCATCTACTAATTGATTAATTCTAATCATATATTCAAAACATCTATTCCACCATGCTGAATATGGCACAATTCTTCCTCAGCAGAATGCTCAAAATCAGAACATTCAAACATGTTCTTAAATGTGAATAATAAGGTATCATATGTATCAATACAGGGATCTGAAGTTGTTAATAGAGGCAAAGGCAGGACCAGTAAGGTACCCGATCAAGTAACTTATCTTTACTCAGTCTTGATTGAATTGTGCAGTGTGTAAAACAAAAAGCACTATAAGAGAGTCCAAAAATCATCCTAACTTCACAGAGCCCCCATGGGACACTTGAAGGCAAGCTGGCATATCTGTGAACCTTATAGCTAAGGTCTGCCTTAAGGCTGAATTTTTAAGGTGTAGTGTTGCTTTTATACTACAGCCCAAGAAAGATCCATGGCAGAAGAAAACCTATGGAGTACTTGGCATCATAATTAGTTAAGGACAGAGTACTGTGAAGGTCTGCCAGATGTCCTTCTTGAAAGCTCGAAAAAAAGGGTACTACGGTGCCATTCCGACCTTAACAGTGAAGTTGGGAGGGAAAAAACAGACGTTTGAACAGGACAGCATTTATTGCATGTACTGGCTTTGCTCTTTTCTTTTTCCTGATGTCACAGAAAGTTTGGTACCCAGCTTGAATACACCTGCTTTAATCTTCATTTTCAATCAAGAATTACATGACTTTTACCCTCGTGTTTTTTCCTCCTAAATGGGACCATATTACGGAGACACTTGGCATCTTCATCGTGTATCCTTAAGTCTAGGGCGTTAAACGTAGGGAGCACAGACACGCTAGCTCAGATTGGCAGTGGTGAAGAGAAGGGTCCTTAAGGCCAAGGAAAAAAGGGTTCAGAAACTAAGAGGCTGAAGGCAAAATGCTTCGAGATGACCCTACAGACAGGGCCAAGTCCAACAGAGAGCAATAGCGAGAAAGATGTGGAGAGGGGAGAGAGGGATGGAGAGAAAGTGAGAGATTGGCCAGGGAGAGGAGAGAAAGAGAGAGAGAATGAATGAATGAAAGCATTTATGAGGGGATGTTTTTGGTTCCACAGTCCTTCTCTCATGCACACATCACACTAATTAGAAGAGCCTCGCACATCACAGGGCAGGTCAGGGTTATTGGTGTTTGTATAATGACTTTGTATCTAGAATATCCTGATTTAATTTGACAAGTGTCTTTGCGATGATGGCTGGCGCACAGCCGGGTGCTGCCCTGAAAATGAACTGGAGTAATGTGTTTGTGTTCCCTTTCATTGTAGTGGTTCTTGTGAAATGGAAAACAGAAATGTTGGCAACAGCTGGCAACAGCCCAGTGTAGCCGTCATTGCTGTAATATTTCAAAACATAAATGCTAACCTGCCTAGTGGTAGCAAATAACATTTGTTGAAGATTTTGTTTCTAAATCTTTCATTTTTGTGGTTATGAAATGTTACAAAAAAACGGCAAACTGCAGTTTAACGGTACAACTGTCTACAGCAGCCTTCGTTTTCAGTTTCTGTGAGAAACGCCGTGTGCCTCGCACCTTTAGATGCTTTTGGTCTCACTGGAAACAGCCAGCCCCCTTAGTCCATATTTCTACAAGAAGGGCACCCCACCTTTGCTGCCTTACCACGGGGGTGGCTTGGAAATGCAGGGAGAATGGGACTAGAGTGCCATCTATGTGTAGCAGCAGGAAACACACAAGACCTGAGTGACCTGCATGCAATTATTAAGTGATTCAATGATCTCATTTCCTGTAAGGTCAGGTGTAGGCTAGTTTAGAGATAGCCTGCCATTGGTGCACCTGTACAGTGCCTTGATGGTGTGGTGATTGGGCCCTCAGGCCCGCATGCAGGGAAAGGAGTGACACAGACACAGGATTACTGGTACGGTAGAACTGGCCCCGAGCACGTGCGCTCGGCCCCTTTTATTGTCAGGGTCACCTGACTGGTGACGCCTGTGGTGGGTGGGTGTTCAGTGTGGGTTACAGGCACAATGGAACACTAGACTGTATCCAGCCGGATACTACATCCCTCCCAAACTTTAATGAAAGTTCAACCAAAAATGAAGTCCGAACCTGTGGGAGAAAACACAAGTTCCAAACAAAACATAAATTGGCGATCCTGACTTCCACGTAGTCTCTTGGCTGATGGTCAACTGCCGGCGAGGGTGTTCTGACAGCCGGGACCACTCTGTCTCCTTGGCACGATGTCTGAGTGCTCTGTGGATGTGTTCTTTTGGACTTACATCGTGGAAGTGCGCCTCACAATCTCTTTCTAGTACTGCCAGCGGTGGAAGTGTGGGTGGAATGGTGGTGGACCACTGTTTGTTCTATTTACCGCTGGGTGCCCTGGTAGAGGTGTTTCCTCCGACTAGTAGTTGAGTAGTTGTCTTCTTCCAGGACTCACCGTTGCAGGATATCCCTCTCACGGATACCCCTCTCTCATGAGTGTCCCCTCTCACTGGACGACCCGGAGGCCATTTGTTGCCAGGTTTCCACTGGACCGGTGGACCGCCGCCTTGTGGCTCCACTCGCATTGGGGGAGTCGCTACGGGTCCTCTTTCCGTGTCCGAAGTTCCGCCTGAAAGGGTGCTGTTGGCACTTGGTCCTTCGCGCTCTGCCTTTGTTCTCCCAGGAGCTCCAGAGCCAGCTTCAACAGTCCATCTCTCGTCTTGGGGATCCGCTGCCACCGGTGTCCCTGAGGCCTCTGCCCCTTGGATGTCCACGGTCCTGTTTCCGTGACTTCCCAGAGGTGGTTGTTACCAACGGACCGGCTTGCTCGTGTCTGTCGTCCCCGGGTGACCTTCGGGTTTACGCATCGACGTATACTCCCAGTGGGGCTGATGTTGTTTTCCAGGTACTGGGTCTGGGTGTCCATGCACCTTCTGGTGTGTGTCTTGATCTGTCACGCACACCTATGCGCTCTTCTCCTTTCCTCTTCGAGTGTTCTCCTTCTGGTGTGTGTGTGTTGATCTGTCACGCACACCTCTGTGCTCTTCTCCTTTCCTCTTCGGGTGTTCTCCTTCTCCTTCCATTGCGACGTGATCCAGTCTTCCTGCCTTATTGCTCGTCCTTACCAGGCTTCCTCGTGTAGCGTGCACTCTACGCGTTTCCCTCTGGTCTTGTCCCGCCACTAGGACACTGTCTTCCTTTCACTCTGTGACTGGACCAATCATCGCGACCTTCTGTCTCGTAGTTGCTTCTGATGTTGCTTCTGATGTCGAGTGATGTTACTGGACCTCTTTTCCTACTCCTCCTGGTCCTCTTTGTGAACCTCTCATGGGGTCCTCTTCACTGACGTCCCTTCGGACTTCCTCTTCTCTCCAGCTCTGACCTCTTGGCAGGTCAGTGCACTCTCCGACCTCTTGTAGGTCTACATCCTCCTTGCGACCAACTGGTGGTCAGCGTCGTCCTCCTTGCGACCATCTTGCTGGTCGGCTTCTTCCTCCTTGGGACCATCTTGATGGTTGGCTTCGTCCTCCTTGCGACCATCGTGGTGGTCGGCTTCGTCCTCCTTGCGACCATCTTGGTGGTCGGCTTCGTCCTCCTAGCGACCATCTTGGTGGTCGGCTTCGTCCTCCTTGCGACCATCTTGGGTGGTCTGCAACCTTCGCGCGACCATCTGGGTGGCCGGCAACCTTCGCGCGACCATCTGGGTGGCCGGCAACCTTCGCGCGACCATCTGGGTGGCCGGCAACCTTCGCGCGACCATCCGGGTGGCCGGCTTCACGAGGTGCGTCACGTCGTGCGACTACCTGTGTTTGCTGAATTGTCAGGCGCTGGTGCATGCTTCACTTCGTACCGTCGTGGTACCTCTTCAGTGTAGCGACTTGTCAGGCGCTGATGTATGCTTCTGAATGCGCTCTCCAGTTGCTTCCGTGGACGCATGTGCTGCGCACTTCCTTCTGATCCTCTTGAGACTTGCTGCTTTGACGAGTCTCTTCAACCTTGCCACCCAAGGCTGGTGCACTCCGGTGTCTTCACTCTTGCGGCGACTACCCCTGGCCAGTAGGCGTCACCGCACTCCACGCAGCCTTGTCAGCAGGTTCCTTTACTGGAGGGCCTCTGGTGTGCGCACTTGTCAGCGTTTGCCACTCGGGTGTGGGCGGTCGTGCCTACTCCACTCTGCTCTCCTGTGTTGCAGCTTTTCCCCTCGCTGCTGTGCATTCCCCGTGGCACCTTTCCTTCCTTTCACTGTACTCCACTTGCGCAGCCTGATACTGCCCCTCAATGCCGATCAAATAGTATGCCTCAGTGCCCTTCCTCGTGTCCCGGTGCTGTTGCACTCACTGCCCCATGCACTCGCACCTTGATTGTTCCAGGGGCGCAGTACCTTAAATGGCCACTAGATGGCGCTGCAGTTTCTTTTCTTCCGACTTGGGTCCTGCAGCTCTACTGCTCCACGCTGCAAGCCTCTCCCAGAGCCTCCACTACTTCCTTTGCCTTGGAAATGATCACCCCGGGAGCAGAGGGAAGGAGGGCAGTCCAACTCGTGGTGAGTGCTCCCTTGTTTTTTTTTTTTGTATTCACCGGGCTGTGCAGGGGGGGGGGCACACTACGGCTTGGCAGTGCGTGGGGAGGGAGGTCGGGCTGTACGATGGCTCCGCTTACAGGATGAGCCGCGTTGCCTCACTATCTCGTTTTGGACCCCCCGCCCCAGGCCTTATCTCTTCCTGGGCCGCGCAGGGGGGGGTATCACTCTTTCGCCACATGCCTTCACTCTCCTCCTCTTGGGGGGGGGCACCTCGCCCTCTTCGCGCCTACCTTCGGTTCGAATTTGCGCTTCCATGCGCCTTTAGTTTTTTTTTTGTTTCCGCCTGCCCCAGCTGAGTGTGTTCTTCCGCGGTGCTAGCCGCCTGCAGTCTCGTACCGGTGCAGCTGCGGGTGAGCTCCGCTTTCACCTTTGTGTTGCTTCTGCCCTCTTCCACCTCGCGGCGGGGTGACCTCCCGTCCGCTTCTCCTCCTCACTTGCGGGGTGGGCTCCCGCTCGGCTTACACTTCCGTCGCCACTCGGGGCACTTCAACGCGGCCATGCGGGTGGGCTCCGCAGCGCGTCGGGCGAACAGTCTTCCAAGGGGTGCATTCGGCGGCAGGCACCACTGGGGTCGGGGTAGGCACCCGACCTCCTAGTCTTTACCGTGTTCCCCGTCGCGGGGCTCCCCTCGGCCGGCGGGCCTTCTTCTTTCCGCGGGTGGGCACCGCGTGGTACAGGCTTCTTGCGGGGGTCGCAGCCGATGCGGGTGGGCTCCGATCGGCTTGTCTCATTCCACGGCACTTCTGGGCACAGCGGCCGGTCGGGGTGGGCACCCGACTTCCACGCTTCCACTCTGGGGCACAGCGACCGGGTCGACGGGGTCGGGGTGGACACCCGACTTCGTGTTGCGGGGTCACGGTGCCGCGGCCGATGCGGGTGGGCTCCGCTCGGCTCGCTCTTCTCCCCCAGGGCTCTTCCACGCAGGGGGGCAGAGTAACTCAGGCCCATGAGGTGTGAGGTGGGCTCTCAGACACCTCGCTTCACGCCGGGGCTCTTCGCACGCCCGCAGGTGATCAGGCGCTGTCTGTGCCTGCTGGGGTTGACACGCAGGCAGCTCTCACCCCTCCTTTCATTTTTGCTGGGCTGCTGCATGCCAGGGCACAGCCCCCTCGTCGCCAATGTGGTGATTGGGCCCTCAGGCCCGCATGCAGGGAAAGGAGTGACACAGACACAGGATTACTGGTACGGTAGAACTGGCCCCGAGCACGTGCGCTCGGCCCCTTTTATTGTCAGGGTCACCTGACTGGTGACGCCTGTGGTGGGTGGGTGTTCAGTGTGGGTTACAGGCACAATGGAACACTAGACTGTATCCAGCGGATACTACAGATGGGTACCAGCAAGATAGATTGCAAACACAGCGCCTTAAGCGAGTGTCGTAGCTATCAGAGGTGCAGCCAATGTGTGGTGCCGGGGCCCAGAGCTGGGAACGGGGCCCAGCTTGTTCTGTACCAGCTGTTATTAGATTGAAGGCCATTTGTCCAACTGATTTAAGCACAGAGCCTGCCTGGGGCATAGCACTGTTCTTACTCCTGAGGGAGGGGAAACTGGATGCAGCGACCAGAGAGGAGACGAAAAAGTGACAGAAAGGGAAACGTAGTTAAGTATGTGCACAAGGGATAGGGAAGATGAAAAGAAAAGGGCCACAAAAGGATGTCAGGAAGGAGATGTGAGCTAGAGAAGCAATGACAAGATATATATATATATTTTGTGGAGTTTTATATAGAGTGAACTAGACCCGAAGGGATCAGAGCGCTTTACATGAGCACCACTTAGGTTACAGACGGACAGATTAATGTTTGTTAGGTACGGCAAGCTTAAGCGATTTGCCCAGAATCACAGAACGTTTGGCCACCCTGCCGAGACTGGAACTTTGTTCCCCAGCTCCGAGGTCGACAGCCCTAGTCATTTGGCCACATTCTCTCCCCAAAAATATATTGGAAAATAAAGGATGGACAGAGATAAAGAAAACAGAATGATTTAGAGAATGTTGGGGGAGAGAACGGTATGATGTAGCTAGAAGGGAGAGGCTACAGGAGAAATGGAGAGAGTGAAAAGGAGAAGAGAAATCAAGGAAAGGGATTAGGCGGAGGGAAGAGAGGAAGAAGATAAAAATGAGTGAGATGCAGGAATCGACGAGAAATAGAGGAAAGAATAGAGAAGAGAGATTTATGAGAAAGAGAGTCTAGAAATGTGAGGCGTCCACTTGCCTCTAATTACCATTGGCTTCAATTTCTCTACTGAAATTGTTTCTTGCATTAGAGGTCACGGTATCCTTGCTACGCCCCTGCTTGAAGATGTTTTCGGCTTCCTGGAAGAGGAGCTATGGAGCATATTATCAAGCACGGCGTTAAAATTATCGCCGCTTTAGTGGCAGAAAACTGCCGCTAATGCGGTGATAATGGGCTTGATAATATGCTGCAGAGAATTCCAATAGAAGCCCATGTTGACTCCAGAACATGGCCTTCCATGGGAATTCTCAAGGGCATATTTTCAAGCGGGGATATAATTTTAACGGCGTTTCTTGATAATATGCCCCTGTGTTCTTTTCTGCTAGCCGGTTGAAGTGGCCAAAATAAAGGCGCTGGGCTGGCCATCTCCGGCCAGCTCCCCACTAGTTGTTCCTGGTATCAACAATACAGTCGGCCTGCAGCTTTGGCCTGGTTGTCTGCTGTGGGATACTCAAGTGCCTTTAAATGTATGTGACTTGTCATGTGACTTGTCATTCAATGGGAAGACAGAGGTTAGAGTGCAGTGGACTACGGTGAGGCAGTAGGGCCTGTGTGTGTTATCTGCCCTGTGCCTGGTTGTGTGCAGATGAAGTGAGAGACTTGTACTTACTGTTTTGTTGACATGAATTTGAAAGTTGAATGTTTACTTTAGTGTCATTCAGTGTCACTGGGCAGTTAAACCGAAATGTTTATGACCATGGAAAAGACCTTTCATTGGCAGACCAAAATAAGTAGCTTTCAGGGATATGACAAGGATGTGGCAAGACTCCGACATTGCTAGCCTGTCCCATCATTGTCATCCTATTTTTATCATTTCCATATCGAGACACTGAGTGTCTGGAGACTGTTTCTAAATCAGTGAACTCTTAGGGGCCGATTACGATGTCATTTTGAAACTGTCCAGAACAAATCAGTTCCGGACTAGTTTCCAAACAAATTGGGTCCTGTGAGTCCGGATGACTGATTACGATGCCTCACAACATCGTTCGGGCGGACTTAAATGGAAGCCTGTGTTCTGAACGCGAACACAGGCTCCCATTGATAAAAGGGGTGGTTGGGGAAAACCTTGCACCTTGTGGCGGGCACCCTATGGTGCCTACCACATTGTGCATGGTTGTGAAAAGGGTACCTTCGGCACCCCCACAGGCCACATTCGGATGTCTCCAGGTGAAGGGGGGCCCGCAAGGGGCCCCCAAAGACAGATTCAGTAGGAAACAGGGGTTCCGAATCGGATTCAACAATATCGAATCCCATCCAGAGACCTTCCTAACCACATCGTAAACGGACCCTTAATTAGGTGGAGACTCCCACGATTGTCCACTGGAAAGAGAAAAGCTATATCAAATCAGCAAAGAGATCAAGTAAATGAAAGATGCAGTCCATGGCATTGGGAATCTTCACACCACTTCTGATATCTGTAGTGTGAGAAAGTGCATTCTTATTTGGGTTGAATGGTAGTTCACCACATGTAAAACAGTACCAACTTGTTAGTTCCAGTCAAAGGTGATAGTAATTTAAACCTGATCTCAACCCCTTGTAGCTATGGAACGGATAAGACAAGCTCAAATTAGAGAAACTGTTTAAAGCATTTGGAAGTACAAAAACAGTTAAAAAGTTGACAACACAGCGCAATAAAAACTCCAATTTACAAATTTAAATGAACAAAATTAAACCAAAATGCAAAAAAACAATAAGGGGAACCCTAGGTATGAAGTTTTAAGGATTTAAGGGAAAATAGCACTGAATAGCACAAAGTGTCAATGGTAGAAAATGGTTGTAGAAAACTGAGACCTTATTGCAATTTGAGGCTGACTGCAAGGGAGCATGAGTCAGATACACCAGCCAAGTTCAACCTGGGCAGAAGTTTCACCATGGGACTTAGTCTTTTTTCTCAAAATCATTGAGCAGGGCAAGGCAGCAGGGTATAACTGAGGAAGTCCTCACGAAGTTGGATAGGCATTGGAGGAGGTCATTCTGAAGCTGTTGGATTTGGTGGGAAAAGTTCCTAACAGGAGCAATTCATATTTCATGACCAGGAAGACCTTTTGCTGGTCAGATTAGTTTGGCACCTTCACCCGGTCAAGAGGTTTTACATATGGACTTAGTCTCTTTTTTGGAGCTCGAAATCTTAAGCAGGGCAAAGCTGCAAGTGTGCCCAATGCTAGAGTTCCACAAGGTTGGATACCTTCTCACCTAGGGTCAGATTAGCTGTTGCAGATGGGCTCTGAGCATGGAAACCTAGCTCTGCCCAGCAAGGTCATGCCATGGCCAGACAGTTTGGGGTGGTTAGTCCCAGTCCTCCAGAGGTCTGACTGTCCAACAATTCTCCAAGTTCCAGGTTTACAGGGTGATAACAGAAGTCCGGTTAGAAGTAGCCAAGGGTCTCAGGAATTTAGGAACAGCACTTGGGGTCAGGACTCACTTCTACAGAGGACACTTGCAGGATCCAGCCTAAATCCAGTTGCTACTGGACAGCTAGGTAATTTTGAAAAAAAAGGCATTTTGTCACCTGTAGCCGCAGAACCTTGGAGTACACTTCTTTGCCTTGGGTACAAAAGCAAGCAGGTCCAGTCCTTCAGTCCTCTCAGATCAAATACAGCAGCAGTATAGAAATTGTTCTTAAGTGGGTGACTTGGGGTGCCGTATTTATGTTTGGCACCAGCTAGTGGATGGGTGTTAACTGTCCTTACTGAGACTTACCCATAATATTTATCCTACAATTTGCACTCCTCAGAGATGACACTAGATCATTGTTGAAATGGATTCAATCTGCCCTGCATTAGTTGTGTCTCCCCTCGCTATTTCTGTCCCAGAGCCACTCCTGTATTGACACCCTGTAGCTGGGTGACTCAACAAAGTTAGTTTACCATTGACCTCCTTAATATGTCGATTTTAAATTCTATTCCACAGCGGTGCTGTGCTCCCACATTAGGTGCATTTCTTTCAAGTTCTCATTATTAGGAATTCATCATCTATCTATCTTTTAGACCAGGCACTTTTTAGGTTTAAGTTTTTCACTGATACTACTTTTATCTCCTCAATATTATATTATCTGTGCTGACTTTGTTGCAGGGATTCTGCCCAGGAATAGAACTATTCTTGGGACCACAGAACTCAGTAGTTCGGGTCTGAGTCACCATACCACCTCAGTACCATGAGCCCGAGTCCAACTAGCTATAGTGTCTCACTTGCCCCCCAACTGTTAACAAGACGAACAAGTGAATTGATACCCTAGAACAAAACACTCTCTACCCTCTCAGGGATTGCGGTGACAGGACACTCCCTTCTGCTCACACACCTGCACTTGTTCATAGTAAGATATGAAAGAGACATGAAGGAAGTTTGAAATATTTATTTAAACTATAGTGCTCTGAAGTGCAGTATACGAGGCACAATTAGAAAACAACTGCCTAGCAAAAATACCATCAGCATTGTCAATATACCATATATGATAAAAACCCTGTTGTATAATAAGGCAGACTAGCCTAACCCTCCTTCCCTTCTACAGAAGCAAACTGATTATACAGCAAAGATCTCTGGGATTAATAGCAGACACAGATGAATGTATTAAATCTCAGATACAGCTGTGATCTTCTCTCAGTAAATGTCGGTCTCTCTCTCTCTCTCTGTTGCATTGATGTGGATACCTATATGACAAGGTTCACATGTTCATAAACAACAGCTGCATTTATGTGTTGTGTCTAGGTGCGATTGCCTGACCAGAACAAAATAACAAGGAGAATTGCTGTTTGACCTTGCCTACTGTTCAGATTAAATCCCAGGAAAGAAGAGAACGAGAAAACAACTGCAGGTTCTGTGTGAGAACATAATGTGGCACTAAAGCAAACCTGATTATGTAGTAACGTGTGCAAAGCTAATGCTGCCTGTGTCATGCACAGTGAGGCTAACTTGGTGAAAACTACAATAGGCCCTGTATGAAACACAGGACAACTTCTTTGGTGACAGAATATCATTGATTTACAACATGGCCTGTTTTATATGTTATTGGGGGTGATACTTATTTAACATGGTACGTTATGTGCTGCTATGCTATGATGACTTCATTACAAAATGGTTAAAAAAGTCCAACCATTTACAGTTATGAATCAATTTTGCGAAGCCTGTTACAGGGTTTCATAATGTCCATTATAACATTTGCTTCCATCAGTGTTCATTGGAATGGAGAAACCACTTGTTCCCCATTTTACATAATCTTTTTGGCCTCTAAATATTTTGGCAGTAGTAGCTAATGCATTTCTCTTTCTTTTCATTAACTTGTGTTGAGCATTACCGGCTTTATCCTTGAACTGTTTTAATATGTAAATGTATCATCTTACCATGTCCTGAAAATGGCTTCAATATCAGCCCATGGTACTAAAGAGTCAGACAAGAAGTAATACAGAAAAGGGATACCCTCTTTTGTGGCAGTCTAACTAAAGAACATAATGGATTTGGCCACCTTCACCATTTCAATTTTTTAAGTAGATATGTTATAATTACATTTCATACTCATTTTATTTAGTTTGCATATTCTTCTTTTTTTTTTATTTCCTATTGCCAGTCAAGCATATTAGCATCAGCTGATGACATGTATGAGACTTTTTTTTGCTTCCTCACCCAATTTTAGACCCTTTCTTTGTTGGTTTTGTAAGTCTAGGCACTTTACCACTGCTATTCAGTGCTAAAGTGCATATGCTCTCCATGTAAATTGTGTTTACTGGTAGACATCCATTATTGGCGTATTTGATTTACTAATAAGTCCCTAGTAATATGCACAGGTGTGCCATGGGCCTGTAAATCAAATGCTGCTAGTGGGCCTGCAGCACTGACTTTTCCACCTACAGATGTAGCCTTTCAAAGGTGTCTCAGGACTGCCACTACAGTGTCTGCACACAGTTTCTTTGGCATGTCATCCAGGCAAGCGCATCCACTTGCCAAGCCCTAACCTTCCCTTTTCTGAATGTTAGTCACTCCTAAGGTAGGCCCAAAGTACCCCCAGGGGCAGGGTTCAGTTTATGTGAAAGGTATGACATGTACTGGATGTGTGACATGTACTGATAGTGAAATAATGTATATTTTGTTTTTCCCTATTGAAAGGCTATCTGTCTCTTAGGATACCATGGAAGATACATTGTAACATCTTACTCGTATAACTTCCCAAGGGGACAAGATGGAAAGATGGAGTTTAGGCTCTCTGAATTCAGAATTAATAACTCATCTTTTAGTAAAGATGGTTTTTAAATTGTGTGTTTGAAAATTCCACTTTTAGAAAGTTGGCATTTTCTTGCTTAGCCATCCTATGTGCCTCTGCTGGGTTGTGTTTTGACTGTCTGGTTTTGGAGCGACAGGAGCTGGGGATGTGTATTCACTGTAGACAGCCAGTGGGGGGTTTGGGGTGTGGCCTGCCTTCCCTGAATGACTCAGAGCTGAGCTGAATAGACCTGGGCTGCACTTAGAGTAATGGGAGGAGATTTCCTTGCACTTGAATGGGCCCTGTCTCTTGTGCACAATGCTGTCTCCACCACATGCCAGGAAGCTGGACCAGAGAGGATGGAACTGGTTTGGACTGAGCTAAGAGACTCTCTGCCATAAGAGGACAAAGGGAAATGTGGTATAAATATTGGGGGCCAAGACCCCAGAACTGTAGATTACTTGTGGACTCAAGAGGAACCTCTGCCAAGGAGAAAAGCAGGAAAAGCTGAAGGACAACTACTGCTCCTGTGCTGTGTACTGCGTGGGATTGGCCTGCAGTGGCTGTTTCTGCCAAGGAGAGGACAAATTCCGAACTGTGTTTTGTATCCTGCTTGAAGAAGATCTCCATACTCTTGATGTAGACCTTGTCTCCTGTTGTGAAGTCTCAGGGACACAAATACTTTGTTTCCTCTGTCCTCCTGCACCTGGAACTGCTGTTTCAGCTTCCACAGAGGGAAATAGCAACACCGACGACAGCGAGCAATGCCCCGACCTGCGATGAAGCCGTGGGCACCGCTCGTGAAGTGCACAACGCACAGCCCAACTTACACCACAGCCCGACACCTGCCGATGCCACACAGTTCCGACTCTGATGCTGTCACTGAGGCCACTGCCTGAACTGGAGCCGAGGGCACCACTCGTGACGCTCATGACGCACTGCCCTGACTCACCGACACCGGTGCTTCATGATCGCGGAGGCTGACACCTGATGTGGGTGACCTCCCGAATCCATCGAGCCTGCATTGTCGTAAGGAACCAATGCCTCAGTGCCAATGCAACGTCACCTCCCCAGCAGCAGTAAGGAACCGATGCCTCCCCTCCCCTGCATCGCAGTAAGGAACCGATGCCTAACCTCCCCTGTGGTCGTAAGGAAGCATCACCTCCTTGACATCGTGCACCGTGTTTGTTTTTATTGTTTGCCAAGGTACTCCTGTGACTCTGGGCCCACGCGGGCGGCACAGTAGGTTGGAATTTTCATCTGTCACAACGTCGTAGTAGCCCCAGGTGAAGTTTTTTGTTGCAACAAGCTTTATTTTAGTGAATAACCTATTTTTGGTGATATCTTGTTATATGCCTTGTTGTAATACTTTGTAAATTTACCTCTGTTGCTCTGCTGTAACTCCGCTCCTACCCCGGTCCACCACGGGCTTGCCCGATTGTTGTGGAGGGTAGGGCGGCCAATCACGACGCTGGGAGGGTGGAGCCAGGGGTCAGCGCGCCAGCCACTTAAACAATGCACTTCCAGACGCGCAGCGGACGCGCGCAGCGGGCGCGCCGATGGCTTGCCGAAGGCGCGCCAACGGCAAGCCCGTCTGCGCCCGTCCGCGCCTGTACCGCGCCCAGCGCGGGAAACTCTGTCAGTGGCCCCCCACTCAGGCGGCTATGCCTGTCAAGGTCACAACTGCTATCACTAAGACCCCGCCCTGCAATGAAAAGATATGCAGCCCTGTGCAACTATTAACTAGGCGCTTTGTATGTAAATACTGCTCATGCTCACTCGCCTATGTGCCTAACAACTTGCAAGATCATAGCTCTCTGAATCCCCATCGGACGCCATCTAGACAAATAAACGCTTGCCTACTAAACTGCCGGTCCTTCCCAAAACATGCTAATGATATCTGGCTATCTCTCACGTCTCACGCATGGGACCTGATGTTTCTAACTGAAACCTGGCTTAAAGATACTTCTAAACCAGATATTGCTATAGCAATTCCCGGGGAATACTACCTTGCAGGGATCAGCCGGCCAGGCACTAAAGGAGGGGGGGGAATTGCCATAATACTGCGGAAAGAATGGAACATCACATTGAGAAAATTAACGAACTCAGGCCCCATTGAAGCGATGTATTTTAGCATATCTGATGCTACGCACCTAATTCTGGCGGGAGTCTTGATTTATAATCCACCTGGCACACTTTCTTCGCATCTCTCAGAGCTACTAGTGACCTTAGCGGACCTATCACTAAAACACCCCCATTTCATAATTCTAGGTGATTTTAATCTCCATGTAGAGGAAAGCTCATGCCCTAAAGCGAGATCTTTACTAGAAACTCTCGAAGGCCTAAACCTAGACCAAAGAGTCCATGGTCCTACGCATAAGGCGGGGCACACCCTTGACCTTATATTTACTAACCTATCAACCCTCACCACCCTAGAGCCGCAACCCTTGCTTTGGTCTGATCATTTCCTTATACCATTTTATTTTAACTTCAGCCCCCAGCTGTCCAGCGACAGCCGTAAAGAGGGGTTGGGGAGAAAATGGTATAAAGTCACCTGTGATAAAATCAACCCCAGATTGAATAATCTGAACGAACTCTTATCGGCTGACCCTAATTCAAATGTGGAGAAGTTCAAAGTTGCCTTTCTTTAGCTGTGGACACCATCGCCCCCCTGCTACCTTTCTCATCGACGCGGTTGACTCCCTCGGCCCCCTGGTTCTCTCCTAAGCTCCGAGAAGAGAAAAGCAAATGCAAAAAGCTTGAACGTCGATGGAGACTAACATATGACCCCTCGGCAAAAAACATCTATAGAGCTGCAGTGAAAAAATTCCACATACTTAAAAAGGCTACTATGAAAGAATACTTCTCCATTAAAATTTCCACGGCAAAAAATTCAACCAAAACACTCTACCAAATGGTGAGAAACTTCACTAATCCTACTGCCCTTACTGGTCCCACTAAATCCAGTCAAGAGCTTTGTGATGGCCTTTCCAAATTTTTTTCATACTAAAATAATCGATATTTTCTCCACTTTCACTCCCTCGGAGAGAACGGAAGTGGATACTCTGCATCAGGATCCCATCCCCTCTAGAGATACACGGTTTCATGCCTTCAAAGAAATTACAGTTGACACTGCTTTATTAAAAATACAGCAGTGTAAATCAGGTTCTCCTCTCGACCAAGTTGCAGCTCAGGTGTTTACCTCCCTTGCCCCGGTTATTGTACACCCGCTCATCTCTATCTGGAATTCGTCTCTCGCCACAGGCATATTTCCTATTTCTTGGAAACAGGCCATGTTAATTCCTATTCTAAAGAAAACGGACGCTGATCCTTTAATCTATTCTAACTATCGTCCGATATCCCTTCTTCCCAAACCAGCCAAAATATTAGAAAAGGTAGTGCAGGAACAGCTTACTGCCTACCTGGAGGCCCAAAATCGACTTCACGACTCTCAATCCGGCTTCAGATCCGGCTACAGTACGGAGACTGCACTACTAGAGGTCTCGGAAACCATTAGGGAAAGCGTGGACAGAGGCGAGGTGACCATGTTGTTACTCCTCGACCTGTCCGCGGCTTTCGACACTGTTTCACATGCCATACTGCTAGATAGACTCTATGACGTTGGGATTCGTGATACACCATTAGCTTGGATTAAATCCTTTCTATCTAACAGAACTCAACAGGTATGGTGCAACCCCTTTATGTCGAAAGACAAAAAAACCCTCAGCTGCGGAGTCCCTCAGGGGTCGGCGCTTAGCCCTCTCTTCTTCAACGTCTATGTCTCCTATGCGGATGATACTCAGCTTATCTTTTCCTTCAGAGACCACACTGACGAAAGACTTTCCAATTTCAAAACCTGCCTCTCTAACATTGTATCCTGGATGACCTCCAATACTCTGAAGCCTAATACGGACAAAACCGAGGTGCTTTTTTTTAACCAAAAATCTCCTCTCCCCCCATCTTTATGGTGGCCTTCAGAACTAAACCCTCCCCACGCCCCGGTCAATACGGCCCACAATTTGGGCTTCCAATTGGATAATGAGCTATCTGGCAAGACCCAAATCCTTAAAGTTACCTCAGCCTGCTTTGGCAAACTACGTATGATAAAAAAGATGTCTCCTTATCTACCTCGGGATTCCTTGAAAACTATCGTACATTTTCTCATCACATCCCACCTGGACTATTGTAATAGCCTCTATGTGGGGACGCCAGCTTATCTCCTCCACCGACTCCAACTGGTCCAAAACGCGGCGGTCAGGTTGATTTGTAATATCCCTTACCGCCATTCAATCTCTCCTCATCTTAAGAAACTTCACCGGCTTCCGATCTCCTCTCGGATCCAGTTTAAGGCCCTGGTCCTTACCTTCAGGGCCTTAAACGGTAAGTGGCCAGGATATCTTAAACACAGGCTGAAGCAAGTTCACTCCTTCCGGATGCTCAGATCCAATCACCTTCGACTACTGCTTCCCCCTAGATACCATAGAGCAAGGAGTGGTGGAAGAGCCTTTGCAGTAATCACGGCAAGGCTATGGAATGCCCTCCCTCTTCATATCCGTATGACTGACTCCGAATCCCATTTTAGACGGAACCTGAAGACCTGGCTATTTGCTAGCTGCTAGCCTTTTCTGCTTCTTACCGCTGATGTCCGCAGCGCCGGGACACCCCTGTTGGGGGTAGCCGCGCGCTTAATCAAATGTCATATAATAATAATAATAATAATAATAATAATATGTATGGTGAATTTTTGTTGTTTTGAACTTGTTTTGTTTAGATAAAGATTTCCCATTTTTCTAATCTTGTGTGGTGTCCGTTTGTAGTGTTTTTACTGTGTTAGTCTGTGTGTGCACAAATGCTTTACACACTGTCTCTTATATAAGCCTGCCTGCTCGTGCAAAGCTGCCAAGGGTTGTGATCATGGGTTGTCTAAGGGCGTAACTCCCTTACCCTGACTAGAAGCAAGGGTCCCTTCTTTGAGAAAGGTGTAAACCATTGCCAACTAGAGACCCCAAGTTCTAATATTGGTGGTCAGCGGTGAGGATTAGGACTTGCATTTGTGCCTAACATACCGTGAATGGTGTACACTACTATTATAGTGCAGACTATTACTGTTTTGTTCTGTTTCTGGGGTTCCTCTTGGATGTATTTCTGATACTCAGACTCTGTTTAGCTGTTGCACCTGTGAAGTCTTGACAAAATGGAAATCAACTTTTGCCACCTGTACATCTTCACGATGAGGGAGATAAAATCCTTTTGCGAGGAAAGAGGGCGGCTTGTGGAGAGTGGATCCAAAATAGCAACACTACCAGATGATTCTGAGGAGGAGGACTTCTCTGACAGTGAGGGAGAAACAGAGAAAAGTGAATGTCTTCTAGCTGTTGAGTGGATGCTTAGAAAGTTTGACCGGGAACATAAGAGGGCAGAGGTGCGAGAAAAGGAAGTGTGTGTAGGTCAAGAAGTGAGCATGGCTGGGCTGGAGGTGGAGTCCAGCTCACCTAGTGGCAGCAAAAATGTGTTTTTAGTGCTGAGGGAGAAGTGCACACACCCATAGATCTTGCACCTGACTTGAAGGAAGGGGTTGTCATACACCAGGGGATTCAGGTTTATGAGGTAGTTCCAGTGGTGAGCAGTGTCACCAAGTTGGATTTGGGGAGTGACACAGGGGATCATACTCCTAGTGGTGGTAGGAACACTCTACTGACTCTAGATGAAATTCGCAGGGAGAGGGGTTTCTCTAGGGTAGAAGCCTGGGCATGTGAGTATGGAGACCGCCCAGAAGAGTGTGGGTTGAGTGGCAGAAACAGTCAGACACTGTTTTGCTAATCTCAGGAGGGTGATGTGGGGTACTTGTCTAAGGCACTGGATAGTGAGGCAAAGAGTAACCCGGTTAACACCTGTGTGGGATTGTGGGATTCAATTGTTTTCCAGAGCTATGCCAACACCCGGTGGAGTGCGAGTTCTCTGGCCCCAGGGAGCTAGAGCTGGAGGCAGGCCTTTTGGTTGATTTGAGAGGGTCTGAAGAAGCTTTTGGGAGTGATTTCACGTTGGGCGCCATGTTGCAGGGATTCTGCTCATGCACAGAACTATGCGCAGGAAACCAGGACCTCAGTGAATTGTGGTGTACCAAAAACTCACCTCAGAACCCAGAACCCCTATCCGACCAACATCAGTGTCCCATTCGTTATCCGTATTCTATCGGAGGTCCCAATGTATAGACAACTCAGAACAAGCAACTTAGAGTACTCTCAGGAATGGTGGGAATCAGAAATACCTGTTCGTTATTATTCTCATATCGAGACACGGTAAAGTTTAAAAGGTTTATTTTATAAACTACGTGTCCTAAGATGCAGTACTTTGGCTAACATACGCAGACAAATGATTATAATTAAAACCATCAGTATTGTTACAATACCATAGAAAATGAAAGGAGAAATCATATTATAAATGACAGTGGAATACAACCACCTTCCCTTCGCTAGTAGGCTAGTATTATTATACTAATAGAAGGTCTCTAGGCTTGAATGGGGAACCCCTACCGTAAAGATCAGCTTAGGTGAATCACATCACAGGATCAGCTTTGCTCTGCGCCTGGAAATGTTCTTCTCCAGAATGTGTGTATAAAGCATGCAGACTGCAATATTAAAGGCTCTCGACTTTCAGGTATTTGCAGCTGTGTGCGTGTTATGGCTAGATAGTGGGCCGATCAACCTGAACTCAAAAACACGCATTGTCTGGCGACCCAGACTGTTTCTTTACACAATGTTCAGACCAAGGTCGCAGCGCATGTCTAGGGATGTGAACAACAGACAGTTCTCATGTGAAGAAAAGGCGAGCAAGCAGTTTTCAAATAATTACATGTATCTGCAGTGTCGTGTGCAAAAGCAGCAAAAGTGGCAAGATGGCTTTCTAACATCTAATGCGCTTATGCTAACATAGCAATGTATGTATCCAAATCGCAGCCTTCACTACACCCCCCCTTGATCGGACCACTAGCCAATAGGGATACAATCAAGGATCGCAGAGTTCAAGTTCGATAGAACGGAACTAAGAGCACGAATTGGAAATCCATAGAAATGGCAGTGAAGGTTCGAAGAAAAAAAAAAACGATAAATGGAAAAAAATTTGAATGGAAAAATTAACGTCAAGGCTCAGAGAACCCGACTGTCGAATCAAAAACCCAAAAAATGTTGTGAGAAGGAAAGTTGGACGACATCCAAGTTAATCTATCAATGTATAGGCACAGTAAGTAGCAACAGCTTCCAAAAGGAAGTCATTGGAATGTTCTGTAAAAGCGTCCGCCATCCAGTCTAGCAAGGTAAACGAACATACATGTTCTTCGACAACTGGGGCCTCTAGTACAATCAGAGGACAATTGGCGTGTTCCTCAAGATAACTTCTTGCCAGGAAGTCATATGCAGCTGTACCGATGTCCCAATTCCCTAGGACTCCATGTGCTGCTCCACAGGCCATAATCCTGACACCAGAACAGTCCAACTCATGAGCCGCTAAGGGACTCATTAGTCGATCATAATCCGGGGCAGGAGACACTGAGTTTGACAAGCTCAAATCCAGAGCCCATCCGAATGGACAATCTAGGCAATGAAAAACAGGTTGTACGCATGTAAAGTAGGAGAACCGGAAGGACAATCCATAGGCTATGCTCAAGGGTGCCAGTGGTAATGTTCCATAGTATTCAAGCAACCGGTTACGAAGATGGAGCAGCCGGGACAGGCTGTCGTGTGACACAAATTGTGCAGCCATTGCGTAGTAAGCAGACCAACACCAGCACCCCAGCCACGAGGACGAGAATCAACGGGAGACCGCCAAAGATGCTGGAAAAAATAGAATGAAAAAATGCCGGTATCACAGCAAAAATAGTTTGGAAGGAGGTCACGAGGCCGGAGCCCACAATTTTGAAAAAATGGGCCAAGCCAGTCGTTAACGAGGCATTAAAGATAGTTTGAATCAGGGCACCAAAATGAAGTGGGAGATCAGTATTCAAAAGTGCCTGCACCTCGGTGCGCGTATTTGCTACGTGAAGGACAAATGTTTCCTGGGAAGAAGTCAGTGTGACTTCTTTTTGAGACAATAGAGCCCTTATTCTGCTCATCTTGTTGAACTCTGCTTTCAAGGTTGGAATGGAAGGCCAGATGGATACATCCAGCTGCCCATGCGGGGGTGGGAAAAGGACATTCTTACAGCAGACTACTCTCTGAGATACAGTCACAATGTAGGGAATTCCCACTAGCATCCCGCAACAAGCCTTATTATTTAAAATCAACTAACTACCGTTCGCTAGCAACGTGAAAGAGGGTGTAATAGCCGGTACTGGAATCCCTTTCAGGACGCATGCTAAATTAGGAGCAAGCACATTGCACGCGCCATGCAATTGAATGTGCCTACAGACTACAGAGTGATCAGGTGTGGAAGTGCATTCCTCACCTTTCAAATAGACCTCTTTACCGTTTCTCATGCACCTGTATGTAAATGGGAGTGACCAAACTTCATGCAGGAAGGCAGTACCGAATTGTTCATATCTGCCTAGGGCATAATGTTTCATGGAAGAACTGAACTTAAACAAGGGGAATGGTAGTGTTATTAAACCGTGGATAAGCCACACAGCGGAGTTCAATTCGGCCACTGAGAAAGGCAAAGGTTCTAACTTTTCAATATGCAGTAAAGAGTATGTTGCATCTTTCATGGACATGAATTGTTGTGTCGCAGTGAGATTAAAGGGAAAGAATAAAGATGATGTATTCATGTAGTCCCAGGGGACTTTCCCAGCATTTAACGTTTGCAAAGTCCATGCAAACTGCATTAGAGAACGTAATTGATTTTTACCATGATACAAAACAGACACATCATCCTGCACAATATCAACAACAGATGAAACGATATTATCTAATGTATAAATTCTGGAAGAAAGGGTGTTAATGCTATTATCTATAACAGCTAGCACTTTTTCCATATTGGCTTGATCAATAGCTCTCAATCTGGAAGCAGCTTCAATTTGTGATAACTTCCAAACCTCATTATAAATAGCATACACCCATCTTTTGGACCTGCCACCTACAGGACCTTTAACCAAATCATTAAAATCTATTTTGTCATGTAATTTAGATAAATGAAGTTGAACAGATGACAAGGTGGAAGATTGGCAATACTTCCCTACCGAGTAGGTACTAACAGAATGAGAAGATTCAAAACGGGGGTCTACACGAACCTGCGTATGCCCAGGTTGCAAACCCAGAAAACGATGTTGACAGGAATCAGAGCTCGTCTGCCAAGTTAACCATCCTTCTCTATCTAATGTGGAAATATTGAAGGAAGTATTAGAGACGTGTGACGGCAACGCATCAAGGGACAGATCTGTATGATTATCCCAATTTGGATAAGCACCCAGATCCCGAGCAGAGGGAAAATGTAGTTTTTTCGAAGTAGCCAATCCAAAGCAGGTGGCCTGAAAGATTGTTGAATTTAAAAACAACATGTGGTTCGGGATGAGGCAGGCACGATGCAAAGCTTTTGTTCCTTGTACCTGCCACTGTCTAGAACCCCAAACCGATTTAAGATCAATTGGGCCTTCCACAGATCATACCCTCTGATTGACAAATCATCCATAAAGGATTTGGAATATAACAATTTAGTGTGTGTCAGCCTAACCTTAGAGGCAGACTCTGCCGCCACTTTAAAATAAAAATAGGCAGGATTGGAAACACTGAAATCAGAAAAATATGTGAATTTGTTCACCAATGTGGTGGAGCTACCTAACATTGGCGTTGGAGCGGATGTTTTGCTTAACCACATCACCCATAGAAACACGAAATACATTTGGTACATTGATAACCTCAGTTGGACCATGAATCTGAAATTTAACAGCATCCCACACAATCCCATCTAACACAGGCCATAATATTCACAAAAGTCTGGTCCCTCTTCATGATGTGTGATGAGGAGTGGGGGGCCAAAGTTCCGTCAATTAGACTAATTGTAGATCTTTCCTCAAGGTAGTGTCCATTCACAAGTCGAAAAAATACCACCACAAATCCAATGGACATGAACAAAAAAATACATATGAGCATTAGCCAAATGTAAGTCCAAGGTGAATCAAAAAATCTCTTTTAAACCAAACAGCAAAAATAGAAACTTTTGATGGGGCATTGGATGTCATAGAGTTAGTGTCAAAGGAGAAACGTGACTGGTTAACTGCGGTGGATTGTAAAATAGGCAGTGGTACATCTGCAGGATAAGCATACTCAGTATCTTCAGGTGGACCACCAGCTGGTGGTAGCAACAAAGGATCAGTAAGTGTATGTATCTCGATGGCAATATCAGACATGGTGGTAGAGACTAGAGCCAAAACAGAATTTCTCAGCATCGCAGGGCAAGAAACCGCTGGAGTCATACTAAGAAGAATCGGCCAATCGCTGTAGTTTGACATTGTCAATGGAGATGTACCTGTGATCCTTGCGACCAGGAAGTGGAGGTAAAATGACTGTTCTTGTACCCTGCACGCCAAGCACTGGAACCGGGGCACGATAAGAGGGGCCGAACTCCTTCTTATTCTCCACCTTCTCACGGACCAGGTCACCAACTCGGGGTAGCCAGCCGACTACCGGAATCTGAAGCGCAGCATCAGATGTGGAGGGCAAGTGTTCCTTCGCGAGACTGTCTCTGGCTTCTTGTAGAGTCTGCAATACAGCACAGTGATCATCTACGTCAAAGGGTGCGGCAGACGCCGCCATGTCTAAACCGTCAAGGTCCGGGACAAACATTTTTATGCCAAAGAGCATCATGTATGGGGTCCGCCCACCCAGAGACCTTCTCGGGAGATTATTAAGTGCACGTTGGACGTTATACAGATGGGCTAACCAGTTCCGGCCAGTGCCTAGAACCCTAGCTGTCAAGGATTACTTTAAGTCACGGTACATTCGCTCCACCACACTATTACCCTCAGGTCGGTAGGGAGACGAAAATTTGACTTGGACCCCCAAATGTTTCATGGCTTCTTTGTACGCCTTAGAGGCGAACGCAGGGCCCTGATCAGAATGAAAGGTACCACATGCAAAACTTCCCACAAAGACACACAAATCACTGATGACAGTATGGGCATCAGCACTCCTTTGTGGCCATACCCACAGAAAACGTGTGCACGAATCCACTGCAACCGAGATATACTTGTACGCAGTATCAGAGGAGAAAGGACCGCAGTGATCCAAATAAACACACCCAAGTGGTTTATTGGATATGTACAACTGAGTTTGTGGTGGACGCGCAGCAGTTGAAGGTTTAATCTGCTGGCAAATGTCACAATCAAGAACATAAGTGCGAGCCTGTTTATATAACCCGCGCCACCAGTAACGTTGTTGTAACAGGGTAACAGTTGCTGCAACGCCGGCGTGGGCAGAGGCCATACCCTCGTGAGCTGCTGTTATCAAGGATGGTCTGCAGTCCGCATTGGGAATCAATCTGTCACCAACTTCATTAATTCTCACTAATGGGACGTTATCAGGACTTAAGTGATAATGGTAACGAGAAGGGAAACCTCTTGGGTAATTACTTCCCTTCTCTATAGCAGCAATAGCTGCCAAGATGTCATCATCGATCTTACTTTTGGATCTTGTAACTGCTGCTACTAGATATGTCGCCACTGCTGTTTTCGCTGCTTCGTCAGCTAAGCTGTTGCCTACAGCGTGGACACCAACTCGCTGGTGCCCAAGAGTGTGAATTACATTCACGAGAGGCAGATGTTCTTTAATTTCTGCCACTCGAACCCAAAGCATTTTATGCTTAATTGTGCTACCTTTGGAATCACGATATTCATTTTGAGACCAAAAGAATAGATTGTCGTTGAAGGACTGAACACAGTAAAACGAGTCACTTACTATAAGAGTAGTGACTTGAGGATCAGCAAACTCCAGTGCAAGCACCAGAGCCCGGAGCTCCGCCAACTGTGCAGTACAATCACCTAATGACTGCATATGCACAACATCAGATTGGAATTCACCATTTACAAAAGTACCTGCAACAATTGCGCAAGCTTCTGAATAGGCATGCTTCGATTCCGTCGCCGGTTGCGCCGAACCGTCAGTATAAATGGCACAATGGTAATCTTCGAGCGGGCGCAAAGACAGAGGAGCCGGATGAAAGAATTCATACTGTAAATACTCCTGAGTCTGCAATGAGGCATCAAAGATATAGGTGATATCGGGCGATGTCAAGGAAGTGGCCCATTGTATCCAATGTGGATGCAAATCTTTAGAATTGGGTACACTTGCTTTCGTCACTGCCTCTAGGGCAGGATACTGTGTGACCACCAACATGCGTTTTCCTTGCGACAGCGCTCGTTCTTTAAGAATCGCCATCTGCACTGCAGTCAAAACTTTCTCGACAGAGGAAAAGCGCAGTTCAGCCGAAGTGTACAGGTGTGATTTGTATGCAATGGGGACGGTGTCGCCCTCATTGAACGTTAAGTACGTGAAACCCACTGCGCCTGGCACAATTCTTATTACCAGCTTAGTGTGGTTATCACGTGTCAGTAAACATTTTGAAGCAAGAAGATCAGCTTGCAAAGATTGCAAAATAGCTGAATGCTCTGGCAGCCAGCTCGATTTGGAAAAAGTTGGTTGTACCAAGGCATAAAGCGGCTTGAAACACTGGGCATAGTCGTAATGTACGTACGACCGAAATTCAGAAAGCCCAGCAAAGACTGTAATTTTTTCACTGTTGTAGGAGCACGCAGACATGCGCACTTCTTCAGAAAGTGAGGGGCTAATCCTCGACCCTCATTGTTGAGCTCGTAGCCCAAAAACAACACTGTACACTCTGCAATGTGAGACTTTGCAAAGTTGAATTTGTAACAGAAGTCTCCAAACATAACAATAATGCGATCAACGCGACACAGATGCGGCCACAACTCGTCGTCCGTGAGATAGATATCATCAACATACGAGTATGCATCAGGGTCTATGCTCTCTTACAGAGAGACAACACGACCGGCAAAGACGCCAGGGCTATTTTTATAGCCCATGGCTAATCTCATAAACTGTTTTTGTTTGCCACCAGAAGTAAACGCTGTCCATTGACTACTAATAGAGGACAGGTTATGGCTGTAAAAGCCATTGGAAATGTCAAGTGTGGTTTTAAACCTTTTCCTCACGAGACTATCAACGAGGGCAGAACTGTGGGTATTCTGTACCGCGCACATCCGGCAATGAGAGTTTAAATGCCAGTAATCCAAAACTAGGCGGTACAACCCATCAGGCTTCGTTACAGTGAATAAAGGATTATTCATTGGTGACACACATGTTTCAATAACACCCTGATATTCCAATTGATCAAGGATGTCCGCGACGTGAGATCTAGCTTTGCGACGCATGGGATATTGGGGCTGTGGCTGGGGCATAGATCGCAATGGAATCTCATGGCTGGGGGACAATTTATCCCAGCCAACCTGAGTATTACTTTAAGTTTAGCCGGATTCATCAAAAATGCTTGCGCACCTTTACCTTGACCTTTACCTTAAAACAACACAATAATCTGGCGTAACTGCCAGCGATTCTCTAATGTATCCGGCCTAACAAAAAACTCAAAATCTTTCCCAGATCTTTTTTTGTCCGAGCGAGCTAAATGAAAAACCTCCTCTCGGGCCAAAACATTCTTAAATGAAACTAGAAAAGCTCTAGGTCTATCATCAGCTTGTCCGGCTCTCGTACATATATTAAATGGTAACCGATGTGCCCGTTCAATCTCCCTACCCCAGTCCCATCTGGTGAGCTCAGTAAAGGCAGGAGGAGGGAGGGACTACCTCTTTTATGACTGGGGGGGTTTGTGAGCAAAGGCAGGAGATACACTGCAGCTTGGCATCTATAGGCTCATGGGTCCTAAAGCCTTAAAGGGGGGTAAGACAGTCTCGGGGGTGTTTGGTGAGGGTGGGGGGTCATGGGGGTTGGATGGTTTGGTGAGGGGTACTCTGGTGGGGTAATAGTGAAAAAATCCACGGTATTAAAAATGGAAATAAAATTATACAATGCCGTGAAGCCTGTTTGGACTTTACAACTGTAGTATGATTTGCAAATGGTATAGTTTCTTTTTGGTTTTATTATGGTTTCCAGGGGGTTTAAAATTTGTTCTTTAAATGTCTCTGGCCTTAATAATTATAATAAGAGGAAAAGGGTTGCGGCAGAGCTTCGCATAATTCAGCCAGACCTGCTATGCACATTCCTTTGTAGTATGTTAAATGATTTAGGTTTTTCACTTTTAGTTGCCTCACAACAAGCTGAAACGACGCGAGGGTTGCAATATTAGCTAAAGCAGCCGTACAGACTTCAGGCCGCTGTTAAGCGGATACAATGGGGCGATGGGCTATCACTGAATGTGTGCTAGGTAACAGTAAACTTACACTTTGCACTATTTATGGGTCCAATTTAGATGAGTCGACAGTTTTTGACGATTTAAATTTAGAACTTGCATATTGGCCAACTCCATTAGTGGTATGTGGTGATTTCAATATTAGCTTTGTAAAAAAGGAACTTCATAATGGACCACAAGGGTATAAGGGACGTAAACCCAGAGTTTATAAAGCTCTATATAACTTCGTGAATAATCATGGCTTGGTCGATGTATGGGATAACCTTTTTCCAACAGATCCGGGGTGCACGTTTTACTCATATCCTCATAAGAAATTGGTACGGCTTATACTTTTTCTTATCTTCAGCATATGTATCAGGGGCATTGGTTTATATATTTCCTAGGATCACATCGGATCATGCTCCAATACTTTTAGAAATAGTAGCAATCGGTCTAAAGTCTATAATAAGAACCTTTTCGTTTGATCGGAAACTGTGCCTAGATGATAGTTTTAAAGAACATATGTCTAGTTGGATTACGGAGTTCTTCGAACTCAATAGACAATCAGCTCATACGGCAATTATAAGGGATACTTTGAAAGCTAGCTTCAGGGGCGAAGTGCTGAGTTTTGGTTTATATCATTCGAAGAAAGCTAAATTAGAGGTACAAGAATTGTATTAAAAAATTGTATTCCAAAATGATAATGGCTGCGGGAAAATTGACTCAGGGGATAGTACAACATAGAAAGATAGTGGATCTTGAGACAAATGTTGCTAGGTGTCGGGCAAATATTAATGCTTTATGTCGTTGCTTAGCACTTCGGTTGCGTATGAAAGAAGCCTCCCATCGAATTATGGGTCTTAAAGATCACCTAGGTGGTTTGTGCCATGAGCCTCAAGGGATATTGGCCATTTTTCATCAATTTTATACAGAATTATATACACATCAGGAAATATTTGATGTAGGTAATAATGTATTTATGGGGGGGAACATACCACAATTACACCCAGATGCGGTAGAGCTGTTAGAAACCCCAATTTCTATGGAGGAATTAGAAGTTGTAGTTAATAGTCTAGCAATGGGCAAAGCCGCGGGACCTGATAGACTTCCAGGGGAGATTTATAAGGTATTTATTCAACAGATTAAGCATGAAATGTTGGCTACTATTAGGGCTGCACAGAATGGGCGAGCTCCTAAATCCTGGGTTGAGGCCACAATTGTAGTCTTTAAGAAAAAGGGGAAACCACAAGAACAGCCCGGTTCATATCGTCCGATATCTTTGATTAATTGTGATGGTAAAATATATTGTTTGCTTTATACATTAACCCTTTTGTAGATACGTTGGAAAAAGCTCCCTTACTTAAACCCTTTATAGTTCAGGGGATCCCCTATTCTATCTTTGCATATGCGGATGACATCGCCATTACCACAGAAGATCCGATTACTGCCCTTAAAGAAATAGAGCGTCTAGCAATAGAATTTGGTGCAGTATCAGGATATAAGCTTAATATTATTAAAATGCAAGTACTTTGTACGGACAATATTGTATTAAACAATCTGAGATCGGTGAAAGAAGTTACGTACTTAGGTATTAAAATTCGAACATCGATGAAAGATCTAGTTGAAGCTAATTGGTTGGATCTAATGGGTGGCATTAAAAAATCGTTAGAAAGATGGGGGCGGCTACATTTTACACTTGTTGGTAGAGGTAACATTATAAAAATGAATATTTTACCAAGGGTATTATATTTATTTAGGTCTGTTCCTCTTGAGGTGACACGAGATCAACTTCAACAATTGCAATCTCTGTGTACTAAATTCCTTTGGGCCCCTGGTAAACCTAGACGGGCAATAAGATTTATGATTTTATTAAAAGAGAGTGGGGGCTGGGCGATACCCGATTTTACACTTTATTATTATGTTTGTTTTTTGTTGAAAATGCAAGTATTATTGACAGGGGAAGAGGTTAGGAACACCGCGGAGGCTCCCTCCTTTTTTCAATTAATGCTGGGCTCCGAGGCAAAGTGTTGTCTGTTTAAAGAAATTGATGATAGCTACTTTAAAAGGACACGGTTTAAAGTAATAGAAGCTGCTTTTAAGGTCTGGAGAATTGTGAGGAAATTACTTTTGTTGGAAGGGTTAACATATTACACTCCCACAAATTCTTTTAGGATTCTCCCTTCCATTTTTTGGGATACGTTGGCATTAAGCTGGAGAAAAAAAGGTATTTTAAAAGTTGGGGACTTCTATGAGGCTGGTGGCCTTTTCTCTACTTATCTAGACTTGGCTAGGCAATATTATTTATCTAAGACACATTTTTACAAATTCTTACAAATTCGGGATTTTCTAAGTCGGAAAAATGTGGTACTTGCACCAAATCAATGTATTGAAAGTATACGACGTCAGGAGAAAATTGGGGTGCTATATAAGATTCCTTTATCCCTTAGACCAGACGATTTGGAGAAACATAATGCCCAGTGGGCTAATGTGTTAGGTGAATCTGGTATATCTGTAGAGAAAGGCATTATAATGTCTAAAGAAACTCTTCTGCCTGCTAATTTGAAAGTTCAATTTTTCAAAACTGCATTTAGTTTATACTATACTCCAGCGCGTATGGCAAAATGGGGGGGAGGTTTGATGGTAAATGTTTTCGTTGTGGGGAGGATAGTGCAGATACTGTACATGTTTTTTTCAGCTCTTTTAAATTGTCTAGGTATGTGACGGATATTGAGAAATTTTTGTCATAAATCACTGGAATATCAATTAAGATTACTCCGGCTATTATGTTATTGGGTATTGGACAGGAACTGGATAAGGGGGCCCCTGTGTTTAAACATCACTATTTAATTTTTATTGCAATGGTTGTAGCTCGACTGTGCATTGCTGCTGATTGGCTTCAACCTGAACCCCCTCCTTTTGCACGATGGCGTGCCAAAATGTATAATTTATTTAATATAGAAATGAGTTTGTATTCAGCAAAAGGTGCAAGGAAACGCAAGATTGGAATGTGTACTTGGGGTTTTTTTTGTGATCATATGAATTTATGAATATATTGTTTGTGTTTTTTATACCGCGGAATAATTAAAAAAAACAAAATAAAAGGAATAAAACCACCTTCCCTTCGCTAGTAGGCTAGTATTATTATACTAATAGAAGGTCTCTAGGCTTGAATGGGGAACCCCATACCGTAAAGATCAGCGTAGGTGAATCACATCACAGGATCAGCTTTGCTCTGCGCCTGGAAATGTTCTTCTCCAGAATGTGTGTATAAAGCATGCAGACTGCAATATTAAAGGCTCTCGACTTTCAGGTATTTGCAGCTGTGTGCGTGTTATGGCTAGATAGTGGGCTGATCAACCTGAACTCAAAAACATGCATTGTCTGGCGACCCAGACTGTTTCTTTACACAATGTTCAGACCAAGGTCGCAGCGCACGTCTAGGGATGTGAACAACAGACAGTTCTCATATGAAGAAAAGGCGAGCAAGTAGTTTTCAAATAATAACATGTATCTGCAGTGTTGTGTGCAAAAGCAGCAAAAGTGGCAAGATGGCTTTCTAACATCTAACACGCTTATGCTAACATAACAATGTATGTATACAAATCGCAGCCTTCACTACAGGAGGTGGCTCAAGTTTTTCCCAACCAGGTGATGTAGGGAAGGTTTGGAATAACCCAGATAGGTCCCTATGTAGTGGGATAGGTGAGGAGGTCTCTGAGTAGAGGGAGTGGGCTGAGTCCCAAGGTGTCCGAAACCCAGTCCCAGAGTCTGGTTGGTTACATGAGTGAATGCTAGGAAGGGGGCCTACCGGGTGGCCATCTCCTGAGGAGGATCCTAAAGTGTCAGGTGAGCTGGGGGAGACTGCTGTAGCAAGTGTTCCACCAGTTCTGGTGTCTGCCAGCACCACTCCAGGTGGGAGGGTGCATGAGTCCAGAGAAAGGGATGAGGGGGGAGACAGTCCCCAGTGGAAGGACCAGTGGTCCTGGCGTTGCCAGCTCTGAGGTCAGAGCACCCTAGGACTGATACTGGTCAAGCTACTTCTGGCATGGGGGGTCTCCATGCACTGTCAGATGGAGAGGAGGTTGGAGACCTGTGCCAAGCAGACTCTTGCACACCTCATGAGGAGTGTGTTTCTCTTGGGGAGTGGGTGTACTCCCCTGGTAGTCCTGGCTTGCCAGGCACAGGTCCAGTATAAAGGTACAGGAGGGCCAAGTCCAGGGTGTCCACCCTGATCTGGAGGAAGGGGTGACTGCTAACAGAGCCCCAACCAGTTTGTCTTCTGGGGGTACTGCCCCAGGTGGGAGGGTGCAGAGCCCCAGGTAGGAGGACAGGGGGTGGGGGAGCCCACCACAGTCCTTGTTCAGCCTCAGGGCACAGACCCTAGGCTGGTGTACCCGTTGTAGGGTAGCACCCCTGAACTGGTGGGCAAAATGTGCAACACACCTGCCACAGGCGCCCTGACATTTCTCGATTCTGAGGGTACCACTCCAGGTGGAGGGGTGCAGAGCTCCAGGGAGGGGGACAGGGAGAGCCCACCCCAGTCCCTTGTGCAGATTTAGGGTACAGACCTTGGCTGGCAAACCAGTTGCAGGATAGCACCCCTGAACTGGTAGAGGAACTGTGGAGGATGCTTGCCACAGGTGCCCTGACAGTTCTGGGGTAGCTCTCCACAGTGGAGGGTACCAGACCCCAGCATTGAGAACAGGGTGTGGGAAAGCCCACCCCAGTGTCCTGGCCAGCTGCAAGGTACAGACCCTAGGCTGGTGGGTCAGTGTCAGGATACCATCCCAGACCTGGCAGGGTGGAGGGTGGACAAGGGGTGTCAGGCACCTGGGGCTACCGCCCCACTCGCTAAGGCCACAGAGGTTAGAGGGCCCTTAGAGGCATGAGGCCTGGCTCTTGTCACTGCCAACTGTCAGTGGCCACTGTGGCTTGCTATCCTGGTGGACAGAGCTGCCCCTGGGAGGAGGACAGGAATCACACCCAAGTGGTGGACTGGGCCACACCCCTGTGTTGGCCATGTGTCTAATGTCTGCCTGCTGGGGCACATCTGTGAGCAAAGTAAGTTTAGGCGCTGTACAGATGGGGTACACAGGTGAGGAGGAAGGTTCCCCAAGGGTTAGCTTAGTGGACCCTGAGAGAATGGACAGAGGGATCCAACTTGGCTCAGTAATTCATAGAACCAGAACAGCCCCAGCTGTTGTGGGCCAAGTCTGTTTTCTATCACCCCAAGCTGGGAAGTCCATCAAGGGATTGATTAGTCTACCCTGGCTTTGGGCTGGGAGGGGGTTGTATTGCAGCTGGCCTTTTTAGCGGGTTTATGCCCAGACGTTTTGCTTCTTGGCCTCCAACTTTTGACCCTGCTTTTGTTGGTTTTAGGATTCTGGGCACTTTACCATTGCTTTTCACTGCTAAAATGCAAATGCTCTCCATGTCACTCGTAAAATGCACAGGTGTGCCATGCGCCTATAAATCAAATGCTACTAGTGGGCCTCATGCACTGATTTTGCCACCCACAGAAGTAGCCTTTCAGTTTTTAATGTCATGTCGATGCACCAACCTTCACTTTTCTTACATATTAGTCACCCCTAAGGTAGGTCCAAGGTATCCCCATGGGCAGGATGCATATGGGAAAGGTAGGACATGTAGTAGGTGTTTGACATGTCCTGATAGTGAAATACTGTGTATTTCGTTTTTCACTATCAAAAGGCTATCTGTCCCATAGGATAGCATGGGAGATACTTTGTATCATCTTACAAGTATACCTTCCCATGAGGGCAAGATGGAGTTTAGGCTCTCTTATAGCAAAGATTGTTTTTAAATTATGTGTTTGAAAATGCGACTATTAGAAAGTGGGCATTTTCTTGTTTAGCCATCCTATGTGCCTCTGCTGGGTTGTGTATTGACTGTCTGGTTTGGAGTGACAGGAGCTGGGGATGTGCATTCACTGTAGACAGCCACTGAGGTGGTTAAGGTGTGTCCTGCCTTCCCAGAGCTGAGCTGAATAGGCCTGGGCTGCATTTTTAGTAGTGGGAGGAGATTTCCTTGCACCTGAATGCAGGCCCAGAGAGAACTGGTTTGAACTGAGCTAAGAGACTCTCTGCCATAAGAGAGCAAATGAAAATGTGATATAAATATTGGGGCCCAGACCCCAGAACTTTAGATTACGTCTGGACTCAAGAGGAACCTCTTCGAAGTACTTTAGAGGATAACTTTTTCAGCTGGACTAACCTTGTCCCTGTATCCAGCCCACAGCCCTTCACAGTTGGCCTAAACTTGTAAGTTTCACCCAGTCTTTTACAACCACATAGCCACAAATAGCTCTTTGTGCTTTTTGGCACTTTACTTACCTGAAATCTTGAAATTCCATATCTCCGGTTCTACTGATTGGATTTATGTCATTTTGGTGCCAAATAATATATTACATTTTACTATATTTGTCTAAATTGGTTTGGGGGTTTTCTTGTGCTGTGTTGTCACTCCATTACTGTTTGTGTGCTGCATAAATACTTTACATATTGCCTCAAAGTTAAGCCTGACTGCAATCGGTCTCGCCATTGGGACCTTTATGTATTTAGCTACGCAGCATATTAGCCTGGGAGCAGAAACATCTACTGTTCTTTAACATGGAGGGAAAGTAAGCTCCAAACTGCGTAACACACCAGGTATGAGAAATATTGCCTTTCAGAGAAAAATGGTATGGCCCAAAGCTCTGTTTTTAATATAAAATCCGGGCCTTTGGTGGTCATATCACTGAAAATACAAGATTTGAAAAAAGTATTATTTTCTAAGGGTTCTCGTGAAAGACAATTTCTTTGGACTGGAATCTAGCGAATGCTAAAGTGATTCTGGTATTTTACTGACCTCTGCTGGTCGTTTTCTATCAAGACAGTTAACTAGACGTAGAAAAAACGTCCGTAAGAGTAAGCATACAAGTCCTAGGGCTGATCCCAGAGCACACAAAGTACATACACATATAAGTATATACTATAGTATATACAAGAGGTCTTGAATGCTCGACCTAAAAGTGAAACTTTGAAGTTCCATTTTTTTTTACAGTAGTCAGTAGTCCTGTTCTTTAAAAAAATGTTTCTATTCTCAAAGAATTTGTGAATGGAATACTACCTCCTTCAAGGAGTCAGTAAAGTATACATGTTTTGCTCTTGAAATTTGATCGCAAAACTTTAATACATACCATTCGGATTTGGTATTTGAAAGGGACGTTCAAAACACGCCCTTCCAAATTTCACATGTCAAACACAAATTGAGATTTGGAAACTTGTTGCCAAATTGTAATTTGTGCTTGGTAGATATTTAAAAGCATTTTTGTGGTCGGAAAAATCCAATCGGGCTATTTCTTACTGCAAAAATGCTTTGCACACATGAATCTTTGTTTTTCAGATCTTGAACTCTATATTGATAAAGGCACTCTGGCATCCAGAATTTTCAGGAAAGCGACAGAGTTTAATTCTATTTTGCATGCCAATCCTGTACATCCAGGAGAGCAGAATAATAACATTCCCTTCAGAAAATGTTTGCAAGCTAAGAGAAACTGTGGGATACATAGTTTATATGAAACTGAAGCAAATGAGATTATGGATAGATTTTTCAAAAGAGGCTATGACCAGTGAGTAAACGCTATCAGACAGAAAGGGCAGGTAGAATTAGTAGAGATGCATTACTTGATCATGAGCAGAGAGATTTTCTGATAGAGATGAAACACTGAGATTAATCACTACTTTTAGCAAAGGCAATTCGAGGTATCCAAGAGTTTGCAAAAACACTGGGAGATTCCACTACTTGATTTAGACAACTGCCTTAAACTCAACACAGAGAAGACCAAGGTCCTCATCTTTGGAAACATCCCCTTACCATGGAATGAAACGCTGTAGCCTGCAGATCTTGTCCAACCCCCAGCCCCAACAGACCACACCCGCAACCTCTGCATCATCCTGGATAGCAAACTGTCCATGAAGAATCAAGTCAACACAATTTCACCTGCCTGCTTCCACATGCTTTTCATGCTATGCATGATCTTCAGGTGGCTCCCGGTAAACACCAGAAGGACCCTTGTTCAGGCCCTTCTCACCAGCAGACTGAACTACGGAAACACAATCTACATAGGAATCACGCCACATTTCCTGAAAAGAATTCCAACAATACAGAACTCAGGGACAAGATTCATACTCAATCTCCCCAAGAAACTGTACTGGCTCCTGATCCAGAAGAGATGCCAGTTCACAATGCTGACCCACGCATACAAGGCCCTTGACAACAAAGGAACAGCATACATCAACAAACATGTGACCTTACACCAACTGACCAGACACCTTCGCTCAGCTTCCCTTTCGCTCGCAGACACACCTCAAATCCGCCCAGCCAACAGTGGATGACGATCCTTCCTGCACCTGGCTGCCAAAGCCTGGAACAACCTCCCCCTGCACCTCAGGACCGCACTATCACACCAGCAATTTAGAAAGGAACTAAAGATCTGGATGTTTGAAGAACCAAACCTCCACGCAGCAGCAAACAGCACCCCTAGAGGTGATTTGCTGTGCTATATAAATGTATGATTGATTGAGATATAACAACCATTCTTTCTAAAAGGCAAATCATAACGTATTTAAGAAGTCCCACATTGAGAACGATTTTGAGACCAAGAGATACCATGACATATTCTAGACAAATGGAGATGTGCTTGGAGAAATCCTGATTACCTGACTCACTAATAGGTTCCTATAAATGTGGTAGTTGTATATGTGGAAAGTATGTACTACATAACACCAAATGTTTCAATGATATGAACCAAAGAAAAAATGCCTAAGATCAATAATGTATCAATTGCAATACTAAAAATTGTTTACATATGATTGCGTGTTTTTGAAAAACTATATGTTGGCCCTACTACCTGGAAACATAAAGATTGTTGTAAGGGTCATATAGGAGCATTGAACAACTTGGATTTGAAGTACTCCATAACTGTACATTTCAGAAAAGAACATTCAGTAAAAGATATGGAGAAAAGCAAATGTGTAGGTATAGGACATGTGGCCTCCAATAGAAGAGATGGCAATATTGAACTCCCTACCCGCCCACCTGCGGATGACCCAGGACCACCTGGCCTTCAGGAAACAGCTCAAGACCTGGCTGTTCGAGCAGTAGCAGACCCCCTTCCCCAAGCGCCTTGAGACCCTTACGGGTGAGTAGTGCGCGATATAAGTTCCATGATTGATTGATTGATTGATAGTAAGAGTCAGGGAAACCTGTTGGATAAATGAGCAGTTCAATTGTGACTTACTATTAATAAAGAACTTAACATAACATTGTAAAGATTCCTAATTATGCATAGTAGCCTCAAACGGAAGAGTCGCTAATGTTGAACTGACGATAAGAACCAGGGGAACTTGTTGGATTATTGAACTGAGAATACCACAGTTTGGAACAATATATCAACAGAGAGCCCTACACGCTACCATCAATACTCTATATTTGATTTTATTGCTATATTTTTTAATCTGATTGAATAACAGGTTAAAAGCTTTTTGTTCTCTAGGTTATTCGATTCTGAGTGATGCTCATGGTTATTAGAAATCACTGAGTGGCGACGTTTCAAATAGAGTAGACTCTGGAATTTCCAAATTAATTTTTATGAGGTTCGTTCCTTAGTCGGCGAAATGTATAAATATCTGTTCTTAAATGGTACACATAGTAATTGGAGTTTACGTGCTAGTTTAGCTGTAGATGTTGGAATGTTGGTTTCTTTAGAGTAGCGGTTTGGTATACTGTGAGGCCTTGTTTAAGTTAATCAGTGGGTTTGATTCCCCGGAAGACAAGAAGTTTATTAGAACAGATTATTTGTTAATTTTCATTTTGTTAGTTCATGTCTTTTTTATATTTCTGTATTAGTTTTGCTTTGGAATAATGGGCTAAGTTTCATAAACCTGTGTCGTAGTTGGCTGTATTTTTGGTTACAGCCTGAGTTTAAATGCCAATGTAGGCAGTAAATCAATTTGTATTCATTCACCTGTAAAATCTGGAACATTGTTTTCATTGAAGAAGTGATTTAGAATATCTTGAAACCTTGCTACATTGTATCAATGGGTTTAATTCCTTGGAAGGCATGCAGTTTGTTAGAGGAGTATCTTTAATGTTCATTTACATTATTATTGTATCAGTCCTTATTTGTTTGATATTTCTGTATCAGTTTTGTTTTTGGATTACTGGACTAAGTTTCAAAAGTCTGTGAGGTCATAGTGGTATTTGTTGTCAGAATCTACCTATTTTTACAGATTTCTAGAATGATACCCTGGAAACTGTTCATATGCACCCCCTACACTGAATCGCATGTCTGATTTTTGGCAAGCTATTTTGAAACTATATTTAGATCTCCAGTGATGGCGGGCTTAGCAAATTGGTCAAATTCATATCACAGATGTGTTACAGGATTTCTAGAAAGTACAAATTGATACTTTGACCTATAGAGACTTGGAGTATAACATTTTCTGTACACAGTACTCAAAGTTTGAAGTAGCTCTTATTTAGATTTTCTTATTAATTTATTCTTAGATACCTGCATCATGAGAGATTCATAAATGTTTCTCAGTTTAGGAGTGTGTGTGTGTGTTTGTGAGTGTGCCAATTATTATCTTTGGTGATTACTTTCTCGGATACGCACATCGATTTTCAAAGAATATGTTTGTTCTATTGTTTATAGCTGAAGGATGTGCCCAAATGGATTTATGGCTCTCAAGTAATGGTTAATTTATGAATTTATGATGTTTATTAGAAAATGTATTGAGATTTTCCTTAGTTTTCAAAATGTTTGTATCACGGGGATGATAATATATGGGTTTGAGCATATTCAGATTTTTGGACCAATTATCATTCTAGATAAATGCTGAGACTGATTACTTAGCTGTTTCTGTTGCTTTGTCAGAATGAGAAGGTCATATCACATGGAGAACCTGATGATATATTGGTTTAAATATATTCAGAAATGGCCACGTTTGAGATACAGTTGAGTTTATATCTTATTTTTAGGATCTTTTAAAGTATTTCATCCTAGTTATAAAGATGTATTACTTCAATTAAATTGTTTGTAGAATATAGTGCTAACACATTCGGGCATTGAGTATTGAGTTGTAAATAGGGTAATACTTCCCTATTTATTAGATTTTTTGTGTTCTCTAAATGATATAATAGCAATCAATTTCTGTACATTTTATGGGTCAATTATATGAAGATGAGTTATACGTACAAAAAATATATATGCTGTTGGGACGCGAAATTAAATTTTGTCTAAGTTTTTGTTGATTTAATATTGAGAGAGCAACATGAAGTTGTAAATGATTTCAATTCAATTTCAAGTATTATTATACTCATACACACACACACACACACACACACACACACATATATTTATATATGTTTTTTTTGTAATCCTGAAGAAGCGATCTTATTGCAAAACATGCATGTATTATTTTGATGCAATTTGGTTGTGATCGATACATGTTACATCAAAAGTTCAACAACAAAGACAAAATGGATTAAGAAAAGCATGCTTGGAAGATGTTGACTGATTTGAAGAATAAAATTAATTCTGCTTACAACTGAAATTTTAAGACAATGTGAACTTTTCATGTTGTTTTTCACAGAGTAACGATGACTGTTTTCACATAATAATACACTGGCAGGGTAACCATATTTCTGAAAGTTTTAACGCCAGTGAGAATCATTACCCTTTTCACTTTCGCATATTTATCAACCAACACATATTACATTGAAGAAAATAGCTATGATACATTTTATATATATATATATATATATATATATATATATATATGTGTGTGTGTGTGTCAGAACAAAACCCTTTCAGGCATAGAGTGATGCATAAATTATGCAAAAATGAAGCAGAGAACTCTGGGTAGTTCGCAAGTGTTGAGGGTGCTCTATACTGGAGCTACTTCCACCTAAACTTGAGAACTACCCAGGGTTCTCTGCTTCTTATTTTGCATAATGTATGCGTCACTCTAGGCCTGAAAGGGCTTTGTTTTGACTTATCCTGGGTGCTCCCTCGTGTGTGGACAAAGCTATACCTCTCTGAAGAGCTCTAATGAGAGTGAAACACATGTCAGGGGTTGCTTTTTTCATTTCAGGTTGGCTTGGATGGTATTTTACCAATCTAAAGCTGTAATACTGTGCCAAGAGTTGTAAAGGGCTTTGGCCATTTTACAGCTCGGCATGGATAGCACTGTGCTAATCCTATGCTTAAAGACTTTGTTGTAAAAATGGCCAAAGACTTTGTTCCTTTCTATCTCGGTGTGGATGGCACTGTGCTAATCCTATGCTTAAAGACTTTGATAGAAAAGCAGACATTTGAGGTGAGAAAATTTAGAGTGCCGCTTGTGTTGTGAGTGCTCTATACTGGAGCTGCTGTCCGGCTAAACTTGAGAACTACCCAGAGTTTTCTTCTTTTTGTGCATATATGTGTGTGTATGTATATATGTATATATATATATATATATATATATATATATATATATATATATATATATATATATATATATATATATATATATATATATATATATATGTATATGATCTGGAGAGGTTCCATAAGCAGTTTAAGATCCTTTCACTAATGGCTCAACAGACAAAAATGGAATCTACATTTCACCACTAACATAATACTACTAAGATGATCTTCTTAGAGCTGTCAATCAAAGATGATTCAAGGGTAACCTATACTGCCTCAACATTAAACCCACAGATCGTAATATGATACTGAAATGCAACAATCATCATTCTCGGAACCTCAGGGGCGGTCTGCAATTTGGACAGTTTTTACACATTCTCCGTACCTGTTCCTAAAAAAAACTAACTATTTTAATGAGGCTAAAGTTCTAGAATCTAAATTCATAACTAGGTGTTAACCTATTTCATCGTGAATTCCCAGAGTCAAAGATAAAAACCAAAGACCCTCACCTTGCTTGCATCACAATGTTTGGTATTGAATTTAATGATATTAAGACAATTGTTCTAAACAAAATGCAATTTATTACAAACTGACAATTTTGAAGTTGAATAAAACAATTTTTACATTTAAGTGGGCCTACAATCTATGAGACAAGCTAGTTAGTAAAGCCCACAAACAACCTCATAGAAACGCCTTAACACAACTGTGGGATCTACAACCTGTCGATGGCCATCATCGCTGTGGAAACTTGCTAGCTTGCAATACGACATGCACTTTTAAATCTTTTCATATCAGTGGGAAAGAATGTTAGTTACAAGTCCGATACGTCTAACTGTATATCAAAAAGTTTAATTTATTGTATTGAATGCCCATGTGGTTTACATTACATTAGTAAAACATCACAAGCACAATGTTGAATTCTCCAACACCAATCTAAGATTTACTGCAATGTACCACATGCACCGTTAGGTGAGCACTACAAGTTGATGAATCATTCAGCACACGAAATGGGATGGGATGTTCAGGAGGTGGCGAGGTGTACGATTAGGAGGCCTGATGTGGACCAGTTGCCGCCCATCAGGGAGAGCAAGTGGATAAAACAAGACTCAATCTGGCAGCGGAGTGGTACTCACTGGCAACCATATTCTAATTTAGCCCACACCCAGCTACTTTGCCCTCCTGTATCATTTGCTTATTACTCTATGTCATGAAACAGTTCACATTGCTGAACTCCATTGTTATTTAGGCTTGTTTGAACTAATATGTATATGTTTCCCTGTAAATACACATGCTTCTTTGAAAGACTGATCCACCTACATGGCATTCTGACTATTAAAGCTCCCTCGTTCTCCTGATCTTTTGATGTTGTGTAATCAAATCCACTGTACAGCTAGAAAGCAGTTTTAACTATCTAGACCACTACCTTTTAATCCAGCTTGTAGGGCTGATACTGTCAGTAGTTTACTGTAATAATCTTCTTCCTGTTTAATTAACTTTCAACCTTCATGACACAGAGAGTATTTGCGTACATCGTTGTCCCATCTTTAATTGTTGTGTAACCACATCTATTTCACTTCTAGGAAGTGAATATATTGCTACCATTCATGCTCATTGCAACCGTTTCTGGTAGTATACTTTGGATCTAAACACTGTGCCCCTTGGGCAGGTGGGAATTTGTTGACAATATCTATTCTCAAACAGCAGTTAAGACTTTGCAATATCTTAGCCCTTTCGCTGCAATTTTGCTCAAAGGCTTCACCGGTGTATGCTCTTGCGCTGAGTCTAGGAAAATGTTCTTGCCAACTGCAGTTTCGGGTCTTTGTTCCCCAGTGACTATTACATTCGGTAAGTGTCTATAGATCAATTCACTTTATCTTTTACACACTGCTTTGACTTGCGATTGTGATTCCCAATCGGTTTTTATTACAGGATTCGTTCACTTTACTTAGTCATAGTTCACTCTTGGAGTAGTTGACCAGAGTGGAACTGACGCTATCGCTGGTCATTGCTTGAGTTGTGTTTTTGAGTAATGACACAATACTGCCTTGCATTTTAGAATTCTCGCCACATCTACATAAAATGTATTTCACATACTAGGTAAGAGTCGCCTCCTTATTTGTAGGCAGATGGCTGCACATGGTGGTCATTTTCTGTCTGCGTTGATGGAGTCCCACACCCACAAATGATTCACAGATTGTGCACTGTCCGTCTGTGTGTGCTATGTCAGTGACTGTTCCATAGTGTGTTTTGGCCTTTTCACCCTCTTTTGACATGCTTCTCATCCTTCTTTGGTCTACTGCTGTGCAGTGTATTGTTTTATTATGAATGTGTGTATATTGATTTTATGTTGGCTTGCTATGTATTAAGAGCCCAAGGGTTGGCCACTATTGTATCTTGGCACTTAGTCCTGGTGATGGTTTCACGGATTAATGCCCAAAGGGACGGAAACATCAATTACTATTCCGCAACAGCCTCAAGACAGCCACACAGTGCGTTCCTCACACGAAAAATGTATCATTCTGATATTTTTTTATTTGATGCTGCCTGACACAGTACACGCCTCTGCACATGCACATAATGACAATCATATTTGCTTCCATAATGTTAACTTATTGATACTCTCAGATGGATTCATCTGATACCAACCAACAAGCTTTTGATTTCACATTCTCCTAGAATTACTTCTTCGGGGGGGCCCCTTTTATTTTTACAGGATGGAACAGTAGCAACTGCTGTTGTGACCCTTTGGGAATATGCATTAGAGGTGAACAACCAACTAAACTGTATAATGTAGTAGCAGCCTGGTCTGGTGAATTTAAGCACATGGGAGACAGAGGGCAGATGCATTGCAAGGGAGTGGAGCCTTTCACATGTATTGACAGTACTGGTTTTATGGTAAGAGGGACTACTTTTTAGATCTCGCCTAGCGTTGCAGCGCGAATGCGCTGCCATCGCTTTGCGAGGCATGCAGTATATACTGTAGTGTTTAAGCTTCGTGGAAGCTCTGCCCACTCTCTGCCCATTGGATTTTGTCTTAAATGCTGCCTTCTGATTGGTTTGAGGCTTGTTAGTCCCTCCTCATTCATCATTTGTATCCTTCCACGGCTATTGGCCCCTTTACTCCCGACACTATTTTCTTTTAGGTCTCGCCTAGCGTTACAGTGTGAATGCGCTGCCATTGCTTTGCGAGACATGCAGTATATATTGTAGTGTGGAAGCTTTGTGGAAGCTCCGCCCACTCTCTGCCCATTGGCTTTTGTCTTAAATGCTGCCTTCCAATTGGTTAGAGGCTTGTTAGTCCCTCCTCATTCATCATCTGTATCTTTCCACGGCTATTTTTCCCTTTACTCCTAACACTATTTACTTCCCTGTCTCCCCACACCACCCCCCCTCTCTCAGTCTGTGACTTATCACCCTCCCCGCCCCTCCCACTTCCGTTCATGTTTTCTTGCCTGCCGGCACTTCTGTTTTCATCTGTATTATTGCCACCTTGAAATATGCGAGTTCAAGATGGGTGCTGTACAAAAACTTCTTGTGTTTAATGAACTAGATTTTAATGTTACTCTAAATATAATAAGACTCTAGGCAACATACGGGGTATGCATGGCAACTGACGCTTCTTAGTTCACAAATGGCATTGTTGTTGGGCGGGAGTAGTGGCAGTGTTTTAAGTCATGCTTAAAACAAGCACTTTTAATAACTTCCTCTCAATTCAGTGCTATAAACTTGTGTACTGAGGTGATGTGCTAAAGAAATGCACTTTTTGCATCCTAAAGAGACATTATCGCACATTTACATCATGTTTACTGTATGATTAACATGCAGATTATTTTCACGGCTCGCCCACTGGCTCGTATACGCTTGGCTCGTCTCTGGCTGGCTCTACCTGTTAATTAATATATTGGCTCAGGCACCTCTAACAAAGAGAGATGAATGGATACATGACAGTGAACCTGGTAGATGGTAGAGAAATAGACTGGGGCAGACAAACAGACAAAGTCAGTCTCCATTGCCTGACATCAGAATCATCACTTTCAATAACATGGAAATCTGCCGGCAACTCCTGCATGCCCCAACCTCATCCCCCTCACCTATTCTTAGCAGAAGCAGCAGATTCTGAGCTGTGCCCTGCTGGTGCAGAGGAGCACGGCAGAGTCTGTAGAAGCGCTGGGATCCCTAGCCTCTCCGGGCAGGCACCTAAGCCTTCTGGGTGCCTTCACACTCAGGATAAATGAATACATTTTGTTCTGTGCTTTAGTTGCCCCTCTGTGAGCACTAGCTGGTAGATGAAGCTCTGTGTTAATAAACACATTCAGAGAGGTGGTTGTGTACAAACAAACAGCCACAATACCGTACGTTTTGAACGTGTAGTTAAATACCTGCTCATCGAGTACCTCATTGGCTGATCATTCCATGGCACTCCCAAAATTACATTTGGACACATTTGCTCAACTGTAAAACACTCCCTTCTATGGGTCATTTAACAACTCGGGGCTTTGGGGTTAGGTAACCTACTTTGGATGCTGTATAAAAGATTAAATACAACAATTAATGCAATTAAACTAGGCAACCAGTACTGTCTAAAATACTGTGAAAGCTAACACGCATTCTGGCATTTTGTTTAGTTAATGTACGCTTAATATCTTAATGAAATCTGCACACTTTTAACTAATAGCACCGGGCGACCTTTGACAACTAGGCAATGAATACATTTTCATGTACCCCGAAGCCCTTGGCAAACTTCATTGCCTCTCAGTGTTTGGGGGATAGCCAAGACGCAGGAGAGTGAGTCAAATAGTCTAGAAAATGAAAGAGAAGCCGGGATTCGGATTCACATGCTCCAATCCGGATCGCGTTGGTTAGTCTATAAGCACTACTTTTATTAATGAGTTTTACATTAGTAAAGAAACCACGGTGTGCATGTGTGGCGACAATTCACCCATGAGGTAAGTGCCAAGCAATTGTTGACACAATCCATGCTTTGCGTCTTTTTCAATATATTTATTACGAAGTGCAGGACCTTTCCAAGGGATTTTGCACACTACATACATTCACTCCAAAAATAAAACGTGTCGGTAAAAAACATTGCCATTTACAATGTCAATAGTTCTAACTCACAAATGTGAGACCTATTTGCATTGCAAATGCTTGTTTTGAACAGTTATCAATGCATTATAACAGTTGTCAACTTGGGAGAGGATGTGGCCTAATGGCTAGAGCAGTTGACCTCAAAGCTGGGGAACTGGGTCTGAGTCTCAGCAGCGAGGCTCCACATCATGTGATTCTGGGAAAATCCCTTGATCTCCCTGTTCCTAACAGAAAATAATATGTCCGAATGCAACAACACTGGTGCTCATGTAAAGCTCTCTGATACCTGATATCTTCGGTTTGAGCTATAGAAAACTCCACAAAAACATAAAAAGTTATTAGAGTATGTATAATTATGCAAATCAAGAGCAAAAGCCTTAGTATTCTCATTTTGCTATTAAATATGCTCTGACAATAAGGCTAAAGCTGGCTTTAGCCAGACCTGAAATGTACATCATGCCAAAGAAGATTCCCGCCATGCAATCAGTAAAGTCTGCTTGTCTCCAATTAACTGCAGCCCCTCATGGTCATTCACAACTTCTGCCAAGTAAATGAAGAAAATATTCAATCAATGCATGAATGGAGAGGACAGCAGGCCACGGCTGGGACTCATCAGTGCACTGATAATGGGCCGAGCAGTGAGATTCAAGTACCAGCAAAAAATAAAAAATACGAGATAACATTTAATGTACAATAATAATGAACATAAAATCTTCCTATATTTAGGTAGGTAAGTACAGACGATGTGTCTGAAAGAACGTCTAGACCACTTTTCAAATTGAACGAAAGTGCGGCTGAACTATGTCTCATCTCCCACATATATTTAGAGATGCCTGTATAGAATTACATGAACCTTGAAATCGCTGAACAAAAATGTGTATCTATCTGGCTAAAATAAGTCTGTGACAGACTATGAAATGGCAAGATTTTCAGTGAAAATGATTTTATATTATTGGGGTCGTGCAAAGCTGAGAGGTTTTTCTTAATATATAACATTTGCAAAGGCCTAAGAAAACGTTTAAAAGGTTTGGCTTACCACTTCCCCTGAAAATAATGACGTTGCACTTAACTTTACTCAATACTATCTATATTGTTCTGGAGAAGATACACTTCACAAAACAAGGGCTAGAGAAATACCATCAAGTATAATCTCTCAGGGGTAATGGAGGAGAGCCTGTTCATTATTAGGAGAACCATGTCTTCAATGAACGCATTTGTGGGAGGCATTTGTATTAGAGTCACAGCCCATTATGGTGGTGTCGTTGCTATATTGTACTGCATTTGGTAAACTCTGAAGCCATTTTAAATGGCCCATGATGTTTAGGACCACTTATCAATGAGGAAGGTTTGGCTGAACTCCCAGGTGTCTTTTTGCCCCTGGAACCGGCTTCAGCCAAACTTAAATGGGGCAACCAGCTGCATCCACTGTGACCCCAGAAGACAGCAAAACCTACCAATCAATTGAAAATGCTGAAACACCTTTGCACAGTGGATGGAGACATTATCAAGTGAAAGAGCCCGTAGGATAGTGTGCAGTAACATTCCTCCTCATTGAGGTCTCCATCAAATGAAGCTAAGTTGACCAACAGTGGCTCTTAGATGACTCTTCCCATGATTCAAGTACACCGGACAATGCATCTGCATTAATCGTAAAGAGATAATTGTGGATAGGCCTCATTAGGTGAAACTGAAAAGTGCAGAAAAAGAGCCATCTTGAGAGGGGTGAATCTTGCCTACACACTAAAATGTCAACCTCCACCCTAAACTGTGTACTTCTCAATTAATTAATAAACCTAACTTACTTTTGTATGACACTTCACAAACCTCTGCCGATATACATAGTATGTATTGATTCAATTTTGGGATGAGGACTTCCCAGACCTGTATTTGCAATTGGAACAATTGACACAGTTGAAAGGAAGCTCTCTCTCTCATCCTGTCAACACACATTTCTATGCAGAACCTTTTCACATTGGAGATGCAGAAACATTGATCTGCTCATCGCTGCTTATGATTGTAAGATACAGCGTAAAAAGTTCACTTACATGATGAAGAGTCTCTCATCTTCTTACTCTGTGGAAAACCTGTCCAAACCTGTGCAAATGGGGTTCCAGATCTCCTTGACCCTGCCAATGATTAATAATGTCGGTCTGACGTTCACAGCTCCTTCCTCATGAAACTCCTAGTTCTACCTTCCAATATACGAGACTTCAATTAGGTGGGTTGTACTTTTTACCCTTCTTTCTACCTGTGAACTCTGTACACAGTGTTGAGAGTTAGAAGTTATTCTCCACATTTCAGCTTCCACCACAGTGACACCTTGGTTTGATCTGGCTGCCAACTTGGGCCCAGCAGAGCAGACCAGCTGCATCAGTCCACATATCTTGGCAGTGCACCAATGACAATGACAGAGGAACAACTAATACAGTCTCCTGGATCCTGTGATCATAATCATAACCATAACAAAAGATGTAAAGACCACTGAGCACTCAGAACTACTTGGTGGACTTGTGTACTCCACTTCGATGAATGTAGTAGTTGGTCCTCCAGCTCAGCCTCCTCCAGAACAGACAGAATTAAAAACACCACACCTCCAGTTCCCATGGGAAGGGGCCACAGCAGATCCCCGAGGCACTGGCAAAGGACAGGGCAAATCAACATCACCCTAAAGAACAAGGCACCCATATCAGAAACCACAGTGTGAATTTCCATTACTGGTCCTTTTTTTCTCCTTGCTACATTTACCTGAAACATCCCCCTGATCTCAATGTCCTCATTCCTGTTCATTTCCTCTGCCTCTATTAAAGGCCAGTCTATACTCCTGCCATTGTGGTAAGTAAGCCGCATGTATGGAAACTGCCAAGGAACTTGCACTACACATATTGTTCTTTGGAGACATCATCCTGCTACAGGCTTCTAGTGGTGTATAAACCAACCCCCTGCAATCCTTCCTTTAGTTCTTTGGAATACTCAATAGTATTTTGTGAGGATAGCTAGGAGTCGTTTGCAGTCAGACTGTTATTCTTGTAACTAGAAACAATTGCTAGACAAGAGACAGCCAAACAATTTAGCACTTACTCCTTTTCAACATTCGTTCTCATCTGTAAAAAGGTTTGTGCTGGCTAGCATCGTTGGAATTTAGTTTGTTATCTGAAGTTTACAGTGTGCCCAGAGCCTACTGGACATCGTGCTTTGCACCCTCTTTTTCCCTGGTGCTATATTTTCCACCTGCTTTCTTGCCACTGACTCACTTGACCTGTTTCAGTCAGCTCCAATGCCCGATATATCACACAGGTTGGTCAGATGGTGGCTTTTTTTGCTAGGACTTATTCATTCATTCTAGTTTGGCTATCACCTGTTTCCTACTGGAGGATTCATGTCTGTGAAGGTCTGAAGATCAGCCTCTTCTAGACAATTGATTTATTTGAGATCTTTGAATGGTACTACCTATCAGTCCTGATGAAGACTACTTCAAGGTATGATATAGGGATCAAAACATCGATACTATGCATGTAGACTGCCACTGATTGACATTCGTACTCAAAAAATGAGTCACTATTGAAAATTGTATTGCAAAGAAGACTGCATTGTTTTGGTTTTCTTTTGTTATAACTACACTTAATGCACTAATACTGACATAAATCACGTTCACGGTGCCGTTCACTGGAGCACCCAATGTACAATTCCTGATACATATTTTCGGATTTGTCTTTTTGAATTATGCACACTAAAAGTCTGTTCTACAAAGATATTTGTGTGTATGTTGATTTGTTAAGCCAAGGAGCTTAGACGTATGGCTTCCTCCAAGGGAAACACTGTTTTTTTGAATTTACATGCTTTCTTAGCAGGAACTTTGACTCTGGTACTTCACAATAGTCTGACAGTTGTCACAGTGAGTTTGGAAAGGAATATATATATTGCAGATTTGCCCCTGTATCCTTGCCCCTAATCAAATTTAACATTTTACTACATTTCCCTTTTAATAGCAACTCTCCAGCACTGTATGCATTTTCTCAGACCTGTCCATACCAATGGCCCTTATCCTCCCTCTTGACATGCTGTTGGTGTGTCCCTCAGTAAACCACTAGTCACTACTTCACTGACCATTAACAGAATATCCCAATACATTAAGAGGAAAAAGATCTAATACTACCTCAACTCTAAGGGATCCGATTATAACTCTTTGTTAGAAATAAGGGTCTCTAGTTGGCAGAGGTAGGTACCTTTGTCAAAATAGGGACCCTTGCTTCTAGTCAGGGTAAGGGGGATACACACTCTAGATAACCCCTGCTCACCCCCATGGTAGCTTTGCACGAGCAGACAGGCTAACCCTAAAGGCAATGTGTCAAGTATTTATACCAACACTCACAGTAAGATAGTGATAACACCACAAATGGACACCACGCAAGTTTAGAAAAATAAAGTATCTTTCTCTAAACTTAACAAGACCAAAACAACAAAAATCCAACATACAAGTATTAGGAAAAATGACTTTCAAAACGTTTTAGCAACTTAGTCCATAGAAAACTATGGATGTGGGATTTCTTGCAAAGTACCTATTGTTGCGGCAAAATTCACGAAGCCAAACTGCCGCAGCTATGGGAAGCCTTGAAAAACAAAGAGATGCGTCGATTCCTGAGACCTTCGTGGATGCGGTGCGACAGTTCCGCTGGACACAGGGGAGTGGTGTGTCGGGTCTGGTCTGTAGGGGGAAGCGATGCGTTGATTCTGAGATGACTCCGATCCGCAGTTGATGCGTCGGGAAAAACTTGCCACACAGGGATGATGCGGGGAAATCCGGGATGCGTCGGCGAACGATGCAGCAAAGTCAAGCGGCACTGTGTCGATTTCTTCAGCCACGATCCCTTGATGTGTTCATTTCTGCAGCAGCGACAGGCACTGCGTTAGTTTCAGCAGCAGTGCAGCAGTGTGGGAAGATTCTTCTCGCACCACGACGTTGCGTCGGAAAAACTGTTGCAAGAATAACGATGCGTTGATTTTCTGGTTGTTGCGTTGCTTTCCAGCTCCCAGCAGCATAAACAACCTCCAGAGGCCCCACACAGTCATAGGCACTTCTTAGCAGGTCAGAACTCTCAGCAAGGAATTTCAGAGGAGCTGGGGGTGAGGTCTTTGTGTTCCTGAGACTTCAAAACATGAGGCAAGCTTTCCTCAAGCCCTTGGAGACTTTCCTCAAGCAGGGAACACAGCACACAGCAAAGTCCTTCTCCTTTCGTTGGCAGAAACAGCAACTGCAGGCCAACCCCAGACATACAGCAAGGGCAGTACTTCTCCTCAGTTTGTCCAGCTCTTCTCCTCAGCAAAGGTTCCGCTTGATTCGAGAAGTAGTCTAAAGTTCAGGGGTTTTAGGTCTAATACTTATAACCCAAAATGTATTTTTTCTCTTTGTGAAAGGTTCTCTGAGCCCAGTCGAAGCCAGTTCTGTCCTGTCTGGTGCAGCTGCTCAGCAGGAGGTGGAGAGAGCATTGGGTAAGGCAGACAGGCCCTATTCAGGTGCTAGTAAGAACTCCTCCCCCTACTCTGAATGCAGCCCAGGTCTAGTCAGCCCAGCCCTCACTCATTCAGGAAAGACAGGTCACACATCAACCCCCCAGCGCTGTCTGTGAGAATGCACCTCTCCAGCCCCTGTCACTCCAAAACCAGTCAATACACAAACAGGCAGAAGCATACATAATGGTTAAACAAGAAAATGCCTACTTTCTAAAAGTGCAATTTTAAAACACACTATTTAAAAACAATCTTTAGTAAAAGATGTGTTCTTAAATTCGGAGTTCAGAAAGCCTAAACTTTATTTTTCTATCTTATTCCTATGGGAAGATATGCTTGTAAACTGTTACACACATCAGTACATGTCCTACCTTTCACATACACTGCACCCTGCCCAGGGGGGTACCTTGAGCCTACCATAGGGGTGTCCTATATGTAAGAAAAGGGAAGGTTAGGGCCTGGCAAGTGGGTGCACTTGCCAAGTCAAAATGGCAGTTAGCAAACTGTGCACAGGCATGTCAGTGGCAGGCCTGAGACATCTTTTCAGGGCAACTCATGTGGGTGGCACAATCAGTGCTGCAGGCCCACTAGTAGTATTGGATTTATCAACCCTGGCACACCCAGTGCACTTTACTAGGGACTGACCAGTAAATAAAAATATGCCAATTACGAAGAACCAATCATAATAACAATGTACACAGAGAGCATGTGCAGTTCAGCACTGATTAGCAGTGGAAAAGTGCCCAAAGTCCAAAAACCAACAACAACAGGTCAGGAAAAAATAGGAGGATGAAGCAAAATGTTTGGGGGTAACCCTGCAAAAAGGGCCAAGTCCAACACTTTTACAGAAAATACACTTTTTCAAATGAAAATCAATTGTATTTTTTATTTTTAGGAGTTTGATATAGCGCTGGCTAGATCCGAAGGGTATCAGATTGCTTTACAGCAATGTTACAACCATTTTCAGACAAATACAGTACAATAAAAACATAATTTCGGGGAGTCTAGACAAAGTTTCAGTCAATCTAAGAGCAATTAAGAGGTAACAGTTTCGAGAGCTTAGTCATTCTTATTCAGTAATTGTGTATCATGATTGTAGAGTTGAGCATCAAATCGTTGTGTAGAGCTTGCAGGATGTGTAACATGTAGCTAGGTTGAGTTTCCATGGTGCAATAGAATAAATTAATTCCTGGAGGGATAAAGTTGTTGATTTAGGAGAAATTCTTTTCGTTTTCTCCTGAAGCGGGTTGGATCTGTTGTGTAGTGGGAGAGAGTTTCAGATTTTAAGTACGTTGCCTAAGAAAGAGCAGAAGAGGGCTTTTTGTGTATGTCTTTCGGTGAGGATAAGAAGGAGTGTTTCGAAATTTCGTAGGTTTCGCGATTGGCCTGCTTTTGTGAGTTTGGCTTTAAGTTAATCTAGTTTCCCAGTGTGCAGGGCTCTTTAAGTGAGACAGGAAGTTTAGAAAAAGCAGCATGCTTCAATTGGTAGCCACTTTAGATTTTGGAGTCCGGGAGATGTGATCATGTTTCTTTCCCCTGGTGACCATTCTTACTGCTGCATTTAGGATGGCTCTCATGTGGGCAACATGCGCTTTAGCTGCTCCTGTGAGTGTGGCATTTCCATAGTCTAGTCTGGATAGAAGAAGTGCCTGTGATGGGGTTATTAGGTCATTAGGAAGGGGGAAGGGCTTGATTTTGTTGAGGATTTTTAAGCTATATAAGGTGCCCTTTGCAGTGGTCCTTATGTGTGAGTTCATGCTTAATCTTAAATCTGGTGGGATCCCTATAGATTTGGTTGAGTCTGCTATAGTAAGCTTGCAGTTCAGGACATCCAAATTCTTTATCTAATATTGGACCTGTGGTGAGTGGGCATGGTTGGAGAAGACAAGAATTTCAGTTTTCTTGGTTGAGTTTTAGGTGGTTGGATGAAAGGCACTTTTGTACTTTTAAGAGTGTGGCATTAGGCTGGTGTATGTTAGTCAGGGAGGATTTTTCCAGGTGGAGCTGGGTGTCAATAATGTAGAGGTCATAGGCAATATTTGATTGTCTCAGAATTGCAGTTAGGGGCTCCACATAAATGTTGAAGAGTGGCGGAGGGAGGACTGACCCTTGTATGACACCCTTAGTAAAGGGTGAAATATTGGACATCACGTTGTTGATTTTTACTAGTTGGGATTGGTTTTGCAGAAATTAGGCAAACCACTGCAGAACAGTGCTATTTGCTCTGATTTAGTGTTGTAGAGTGTTCATAAGTAACTTATGATCTACCATGTTGAATGCTGCTGATAGGTCAAGGAGGATGATCAGGCAACGTATGCTTGAGTCTAGGGATTTATGAATGTCATTTGTTATATTCAGTATAGCCGTTTCAGTGCTGTATTCCTTCCTGGAACCTGACCGGTGTGACTCAAGTAGGTTATTGGAATCCAAGTGTTGGTGGAGTTGGGTGAGAGTTTATTTCTCGAGAATTTTTGCCAGGAAGGGAAGGTTGGTGTTGGTCTGAAATGTTTGGGATCATTCGGGTCTGCATTGGGAGTTTTTTAAAAGGGGCGTGGGTTGGCCTTGTTTGAGGCAGTCGGGTATCAGCCTGTTATTCAGGAAGCTGTTAATGATCTTGGTCCATAGCAAGGTTAAGGCGTGGTTGAGGCTTTTTAGCAGGGAGTAAGTCTGCGTAGTGAGAGGAGAGCTTGGATTTGGTAATCACAATGGAAATGTCCTCTTCTGTGAGGATTTTGAAGGCCTTCCAGTACTTGGTGTAGAGGAGAGCCTTGAGCATTGGTTGATGCTGGTAGTTGCTTGGGGAGGGGCCTCTGGTTTGGGGATCGAAGAGTGATCTAGGGTTGAGGGGTTGAGTTTACCTCAGTTGTGTGACAAGAGATGCTAAAGGGAGTCTGTGCATGACTGCTCAAGGAAAGTACAATCATTCTGGTCTTGTCATTAAAGAATTTGGCCATGTTGTCGCAGCTAGTCCGCTAGCTCATTGCCAAGCTCATTGCGTATGGTAGTATACTTTGGATCTAAACACTGTACCCCTTGGGCAGGTGGGAGTTTGTTGACAATATCTATTCTTACACAGCAGTTAAGACTTTGCAATATCTTAGCCCTTCTGCTGTCATTTTGCTCAGAGGCTTCACCGGTGCATGCACTAGCGCTGTATCTAGGAAAATTCCCTTGCTACCTGCGGTTACGGGTGTTTGTTACCCACTGCCTATTACATTCGGTAAGTGTCTACAGATCAATTCACTTCATCTTTTACACACTGCTTTGACTTGCGATTGTGACTCCCAATTGGTTTTTATTACAGGATTCGTTCACTTTACTTAGTCATAGTTCCCTGTTGGAGTAGGTGACCACAGTGGAACAGACGCTATCGCTGGTCTTTGCTTGAGTTGTGTTTTTGAGTAATGACACAATACCGCTTTACATTTTAGAATTCTCGCCACATTTATATAAAATGTAATTCAAATAATAGGTAAGAGTCTCCTCCTTATTAGTAGGCAGATGGCTGCACATGGTAGTCATTTTCTGTCTGCGTTGATGGTGTCCCCTACACACAAATGATTCACAGATTGTGAACTTTCCATCTGTGTGCTATGTGTCAATGACTGATCCATAGTGTGTTTTGGGTTTTCCACCCTCTTTTGACATGCTTCTCAACCACCTGTGGTCTACTGCTGTGCAGTGTATTTTTTTTATTATATATGTGTGTATATTATTTTTATGTTGCTTTGCTATGTATTAAGAGCCCAAGGGTTGGCCATTATTGTATCTTGACACTTAGTCCTGGTGATGGTCTCACGGACTGATGCCTAAAGAGACCAAAACTTCAATGACTATTCCAGATTAGCCTCAAGATTGCCACACAGTGAGTGCATTCCTCACATGAAACAATTGATCATTCTGATAATTTTGTATTTGATGCTGCCTGACACAGAATACACTTCTGTACGTACACTTATTGACAGTCATGTTTGCTTCCTCAATATTTACCTATTGATTTTCTCAGTTGGAATCATCTGATATCAACCAACAAGTTTTTGTTTTAATATTCTCTTAAAAATTCACAGGCACTGACAGTACTGGTGGTGTAGTGACAGAGAGGGACTACTTTGTGACGAGTTATAAATGCATTACAGCAGCAATTGGGGAGACGATGTGACCTAATGGCTAGAGTGGTCGAACTTGAAGCTGGGTACCCTTGGCATCGACACTCAACATATAGTTATTCTGGGCAAATCACTTAATCTCCCTGTGCCTAACAGAAATGAATATGTGTGTCTGTAACGAAACTGGTGCTCATGTAAAGCCCTCTGATACCTGATATCTTCGGGTCGAGTTCGTGTTATACAAAAATCCACCCAAAAAATGCAAAAAACGTATTATAGTATGTATAATTATGCAAATCAATAGCGAAACCCTTTGTATTCTCATTTTGCTAATATATACGCTCTGACAATAAGGCTAAAGCTGGCTTTATGTATAAAAAGAGAGAGAGGGACACCTTGTATTACACCAAGGGATCAGGGTACTCCTAACAAGTAAAAATAAAATGTCCGTTGGTTGTGCAACTCACATTCAAGTCACAATTTAAATAAATGAAATACCTCAGCCCATGTAATAGACACAAAAATTATATTATAAAACACAAAGGAAATTTTTATCACAAAATATTCACCTTATTAAAAACACATATTTCCTATGTGCTACAGATATCGTATTAAAAACATTATTAAACACAAACTGTGCCTGCAAATCATAAAACATAAAAGATATATTTTAAAAAAGAGACCAAGGAAGACTAATACATTCGATGCAATTAAACATCACCTAACATAAAGAGACCTGAGATCTGTCTGCCGATGAGAAGAGAACCCCGTTCGGCCTCGTTACTCTGTATTTCTGAGAGCATAAAAATAAAAGACTTAAATAGAGGTCCACCGGTTTCCCTGCAAATTAGATAAAGAAGACTACAATTTCGTCTTGACGAATGGAGCGGTTCATATCAGGAAGAAAGGCATATCAGAACAAGAGCCTAAGCCCACATTGGGAAGAGTGGCGATCCACTTTATGCCAGCTTGTGTGACAGATTTGCAAATTACACCAGTCCTTATACCCAGGTCATTTGATATAAATTGAAAGTACCAGTGAAAACAGATGGTGGGCGAAGGAATCATTACATTTAATAAGGATTCAGGTCAAGGACAACTTTACAGTGCAATACAGAGAGAGTTGAAATTGTTGTCTTGATAAAGATGGAGTATCAGTAACAAACCATCGAAACGCGTCGACGCATCGTTTACATAATCCATGGAAATAATTGGATCTGTAGATACGGAAAATAGATTGTATCCAGGCCTAGTTCTAAAATAGTTCCATCGGATATGTTGTAGGAATGACCAAATTCATTGTCTATTTTTTCTCTCCTAAAGCTGGCTTTAGCCAGACCTGAAATATAGATCATGCCAAAGGAGGTTCCCGCATGCAATCAGTAAAGTTTACTCCAATTAATTGCAGCCCCTCGTGGTTATTCTCAACTTCTGACAAGTAACTGAAGAAAATATTCAATCAATGCGTGAATGGAAAGGACAGCAGGCCACTGCTGGGACTCATCAGTGCACTAATAATGGGCTGAGAAGTGGGCCTCAAGTACCAGCAAAAAAGACAAAATACAAGATAAAATTCAATGTACAATAACAAGGAACATAAAACTTCCATATTTAGGTAGGTAAGTACCGATGATGTGTTTGTAGGAACGTCTGGATCACTTTTCAAATTGAACGAACGTGCAGCAGACCTATGTCTCATCTCCCACATATATTTAGAGATGCCTGTAAAGTATTACATGAACCTTGAAACTGCTGAACACATTTTTTTATCTATCAGGCTAAAATAAGTCTGTGACTGACTATGAAATTGCAAGATTTTCAGTGAAAATGATTTGATTTTATTGAGGTTGTTATGTTCTGTTATGTTGTTATGTTAATTAAGTCTTCTATAGCGCACGGCTACTCCACAGAGTGTCCCGGCGCTTTCATTGCCACCTGTAGCAGAATAACACAACACAAAAACGTGCAAGGCTGAGAGGTTTTTCTTAAAATATAACATTTGCAAAGACATAAGAAAATGTTGCAAAGGTTTTGCTTACCACTTTCCCCGAAAATAATGATGTTGCACTTACCTTGCCTTAAGACTGTCTAAATTGTTCTGCAGAAGATAAACTTCACAAAACAATGACAATAGAAATACTCTCAAGTAAAATCTCTCAGGGAAAATGGAGGAGAGCTTGGTCATTATTAAGAGAGCCACAGGCAGGCATTTGTGGCAGGCATTTGTGGCAGGCATTTGTATTAGAGTCCCAGCCCATTATGGCGATGTCGTTGCTATGCTGTACTGCATTTGGTAAACTCTGAAGCCATTTGAAATGGTCCATGATGTTTAGGACCACATATCAATGAGGAAGGTTTGGCTGAACTCCCATGTGTCTTGCTGCCTCTGGGACATGCTTCAGTCAAACTTAAATGGGGGCAACCAGCTGCATCTACTGTGACACCCAGAAGACAGCAAAACTTACCAATCGATTGAACATGCTGAAACTCCCTTGCACAGACATTATCAAGTGAGAGAGCCCGTAGGACAGTGTTCAGTCACACTCCTCCTCATTGAAGTCTCCATCAAGTGGAGCTAAGGTGACCAACAGTGGCTCTTAGATGACTCTTCCCATGATTCAAGGATGCCGGAAAATGCATCTGCATTAATGGTAAATAGACAATTGTGGATAGGCCTCAATAGGTGAAATGGAAAAGTGCAGAAAGAGGGCCATCTTGAGAGAGGTGAATCGTGTCTTTACACTGCAGTGTCAACCTCCACCCTAAACTATGTACTTCTCAATACATTAATATACCTGACTTACTTTTGTATGGCACTTCGCAAATCTCTGCCGTTATACATAGTGGGCCATATGTAGGAAGCCTAATACCGGTCGGTAACGGGCGATTTTCGGTAATTATACCGTTACCGACCGGTATTTAGGCTTTTGCTATGTAGGGGGATCATTTCTGTATTCGGTAATTTACCAATTCGGTAAAATTACCGAATCGGTAATTTTCAGATTCGGTAAATACCGAATACAGAAATGAGATGTAGGGGGAGTGTGTGGTGGGTGTGGGGATTCGTTATTTACCACCAACTAAAAGTTGGTGGTAAATGACGAATAGGTGTGAAAATGCATTTTTGTGCACTGTGAAGTGTGCAATGTGGCAGACATACATGCCCCTAGGGCATGTATGTGCGCCACAAGTGCACACATGGATGAATCAGGGGTGCAACAGGGTGTCAATGTGACACCCTGCCACCCATGATGATGCCTCCCCCCATTACCGAATCGGTATTTACCGATTCGGTAATGGTAACTGGCTTCGCATTCATTCCTATGGGCCTCCTGGCCCATAGGAATCAATGGGAAGCCAGTTGCCATTACCGAATCGGTAAATACCGATTCTAAAATACCGACACTTACCGATTCGGTATTTTTCTACCTATATTACATTTACCGATTCATAAATACCGATTCGGTAAAATTCGGTATTTAAGAATCGGTAAATGTAATTTACCTACATAAGGCCCAGTATGTATTGAATCAATTTTGGGTGGAGGACTTCCCAGACCGCATTTGCAATTGGAACAATTGACACAGTAATCTCTCTCATCCTGTAAACACACATTTCTATGCAGAACCTTTGCACATTGGAGATCGAGAAACATTGATCTGCTCATCGCCGCTTATGATTGTAAAATCCAGTGTAAAACGTTCAATTACATAGTGAACAGTCTCTCATCTTCTTACTCTTTGAAAAACCTGTCCAAATGGGGTTCCAGATCTCCTTGACCCTGCTAATGATTAATAATGTTGTTCTGACGTTCACAGCTCCTTCCTCATGAAACTCCTATTTCTACCCTCCAATATACAAGATTTCAATTAGGTGGCTTGTACATTTTACTCTTCTTTCTACCTGTGAACTCTGTATGCAGTGTTGAGAGTTAGAAGTTATTCTCCACATTTCTACTTCCACCACAGTGACACCTTGCTTTGATCTGGCTGCCTACTCTGGCCCACCAGAGCAGACCAGCTGCAACAGTCCACATGTCTTGGCAGTGTCAAGTGCAGCAGCTTCTTTTTTACCAAGGCAATTTGTATAGCAAGCACTCTGCGTGTCTAAACTCTATGAAAAGGCAATAAGTGACACTTACAATGATCATGAAATATACCTCAATCTAGGGTTTAACATGTGTAAAATGAAGTTAAAGGTCACAAACATGCCTGCTGACATTTATTCAATTGGCTCAGACATTGCATTCTTGCATAAGCATTTGGAATCCTTTGAGAAGAGATCTGATGATGTTGAAGAAAGGTTACACATATATCTGGACTGGGGCGAGGACATTTGACACCTTGGAGAACAGCTCTTGCTGCAACAACATCTAACTTTATGGGATTCCTAAAGAAGTAGAGAAAGTTGGTGTAATTGCATTCCTGGTTGAACTGACCTCAATGTAATATTATATATATATATATATATATTCACTGAAAAAACCATAGGTTTCACACATGTTATAGTTAGCTGGACATTTTACTGATAAAAAACCAATGAAATTCCCCCGTTATAGTTACTGTAGGCAACTATAACTCACGCGACCGCAATCCTCTGCTGATGCTAATACTGTATTTAGACACTTATTTGCCCATGTCTTCTTCCATTAAATTTTAGCTATACATATATTACAAATATTTTTTTTTCATAAAGACACATATGTCATCAGCAGAGGATTACGGTCGCGTGAGTTATAGTTGCCTACAGTAACTATAACGGGGGAATTTCATTGGTTTTTTATCAGTAAAATGTCCAGCTAACTATAACATGTGTGAAACCTATGGTTTTTTCAGTGAATTTGTACGGTTTTTTAAATGCTAAGTTACTTTACGCCATTTGTGGCGTGCGCGCCCACTTAACGCAGTTCGTTCCATGCGCGCACGGTGCGCTTCGCGCACCGTGCGCGCACAGTGAGCACGCGGTGCGCTTCGCGCACCGCGTGCCCACATTACGCTAGATGGGCCATGAACGCACGATGCGCTTCGCGCACCGTGCGCACATGGAGGACATATGATGAGCAAACTCTTAAATCTGCTTTTCATTTATTTATTTTTATTTTTTTTACCGTACGCTTACCGTAAGCTTACGGTACGCGTACCCCGTGATTTTTTTTAAAATCAATAAATGTTTTTTTTGTACTTTTCTGTCCTTCTTTGACCCCCTTACAAATGTTAGGGGGTCTGTAACTCTCCTCATTGCCCCCTTTCCTTGTTTTCTCTGTTTTTTTTCTGAGTGAAACACACAAAATGGCGGCCGCCGCTTCCTGGTTTCGGCCGATTCGAATGTTTACTAAGATCTATGGGCCAATCAGAATCTCCTTCGCGCACGCCATGTTTCTTCCGTACGCTTACCGTAAGCTTACCGTACGCGTACCCCGTGATTTTTTTTAAAATTCAATAAATGTTTGTTTTGTACTTTACAGTCCTTCTTTGACCCCCTCACAAATGTAAGGGGGTCTGTAACTCTCCTCATTGCCCCCTTTTCTTGTTTTCACTCTTTTTTTTTCAGAGTGAAACACAGAAAATGGCGGCCGCCGCTTCCTGGTTTCGGCCGATTCGAATGTTTACTAAGATCTAAGAGCCAATCAGAATCGCGCTCGCGCACGCCACCGTACGCTTACCGTAAGCGTACGGTAAGCGTACCGTAAGCGGGCTCAGATATATATATTGATTTAAAGGCTATTTTCTCAGAATCTACTGAACAGATTTACACCAAACCTACAAAAGGCACTTCCTTGACCTAGGGACTACCTCTCTGCCAAATTTTGAGTAATTCTGTTCAGCCGTTCGGGCTGTAGCTCGTTCTAAAGGTCCTATGGAAAAATGCATGGGAAAAACGCGTTTTGGGACCCCCCTTTTATCTCAGCCCCCGCTTGACGGATCCCCCCGAGACTTTCAGGGTAGGAGCGGAGCGTAGCGCCCCACCTATTTTGAGAAATTCGCGAGGATTCGTCGACCGGCGCCAAAGTTATTCAAAATAGAATGTTGAGGTTTTCCTATGGAAACGTGGTCCTAACTATAACTACCTACTGGCGACCGCCAGTAGGTAATATATATATATATATATATATATATATATATATTGTCCACATCTGATCATTGCCTATTTCTTGTGCTATAAAAAAAATCCCCAGATGATCCTCTAAGCAGCGATTAGAAGAAGAATGGCTAATTTTTGCTTGAAGGCCGCTCTATTTATTTTCTGATTGCTCCCCAGATACCAGCCTTAGGAGTAAGATTTTTCCACTCCACCAATGACAATGGCAGAGGAACATCAAATACAGTCTCCTGAAACTGTGGTCATGATCTTAACCATAACAATAGATGTAAATACCACTGAGTACTCTGAACAGGTTAGTGGACTTCTGTACTCCACCTCGATGAATGTAGTAGTGGGTCCTCCAGCTCAGCCTCCAAAAAGACAGAATTAAAAACACCACACCTCCAGTTCCCATGGGAAGGGGCTACAGCAAATCGCCGAGGCACTGGCAAAGGACAGAACAAATCAACATCACCCTTAAAGAACAAGGCATCCACATCAGAAACTGCAGTGTGAATTTCCATTACTGGTCCCTTTTTTTCTCCTTGCTACATTAACCTCAAACATCCCTCTGATCTCATTGTTCTCATTCCTGTTTATTCACTCTGCGTCTATTAAAGGACAGCCTATATCCCTGCCATTGCTGCATGTATAGAAACTGCCAAGAAACCTACACTATGAGTTAAGCAGGGGGGTTGGAGGAACATGGTGGCCACAGCTTAGCAGCCGCGGGCTCTCTCCCTCGGGCTCCTTATGGCGGCTGGAAACCAAGGCTCGGATAAGCGCTAATTATATGTTTGACCTCTGATTTCTGCATTTCTTCGGTGTTTTGTCTTTGCATTCCCTCCTTGATTGTTCCTTCTCGGCGATATCTTTTTTTCCCATTATGCGAGGGAGCCTGCTTGGGCTGACACGAGACGTCCCGACTGCGGTTGATGCTCTAGGCTTCCCAGGTTTCCCAGGCGGTGTAGGCGGAGCAGCCGCAGAGAAGCTGTGCTGGAGATGGGGGCTGCCGCACTTGAGTGGAGACGCTGCAAACTCTATTCCTTGCTACTGCGACACATCAAAGAAAGAGCATGCTACCTGGTGGTTGATTGCCCGGACTCCGAGCAGGTAGGGGGGATTCAGTCTTGGCGGGCTGTTTCGACTGAGGTTTCCAAGGACTCCAGATACCCAGTAAGTGTCCAACCGGAAGGCAAATTGGTGCAAGGCACCTTGATAGCTAATGATTAAGAGTGGATCCAACGTCTTAGCGCTAATAAGGGTGGCGGTTCAGAGGTGGAGACCAGGAGGTTTATTAACTGTATGGAGAGGAGTGCTAAGATTCAAGAGGGTATATCCCACCTTAAATTGAGCAGATATTCACTGCGGGCAAGGGCAGCTCATTTGACAGCCAATACAGTGATTACTCACTCTGTTCTACCCCAGCGAGTCTCGCCCCCCTGTAGCAGTAGCAGAAGTTAGAACTATACCGGCACAATGCAAACAGGGAGGAGGGGCCGGTGGTTCTGTAACTCCGGTAAGAGCTAAAATTCAAAAAGGCAAGGCGAAGTCTCGGGACAAAAAACATCTGCCATAAAATAGAAGATCACTCCGTCCTTGAAAACCTTTTATCAGGTCATGTCATTCTCATCAACAACCCCATTCACCCCGTCATCGCCTGCACCAGCGGATAAAAGCCTGCTTAAGTCTGTTTCTGGTACTACTCCTAGCCATACATCGGTTTTCATGTTACCCTTGGCTCCTACTCCTGCTCCTATAGGTTTAAATGGGATGACGACGGCGGGCAAGGGTAGTGAGCTCGCACAGTTAAACTATGCTGAATCATCTCAGCCTTTAATATCCGTTGAAGTCACTAGCACAGAACTGGAGATCCACCCAGCGATCAGTCTCACCAACGGACACTCAGTGCTGAAGCAACAGGAAAATCAAGATCAAGATCAAGTTCAGGGCCAAGGGCTAGGAAAGAGTTGTGCTGAGCAAGAACGTCTGCAGAAGGAAGGATCGGAGCAAGAGGTGGAGCTGGCTTTGGTGCAAATGGGGCAAACGGTGCGGATGGAGGATCGGGGTGGTCTGGCCAGTCAGAATAATAAAAATAAAACTCTAACTCTCCCTCCTCCCGACGATCTGAGTGGACCAGCATCAAACACATACTCACTTGCAGACCTACTCCTGGCCATGAAAGACGAGATGGCATGTAGATTTACTGTCTCTGAGACGAACCAAGCAGAACTGGCCAATAGGTTCTCTGTCTCAGAAGCGAATCAGGCTGCTATTCGGACATCAGTTACTGCAAGGACTGAGGCAATTGAAGAGGAGAACCCTAAATTGAAAGAATCGATTAAGTCTACTACCTCCCATCTGGCAAAATTATCTTCCCAAAATAAGGAATTGAAGGACGACCTCGAACGATTGGAGAATCATTTGAGGAAAAATAATTTGAAGTTCCTAAATATTCCGGAAGCTTTGGAGGGGGAAGACATAAGGGGGTTCCTGAATACTTTATTGAAGGGTACAGTTCTTAAGAATCACCCAAACATTGATCTCAATTACGAAATTCAAAGAGTCCACAGGGACCCCTTTAAAAGAAATCCGGGAAGCCAGAAACCCCGTAAGATACTGGTAAATTTTCTGTCTTATTCCGTTAAAGAGCTTATCTTGACAGCTGCTTTAAAGGAAGGGACTATTTCCTCCCCATTCTCAGATCAATCCCCCTTCTCTTTTTCCATCAGATCCGACATCTCGCACATAACGGCCACAAGACAGTGGGAGCTGGGGAAAAGACTAATAGAGTTAAAAAGTCTCAGGGCTAAAGCACAACTGAGGTTCCCAGTTACATTGTGTGTGATGTGGAATAACCACATGTACATGATTCGATCTACAGAAGAAGTAGACACTCTCATTGCAAAGATTCATCATGAAAAACAGGGAGGGAAGTAAAGAAAGTATATAGAGGCTTCTCTGAGAGCTTGGTTTCCGGTTCCTAGCATCTGCAGGCTTAAAGTAATTGAATAAAGCCCGAGGGAGCAGTGTCCGAATAGGCGAAGCCCATTGGAAGGGAGGGTTCCTCAGGGTTCAGGGGGGTCTAGGGACCATGGGGGTCATGGAGGGGAGGAGGGAGGGGGGAGCAGAGAGCGAAAATAATAAAAAAAATTCCTCATCACACTTGTTTAATAAGGAATGCCACCAAATTCCAGCAAAAGACGCCCAAGCCAATGACAGGTAATATGAAAGGGGTCGTAAAATCCATTTTATTTCTTGGAAATTGAATGGTTTGAGATGCCCGCGTAGGCAAAGGTTGATCCTAAAGTACTTAGAACTCTCACCAGCACAGGTCTGCCTGTTGCAGGAAACCCATTTAAATCAAACTGAGTCACAGACAATTTTTCCAAAATTCCCTGGATACAGTGTTTCTGTTTTTCTTAGCAATCAATAAGTAGTCGTGGGGTAGCAATTGTAGTGAAGAAAGGGGTTCCTTGTAGGATTAAATCAGTTCAGACAGACCAAACAGGTAGATGGATCATAGCCCTGTTGGATTTTGAGGGGATGGAAGTGACTTGTTCATCTTTCTATGGTCCAAATACGGATGATCCTGTCTTTTTAGTTAAATTATAAGAAAGTCTGATTATGGCAAACCCTCCCTTGGTAATAGGAGGTGATTTTAACGTACGGCTTGACCCTGTTAGAGACAGATCCAACCTGAGTCATGTAATAGGGACCCTGAGATCACGCAGGGTTTTGAAAAATGCAATACTTAATATAAATCTAGTAGCTCTCTGGAGGGCTAAGATGGGTGGTGCCCAAGGTTTTACTTTCCATTGTAAAAAATACCACCATTCCTCCAGAATAGATTATGTGTTGGTTAATAGAGAAATTTTAGAAAACTTTACTAATATATCGATTCTGCCGAGTCATTTGTCTGATCATGCCCCCCTTTTGTTTTTATATTCCATGGATGGCAATGGCCCGCACTCTAGATGGACATTGAACAGAACAATGCTATCTGATCCAGGAACTGTTCAGTCCATCAGTAAGTCCTCTCTTGAATTTTTTACTAGTGACCTAGGATCTACTTCAATAGAACACGTATGGGATGCCTACAAGGCCAGCTTGAGAGGCACGCTACATGACCTATTATCCTCCAAGAACCGAATAAAGTTCTTGGAATTACAGACCTTGGAGAGTTGGTTATCCGCTCTAGAATTGGAAAGGGGCAACACAAACCCGTAGGATATAGGAAAATTGAAGCAGATAGGAAGGAACCTGGAGGAGGCCAGGCAGGACCTTAGATCAGTGTTTCCCAAACTGGGGTCCGAGGACCCCCAGGGGTCCGTGGCACATTCCCAGGGGGTCCACAGGCAGCAGTTTTAAAAGCACTGCAAAGTTCCTTGTAAAATTAGCAGTTTTCCAGCAACTATAAAAGTGTCAAGAAAATGGCAGTGATTAATGTACCTGCTGGTGAGAGATGAGAGTTTTGTCCAGTGGCAGCTTTGACTTATCTAATGTGACACAGAGGGTTAATATGCCTACTGCAAAGAACGTGTACAATGCATTTTAAAAAACAGTATTTTATGGGCATAGGTTAGTGGGTTACTGATTTTGGCACAGAGATTCTTTTGTCACTGTGCAATTCATAAGGGACAATCGTAATCTAGCAGTGTCCTATAAACTTTCATCAAAGAGCTGCTTGCAAACTGCCTGGTAAAAGTTAGCAACATATGTTTATTCCCAGTCTATCATTATCCTGATGCTGCTATGTTCCCACTTCCTGCACATGAACAATTTTGTAATGCCATTTTGTCACTTCTATGTGTGCTGCCTAATGCAGCATGCATGGAAGTTACAAAACGTCATTTTTATTAAAGATTTTGTATGTGCAGGGATGGGCCACCTTCCTGAACATAAACAATCAAAGGTGTTTTGCTTTTTCCGTTGGAAAAAGCAAAAACGAGGAGAAATAAGGCATTTCGCCAAGTTGAGACCACGTTTTTCATGGTCTTAATGTTGGTGCTGTCTCCTATTTAAGCTGACCTTTTAAATAGAGGGCAGCGTCAAAATCAATGGGTGTTGGAGTGAAATGCCCACTGCAACTCCCACTGCCCACCTTTTTCACGCTAAGCATTGCATGAAAGGGGGCCTTATTTACAAGGCAGTGTTAAGCCACAATAAGTGGCTTAACGCTGCCTTGTAAATAAGGCAAAGCCCCTATTGCCACAGGAATATCGCAAAAAGTGATGATCCCAGGGCAATAGGAACTTGTAAATATGCCCCTAAAATCCTTAGTAATTCGAGTATTTGTTTTGTGTGCACACATGTGTTTATTTTTTTCAAATTACTGTTTTAATGTTTGAAATTTAAATCCTACAAATTGCTTGGGGGTCCCCGGCTTCCAGTGGTGACTCAATGGGGGTCCTCAGGAGTCAAAAGTTTGGGAACCACTGCCTTAGATGTTTCCTAGATTTGAAATGTAAGGCCCAATGGCAAGCAAGAAATATGGAAATCTTTGAGTATGGGGAAAGAGCAGGGGCCTTATTGGGTTAGAAGGCGAGGATATACCGGGCAAAAAATAATATCAACAAACTCATCATTGATGGTAGTGGGAACAAATCTAGTAAGCCTGAAGAGATGCAAAAATGCCTCTTATCTCTTTTTTCAGATCTGTACAGGGAGGACCTAGACACCCCTCCCACCCCCCCCCCCCCAGGATCAGATATTCTCCTGGCTAAGGGATAAATATCTACCTGTTCGCACCGAAGCTTCCAAAGATGTTCTTGATACGCCCATAACCAGGGAAGAGATCAGGGTTCAAATAAAGAGATCAAAACATAAAAAGGCTGCTGGTTTTGATGCTCTCCCCAATGAAGTATGTAAACCGTTACTTGAGGAACTTTTACCAGTACTCCATACTTTATTTAATTCAGTTTATTGCTCCAATGGGGTGATACCCAGATCCTGGAAGGAGGCCACAATTGTTTTAATACTGAAGCCAGGAAAAGACCCCCCTGATGGCTTACTCTTACCGTCCGATCTCCCTGCTGAATGCCGATTACAAGATCTTTACGAGCATTCTGTCAGGGAGGTTGGCAAAATTGGCACCAAACCTGATCAATACTGATCAGAAAGGTTTTTTGGTGGGGAGAGTAATCCAGGAACAAACCCAATTATTGATAGGCAACATCGATATGGCTGAGATAAGGGCGGACCCCTTGGCAGTAGTGGCCTTAGATACTGCTAAGGCCTTTGAGCGGGTGTGTTGGAGGTACCTTTGGGGGGTCCTGGAGGTCATGGCTATGGATCCTATTTTTGTGCAGACTTTGAAGAACTGTTATTTAGGCGAATCTGTGAAGATCCTAATGAACGGTTTCCTGACCCCAAGTTTTGACATCCAGAGAGGGACAAGACAGGGGTGTCCCCTATCCCCCCTTTTATTTAATATTTACATTGAGCCCTTGGCGCAAACTATCAGATTAGATAACATTATCAGCCCATTTAAATCATTGAACTATGAGTGTAAATTAGAATTGTATGCTGATGATGTGATAGTATACACTAGGGATCCAGAACTTTCCATTCCACGACTCGAAAACAGACTGAAGGAGTTCGGTTCGATCTCTGGGTACCTTGCCAACTCGGCCAAAACTGAAGTTATGTGCTGGAGTACCGTGTATAGAGGTGGCCCTACCAGCAAGGAATTTAGGTACCTAGGTGTTAAAATCATTAAGGACTTGAACAAAATCCCTTTGATAAATCTGGGGAAAATTGAAAAGGAAATTGATTACCTTTTCACCAGATGGAAAAATCTCCCTTTGACCATATATGGGTGGGTAAATCTGGTGAAAATGTGTGTTTTACCAAAGCTGACGTACATTTTTAATGCAATTCCCTTAACTTTCCCCCACAAGAACATAAGTAAGATCCAGGGGAAAATTGGTAGTTTTATATGGGAACAAAAAGGTTTGAGGATGTCTTGGAAAAAAATAAGAAGGAAACTCTTAAAAGGTGGGTTGGCCCTACCGGACATCAACTGGTATTTGATGGCTTTCCAATTCAATGGCATTAGGAAGCTGTTGACTACCCCAGAGGAAACTACGTGGGGTAGACTATTGGGCGAAATGGCATTGGTTGAGGGCGGTAGTGGACAAGGAGGGTTTCTATATAAATTTGGGGCCCCAAGGTTTTTTAAATGGGTTCACCTAAAGGTTCTCAAGACTGCCTTGACGACCTGGTACAAAGTTAGAAGCTCTTGGGGCATAGGTTATTTTTCTGATTTTGCCCCTATTTGGGACTCTCCGGAGACCCCTCTTTGCTTGTGTGATAGTTTAGCTACCCCGATTAAAAGTGCCGGTTTGGTGAAGTGGTCGGATCTGGTGGATCCAGATGGGATTCTTCCATGGGGATCTTACAAGCTAAGATTGGTCCTACATTTTCAAGGTTTAAGTTCCTCCAGTTAAGATCATGGTATGAGGCAGAAGCAGGCGAAATTATTGGGAGTTGGGAACTCAAGCCGATACTACAAGACCCCCTGCCAAAAAAGAAAGAAATATCTTTTTGGTACACAAGGTTCCTTGAAGCAGAGGATCTCGAGATCCCCCTCAAACATCGGTTTGGAATCAAACATCACTTGCCTATGGCATTGAAGATTTTTTTGAACCGTCACTTTAGTTACTTTATAAATATATAAAGGCTGCCAGTCTGAAGAAGAACCACTTGTTTGTGCTCAATAGGCTCTACTATACTCCGGCCAAGATTGCCAAGTTCGCCCCGGTCCCGGCTCCAAACTGTCCTAGATGTAAACTTGCTAATGTTGATGATATTCACATCTTTTTTTAATGTCCGGAGTTAAGCTCCTTTTGGAAAAATGTAGGAGACTCTTTAACATCTATTTTTGAAACAGACTTAGAGATGGATCTCCACTTGGTGATTTTTGGTATAAATGATTCTACCAATGGGGTGCTCCCACAAATCCACATGGGCTTGTTGTTATACCTTGTACTGTTGGCTAGGAGGGAGATCTGCATAAGGAGGAAAGATCCAAATCCCCCGGGCAGAGAAGGCTGGCTTAAAGCTGCTCTGAGCATGGCACATTTAGAGCATGATGGTAGAGAGGATAACCTACAAAATATCTGGCTTCCATTGTTAAGTTGCGGATGGCGCCTGCGATTGTTAATTTTTTCAATGGTGGTCCTCCTCCCGGGTCCTATGATTACACCAGACCTCAAATATACGTGAGGAAGGCCATGCTTGTCTAGACTAACGCAGTTAGCCGAAGGGCACCCAGTAACAACAAAAAGTTGGCTTGTTAAACCTGCCAATGTCTTTGGTGAGATGAGGACAATAAAAAAATAAATAAAAAAAAGCAACCTGCACTATACAGATTGTTCTTTGGAGACATCATCCTGCTACAGACTTCTGAGTGGTGTGTAAACCCCCTGCAATCCTTCCAAAGTTCTGTGGATAATCAATACTATTTTGCGTTGCTAGCTAGGAGTGGGTCGCAGTCAGACTGTTATTCTTATAACTAGAAACAATTGCTAGACAAGATACAGCCTTACAATTTAGCATTTACTCCTTTTCAACATTCGTTCAGATCTGTAAAAAGGTTGGTGCTTGCTAGCATGGTTGGAATTTAGTTTGTTATCTGGAGTTGACAGTGTGATCAGAGCCTACCGGACACCGTGCTTTGCACCCTCTATTTCCCTAGTGCTATTTTTTCCACCTGCTTTCTGACCAGTGAATCACTTGCCCTGTTTTAGTCAGTTCCAAGGCCCGATATGTCACACAGGTTGGTCAGATGGTGGCTTTTATTGCAGGGACTTATTAATTCATTCTAGTTTGGCTATCACCTATTTCCTACTGGAGGATTCATGTCTGTGAAGGCCTGAAGATCAGACTCTGCTAGACAATTGATTTATTTTGGTTCTTTGAATGGTACCACCTATCAGTCCTGATGATGACATGTAGACTGCCATTCGTACTCGAAAAATGAGTCACTATCGAAAACTGTAGTACAAATAAGACTGCATTGTTTTGTTTTTCCCTTTTTCTAACTACACTCAGTGAACTAATACTGACATATATCACGTTCACTGCGCCATTGACTGGAGCACCCAATGTACAATTCCTGACAAATATTTTGGGATTTGTCTCTTTTTATTATGCATGACTAAAAGTGTGTTCTATTAAGATATTTGTGTGTATATTAATTATTTAAGCCAGGGGAGCTCAGACTTATGGCTTCCTCCAAGGGAATCATTGTTTTTAGAGTTCACATGCTCTCTTAGCAAGAACTTTGACTCTTGGACCGCACAATAGTCTGACCGTCGTCACACTGAGTTTGGGAAGGAATATATATTGCAGGTTTGCCCCAGTCTCCTTGCCCCTAATCAAATTTTACATTGTACCACCTTTCCCTTTTAATAGCAACTCACCAGCACTGTCTGCATTTCTCAGACCTGTCCAAACCAATGGCCTTTATCCTCCCTCTTGACATGCTGTTGATGTACCTCACTGACCAGTAACACCATATCCCATTACATTAAGAGGAAAAAGATGTAATACTACCTCAATTCTAAGGGATCTGTTTATAACTCTTACAGAAAACACACTTGTTCAAATAAAAATCAATTGTATTTTTATTTTATTCGATTTTTAGGAGTCTTAAATAGTGCTGGCAAGATCTGAGGGGTATCAGAGTGCTTTACCGCAATATTACAACCATTTTCAGACAAACACAGTAAAATAAAAATACAGTTTGGAGACTCTGACACATTTTTAGTCAATCTCAGAGCAATTAAAAGATAACAGTTTCGAGGGCTTAGTCATTCTTATTCAGTAATAGTGTATAATGATTGTAGGGTTGAGCATCAAGTCATTGTGTAGAGCTTGCGGGAGGGGTTACATGTAGCTAGGTTGAGTTTCCATCGTGCGATAGAATAGATTATTTCCTGGAGGGAAAAAGGTGTTGATTCAGGAGAACTTCATTTAGTTGTCTCTTGAAGCTCATGAAGGAGGAGTTGGATCTGATGTGTAGTGGGAGAGAGATCCAGATTTTATGAGTGTTGCCTAAGAAAGAGCAGGAGAGGGCTTTTTGTTTATGTCTTTTAGTGGGGGTGAGAAGAAGTGTTTTGGAACTTCGTAGGTTTCGCAATTGGCCTGATTTTGTAGGTTTGGCTGCAAGGTAATCTGGTTTGCCAGTGTGTAGGGCTCTGTAAGTGACACAGGCAGTTTTGAAACAGCAGCATGCTTCGATTGGTGGCCACTTTAGATTTTGGAGTGTGGGAAGATGTGATCATGGTTCTTTGCTCTGGTGACCATTCTTGCTGCTGCATTTAGGATGGCTGTCATAGGAGCAACATGAGCTTTAGCTGCTCATTTGAATGTGGCATTTCCATAGTCTAGTCAGGATCAAACCAGTGTTAGTGTTGCATATTTTATGTCATTAGGAAGGAGGAAGTGCTTGATTTTGTTGAGGAGTTTTAAGCTACATAAGGTGCCCTTTGCAGTGCTCCTTATGTGTGGGTTCATGTTTAATCTAGAGTCCCGCGACATTCCTAGAGATTTGGCTGGGTCTGCTAGAGTAAACTTGCAGTTCAGGGCATCCAAATTCTTTATCCAATGTTGGACCTGTGGTGAGTGGCCACGGTTGGAGAAGACAAGAATTTAGTTTTTTTCTTGGGTGAGTTTGAGGTGGTTGGAAGATAAGCAGTTTTGTACTTGTAAGAGTGTTTGGTTAAGCTGGTGCATGTCATTCAGGGAGGATACTTCTAGGTACACGTGGGTGTCATCAACCTAGAGGTGATAGGCAATATTTGCTTGTCTCAGAATTGCAGTTAGGGGCTCCATGTAAATGGTGAAGAGTGGAGGAGAGAGGACTGAGCTTGTGGGACACGCAGGGTGAAGGGTGAAATATTTGACATCACGTTGTTAATTTTTATTAGTTGTGATCAATTTTGCAGGAATTAGGTGAACCATCACAGAATAGTGCCTTCTGCTCTGATTCGTTGTTGCAGAGCGTCCATAAATAACATATGGCATAGCATGTCAAATGGCATTGATAGGTCAAGGAGGATGAGCAGGTAACATCTGTTTGAGTCCAGGGATTTATGAATGTAATTTCTTATGTTCAGTATAGCTGTTTCGGTGCTGTATTCCATCCTGAAACCTGACTGGTGTGACTCAAGTAGGTTATTGGCGGCCAAGTGTTGGTTGAGTTGGGAGAGACTACATTTCTCAAGAGTTTTCGCCAGAACAGAAGGTTGGTGATGGGTCTGACATTTTTGGGATCATTCAGGTCTGCATTGGGATTTTTCAAAAGCGAGGTGATTTGGGTCTGTTTGAGGCAGTTGGGTATCAGCCCGTTGTTTAGGGAGCTGTTAATAATCTTGGTCCATAGCGGGGTTAGGGCGTGGTTGAGGCTTTTTTGCTGGGGAGGCAGTGAGTGGGTCTGTGTAGTAAGAGGATGGCTTGGATTTGGCAATCACAATGAAAATGTCCTCTTCTGTGAGTGGTTTGAAGGCCTGCCAGCTCTTGGGTGTAGAGGAGGGCCTTGAGTATTGATTGATGCTGGTAGTTGCAGTTGAGAAGCTTGGGGAAACCATTAACCAGATCTGTACCTCCCTCAAAGACAAAATTGATAAGGTGGCAATTAACCTCACCCTGCTTCATGCAGATCACCGAAAACTGGCAGGTCATTGCTGATGTGTCTCCACGCATCTCCACAGCAGAGAAGCAGATTCAGAGCCTCCTTGACTGGGTTGACTTCTTGGAGGAAAGGGCTGAGGACGCAGAAGGCCGCATCCAACGCAAAAATATACGCGCGGTAGGCCTACCGGAGGGAACGGAAGGGAGAGTTGCGGTGGCCTACACGGAACAGTGGATTCGATTGTTGCTACCTGAGGGCACCCTTTCCTCATACTTTGTTGTGGAGCGGGCGCATGGAGTACCTACCAGGACTCCCCCACCGGGCTCCAACCCGCGTCTACTTTTGATCCGCTTACTGAATTACAGGGACAGAGACGCAGTACTTCAAGGTACAAGGAAGCTACAGTATGTCCAAGTGGATAACCACAAAATCATGTTCTTTCCGGACTATGCGATGCAAGTCCAGAGGCAGCGCAATTCGTTTATGGCAGTGAAGCGGTGACTCAGACAATGCGATCTCAAGTACTCGTTGTTATTTCCAGCGAAACTCAGGGTGATTGCGAATGGGAAAACTCATTTCTTTAACACCTCTGTGGGGGCAGAAGAATAGCTGGACACTTACAGTTCCTCAGGGGGCGGGACATCTACCGTAAGCAGGAGAGAGTTGACATCTGATGCCTCCTCACGACGTCGCCGCGGGGGGTGCAGGAAGTCCCAGCCCCCAACTCTCGCTCCCTTGGCCCGGCCCCGGAAGTGATCCTAAGTGGCCAACAACAAGCCCTGCAGGTGGTGGTGGACATCAGTGGGACGCAAGACGAAGAGACTAATTCAACTTCTGATCGATAAGAACCACCAAGTGACGATGAACTCTCAGACAGTTTTTTTGCCTCCCAAGCCTCCGGTGATCTGCCCTGGATCACCCCGCAGACTTCTAATGAGATAGTTTGAGCCTAGGACACATCTATGTTCTGTCTTTCATATGTAGTTCTCGCAACCCAGGACAAGACTTATCTACTGCCACGCAAGTATCGGGGTTCCTATATTTGTCTCCTGCATTGTATTCCCTGATCTGAGATGCTGGGGTCTTATTATTGTGCTGCTGCTGTTGCTGCAACGGGTGGGTTGCCGGGGACTGATCGCTCGATTAGATTCGGGACATCTAGGCGGGTTGTCGGGTGGCACCTGCTCCCAGGGGAACATCAATTATGTTATAGATGTAGCACCCCAGACAATATGGGTTAAGTCGGGGCAATTGAGGTAGCCAGAGGAGACGTATCCCACGCTATTTCTATTTAGTATATTGCTGTGCATATTGGTCCCCCCAGACGTTGACTGTATGCTACTTTTGTTCTTTGTTTGGGCGGTTTCCTGTTGCACACTCGTCCTTCTGGTATTTCTTATTATATATAGTTTGACTGTTTGCTTTGCCATCCATCACATCACATGATATGCAGACCACTCATCCTGTTCGTACAGCAGCAACACGTATTTGCGCAACTCCGCTATTGGCTCTCCTCACCCCTTGGCCTGATGAGACGTGGTGCGTTTCTCTTTCTCAGTCTCCATGCCCCCGATACGGATAGGTACATGGAACATGCGGGGTCTGCATGACCCGTCACGACGATACCACATTTATTCATATCTGAAATGCCACCATATACACATAGCCTTACTCCAGGAGACACACATACATAAACCTGAGGTGTCCCGGTTACATAGGCGCTGGAGGGGACAACTGTACGCTACAGGATACTTGGCGTATGCATGGGGGTACTGGTGTGGGTTAGACCAGGGACCCCTTTTCGAGTAGTAGACTCATGTATTGACATGGAGGGTAGATATGTCATTGTCCAAAGGTACCCTATTTTGGCAGACCTGTGATCATTGCCTCGCTATATGCTCCTAATACTGACCAAGCTGCTTACTTTGAACTTGTTTCTCACAAATTGGCAGGATGGCATGATACTCCTTTGATACTAGGCGGGGATTATAAGTGTATTGGATGTCTCATTGGACCGCTCTTTTCCTCCCTTGCCTGGTACAGCCACACACACGCCAATGAAAGCACTGAACAACTGGGCAATGCACTGGCATTTGACAGATGCATGGCGCCATCGTCACCCGCTGGACAGGGTATACTCCTACCGTTCGGGAGCACATGGCCTTCACGTGTGCTGGATCGCTTTATGGTGACCTCTGATCTCTTACCCAGAGTTATAGGGTCACACTACACACTACGCACTCAGACCACAATCCGCACGTGTTGGAGTTGGAATTGAGGAAGGGATCCCACCGATCCCAGTTTGGCGGCTTCAGCCGGATGCACTACTGGATGCACCCTCCCGGGACTTATTGTCCACCACTGTAGCACAGTATTTTGATGAAAATGCCGGCTCTGCCTCAACGCCGCTGCTGGAGTGGGATGCTCTAAAAGTGGTTTTACGGGGACACTGTTTGGAAGCATAGGTGGGTATCTGAGCACAGTGAGAAAAAGACCTCACCAAATTAGAGTCACAATTGGCTTCCTGCGAGCAGGAAGCCGCTAGGGGATCTCCGCGACGGCTTGATTGCCACAGAGAGGAACATGCGCGACTGCTAGAGCGGTTGCGATGCCTTCACTATGCAGCACATTCGGGGGATAAGGCGGGGAAGCTACTCACATGGCTTGTCCGTCAGAACGAGTCATCAGCACCGATAACATCTGTACGTATGGCGCAGGATTATAGCATATACGCAACGAGACATACATGATGTGTTTGTGTCACACTATGAGGACCTGTATAAGTCTCACACACAGGCCACACCCGAGGAGCTGAAGCTCTACCTGGAGGGGATAGCATTGCCGCACCCCACGCGTGCTCAGAAAGCGGAACTAAATGACCCCCTCCTCCCGGAGGAAGTTCGAGACACCATACTCTCACTCTCTAACGGGAATCCTCGTACCGCAATTGCTGAAAGTGTTTGAGACAGCGATTGATGAATCCACTCTTGCGGACACTCAAAATGAGGCCTTACTGGTATCTTTACTCAAACCCGATAAGAATCCTGAGTCCTTAGGCTCTTATCGCCCTTTAGCGCTCTTGAACACCGACTACAAGATATTTGCGTCCATACTCTAGTGCATCCCGACCAAAATGGCTTTGTGCCCACTAGGAGTACATCGCTCAACATTTGCAGACTGCTCAGACTTCAACACTACACAACACATACATGGCCTCGATCCGAAAGTCTGGTACTGGACCTGGAGAAAGGTTTTGACTCTTTGGAGTGGCCCTATCTGGCAGCGGTTCTCCGCAAATATGATCTTGGAGATATTACATGAGAATGATTCAGCTACTATACCAACGGCCGATAGTTAGGGTCAGGACGGGAAGCTCCTCTCAGAGCCTATTCGGGTCAGACGGGGGACGTGCCAGGGCTGCCCCCTGTCCCCGCTGCTCTTCTCCTTAGCCATGGAACCGCTAGCGGAGGTAAATCGTAATGATAGTGCGGCGAGGGGCATTGACTTAGGAGACGGGGAACATGCAGTTTCCCTTTACACTGATGACCTACTCTTGTATGTTCGAGATATTCATAACATCCCGACATCTATAGCGGAGGCACTTGCAGCATTTGAGGCAGTGTCAGGTCTCCGGGTCAATTGGGTTAAACTGGGAGTTTATCCCTTCAGCATCGACACGATTGAGACTGAAGTTCTTTTTGGTGGCACTCGTCTCCCGTGGTATTCTACCACGTTTCGCTACCTTGGTATCTTCATTTACAAAACACCCGAAGATTTATTAGACTGCAACTTAACACGGGCGATATCAGCGGTCAGGGTACAGGTGCACTTCTGGAAGATGCTCCCACTAACTGTCATGAGCCGCATTGCCCTGATCAAGATGATCGTCCTCCCAAAACTTCTATATTATTTCTCAAATCTTACAGTAAATGTCCCAACCAAAATATTCCGCGAACTGGAATGTATGATGTGAGACTTAATCTGGAACAAGGGCAGGCCCCGTGTAACATTATGGAAACTATATGCCCCAGTCAGTCAGGGAGGACTGGCAGTCCCTAATCTGGAGCTGTACTATATAGCGGCTCAGTTACAGTGGGTGACGAGATGGCTTGGTGGCAGGGGATTGGAGGACACGGCGACTTTACAGTGGCCCTGGACCCAATCACAAATCTGCCACCTTTTTCATCCCATTGCTATCCCCCGCGGCCATCTCAGTTCTACCTAGAGCTGGCATACAAGTGCTACAGGCGAGGCCTACTTCTCATCCTGGCAACACTCCTGTACGCCCCAATACTTCCACTCCTGGTGATGCCCAGGGGGAGGGCTGGTACTTTTGAAGAAGCTCTTAGTCATTGGCATGCAGCAGAAGTGGATACCCTGGGTGACCTATATTCAGATGACACGCTCCTTACTTTTGCTGCCCTGGCAGGGGACAGTGGGCTACCGGCAGGACAATTTCTATTGCATACCTCCTTGATCAGAGCCCTGTCAGCCTCTTGGGGAGACATGACGACTGAGCCGCCCACGCACCTGTTAATTCAATACCTACATGTCATGAGGGCGGGCTCCCACATAGTGCACTGGCTTGTGACAGCTCTTCTTACACATACACTGAAACCAATGTTGAGTCTCCGCATCCGTTGGGAAGAAAGCAGGGGCGCACCCTGGATGGAGAAGGAGTGGAATGCCATCTTGGCCAGTTCTGCATACATCCCGAGAAGCTCTAAATTTAAGCTGATACAAACATATATTGTACAATGAGCATATCTCTCGCCTGATAATATAAACAGATGCTTCACCATCAATACATCTGCATGTCCTCGATGCCAGCAACTAAATGCAGACCTACTCCATATGTTGTGGTCTTGTGCCTCCTTACACAACTATTGGCAGACAGTAGCCACGACACAAGCGCGCTGCACTGAAATCCCTCTGCTGCACACGTGGGAAGTCCATATATTAGAGCTCTACGCCAGATCCAAAAAGAACAGAGCCACATCTTGGTTCTGGGATCTAGGGTTAATAGTAGCGAAACGCTTAATTACGAAAAGATGGAAACACAGTACCCCCCCGGAAACGATAAGCTGGGAGAGATCGCTCATGGTCTGGGCGCAGGCAGAAAGTATCACATTACATAGAGAGGAAACAGCGGGACTTCGCAAATATCCCATCGCACAATGTTGGGATAACATCTTCACCACCTGCAAAAATGGGATAGATGAAAACAACACAAATACCCCTCCCGCCAATACCTAACCTAATCTTAATTGCTCCCATACTTGGAGTCATCACTGCACTCACGGACACTGCCACGTTTTTGCGTAATGGACCACCAATCGCCCTCCTAACCCCTCGGCACACATGACCAAGGTTTTGATGTTAGAGGTTCTCAATTCTTTCTGAATTCAAACGTCATTTTGGTGAGCTGCTTCAGAACCCGGGTCGAGATGAGCATGTATGGATCTAGTGATGTTATGTATATTCTTTCTGTTGTAATGTGATGGCAATCTTTTCTTTTCTTCTTTCTTATTTCTTGTTAATTTGAAGGTTTGATTATTGTATATGTCTTATTGGTTCATCCTGTTACTTCATCTACATATACTCCCGGAATACGATTAGTTGCAATACGAGCTCCTGTATTTCAAGTGACTGTTTGAATCTAAACACCTATAGTGGATATCTGGGTTAATAAGATGTACTCATTATATAAAGGGCGCCACTGTTTGTTAATCGGATACCACATTGGACCCTGGATGGTAGCGGGAAGTAGCATGCAGTATTTTATGATCACGGGCCATCTGCATATACAACATAATAGTTATTACAAATTGTTCTTTTCACTATCCGGAACTCGACGCTATCAAGATAACTGTTTTCATGCTGTGATTTTGTATGTGTAGGTTTTTGCAAATGTCAATTTGTTTCAGGATTCAAAAAAGGAAAAATACCAATAAAGATATTGAAACAAAAAAAATAATTGATTGATGCTGGTAGTTGCTTGGGGAGGGGCCTCTGGTTTTGGGATCGAAGGGTGATCTAGGGTTGAGTTTACCTCCGTTGTATGAGAAGAGTTGATAAAGTGAGTCTGTGAGTGACTGTCCAAGGAAAGCACGATCATTCTGATCTTGACATTAAAGAATGTGGCCAAGTTGTCGCAGTGTGGTTTTAAGATGGGGAAGTATTCTGTGATAGGTTTGGAGGTTTGTTGTCTGATGATGTTGAAAAGTTCTTTTTTGTTTATTGTCTAGGGCATTACAGAATAAGGTGCTCTTCTCTTTTTAGATGTATTTTTTGCAGTTCTACATTCTCTTTTGAGCTGTCAGAGGTGAGTAGTCGATGGGTTAGCGCTCCAGAGTCTTTCAGCAGCTCTTACTTGCTAACTTCCTTAAACCAAGATCATGAGGGAGTGTCTCTGATCCTTTTTGGTTTCAGGGGGGCTAGTGGGTCACAGGAGGCTTTCATCATCAAGTTGCAGAACGGTTTGAGCTCCTCTGTGTTGAGGTTGTCTGTGGTGGGCGGGAGTAGGTATGATAGTTTTTCTTTCAGGTCACTTAATGGGATCAGATTGAGGTTTCCTTACTACTGACAGGCTTTTGAAGAATGATTGGGAGGTTCTATTGATTGGTTTATGTAGAACAGAATAATGTGGCGGTTCTGACCAGTCGATTGGGAGAATGTTGTTTATACTAATTTATTTGTTTTAGGCTATAATAGCATCTAAGGATGAGCCTCTGGAATGGGTATGACACTTGCAGTGTTATGTAACGTCTTTGCTTAGCAGGAGTTCATTTAATGATTGAACTAGCATGTCGTTCTCATTATTCCAATGGAGATTGAAGTGGACTTGAGTCAGCTCTGTGTTCCACAGACAGGCAAACTGAAAAATCCAAGCGTTTAACCACTGATGCTTGAAACTGCTCTATGAAATGAGGTTTGTCTATCTTAATTAGAAATCTTCTCAACACAGAATACTTGAGATATGGTCTGAACCATTAGGTAGATATGCGTTTGAGAAAATGAATATTATGAAGTCAACATGAGCAAGCAGTACAATACTCTAAAATATCTAGGGTGCTTTCTGAATTTGATTTAATGCATGTAATGGTGTCAGGTGACCTAAATTTAGCAGTTGATCCATTTTAGGCAACTCAGGTCCTAAGGGCAAATGCAGTGAAACTGACAGAGCTTTAGTACAAAATGTCATGAGAGCCCATGTTCTTCCCAATATTTGGCATCTGTTGCACTACACGGAGCAGAATTATATATTTCTCTCTTGGCCACACTACATCTACTTGCATTGATTACATTTTAATCCAGGATAACCTGCATCCTAGGATTTCACATTGTGACATTTTAGTGGGTGATATTGCAGAATCCTCCTCAATGCAACTTAGACATGTTTTTACTGCACCTGTCCCCATCAAGCCAGAGAATAAAGGTCAAGTTTCATTGACACAAATGCTGTGGGCATGGCATCCAGGAGGAGTCAACTAATCCACAATTCTGGCACAGCGAGACAGGGATCCAATGCTAAGCCTGACTGAAACAATCTTTTAAATGTTTCCAAAACAATATAGTACAGATCCTTCCAATCTCTTATGACACTGCTTGGAAACTGAACAGTATCTCTCTATTCTTTTTTCATTACCAAGGAGGAACATGCATTGTAAAATAAAAAATGGGGGCACTGCCAACACGGGAAATGTGGTATGGTACTGGTTGCACAACTATGCCGAAGATGTTTATCATCATACTATATGACAAAATAGACTGTCTACTTACTCAACATATTGACATTGTGGAGGCTTTTGCCCTGCACTATGAGGGGGGTCATGACTCGGATAGAAGCAGCAAACCATATGCCATCTTTCTACCCTAACGCCAGAAAGCAGATCCACTTTGGAAGGCGAGATTACCAGCGGAAATATAACAACTACCATTGTTGATTTCCTCACCTGTAAATCTCCACAGAATATGGATTCGCAGTCAAATTTTACAAAACTGGCAAAACAATCTTAGAACCTGTGTTGCATGCATTATTTAAAGAGTCTCAATCCACAGGTTCTCTGGGACATAGCTCTAACAAAGCCAATGTATAACTCCTAAAAAAGGTAAAGACACTCTTGCGTGTGGGAGTTACAGACTTATTGATTTGATTAATGTAGATGTTAAGATTCTACATAAAATACTGACAAACAGGTTAAGTAAGGTGATTACATCGATGGTGTACATATTTTATTTTATTTATTTCGATTTAGGACACTTGTCTAAGAATGTTATGTTAATTGAATTTAGTATAGTGCACGACTCACCCTAGGGCATCTCGTTGCTGCCTACATCTACAAGCAAGCATATGCAGGAGTACATCACTTAAAATAAGGAAGCTCTCAGCAATTTCCTAAATTGACAGTAATTAGTACAGAGTTGAATGTGAAAAGGTAAGTGGTTCCAATTAAGCAGAGCCAGGAGCAAAAAGGCTCTGCCACCGCACCTGGACAGACGAGTACTCTCAACAAGGCTTTATCCTGAGATCTTAGACTTCTAGTAGGTAAGTAGCATGTGAGTTTCTGTTGAAGATATCTAGGGCCTTTGCCCCCTAAGACATTATCGGTGAGGCAGCAGATTTTAAAGATACTTCTCTGCCTTACCGGGAGCCAATGTAAGGCTTTCAACTAAGGGGCTTAAGGCGTTCGTGACAGACGATTTTGAACAAGCCTGGCTGGATTGTTTTGTACCACTTGCAATTAAACCATAAGCATCTCATTTGCTGGGGACAGTAGAGTGTTACAGTAGTCCAGTCTACTAACTACAAGGGCCTGAACTTACATTCTTTTGGCAGATGTCAGAAGATAGGGAAAGACTCTTCGTAGTAGGTGCATGGTGGGAAAGCACAATCTAGTGGTAGCCAAAATATGCTCTTGGTCAGTTTTTTCACCAAGAGTTTTCAAACTATCTGGGAGTCGGAACTGTGCCCAATTTCGCAGGCCTCCACTCATTCATCAGACCAAAAAGTAATTGCCTTACCAAACATCATAATCTTGGTCTTGTAGACATTTAGCTGTAAACAATTTGCTGTCATCCAACTAGAGATGGCTAGCATCCCCTTAGCAAAACAATCTTTGGTTTTGGCCAGATCTTTTTCAAAAGTGTAAATCAGCTGAGTGTCATCAACTTAGGACATTTCGAAGTGAAATGGCTCTACAATCTTAGCAAGGGGTGCCACATATATGTTGAACAAAGTAGAGCTCAAACATGAGCCTTGTGGTACACCCCTGCCCAGCCACATCTTGCGGTAGGTAAAGAGACCAAGAGCAATAGTTTGGATTCTGTCTTCCAAAAATGTTAGCAACACTAGCATAGTTGAAGCTCCAGCATCAACTGAGAGTCTTAAAGAATCTGTGATGGCCAGAAGGGCCATCTCAGTGCTATGGCTAGATCTAAATCCAGATTGCTACGGATCCAGAATCTGATTGTCTTTGAGATGGGCTGTTAATTGTTGGTTAATTAGGCCTTCTATAAGTTTTCCTAAAAGGGGTAGGAAGGAAATGGGGTGATAGTTGGATAAGATGTTAGGATCCAGATTTTCTTTCTTTAGAATAGGTAGAACTTGCACAGATTTTCACTCAGAGGGGAGAATGCCTGTTTCTACTATTAGATTAAACAGTGCCTGAAAAGCCGGAGCAATAGGGTTGATGAGTAGAGCCATGACTGTTGGAGGACAAAGGTCCAGAAGAGAGCCCGATTTCACTGTATCTAAGGATCTCTGGACATCCTCTAAAGAAAAAAGTTACCTAAAATAGGATTCTCCTCTGCTCCTATAGAGGCAAATCACCTGATTTCACTGGTGTTTTCTTCGGCTGGGATATTGAAATTCAAGTATATCTGTAAAATGTTATCCTGAAAGAAATTGGCAAAAGAATCACGTAATTCCTGAGACGCAAAAGTAGACTGGGAGCCCGCCTGAGGACTAATAAAATTGTGTAAAATTTTGAAGAGCACTTTAGATGAGTTATCTTTCTGTTCAATTTAATTAGTCAAAAACTCTTCTGCATGGACTTGATATTATGGTAAAAAAGCTAGTTTATAGAGATCTTTGTCCTGGAGATTTTTTGTTCTACGCCATCTTCTCTCAAGTTTTTTAGAAGCAGATTTTTCAAGCTTTAGCTCCGTTGTATACCAAGAAGCAGAGGAGTGCTGTTTTGCAATTCCCCCTCTTTTTCAGTGGTGCAATTTTACCAAAAGTCACAGCTAAAGCCTTATTAAAATCAGCTACAGCTAGGTTAATATCAGAGACATTTGCTCATGAAGCAGATTTAAAAAGCTCACTGAAAGAATGAGGTATGACTAAATGCCAGGCTCTTACTGCCATGTCACCTACTTTGATTTTCGCCATACTGGTTACTTGAGAGGATTGACATTGAAAGGGGATTATATGAAGGTCTGTCCATGTTAGAGGCATGGGTACATTGCATATGACTGAATTGCTATTAATAAACAGTAGATCCAGTAAATGGCCTGCTTAGTGAGTAGGGCCAGTAATCTGTTGGTGCAGTCCCAGAGTTTCTAGATTTGCCTATTCCATATGGCCCATGGAGAATGCACATCTCTTTTGGAAAACTAGAGCACTTCAGATAAATGTCCTTAGCTCTCTGAATAAATGTAAAGGAGGCTTTTGGTCATATCGAGTGGGGGTATCTCTTCTGCATGTGTACAACTGCATGATTAGGAATGGGCAAGATTCGAATGTAACCTAAATAATGTGAATTTATCACTCAAACATTAATAGCAACAGTAATGATTTCTCTAGAATTTGAAGAAACTTCTGAGCCCAGATAATGCAGTTGCAGTATGGTAATGCTTGCTTGGGGCATTACCTATGCACTCTGCAGAGGAGCTGGCATGGCTAATATCTGGCAATCGACGCCACCATGAGACAAGAACAGGTAATACTTGCTGTCGCTCCTTGTTAGAATCTTGCACACCACCCACCTCTGGCTGATTCCTGACCTGATTGTTGGAGTGAGATGGAAGCAAATGTCTGGAAGAGCAATAACAGTGGTTCTGGCTGGGTAACTAGGACTGGAAACAAAGTAAGGAGAAAAGAAAATGGAGGAGATATATCCTGGGAGCCCTTGAAGTATTGAGGACAATGAGAGGAGCTGCCTACACATTATAGAAGAAAGAAAGAAGCACTAACTCGGTCTCATTTCAGAGTAGTGAAAGGATACATTCACTCCAAATAATACTCGGGAACAATAATCCACCATTACTGCTCCTCTCTTTTTTAAGCCTCTGGTATTTAACACAAATCTGATATCCCTAGCCCTTTGTACCTGCAACACAATCTTAGTTGTAATAGTAAATATAGGTCCTCATCTTTCACAGTGAACTATTAAGCACATTCTCATCCGACTGAGTACAGCCACAAAAAAACACAAACGCCCGAATAATAGTCCCTTCTAACTCACTGCGGGCATCTAGTGCTCAACAATGCCACTTATTACTCCATTTTGTGTTATTTGTTGCATCCACCCAGAAGTCGAACAACCAATAATTTGTCCCTGTGGCTTGCCAGTTGTATATATACATCATCAGCCAGTTTAAATATCCATTAAATTATACCTTCATACGCTTGAAATACAAGCGATGCAAATGTACCTTCACACGAGTAGCAATTAAGCAGTCAATTTAAGTCCATTTGTCAATACAGTGTGACTTTTTGACAGGAGTCTAGGTGAATTTTTTCAGTGGCAACAATCAGGACTTCTAAGAACAACTCATCTCTTCATTAAATTCTGCAAAGATATGGAGTTCTTGATTGCTGGCACTTTGTTATGAAAGCATGCATAGCACTGTGGTAAATGGTATTTTCATGAAACACCTTTTAACAAACTAGGTGGGTACACCTAATATTACTAACCAATACAATGTTAAATTTCTGAAAGTGTGGCAGATACTAATGTACACAAAAAAGAAATATATATATATATATATATTATCTACTGGCGGTCGCCAGTAGATAGTTATAGTTAGGACCGTGTTTCCATAGGAAATCTGAAAATTCTATTTTGAATAACTTTGGCGCCGGTTGACGAATCCTCGCGAACTTTTCAAAATAGGTGGGGCGCTCCGTTTCGCTCCTACCCTGAAAGTCTCGGGGTGATTAGTCAAGCTGGGGCCGAGAAAAAAGGGGGGTCCCAAAACACGTTTTCCCCATGCATATATCCATAGGGACCTTTAGTCCAAGGTACAGCCCGAACGGCTGAACAGAATTATTTGAAATTTGGCAAAGAGAAAGTCCTCAGGTCAGGGATGTGCCTTTTGAATATCTGGAGTCAATCTGTTCAGTAGTTCCTGAGAAAATTTCAGTTAAAATTACATATATATCTATAGGCGCGCACCGTGCGCGTACAGTAAGCATACCGTACGCGCACGCTGACGTGCGCGAGCGTAATTCTGATTGGTGGTTATATGACAGTAAACATTCCAGTCAGTCGAAATCAGGAAGTGTCGGCCGCCATTTTGTCTCTCGCAGTCTGAGGCAGTGAAAAACAAAGGTGGAGAATGTGAAAAGGGGGCAGGGTGGACAGTTCCTGACCCCCTAGCCTTTGTCAGGGGGTCACTGAAGGCCCCCAAGGATGAAAAAAACATTATTTTTTTTTCGAAAAAGCGCGGGGTGCGCGCACTGTGCGAGCACGGCACGGACAACGCATCGTAGGTGCTCAGTGCGCAAAGCGCACCCAGCGCCCACAGCGCGCGCACGGTGCGCGCACGGTGAAGAACCTGAAAAAAATAAATATTATTAAATACATAACTTAGCATTTCAAAAACCGTACAAATTCACTTAAAAAACCATAGGTTTCACACACGTTATAGTTAGGAATTAGTATTTAAAAAACCTTGCAAATTCACTTAAAAAACCATAGGTTTCACACATGTTATAGTTAGCTGGACATTTCTCTCGTAAAAAACCAATGAAATTCCCCCGTTATAGTTAGTGCAGGCAACTATAACTCACGCGACCGCAATCCTCTGCTGATGACGTCAGATATTACATCACTGATTAAATATGTGTCTTTCTGAAAAATAAATATTTGTAATATATGTATAGCTAAAGATTAATGGAAGAAGACATGGGTAAATAGGTGTCTAAATACAGTGATGTAATATCTGACGTCATCAGCAGAGGATTGCGGTCGCGTGAGTTATAGTTGCCTGCACTAACTATAACGGGGGAATTTCATTGTTTTTTTACGAGGGAAATGTCCAGCTAACTATAACATGTGTGAAACCTATGGTTTTTTAAGTGAATATATATATATATATATATATATATATATTATCTACTGGCGGTCGCCAGTAGATAGTTATAGTTAGGACCGTGTTTCCATAGGAAATCCGCAACATTCTATTTGGAATAACTTTGGCGCCGGTTGACGAATCTTGCAAATTTTTCAAAACTAATGGGGCGCTCCGCTCCTACCCTGAAAGTCTCGGGGGGATTCGTCAAGCGGGGGCTGAGAAAAAAGGGGGGTCCCAAAACGCGTTTTCCCCATGCATTTTCCCATAGGACCTTTAGTCCGAGCTACAGCCCGAACGGCTGAACAGAATTACTTGAAATTGGGCAGAGAGGTAGTCCTCAGGTCAGGGATGTGCCTTTTGCAGGTCTGGTGTAAATCTGTTCAGTAGGTCCTGAGAAAATAGCATTTAAATCAATATATATATCTGTAAGCGCGCTCCGTGCGCTTACGGTAAGCTTACCGTACGCGTACGGTGCCGTGCGCGAGCTCAATTCTGATTGGTGGTTACATGACTGTAAACATTCGAATCGGTCGAAATCAGAAAGTATCGGCCGCCATTTTCTGTCTCTCGCACTGAAAAACAAAGGTTGATAACATGAAAAGGGGGCAACGAAGAGAGTTGCAGACCCCCTAGCGTTCGTCAGGGGGTTCACGAAGGACCAAAAAGTATGAAAAATAAATTTAATAATTTTAAAAAAAATTGCGGAGTGGGCGTACGGTAAGCTTACCGTACGCGTACTGTAAAAAAAAATTAAAAAAAAAAGAAGAATTAACAATCCCATTTAATATATAAATCTAAGGACCCCCAAGGGAGAAAAAAACAATTGATATTTTGTAAAAAATGGCGAGGCGTGCACGGTACGAAATGTGCAACGTGGGTGCTCGGAGCACGAAGCGCAACGAGTGCCCACAGCGCGTGCACGGTGCGCGAAGCGCACCGTGCGAGCAAAAATTAAAAATAAATACATAACTTAGCATTTAAAAAACTGTACAAATTCACTGAAAAAACCATAGGTTTCACACACGTTATAGTTAGGAATTAGCATTTAAAAAACCTTGAAAATTCACTTAAAAAACCATAGGTTTCACACAAGTTATAGTTAGCTGTACATTTCACTTGTAAAAAACCAATGAAATTCCACGTTATAGTTAGATCAGGTAACTATATCTTGCGCGACCGCAATGCACAATGTGTCATTTCAGATGTCATCATTGATGTCATGAGTGATGTCACTGACCATGTCATAAGTGATGTAATATGTGACGTCATCAGCAGTTTATTGTGTGCGCGCAAGTTATAGTTACCTGATCTAACTATAACGTGGAATTTCATTGGTTTTTTACGAGGGAAATGTACAGCTAACTATAACTTGTGTGAAACCTATGGTTTTTTAAGTGAATATATATATATATATATATATATATATATATATATATACATATATATATTTTATAGTTAGGACCGAGTTCCCATAGGAAATCTGAAAATTCTATTTTGAATAACTTTGGCGCCGGTTGACTTATCTTCGTGAAATTTTCAAAACTAATGGGGCGCTCCGCTCAGCTCCTACCCTGAAAGTCTCGAGGTGATTCGTCAAGCGGGGGCTGAGAAAAAAGGGGGGTCCCAAAACGCATTTTCCCCATGCATTTTCCCATAGGACCTTTAGTCGAAGGTACAGCCCGAACGGCTGAACAGAATTACTTGAAATTTGGCAAAGAGGTAGTCCTCAGGTCAGGCATGTGCCTTTTGCTTAAATGGTGTAAATCCGTTCAGTAGTTCCTGAGAAAATCAAAAGTAAAATCACATATATATCTGGGCGGAGCCTAACCACACATCTCATCGTGAGATCTGATTGGCTGTCAGCACTTCATCCAAGAAGTGTTGGCAGCCATCTTGGGACCAATATACATGATAGCACCTCATTAAAAAGCATTGCAGTTAATAGAAGGTTTTAAGACTTTAGTTACATTATAAATCATTTGTTGATGGTACCATACTCATTTTAGGAATTGTGGTGTGTTCTAAGGGGATTTTACCATGTGAAAAAGCCTTCTACTGTGATATCATGAATCATGTTTGAGAGAAAACTATTTTCTCATGCTTTTCCCACAGAGGGTTGGAAGGTGATCTATAAGCTAACTGAGAGCATATTTTCTGTAAATTCACATGATCTTTCTCAGTCATGTGAGAATGAAGTCTGACATTCTCAGTAAAACATGTACATCCAACAAGGGCAGAGACTGTCAGTTGATTCCTTTGTGTTCTACTGCAGCTTCCCAGAGTGTTCTAAAGAACAACTAGAGCGCTAACAGTCCTACTTATGACAAACGTATGGCACATGTGAAGCCATCTTGGTTGGAATAAAGTGGTAATTCTTAAAACATTTAATTTAAAAAGGAACACAATGAGGGGGTTCATTTTGCCATAGAAAGTATGATTAGTGCTGCAGAAAGAAAAATTAGGGCACATTTTGAGTGACTTCTCAAATCCTCTTCTATTCCATTAAAAAATTCAGACATGCAGACTGAAACATGCACTTTCAATACCAGCAGCAGACTTCCCTGGTGAGCAGTAGCTTTACTACAGTGATCTAATAAGCAACTAGAGTGCTAACATTCTGAATTTATGGCAAATTTGTGACACATCTGAATGCCTTCTTGATGGAATCAAAGTAAAAAACTGAAAGTATTTCCTACTGAGGAGACTGTAGTAAATGAGGAAATTAGGAAACATCATAACAAATAAGTCTCCCAAAATGGCCACCAGAGACAAAAGAGCCCAAATGTAGCCCAAATATCACCCAGATGTAGCCCAAGTATAGCCCAATGACAGAATGTCCCAGAGTGCTCTAACGAACAACTAGAGCGCTAACAGTCTTACTTATGACAAAAGTATGGCACACCTGAAGCCATCTTGAATGGAATAAAGTGGTAACACTTAAAACATTTAATTTACAAAGGAACACAATGAGGGGATTCATTTTGCCATAGAAATTATGATTAGTGTTGCAGAAAGAAAAATTAGGGCACATTTTGACTTCTCAAATCCTCTTCTATGTCATAAAAAAATTCTGACATGCAGACTGAAACATGCACTGTGAATTCTAGCAGCAGACTTCCCTGGTGAGCAGTAGCTTTACTTCAGTGATCTAATGAGCAACTAGAGTGCTAACATTCAGAATTTATGGCAAATGTGTGACACATCTGAATGCCTTCTTGATGGAACCAAAATAAAAAACTGAAAGTATTCCCACTGAGGAGACTGCAGTAAATGAGGAAATTATGAAACTTCATAACAAATAAATCTCCCAAGATGGCCACCAGAGACAAAAGAGCCCAAATGTAGCCCAAATATCACCCAGATGTAGCCCAAGTATAGCCTAATGACTGAATGTCCCAGAGTGTTCTTAAGAACAACTAGAGCGCTTACTGTCTTACTTATGACAAAAGTATGGCACACCTGAAGCCATCTTGATTGGAATAAGCTGGTAACACTTAAAACATTTAATTTGAAAAGGAACACAATGAGGGGGTTCATTTTGCCATAGAAATTATGATTAGTGCTGAAGAAAGAAAAATTAGGGCACATTTTGAGTGACTTCTCAAATCCTCTTCTATTTCATTAAAAAATTCTGATATGCAGACTGAAACATGCACTTTTAATACCAGCAGCAGACTTCCGTGATGAGCAGTAGCTTTACTACAGTGATCTAATGAGCAACTAGAGTGCTAACATTCAGAATTTATGGCAAATGTGTGACATCACTGAATACCTTCTTGATGGAATCAAAGTAAAAAACTGAAAGCATTTCCTACTGAGGAGACTGCAGTAAATGAGGAAATTAGGAAACTTCATAACAAATAAATCTCCCAAGATGGCCATCAGACACAAAAGAGCCTAAATGCAGCACAAATATCACCCAGATGTAGCCCACATGTAGCCCAATGACAGAAGTGTGCAAAACACTTATTTTCTGTGTATTTACAGTTTTATATAGTGCAGACTTGTCAGGTATTGGAATGCTTTACATGAGCATTGGTTACATCACACAAGATCAAATTCATTTTGGTTGTAGACATGGGGAGATTAAGTGATTTGACCACAGAATGTTGAGCTGAAGCAGAAACTCCAACCTGGTTCCCCAGTTGCAAAGTCTGCAGCTCTGGAAGTAACACCATATCCTCTCGCCAAGGTGCAACATTTAATCAAGTGGTCAACTTGATAAAAAAACTTAAAGATTACAAATAATTTAAAAGTTCTTTGTCGCTATTTGAAAACTCAGAAAATATGTCCTCATTTTAGTTTTTTAGAGCACTAACCATAATTTTGATGCAAATAAGACCCTCTCATATATGTAATTTCTAAAGGAAATACTCTAGGTATTACAGTTTTGATTACATCAAGATGACGTCAGGCGTTCCACACTTTTGTAATAAATATAGAATGTTAGCAATCTAGTTGTTCATTGGGATACTGTTGCGAGGCAGAGGCCAGGGGCACGGACTCTGAAAATTGAAGGCAGGGAGGAGAGTGCAGAGGCTACAATTTGACCACATTGGGCAGGCAGGAAGGGCAGTGGCAGCACAACAGACTATGGAGCGCAGTGGAAAGGGGGGCAGGGGCAACAAACCAACAATACAGGACTGGCAAGAGAGACTGTGGCAATATAATAGACCATTGTGGGCAGAAGGAAGAGGCAGTGGTAGTACAACCATACATGCCAACAGACCCGTTTCAGCCAGGAAACGTCCAATGTTTTTAAGCTCAAATGGCCTTTATTTGATCTGTCTCCTGTCTACAATCACCTCTTTTTCAATGTAACTCAAAGGGGGAAATCATTACCCCTGTTTTTTTTCAAAATTTCCCTCTTACCAAGTTCAAAATGTTCGCAAGTATGGTACATTGAATCATGGTAGGCAGGAGGAATTGGGGTAGAGACATGGACTCGGATAACAGAGGACAGGAGGGACATGGAGAGGTGCACCAAACTGACCCTACAGGGCAGGCATCAGGGTTTGCAGCAGCACAATACACCACACAGCGCATGCGGGACGGGAGTGCAGCACAACAATCCATAGAAAGCAATATGGAGGGGACAGGACCATGCACATGGACAACAGAGAACAGATGGGAAAGAGGAAATAGTAGCTAGCTGACCATAATGGACAGACAGGAGAGAAAGCTGCAGCATAACAGACCATAAAGGGCAGGAGGGACTGATAAGGGGCATTACAATGGAACAGACAAGACAGGAGGGAGGGAATAGGGGGTCTGCACATGGAAACAGAGGGCTGGGGGCAAGGTGGCAGGGCAGGAGCAGCAAGATGACCATGGAGGTCAGGCAGGATGGGCACTAGAAACAAGACACACCATGGAGAGTAACAATGAGACTATGGTGGCATACACACAGACCATGGAGGGAAGGTGGGTGGGGGTCAGGGGCAGCTAGCTGACCACACAGGGAAGGTGGGAGGGGTCATGGCAGCACAGAAGACCATGCATGGCAAGCGGGAGGGTTAGTGGCAGCACAATGGCTATGATGGGCAAGAAGGAGGGTGCAGGGGCATGCACAAAGGACCATGGAGGATAGAAGGGAGGGTCAGGACCTGGGCACAGACAAGAGAGTTCAGGGGAAGGGGCCTCACAACAGACCACGCGGAGCAGTTGCAGCACAACAGATCAGGGAGGGCAGAAGGGTGTGGCAGTAAAATCGACCATGGAGGACAGGAGGAAGGGATAGGGGCATGGCATGTGGACAGGCAGGGTAGAGGTGGCAGGGACAGGTTACAGTCATCTGACAATGCTAGGCAGGTGGGAGGGGAGGGGAGTGGCAGCTCAACAGAACACTCAGAGTAGATAGGAGTGGCAGGTCCATGGAACATAGTGGGCAAAAAGGATGGAGCAGGGGCATGCACAAAGACATCAGAGGGCAGGGGGAAGGAGAATAGGGGCAGCAAGCTAAGCACAGAGGCTAAGCAGGAGGTCAATGATGGGCCATAGAATTGGGCAATGGAGGGAAGGAGGAGTGGACTGGTACATCATGCTAAATGGAGGGCAGTGGCTGCACATCAGACCATGCATGGCAGGAGGGAGGAGGCTAGTCCATGGATTCAGACAACAGAGGATAGGGAGAAGGTGGATGGGGCAGCAAGCTAACTGTTCAGAGAAGGTGGGTATTAGGAACTTTATTGTTTTTAAAATGTGTGTCTGTGCGAACTACTTAAAATATGAACAAGTATGCAGCATAATCTCACTTTTATTCAGGAAGAAGAGGACGTTTGTGACTGTGACTCCGGGCTCACTTGGCAGAAACACCCCCTGACCCTCCACCCCCATCGCAAAATGTAATGCCCGTGAAAAGGGTAGGTGGACGCAGTGTTATATAGAACATAGTCCTGAGAGCACGTTTGAAAATGAAAACTAGATGTAGTATATGGTATAAACTATGCACCAAAAAGTGTGATATAAGATGAACCGGGGCGTGAAATATAATATGCAATACATTGTGCGCAGTGACAGATTCATTGGAGAGCGCGAGACAGCACAGGCACTAGCGCGTGCTATGCGATATGCGCCTTGGAGTGTAATATGCACAGGGCAGTGTTGTGTAACATAACTAGTCTCTAAAGTTGTAATATAAAATATGTGCTGGGGAGTGTAACGTTGCATATGCACTGTGACAAAGATATGGATCCCAGATTGTAATATGTATGGCATAGCGCTGTGCGTTATAACATACACATCGAGGAAGGCACGTTAGATGGGTCAATATAACCCGTGCGATGGCAAGTGTAGCATGACATATTCACGGGGTGGTGTTACAGTGCACATGGGCTAGAGAGTGTCATAGCATACGCACTAGCTGGTGGAATACAACACAGAGGTGTGAGGCAATCGGCGGGCACTGGTGGGTGTAACACAGCATTGAGCTCAGCCAGGAGCACGCTGTGACTCTCAAGTGAGGTTCATCTCCTTTCCAGAGAGTAAAATAAAAAGTATTACACATCCGGCGGTGGATGTGTTTTTTATTAACCGTGAGGGGGAGTTCTTGCATAGTTTGGTCGAATCCCCTTTGAATGGCTTGGTGTGCGTGTATATTAAATGTGCCCGTCAATAGCTACCCATGTTTGTATAAAAAAATGACAAGGGTGTCTACTTGGAGAGTACCCACCGGCGGGGGCGCCGGGATTAGGCACGGTAGGGCGTCAGACATGTCAGAGCTTCACTAGCGGTGTAAATACATTCCATGTGGATTCATTCTATGCATAGTCGCCTTTTACTGAATATCACGCAAATCGTCATGGTGATAGGTACATACGGTTTGTCCAGCATGTCCTAGGTGTTTCTATAAATATATATATTTTTAAAATAATAAAATACAAAGGCCAGCCCGGGGGATATGGTCCCCGGAGCCATAAGTGGCCTGAGGAGGGGGGCAACGCAGCCCCCTCCTAAAGAATTTAAATTAAAAAAAGGCCATGACCCGGGGGTTGGGGTCCCCGGGGCCGATTAAGGCCTTGGGAGGGCCAAATTAATTTTTTTCAACAAAAGAAATTAGGGTGCAGGCCCTGGGGGATGGGGTCCCCAGGGCCAGTAAATTAGAAAAAGAAGGGGGGCCACACAGCCCTCCTTCTTAAAAAAATAAAAAAAATAAAAGACCGGCATCGCGCTGGAGGCCACGCCCCCTCCTTGCAGCATTCTGCAAACACGCACCCTGGCCAGTTGTAAGTTGGGGAATTAATTCCCCTTCAATACTGAGGGTCCCTGAGGGCCAACTAGCCCAACAGGAATCTCCAGTGTGTGCCAGGGAGCTGCGTTGCAGACAGGTGTTCTGAGGCCACGCCCCTTTTTACACCTCTATGCAACGCAGCTCTGTGGTGCTTAGTGGAGGTACCTAGTGGGCTAGTTTGACCCTAGGGACCCTTATGATTCAAGGGGACTTAATCTCTCAACTTAGAACGGCCACAGGGCGCGTTTACACAGTGGTGAAGGGAGGGGACGGGGCCTGAGGTGACGTGTGCAAACACGCCCTATGGCGCGTTTTAAGTTGGGGAAATAATTCCCTTTCAATCCTGAGGGACCCTGGGGGCCAATTAGCCCACCAGGTGCTTCCAGTAAGTGCCACTGCTCTGCGTTGCAGAGAGGTGGTGCAGGCCGTGCCCCTTTTTACACCTCTCTGCAATGGCGCTTACTGGACGTACCAAGTGGGCTATTTTGCCCCTAGGGAGCCTTAGGATTCAAGGGGACTTAATCTACCAACTTAAAAAACGGCCACAGGGCATGTTTACACAGTGGGGAAGGAAGGGGACGGGGCCTGAGGTGACATGTGCAAACACGCCCTATGGCGCGTTTTAAGTTGGGGAAATAATTCCCCTTCAATCCTGAGGGCCCCTGGGGGCTAACCAGCCCACCAGGTGCTTCCAGTAAGCGCCACTGAGCTGCGTTGCAGAAAGGTGGTCCAGGCCGTGCCACTTTTTACACCTCTCTGCAACGCAGCTCTGTGGCGCATACTGGAGGTACCTAGTGGGCTAGTTGGACCCTAGGGACCCTCAGGATTCAAATTAACTTAATCTCCCAACTAAAAACGGCCACAGGGCGTGTTTACACAGTGGTGAAGGGAGGGGACGGGGCCTGAGTTAACGTGTGCAAACAAGCCCTGTGGCGCGTTTTAAGTTGGAGAAATAATTCCCCTTCAATCCTGAGGGACCCTGGGGGCCAACTAGCCCACCAGGTGCTTCCAGTAAGCACCAATCCGCTGCGTTGCAGAGAGGAGGTCCAGGCCGTGCCACTTTTTACATCTCTCTGCAACGCAGCTCTGTGGCACTTACTGCAGGTACCGAGTGGTCTAGTTGGACCCTCAGGATTCAAGGGGACTTAATCTCCCAACTTAAAACGGCCACAGGGCGTGTTTACACAGTGGGGAAGTGAGGGGACGGGGCCTGAGGTGACGTGTGCAAACATGCCCTGTAGTGCGTTTTAAGAGGTAGTTTTAATCCCCTGCCCTATTATATACTAGGGGCTTACAGAGGAGGTCATGCTGATTACTAGGGGTGGGCGGAATTTGCGTAATCGCGTTACGCAAATCTCCGCGAAACGGTAAAAAATCTCTGCGAACAGGCAAAAATTCCGCGACCATGCGGAACTGCTTGTTCGCGATGCTTTTTTCCTGTTCACAGTTGCTGTTTGCGTGCTCGGGGAGAAATATCTCGCGAACACGCATTTTGAGAACGCGAACAAGAAAAAATTTCGCGAAGTCGCAGAAAGCAGAATTTTTGGCAATTTTGTGTTCTCCGCCGAACGCGAAATTACCGAAATTCCGCAAATTCCGCGAGCGGAACGGAATTTACCACCCAGGCCTACTGATTACAGGGGGACCGCAACGCATAGTGTTCCCTAGTATATGTAGGTGTTTTCACTGTATTCTGAGTATCTTTTAACATAGCACTGGCTCTAGGACTGGTTAGTCAAACTCAGTTACCACCAGTATCCGTCTGAAAAAGTTGAGGGTACAGGATGATTTTGCAACAAGGCTTCTTTCTGCTCTTCTGTTTGTTCTTTCTGCACGTTATCCTTCTTCCTGCACTTTTCTTCGTCTTTGAGGACTTCTGTTGCTCCTTTCTGCATTTACTTTTTTTCTTTCTGTGCGTTTTTTCTTCTTTCTTCACATGTCCTATCTCTGTAGGCATAGTTAGAAATTAGCATTTAAAAAACCTTTGAAATTCACTGAAAAAACCATAGGTTTCAGGCACTTTATAGTTAGGAATTAGCATTTAAAAAACCTTAGAAATTCACTGAAAAAACCATAGGTTTCAGGGGCGTTATAGTTAGCTGGACTTTTCACTCGTACAAAACCATTGAAATTCCCCCGTTATAGTTAGTTCAGCTAACTATAACTCGCGCGCCCGCAATGCACTGCTGATGACGTCACATATTACATCAGTCATGAAATGGTCAGTGACATCACTCATGACATCACTGATGACATCTCAAATGACATCACTAATGACATCACTGATGACATCATCCTTGTGATAGAGGGGCAGACCTCCTCTTCCCCTAATATAACCTTTGATACACACATTAAAAAATAGAAACTACAATTTTCAAAACAATGGACATACCAATACCAGTTACAACAACCTATTCAGTAATTCTAAGATCCACATACACATCCACTCATTCACCAACAGTCCTATACAGTCACTCATACATGTACTCACTCATCATATGTACTCACACACCTATACATCCTGTTACACAACGCCACTCATCCATAGAGTTACTCACACACATAGTCACTCATGCTAATAAAGAATCAAACATCCATTTACTTGCATATACAGTTATACACACACCACCACACTTACTTCTACAGAAACGTACACATACTTAGTCTTTTAAACAATCACTTATAGAAACACATACTTATTCATACAGGAACTCTTTCAATCTCTCACTCTCACATATACTCACTTATATACACCAATAGTCACATATACTAGTTTAAAACATATGTAGTTACTCATAAAGACACTATTGAGACAGTCTATCACTCACTAACACACCCATGCACACACTCATCCACCCATACAGTCCTGCACACATGCTGTCTTCAACACATACAAACAGTGAGTCACTCATTCATGCCCCTATGCACTACGTAATACCCCCACCGAACCATACAGACACTCAGACACTCATACTGATACTCAAAATCCAACTAATAACCTATATAGACACTCATGTAGCTACTCACCAACCCATGCAGCCACTTATACACAAAGTGAGAGACTGATACAGATATTTACACATTTAAACATTACTCACTAAGCCATGTATTCACTAAGATACACTTAATCAGTCAGTTATACAATCAATTTTTCAAAAACAAATCATCCATTTAGACACTTATATACCCATTTATTCTTCCATCGAGCTTGAGATATACATATATAAAACATATGTAATTTTCAGAAAAACACACATTCACTGGATGATGTCATCAGTGATGTCATTTGAGATGTCATCAGTGATGTCATGAGTGATGTCACTGACCATGTCATGAGTGATGTAATATGTGACATCATCAGCAGTGGATTGCGGGCGCGCGAGTTATAGTTAGCTGAACTAACTATAACGGGGGAATTTCAATGGTTTTGTACGAGTGAAAGGTCCAGCTAACTATAACGCCCCTGAAACCTATGGCTTTTTCAGTGAATTTTATATATACATATATATATATATATATATTCACTGAAAAAACCATAGGTTTCACACATGTTATAGTTAGCTGTACATTTCACTGGTAAAAAACCAATGAAATTCCACGTTATAGTTAGTGCAGGCAACTATAACTTACGCGACCGCAATCCTCTGCTGATGATGTCAGATATTACATCACTGATGACATATGTGTCTTTATGAAAAATAAATATTTGTAATATATGTATAGCTAAAGATACAGTATTAGCATCAACAGAGGATTGCGGTCGCGTGAGTTATAGTTGCCTGCACTAACTATAACGTGGAATTTCATTGGTTTTTTACGAGTGAAAGGTACAGCTAACTATAACATGTGTGAAACCTATGGTTTTTTCAGTGAATTTGCAAGGTTTTTTAAATGCTAATTCCTAACTATAACGTGTGTGAAACCTATGGTTTTTTCAGTGAATTTGTACGGTTTTTTAAATGCTAAGTTATGTATTTATTTTTAATTTTTGCTCGCACGGTGCGCTTCGCGCGCCGTGCGCGCCCTGTGGGCGCTCGGTGCGCTTCGCGCACCGAGCACCCACATTGCGCATTTCGTACCGTGCACGCCTCGCCATTTTTTTCAAAATATCAATTGTTTTTTTCTCCCTTGGGGGTCCTTAGATTTATATATTAAATGTGATTGTTAATTTTTTTTTTTTATTATTATTTTTTTTTACCGTACGCGTACGGTAAGCTTACCGTACGCGCACCCCGCGATTTTTTTTTAAAAATTATTAAATTTATTTTTCATACTTTTTGGTCCTTCGTGAACCCCCTGACGAGGGTCTGCAACTCTCTTCGTTGCCCCCTTTTCATGTTATCAACCTTTTTTTTTCAGTGCGACAGACAGAAAATGGCGGCCGATACTTCCTGGTTTCGACCGATTCGAATGTTTACTTTGATCTAACAACCAATCAGAATCGCGCTCGCGCACGGCACCGTACGCGTACGGTAAGCTTACCGTAAGCGCACGGTAAGCGCACGGAGCGCTGCCACAGATATATATATTGATTTGAATGCTATTTTCTCAGGAACTACTGAACAGATTTACACCAGACCTACAAAAGGCACTTCCTTGACCTGCGGACTACCTCTCTGCCAAATTACAAGTAATTCTGTTCAGCCGTTCGGGCTGTAGCTGTGTCTAAAGGTCCTATGGAAAAATGCATGGGGAAAACACGTTTTGGGACCCCCCTTTTTTCTCAGCCCCCGCTTGACGAATCCCCCCGAGACTTTCAGGGTAGGAGCGGAGCGTAGCGCCCCATTAGTTTTGAAAATTTCGCGAGGATTCGTCGACCGGCGCCAAAGTTATTCCAAATAGAATGTTGCGGATTTCCTATGGAAACAGGGTCCTAACTATAACTATCTACTGGCGACCGCCAGTAGATAATATATATATATATATATATATATATTACCTACTGGCGGTCGCCAGTAGGTAGTTATAGTTAGGACCACGTTTCCATAGGAAATCCGCAACATTCTATTTTGAATAACTTTGGCGCCGGTTGACGAATCCTCGTGAATTTTTCAAAATAGGTGGGGCGCTACGCTCCGCTCCTACCCTGAAAGTCTCGGGGGGATTCGTCAAGCGGGGGCTGAGATAAAAGGGGGGTCCCAAAACGCATTTTTCCCATGCATTTTTCCATAGGACCTTTAGACACAGCTACAGCCCGAACAGCTGAACAGAATTACTAGAAATTTGGCAGAGAGGTAGTCCTCAGGTCAAGGAAGTGCCTTTTGTAGGTTTGGTGTAAATCTGTTCAGTAGATTCTGAGAAAATAGCCTTTAAATCAATATATATATCTGAGCCAGCTTACGGTGCGCTTACGGTACGCTTACCGTACACGTACGGTGGCGTGCGCGAGCGCGATTCTGATTGGCTCTTAGATCTTAGTAAACATTCGAATCGGTCGAAACCAGGAAGCGGCGGCCGCCATTTCGTGTGTTTCACTCAGAAAAAAAAGAGTGATATCTTGAAAAGGGGGCAAGGAGGAGAGTTACAGACCCCCTAACATTTGTAAGGGGGTCAAAGAAGGACAGAAAAGTACAAAGAAAACATTTATTGAGTTTTAAAAAAATCGCGGGGTACGCGTACGGTAAGCTCACCGTATGCGTACGGTAAAAAAAAAAAAAAAAAAAGAAATGAAATGCAGATTTAAGAGTTTAGATATTAGGGGGCTCTAAAAAGAGCCGTTGTGTTTATGAAGTGATTTTTTAGTGGTACCTACAAGTAAGTACCGATGCAGAGTCTAAGGTTCAAGAGGAAGACTCTGTTCCCTTCATCATTGAAGTGCACACCATCTCCTCTATAAATGTCTTGCATGTCGTAACGCAAGTTGTTGTGGTAAATGGAACCCATACCATAGTCACGGAGGAAAGCAGAAACAGATTTGTTGACGTGCTTTCTTGCTTTGTCAATCTGCGGACAGAAATGATTGGACCAGTTCCATTTTTGCTTTTGGCATATGTTAGAAAACACAAAGGCAGTTTTAGGGAAAAGTGAAAACAGTTGTGCAAAGGTGTCCTTCATAAGCATTTCCAGACCTACCCCAGTCAAAGTGCCTAGGTCATTGCCACCACAGTGCACTATTATGAGGTCAGGGTGTTGGATTTGCATGAAGGATTTCACCAATGGCATCAATTGGTGCCACTTTAACCCTCTCTGACCAATCCATTTAATGTCTACATTTGGCAAAGCAAGGTCTCTCACCATATCTGTTTTCTCTGCATACTTTTCACCCCAGAAGACATAGCTGTGCCCTACAATCCACACTGTGAACATCTTCAAAGGAGAACTGGATGCACTCAGGAGGTGTAATTCAGTAGAATGGTAAAAAGAAATGAAAGACAGTTTGGAAATGGAGGCATACATATTTTTTTCATTAAAAAAAAGAACTGATTGGCTGTTTCATACCATTCTAGAATAAAAACTAGGCTGTATGTGTAAATTAATAGAAGCATGTTTTGTATTGGTACAGAAAAATGTGTTACCAAAGAACAGTACTATGGATTTGCTGTTAGGTTTGAAAAGTCAAGCACTCTTGCTCTGTGGAATTGAAACATTGTTTGGTGAACGTCTGACCTAACTCCACACAGCAGTGTTCCATGAGCTGTTGCTATGGTAGCAGGCAGAAGTCAAGTTGGGGGAAGGGTACTAGGCAGAAGTCAAGTTGGGGGAAGGGTACTTTTGGAAAAGGGTTGGTTTTCAACCAATAGAAATGTGTGATTACATTTGAAAAAAAGGGGGAAGCACTGAGATTTGAAATTAACATGTATATGTGTGGAAAAAGAGAGGGAAAGTTTGCCATAATCTGGTTCTGCTGAGAGGAGAGAGGTGTAAAGAACAGAGATCCTGGCTCTGATAATCTGCTGTTTGAGTGCCACATTTCTTTCACAGCTAACTAATTTTAAAGGTGAGTTTAGAGTTTGAGAGGGGATGTATATCGTAAATTAAGAAATGAATAATAGAAATGGAATTCCTTTTGTTGAAGTTGTGTTTATTATTTTCTGTTTTGGGAGAAATTTAAATGTGAGGAACATGTAAAATAATATGGACTATGTTTTCACGATAAATTAAGGTGTACTGGTAAAAATAAAGAATACTTTAAGGGTTTGAGGTTGGACTCAGTAATGCAAATACATACAGCATCAGTAAGGCTGGTTGCCCTTGCTGGAGTGTAGGCAGTCACCCAGGTTACACATGGTGCTGGTCTGAAAAAGCAGTTTGGACATGTGCTTTTTTAAGAATCTGAAAAGTGGATTCATAATGTGTCAGTCTGTAAAAGTGATTATCACTTGCCAAAAAAAAGAGTAGTAAGTGTGCTTTCAAATTGGCAAAGAAATTTCGTTTTGTGACTAATGTGAAAACATGACTCTGTGTGCAAATAGGAATTACAGGCAGAGATTTATTGCGTATTGCTCTGGTGATTTCACAGTTGCATAAGATGGAAAGGGGGAGCCATTTTTTGGTGCAGAAGCAGACTCTTAGCACACACCCAGCTGCTTACCCTGTGGAATCATGCACAGTATTCACAAGCGAGTGGGGTTTGAGGTTTCAGTCAGTAATGCAAATACATTTAGCATCACTAAGGCTGGTTGCCCTTGCTGGAGTGTAGGCAGTCACCCAGGTTATACATGGTGCTGCTCTGAAAAAGCAGTTTGGACATGTGCTTTTTTAAGAATCTGAAAAGTGGATTCATAATGTGTCAGTCTGTAAAAGTGTTTATCACTTGCCAAAAAAAAGAGTAGTAAGTGTGCTTTCAAATTGGCAAAGAAATTTCGTTTTGTGACTAATGTGAAAACATGACTCTGTGTGCAAATAGGAATTACAGGCAGAGATTTATTGCGTATTGCTCTGGTGATTTCACAGTTGCATTAGATGGAAAGGGGAGCCATTTTTTGGTGCAGAAGCAGACTCTTAGCACACACCCAGCTGCTTACCCTGTGGAATCATGCACAGTATTCACAAGCGAGTGGGGTTTGAGGTTTCAGTCAGTAATGCAAATACATTCAGCATCACTAAGGCTGGTTGCCCTTGCTGGAGTGTAGGCAGTCACCCAGGTTACACATGGTGCTGGTCTGAAAAAGCAGTTTGGACATGTGCTTTTTAAAGAATCTGAAAAGTGGATTCATAATGCGTCAGTCTGTAAAAGTGTTTATCACTTGCCAAAAAAAAGAGTAGTAAGGTTGCTTTCAAATTGGCAAAGAAATTTCGTTTTGTGACTAATGTGAAAACATGACTCTGTGTGCAAATAGGAATTACAGGCAGAGATTTATTGCGTATTGCTCTGGTGATTTCACAGTTGCATTAGATGGAAAGGGGGAGCCATTTTTTGGTGCAGAAGCAGACTCTTAGCACACACCCAGCTGCTTACCCTGTGGAATCATGCACAGTATTCACAAGCGAGTGGGGTTTGAGGTTTCAGTCAGTAATGCAAATACATTCAGCATCACTAAGGCTGGTTGCCCTTGCTGGAGTGTAGGCAGTCACCCAGGTTACACATGGTGCTGGTCTGAAAAAGCAGTTTGGACATGTGCTTTTTTAAGAATCTGAAAAGTGGATTCAAAATGTGACAGACTGTAAAAGTGTTTATCACTTGCCAAAAAAAAGAGTAGTAAGTGTGCTTTCAAAATGGCAAAGAAATTTCGTTTTGTGACTAATGTGAAAACATGACTCTGTGTGCAAATAGGAATTACAGGCAGAGATTTATTGCGTATTGCTCTGGTGATTTCACAGTTGCATTAGATGGAAAGGGGGAGCCATTTTTTTTTGTGCAGAAGCAGACTCTTAGCACACACCCAGCTGCTTACCCTGTGGAATCATGCACAGTATTCACAAGCGAGTGGGGTTTGAGGTTTCAGTCAGTAATGCAAATACATTCAGCATCACTAAGGCTGGTTGCCCTTGCTGGAGTGTAGTCAGTCACCCAGGTTACACATTTTGCTGGTCTCAAAAAGCTGTTTGGACATGTGCTTTTTTCAGAATCTGAAAAGTGGATTCAAAATGTGTCAGACTGTAAAAGTACTTATCACTTGCCAAAAAAAGAGTAGTAAGTGTGCTTTCCAATTGGCAAAGAAATTTCGTTTTCAGACTAATATCAAACCATGACTCTGTGTGCAAAGAGGAATTATAGATTGTTAATTTTTTTTTTGCCCGCTGTTAAATGATGAATGCAATTGCTTTCACAATTTATAGTGAAATGCAATATATTCTGAAAACAGCAAAAAAAAGGCAAACATTTTTTTTGAAAAATATGTAAATATGTGTACTGTATTATAAAATGTTTTATTAAATATTAATACTTTTTTCTTTTTTTTCAGATTGAGATAGAAAATTTTCGAAAACTAGAACCATTTTTAAAGCAATTAAAAAAAAATTTAAATAAATAAATATTGTTTTGAGTGGGTATGGTAAGTCAAAAATTTCATGGTCCCTTTTCTCCACTTCTCCACAATCACATTTTCAGTTTTTCATTGTAGTCTCTCAAGGACCTTGTAATGTGATAATTGATTTTTAGTGTTTTTTAAAAAAAAATAATAATTACGCGTACCGTACGCGTACGGTAAAAAAAAAATCAAAAAAAAGTTTTAAAAAATATATAAAAAAAAGTTGAAAGGTAAGGTTGGCTCTTAAAAGAGCCGTTGTGTTCATGCAGGGACAGAGGAAAGAAAGAATGGGAATATTAGACGGTACGACAAATGTGCTGATCTATTTTATTGTTCACTAGGGAAATACTGGTCTCCCTATAACAAATTAGATCATGACAAGTGGCGCACCGTATTTCAACCCTCAGAAACCGAGGGTTAATTTCCTGAGGACGAGAAAAAGGAGATGCTCCCCCCCACAGATGAAGGGCTCACCTGACCTGCCGAAGATGGACTCGGCACTGCAGATGATGGTCCAGGCTGAGCTGCTGTGGATGTGCTTGGTTGACTTACTGAAGGGTTACCTTCAGTATGTCGAGCATGTGTCCTTTTGTGTACATCCTTAAGGTGTCTCAACATGGTGTGATTCCCGAAGGAATACTTCTTGTTGGGATTCCCTCTTGAAAGTACACGCTTACACAGCTTACAAGTCACTAAGGGTGCATTTACCTTTTGCTGGCCCTCTGGAAAAGAAAAATACTCCCATATGAAAGAGGTCTTTTGTTTCCTCGTTCTCTGCCTCAAGGTAGTGCTGCTAGCCTCACTCTCAGAAGGGCTCTGCTGTTCTGCCATCGTATCACAAAGACAACCCAGCTCCTTCTCCTAAGGGATCACAAGCAGAAATGAGGGGAATGGGTGTGGTGTAGGAGAGTTCTAGAACTGAAAGTTGTAAAAACCAATCAAAAGTCTTGTTTCTTGATCACATGACCTACCGTACGCTTACGGTACGCTTACGGTGCGCTTACGGCAAAAGTACGCATGCGCGTAAAAAAGACACGCGCACGCGCGCATGCGCACAACAGGCACGCCCCTTCACTTCCGCGTAACGTGCGCGTGCAGCGTACGCGTTACGCGCTGTGCGCGTGTAGCGTGCATCTATGCAAATTGCGTAAATAAACGCAAACAGCGTAGAAATCTAACGTAATTAAAGCAAGACGTGCGCTTACCGTACGCGCACGTTAAAAAACAAAAAAAAAAAAAAAAGGAAAAACAAAAAAAAAAGTTATACTAATAAATCTTACCTGTTTATTTTATAAAAATGGTAAAAAAACATATTGTAGAATTTTTAAAATTTAACCATAGTCTTTAAAAAAGGATAGAAAATTAAAATAAAAATATGTAAAAAAAAAAGAAAAACAAAAAAAAAAATTAGCATTTAAAAAACCTTGCAAATTCACTGAAAAAACCATGGGTTTCACTCACGTTATAGTTAGGAATTAGCATTTAAAAAACCTTGCAAATTCACTGAAAAAACCATGGGTTTCACACACGTTATAGTTAGGAATTAGCATTTAAAAAACCTTAGAAATTCAATGAAAAAACCAAAGGTTTCACACATGTTATAGTTAGCTGGACATTTCACTCGTAAAAAACCATTGAAATTCCCCCGTTATAGTTAGTTCAGCTAACTATAACTCACGCGCCCGCAATGCACTACTGATGACGTCACATATTACATCACTCATGACATGGTCACTGACATCACTCATGACATCACTGATGACATCTCAAATGACATCACTGATGACATCACTGATGACATCATCCTTGTGATAGAGTGGCAGACCTCCTCTTCCCCTAATATAACCATTGAAACACACATTCAAAAATAGAAACTAAAATGTTCAAAATAATGAACATATCAATATCAGTTACAACAACCTATTCAGTAATTCTAAGAACCACATACACATACAGTCATTCACCAACAGTCCTCTACAGTCACTCATACATGTACTCACTCATCATATGTATTCATACACCTATACATCCTGTTACACAACGCCACTCATCCATAGAGTTACTCACACACATAGTCACTCATGCTAATAAAGAATCAAACATCCATTTACTTGCATATACAGTTATACACACACCACTACACTTACTTCTACAGAAACTTACATATACTTACTCTTTTAAACAATAACTTATAGAAACACATACTTATTCATACAGGAACTCTTCCAATCTCTCACTCTCACATATACTCACTTATATACACCAATAGTCACATATACTAGTTTAAAACATATGTAGTTACTCATAAAGACACTATAGAGACAGTCATTCACTCACTAACACACCCATGCACACACTCATCCACCCATACAGTCCTGCACACATGCTGTATTCAACACATACAAACAGTGAGTCACTCATTCATGCACCTATGCACTAAGTAATACCCCCCACCGAACCATACAGAAACTCAGACACTCATACTGATAAAAAACCAACTAATAACCTATATAGACACTCATGTAGCTACTCACCAACCCATACAGCCACTTATACACAAAGTAAGAAACTGATACAGATATTTAAATATTTAAAGATTACTCAGTAAGCCATGTATTCACTATGATACACTTAATCAGTCAGTTACACAATTTTTTTTTTTTAAAAAAGCATCCATTTAGACACTTATATACCCATTTATTCTTCCATTGACCTTGAGATATACATAAATATAAAAAATATTTAATTTTCAGAAAAACACACAATCACTGGATGATGTCATCAGTGATGTCATCAGTGATGTCATTTGAGATGTCATTAGTGATGTCATGAGTGATGTCAGTGACCATGTCATGAGTGATGTAATATGTGACGTCATCAGTAGTGCATTGCGGGCGCGCGAGTTATAGTTAGCTGAACTAACTATAACGGGGGAATTTCAATGGTTTTTTACGAGTGAAATGTCCAGCTAACTATAACATGTGTGAATCCTTTGGTTTTTTCATTGAATATATATATATATATATCCCAATACCGTTGAGACGATTGAAGACGGCAATGAAAGTGCCTCAGCTCCAAAGACCACACGGACACAGACCTTCAGTTGAGTGCTGCTTATATATATATATATATATATATATATATATATATATATATATATATATATATATATATATTATATATATATATGTATATATCAAGCTCTTTGGGGAATGTCCAGAACATAAGCAGCACTTGAAAGCAGGTTGCCTGTCCCCATCGGCTTTTATGGGTACAGGCATGCGCAAACAGATGTAATTAACAGCACCTGACTCATGTCGACGCGTTTCGTTTTATCAACTTCTTCATAGACTTCGCAAGTCAGGAGCGGTGCATTATGGGCTTTTGTGTTCCATAGTTTGGCATAAATCATTTTCCCAAATGGGCTGCTTTCATTGTTGCATGTCGCCTTTGGGGTTCAAAAGTCCATTAATTAAACCTGAATGGATGCTGCTTCATTTGCATGCTACTAAAAGGCTCTGCATGAGCCCCTCCGAGTGCGCGTGCCTTCAATCCATACCTGCTCTCCACATAGCGAGCTCTCAATTTCTAGGAGCTCCGTGGCCCCTTCTCTCCGTGGGTGGTGCTTGCAAACAGTATCCCAAAACATTGGTGAGACGGGCTCATAAAAGAGCTCTCAATAACAATCGAGAGGCTCTGTTAGAGCTCTCTGTAGTAAAACCACCACTAGAACGCCTGACTTTTGTAAGCACTTTCAGTTCCCTTACAAACAACATACAGAAAATAGTTAGGAAACATTGGCGTATTCTAAATTGCTGCGCAGATAAGATACCTCTGCCTCTGTTCTCACTAAAAAGAGGCAGTAATCTGCGAGACAAACTTGTTCACACATGACCACCTGGTAATAAACCTCGAACAGTAGGCACACTGTGGAACTTACCAGCAGTACAAGGCCACCATCCTTGTGGCTCTTGTGCTATATGTCCGCAGACTCAACAGTCCAAATATGTAAATATTGGTACAAATCGACCTTGGATTCAGATGAACTTTACCAATTGTAACAGTGACAATCTATTATATCTTATCACATGGCCCTGTAACTTACGGTACGTTGGGATGACGACCAGAAAAGTTAAATTACGGATGTTGGAGCACAAAAGCACCTTCAGGTGCAAAAAAACTATGACTAAGTTGACAAGACATTTTGTAGACCAATCTCACAGTGCAGACGATTTCCGATGGACTGTTTTGGAGAAACCACTCATTCCAGCTCACATCAGCGATATATCTCAGTTTCTCTTCATGCGTGAACAGAGGTGGATATATAAACTTTCTAGTGATACCCAGTGGCCTCTCTCCATAGACGTTGATGTTTACTATAACATTCAGTTGAGATATATATACTTAGCGATCTTTGATACACTTGAGAACTATAGTGATATAATAAAGTGCGCAGTCGTGGTATATTATACCCTATTGACTACATCCTGGTTCTCAAATGCATGATAGCACAACACAATCTTTCTTCTTCAAAATAATAGACAAAAGTCCCATTTAAAAGACAAACTATTTGAGATGCATGGACTCTCACTACCAACAAAAATACGAAAATACGAAGATTAATTATTTACTTTTATAATGTTGTAGTCTGGAGACTGTAAAATCAGGCGTTTTTTTTAACACACTTATTTTTTTTAACACACTTAATTTTTCGAAAACACTTATATTTTTTAATAGATTCACACTTTTGTAGCTCCCATGTGCGAGACGAGATAAAACAACACACATACGGGACAACAAACCACCCCCCTCCCCCCCCCCTTTTTTTCTTCTTGAGATCAGTAGTGTCAAAGCATATGACTAATGTAGTCCTCTCACTTGACTTTATGATGAACAAATTTTCGGCTCTTTAATGTTGTTATACATTACTATCTTAACTATTGTTTATTATCACAATTAGCAGTATTATTATTAAAGTTTCAAGACTGTTATATGATGCGGTTCTGTAAACCCCATGAGTGAGATCACAGCATATAGATATCGCCTTTTTGAAAATAGTACAGAGATCGGACTTTGTTATTCGATCTTTATTGACAACGAAGAACAGCACAATATAAATATGAATATGTGCATCAGAACTACATTTCCCTATACGGGTGACGTCATTTTTTAGTTCTGTATGACGTCTTTTACTTGCGACTATTTAGCGTAAACACTTTTCACTTGAGGACTTTTTCAACGGATAAAAACTGCCCCCTCACCGTCCTCATCACCTCCATCCCAGCGATGTCATAACAGGAGGCAACGACGGACAGGTAAGACGCTAACCAAGTTCTTCTTCTTTTTCGAGTGTAGTCCGCATTAGTTTGCATACTAGCCTAAAGGTGCAAAGATACTTGTATATCTTGGCAAATATTTGTAGCATTGGGACAGGACTAGCAGATAAACATAAATAGCTATCATCCAAGCGATATCAAAGTCCTGAGATGTGACATGGATGTTTTCATATTCCCAAATAACAACGTAACGTTAACGTTAATAAGAATTTGTAAATGAGAATTTACATGAATATGTAATTCGATACTTCCGCATATTGGGTAAATGTTTATGCACTCCTAGCGGAGGCTTTCGAAACACTATTTTTATTAAGATCATTACATTCATTTCTCGTGCCATTTGAAATTTCAACAATTCAAAAACTTAAAAAATTTAAACTTTGCAAGGTGTACTGGAGGTTATCAGTGACCATCGAGCCTCCTTGTCTTTAGCCTTTTTGTAAGGTGAATGTTGTAACATACTACCTTTATAGGTATACTTGATAAGATTTTTCGTACTTTCAAGTAGTAAGGTGACTTAGAGCACCAGAATATTTTACATTGAATTTCATGATTTTTGATGTGTACCTCTATGGACACATTTCAGAGCGGGGCCTCATTGACAAGAGCTGGAGCCGGGTGAGGTGAGGTCTCTTCCTCGATTTTACGGGTGAGCATAACACAATCTTTGAACAAATTGCTCAGACATTATAAATGAAAATTTAATTTGAAAAGAACAGCAAACATTAAGACACACAATCTGGGGATCAGAAACAACAACTTTATCCCATCTGTATGTATTGAATACATTTTGTATATATACTTAATTGAACCATTGCAGTAGTGAAGTATGTATCATAATAAGGTCCTGAAGAAAGCCTGGGAGAAGTATCCCGTAGGCTGAAACATGTCGACCCAACACTAGCAGTGACTGGTTGAACTGCTTGTCCACATATTATACATTTTTATACAGGATAGCAATTGATATAATAGACACAAATTCTTTCTGTTGCTGATCCTATTTTATTCACTTTATTACATACACTGCATTATTTTTGTTTTGAACAATCACTTTTTGAAGGCTCATTAGTAGTTATTCTTTGACCTAGTCTTAAGGTCTTTCCTTTTTTTCTCTCTTTAAAGAATCTAAAGAGAGGATATAACTCATTTAAATACTCCACCAATAATTATAAAAGGAGGAGATTTGATGAGTAGTTTGGTTACACCCAAATGATGACACTGGTCACGTTGGTGAAATGATGGGAAACCAAGAATCCTATTTAGGTTCCTATCTTTACCCCCTTTTTTCTCATTCTTTTTCGTTTTCTTTTGTTTTTTCCTCTTTGATAGTGCAATTTTGGTATTTTCTGGTACTTGCATAGATTAACATTTGCTGGTATCATTAAGGTTTTGGCAATTTTTGATTAGGGGGATCTAATCCGTTGTGTCTATAAATCCACTTAGACCCTACGTTGTTTTTAGGTCTTCTATATGACCATGTCATAAGTGATGTAATATATGACATCATAAGCAGTGCATTGCTACAGGGCGTGAGTTATAGTTAGCTCAGCTAACTAAAACTGCTGAATTTCAGTCGTTTTGTACAAGTTAAACCTAAGCCTAACTATAACGTCCCTGTAGCCGTTGTTTTTTTCAATGTATGTATATCTCTATCTATCTATCTATCTATCTATCTATCTATCTATCTATCTATCTATCTATCTATCTATCTATCTATCTATCTATCTATCTATCTATCTATCTATCTATCTATCTATCTATCTATCTATCTACCCGGTCGCGAGCTGCACCGCCGCTGAGAATGCGGTTCCATTGCTGGTGCGGCGCTATACGGAACAGGAGGAGATCGTTGGCACTGGGGAGAGACCAGGTTTGTGAACTGGAACGTTTTTTGCAAAACCCTGCATTCTGGCAGCAACCCATTGGGGTTTAAAATGTTAATGGACTTCCAGTCCCATAATACCTTTCATGGATGTGCTCACCTGAGCGTGTTTGTGTTGTTAATAAAGCGGGAAGAATCTGGAAATCCTGAATGCTGGTGGTTATGTGCGGGACACCTTTGAAAAAGAGCGCATGCTCGAAACGCGTCAGGACTGCTTGAAGACGCTGTCAGCACAGCCTGCCTCTCTCTAATCTTCACTTACCTGCTGTGAGTGCGGCTCACCTGGGGGCAACCCTTTCTTTCTGTGTATATATATATATATATATATATATATATATATATATATATATATATATATATATATATATATATATATATATATATATATATTTTGCCTACTGGCGCTTGCCAGTAGGTAGTTATAGTTAGGACCAAAGTTTCCATTGGAAAGGCATTTTTTGTTTTGCCAATAACTTTGGCGCTGCTTGACGTATCCCCACAACATTTTCACAGAACTTCACCGTTTGGGTTCAGCTGTTGGTTGGAAAGTTCTAAGTGATCTGTCAATCGGGGCCAAGAAAAAAAGGGGGTCCCAAAATGCATTTTCCCTATGTTAAGTCTATGGGGATTTTTCATTTTTTGAACATCGACCACAGCCTGAACTGCTGAACTGAATAACACATTTATATATATCTATATATATATGTATATCTATATATATATATATATATATATATATATTTATGTCCTCCAACTGTTTTTATCCCTTGCTTGGAGACACACTCAATAAACAAGCCGGACCCCATCATTTGTAACAGCGTCCTTTAATTGAGCAAAACCGGCATTCCTTTCCAAAATCATTTCAAAAAGCCCTTCATGTTTCAATGCTCCTGCACCTAGTTCATGGGCTGGCTGGTATATATATATATATATATATATATATATATATATATATATATACACATATTTCATAGAGTGAATAATTTTCAGGACTGTAAACAGATATTACCAGAGCCCTGATCAAGTCCTTACGGATGCAACACATTGGCTGGGCTGACTGATTTAAAGCTTTAAAGAAAAATAAAAGAATGGGATGACTGATTTATGGCTTTAAAGAAAAATAAAGGAAGAATTTACCACAGGAATGCGTGACTCTGTTATACTATGATGTATCTATGTCTCTTGAACTTAATTGGTATTGAAAAGAGAACACTCTACACTCTACAAACATTTGCTTCCCTGGCATGCCTGAATCACAATTGATATATTTGTGATAGAAGCACTTCTGTTCCTATTAGTTTCCTATAATTTACCTTGATTAATAACATAACAAGCAGCCGTTTCCTGGATCCAAACTTCAAAGGATGGAGTCAGACTGCTCATTCAGCCTATAGCCACTCTATGTTTCGCTATCAGAAAGGACAGAGTTGCCATTCTCCAATACGACAGAGGAATATTTTTTACATACCCTATAAAGCCCACAATAGGTCAGCCTTAAATGTGAGGTGTAGCCTTTAGGCATGGTTTCAAATAGCCCTTCCCCAATAGCAGTTAGGCTAAGAGAGGGGTAAGTGACATTTTTAAGTTCTATTGCAGAATTTTATATTAGTGATAGAGGAAGATGCTATTACACTGAATCAAAATGTATTTGGTTCTCTACAAATATAGTGTTGTTAAGAAGAGTACAGCTACCCAGTGCATCACAATATGAATGTTAGATCCTAATGGTCTGACATTATCCTGGTCTGATACCATCTATCTTCATGTCATAAAGCCAGTTTTGAAGCCAGGCATTTTCAGGTTACTGGAGAGGAGGACGGCCATTGCTGGGGATCAATATTTAAAAGACACTCAAGTTTATGGACATGTTGTCACTACTTGATGAAACTTTCATGGCCAGCTTATTAGTGTAGTCTTATGATGCAGATGGCCTGTAGATCATGAAATAATTTCATTTAAAGGTTGAACATAACTGAGAAATAATGGATCCTTGGGGTACTTCACATGCCAGCAAGGTTGGCAACAGGACTACTGGATACCTATTGCAGCATTGTATCAAAAAACACATGAAAGGCAATATAAAATGGTATCAGCAAAGTCCAAACATATCACGAAAGTGTGCAGCAGTGTTTGATTGTTGATATAAAAGGGAAGTGATTGATTAAGGATGATAGGTATCACGGGGTTTCCATTCAGTGATGCGTGTGAGTATTGTCTAAGAACTGATTTGAAGTCTGGTTGATAATTGAGTAGAAGAGATGTAGTGCTTAATTTTTGATTCCAGGAAATTGCCTTTAGCGATGTTTCCAAGACAGGGAAGGTGTGTGAGGGACCAATAACAGGTCAGCATTTTTCATTAAAGGTAAGATCTCTTGAGTTTTAAATGTGTGTAAGGAAATGCCTTCAATAAGGGAGGCTTATTCTAGGTTGAGGATGGGTGTGATTGACTCTCCAAAAAAGGGATTAAACAATTGAGGAATACGTAGTCTTGGCTTTGTAATAGGTGGAATTTAGAACATGGAAGTTGCTTGATGGTCATCATGAACATGTGGTTATTGTTAAAAAGGTAGGCCTTGAAGGGGAAGTTCTTGAACGGATGGTATTGCAGTTTATTAGGCCTTTTAGGCTTTGTGGAATCGAGCCGAATGTAGAAGGGCATAGCAGTAGCATTAGATAAATCAAATGATAGTGAAGAGTGTGAGGTGAGAGACTACATGATGGGGAGTTGTTTTTGTTTTGAGGTGGTCAAAAGATGTGTTGTTTGCTACACTTGTTATTTAGAAGGCTGAGGGGAGCTTATTTTATGTCCTTGGTGGTTGAGTCAACTTGTAGTTAAAAAAATATTAGTAAGATATTATTGATTGGTTAATGGGTGTGGTGGAGCCAATGGGTTGTCTAATACATTTTTCTACATCTGTAGAAGTCTGTAGGTCAAATGGAAGGACACTTTTTGGTAGGCTGCAGGTGGGAAGCGATAAACAAGAAGATCCCTGAACTTGAGTGTGGTATGTTACTTATGTGTGCAAGTGCAGAAGAATTTGTGGATGATTACTACACTTCGCCTGGAACGCTATATGTTGTGACCTGTGGGGATAACAATGTCAAGAATATGTAGTTAACTGATAGGCTTCCGTGATGAATACTGCATGTAATCGGAGTGCCACGATATTGTCTGTACATTGTAATAAATACTCGAGTATGCTTAGATGAGCGTCAGGTGTAATGTATGGTCTGTTTATTTGCTGTATATGGATTTTGGGATTGAATAAGTAGAATTAATTGTGGCCGCTGATAAGTTGTTTGTTGCTGCATAAGTGTGGAGATAGGACTGGGTGAGTGTGAATATGAGTGGATTGTGAATTTTTACCTTTTAAATTTATTGTGCTTTGAAGCAGGCCTGATGATACTTAACAAATAATCAAAATAAACCCCAGTGCACACAAATCTAAATACTGCTCACACCAGTTCTACTTTCAGACCTGGCTACATTCATTACTGTCCAGGGAATCATTTCATTATGTAGACTGCAAATATGCAAGAATTTTCACATAGTATTTGAATAATATTATTAGAGTACATGATGCTGTTGCTGGTAGAAAAGGACTTCAGCAGTGCTTACCTATGGATATTGTCCACACTGCAGCAATCTTCATCATTGCTTTGGTGCGTGAGTTGAAGCGGCTGTGCTCTATTGGATTTCGTATGGCTACATACCGATCAAGAGAGATTGCACACAGATGCATGATAGATGCAGTTGAAAACAGCACATCCAAGGATACACATATGGGGCAGAGCTTGTTTGGTAAAGGCCAGGCATAATCTGCAAGAAAATGGAAGACAAAGCAGGAGGTTGAAATGAAGCAATACTGCAGAATTAATAGTACTAATGTAATAAAAGTCAGAAAGTTTTTCTTAAAATGGTTCAAATGTGGTTATTAAGGGAGTTTTTGTTGAGCACTCAGACAAGACAGCATTTGTTGATTAAATACTCAATGGTTTGGCTCAGGAAGGATATTTAATTATTGTCATGACAGCTTGAAGCCATTTGTTGTTAAAAAAAAACCCACAGATTAGGCAGAAGAGATGAGAAGGGTATCAAATCTTACACCCACACAGACACACACACACACACACACACACGTATGCACACACACCCTTCAAAATAAATCACAGAAAATCTATGAATTTTTGATAGTTAGGACCTTTAAATGCTTGTTTTTCACACCCTAAATGAATATGCCTCTCCGAGTGAATTGATTTTTGGGGATTTGCAGAGGCATTTTGGTGCTAAATATGTCGAAATGAAACAGTTGCTCCATTAGTTGCAGAATAGCTAGGCTTTTAGACATTTCTTGAAGGACAAGAGTTTGGGAATGTTCTTCAAATTCATAGGAAGCACATTTTTCACCTTAGCAGTTCCCTGAATTAAACTTCTGCCTCCACAAGAAGCCCATTTAGTTTCAGGAATCACCAGAAGTTTAGAAGTGGATGATCTAAGTTTTCTTGGTGGGGAGTACCAGATGAATATGTCCCGCAAGTAACTTAGACCAACATTGTACAGTGCCTGAAATTTGATTCTTTTCTCTATGGGTAACCAGAGCACTGTAACCAATGCATGTGAGGCAGATTGATATTTGGGAATATATAAGAGAACTCATGTGAACGCATTTTCAACATCTACAGTTTGTGGACCAGTCTTTTGGGGATATTAAGGAGTAGGGCATTGCTGTAATACAATTTTGATAAGGACAATGTCATTACTATTTTTTGTCTGAAAATCCAGTGGGATGGAAGGACATATCTTTCTGATAATTCTCAAAGTTAGGAAAACAGATGACACTAGGATATTAACTTGATCTTCAAAGGTTATTTTGTTATCAAAGATGATCCCCAAGCTCCTCACTTTCCTCACGGGGGTGGGCAATGAGCCCAGTTACTGGGGCCACCAAGCCAGAGATCAAGAGGAGGTGTCATTGCCCACAGGAAGGACCTCTGTTTTTCCGGAGTTAAGTTTTAAACAATTGACTTTTACCCAGTTATTTGTCTGTCTCATACAGTTGTTAAATTTGGCTGATGTTTTCTTTGGGTTGTTAGATACCAAGACCACTATTTGAGTGTCATCAAGGTATAAGAAAACAGAGAAACCAAAGACTTAATAAGCTTTGCCAGTGGGGTGACACACAGATTGAAAAGGTTAGGGCTCCGTGAAGAGCCATGCTGCACCCCACATGCTGGCAGAGGGTTTCACACTTGAATTCCCCCATTGCCACATTTTCTTTCCTCTCTGAATGAAAGGATTTCAACAGAGGGAGAGCAGACACTCTTATGCCGAGCTCAAAAAGCAGGTAAATGAAGTTGCAATTATTGTCAAGTGTCGAACACTGCAGAGAGGTCCAATAGAATCAAAGCAGCCTTGCTACATTCATCCAATATGGACCTTAACCATCTCTTAAAAACATTCTCACTGGTTTCAGTTTTTCAAAAACTAAATGGGAATTAGCCATCAGATCAAGGGCTTCAGATGCAAAGCAATGAGAGACTGTATGCTGCAGTGGGAGTTGTGTTCTTATATCACGCTAGAGCGCATAGTATGTCTTCTACCATCTATAACAGCACATTATGGTCGTCAAAGTCATTATTTATATAGTCAGTCAGTTATGCTTTATTTGGACAACTGGTGTCATAAAAGCTATAAAAATAACATTTTATAAAAGAGATACATGATAAGCATTTCATAAAACAAAGTTCTAAAAACTATATATACAAGCCATCCATCCAAGTGCACCGCTGCGCCCACGGTGGAAAATGCGGTTACTGGGACCAAGCGATTAGAAAAATAATACACGTCTTATCATTAAAAACGTACATTTTGATACATTTAAATGAAATGGGGGAAACAGCATTACAATTCTTCATGGAGAAAAACCTTTATAATGGGCTCAGGCCATAGCCCACAGCAGACCTTCTGCAAAGGTTCCCACCCTACCATAGAATGGCAGCACAGAGGGTTGAGAACAAAAGTGCACGTGCATAACATGTGGTATCAGAGTTGAATAAGCAGCCTTAGGGCCCTACAACAGTTGCGTATTGACATCATTCAGCAAGATTCGGTACCTTTCCTGTAAGGGGCTTCCACTTAACCTGCCATACGTGACTAAGAAACTATGCCACGCAAAAAGGGGTCTGGGATCAGACCTAAGGATGCACAGGGCAGCCTGAAAGTCCCAAGTACCTAATTGCCGACAAATTGGTTTCAACCAATTGGCCCTCGAAATGTTGGATGCCGGGAATGCGAACATAAAGTGGACACACTTTCTGTCGTGGCCCTGCAACATGGAAATCCCTTTGGTGTTTGATTAGGTGTGTGCCATTTTGCGGTTCTCTCACTGACAGGAAGGGTGCCAAACCTAAAATGAATGTAAAGCGTCCTATCCCGAGGGACCTGAATCATATCAGGAAAGGGCTCAAGATGTCTGGTCTGTTTATGGAGATACAATTCTGCTGTTAGTCTGCCCACATTTGGTTTACTGAATTCTTGACGGCCCACCCATTCCCAATACAGGCGTTTGATCTCTTCTTTACTTGGTGGTTCCTGCCTTTCCCAATGCGCTTGGAGCCTCAAAGCCGTCATCATTTTCCTGGCCTTGGAAATCCAGCCTATTTTGCAGCCGGTATCTATCTGTTTGACTTCGGTGAGAGCTACAGCCTAAGGCTCGAGCTCCGGGGTCCACCTAATGAGAGCCCAAAAGAGCAGCGGGCGCAACCTTGCTATGTCGCCAATCGATCATCTGCCCACATCTAGCCTTAAAGAGGTAAGGGGAACGTTTTGGGGCAACATCACCAAGTCTCTAAGAAATGTGCTGGTTTATTATATACAAAATATTGATCTAGAGAGTGGGATTTACACCATGTAAAACTATTTATATAGTTTTGCATGGTGTAAAATCCTAGTCTCTAGATCAATATTTTGTAAATAATAAACCAGCAAGTGCTCAATTCCTTCAGGTTCTCCCATTAATGCTAGAATAGTTTCAACAATAGCCCACAAATCTCTACAAATTTCACATTTCAGCACACAAATCTGAGACACATCCCAGACTGCATAACTGTACATCATTGAAGTGACTGCACTGGGAAAACGGTACAGGTAAATACGTTTGTCCTACACCAGCTGCAGAAATATAAATTAGATGAAAAACAAAATCATGCTAATTTCACAATTAGGTGGACCTCCACCAGTGTGTATCCATTGTGCTGTAAGTGAATACCAAATATGAAACATGACACTTCCCAAAAAAATTACGTTTGGTTTTCCACTGAAGCACACGATTAGCACACACCAGGGTGAGATGACCCACAGCACCATTGACAGAGAATGACGTTTTAAATATTTCACTGTTCAGAATGTCTGAACTAATGACTGTATGTATAGTAAAGCTTACATAGAAATTAGGCTTTGTGTTTTTGCTGATACCTTTCATGCCACGCAACAGATCTCTACACAAGTCAGCAGATACTTGGCCTGTCCAACCCCGCTTCTTTGGGTATTTCATGCTAATTGTTCAAAGGGTGAGATGTTATTTGGGGATGTCGAAAGCCGCATTTCCCATGTTGAGTCACATAGGAATTGGTGTTTTTTCATGATCAGTATTGGGAGAAATCATTATACTGCATGTTTCAAGAGATGAAGTAATTTGGAACAAGTCAGGGGTCATAGGTTACATCTCTCTGTAAGACATCAGACATCTCATAGGCACAAGTGCGGTGGTTGGAATTTGTTTCTATGGAGGATGTGGCAGAGAAACGCAAGTAGGGACTTTGGGGTAGACGTAGAGTCCGACCAATCAGAATGTCAGGATTATGGAGCTAGATACTTCCAGGGCAGCATAAGAACAGTTAGAAGTGAGAATCACATTGCCTCTTTCTTGATTGTATGGTTCCCATCCATGCTTTGTTTGCTCACCATTAGGTCCAACATCTATGCTGTTTTGTTCCTTTTTCCTCTGCATATTTCCACCTCTTTAGCTGCTTTACTAAGTCTGGTTACCCTGCAAAATCCAGTGTGCTTCCAGTCAGTGTTCTTCTAGAGTTCTGCCTCTGCCTTGGTTCCCCACTGTCATCTGCCATTCTGGTAGCCTGTAGAGGTCTCTAGGTGCTTTCTCGAATCATTAACAGCATTGTTCTTTGGAGCACAAGGAATAACCTGTGTGTGTGTGGGGGGAGGGTTGCCCGCATTGTGGGGAATGGCACTGATGTTCATAAAAATGTTAAGATAAATTTTACTTCATTCACTGTTATACCTGTATTACCAGATCACTCTCTACCTGTGAACCATAGCTGGTGACCGTCCGCTTTAACCAAAGCACAAGGTCATTGATTATGACGAGAACAGATGTGTGTCCAGTGCACGTCTCTTTCTTTTACCCAACCCCAATTTATAACTTGGCAGATATTTTCTTCTGTGGGCTAAATATTTTGGGAGGACCAGCTTATTTTTTTTCCTTTGAGAGAAGGACTAGTGGACTAGTGTTAGAAATGGGATTTCTGGTTGGCTAGGGCATGCGCCTAAGCCAGGCAGAAACCACCACTCTAGTCAGGGCAAGAGAGTTACACACCGTAGATAACCCCTGCTCACCCCCTTGGTAGCTTGGCAGAGAAGTCAGGCTTATCCCAGAGGCAATGAGTAAAGCGTTTGCGCAACACACTCACACAGCAGCGACACACTAGGCACACCACAAAAGAAACTCCACACAAGGTTATATAAAAAAATAGCCTTTGTACTACTCATAAAAAACATTATAATGCAACCACATATATACACTGTGCACCCTGGCACCAGGTATCGCTTTACAGGGGATTACATAAATTAATTACAGGGCCAATCGGGCCACTGTCATAACCATTACACAAGTAGTGAAACAACCAATAACTACTGGTGAGGGTACACTTATCATGAATGCATTAGACATAAAATATCATTGGCTGTGCATCAGACCCAAAACACTCATGCTCCTCCTAGGCATATTCATAACTGCACCTAGCGCAAAGCATTAGGCATGAATCTTAATCATCAGCATAGTACACTATCAGTATCAATAGTGCACCCAAAGCACCCCCTTCCAAAGGGCACCACACATGCGCATGAGACCACTTCCAGCGCTCACATTAGGAAAAAGCTTTACAGTAGGGCATAGGTACCCACATTTCATACATACCTCGGCAGTGCACCAGAGTACCCACTAGTAGCGTGCACATACTACCAACTCAACCTAAAAAGCATTACAAATGAATGGAGGGTGCCTATGCACCTACACTGAGCATGAGTCAACAGTACACTATTGTCCCACCCTTACAGGACGTACACATTACTATGTGCAGATCTGGCAGCTGTCCTCCCTGTCCTATGAGGCAGCTTCCAAAGTATTGCGTGCAGCCCGTCCCGGGCTGGCCCTGAAATGCCCTTGTCCCATAGGGGAGGCTTTCCCCACTGCGTGTCCCTTCACGGGGCTTCCTTTAGCCCCCCTTGGCTGCAGATGCAACCGAGCAATGGCCCGAACAGGCCCATACGACGGGGGGAGGCAAGGGTGCAACTCACTTGTGGCTTTCCTTTAGGGAAAAATAAAATGCTCCCCGATGTTGCAGCTGCCCGCAATCCAGCGGTGTAGGTGTGACACAATTAGGTACCCACAGTGTGTCTTGCAGACCCCACTCACTGACTTGCACGGATGCCAGTTCCCAGGAGCCCAAGAGGTTCTTGTGCTGACACGTATTGTCTCCAGATCCCAGCAGGGATCTTTCTGTTGTCCACGCAGGCCTCCGTTGACAAGGGGGGCCTGCCCACAACCAGGCGTAGCTCCTGCCTGGCTTCCTAGCACGGGGGAGGCCCCGCCCACTGTTAGGCTGATTTTGCCTGACTTCAGGATGTCCTGTGTCCCGCTTCCCGGCCGGGACTACCTTCCAATGCAGGCTCCTCCTGTACTGTGGAACTTGGAGGGAACTCCTATGGACACGGCGGAGCGGGATAGGCTCCTGCCTAAAGGTAGGCTTCTGCGGCGTCTCCCCTACCTCCTGGGTCATGGCTCCCTTTCACTGCCGGGCCCCACCCACAAAGGCGTTGGCATTGTTAGGCAATGCGGAGGACTTCCCAGCATGGGAATCCTTGCTCTCTCTGTCGTTGAGCAATCCGGGGCCGTGTAGCCGCGCCATGGCTGCGCCTCAAAAAAAAAATACAATGGTGGTAGCGAAACCAGAGAGGAATAGCACGTCTGCTGCGGTAGCTCTCCCCTCTCACGAATCACCTGCCACGCCGAGGAAATGCAGCCCAAGCGCTGCACAGCAATCCACAGTGCCCTTCGTACTCTGGGGCAGGGTGCTAGAACCTCCAGCACTCACCCCACGCTGCTTTGCAAAGATAGGAGGGCAACAACACAGTCCAAACCTGTACTGGTACTCCTCAGCCAGGGAAAACTACCAGGCCCAAAGTCCAGGGGGGCAGAACTGGGCATAGGCAGGCCAGCACGTTGGGACCCCTAGGAGACAGCAGCTGGGTCCCACGGTGTTTCCTCCTCACCCCCAGCAGTCCTTCAGCTCCAAGCAGGTCCAACAGCAGCACATTTTCATGGGATCACAGCCCCAACACTTATACCCCAAATGTCTTTGTTCTCTCCCTGGCCCAGGGCTCTGCATCCGGTCCAAACCAGTTCTAGGGGCAATCACACCTTTCTCTAAAGGTGCACCACCACCTCCTTTGTCAGTGTAGGCTCTGGCCCCAGAAACACCACAGGGGGAGGGGCCAGCATTGTGGAAGGCAGGCAAAGTCCCATTCAGTCCCAGGTGCTACTCCTCCCACCACTCCAAATGCAGATTGGCCTTTTCAGCCTAGTGCTGACTCACCCAGCCCCTGTCACTCCAGAGCCAGACATGCAATAAACATCAGGCAGGCTGTTAGGGTAACAAGTCGCTCTTTCCCTTTAAGAGCGACTTGTTATTCACGCGCTGTTACTTAGGTCTCTCGAGCGTTTTCCCCACGCTCTGTGTATTTTTAATGTGTCCTGTAATTCTAAGATTGTAGTTGTTGTTGCCTGCAACCGCTCATTCAGATATTTGCTTGGGGAGCTGTTGAGTGACCGGTTGTGGGCTTTCTTCTCTTGTACTTCACATCGATCATTAAACATCAATCTTCAATACAACTGAAGGAGTAATTCATCATTTCTACATTTGGCGACAAGGATTAGCAAAGCCCACCGAGGAAAAGATTCAACAGCCTTTTTCTCAAAACTCACCGTTCTTCAACGACGCGGCAACAATCCCCAGCCCCGATCTCACGGAGGATCGCATTTCACCCGACGATAATTTTGGCACCTCCCCTCTGACGTCGTGACGCTCCTCGCGTACACGGCTAGAGGGATTGTTTCGATATTTCATCTGTTTTGGGGCAAAATGCACTCCGTATATGAGACGGAAGAGTCGGTTGCCTAGCAACGCTACAAGCAAACGTTTTTCCTTCGTATTAAAGACGTTTCACACAGAAACTTCATCTTGCTTTCAACGTGAGGATAATTTACAAGGCGGTAAGACCTGCCCATCCATCGGTGATGGGCACACCATTAATTTAATCAATCTCAAAGGAAGTGTTACATGATTGCTAATCTGCATGGCTTAAAAACATAGATACTTAAAGCTTAAAGCATTTGTCTCTGCCTGTATCTTCAGTGACAGGCACACTTTAAATACGCCTATTTGGAAATTGGCATTATTATTCACTATGGCATCAAATAGTCACCTGTTAAACATTTCTGACTTTTTACCTTCACCAGGCAAACCGATTGTTCCCTGGAAACACTGGCTAAATTTATTTCAAAACTATCTGGTTGCCAATGATGCAAATGAATTCGATCCAAAAAGAAAATTTGCGCTCCTTTATGGTCATTTGGGCTTTGAGGGACAAAAAGTGTTCAATAACTTACCACAAGTCCAACCCCCGGCAGGAGCTCAAGAGGGTTGGAATGTGTATGTTGAAGGTTTAGCGAGACTCTCAAGAAAGTTCACAGAGGAACCAAGTATACTTCTTGAACGCTTTAACTTTATGAAGAGAAACCAACACATAGATGAATCCGTAGAAGATTATATTTCAATCTTGAGACATTTAGCCTCCACATGTAATTTTGGAGCCGTATTAGACACATGTCTTAGGGATTAATTTGTAGGATGTATGTCGTTACAATGCACACTTTTACAACGCATGCACTTACAACGCATTTTTTACAACGCAACATCCACTACAACACATTCCATTACATCGCATGACACTACAACGCATTTTTAAAAACTACCCTTACAACGCATTCCATTACATCGCATACTACCTTTACAACGCATACCATTACAACGCATAATATTACATTGCATTTAAGGTAAGTATTGGATAGTATAGGGTAAAAATTTATATTCTTACTCCAGGGGGTGCAACAGAAGGGTAAGTGTTGGATAGTATAGGGGTAAAAATTACTATTCTAACTCAAGGGGGTGCAACAGTAGGGTAAGTGTTGGATAGTATAGGGGTAAAAATTACTATTCTAACTCCAGGGGGTGCAACAGTAGGGTAAGTGTTGGATAGTATAGGGGTAAAAATTACTATTCTAACTCCAGGGGGTGCAACAGTAGGGTAAGTGTTGGATAGTATGGGGGTAAAAAATACTATTCTAACTCCAGGGGGTGCAACAGTTATTGCGTTGTAATGGTATGCGTTGTAAAGGTAGTATGCGATGTAATGGAATGCGTTGTAAAGGTAGTTTTTAAAAATGCGTTGTAGTGTCATGCGATGTAATGGAATGCGTTGTAGTGGATGTTGCGTTGTAAAAATTGCATTGTAAGTGTAGTGCGTTGTAATAGTTGCGTTGTAAAGGTTGTTCCCCCAATTTGTATATCACTGTGCGTCTAAAAAAATACAAGAAAGGCTATTAGGGTGCAGAGATCCAACATTGAGTGAGACAATTGAAATAGCAAAGGGTATATAGAGGTTCATAATCTCTTCAACGGTTATATCTAACGATCATAATTCCCCAAGCCCATCAGTATCAATAGTTTCAAATGATGACGTTCAAGTTTCAGCCATTGACACCAGAAACAGGTTTAACAAGGTTCCCTTTAGAAAACCTAGCAATTTTTGTTTTAGATGTGGATCTCGAAATCACCTAGGCAATACCCCAAGCTGTCCAGCTTCATTTAAACGTTGCACAAAGTGTGGAAAATTAGGACATTTTATGTCAGTTTGTAAGTCTGGTAAAAATATTGTTAAGGTAAGCTCAGTTGAAGTCACACCCAACACATGTGCTCAAGATTTGGGTCAGATGTTTCTTACAATTTCAGACGATAACATAGAAGATATTTCCATAAAAGGACCATTTTGTCAGGCAACTATATCCGATATTCCCATGGAGATGATGGCTGACTCAGGTGCACCCATCACGATCATCTCTGATGTTTTATTTGAGGAAAAATACAAAAGTAGACAACTGTCTCAGTCAGACGTTCACCCTAAGGCATTTGGGGGTCAAAATATTGATATGTCTGGTTATTTCATTGATGTCCTTTCATGTTTAGGTAGAAAGGTTACAACAAAAATATATGTAGCTATCAGAGGGCAAAATATAATTGGATGGAAGGACCTGGCTAGGCTAGGTATTATGCTTATCCCTGGTGCTGAAAAACCCAATTGTCCTTGCAGAACAATCCATCAATTTCATTGAGAGTGAAACTGAAACTGATGTTGCAAATGTAGTCAACAGGTTTAATGAAGTATTTTGTGATGTCATTGGTAACATAAAAAAGTTTGAGCACCTGATTAAACTTAAAGAGAATGCATCTCCAGTGGTACGCAAGGTAAGGTCCGTCCCTCTTAGCGTCAGGCAGGATCTCAAGACCTTACTTGATAAACTGTGCAAGGAGGGTATTATTACAACCACTGATTCATCAGAGTGGGTCAGTCCAATTGTTATCGTGAAGAAAAAGACAAACGAGATCCGCTTATGTGTGGACCTTCGCACTCTCAACAAAAATATTGTTATTGATTGTCACCCTTTACCCAAGGTCCATGATCTTTTAGCTAATCTGGGTAAAGCAAAAGTGTTTTCACTTCTTGATCTTAGATCAGCGTATCACCAGATTCCACTTGCCAAGGAGAGCCAAGACCTGACAACCTTTATCACACCTTTTGGCGCATTTAAATATCTGCGCATGCCGTTTGGTCTTGCCTCTGCGGCAAGTGTGTTTCAAAAATTCATGGAGACCATTCTACAAGGGCATATCTGGAGTACAGGCATTTCAGGACGATGTTCTCATTTTTGCAGAAACCAATAGGGAACATAATCTTATTTTAGAGAGAGTTTTGTCGGTGTTTAGAAATGTTGGTATTACTCTTAGGAAGGACAAATGTAGATTCATGGTGGACAAATTGGATTATTTAGGCCACAGTATCTCAAAAGATGATATAAGAACCAAACTCTCTCTTATTTCTGCTATCAGGGATAGTACCTCACCAAAAAACAAAGACACCCTCCGATTTTTTTTGGGACTTTGTGAGTATTACTCTCGGTTTATTCAAGGCTATTCTGTGATAGTTCAGCCACTGAGAGAATTATTGCGCAAGGGAAACACTTTTGTCTGGTCTGAAGAAGCACATAAGTCTTTTTGTGAAATCAAGACTTTAATTACTTCTGAACCTATTTTGGCACCTTTTATTGCTGATCAACTCTGCTATGTAACTGTAGATGCCAGCCAATTAGGTTTAGGTGCTGTCTTATCACAGCATTCTGAAGGCAAAGAACACACTATTGCCTATGCCTCGAGGTCTCTTCTTTCGTCAGAAAAGAACTACAGTACAATTGAGAAAGAGGCACTGGCCTGTACATGGGCAATTGAGAAATTTAAAACATTTCTTTGGGGAACTCATTTTTACATTTTTACTGACCATAAACCCCTCATTTATTTGCTCAATGGGAATGGCACAGGCAAGGCTTCAGCTAGATTAGTGAGAATTCTTTCAAAACTACATGAGTACAATTTCTCCATCAGATACTTACCCGGTGGTATGAATGGACGGGCGGATTGTCTCTCGAGGATGCCCATTGATGACAATTCATCGTGTATTCATGATGAAGTGGAATGTGTTGTGGCATTCATTGATGACATTTGGGTGGAGAACTCTTTGATTACCAAAGATTCTTGGTTGGCCGCACTCTCTTGTGACACTATCCTTCAAACTGTTATGTCTTATATTAAATCAGGTTGGCCTCATGAAAGAAATCTACCTGCGTCCATTAAACCTTATTTTCAGGTATCGGATGAATTGTCTATTGTTCATGAATGTTTACTCCGACATGATTTTTTGGTTCCTCCTGCAAATTTTAGACATCTTCTGTTTAAAAAGAGTCATGAAGGACATATGGGGGTGTCCGCCACCATTCGTAATCTCAAGCAGTTCTATTGGTGGCCTGGTCTAGATTCGCAGGTGAGAACGTGGATTTCAGATTGCAATACCTGTCTTGTTTCGGATAAGCATTGGAGGACTTTTGAGCCTAACATTCATATGGTCCCATTACCTGATTCGCCCTGGGAAAAAGTTGCTTTAGACTTTGCGGGTCCATTTGATCTGCTTCCTGCTGGTAAGAGACATCTGTTGGTATTGATTGTCTATTTTTCAAAGTGGGTCTATTTTGATTTGGTGTCTTCCCCGGATACTAATACGGTTATCAAATTTTTGAGAAATGTGTTTGCCATTGAGGGTCCTCCAAAACAAATTGTGACGGACAATGGCACACATTTCAAGTCTCATCAGATGCTGAAATTTGTGGAGGTTTTTCAAATCAAACACCTTACCGTGGCACTTTATTCTCCTTCCTCTAATGGATTAGTTGAACGTATCAACAGGTTCTTTAAGGAAGGAGTTCAGACTGCTTTGTCTTCTGGTTTACAAGTTGAGGAATTTTTAAAAGAGAAACTGTGGACCTATCATAATACCCCCCACAGTACTACAAACATATCTCCTTTTAAGTTGCAATTTCACATCTGTGTCCCCATTGGGTGAAAGATATTACTAATGCTGATGTTACTCATATGGGGAACTTACAGAGAGTTCAGGAACAAGTAAGGTGTAAACATGATGCTATTTCTTCACATCATCACGATTCTAAACACACCAAAGATGTTCCATTTTTTGTTGGAGATTGGGTACTAATTAAAAACCTAAGAGAGTCAAGAAAGGAGAGTCCAGATTCACACTACCTGTCAAGGTTATTCAAGTAGCAAAAAGTGCTATTTTATTCAATGATAGGGGGTTGTGGAATAGAAGAAGTCTGGTTAAAATCACTGATGATCAAGCTTTGAAAATCATCTCTACAAAGAAGAAAAGTTTTTGCACTTCAGATTTTGATGGTTTTGGTTTTGGCATGGACTTTTTCTGTGATAACTTTCCCTCAACTTCTTTGGACAGTAACAATGTTGCGTCTGGAAATCTTTTACATAATGATTGTTCTAATGTTATTGATTCAGAAACTGCTGTGTGTAATGATCCTTTACCCAGTGTTCGATCCCCATCCAATATTCCTTCGGCAACCCTCTCTTCTAGAGTTACACATCGTAATGTTTCTGTTCCTCAAAGGTTTAAGGATTATTATCTAATGTGAGTTAGTTGTACAGTAATAAGTTCTTTTCTACTTTAGTCAGATGTTCAATTTATTAATGCTTATCATTTTTTTTCCTTAAGTATTTTGTGATTTTTTTTTTTTTGTTTAATAAAAGGGAAATGATGTTAGGGTAACAAGTCACTCTTTCCCTTTAAGAGCGACTTGTTATTCACGCGCTGTTACTTAGGTCTCTCGAGCGTTTTCCCCACGCTCTGTGTATTTTTAATGTGTCCTGTAATTCTAAGATTGTAGTTGTTGTTGCCTGCAACCGCTCATTCAGACAGTTGCTTGGGGAGCTGTTGAGTGACCGGTTGTGGGCTTTCTTCTCTTGTACTTCACATCGATCATTAAACATCAATCTTAAATACAACTGAAGGAGTAATTCATCATTTCTACACAGGCACAAAGACACATAGCACACAGAAATGGCCACTTCTAAAAGTGGCATTTCTAAAATAGTGTAATAAATCTGCGAACACCATTGCGCAGCATTTATTACCACTATTCCAAACATACCAAACTCGACCACTCTACTCCTCTTAGATCAGGAATTACCACTGAAGCACATATCAGGGAATCTCCAACGCAGTCCTATGAGAGAGAAGCCTCACAGTAGTGAGAAACCAAAATGGCTGTTTGTCACTACCAGGACATGCCATACAGTCAAGGCACATGTCCTACCTTTTACCTACATTGCACCCAGGCCATAGGGAAGCTAGGGCCTACCTTAGGGGTGACTGACATGTAGTAAAAGGGGGGGTTACAGACGTGGCACCCATTTTATATGCCACGTCACAGTGGCAGCAACTACGCGTGCAGGCCCTGCAATAGCAGAGGCCTGAGGCAGGTTTGAAAAACTACTTTGGTGGGTGGTGCAATCAACTCTGGAAGCCCACCAGTAGCATTTAATTTACTGGCCCTGGGTATCTGGGATACCACTTTACAAGGGACTGACAGGTGTAGACCAATCTTACCACGTTTTACCATAGAGAGCACATGCACTTTACACTGGACAGCAGTGATATAGTGCCCAGAGTTCTACAACCACCAACACCACGTCAGAAAAAATACCAGGAGGAAGGAAAAAAGTGCAGGGATGACCCTGCAAAAAGGGCCAAGTCCAACACAACCCCCTTCCAGCCATAAGCCAGGATAGACCAATCATTACCTTGTTGGGCTTCCCTGTTTTGGGTGGTAGAACACAGACACAGGCCCACAACTTCAGGGGCACACTACGGTTCTAGGCCATTCTGAACCCAAGTGATTACCTCTGTCAAAGCTCCCAGGACCAACTAAGCTACCCCACTGGGATTCCCTAGCTGTGCGTGGCCAGGACCAGGCCCTACGCCATCCAGATGTCTCTGGTCCTTGCCATCTCACAGAGAGGAGGGCAATAGCCCAGGTACATAGCACCCATTCTCCACTCTACCTCTCATCAGTTCAGTTCTAAACTGCCACTGATCCTCCAACCCAGGGTCCACAACCTCAGGCTAACCAGAGGTCACAGGTGAGACTCTCCTCCCCCTACCTCTCCTTGTTGGGTTCCGCACTCTCCTCCTAGGAGAGGCACCCTCAGAACACAACTCTCCCACCGGTTCAGGACTCCTCTCTAGGTCTCCCAACCTAGGATCTAAACCCTCAGGTTGAACCGGGACCAGAGGCGAGGACTCCCTCCCTCTGCATCCCCTTCCAGAGTTCTGCACCCTCCCACCCGCAGTGGTACCCCCAAATCGGTAGGGACACTGGTTACAGATGTCCTTCCCTCCAGGTCAGGCGGAACCTGAACCTGGCCTCCCAACCCAGGGACTAAACCCTGCAGCTGAGGACACGCCTAGCACACCTGGATTTCCTGGGGAGCACACATGCCCCCCTCAAGGGTAACACATAACTTGTGTGTTGTGTGACAGTCTGCCTGACCCCTGTCCATCTCACAGTGCGCGAAGATCCCCCAGGACAGAAGTGGTGTTACCATGGTCACTCCTTGGAGGCTCAGCCCTTATGGCTGGCCCTTGACCCACTGGTTCTTCCACTGGGGACTCTCTCCCCTCTCACTCCCTCATCTGGACTCCTGCACTCTCCACTCAGGAGCGGCACCGCCAGACACCAGAACTGATGGAGCTCTGCTTACAGACTCTCCAAGTTCTCCTGACACTAGGAGATCCACCTCAACGGATGGCTTACTAGTACAGCCTAGGCTCCCTACCTGGTGTTCCCTTAGAGAACCCTCCAGGCCCTGTGACTGGGTTTCGGGCACCTTGGAACACAGCCCACTCTCACTCCTTCTGTGTGGAGACAGGACGTGAGCCCCTACACCCCTCCCACTACACCAGGACCTATCTGGACAACTAAGAACTTTTCCCACCACCCTGAGCTGGGAAATACCTGAGCCACTCCTCTTAGGGTCACTCCCCAATGCCTCCTCAGACTCCTGGCACTCACCCAGAGGTCTGCCTCCCATGCAAGCTCCCTGGGATCAGAGAACTCACACTCCAACAGGGGTTGGCGTAACCCTGGAAAACAACAACGGAACATGTGCTCTCTGACATTCAGATTGAACAGCCCTTCAAAATTGTTTGCCATGCTACCCATCACCCAACCTTCCAGTGCATCACAACAATCATCCACAAACTACCCCCAAGACTGGTGAGACAGTTTCCTATTGCCACTGAACCTCAACCTATACCCTTCAGGTGTGACACCCTCTTCCTGGGAACTAGGTGCCATACTCTGGGCTCTGGGTGTGGGACTTCCTGCACTGGACTCCATATTGCTGCCACCACTGGACCCCACCCTCACTGATGAATCCAGACCACTGAAACTACACTCAGGGGATAACCTTTCCTCAAGAGCTAGTTTCACCCTGGCAAAGGCCCTCTCTGCCTCCGCAAGACTCTCTCATTCTCTAGATTTTTCTCCTCCAGGGACAGCTCCATGAGAGTCAACTCCTGAGCCAACAATGCCTTTTTCTCCACTAAGGCTCTATCTGCAAAAACAACAATTGATGGACAGAATGCAGAACAATCTCATACATTCACCCCAGTACATAGATCAGGGCCTCAATCCATTGTTGTTTTGCTTACCGTGCAATTCCAGTTTGAAACCAGCCAAATGCAAATTAGTCTTGACCCTGTGCCCAATGGGAACAGTCCAGCCCGAACTGCCAGGCCAGGTCCTCCCTGGACTGGAAACAAGCATCCTAGGACCGGTTTCGGGGTTTCACCCCTCATCATCCAGGAAAGCTTGACTCCAGTGGCATGGAGAGCATGTGACCCATGTTTGGGCATACCCACACTAGCTGATGAAGGGTGATACCCTGAAACCGGTCCCAGGATGCTTCTTTCTGATCCAGGGAGGACCTGGCTTGACAGTTCGGGCTGGACTGTTCCCACAAGGAACAGGGTCAAGACTGATTTACATATGGCTGGGTACAAACCGGGGTGGTGTGGTGAGCAAAGAATGGTGGATTTAACCCAGATCCTTGTGACTGGGGTGAATGTTTGCATTGTCCAGCATTCCTTCCATCAATTGTTTCTTTTGCATATGTCGCCCTAAGGGGGAAGGGTGTGCCCAGACATGGGTCCCGTGCTCACTACACCACTGGATTCAAGTTTGCCTGGCTGATGAAGAGTGATGCCCTGAAATTAGTCCCAGGATGCTTGTTTCCAGTCCATGGAGGATCCGGATTGGCAGTTTGGCTGGACTCTTCCCACAAGCAACAGGGTCAAGACTGATTTGTATATGGCTGGGTCCAAACTGGGGTGGTGTGGTGAGCAAAAGAATGATGGATTTAACCCAGATCCCTGTGACTGGGGGTGAATGTTTGCATTGTCCGGTATTCCGTCCATCAATTGTTTCTTTTGCATAGATCTGCAATCTGCCTTCCAACACTGCCACTGGTCTTTCCAGTTCAGTCCATTGGGCTTCAATGGAAATCTCATCCTTGAGCCGACATTCGGCCCAGGCGATCTGTAGGGCGTGAAACACTAGACTCTTAGGACCTCTCTTATGAATGTGAAAAGACCTAAATTTCTCTTGTCAATCACAGACCAACTTAGTATGCCCGAAAGGGTTAATATCCTTGATGTCCCAGATACAGTGTTGCCTTCTCTTTGAAGTGGCAGAGGGAGGCCAGTAATATCAAAAAGCTGTGAATGGGTCCAATAGCATGTAGAAATGTGTATATAACGCCAGCTAAACTCAAGCAGTATATAGTTAATATCTCTTAACTGTTACAAGCGTAATGAGTAACAGAAATTTAACTTCACTGCTTTTCTTTTAATACTAGCTTACCTAAACACTGGGAATTTAATTAGCTTATCGAACGGAGTACATGTCACTAGACCTTTCTATTTGGCTGCATTCCTTTTAAATGTCAAAATACCATAAGCCTGATAAAAAATCCGGGGGGAGAACTTTGCCAAAAATATGAATTTCATTAAACTGTCTAATAACTGCTTCATGATTTGTGTATTTTCTAAATGCAACTGTGCGTTTGTGTAATTAGGCTACTAATTCCGTTCCATTTTCTGGTGTCCATGCTTATCAGCCCCCAAGAAGTTCCATGTGGTTGTAAAATACGTTTGATCAATGACACATGGACTATGCAATGTTTGTGGATAATTATAAAATTATTTATATTGAAGCGGTATTGTGCTAATATTGTGTATAGGCTTGTGAATAGATCCTCTTCAGTAGTTCGGATATGTTTTGGCAAAGAGTCACTCTTTTCACTTTATTTGCAACATAAACAGAAATAAAAAAAAACAGGTAGCTATTTTTCATATTTCACGTTCACTGCCTAAATTAACAAAATAAGGGGCAGATTTACAAGCCCCTTGCGCCTCTTTTACGCCGCCGTTGCGTCACTTTTGTGACGCAGAGGCGGCGCAAAACCAGCGCCATGCTGCGGGGTATTTACAACGTGACGCATCTGGGAGATGCGTCACGTTGTAAAGCCCTGTGCCAGAAGCAGGCGTTCCTGTGCAGGGGGGGCGTTCCGTCGCAGGAACGCCTCCTAAAAGTGGCTGAGTGAAATCTACAAGATTTCACTCAGTCACTTTTGAGCCCATGCTGCGTCAAAACCCTGCGCCTGCTTGAAGCAGGCGTAAGGATTGACGCAGCATTGTGCAGATAGGGCACCACAGAGCCTCGCTGGAGCTGCGTCGCGCTTGCGACACAACTCCAGCAATGCGCTGCATTTACGGCACAGATGCGTGACGCATCTGTCGGTTTTTGCCCCATGCGGCGCATCCATGGTGGCGGAGCCGTGACGTACAATAACTGGCGCATCCCTGCTGATATGCAGGGATGCGCCAGTTATTGTAAATCTGCCCCAAAGTTTAAACTGACAGGGTGGGAAGTGGTGCTTATGATGGCCGCCTTCTGAAAAGCTCCGACATTCAGTCGCTCAGTTTCAGGATGTAAAGGGTCCATACGTTCTCTACTAAACCTTTAATGTGCTTGAGATACAGTTACAGGTAGATACAGTGGAGTAGAATGGGGGCTGTAGACAAAACTGTGTGAGCACGGTGTATGCAGTCAACTAGGTGTGTGTGTAAAGAGCCTCACAACCCTCCGTGGCTGACATCTAGGGTCTCTGTCCTGGGGCATTGCTGCCCTGAGTCCTCGCTAGCCACTTCACGGGTTAATGGCAGCAATGGAAGCGGGTGAGGAGAATAAATATGGTGGGTGGAGAGAGCTCAACCTATGGCCGAGAGACATCTGGAGACTGCCTGGATGCCCTCTGGAGACTGACCGACAGATTGCTGCACAGGAATATGGAGATGCTACCGGACAATCACCCATATCAGAACTGCGCTGGCCCCATCTGGCCCCATCTGGAAGCCGCCATACTGAATACAACACACAACACCTCCTCTCCCTACTGGCTCATCAATGAGTCGAAGATTCAAACTAGATACATCCAGATACACGTTGCTGAGTAGTTGATATGCTACTGTTCTATAACAAATTATGAAAATGTCTTATTGTTCACAGTGAATGATCTCTAACATAACAATAATTATTGGCAGAACTGTAGATTGTCAGAAGGCACAGGATGTTGCCACCTCAAGAAACGTTGTACAGGTTTCTCTTAGAGGACATTTTTTCAAGTTGGACAGCATATTTTCATATTATCCAAGTTAAGCTGCCTACCCGTCCTATGATTTATGGAAGACCCCATCATGCCAACAAATAAGCCTTCGCATAAGCTCCTGTTGTCAGAGGCAGTCTTCTAGGCACGATAAGGGACCAGCACCAACCCCAAGCACAAGGACAGCGACAGTGACGCTACAATCCTTAATGGCAGAACTGCAAAGGATCAAGATTTCAACAAACATAATGGAAACGGCCACTGAAGCCACTAATAAAGATCTAAAGACAATCCTCAAGGAACTAGCGAGCTTCATGACGCAAATGAAAAGATCTGAAGAACAAGTAGACGACATAGAAGCCAAACTACTTGCTTTCCCTGATGACAAGATTTGGAATCACAAGAGAAAGATCATCAACCACTTGGACCGAACTAGGGAGAATAATACAATTTTGGGGCTTCCAGAACTGGAAAGAGGTGAAAATATGATACATTATTTATTGGACTTGCTGCCCAAGCTTACAGTCACTAACTTTCATCCTTTGCTTGCATTCAAAGGGGCACACAGGCTTAGACAGAGACTGTACCATTTTGAAACAAGTCCAAGGCCCTTGATAACCTACCTACTGAGACACCTGTGCATCTGGCAATTGGTTTAAACTTTTTTTTAATGGCAGATTATTATATATATTATGAACATTGTAAAAGAAAATCCTCAGCCTATGCCCATTACTGTTCAGTTCAAAATACTTTATTCGGTTAAAAAGAAATAACCATAAAAGCAACAAAAATACAAATACAATTTAAAATAAAACAATACATAGTTATTGTTACAGGGGAGAAGTGCAAATGATTTCCATATGGGCAATTCAATCAGTTAACCCATTACTGAAAAAGATAAATGCCAGATACGGCCTATTGGAGACAGCAAAGTTGCTGGTGATACTCAAGAGAATGTAATGTGATAAAGGGGACCCCCTGCTAAGTATGGACGCTCCAAGTGCAGGGAAAATGACAAAAGTGTACAGCAAACCTGGCAACTAACACATAACAAACTAGTTTCCTAGCTACATACTAGGGCTCAAAGGAAGAATAGCTGTAGGGCGAATTCAAAGACTTTTTTATTAACAATCCTTGTGTCTAAAAGTTAATTAAAAACATAACAGATTTTCAATGACCAGCATTATAATCTGGTTCTTTCACTTGTGAAGTCAACAATAAGGTGCTTTTTCATCCTGACTTCAGCACAACATTCACACTTTCAATCATACCACTCACCCTAAGTGTTTATGAACCGTACATAAATGATGCATGGTACCTAAAACATTATTAAAATTTGTTTTGCACCAGTCGAGCATCAATACGTTTCTCCATATTATACGTGATTGCAGCATTGTTTTTCTTTATTTTTTCGTTACAATTGTAACAACAGTGGCTCAGTTTATCAATTATCGTGTATCATCTATCTATGCGCGTTTCGGCGGATCCATGCCTTCATCTGGACAGCCACCATCACAAATGAAAACTGTAGGTATCTATGTGGCACAGCTCGCTGGGTCAAGAGATGAGCAGCATAATATACAGAAATATATAGTTGATGAGCACAAGGAAAGGTTACTAATATTCTTAAAATGATTAAATAGGAATGATGCTAGGCCACTGCAGAAGGTATGGCATAACAGCTTGGCTAGATAACGGTTTCTGCGGAAGAATGGATGGCAAGGGTGAGCAAACAGTTGGGTAAAGGGAGCTGTTCACTGCATGCTGAGTGGGTAAAGTTTACCCAAGGACCGGGTACAGAAAAGCTTCATGCTGGTCTGCGGCCAAAATAAACATGCACGCCTCCACTTAATGGAAAGACCAGAATATGTCAGGATCTAGATGAGCTGGAGCAGTTCATAGTAACACACGAAGAATATCCAGTGGATATGGGAGTATCATTAAGAGCTATGAATGGCCCTTAATTGATGGATGACCATGCAGCGCTTAATAGGCCTGGGCGAAAATTTCGTTCCGTTCGCGGAAATTGCGATATTTTGACATTTTCGTGTTCCACGGAGAGCGCGAAAATGTCAAAATTTCTGCATTCCGCAGCTTGGCGATAATTTGTTTCTTGCTCGCGCTGTAAAATAATACATTCTCGTGTGCGCGCGATCGCCTTACCGAATCCCTGCGTTCGCCGACAAGTTTTCTTGATCTGGTCGCGTTCTCGATGAGATGTATTGTTTTTAGCCATTTGCGCTGTCTCGCGACAGTTCGCGCCCACAGTGACGTCATGCGTCGCGCGATCACGTCTTTCTTCTCGCGATCATGCACCGCGAGACAACTGAAAACAAGACTGCCGCGCCCGCGAGCAACCGCATGGGTAAGTTGGCGAGCCGCGACCACGCAGAAAATACCGCGAATGGGCGGAAAAAAAACTTCCGCATCTTCGCGATATTTCCGCGTGTTTGCGATAATTTTTAACATTTTTGCGATAATTTGCGAAAGTGGATTTCGCAAATTCCGCCCACCCCCATGTGGATACCCGTCGTATCCGACCACTAATACACAGTATTTTTATAAAGACCGTAACATGAACAAAGAATCCTTAAAAGACAGGACAAATTGAGGTCCTCAATAAAAGTATACCTTGATGCACTTTTGGATCTCAATATCACTGACCACTGCAGGCCTGGCTAGCATCCTATTATATATCTGATTGCACTCCATAAAATGTAATTGTACTATGATCTAATATGTGAATCAGCAATGGGGCACAGAGAGAAGAATAGTATGCCTTTTTAAAGTAAGTGACATTCCATGCTTTCTAGTGTGTTGCTATATGCTCTGTTAACACAATGTGACAACATGTGTTGGCCTTTGGACCTATTAGAGTATTGTGCCCTTCATCAGGATCAACAAGTAGCTACTGCAATCAGTACCTATTTTCCTATCAGACAGACATACCAATCTGGATCCAACACTCACATTGAGCGGTTGGCTTGGCGTATGTACCTTTGGCTAAATAGCCTAGGACAGATGTGGCGAATTCTCTAGCTTCTGTGGGTTTCTCCGATGAATATACTGAACTACAGGACCGCTGGTTCAGTATATTACACTGTTGTTTTTATCATATTCACACATCTATAGATAGGTACTGATTGCAGTAGCTACTTGTTGATCCTGATGAAGGCCATAATACTCTGATAGGTCCAAAGGCAAAAACATGTTGATCAAACGCTAATGCAGTTGTCTCTAATGTCGGCAGTTGCATTACCATTCCTTTGTATTTAATCCTGTCACAAGGTAGCCGCATAAAGCTTGCCACATAGCTAAACGTTTTGCTAGTTTTAACCGCTCTCACTTCAGCACTGCACCTCACTCAACACACACCATGCTCACATAGGGTTTTAGAATTAGCCTCCTCTCCAATATGAAACATCCCTGTGCTCCTCCCTCGCAGTGAGAGGGTTGTAGCCTGCGTCTAGACTAGGTTCTTGATGCGAGGAGGCACCCCTATGATGAAGCATGGCACCTCTGGTGTGTGAGGGGAACCGTACTTAAAAGTGATCCCCTTTTAGAACATGGTTGACAGAGTCCACTTGCCCCTCAGACCCCTGTCTTGGACCCGTGTTTTTTTTTTGTGATAGACATTACGAGTGGGGTTTGCCCACGCTGGTCCTTAAATCTCCTCCTAGTTCTCCTTGTGTGTAGTCCAATCAGGTGTAGGCCATTTTTACCATGAATAAAGGAGATAGCACAAGCACTAGTTAGCAGAGTCCTATGGCCACCAAAAATATGCTTGGTCTTTCAAATGTAATGGCTTTTCGAAGTTTGAAAAACACAAAAATGTTTTAACTTATCTAGCCCCTAAGAAACTAGATATAGTTCTTCTCCAAAGAAACCTAAAAAGCATTGGAAATGGGAAGGTTATCTCTTCTTCCAAATGTGGGGTGGCCATTCTGCTACATACGTCTTGGCAGATAAAAACCTGGAATGATTGAGACAAGCGATAAGTGTTTACTAGATTATAAATCCAGGGGTGTAACTTTGTGGTGGGGTCAACATATGCCCCAAACGTTAAACAAATAAGCTTTCTTTTGCACCTAAATGGACTTTGTACTGAAGTAGGTCAATCACAGCTCCTCATCGGGGAAGATTGTAATTTATCAATTGAGCAGGTGATTGACAGATTGGGTAAACCTGACCTATAACAACCTGGACAGGAACAATTTAAAGGATTTGATGTTAAAACATGGCCTAGTCGCACCGTGAAGGTTAAATCTCCCAATGGGCATGGAGTACACTTTACTCTCCTGCCTGCGTGGCATGTAGATGAGGAGAGCCTTTATCTTGACAAACAACAAACTACTGCCAAAGGTCCTTGTCTGTGATATAATGGTGACCTGGCTATTACACCATGTCCCGGTCAAACTGACACAAAATCTCCATGCTATTGCTTTGAAATCCAAGACTTGGAGAATGGATATATATTTTAATATGGATCCCGATGAAAAAAAAAACTTTGCAATCAGGTGCTAAAATACTTGGAGTTGAATAAGGTGTAAGTCACCTCACCTCAAGAAGTATGGGCAGCGGAGAAAGCATATAACAGAGGGATCATGAGAAATAAAATGGCGACCAAACATAACGTACTATGTGACTAATGATATGTTAGAAAAGGTGATTCTAGATCTGCAAGCAAAGTATTGACACGCACTGCCAAATGACTATCTTAGAATATTAACCAAGAAAAAGTACAAACTAAACACCATATATACTACAATGGCAGAAAAACCCTGGTGCGTATCTGTTGAAAGGGGAGCTGATAACCAAGCTGGTATTACCAAAGAATTTACTTCCAACTATACTCAGTTGTACATGCCGAATCTGTGGGAAGCAGTCAAGACAAAGACAATTTCATGGATCTCTTGTCTTTCCTGAATCTGTTGCTGGATCTCCATGCAGACCTGGACTGGGAATTTACATATGAAAATGTTTCTGAGAATATTAGCCAAGAAAAAGTACAATCTGAACACCATATATACTACAATGGCAGAAGAATCCTGGTGCCTATCTGTAGTACACGCTACGGGCTAGGGGAAGAATTGCTCACCATGCATTTGAAGCAAAGAGAAGTTAATTTGGTTGTTCCGATTTTTAAAGATTGAAAGGGGAGCGGATAACCAAGCTGGTATTACCAAAGAATTTATTTCCAACTATACTCGGTTGTACATGGCGGAATCTGTGGGAAGCAGTCAACATAAAGACAATTTCATGGATCGCTTGCCTTTCCTGAAGCTGTGGATCTCCATGCAGACCTGGACCAGGAATTTACATATGAAAAAGTGTCTGAAGCAAATAAATCTAGGACCTCAGGAGGAAAGCACCAGGTAAAGATGGCTTTCTGCTTCATTTTTTAGAAAAATACAGCAAGGCCATCACACCTATTCTCATACAAGTCTTTAACCTGTTCCATGCTGCGGACAGCTCCCGGCCATCCGACGTCACAGTGGGCATGTGTGGAGGACGGCCGGGGGCCATCAGAACCCCGCCCACTCATTAATTGTCCAGCACCGTTGCGGAATTCGCGCATCAAGATCCTGGCAAAGGTGCTCGCTAACAGGCTGAAATATGTGATTCAGCTATTGAACACACAAAAATCAAGAGGGCTTTGTGCTTGGTAGAACCTTGCAGAATAACCTGAGGACCATATTGCACCTACTTCGGTGGAATAGAAATGATGATGACAAAAAGGTGGCACTCAATGCGAAAATAGCATTTTATGGGGTTTAGTGGAGCTACCTTTTCCGGGTCATGAGATGAATGGACTTTGGGGAAAAGTTCAATCAGATAGTTCAGGCATTATAAATTACATCTATTGCTCATGTCAACTCCAATAGATTCCTTTCAAATGGGATAAGGATCAGCAGAAGAACTAGACAGGGCAGTCCCCTGGCACCCTTGTTATTCTTGCTTGCCCCAGAGCCTTTGGCAATTGCTATCCAAATTTCTCTTTCTATAAAGGTCATTTACACAGCTGCAGGAGAACTAAATGTGATGTTATATGCACATGATATCTTTTTAATGCTGGCTTCACAGGACATATCCATATCTGTACTCATAACCACAGTTAGTGAGTTCTCGTTCTTCTCTGGAAAGATAAATATAAAGTAGTCCAAAAATGGAATCCTGCCAATGACTAGGGTCACCACTGAAGTCTCCCTCTGAAGATTTCCATTTAAAAGGATACCATGTAGGATGAAATACTTGGGCATCCTGTAAGCAGTGAGGTTGCACGTAAGGTGCAAGACAACCTATCGATCTTGGTGTAACCAGTGCTGCAATACTTTGCCAAATGAAAACATCTTCAACTCTCTCTATGGGAAATAGTTCAGACAATTAAAAAGGTGTTCACCCCATATTTAGCTTTGTGTTTTGGAATGCTGCTGCTAACAATCCCATACAAGCTGTTAACGTCTATTGACAATTAAATTAAAACATCTGGGATGGCAACAACCACAGAATAGCTATGTGAAAATTGTATGCAGATACTACCTTTGGGGAGGCTACGACTACCTAAAGTTAAAAGATACAACATAGTCCATCAACTGACAGAGATGACACATCATTTTCTAGAAGTCGTAGAATTCCCTGTTCGGGCCATCACAGAATGCGATGTACAAAAGGATGTAACAAGTACACAAGTCTTATGAAGGAGACAGAAAGGGAGCAGAGAGCCTACTAGTCAGGTGATTTAAAGTTCCATTGAATCATGGAACACATATCACAGATTTGGCAATGTGTAAAGCATTTATATAGCACTCAAACAGTATTGAAGGTAAAACACAACTTATACATAATTCATAACTTACACCAAAACAAGGAAAATTCAATCAGTAAAATTGGAGTTATGAGTCAGTAATGTTTATGGGCTAAAAATCCCCAAAGTGCCACTCAATAGTACCTGATAATAATAGACTAGGTCAAAGACACAAGTTCAGGCCTACCGTGATGGAGCACCGGTTGGATACAGGGACCAGGTTGTCCCTGGTGAGGAGTTTTTCTTTTCGAATGCCAAGTTCACACTTTGAGCCTAGGCTGAAGTTTTGTGTTGGTAAGAACTGAGAGGATATTGTTTTCAGTGCGAGGAGCAGGTCACAGTTGTACCTTCACTGTGGTGGTTGACTCGAGCAATCACTGTGTGGCATGAAGAGCAGGTCATCACTGGAGCTTGAAGTTGGCAGGAGTCAAGGACAGATGTTTCTTGGCACAATGAGTCCGCTCACAGTTCTGGGCCCGAAAGCATCTGGATTTTAAGCTACAGTTTAGGATGAGTATACATCTGATGCCATCCAAGGGTACAGCACCTGAGGGTCACCTCTTCGGCATCAAGTCTCACTCCAGAAAAGGCCAGCAGCAGGACTCAGGCAGGTCCAGTTGGGCAGTGTCAAGGGGGCCTCTGGAAGCTTGTTGTGTCCCTGTAGCTCAAACAGGAGGTCAGCACACTGACCCTTGGAGTCATTTCTAAGGAGCTTGGGCTAAAAGCAAACAGGTCCAGTCTTCCTTCTTAAGACAGCACAGCAGTACTTCGTCATAATCTTTCATGAGTCCAGGAGTATTCTGGTGAGGAGTTTTGAAGGTGCTATTCTTATACCCAGTGACAGCCTGTGGGTGGGGATTGCCTCTTTTTTCTAACCTTCCCCCTTTCCTGGATTTGGCTCAAAACTGTCCAGGGTAACAAAGGAGAGGCAGGCCTGGTTGTGAGCTGCATTTGTCAGTGGCAGGGCAGATAGCCCTCAGAAGTCAGGAAGGGAATAGCATAGCCCTGATGCTACACTTTGAAGTTCAGGAAGGGCTGAGTACAACCACCAGAGCATCCTGTTCAGGAAAGAAACACCTTAACCCTCACCAAGGCCCTTTTATCCCCATATCTGGAAGGAATACACAACACAGCTCTTGGGAGCCAGTCACAGTATGAGTGGTTATGGCCTATCTTTGGGGTGACTGATAAGTATTAAAAAGGAAGGTTTAGACCTGGTACATTTTACCATGTTTAAGAGAGAGAACACAAATATGTTACCTCTGGTTGGTAGCAGAAAAGTGCAGAGTCCTCATGTCAACAAAAAGGAATTCAGCAAAACCAGGGGTGTGAAGACAAAATATCTGGGGAAAAATCACACCAATGATCTAACTGCCATTAAGACTTTTGGTTTCAGGGTGAAAGTTATTACCATGTGCTTTTTCTAATTATGGGAAGAAACCTAGAATGCTTTGTTGGCAAAGGATTGTTAGAAATGGACTGTTGAATAATCTAGTTAATTGTTGGACACTGCTTTTACATAATATGCTTTATAAGGCTATTTGTGAAAACTATTCAAACTTGAAACTATTCAACAGCTTTACATATCCACTAAAATAATAGCATATGTTCTTTTAGCACAGGCAATTAAATGTAATGTATACAGGAGAGCAAATATAAGTTATATTTATTACCCAACCTAGTTGTAATCTTTCTGTCAATCTCTGAAGAGTGAAAGTTGGTGTCAGCTATGGTGGTGTTCAAGCCTACGACCTAGAGGGCATCTAGTTGGTCTTTCAGCCCACTATGCTATTTGATCTATACTCTCCTTACTCATTTTATAGCTATGATTTATTTGACTATATATTTTCTAGGGTTTCTGACCCTTTCCTCATGTGATAAAACATATTCAAAATTATCTTCTCCTGCTATTCTCTATTTAGATCTGAACTTATAGTTAAGCTCAGATTTCACTTGTATAAAACCAGTGAAATTCAGCTTTTATAGTAGCTAGCTGAGCTAAATATAACTTAGGGCCCACAATGCACTGCTTATGACCACACATATTAAATCACTCATGATATAATCAGTGACATCACAGATGACATCTCAAATGACATCACTGATGACATCATCCATTGAGTGTGAGTGTTTTCTAATTGTATTTGTGTGTTTAACGTATATATATTAAGGTGCAACAAAAGTTAAATGAGTATACTTTGTGTACTACTAATGAGTTATTCCTGTTTTAACATAGTTAATGTGAGTCGCCGTGTTACTGTGTGTATCTGTGTGTGAGTGGGTGTCTGCATGACAGTACAGGTGTGTGTGTGGCTGTGTGAATGGCTGTACGGGTGTATAAGTTGATGCCTGAGTAGGTGTGTCAGTGACTTAGTTGCTCTGAGAGTGACTGTATTGGTGAGTGAGTCGGTGTGTCAGTGGAAGTATGGGTAGGTGAGTGAGTGGGTATGTAAAAGGCTGTATGAATGGGCGAGTGGGTGTGCCAGTGACTGTATGGGTAAGTGAGCGGATATCTAAATGGCTGAATGAGTGAGTAACTTGAAAGTGGCTATATGTGTGAGTGAGTGGCTCTTTGAGTGGGAGTTTGGTTAAGTCAATTGTCGTGTGAGGGGCTATATGAAAGAGTGAGTGTCTGTCGGATTGGCCTTATGGGTAAGTGAGTGATTGCATGGATGTGTGAATGGGTATGTAAGTGGTTGCGTGGGTGTGTGAGTTAGTATTTGAGGGGTTGTATGAGTGAGTGAGTGGCTGTATAGGTTAATATCTGGGTGTGTCAGTAGCTTTATGGGTGACTGTGTGGCTGTGTAAGTGACTGTATGGGAGAGTGACTGGTTATATGATCAGGCTCTATGAATGAGTAAGTAGGTGTGTGAGTGGCTCTATGGATAAGTGAGTGGTTGTGCAAGAACCTGTATGGGTCTGTGAATGGGTATGTGAGTGGTTGTGTGGGTGGGTCAGTGGATGTATGAGAGGTTGTATAGAGTTGTGAGTGGTTCTGTGGATGATGTCATCAGTGATGTCATGAGGGATGTCAATTACCATGTCATGAGTGATGTAATATGTGAGGTCATAAGCATTGCCTTGTGGGGGTGTAAGTTATACTTAGCTCACACCGGCAAGTTGGGCTGTACCCCTCTATTTGGGACTCCAACACAGTGAATACAGGTGCACAAGGCTGAATCCTGGGCCAAAATTATCTTAGTAGGGGATCAGCCAGACTAGAGGGAGGGGGGTGGGTTGTATGGTATTGTTTTGTTTTTATCTTGACCTTTATTGAAAATTAGCCAGTGAAAGAGTTACTACAATAGGCTGTTACTAAAATGTCAATACCGTACATGGGCAGGCATCTATCTTCCGAATGCATAGTGATACTAATTTTCACTTTTGTACTGTCGAGCTGCCTGTATCAATGCTTACGTGTGACCCAACATTTCATAAAATCAATAAAGTATGTTTAATTAAAAATGAGTTATACTTTGCTCAGGTAACTATAACTGCTAAATTTCACTGGTTTGTATGACTGAAATCTTAGCCTAACTATAAGATCCCTGTAACCTTTGTTTTTTTAGTTAATGTGTGAGTGTTGTGAGTGAGTGCTTGTATGGGTAAGTGGGTGGCTGTGTTGAGAGGCTGTATGGGTGAGTGAGTGGGTGTGTCAGTGACTGTGTGAGTAAATAATTGGGTGTGTGAGTCCCTGTATGGGTCAGTGTGTGGGTATGTGACTGGCTGTATGGGTGAGTGAGACGGTGTGTGAGTGCCTCTATGGAGGAGTGAGTGGGTGTGTGAGTACTGGTATGGGTCTGTGAATGGGTATGTGAGTGGTTGTGTGGGGTGTGTGAGTGGGCATATAAGAGATTGTATAGGGGTGTGAGTGGTTGTGTAGGATGTATGAGTGGGCATACAAGAGATTGTATAGGGGTGTGAGTGGGTGTGTGAGTGGTTCTGTGGATGATGTCTTTTGAGATGTCATTTGAGATGTCATCAGTGATGTCACTGACTGTTGGACTTTTTTTGCAGGGTCATCCCTAAATTTTTTGCCTCTGTCCTAGCCTTTTTTCTGACATGGTATTGGTGGTTTTAGGAGTCTGGGAACTTTAGCACTGCTGTCCAGTGTAAAGTGAGTGTGCTCTCTGTGCTAAACATGGTAAGATTGCTCTACACCTGCTTGGCCTATTAAATTTACCTGTCAGTCCCTTGTAAAGTGGTATCTCATATACCAAGGGTTGGTGAATTAAATTCTACTGGTGGGCTTGCAGCGCTGATTGCGCCACCCACCAAAGCAGCCTTTCAAACCTATTCCAGGCCTCTGCCATTGCAGGGCCTGTGCGCGCAGTGTTACTGCCGCTGTGACGTGACACCTAAAGTGTGTGCCATGTCTGTGACCCCCTTTTACTACATGTCAGTTACCCCTAAGGTAGGCCCTAGCTAGCCCTATGGGCAGGGTGCATAGTGGGTACAAGATAGGACATGTACTTTAAGTGCGTGTCATGTCCTGGTAGTGACAAACAGCCATTTGGTTTCACACTACTGTGGGGCTGCCCTCCCATAGGAATGCATTGGGGATTTCCTGATAAGTGTTTCAGTGGTAATTCTTGATATGAGAGGAGCAGCGTGGTCAAGTTTGGTATGTTAGGAATAGTGATACTAAATGCTACGCAATGGTGTGCGCAGATTTATTATAACTATTTTAGAAATGCCACTTTTAGAAGTTGGCATTTCTGTGTGCTATGTGTCTGCCTGCCTGATGTGGATTGCATGTCTGGCTGTTGAGTGACAGGGGCTTGTGAGGTGTGTGTGGCTCCAGGAGGGGCAGGGTGAGTCAGTGCTGGCTGAATGGGACATCTGCATTTGGAGTAGTGGGAGGAGAAGTCCCTGGTCCCTGAATAGGTCTGTGTCTAGACTGCACAATTCTGGCTCCACCCCCTGTGGTGTGTATGATCACCTTGCCCCCACCTGACAAAGCGGAAGAGAAGCCCTGTCAACAGAGTGCTCCAAACCCCCCCCCCCAGAACCAGTTGGGACTGGTACCCCAAAAGCCCTGTACTGCAGACAAAGGAGATATGTGTATAAGTACTGGGGCAGTGACCCCATGAAGGAGAGCTGTTCCTGTGCTGACTGGTGGACCTGCTGCTGCTGGGCTCCAGGAGGAACTGCCACGAGGGCTGCCTCCCTGCTGGAGGGCCCTGTATGCTGGACTGCCTGGGCCCAGCTTTGTCCTCTGACCTCTGGAGCCTTGGCGCCTTGTGAGCGCTAGATTGTTTTATTGCTGGAATCCCCCAAGAAGAAGGACTTCAGCCTTGCCGTGACAGAGGGCCATCTTTGCTTTGTAGCACTGCGCTACACACCGTCCTGAGGGAACTCCCGGGGTAGGGATTCCCCGCATTGTGGTGTGCTTCAAGACGGGAGCCCACCCCGCGTTTTGCGCTGTTTGGTGGGAGCCCACCCCACCTTATACTGGTGCTTTCGGGGGTCTAGCGTGAGCCTACCCCACGTTTCTGCCGCAGTTTTGCCTCTTTTAGCAGGCGCCTACCCTGCATTTTGTAAATAAGTTCGGCGGGTGCCCATCCTGCATTTATGCTGTTTAGCGGGTGCCCACTCCGCGCTGTGGTGTGCTGTACGGCGGGAGCCCACCCCACACTTCACCGGTAGAAAAAGAAGCACCGCCACGGCCCGGAAGTCAGGCCTCTACCTGGTTGTGGGCGGGGCCAGCATATAGAAGTGCAAGCTGGAAGAAGCGTGACGCGAAGCCTGGCTCGATGGAGATCCTGCTCCGTGTTTCATGATCCATTGTACCTGTTCCAAGACGAAGAGAGGCAGGGTGAAGTTAAGGCTGGAGGGTTGAGCGGGGCTCCCATGAGTGGAGAGAGCCACGTGTGTACCAGAGAAGCGGAGAGGTCCCGATGAGCGCCGTCCTGCCAAGGCACATTGTCGGTGCCTGGGACCTGCGCAAGACTGACCGGTGAGTAGGGCCTGAATCTGTGCCTTGGCAGTGCTCCCGAGGCACGGTAGTAGTTGTACCTGTGTCCCTGACCAGTCCCACTGGAGAGCGGGCCGCTCCAACATTGGGGGCAATTCTGTTCATGAAGTCCGGGAGTGGGGCTTTCGTGGCACCGTGCTGCCCGAGTCAGTTTCTTACAGCTGCCCCACCGGATAGAGGGCAGCTGCAACAGGGGCATTTCTATGTGAAGTCCATTGGCATTGTTGGTACCGATCGGGGCACATTGTCGGTGCTCATTTTTTCCACAGCTGCCCCGCCTGACAGTGGGCAGCTGCAAGGTGTGGCCACAGTTGTTTGGTAGAGCCCCAGTGGGGGCCCGGAGGGCACCAAAGTGCCAGTGCCTCTTTTGTTTTTCAGTTGCGCCACCATAGCGGGCAACTGCAATGAGGTGGCCATTTCTTCTAGGTGAGAAAGGGGTGAGTGCACCCCATGCCCCAGCAAATTTGCACACTTTGTGTTTGCTGCTGAGGCAGCCAGGGGGCCCCTTTGCAGAGGTCCCCCTTAGCGCCCTGACATTTCTGGACAGAGGGCATTTTGAGCCCCATAGGCAGGCCATTTGGCCTAGGGGTCATTTTAGGGTGTCATGCCCCATGATTAGGGCATACTGTGTTTATGCTGGTGAGGTTTATTGCCTAATGTGATTTATACCTATGAGGTTGGCACATAATGTGTTTTATGCCTAATGTGATGCTGATTGTATAATGTGAGTTATGTTGCAGGATATAATGCTGACTACAGTGTTTTGCCAGTAGTTACTGGTTGTGTTCTACATTTACTATTTGTGATTTGTGATGGTTCTGAAAGTGGCCCAATTGGCCCTGTCAGGTGTATATAGCCCCCTGTAAATATTGCCTAGTACCAGTTGGCACAGTGTATATTATGTGATCACTATTCTAATGTGTTTTGGATAATACAAAGGCTATTTTTATATATAACCTTGTGTGGAGTTTCTTTTGTGGTGTACCTAGTGTGTTGCTGCTGTGTGTGTGCTGTGCAAACGCTTTACACATTGCCTCTGGAATGAGCCTGACTGCTCGTGCCAAGCTACCAAAGGCGTGAGCAGGGGTTATCTTCAGCGTGTAACTCCTTTGGGCTGACCAGAGTGGTGGTTTCTGCCTGGCTTTGGAGCAAGCCTTAGCCAACCAGAAATCCCATTTCTAACATTGGTTGTCAGCAGTGAGGATAGGACTTGCGCTTGCACAGTACCACAGTGACAACTGGTTGTACTACAAACTCAGTATTTAGATAATTACGTGTTTGGGGATTATTTTTCCTGAGTTTTTTTTTCTCTGGGGAAGTGTCATTTCTGAATTGTGTACTCCTGCTTCAGCTCAGACGCCTAGGTCTCTTGTGTTGCACCTGTGTATTAAGTGCCTTGCCAAAATGGAATCTACCTTTGACATAAAAGACCCATTGAACTACAGTCTAGAGGAGCTAAGGGGGTTCTGTGATGAGAGAGGCTTAGTAGTGAGTGGAGATGGCATTCGGCGAGACTTTGGGAATGCCCTGATACGTTGGCAACAGGATAGATGGAGACAGATGGAGAGGGCCCAAGCCACACACCAAGAGGGTGGTGGGTCTGAGTGTGGCCCTGAAGAGTCTGAAGAAGAGGAAGATCATGACAGGGCAGAGACGCCAGTAGAGAATGAGGACCCCATAGATAGGGAGTCCCTTGCTGGGTCTAGTACCAGTGATAGTGCCCAATCCCTTTCCCTGTCCCCAGAAGAGTGGGTGGATAGGAGGGAAGAGAGGGAGCATCAGCTGGCTTTGGAGTGTCTCAGATTAGAGCATGCCAAAGAAATAGTGCAGCTGAGTGTGGAGGAGAAAAAGCTAGAGACAGAGAGGGTCCTAGCGCAGGATTGGATGGCGGAGGCAGAGGGCCTTCACCAGAAAGAAACTAGCTCTGGAGGGTAGATTATCCCCTGAGTGCAGTTTTACTTGTTTGGATTCACCAGTGAGGGTGGGATCCAGTGGTGGCAGCAATATGGAGTCCAGTGCAGGAAGTCCCACTCCCAGATCCCAGGGCGTGGTACCTAGTTCCCAGGAGGAGGGTGTCACACCTGAAGGGTACAGGTTGAGGTTCAGGGGCAGTAGAAAACTGTCTCACCAGTCTTGGGGGGAGTTTGTGGATGAGTTTTGTGATGCACTGGAAGGTTGGGTGATGAATACCATGGCAAATGATTTTGAAGGGCTGTTCAATCTGGTTGTCAGAGAGCACATGTTCAGTAATTGTTTTCTGGGGTTACGCCAACACCTGTTGGAGTGTGAGTTCTCTGATCCCAGGTAGCTTGCACGGGAGGCAGACATCTGGCTGTGTGACAGAGGGTCTGAAGAGGCATTGGGGAGTGATCCCAAAAGAAGGGGCTCAGGTATCTTCCGGTTCTGTGTGGTGGAAGAGGTTCAGAGTAGCCCAGCTAGGTCCTGGTGTAGTGGGAGTGATGTAGGGGCTCACGTCCTGTCTCAGTGGATTAGGAGTGAGTGTGGGACTGTGTGTCCCAAGGCGCCCGAACGCCAGTCTCAGGGCCTGGAGGGTTCCCTAAGGGAACACCAGGTTGGGGGCCCAGGCTGTACTAGTAAGCCATTTGAGGGGGATCTCCTAGTGTCAGGAGAACCTGGAGTGTCTGTAAATGGAGCTCCAGTGGTTCTGGTGTCTGGTGGTGCCGCTCCAGTTGGGAGGGCGCAGAAGTCCAGATTGAGCGGTGACAGGGGGATGTGTTCCCCAGTGGGAGAACCAGTGGGTCAGGGACCAGCCATAAGGGCTGAGTCTCCTAGGAGTGACTATGGTGACACCACTTCTGTCCTGGGGATCTTCACACACTGTCCGATGGACAGGGGTCGGGAGATCTGCGCTAGGCAGACTGTCACATGTGGGTAAGTGAGTGGCTGTGTTGAGAGGCTGTATGGGAGAGTGAGTGGGTGTGTCAGTGACTGTGTAGGTAAATAAGTGGGTGTCTGAGTAGCCGTATGGTTCGGTGTGTGGGCATGTGACTGGCTGTTTGGGTGATTGACTGGTTTTATGAGTGGCTGTATGGGTGAATGAATGGTTGTGTGAGTGGCTATATGAGTGTGTGAGTGGGTGTTTGAGTGCCTCTATGGAGGTGTGAGTGGGTGTGTGAGTACTGGTATGGGTCTGTGAGTGGGTATGTGAGTGGTTGTGTGGGGTGTATGAGTGGGCATATTAGAGATTATATGGGGTTGTGAGTGAGTGTGTTAGTGGTTCTGTGGATTATGTCATCAGGGATGTCAGTGACCATGTCATGAGTGATGTAATATGTGAAGTCATAAGCAGTACACTGCGGGAGCTTAAGTTATAGTTAGCTCAGGTAAATACAACTGCTGACGTTCACTGGTTTTGTACGAGTGAAATATGAGCCTAACTATAATGTCCCTGTAACATTTGTTTTTTTCAGTGAATTTCTAAGGTTTTTTTTCAAATTTGATCTCCTAACTATAAAGTCCCTATAACCTTTGGTTTTTTAAGTTAATTTCTATATTGTTTTTAACTAGTAGTCACATTTCAGAGTGGTAGAGAAAAGGGGCAGGCCTCTGAGCAGCTCTCAGGAATCCTGCAGTGTTGTACTTACTAGAGGTAACCTTAAGGGCACCCCACCCCAAAGAACTCTCAGCATCCAAGAGGACTAAATCCCCCAACCAGCAGTGCACCAGGAGGTGCCTTTGCAGAGTGGGGGAGAATGGTGGCATGGCCTCCGAAGACCTCTCAGCAAACCCTCTGTGTGGAACTCACTGGAGGTAACGGGGGGCTCGTTGGCCGCCAAGGACACTCTAGCGCAAAATTGTAACTTCATACCCCAACCAGCAGTGTGCCTGGAGGCGCGTTTACAGAGTGGTGGAGAAGGGGGCGCAACCTTTGAACTCCTCGCAGCAATCACGCTCTGTGGTACTTACTGAAGGTAACAGGAGGGCTTGTTGGCCCCCAAGGACCCTCAGCATCCAAGGGGACTTTATCCCCAACCAACAGTGAAGCAGGAGGTGCGTTTGCTGAGTGGTGGAGCAAGGGGGCAGGGCCGTCGAAGACCTCTCAGCAATCCCGCTGTGTGGGACTCACTAGAGGTAACTGGATGGCTTGTTAGCTGGGAGTGGGCACCCCGGGACATAGCAGGAGCTGTCCCTAGGGAGGGTGGCAGTCCCCAGAGCCATCAACTGATGCAAGTGATCCCCTCCATTCCTTGACACAGCCCCCCTACTTAAAATTTCAAGATTAGCCCTTGGAGGTGGCAGTTTCCAGGGCTGCGAGAAGTCCGTGCTGTTCCCCACATTAATTTCATACTTAGCGCCAGGGAGGTGGCAGTCCTCTCGCCTTAATTCAACATTTCCCTTGGGGACGTGGCGGTCTCAAGGGCAAGGGGTTGGCCAGCAGGCAACCCTGCATAAAATATGAACAATGCCCCGAGAGGTGGCGGTGCCGGGGTTTACAGAACACAGCATGCGATCGGGAGGTGTTGCGGATCCTGCACGTTCCTAGATACACAACTGGAAAGTTCTTTAAATAGCTCCACAACTACTGAACAGATTTACACCAAAAAGAACGCTTTCTGGACCAACAGGTACCTTTCTGCCAAATTTGGTGTAATTCCGTTCAGCAGTTCGGGCTGTAGCCATGTCTAAAGTTCCTACGGAAATGAACAAGGGGAAAATGCATTTTGGGACCCCTCCTTTTGATCGGCCCCTGCCTGACGTATCACCCTGAAATTTTCAAGACAGCAGCTAAAGTGAGTGGGAAACTAGTTTTGAAAAATTTGTGAGGATTTGTCAAACAATACCAAAGTTATTGGCAAATGAGAACATGTTGTTTCTGTGGAAACTACACCTAACTATAACTAACAACTGGTGAGAAGTGGTTAACTGGATGAACAGGATTTGCCTAAAGTGCAATTTATGGAGATCTTACTTTTGGTGGCTCTTTCTGTTTTTGGCCTTTTGACTGGTGGTCGGTGGAACTTTGACCTCCTCCGCCACCCATAGTGGTGGGAAGCAATTTAGGAGTTAAATTTGATAACACTCTCTCCTTTAGCCATTCGATCTCTGATGTTGCAGGTTCCTGTTTTGTCACAGTAACTGACATATGTCCCATTAGATGCTCAGAAAATCATCATACATACTGCCATAACAGTAAGATTGGATTATGCAAATGCACAGTATCTGGGTCTCCCTGCGTATCTTCTTAATCGACACAGATTGAGCAAAATGCCTCAGCAAGGTTGATTTTCGGGTTGCCCAAATCTCATTTGGGGCCTCATGTAGGTAAATAAATATTACCGTTTCTTAAGTACCGAGCCGTACCGAATCGGTATTTAAGAATCGGTAAGTTACATGTAGGTAAAAATTCGGTAACAGTTACCGAATCGGTAACATTCGGTAATCATGAATCGGAAATCACCGAATCGGTAAATACCGAGGTGGTATTTACCGAATCGGTAAATACCGATTCGGTGTATACGGAATCGGTAAATGAAATCACATGACTTGATGAAATAGCTAATCCTGTGCAACCACACCCCACCCAACCAGGAAGTGGCCACACCCAGGCAGGTGTACATAATCAGCCGACCCTGGAGAGGCTTGGAGTGCAGAGGAGAGGCAGGGAGCCAGTGCCTGTGCGAGCGGAAAAAGAACATCATGTCCAGCCAGAGGACTCAGAGAGATGGAGGGGAAAGGAGGAGGAAGCTGAAATTCAGCCCCAAGGAACTCCAGGTGCTGGTGGAGGAGGTGGTGAAGCAGCACCAGAAGCTGTTTGGAAGGCAATCCCTGCAAGTGCCTGAGGCTGAAAAGCGCAACATTTGGCTGGCCATCCAGGCGCAGGTGAATGCTGTGGGAGTGACCCACAGGGACATAGAGGTCCTTAAAAAGCGCTGGTATGACCTGAGGATTGTAACCAAGAGGAAGATGGGCGACATCCAGAAGGAGGCCAGCCAGACTGGAGGTGGAACCAACAGGGCACCTGCCCTCACCGAACTTGAGGAGCTGGTGGGGGCCACAATCGAGCATGAGAACGTCGTGGGTCTTGGGGATGCTGACAGCTCTGCCAGAGCCGCCACACAACAAGGTAAGACGAAAGCACAGCAATGTAGCCCCCCCTACCCCTATCCCACATCCCCCATTGTGAAACGAGAATCCCACTCCAGTCCACATGTGTCAGTGCAGACAGGCAATGCATTCTGGGAGATGTAGTCAGGGAAACACCAACCATGAAGTAAATGGCACAGGGCAACAAGGCATGTCACACACATGAGGCACAAGGAGGCAGAGGACAAATTGGAATGGGAAATGATTTATTGTGACGCTTGCAATGCAGCCCTTCGGGGACACTGAGCCAATGTTGTATTTCTGTCCACAGATGTGACATCATGCAGGACAGGGCATGCTGCAGGAGAGAGGGCACACCGGCCACAAATATCACCTCTGGCCAGCACAAGTTCAGCCCAGGGAGCAGGGCCACTGGCAGCCGCACCACCAACACAGGCAGCCTCGCCTCACCCAGAGCCAGCATCACCTCACCCTGAGCCAGCATCACCTCACCCAGAGCCAGCATCGCCACTCATGTTTGAGTCACCGGCCACATCTCCACTTGCAGGTGTGAGAATGAGGAGGCGTCCAGCAGCCAGGCTACGAGCCTTAGACACCTCGTCTGACGACAGCATGGGCCCTGAAGAACTCACCAGGCCCCAGGAAGGGAGCCATGCCACTGTGCCCTACACCTCACAGGCAGCACAGACGGGAGCAAGAGGGCGCCGCAGGTCGCGTGTCCAGAGTCCACCAGCACCCATTGACAGCCATGGTGTCTTCTCGGGGCTCGAGGGCCAAATGTTGAAACAACAGCGCCTGCAAACAAAGGCAGTCATGTCAGTCCAGAGGCACATGCGGGTCATGAAAACTACATTAGTCAACATGGACAATAACATCAGCGCTATGGCAGCGGGCATTCGGGACATGTCCCAGTCAATCCAGCAATTGTGCAGCAAATTAGATGCTGACATAGAAGCACGGCGCCGGGAACGGCAGAGGAGGGACACTACCACCAGGGCACTCAACCGTCTGGCAACTGCCACTTCTCTACTCTGCCGGCGCTCTGTGTCGATGCAGGAGGGCCTGACACACTGCTGCAGCGACCTGTCTCGGGGGATGGTGCAGGTGACAAGTGCACTAGGGGTGCTATTAACTAGTCAGCCGTCGACAACTGCTGCAGGGGATGCTGCGGAGAGCATCGACACCAGCAGCAGGAGCAGCATCACACCCCCTGTTCCAGAAGGACGCAGGAGCAGCAGGCGGCTTGGGGTTGGCTCTAGTGAGGATGCACAAGCCGTGCCATCCACCACTGCAGCGCGTATGCGCAAACATTGATGCAGCCCTGCTTAGCCACTTCCCAATGGGTGACGTAACCCTGGAATTACTCCTTGTATATATGGTATATTGCCAGATTGGCTTGTTCCTGTGTTCATGGCGTGGTGCCGCACTAAAACTACGTCATGACTTATCACAACTGGCTGTGTCCCCTTACTTACTCAGAAATAGTTGCATGTGATCTCTGCCCGTCTCTCTCTCCCATCTATTGCAGTTGGCACTCTAGCTGCGTTGCACTCTGGCTGGCCTGACTCATCCTCGTTGTCCTCAAAATATGTTAGTTCCACATCTGTACCTTTTTTCGTGGCAAGGTTGTGCAGCATTGCACAAGTGGCAATGATCTTGCAGCAGTGGATGGGTGTGTACTGGCGTGCGCCTCCGCTCTTGTGGAGGCAGCGGAACCTGCTTTTCAGTAGTCCAAACGTGCGCTCCACCACATTGCGTGTTGTTTTATGTGCCACGTTGTATCATCTCTCACTCTGGGTTGATGGGTGTAGGAAGGGAGTGAGGATGAATGACCGGCAGGCATATGCACTGTCGCCTAGGTGAGAGGAAGGGAAACATCAGTCACATGCCTCTATACACTATGATTTGCAGGTTTCAAGGGGCGTCACTGTTACTTACCTAGCAGGTATCCCTCTCCAAATTCTCCGGCACTCAGTCGTGTGTAGATCCCACTGTTCTGGAAGATGTAAGAGTCGTGGGTGCTCCCAGGAAACTTCGCAACAATATCAGTGATGATGTTCCCTGCATCACAGATCACCTGCACATTGATGGAGTGGGTGGACTTTCTGTTCCTGTAGATGTGCTCAGTGTCAGATGGTGGGCAGATTGGGATGTGTGTGCCATCAATACAGCCAATGACATGGGGGAACTGTGCCATGTGATAAAAGTCTGTTTTGGTTTTCTGCAGTGCAGCCTGTGTGTTTGGGAAGCTGATGTAGTGGTGCATTCTCTGCATCATGGCATCCAGGAACTTCCTGAAGAAACGGGACAGGCAACTCTGGGATACACCACCCACCGCAGCTATCACCACCTGATAACTGCCGGATGCCAGTAGATGTAGGCTGCAGAGCACCTGCACATGTGGTGGTATGGCGTGCGCCCTTCTTATTGGCTGGTCCAGGAGTGGGTGCAGGTCCCTTATCAGGTCCATGATGGTTTCGGGGTGTAGCCTGTACCTCTCATGTATCTCTGCATCAGTCAGCTGGAAGAGTGTGATGCGCTGTCTGTAGATGCGTTCCTCCCGTCTCCAAATCCTCAGACCTGCTGCCTGTAGACGTAGGCGCCTTGCAATGACATACAGAGCGGCCATGTTGTCCACGCTGTTGCATTTTGGGATTGCTTATATGCACTGTTGATGGTTACCACCTGCTTTCAATCCGTGTTAATTACCGACTCTTATTTACCGATTTTCATGGATTTCTTAATTACCGAGTGTTCCTACATGTCATTTTCAGTTTTACCACTTCATATTTACCACTTCATGTTTACCGATTCGTTAAATATGTATTCGGTAAATATGAATCGGTATTTTAGGATTCGGTAAATATGATTCGGTATTTACCGCCTCATATTTACCGAAAAATGGTTTTTGGACTCCTACATCTCACTTGTCTGACTACCGGTCGGTAATGGCATATTTACCGAAAATCGGCCGTTACCGACCGGTATTTGGCTACCTACATGAGGCCCTTGGTCCGGTTCCATCTGAAAAGACTTTACTGGCTCCCTCTTAATAAACATATCATTTTAAAGCATTAGTTATTGCATTTTGGGAATTCACCAGTTGGCCATCAGATATTTGTGCACTTTGCACTCAGAACATGCTCTTTTTAAAAATGTCCCCGGTTTAATTTGAAAACCAGAGGAGGCCGTTCCATCACGGTGTTAGCGCCAAGGCCTGGAACAAGCTCCCTTTAGTGCTTCGTTGCATTGAGAGGGAAAGCCTGTTTAGGGCACAACTCAAGACCTGGCTCCTTGACTAGGATTAATGCTCCATTCCCCGGGTGCTTTCTAGTGCCAGGACGCCGGTTGGCAGCTGTGTGCTTTATAAACCACGATGATGGATTCTAACCAGCACTTGCAGAGCCAATAGGGAAGGCAGAACACCATAGCATGTGTGAAGTCTTACGTTTGCATGCGCTGCCACAGTACAGCCTGATTAATGCCAATGTTTCTTTTGTTAATCTTAACATAAACCTAGTTGTACTTTCCGGTCGGATTTCTACTATGCAAAGATAGAAAACACTGTAATTTGGCTTTCTCAAGGAACAGTTTGCAATAAAGCCTTTTTCATGCATGTGTCAGGGTTTGTCAAAAGTTAAATGAACCTCAGACAAACATAAAATAAATGGTCATAATTTTCACGTCATTTTAAATGTGTTACATTACTCTTCAACAGAAATACATATTTTCTCAATTCTATATAGTTTTATTTCGTTAATACTGTAGATTGTTTTCGAACCCCCTTGCTTACTCATGTGTAAGGCAATGATTTGTAACATATTCTGCCCTGCTGAATTTATTATGTTAATTTTTCCGAATGCTAATAGCCTTTTGGGTGACACAATGCAGCTGTAGATGCACACAAATAATGCCATGCATGAGCTCACAGTTTTTGATTTAGTATATTTAAAATAAGGATGAACCAAATGTTACTACTAGGCCTGGGAGTAATTTTTGTAATTACGCATTACTCTTCGGCGCAGAATTACCGATACTAATGAGATTAAGTCTGTCTATGTAATTTAGAGTAATATTGGCGGGAAAAATTCTACCACAAGTGCACATTTAAGGGCATATTATCAAGACAGGCGATAAAATTATCGCTGCTTTACGGCAGAAAACTGCCGCTAAAATGGCGATAATGCGCTTGATAATATGCTCTATGGAATGCCAATTAAAGCCCATGTTAGATGTCCTTCACGTCTAACATGGGCTTCAATTGGAATTCCATAGAGCATATTATCAAGCCCATTATCGCCGTTTTAGCGGCAGTTTTCTTCCGCTAAAGCGGTGATAAGTTTATCGCCTGGCTTGATAATATGCCCCTTAGTGAGCGTGAGCAGCTGCTCACACTCACTGCAAGGGTTCTGTTGTGTTTAGAGCTATTTCTTGGAACAAAATGTATCCCAATGTCCATTTTGGACATGAGGTGGCATTTTGAGCTAAGAAAATAGAACTCAATGTTGGAAGTAAGTTTGGAGGGAAATCCTACCCCAAGTGCACATTTAGCGAACATGAGCAGCTGGTCGCTATTCTTGTTCTGTTGCCTTTAGCGATATTTCTTAGCACAAATTGCATCCTTGCATTTATTTTGGATGCGTAACACATTTGTGCACAGAACAAAATAGTGCTAAATGCAGATTACTCTTCTCATGTAATCTTGAAGAATTTTGGGCTAATTCTGTGTGATTGCCCTACACAGAAGTACACGAGTTACACCCACCCCTGTTCACTACCCGATCACAATATCGAATCTGACACGCTATCCACCTGCTGACGAACTTCAAATTGCTTCTATAAAAAGTACAAAGGGCCCGATTCACAAAGGTAAACATTGGGCCCCATTCACATAGTTAAACTTACACTTTTGTTTAAGTATGCTACTTTTCGGTATTCACAAAGATAAACTTAGACCAAAAGTCTAACTTTACTACTTTTCGGTATTTACAAATGTAAGTTACTACTAAGAAAGTTAGACGTTTTGGTCTAAGTTTACCTTTGTGAATACCAAAAAGTAGTAAACTCACCTGAAGTGTAAGTTTACTTTTGTGAATCGGGCCCTCAGATGTTTGGTCTAAACTTAGACCAAACTTCTAAGTTTACGACTTTGGGAATTCACAAAGGGCATTTACGAGTACTATCTTTATGTAATGTAATGTAATGTAAGTGGTGCTTGTATAGCGCGGGTTACACTCCACGGAGCATCTTATGTCAGCCCTCGGGGTGGATCTGTACCCCGAATGCGGAAATAAGATAGTGGGCCTCATTTATGAAAAGTGACACATGAGGGATGCGTCATATTTACTGTATGACGCATCATGTCGCAAGGAATGACAGATGCGTCAGTTTCACTGACGTATCTGTCGGCGCAAAAATGAAGCATTGCTGGAGTTGTGTCTGAAGCTTGATGCAACTCCAGCAATGCAGGGGTAGGGCTATGGATATAGCACTGCGTCATCCTTATGCCTGCCATTAGACAGGCGTAAGATTTTGATGCATTTGCGTCCTAGAAGTGGCGCAGTGAAATCTCAGATTTCACTGCGTCACTTCTACGAGGCTTACTTACGTGGGAATGACCCCCCTGCATACATTATACCTGACGCAGGTATAATGTAGTGCAGGGGTTTACAAAGTGACACATCTTCTTAGAGGTGTCACTGTGTAAATAGGGCACAACAGTGGGCATGTTTTATGCTGCCAACGCATCACAAAACGAGGCACAACGGCAGCACAAAACTGACACAAGGCCTCATAAATAAGGCCCAGTACTTGTAAATGCCCTTTTGCATTACCAAAGTCGTAAACTTAGATGTTTGTTCTAAGTTTAGACCAAGCATCTAAGTTTATCTTTGTGAATTGGACCCAAAGTTTGCTCACCATTATTGTTTAATACCTTGCAAACGAATGGCAAATCAAATAGCGATTTTATACCCAGAGCATTTAAAACCAGTGTGATCCCCACAAAAGTACTACATAAACATAATTATAGGTAGTATGCTGGGCGGAATTTGCGAAATTCACTTTCGCAAATTATTGCAAAAATGTTAAAAATCTCCGTAAACACGCGGAAATATCGCGCAGATGCGGAAGTTTTTTTCCCGGCCGTTCATGGTATTTTCTGCGTGGTCGCGGCTCGCCAACTTACCCATGCGGTTACTCGCGGGCGCGACCATCTTGTTTTCACATGTTTCGCGGTGCATGATCGCGAGAAGAAAGACGTGATAGCGCGACGCATGACGTTACTGCGGGTGCGAACTGTCGCGAGACAGCACAAATGGCTACCAACAATCCAACATCTCATGGAGAACGCGTCCGGATCGGGAAAACTTGTCGGCGAACGCGGGGATTCAGGTAGTGCGATCGCGCGCACGCGAGAATGTATTATTTTACAGCACGAGCAAGCAAAAAATTTCCGGTAAAATGCGGATTGCGGAAATTTTGACATTTTTTGGCGCTCTCCGTGGAACGCGCAAATGTCAAATTATCGCAATTTCCGCGAGCGGAACGCAATTTTAGCCCAGGCCTACCATATAAGCTTACTGTGCGGAATCGTGAGGTTGGCCTAGCCGATGGTACATGAAATGCTGGCACGACGTCAGCCAATCTGAATGCTTGGAATACTGCCATTAACCACTGATGGGTGCCTGCGTTCTTGGTTCAGTAAGATAGTAAATTAGGGACATGGAGCTAACAGGGACAATTGGTCTATTCATAAATTGCTGTCGAGTGAGATGTGGAGGGTGGGTGCTAATAGTCCACCTGATCCTCTCATCATTCGCCCTCTTGTAGGGTGCTCAGGGCTCTGTTAAGTGGTCCCTGCAGTTTGTTTCTAACTCCTGAGATGCACATTGTCCGCAGCCAGAGTTCATGAAGGCAGCTCCTATATGCTGTCAGCCTGGAGACATGTACAGATTATTAATAGAAACATGAAGCGACTGACAGCTTTTATTTTATTCGACTTGGCACTGAATAGATGTATTTGAGTTTCAGGAGACGATTGTAAATCCTGAATACGGTGTGCAACTGCTCCGAAGAAGTAATAGAGGTTGTGCACCCAATTCCACGAAGATTGTCATGAAAATCCAGGTTCACTGTCCAATGTTGTGCTATGAAATCATAGCGTTTCCCTGTCAGCACCTATCACATTTTACTTGTGGAAGTATTGGAAAGGAAAACATGACTGCCATGGTGCAATAATGTACTCTTGCTACTTGCAGACTGAGACTTCGAAAGCATGCCGGGCCTATTAATATCCTCCACCTCTTTCCAGCTGCATTTCACCCTCCTTCAGGCATGCTGGCAAATACCCTTACAATGTGAGCCTGCACCTCAATGTTGCAAAGAACCATAACTTTAACAGGCAGAGGCCAAAAACACAATATAGTTCTCATTCATTTTATATTGAATTGCATCTCAAAATACAACCAGGAACCCAAACATTGGCAGAACAGGGTTTCTGGAAAGCACTTTGTGGTGACAAAAGAGAGTTCCGAACCTACATCATTTAAGATATTGGAGTAGATTTACAAGCCCCTTGTGCTGCTAGTGCGTCGCTTTTTGTGACGCACTGGCAGCGCATTTCTCTGCCCCATATTTACGAGGACAGGAAAAGCTCCCTGCGTGGCTTTTCCTGTCCTTGTAAATACAGCCCCTTTACACGCATCACTTTGCGTTTCAATGGGTGTTGCTGTGGGTGTTCCCACCCAACACCCATGGAACCAGACACATTTCCAGATTAACAAGAAATCGTAAATCTGGAAATGCTTCTGAATGCTACGCCTCCCAGGGGAAACGTAGGGAGGCGCAACAGGAGAAATGTATTCATTTCTCCACGTTTTTTTCCTCTTTCTATGCGTGCTGCATTGTGCAGCACACATAGAAATAGGAAATCACCTCTGGTGATTGTTTATGTACAGGAAGGTGTCCCTTCCTGCACATAAACAATCCTTTAAATAAAGACGTTTTACAAGTTCCATGTGTGCTAATGCAGCACACATAGAAGTTGTAAAACGCCATTTCTGATTGTTTATGTGCATGAAGGGACTCCTTCTTGCACATGAACAATCATCCCTGTGAAGCAGGCATCCTTGCACTATGGTGCAAGGGGGCCTGCGCCCACGCATGGCAGCACTTTGTGCGCCAGCGCCGGGGGAAGCACAGAGATGCAACATATTGTTGTAAATATGTTGCATCCCTGTGCTTCGAAAAAAACGCAGCGCCGCAAAATGAGTTGCTGCACTGCGCTACGTTAGTTTATTGTAAATCTGCCCCTTTGTTTCTACTCATAAATGTATTTGTAAATGATGCCCATTACCTTGAACCTGGTCAATTGAACTAACTATTTATGGAACTTGTAGGAGTAGGGAATAAATCTCTTGCTTAAAGGATAAGGGAAAATCTGTGCATCTGCACGCAAAATTAAACAGATTCAAAGATCTGAAGAAAGAAAGAGAAGTTCTTGAGTCTACATTGGAATTTCAGAATCTTTAGTGGGAGGAACAAAGAAATATCAGCCGAGGTAGGTTCAACAAAGACTTTATTTTCAGCCACCGCCAGTTCCAATCTCCATGGTCAGCAGTTCCCCTCAGCATCACCCTACAAGATTCCATCTCAACCTTTCATCCCAGGGTTCCACTAATCGCAGAACCCTATCCCATTGAAGTTCCAAGAATGCATATACAATACATATACAGCAAGATGCAAGGCAGATATTCACAAAAAGAAAGAGCGATGGAACAGGGGAGACGGTTCAAAAAGCGGATTCAAGGAAACTGCGCACTACTCCAGACAGCTCGTTTTTTAGGTCTCGCCTGAGCCAGCGCATGTGCTGCTCTGGCGAGACTTTTAGTAATTGGATTTTCAAAGTGCTGCCCACTGGCTTTTGCTGGCCTAAAGCTTGCGTTCACGCGAGCATGAATGTGCACAGCTGCCAGCTTTCAGTGCCCGAGGCACCATCTGGAGCGTGATTACTTTTACTTTGGCACTTTTTTTTAAAACTTCTCGCTCTTCAAATGCAAAGCACCTTGAAGAAATCTTGTTTTTATTTTCGCGTGCTTGTTTTGCTTGGAAAGCCTGGAGTTGTCTTGAAAGTTGCTGTTCGCTTTGTCCTTCCAGAATGTATCAACTGTAATTGACTGCTGATGTACTCCGTCCGATTACTTCGCAGATTGAAGCAATGGCTAATGATTGCTTGAAAAATTGACCTGTGCAGGATTCCTGGAATCGAGGCGGTGGTGTGTGCTGGTTAGAGGTGGGACAGCGAACAGTGCATTCTGTGGAATACTCCACTATGTAGTTTAGGCATTTTAATGCTAATTATAACAGCTATATATTTCAATACCTTTTTCTGCTGTTTACTCACAAGCTAACCCTTAGTGCCAGGGCGAGGCAGTTCAGTTTACACACATAGCACGACTGTAAAGTGCTCATGCATGGGAATGTATACGAATTAGGAATGAAGCCTGTTTGACAGATAGTTGGGACACATCAATAACACATAACAAAAGAAATAGATTTTGTATCCAGAGATTCTCTGCATCATTTCCCCATCTCGGATTGAGTTACACATACCAGCGGTGGTACAGAACCACTGTTTCCAGTGGTAGGCATAACTCTAGAATGCTTATCTAACTCAAAGCTGTTTATACCATCATTGTGTGGGTTAAATCAAATACCTCTGTGCAGCTTTTGTTTAAAATAATTTTAAAAAGCAACGAGCTATGCAACCATTGTCATCAGGTTGTGGGTGTGGAAAATATTGCACGTTTTATAGATGAGCATTGTGGGGAGATATTGCTTTGGATTTATGGCTTCCTATATAGAATTGTGTGCAAATCAGTCTTAAATCTCTGCAAGCTCAGTCCCCCTTTTGGTGTCCTTGAAATCAGTAAGTGCATGAAGTTGGTCCAGAAATACTCTTTTAGTAACCACCTTGAAACCTATTGCGACATGCACTTTATAAAAAAATGGCATTGTGAGGTGAGAATTCTTGATCATCCGTTTCACCTTTTCTGAGCAGTACAGTTGAATTTTAGAATTTGTTAGGTCTGACCTTTGTGAGAGTTTTAGCTGTCTCGCCAGACTTGTTCTTTAAAGTCATACATAATATACAGAGGGCTCCATCTATTGGCCTGCTAAATTATAATTTATGTTTTGCTTTCGCCCACCACAGCATTCACAGCAGGGTAGTATTTAGTCCACTTTGCCTATTGGCTCCTTTCACTGTAAGTGACCGCACAATGCTTGTGTGCTTTGTTTATATTTACAGAAAAATATCTCCATATCTTCTTTTTCTTAAGTGACGTAGGTGATGCAGAATGCTATGTATATCTGTGTATGTATACGTGTGTGTGTTTGTATATATATGTATGTACATATATATGTGTGTGTGTGTGCGTATATATGCGTGTGTGGGGTTTAAGCAAAGGTCAGCACCGTCTTTTGGCTAAGTTCACATTACATCTATAAAACATGCATACAAATACATGAGTGCTACTTGTTAGTAAAGAAGCATTCCTGAAAATTAGTCTGTATATTGAAATCTGCAACAAGGGGTCATTTTTCAAGCAAATCGAGGGGTTCAGAAAGGTAAGGTTTCACACTCTTGATAGCATTATACATCCTTGGTTTATTTTACATAATGTTTTTCAAATGTATGAGTGCTTGAGGTCATACACATTTTATTTATTTGGACTATTCATCTTTTTACAGTTGGATTTTACTTTCATCGGAAGACACACTCTTTTTAATACCTTTGCAAGCTATAATGGAAGTGTTGCACATACTCTCCACAAGACAAAGTGTGCATGTACACAGCTATGTGCATAATCTGACACCAGACTATTTAATATAGACTCTAAATGAAATTAAATCATGGTGGACTTGCCCCTGATCACTGGCTAATAAAACGATACGTTATTGACAAAGGATTTGGAATACAAAGGAAAGGTGCCTACATATGTTACAGTGACACACTTGTACGTTTAGATCATGCTTACAGTATTCATTTCAGTGGTCAGAGGAAGAACAAATTCCATCAAGCTCTGAGTCACTAGAAAGTGTTCTACGTTTTGTCAAACTTCTGGAACTTCACTCAAGTTTGACTTTGGATCTCATCGGGTTGGTGATGGTATAGTAAGTTGTCAAAACTACTTTTATTCCCTGAGCGGGAGGACAGGATCCCACGGGACAATGTGGTGGGGGGGTTTGTGGTTTTTTTTCAAGTCACATAGTGTGTACATCCACAAAGCAGTTGATTTCAAAAATATTTATTTGTGAACTGTAGGAGAGTAGGGTCTGCTATCCTATGGTCACCCCAAATTTTTGCTTTTTGCTTCACTGGTTTTTGACATATTGAGGCTGTGGGCCTGCTAATCAGACCCCCAGCCTGCTGTTCTCTCTAACTAAATTGACACTATGCACCCTAGGTGCATAACCAATTGGAAGTGGATCACCCTGTGAGCCCCTGTACCAGTGTACACTAGGTACCCAGGGCATTGGTGTATCTAAGGCCTTAGTTTTATCAAAGCTGGACGAACCCAAAGGTGTTGGTACGATCACTGACAAGCAGTGCTTGGGAACCCACCAGGTGTGTAAAAAGGCCCCTCACACACCAACCTAGTTGGTGTCATGCTTCATCATAGGGGCCCCAACCGGGTGCCCAAGTGCCTCCCGGTTGTGCTGCGACGCCTGACTACAGCGGAGCTGGTGTGGTGTGATAGTGTGATGTGGTGGAAGTTTAAAAATACCTCTGAGAATCCTTGCCGAGGGAAGTTTATTGATGGCGGCTCACGATATATTAAAAATAAGACTATGTGATGCAACTACGAAAGAGTTTAGTTTCTAATAGTTGAATATGTGGTTGGTCTACATGTTTCAGCCCACATCAGGGTGTAAGGGGCTTTCTTCAGGACCAGGAAGTGCAGTGAGTGGCAAAGTGGAGCCACGTGAATGGTGAAAAAAATAAAAAGGTAATTTACCTACACACTCGCTAAGGTGTGTGGAACCGGTATCGGCTCAATGGCAGACACTGCAGCGAAAAAAAGACACTATGGCTGATTGTGATCGCTGATCAGGATGAGGGAGGAGTGCGCTCCTCGGAACACAGTTTTTGGTCAGGAAGCAGCACCCGCATGGCACCTACTGTGGTCTTCCGGATCCTGGATCTAAGGCCTGCCAGGGGCTGCAGCATGTATTATGCCACCCCAGGATTGGCCTAACAAATTTGACACAACTGGCTGATCTCTCAGCTGGGGTAAGTTGGTGTAACCACCTCTTACTTAGGTCTAGTATACCTATACCTAACCTTAAATGGGACACATGTTAACCTATAAGTCACTCCTATGGCAGGCCTTAACAATCCTGAAGGCAGAGTGCTTGGTTCCATGTGAGATGGTGCTCTGGCATGAGCTGAGCCTGTCTGCAGTGGTCGGAACAACTTCCTTCTACCGTTTCTAGATATCGTCATACCATATACTCTTAAGTGCATTATGAACCTCGCGGTTAAATGCTATCTTTGGTTTGGCTTTATCAAAACATGTCGAGTAAGGTGTCATACGAATTGGAATACTAACCCCTCGCCAATTCTGGCGACGGGGTTAGCATTCCACCCTTCTAGAGGGACACGACATGTACAGTACCTGAAACCCGGGTAAAATCACACATAGCCTCAGCTCCACAAAATGGATGCTGCCACCACAGACACAAGTCTGCCCTCCTGCTGCTGGGAGTCCTTCCAGCTTGGGAGGTGTGGACAAAGGGTTTCCTGCCAGGGGAGGTGCGTGCACCACCCCAGACAGGATTTTGTGTATTGGTCAGGTAGGGCTTGAAAGAAACCAGACATGCCTGAGGCTCACAAGGAGCCTCGGTGCATATGCCAGTTCAAACCGGTCCTGGGGCACACCAGCCCCGGACCTGGGGCGAGCTGGACAAAGGATTGGGGGTGTAACCACCCCCCTTCCTGGTCCCACCCTTAGGGAGGGACCTAGCAGGTAGTCCGGCCCCTAGAATCCGCTTAAAGGTAGGAGCTGTGTCCTAAGACTTCAGACATCCTGGAATCAACTTAACCACAAGAAGAAGACGGGAACTTCGACGCTCTGCTGCACAGAGGACTGAAGGAAATCTCCCCTATGGTCAGGGAGTGACCATCTTTCTAACGCAAGCACCAACCAGCTATTGAACATCTGCTTTGCCGCCGCCTCCCGCCGGAGCCCGAGCCCGACAAGACCTGGACCTCCAGACCTCTCACCGCCCGATCCACAGTCCCTGCAAAGAAGGAACCCGTGGAGGCACCGAGACACGTGGAGCCAGCCATCTTGGAAGACCGACGACAAGCTGCAAGCGCAACGACAGAGGCTCCCTCCAAGTTGTGCTTTGGGTCCTGAGAAGCCCAACACCCGAGCAGCATCTGCACCAAAGGTGAGCCCTCCAGCATCTCCACGATCTGCGTGGGGCCCCTCTGCACTTTGCATCTTGACGCGCCTGCCCGGTCCCTGGCCCGTTGGCTAGTGGCCATTTTGGTGACCTATTTGAAAATCAACGACACTGGTCTGGTTGCTCCAGACTGGCCCTAGCTGCTCTCCAAAAGAGCAGCCCCTCTGACCTTGCTGGTCAGAATAATCAGCTTTCTTGAACTTCCACGACTCCTGCCTTTGCCAAGGTTTGTTTGCTTCTTTCGAGTCGCCGACACCGCCGACAGCGAGAGCCTGCGTGGGACAGCTCATGACTCGACTCCTGGACGTCGTCGACCTTCAGGGACCTCGTGGCTGCGGAGACAAGCTACACTTAACCACCTGTTTGCACCCGACATCGCCTGGTACCTACCTGGTGCCACTGTGGAAATGTGGATTTTCCTGGTCAGTTATGTCCCCTATCTTGGACCCCAACGGTTCTATGTGCATGTCACAAGTACATGTATGTTCCCTCCAGTTCCAGTTATGAAGACGCAAATACATGTGCGTCCACCGTCAACATGTCCTCTGTCAGATCCGCCATGAATATGTCGGATATTCCATTCCTAAATATGAAAGGCCACCGGCTTTATATGGTTCACTTATGCCATTTTACAGTCCAAGGCAAGTAGGCCCTGATTCTGTCATCGAACTCCTTTTGCCTTCTGCTTCTGAAAGCTCCAGTCTGAGCCTGCATCTGTGACCATGAACTCTGTCTCATTCTCTGCGCGGCCCACGAAGCCTGACATCAGCCTATTCTCTGCCAAGAGCTGTATTTCACCTTCGAATTATCTGCTTCCCCCTCAGCCGATGCATTCCTGCCTAGTAGCTTAAGTAAACATTCCTCCAGTTACCAAGCCAAGGGCCCGGCTTCTCTGCCCTCATGCAAGTAATTCATAGCCCTGTCACCATGGAATATTCCCATCCCCTTGCATTCAGTGTAGACACTTAGACGCTTGTACACACACGCACAGTCAGTATAGAATAGATTCTGTCCGAGAGTCCTTCTTTATGGATAACATAGTTCTTTAAACATAGGATGTTAGATATGATTTGGGATTAGGTTGATCTGACCCCCAGACTTTTCGTCTCCACATGTAGAGCTAATGTCAAGTTCCCTTCACCCCCTAGTTACACGTCAATTACACGTCATGCTGCTACGCGCGCATCTATGTCAAGTATTATCTTATAGATCCACCTATGCATGATATCATAACCAATCATGTGTCTTTTTACTCCTTGTAAACACCCATTTTCGGTTACGCAGGTACCACGTCAAGTTCCTTATCAATTATTACGCCTACTGTATTTGCTTCATTATAACGTATGTACTATAAAAGTTACTTCTTGTCAATAAAGTATGTACTTCACTTCCTGAACCCCGTGGTGATGGAACTTGAAGCATCCGATTATAATCGATTATTGGAATAAAGCCCATTCAGAAACTCTAATATCACGGATTCTGCCTCTCATTTTACTGAGCTATTTTATTATGATTATGTATCAAATTCAGTCCAGGTAAAGGAATTTTTATTTACCACACCACGCCGGTCACTGGCTAGTGACTGTGAACACTGTCCCCTCTGCTTTCAGGTCTTCTACAACTCCGATCCACCCTTGGATCCAACACAGCTCTTCTGGACCGACCGCCTGCAGCATCTTTGTCATCAGGCTCCATTGAATCGATAGAAGAAACCCGACGCACTTCGAGACCTATGCACCCGCTTCCTGTGGGTGAGGTAAAGCTGGCACTCCGGTGCCCAAGTGTAGAGAATCATCTCTAGTGTCTGTGTTTCGAATCTTGAGATCGTAGTCCATCCAGAAGACCCTTTCTGCAGTAACTTTTTAACTTTTACGCACCCATTGAAAACCTATGGGAGCACGCGTCTGACTTTCCTCACTGCACACGCAACCCGTGGACCTCCTGGTCACTAACTGAAGTTAGCTCCTTGTAGGCCCAGCGATTCTAGAGGCCCTAGGTCTTTTCCCTTTCCTGTTCGTGGTACTTATACCACTATTTTAGTATATGGTTTGAGTGGCCACCAGGGCCCATCCATATAAAGTGCAACTTCTGTATATTATAACGTTGTCTTGTTTAACGATTTGTGCTCCTGTGCTCATAAAGAGTCTAGGGGATACTTTGAGAAATAAATACATATATATTTTCAATGTATATCTGTGTGGTGTCCTTTCATTGGTATAAAGGGGGATTGCATTTGGTAAAACAGCCTGCTTAACACGCTTTAACGAGTTTAGCCTCAAAGACTGCTTAGCCTACGCTACCACTAGGGCAGATAGTCCGAAAAGGTTGACTTACAACCACACCATAAGGGTTGCATGGCATGGTACAAGGTGGTCACTTTAACTAGTGAACATCATATACCAGGCCAACTTCTCACATGAACTGTACAATATGTCTTGCCAGAGCCCGTGCACAAGCTCCTCCTGCAGATCTTGGTAGTTTGTTTTATCCACAAGCATAGATACATGGTTGCAAATTAAAACTGAAAAACACATGAAATCTCCCAGTTATGATTAGCTCCACAACCCAGAGCAGGTATAACAGCATTTGGTGCGCGAGACTTTTTCTTGTCTGGCTATTTTGTGACTTGCAGGTTGAGGAGCTAAACATAAGTAGGACATTTCATGGCATTTTCAGTTTTACTTAATAATCATGTGTACTTTATCTATAGTTGTTTAAGTGTAAATACGTTTTTAAATATACTTTAATGTGCTAAAAGTTCAAGAAACCATAGCTTCACTTCATTGTGTTTTTTTTTCAGTAATTGTTTCTTATTTTTAATAATATACAGCATGTTGCTTAGTTGTACCAACCACCCCTTAGGGGATGCACAGCAAGGGCTAACCTCAAGCCTGTGCATAACCCGTGGGTGAGCCAAACCACCCATATGCAAGGCCTTAAACTAGGGACTTTGGGGATTTAGCAAAGCTCCTGCTTTTCTGCCCCCTTATGTCCTATTTGTTTTTTACTTTCGTAATGCGGTGTTCTGTGCACCACATTTAGTAATGGTGGTCACAACAGAATTTTTTTCTGCAACAGCCAGCCAAACAGAGCGGATCCGCGAATCACATTGGAAGCCGGGACAAAATTCAAGCTTCCTTGTTCCACCATCACACTACTGCTGCTTCTTTTTTATTTGTTTTTATTTATTATTATCCATGGAGGCAGGATCCACAAACTAATGATTCACGTAACTCAAAATTACTTATTGTAGCTTGCTAGGAACCTTTTTTGTAAGACAAGCATGTCAAATTATAGAATCGATTTAAACCAACCTATGGAAAGGCACTCTTTTGAAGAAAAAAAAATATCATGTCAAGTTTGATGTAATTAAGTTTAGCTGATTTTGCTGTAGAAGAGAGCAAAGTTTGCTATTGGAATTAAAAACGCAAAAGCTGTATGGATATACATGAAAGTTTTCAGGCCAAAACTTAGCCACTAACACTACTTAATTACAGACTTTCATACAGATTCATCAAATGGCCCCAAAGTTGTAAGCAAAGCATCAATCACTCTTTCAGTTGGAAAGTTAGACCTATTCATAACTGCAAGGACATGATTGCCGACTATGTACAGTGTGTAGGTATTTTTCCATGCCTGTGAAAAAAAGCATTGGCATAGCCAATAGGTCTCACTTTTGGGACTTTATAAGTATTTAGTTATGCAGCACAATATCCTTGGTGCAACAACATCAACTGTTGCATGGCTAAACACTTATAAGGTCCCAAAGGCGAGACTTATTGGCTATGCCAATGCTTGTTTTAATGTGCCTGGTGTACGCTCCCATACAGAGTGAGGACTGAGGCAAGCAGAGGGCGTGCAGAAGGACTAAAATACAAGCTCCTTGCTTTAGGCAAGGCCCAGTTCTGCAAGGTGGTTTGGAAGAAAACATGAAGGTAACTCCTATTTATTTAGAAAGAAGCAGGAAGCAATCCTCCCTTTCTCAAGTAGCATAGCTAGAATACTTTCAGTAAAAAATAATATATTATGCAAAAATCCAGTGGCAGTGACTACTAGACAAAGCTCTCTGATAAAAAAAAAGTGAAATGAAAATGGCAAAAGGTTCGTTTCGAGAGTGACTGCTTCATAGTATTGATTATGTGTACTGTAAACAACCAAGATTCACCTACCAGAGCCGTAAAGTAAAGAAAAATAAATACTTATACCCAGCAACTAAATTAGGCTCCACCCGCCCACTGTGAGTCCTATCTGGGTCTGGTAGCGAGTGGACTAATGCATCCACTGCAGGGGCCTGTGTTCAACCTCATGGTCACAGGTCCAAATCCCAATAGATCCACTCAGCCTTTCATCCATCTGAGGTCGACTAAATGAGTAGCATTAAGTTGGGTAACAATAAACATCTGGTACTCAGCGTCTTGAGACCCATGGATGATAAGTGTGCTTTACAAATGCACGTATTATGTGTGTTATGTTATGAGTATTCAACAGGGGATCCCTCCCTGTTTGTTTCTGCCTCACAATGCTGCATGCCTACCTTCTCTTTCAGTAAGAGATGTTTTTCTTTTCTATTTATATTATCACATTTTAAATTCACTGAACATGTGAAATGGTCTGTAATTCAATTACCTTTGCTTTAGTAGTAACATTTAGCAATAATGGGGGTGCAGTGAGTACCTTATGCCAATGGGTCTTGGTGCCACTGCACCTGCTGCACTATTTATAGATATTGCCCTGCCCCTGTGGCTGTGACCGAGGATCGGAGGTTTCTTGTCAGTCTGGATATGAGGGTTTAGATGCCTGCAGGAAGCGTCTACTAGTGGTCCTCTCCCTCTCCCGACACTCCTGGGCCTTCCAGCCTAATACATCTCCTGCCCTGCAGTTTGGATGTTCTTCAGTCATTTGTTCACTCATGCTCTGGGACAGCCAGTGCAGGTTGAGCATGTGCAGAGCATGCGCTGGTCAAGTGCAGCTTGTGGGTAATGGGGGTGTCCGACTCTCTTCACTAAAAAAGCGGTATCCTGCTGCTACTCAGAGGTTTCCTGGGCTGCAGTATGGCCTTCATGTGCTGGGGGCATGGGGGAAGGGTGGGGGCCCCAGTGCATTCAACTAGGACTGCCTTAACAGGTGTCTAGCATTCTCCATGTTTTCACGGATGTTGTTTGTAGACCTGGGTTTTCCTGTGACGACCTAATGCATTCTGGGTATTGGAGGGCTTGCATTGAACTATTTAGACTAATGCACCTGTTAGAAATGATTAAAGGCTGTCTACTGGGTCAGTCCCTGGGGAGGCATGGGATGGGTGGTCTTCTGGGCCTGCCTGCTGCAGTCCTGTGCTGCCTGTGTTCTGTGCACCAATCCGATTTCCTTCCTCTGCACACACGGTGTGTAGTGGATTGATTGGGATTGCAGGGGTTCCGTCTCTGGCATGGAGTCAGTGCATTTTCAGTCTCACTGAAGGCTTTCTGTGAATGAAATCTATCCTAGGAGTTCCCAGCGTGAAGATGGAGGCAATTCTCTTTTATTTATTTTCTTTATTCAGAGCAGCCGCTTATTTGGCTTTTTCATGGTCTTGCGCTGAAAAGTGCATAAGAGTATTAGCACAGCGGTCAAAACAATACAATACATACGATTTGCTTCATGACACATGGTATTGGCAGGCATGTTTTGGGTAACAGGTTTTCTATATTGCCTGATCAACCTGTACTAGTTTCTACAAAATGCATATTTCTCTACCCTTTAGCTCTATCGCGCATGCTTACAGGGCTGCATTTTGTGAACGTGTGCTAAGCTCACACAGCACAGTGGTAAAAACACATCAAAAGCGAACAAATGGTTGGAAAGCCAGCACCAGCAGGCTTAAAATGAATACATGATGTATCGAATCTATGGAAGCGGGGGGGGGGGGGGGGGAAAGAAGCACTACAAGTACACGTCGAACGGTAGTAAATGGCATCTTATGCATGTGTAGAAAGGTTTCGAGTGTCAATGTAACGATTCTACAGCGTCTGCTTGATTGTTAGAACAATGGAAGAGCACCGCGGTGTCCCCTGAAGACGGATACACAAAGGGGTGCTGGCGCATTCCAGGTAGTGTTCTAATGAAACGAGCCAAGGGTTGCGTGTGAGGTTCAATTGAAAACTTCAGGGCTGCCTGGGCTTCATGAGCGCTGCATTTACTCCTGAGAAACGTTGATTGCCGCGGCCGGGTAGGTCTGCTCAATTACAAGTATATCTCGGAATACTTGCATATTGTATGTTCCGTCTTTTGCATGCAGAACAGAAAGTGCAACAGGCGGTGCAAAACCAATACAACAAAGATGGCAGAAAAATTGATGCCAAAGAACACCGTGACTACAATTAATTTATCTGACATGAAATTAACTGCCAAAGAGGAGCACGTCCTGTCGTTTGGAGTATCATTTTGCCCCAAAAGTAGGATAAAGTATGCGCAAACGAGAGTAGATATATACAGTCTAATTCGAAAACTCAAACTAGTCAAATACCAGCTGATGAGGAAAAAGAAAACGGGTAAGGAATCACTGCATGGCCAAGAGGAATCTAACTTGCCGGTGTCTGATGGAAGATTGCCACAAGAGCTTCAGGAACCGGAAAATGAAACCAGTTGCACTACACAATCGACCAACATTGAGGAGCAAACAGAAGAATCCTCCAACGACACTGGCATCTAATACAGGGAGACGGACGTATGACGTTACAACGCGTACATTTACATCGCGGTACACTACATCGCGGTTTTGACAACGCAAGTCGTTACAACGACTTGCGCTAGATGGCGCTCTAGGACAAGGAATAGGATTTAGGAGTAGTATAATTTACTATTCCAACTCCAGTCTACGTTCAATAAGGAAGGTGTTGGATAGTAAATTATACTATTCCTTGTCCTAGAGCGCCATCTAGCGCAAGTCGTTGTAACGATTTGCGTTGTAAAAACCGCGATGTAATGGCATCGCGATGTAATCCCCGCGTTGTAAACGATGTTTCCCCAGGGACACTCGGTGGTGGGTCCCGAGTCTATGCCAAGAACTCCCCAGACAACTTTCAGGAGAGGCCCGTCTATGCGTGAAGCATTGGTGCGCAGGAGTCCAGAGGTTGGAAGTCCATGATCCTGGCTACAACAGGGAAATGGGTTATACAAATGCCATAAATGTAAGGCATGCATGAAAGGAGCAAACACTAGAGTATACACCACACCATTCAAAACAAAACACGTAAAAATCAAGGGGGTCTTTAAGTGCAAAACTGAATTTGTGGTATATGTGCTATCGTGAAAATACGGTTTGTCTATGTGGAAAGCACAGTCCTACAGGTGCACTGTAGGATACTCCAACACATGAGAGCAGTGAAGAACAAAGATTGGTCTTACCCAGTAGCCAGACATGTCCATTATGTACATGAAAACAATGCAGAATTCCTATCATATTATGTGATGGATGCAGTCCCGAACTCCATGAGAGGAGGCAACCGAGAATGAAAGCTGAGACAACTTGAGAGCCGATACACTTTTAATATGAACACTAAATTCCCAAATGAACATTGAGGAGGAACTATATTCAATTTTATGAAATAACGAGTAGTAGGCTTTCCCCAATCAATCTTTAGATTAACTACATATCCTGAATGAGAAAGAGCCAAATCCCCTAAGAGGACTGCAGAGTAGCAACACTAAACATACCCCATTAGAAGGATCCATCATACATTAATATAACCCAGACAAAACATCACAAATATTGGGTAGGATAGAGACAATATAGAATCAAGGAGCAACTTTCAAGTTGCCAAATGGCATCGTAGACGGCCTAGAAACATAAAAAAAAAAAAAAAGTAAAAGTTGTTTTAATAATGTAAAAAAATATACACCTATTTCTTTCTTTTTATTTTACAGAGTTTTATAGAGCGCAAACTCGACCCAAAGGTATCGGGTATCAGAGCGCTTTACATAGCACCAGTTGCGTTACATGAGGACACATACATTTTTTTGGTAGGCACGGGGAGATTAAGTGATTTGCCCAGAATCACAGGAGTTCAGCGTCAATGAAAATGAATTATGTAATATAACTTCGAGGAACATAAAATAATTATTGTTTTAAGGTTGGAGAAACCAGGTAGAAAAAAGTATTTAAATAGTGATCTGACAATGTGGCTGGGCTTTAGTGCTAAATATCTAAATTACAACAACGGTCCTTAGAATTTGATTGGCCCTATGAAGAATTTGGAGGACAGTCAACAGCAGAGTATGGAACAAAAATCAGTTTATTTTAGACATTAGTCTCCATAATAATATGTTCCCCCAATAAATGTTCTTGCCTTTCTTGCCCCTCGCAATGCCTCTGTGTTCTCTCCTCCTCACCTTTAATCTTCTCTGTTTGCTTTATTATAAAAAATCAACCTAATAGCACCATGCGTCTGGTGTCTGCCACTATAACAAATTCAATTCTTTTGATTATGTTGACTGATATCTCCTTCCATCATCTAATTGTAAAAATAGTATCTTTGATAATGTTTGTGACACTACAAGGATTTATTCATTTAGGCAGGAACTAAGGGTTGTCACAACTTGTTAAACTAATGCCAGTCAAGAGTCCAGAACATGGAGAGGCACCGCTTCGGGATTTGGAGCTCACTCTACCAGAGGCCTTCAGGGCTCTGGCAGGTCCTGTTGTTGGTCCAGGAAGGGTCAGTTGCAGCAGGTCAGCTCGGCAGTTGCAGGGAGGCCTCTGGAGCTTATTGTGTCCTTGTAGCTCAGAACAAGAGGTTGTCCAATTGACCCTTGAAGTCACTTGGTAGTCCTGGGTTCAAGGAGATGGTCCTCTCGCCTCAAGCAGCACGTCAGTCCTCTAAAAAACAAGGCAGGCCTCAAGCATCATGGCAGTCCCCTGATGAAAAAGGCAGGCCTCAAGCAGCAGGACAGTCCTCTGGAGTACAAGGGTACAAGGCAGTCCTTCTGTAGTTGTCTGAAAGTCCAGGAGTGTACTGATGAGTGGGCCTACATTTTATACATGGTGCCAGTTTGGAGTGGAAGAAATGTCTGGACTTCTCCACCCCTTCAGATTATTCTGGAATTTCCTTCTGGCTGGGCCAGGTCCCAAGATGCCTGGGGTCACAGAATCCTGGTATCATGTTCTTGGTGATTGTGCTGATGCAGCTCCTTTGAAATGTAGGTGGGACAGGGAGCAGCTCCGCCCATGCCATTTACTGACTGGGCCCAGTATGCATTGTTGATTAGGGAGCAATTCACAAGCCAAGGTAACTGGAAACCCCTTGAAGGTCTCAGAAAGTTGAGGGCTGGAAAATGCCACCTTTTAGCACGTATTAAATGTAATGAGATAACCCAGTGTTATCATATGAGATAGGTAGCCCTCATGGCAGTGAAAAAACAATTTAATAGTTTTTCACTACCAGGGCATGTAAAACTTAAAAGTACAATTTCAACTTTTTTAAATAAAATTCACCCTGTCCTATGGGCTGTTTAAAACCTACCAGAGGGGTGACTTATAGGTATTAAAAGGGGAGGTTTCGGCCTGGCAAAGGGTTGATTTTGTCTGGTTGAATTTGCAGTTCAATACTGCACCCCAGGCTACAATAGAAGGCCTAAGATATGTTTTAAAGCGCTACTTGAATGTGTAGCACAACATGTGCTGCCAGCCCACTAATAGCATTTCATTTACAGGTCCTGGGTTCCCTGGGTACCATTTTAATAAGTTCTGATAAGTAAATTAAATATGCCATGGCCATGTTTTAGCGGGAGAGAACAAGCACTTTTATTTATTTATATAATTTGTAAAGCGCAACTAATGCCGTCAGGCATCTTGACATTGTTGCAACTGATAAAAGTTGCTGAATTAGATGACCTTATCAGGTTTAGCTTGAGCTGGGTGCCTTTAAGTCTCCCGAGGGAATAACCAGATCTTTAGGGCTTTTCTAAAAGTGAGTAGGGAAGAGCAACTTTCAGTGTCATTGGGAGACTGTTCCAGAGCACTGCTGTGGCCCTTAAGAAGCTCTTTCCACCCGAGTTGGTTCTCCTAAAGGAAGGAACAATCAAATTCATTGCGGAGCCTGAGCGTAGTGTCCTCGCTGGGATGTACCATTTGAGTTTCTCTCTACAATGATCCGGTCCCAGTCTATGCAGTGCCTTATAGGCCAGGCACTGAGCCTTAAATTTGCAGCGATATTTAACCGGCAGCCAGTGCAGTTTCCTGACGGCTCCTCTTGCTGATTCATGTTCGGGAATATTGAGAAGGAAACGGGCAGCAGCATTTTGCAAAGTCTGGAGCATCTTTTCAAGGCCCACTGCGAGAGTGAGATAGAGGCTATTACAGTAATCTATCTTCGTAAGAACCAGTGCACTGACAGCCGTTCTCAGGAGTTCAGGGGGCAAAAAGCTTTCAATCTTTTGTATGAGCCTTAGCGAAAAGAAGGAGGCTGATGTAATTTTATTAACTTAGTCCCTGAACTTCAGTTCTTTATCTATCAACACGCCAAGATTTTTGACTTTGTTTACAGGTTCAGGGAGTGAGTCCAGTTCGGGTGGCCATCATTCTGGCGTCCAGAGTGAGGGGTTGTTACCAAAGAGGATGACCTCAGTTTTGGTGGCATTTAGTTTGAGGTAGTTGTAATCCATCCACTTACTGACATTGGTCATGCAAGTTTTGAGTGCCATACCTTAGTTGTTTTCGAGCTTTACCAATGACACCACGATTTGAGTGTCATCGGCGTAGGACGCCAGGTAAAAGCCTGCACGTTTGATGATTGTCGCAAGTGGTGCCACATAAAGGTTAAAAAGTGTTGGGCTCAGAGCTGATCCCTGAGGTACTCCACAGGTTAAGGAGAAAGGCTTAGATGTAAAGTTGCCCATTGACACAGTATGCTGTCTGTTTGCCAGGAAGGATTTGAGGAGATCTGATGCTGCATCCTCAATCCCTAGGCTGCGCATACGGTCAGCTATAATATCGTGGCTAACCATGTCAAAAGCTGAGGAAAGATCCAACAGGACAAGGGCCGCAGTCCCTCCCCTGTCTAGCACTTCCCGAATCTCCTCAGTAGCTGTTACCAAACTCGACTCAGTGCTTCGTTTTTTTTCTGAAACCTTGTTGAGTATCATCCATAACGCTCCCAGTTTTCAGTTTTTACGGATTTATACAGATAATTGCAGACAGAAAACAAAGTGTTTCCTGTCTGTATCTATTTTTTAAAACCGGAAAAATTCAGAAAAGTGTGCTTCTTGTGTGTAACTCTCCATACTGTTTTTTGTGATTTCTAGGACAACAGCTGAGCAGATAGGCAGCCCGGGAAGTTAAAAATAGGTTGAGATTTCCCTAAATGCAGGTTTATATGCTCACTTTTACTTGAAGGTGTTTTGCTACATTTGGCTGCGTAATTTGCTAAAAAAACGACAAGCAGCAAAGTATGAGTGCATGTTTATCAGTTAAATAAATGTGGAAATATACCATTTTATGACTCCATATATTCACAAAACACAAAATAAATATGGATAAAAACAAATCAGATGAGCAAAAAATAAATATGGATGAATACAGATGGAAATGTTAAAAAAAAAATACCATAAAACCGTGAGCCCTAATCATCCAGTGTTAGACCTGGCACCTTGGCGTGGGTCTCCCTTCCATTTTTTGCTGTTGCCTCATGTGTTTTTGCTGGTGTTAGATGCTTTGAGCACTGTGCCACCGCTGTCCAGTGCCACAGTTCAAGTGCTCCCTATTGTAAATTGATGTATGGATTAGTGATTTCATGATTGGCTGATTTGGTTTACTTGTCAGACCCTAGTACAGTGCACCAGGAGTGCCCTGAGCTGGTAATACAAATACTGCGGGTGGGCTTGCAGCACTGGTTGTGCCGCCCACAGAAGCAGCCTGTAAAAATGTGTCCAAGGCCTGCCATTGCAGAGTCTGCGTGCAGTCTGGTACTGTCAGGCTGACTGGGCAGGTGCACCCACTTGCCAGTCCCTAAACCTTCCCTTTTCTTCATATCAGACACCTCTATGGTAGGCCCATTGCATTGTAAGGATAAGGTAGGACATGCCCTGGTGTGTGTGGAATGTTCTAAAAGTGAATTACAGCCATTTTCGTTTTTCACTATTGCAAGGCTACCTGTTCTCCATAGGCCAGAATGGGCAGTTTGATTATTGCATCCTATAATCCTAACTGACTCAGGGAACATGATAGAAATTCGAATTTAGTATGCCTGAACTCAGAATGATAAAATACATATTTTAGTGAAGTTGGTTTTAACATTCTGTGTTTGAAAATACCACTTTTAGAAAGTAGGCATTTTCTTGTCTAACCATCCAAACCTGCCTCTGCTAGACTGTGTATTCCTTGTCTGGAGTTTGAGTGACAGGGGCTGGGGGATTACAGGAGGCACAGGGCTGACTGGAGAGATATGCATCTAGATGGGTGGGAGGAGTTGCACCTGGGACCTAAATAGGGCTGTGCCTTCCCTCCACAATGCTGGCTCCACCTCCTGTGATGCGTCTGATGTCTCTGCCCTGCACTCTGAAAGGAAAGAAGGAGTCATGTAAACAAAGTACTCCAGGACTGACCAGAACTGATTTGGACTAGGCAAAGGCCTCTCTGCCTTCAGAGAACAAAGAGAAACTTAGTATAAATATTGGGACCCAAACCCAAGAACCTTACATCACTTTGGGAAACAAGAAGAAACCTTTGCTGGGGATTGGAACCAGAAGAAACTGAGGAGAGACTATCCCTAAGCTGAAGTGCTGCTTGGGGGATTGGCCTGCAGTGGTTGCCTGACTGCCAAAGAAAGGAGAAATGACTTTGTGTGCAATTTATTCAACTTGTGAAGGATCTCCAAGGGCTTGGAAAAGAGCTTGCCTCCTGCTGAAGTCTCAGGGCCAACAGACTTCACCCACCAGCTCCCCAAGAGTTCTTTTGAAGTGCCTGCAGTTGTGCTGGACTTTTGAGGACTTGCGTGTCGCAAGGAGTTGGAAGCGCGACTCAAAAACAGGAAGCATGCCACCGAACTGCCGCTGCCACTTCACAACATGAAGCGCCTCGACAGAGAAGAGGATCGACGTTGCATCAGATGCCGCCGCATCACCGGGAAGTGTGTCGCAGATGAATCGTTGAGTCCTCGCAGGTCCACTGAAGCGCCTCGCATCGCCGGAGAAGAGGATTGACTTCGCATCAGACGCCGCCGCATCTCTGGGAAGCGTGTCGCAGGGCCTGTCGCGGCTCATCACCGGAGAAGAGGATCGACGTCGTATCAGGCGCCGCCGCATCTCCGGGAAGCGTGTTGCAGGGCCTGTCGCGGCTCATCGCGGAGAAGAGGATTGACATCACATCAGATGCTGCCGCATCGCCAGGAAGAGTGTTGCAGGGCCTGTCGCGGCTCGCATCGTTGTGGAAGCGACTCGCATCGCCATGGGAGAGGATCGAGGTCACATCAGACACCGCCGCATCACCAGGAAGCATGTCGCATCAACAAGAAGGCGCCATCTTTGTTTCTTTGCACCGGATCTTCAACGCATCACCATCCTTGCAACACTTTCGGTGCCCTGCGTGTCGCATCTTAAGGTTCATTGAACTCTGGGTGTCGCATTTACCATCTTAAGAGAACTAAGCTAAATTCTACCATTTTAAAGTAACAGTATTGTGGATTTGTGTTGTTTGTGGTCTTGTAATAAGTCTATATAAAGAATACTTATTTTTTATATAAAACTTGTGTGGTGTACATCTGTAGTGTTGTCACTTGATTACTGTATGTGTTCACAAATGCTTTACACACTGCCTCTGAGATAAGCCTGTCTGCTCGTGCCAAGCTACCAAGGGGGTAAGCAGGGGTTATTGTAGGAGTGTACCCCTTTACCCTGCAAGGGTCCCTATTTGTCACAGGTACCTACCTATGCCAACTAGAGACCCCCAAATCTAACATCCAGAAGCACATTTTCCTCGAAATACTCAGAAAGTTGCTGATTCATAACTTTCTCCGCCAGCTTGTCAGCAAAAGGGAGCCCCGAAATCGGGCAGTAGTTAATAGGTTCCAATGTTTTCAGGTTGTCCTTCTTTAGCAGAGGCAGAATGGGATTCAGTATATGGCCAAGGTATTGTGCCACTTGTGCAGGAATCGTGTGCATTATCTTAGGGGCCTTGAGGTGCCCCAGATGTAATAAGTGGAATGAGTTTTACCAATTACTCCTCTGAGAGAGCCTTAAAGAGAGAGAAACGGCTGATGCCATTGGGGGAGGTTGGAGAAGATGTTTGCAACCTTTTCATGGAAGAAGGTTACTAATTTATTGCTAACATTTTGATTTATTGAAGTGATCCCTCTACAATATTGCCAGCCCACCTCCTTTTCTAAATTGTCTATCAAGCCTGTATATGGAGTAGCCTGGGGGTGGCTGTGACCATTTCAGGACCTGAGCTAAAGGTCTGCCCAGGTTTTCCCTGAAATGTACTGCCAGTTTGTCCTGGGTGATCCAGAATTTGAGGGATATTTAGCACTGATTAGCAGTAGTAAAGTTCACAAAGTCCTAAAAGCCAGCAGTAACTGGTTAAAAAAAACAAAAGGGGTGAAGGCACAAACTTTGGGGGTTGACCCTGCAGAGAGAGCCAAGTCCAACAGATTTCAAATCAAATCCTATTGCAGATGCTATGAGTATGAGCCTGCTCGAATAACTGTTCAATCACAAAGGCTTAAAACCTGTCCGAAATAAATGAAACGTCAGTGACTTTCATATCACGAAACATCCACTGCAATGGTTGTTATGGAGCCCTTCTTATGGATTTGAATCCCAGGAGTCTGCTTGTTCTTTCTAGGGTGGTTAAAATCAATACTAATTGATGGTTCTATTCCTTTTTTTGACCCACAGATGGATTATGACTCTGCTGGGCTACCATTTTAGGGGATTGAAGGTGGTTAGTGTGGTCTGTTCCTTTATCATATTTTGTCTTCAAAGTCTTAAATCTTTGGGAGATGGAGGATGGTCGATCTGTTCAGCGCAGGGGTTCAAAATGAATCAATGCTCTAGGATTTCAAGGGTTGGTATGCTGGAATTCTTCTAGTGGCCTGTTTTTAGATTTTGTCATGTTTCTCAGTCAGTGTGTTGAGGCCCTACCTCTGTAGGTTCCTTGCTTTCTGGACTCCTCCTTCCTGTCTCGCTTCCTAGAAAGGTATTCTGTCTTCATACTAGGTAAGGCCTTTCTCACCACTTCTGGTGCCATGTGTCATCAGTGCTTAATTTGAAAACAAAAAGTGCCAGGGCCCTTGTCAGGAGGTCACTGCTGTGTGTGCTACCCATTTCCCATCAGAACAGCCAATGACAGCACAAACACAACTACTAACCCAAACACTCCTACAAGAGCAACAATTCAGACTATTCCAGGTCACCAAAGCTATAAGAACGGCTTGGGTGGCAGGTATTAGTCATTTTCATTGTATTTTGAAGCAATAAACAGAAGTTGTTGTGCTCTTGCTCAAACAGCGCCACAATAAGTGTCAGTGCTGACAATTATATGCCGGGTCCAAGCGCCAGAAACAACTGACTCAAATTAAGCACTGATTCTCATTGTTGTTCTGCGATGACAAAGGTTCTGATGAAACTCAATTCTTTTAGGTTACTGTTGCAAATAGGTCTCATACATTCATAGTTGGTAACAGAGTCCTTCTTTTCTCAGGTATGGTTTGTTTTCACATCTTTCAAAGTTCTGTTCCATCCTTTGATAGATTTGGGTTGATTTGTGGCAATGTGTATTCTATTGTATTAGCATCAATTGATAAGCTCCCTGTTTTCCTTTCTGGTTCTTTTGTTTGGGGAACCATTCCTGCTAGAAATGGGGGTCTCTCGTTGGCAATGGTTTGCACCTTTGTCCAAATAGAGACCCTTGCTTCTAGTCAGGATAAGGGGGCTATGCCCTAAGACAAACTCTGCTCACCCACTTGGTAGCTTGGCACGAGCAGGCAAGCTCATCTCAGAGGCAGTGTGTAAAGCATTTGTGCACAGATACAATATACAGAGAAAACACTACAAATGGACAACACACCAGTTTAGAAAAATAAGTAATCTTTATCTAAACCAAAACAAGACCAATTTGACAAAAATCCAACATACAGTTATCAAGATGTGACTTTTAAAAGGTAAAAACAGTTCTGTCCATAGCAAGCTATAGATGCAACACATTTATAACAAAAAAGATGTGTCAAAATCATAAGCAAAAACAGGCGCAGGGAAGGTGATGCGTCGGTTCCTTGTGCACAGGGAAGGTGATTCATCGGTTCCTTGCTCCAGGGGGGGTGATGTGTCAGTTCCTTACTGTCACGCAGAGGAGGTTATGCGTCGGTTCCTTACTGAAGAGAAGGTGATGAGTCAGTTTCTTACTATGCAGAGAAGTGATGCATCAGTTTCATACTGCGGCCCTGGCATTGCGGTAGACTTGTCGCCCCGGTACGATGCATGGGGATTTGAGAGGCATCGGCTCTTCATGCGATGGTGCCAAGGCATTGCGTCGTTCTCTCCAGCAGCAGTCCCCGATGCGAAGGTTCTTGTAGTCACACAGCAGGGCCTGCGTCGGAGTCAATGTGGTGATCTTGGACTTCGGAGATCAGTGCACGAGACTTGACTTGTGGCAATTTCTGCAGCCTTGGGCAAGCGCGGCGTCGATTTCTTCAGCAGCCCGGTGGTTATGCGTGGAAATTCTGCTTGCCTGGAGGTGGTGCATCGGAAACGGGTGCGGATTCGTCATACTTCTTTGGTTGCTTCTCTTTTCTCAGCTCCCAGTAGCAGGAACAAGCTCCAGAGGTCCAACACAGACCCAGGCACCTCATGGCAGGTCGGAACTCCGAGCAAGGGCGTTCAGGGAAGCTGGTGGTGAAGTCTTTGTGTCACTGAGACTTCAGAACAGGAGACAAGCTCTTCAGCTTCTTCAAGCAGGATACACTGCTGCCAAGGAGATGAAAGCAAAGTCTTTGTCATTTCCTTGGCAGAAAAAGCCACTGCAGGCCAATCCCAGACAGCACACAGTAAAGGGGCAGTACTTCTCCTTCAGCTATCCCAGCTCTTCTCCTTGGCGGAGGTTCCTCTTGAGCCCAGAAGTATTTTAAAGTTCTGGGGTCTGGGCCCCAATATTTATACTCAATTTATCTTTGTTCTCTTGTGGCAGAGAGGCCTTGTGCTCAGTCTAAACCAGTTATGTCTTCTCTGGGCCATGCATTTACTCCAGTTTCTGTCCGTCTGAGTAAATTAATAGGAGTTAAGGCGGATTATTTGTGTGGCTATACCTGTTCAAGCACATGGTTGGTGTGATTAATAGATAGGCTAGAGTAGTTGAGCTATTATTAAATTGCATAATCTGAAAGAAAAAGTGGTTGTAATCTATGAAACAAGGTGAGGACAATTGGAATAGATACAAAGACTGAGCTCAAGGCACACAGGCATGCGACCTACAGTAGGCTACCCTCAGAGACAGGAGACATGCAGGGAATTGAAGGTTAGGAGAGGGTCATTGAATGGAGAAAGAGGAGGAACAATCACACGTTTTCAGTGAAGGTCTATTTTTCTTCAGGCTTTTAGGAATATAGTGGGAGGAGGCTTTTTGAGATAGAACACAATCTGAGGAACCATCCTCTGAAATAAATAAAGTTAGCAAAACCAGCGCGCCAGTCAGACATCTGAAAAGCCAGTAGTAGTCACCTGAGGTAGGGCAGGGTCAGTCACATTATCTGCCAACACCCATGCCTACATAGCACAGCCTGCAGCCCTCTTCCCTCTGTGGCTCCAGCCTCAAGGCCTAGTCATGCTTTCTGTGGTGCTTGTATGGCACAGGTTACAACAACCGCTGCCCTGCTGGCCTCGGTGCATTGTTCTCCTGGGCTCCAACACACTCCCTTCCCCTGCCATAAACTGCTCTTACTTTGTACATAAAGGAGCACATAGCGACACTAGCCGCAGCACAGTGGATCTCTCCACGGGCTGCCAAAGTGTGTCACAGCCTCAGGAGGTCTCACAACCAGCCCTTCTGAAGACAATTGCCACTGTCCTACCAAACCGCGGTGTGATGTAGCATGCTGGGAGGGCACAAAGAATACGCCCAGTGGATTGAAAAGAAGATTACGGTTTAGGAAGGCTTAAATAAATATTTTCTTTTACGTTAGAGAAACATTGGGCTGTTCCACATAAAAAGAGCACCCGTATGCTATTGGAAGACACGATCTCTAACACAGTTTTGAGCTGATTGGTGTCTTCAACAGTTCATGTGCTGAAGCAGCGGTATTTTACTACCTCAAACAGTAATAAATGGTTGCTTGTCACAGGGGCTTAAAAGGCGTATAATGGTTTTGGCTAACGATGCAGACACGCGTTAGTTGACACATCAAAAGTAAAAAGCAGATAACACTGCAACATACATAAAGCAGCATAGCCACACAATTAAATCATGGTAGGGCAACCACTGAAAACCATTGCATTCCAATAATGCACGGCAAGCAAACAGCAACTAAAAAAACAGGACACATCGCCACCACTACAAACAGCCACCCGGGACATATGCAAAACATTCTTTCCAAACATTGCCACGCCCCAACACTTGTTTTCATAATATGGTGGCAACAGGTGCACTATTTTATCTTGCGACCAAAGACGAGAAATAATTCCAGTCAAAAATATGTTGTGATTCAGCCCTGCATCTCTGCTGCCCTTTTGATATACTTCCCCTGCCAACATTGTTTCTGCCTTCCAATATTGAATTTGTGGAATATGTCTGAGCTTTCGTGCATGGCTGTATTGTTTTGTCGCAGACGCCATTTCTCTTCTGATATTTTCTGGTCACTTGTCCTTGACGGTGTGACTGTGTTCGTTAACTCCCGATATGTCATTATGATGCCTTCTTTCCTTTTTGTCTTACCTCAGGAGATAAACAGTTTTTTTCAAAATTATGTTTGCTTTTCTTTCCAGTTTGCTGTTCACTGTAATATTTCTTGTACGCATTTTGTGACCCTATTTATTTTTTGTTAACACAGCAGTTTCCATCGTGTTTCAGTTTGTATTTTCACAACGCACTGGGATTGATTCGAGTTCCTAAATGTTAACTATCCCCGTTCCTATAGTTTAAATCTAAGACATAGGTAGATCTGAGAGGTAATATCATTTTTTTTAAAAACTCGTATGTTCTCTTATTAAGGTGTCAACATCCTTTTGCATTTAAAAGGAAAATATGTACCTTTTAATTCAGTCTTTAACTAGCTATTGAAAATAGCTTTATTTTAAACAGATGTAAAACAAAATTCAGTTCTGGAAAAATTGAACTTTATCTAAAGTAGCCTCAGTTATTAATTGAATATGAAAACACAATTTGTTTACTCAAAAATCCAATTATCCACATTGTTAGTAGACATCAATTATAGATTTTGCACGATTAAACCTACAGTACATCATTTGCTTTGGTTCTGCCCAATCTACTTATGCTAAATATAACATCACAGGAGATAAGATCTGCCAAAATCTCCCCTATTTTCTGGAAAATGAGCTGGTCCTCAATGAAGAAGAGGATTGCCTTTCAAGGTGCCTCGCTTTAAAATCCCAATCTATGGGCGCTCATATGCTGTCTGAAAGGTAATTACCAGCCACCTCTTTCTTCATAACAAAATGAGGCATGCAAAATCACACACAGAGCTATTGAAGCCCTTGGCTTCATAAACAGAAGCGTTGTCTCTGTTTTTGCAGGCTAATTTGCAGTAACTCTACCCCTACTGTTTCTTTAACACCTGAGCCCAGGAATACCTCCTGTGAAACTACTGTTTCTAAAACACCTGAGGAACTCAATTCAATTCAATTCAAAAGACCTTTATTCGAATTACTTAAAATTCATAAAAGTACAGACATAAACAGTTCATTATTACAATATTACAGAATAGAATTGCATAAAGATTAAAAGAACTAAAACAGCAATCTTTCAGGGGTTTTCCATCGTTTTACGTACACGTATTATTAGTCTTAAAAAAGTGCTAGTGCGAAAGGTCAGTTCCTCCGTATCCAAGGAGAGTAGCATCAGACGGGACTCCTCCAAGGAGAGGGGTCTGTGTTTTCTGAAATAAGGTGTTAAAAACCAGTTGGTATATTTTAAATAGAATTTACAGAAAAATAAAAAATGCAGATCATTCTGTGTACTAATACCATCACAGGGACAAGGATTGTATTCAGTGGAATGGTTATAACCCAAGGGGAAGCCCAACAAAAATTTCATAGAGCCTGCCCTTAGGCGAAACAAAAAGGACCTTTCCCAGTTAGACATAGGAAAAGTAAGGTAAAGTGGAAGGGATTGCCTGCACAGGTCATTCTCCATGTATCTAACAATAGTGGGTTTAGATATTTCCCTTTCCATCCTTTCTGTATCAAAAAGTGCATATAGTGCTTGTTTAACCCCTACCTTATCTTTACATCCAATTCTGGAAGGATCAGAAAAAAGATTGCGTCTGTTCACGGCACTTAATGTTTTTAAAACTCCAGCAAGCCAAGGAATTGATAAGCCGTGATCACATTTGAGGCAATCTTTAATTATATCTTGTGTTAGGGTGAGGAACTCAAGAAGGAAGCATGTTCGGGGCGGAACGTCTGGATAGACCATTCATTGCCAGACTCCCCATAGAGTTATTTTGCAATATGGAGATATCCATGTTTTCATGTTCGTGACGAAGTTTGCATCCCGTGGGATGGCTGGATCAGGCAGGGATGATGGTGATGATATCAATTATGCGGCCAAGTCTATGAAATTAAAATTTGATTCCTGTTTATCTTGATACAGGTAAAAGTTGGTGGCTTGCTGTGCTCTCCCTGACGGAGCAACAGGTGACATTTTTGGCTTTTGTAGCATTAGTTTTTTTCTATGCTGTGGCCTATATTGGGCTACCACAGTGGTTGACAGGTGGAATAGGTGGTTACCTCAAAACATCAAAAGTGAAGGTCAGCAAAGCTCGCAATATGTCTAACCACGACAATCACATGAATAGCATTCCAACCAAATGTTCTTTTGCCCACCATGCTTCTTCTGTTTGGACCCAGCTATATGCAAATCAGTCTTGACCCTGCTCCAATAGGAACAATCCAGCCCAAACTGCGAGGTCACAAACTCCATAAATGGAACAGAAGCAACCAGATTTGGGCAATTCAGACAGGTGTCGCTTGGTTCCAGTGGGCATATCGAGCATGGTACCCATATCTGGGCAAAGCCTTGGCCACTTAGGGCCTGACTACAAAGGTAAATGTACATGTTTGTGTAAATGTACGCTTTTTTCAGTACTTGCAAAACTGCATTTTAATAGTGAGTTTATCAGTTTGGCAACTACACTCTTAAAAAGATAGGCCTGTCCCGCACAGTAATCCCTGCCATGCAGGTGAGGATATCTGAACACAATAGTCTGTCCATTGCTTGATTTCCACAAGGTTCTAAATAGCTTCATAAGAATGGTCTATAAGGTTATAGTAAACAGACTATCTGACATATCAGGCAAGTCTGGTGGTGTTTGTGTATCATCAATATGTATGCATCATCTTGATTCTCTATTTAGCTGTCCTTTCTGATGTTATTATAGTACAAGATCAAAGACAGAGCAGGTTAACTGCAAGAAAATGGACAGGTTAGATGGGTTCCATCACTCTCCTCCCACACACAAAGACACAAAGTGGGCAAACTAGGTGGGCTTGGTGATCCCAAACTGAGACTAATATATTGTAAGCTATGTACATGACTGTATGGATAGCATCATGATAGGAGCACAAAAACAGATTTGGAGAATAAAACCGTGATTCCAATGTATTTAAAATGTTGGTGATAATTAGTGATCACTAATGGTGCACAATAAATAATTCAAATCTGTGAGCAAACATTCGTCAACACATGAAACAGAGCTTAAAGTGCAAATTAGAATCAGGGTCTCAGTTAGATCTGTACATTTATAGAAGCCAGCGATAAATTATAGCTCAGTATGGCCATTATTATTGCCTTGCGGTGCTGTAGGGTTTGAGTATGTTATATTGTATTTTAGTTGTATTTATACATTGCTTTATACTCTTAACGTGGCACGAAAGGGCATATTCGGAGGGGTAGAACCCTACTCTGAGGAGTGTCATAGATGGAACAATAATGGCCTATATACGTCGTTTTTTGATGTCATGTGTCAAAACCATAGTTATGCTCTTTAAAAGTTTTGTTCCTGTTTCTATGTGTGATTTTGAAGAGAACAATTAGTGGGAGACAGGTTATCAAAGGATTAGATTGTAATTGAAGGACAAAAGTGGCTGGGTGCAGTCTGGCTTATGTTCAAAGCGTTTTGGTATGTGGACAAGATGTAGCTGAAACTGTCATAAACAATTGTGTAGTTGTTGTTGCTCATGGGAGTAGGACAGACATCAGAGGAAAGATGTGGCTGCACAAGCCAATACCTGCTATCTATAGAGTGAACTGCATATACACAGTTCGAAGCATGTAAACATCGAGCTACAAATGTGCACAGAAATGAAGAGAGCTAGCTTTGTGAGGTGCAAACCCAGGGATTTTTGAGGTCTGAGAGTGCATCCAATCAACCCTAAAACAGCATTAGTGGAAGGAAAAAGCCATATGAACTTCACTTTTCTTAAAGAAACAATTACCTGGGGCCAGGAAAGCAAACAGGCTTTGGAGGGTTGTGGCATTAATTAGAATCAATTCTAAAACCTGATGACATAATTTATCATTTTTTAACCCCTTGTATGCCCATGACGAGCTGGACTCGTCATGGAGCACAGTCGCGCTGTGCCCATGACGAGTCCAGCTCGTCATGAGGCATACCCTAGGGAATCCCTCTGGTGCGGGCACCAGAGGGATTCCCTTTCTGCACAAATAGCCTCGGGAGCTGGGGAAGAGCTTCCCCAGCACCCTAGCCCCCCCCCCCCTTTCACTGTAATGACGATCGTCGCGCACATCGCCGACGTCATTACAGTGAAAGTGAAACTGAAATGAGCCAAGAGGCTCATTTCAGGTTTCACTTTGTACGTGCTCAGGGGGCTATCTCAGCCCCCTGAGCACGTAGAAAGACGGGAGGGGTATCGTTGGAAAGGGGAGAATCTCCCCTTTCCAAGGGTACCCCGCCCCAGGGAATCCCTGCTTGGGGATCACCACAGGAGGGCGATCCCCAAGAAGGGATCCACCCACTAGACCCCAGGGAGGGGGGAGCGGCCCCTTGGGCAAGGGCCTTCGCTCCCCCCTGTGTGATTTTGGGAATTTTAGTCTTTTGCCCCCCTGGGGGGCAGATGGGGGCATTAGCCCCAATCTGCCCCCCCCGGGGGGGGTAAAAAGCCCACTAGACACCAGGGAAGTTGCGTAAAAAAAAAATAGGGGTGGGGGCTGCCCAAAACGGGCAGGCCCATGCCCCCACCGCCCCCCAATTACTACAGTCTTTCTGCCCCCCCGGGGGCAGATGGGGCATTGGCCCCTAATCTTCCCCTTCACGGGGGCAGAAAGCCCACTAAACACCAAAGATTAGTTTTTAGTTTTATTTTTAGGGTGGGGGCTGCCCGCAACGGGCAAGCCAATGCCCCCACTCACCACCATTACAGCCTTTCTGCCCCCCCCTGGGGGACAGATGGGGCATCGGCCCCCAATCTGCCCCCCAGGGGGGGCAAAAAGCCCACTAAACACCAGGGAATTGTAAAAAACATAAAAATAGGGGTGGGGGCTGCCCAAAACGGGCAGGCCCATGCCCCCTCCAATTACTACAGTCTTTCTCCCCCCCCCGGGAGCAGAGGGGGCATTGGTCCCTAGTCTGCCCCTTCGGGGGGCAGAAAGCCCACTAAACACCAGGGATTAGTTTTTAGTTTTATTTTTAGGGTGGGGGCTGCCCGCAATGGGCACGCCAATGCCCCCACCCACCCGCCACCATTACAGCCTTTCTGCCCCCCCCCTGGGGGGCAGATGGGCCATCGGCCCCCAATCTGCCCCCCCGAGGGGGCAAAAAGCCCACTAGACACCAGGGAATTGCTAAAAAAAAAAAATAGGGGAGGGCAGATGGTGGCAGTGGCCCCTGATCTGCCCCCTGGGGGGGCAGAAAGCCCAGTAGGCGCCAGCGAGTATGCAGGCTTTTTTTATGCGTGGGGGCTGCCCAAAATGGTCATACCAATGCCCCCACCCCCACAAAAAATAGCCACAGTCTTTCTGCCCCTTTAGGGGCATATCAGGATGAAACCCCCTTCCCTGATTCCCCCCCAGGGCGGCAGAAAGCCCACTGGGCTCCGATTATTTTTTTAGCAATGTGCATACCTGTGGATTTTGGGCCCTAGCGCAGTTAGCACATAGGCAAACCTAGCAAAACTGTACATTCTTTAAAACTAGACACCGAGGGGAATCCTGGATGGGGTGACTTCACTGGCTCTCACCAGGTTCTGTTACCCAGAATCCATTGCAAACCTAAAAATGTGTTCAAAATAACACATTTTCCTCACATTTCTTTGTCGGAAAGTTCTAGAATCTGCGTGGGTCCACAAAATTCCACCCACCCTGCGTTCCCCAAAGTCTTCAGAGAAAAATGGTACCTCACTTGCGTGGGTAGGCATAGTGCCCGCGTCAGGCAAGGGCCCAAAACCTATTGAGGAGACGTCAAAAATACCTATCACAAAACAACCTGGTTTTGCAAAGGGGGTCCTATGAGTTTTTGGCCCCGGGCTTGGCGGCCACCTAGGGAAACCTACCAAACCCACACATTTCTGAAAACTAGACACCCAGAGGATTCCAGGGAGGTATGGTTTGCGTGGATCCCCCAACGTTTCCTTACCCATAATTCCCTGCAAACCTCAAATTAAGCTGAAAAAATCACATTTTTCACACATTTTTGTGTGGGAAAGTTGTGGCATCACTGGGCTGACACAAATTTCCAACCACTCAGCGTTCCCCCGGGTCTCCCGATAAAAACGGTGCCTCACTCATGTGGGAGGCCCAAGTACCCGCGACAGGCAAGGTCCCAAAACGTATTGAGGCGACATGAAAATTGCCTACCTCAAAACGACCTGGTTTTGCAAGGGGGGGTCACCTGGGTTTTTGGCCCGGTGCTCAGTGGCCACCTAGGGGAACCTACCAAACCCACACATTTCTGAAAACTAGACACCCGGGGGATTCCAGGGAGGTGTGGCTTGCTTGGATCTCCCAACGTTTCCTTACCCAGAATGCCCTGCAAACCTCAAATTTAGCTGAAAAAATCACCTTTTTCACACATTTTTGTGTGGGAAAGTTGAGGCATCACCGGGCTGACACAAATTTCCTACCACCCAGCGTTCCCCCGGGTCTCCCGATAAAAACGGTGCCTCACTCGTGTGGGAGGCCCAAGTACCCACGACAGGCAAGGCCCCAAAACGTATTGAGGCGACATGAAAATTGCCTACCTCAAAACGACCTGGTTTTGCAAGGGGAGTCACCTGGGTTTTTGGCCCGGTGCTCAGCGGCCACCCAGGGGAACCTACCAAACCCACACATTTCTGAAAACTAGACACCGAGGGATTCCAGGGAGGTATGGCTTGCGTGGATCCCCCAACGTTTCCTTACCCAGAATGCCCTGCAAACCTCAAATTTAGCTGAAAACATCACCTTTTTCACACATTTTTGTGTGGGAAAGTTGAGGCATCACCGGGCTGACACAAATTTCCTACCACCCAGCGTTCCCCCGGGTCTCCCGATAAAAACAGTGCCTCACTCGTGTGGGAGGCCCAAGTACCCGCGACAGGCAAGGCCCCAAAACGTATTGAGGCGACATGAAAATTGCCTACCTCAAAACGACCTGGTTTTGCAAGGGGGGTCACCTGAGTTTTTGGCCCGGTGCTAGGCGGCCACCTAGGGAAATCTACCAAACCCACACATTTCTGAAAACTAGACACCCGGGGGATTCCAGGGAGGTATGGTTTGCGTGGATCCCCCAACGTTTCCTTACCCAGAATGCCCTGCAAACCTCAAATTTCGCTGAAAAAATCACCTTTTTCACACATTTTTGTGTGGGAAAGTTGTGGCATCACCGGGCTGACACAAATTTCCAACCACCCAGCGTTCCCCCGGGTCTCCCGATAAAAACGGGGCCTCACTCGTGTGGGAGGCCCAAGTACCCGCACCCGTTTTCACAAATGTATAGGTTTGCTAGGTTTCCCAAGGTGCCCGCAGAGCTAGGGTTCAAAAACTACAGCTAGACATTTTGCCAAAAAAGGGTAATTTTTCACTGCGAAATTGAGGTGTGACCACGTTGCGTTTTGCGCCGTTTCCTGTCGCGGGCACTAGGCCGACCCACACAAGTGAGGTACCGTTTTTCTCATAAGACTCTGGGGAACGCGGGGTGGGTGGAAATTTGTGGATCCACGCAGATTCCGGAACTTTCCACCACAGAAATGTGGGGAAAATGATTTTTTTTTGTCAATTTTTTAGGTTTGCAAGGGATTCTGGGTAACAGACCCTGGTGATAGGCCGTCAAGTCACCCCATCCTGGATTCCCCTGGGTGTCTAGTTTTCAAAAATGTATAGGTTTGCTAGGTTTCCCAAGGTGCCCGTAGAGCTAGGGTTCAAAAACTAGAGCTAGGCACTTTGCCAAAAAAGGGTAAATTTTCACTGCGATATTGAGTTGTGACCACGTTGCGTTTTGCGCCGTTTCCTGTCGCGGGCACTAGGCCGACCCACACAAGTGAGGTACTGTTTTTCTCGTAAGACTTTGGGGAACGCAAGGTGGGTGGAAATTTGTGGATCCACGCAGATTCCGGAACTTTCCACCACAGAAATGTGTGGAAAATGTGTTTTTTTTGACAATGTTTTAGGTTTGCAAGGGATTCTGGGTAACAGACCCTGGTGGGAGGCAGTCAAGTCACCCCATCCTGGATTCCCCTGGGTGTCTAGTTTTAAAAAATGTATAGGTTTGCTAGGTTTCCCAAGGTGCCCGCAGAGCTAGGGTTCAAAAACTAGAGCTAGGCATTTTGCCAAAAAAGGGTAAATTTTCACTGCGATATTGAGTTGTGACCACGTTGAGTTTTGCGCCGTTTCCTGTCGCGGGCACTATGCCTACCCACACAAGTGAGGTACCATTTTTATCGGGAGACTTAGGGTAATTCAGTTTTGTAAAGGAACTGTTATTATCTATTGACTTTCGATGCATTTCTGCCTTCCAAATGAAAGATATTGTGTAAAAAAGAAGTCATTCTAAAAAATGACTGACAATTCTCATGCTAGTATGAGTATTCCCAATTTCAGAAATGTGCAAATATCTACTGTTTCTAAACTCTATATTTTGTTCCCATTTCATAAATACATAGGTGTCTTTCATACCGATTTTTCCATGTACACATTTTTACAGAATAATTACTATATACCCGGTACATAATAAAAAACCAATGCAAGTTGCTGCTCAGTTTTTGGCTCTGGGTTCGTTGGGTTCTTGGTGAACCTACAAGTCCTATATATCCCCACAACCAGTAATGTCCAGCGGATGTAATGGTATATTGCTTTCAAACAGCTGTCATAATTAGAAGAAGTTACAGGTGAAAACGTTGACACGAAAGGCTTTTATTTTCAACTAATTTTCAATTTATCCTATATTTAACTGTTAGTTTCTATAAAAAAACCTTGATGGATCTACACAAATGACCCCTTGCTGAATTCAGAATTTTGTCTTCTTCTCGAAAATGTATAGCTTTCCAGGATCCATCATTGCTTTTGTACCCATTTCTGCCATTAACTGGAAGGAGGTCAAAAGCACAAAAAATAGCAAAATTAGGCTATGTCCCAGAAAAATGCCAAAACTGTGTAAAAATGTTGGGTTTCTGACAAAAGTCTGGTATCCCCAAAAAGCTGGGAAAATGGTGATTTCAACCCCATAAACCCTTTCATTTGCAGCCCGTTTTTCCAATTTTTCCGAAAAACCCCAAAATGTTGCTGTATTTTGGCTCATTTCTGTGACCCCTCTAGGAGAATCCACAAACCCTGAGTACCTTTAGAATCCCCATGATGTTGGAAGAAAAGGATGCAAATTTGGCGTGGATACCTTATGTGGTCAAAAAGTTACAGGGGCCTCAGCGCGCACTACCCCAAATAGCCAAAAAGGGCGTGGCACAGGAGGGAAAAGGCCTGGCAGCGAAGGGGTTAATTCAGTTTCTGTTTATAAAATGTCTGTTTACATAGTGCCTGATGTAATTGGCTTAAAGCATTAAGAAAGTAAAACAAAACAATGTTTCTGCCATATCTGTGGACTTTTCAAAGGCTAGGAAAGTGTTAAATAATGGCCATTCTATACAATAGCACTGGCTCTCAATTACCTTCTGGATTCTTCCATTTTTTGTTGAATTTAAAGTATGGTGAAGTGCCCCTGCTATGCATTTGTAAGTATGGTTGGATCAGATAACTGGGCCTTTTATTCCTATTGATATATCTCCTGGTACTTTAAGTAGCCCACTGTGTCTCAGTTACAAGTTGCATGGTACTAGCAGGGTACAAACTCTGCACCAGTAATTGCAGTACCATGTGGTAGCAACCCACCAACACCGTGCAATTTTGAGTTGATCCCTACAAATTGAGCAATTACTGTGTTCCAGGTGGTATTCTGCATGCTATTCCTTTTACCATGTGGTTTATCACAAACATTTACCACCTGCTCTGAAAAGGTGGTAAATGTGTACAGGGGGCTGGATGGAGGGTTTAAAAAGGGTGAAGGAACGAGTGGCAAATGCTGGCTGCAAAGGATAACATGTAATGTACCCCTTATTCCTTGACTGAAGTTTTGGCAGGAGTATGGAAGCAGTCCAGTCTACAATGTCATCTTTTTCCACAGTGGAAGTAAGAAAGTAGAATTTTATTGTCTGATTAATAAAAATCATTACAATCAGCAGCGGTCCGTGGAGCGAGTTCGGTGGGGCAGTGAGGCGGGGCAGGGGAGGGGCAGGGTGGGGAAATGTAAACACCGGAATATGGATAAACGGAGGTAAGTACACATTTAAATAAATAAAACAAATTCCTTTGCACGTGCTGCATCGCATATTGAGATGCAGGGCGCGCAACGAAATTCGTTTTATTTATTTAAATGTGTACTTACCTTCGTTCATCCATATTCCGGTGTTTACATTTCCCCGCCCCGCCTCACTGCCCCACCGAACTCCCTCCACGGACCGCTACTGATTACAATATATGTAAATCTGAAAATTACAACACTTCTCACAACAGTACATCGATTACAGGCAGAACCAGTACATGATAAACTTGAGTACTTGGCTGCAACGAATCCTGTATAAAAAAGAGAAGTTAATAAATCGATCAAGTCTATAAAGATTGGATCTAAACATTGCAGTCATTGTTAAAGGTTTAGTGCAGGGTAACGCTAAGGTGCTTCAATATTTGCAGTCCACTCTAAAACAATTTTAAAATAAGACAGACATTAGCCCTTAAAAATGGTATCAATATTAATCAACAGTGAGGAATTGATATGCTGGATAAATAAAGGATGACGGCCTGGCGGCAGGTTCTCACACCTGTTTCTAAAAACAGTTGTCTTCACAGAGTATGTTGTGCTTGTAGTAGTCATGGGCAAACACAAACGATGTGCAATAAAGACTCCCTAATATGATGTGGAAAGTGTGACTGCAGGTAAGGCTGGACCTCACGTTTTTCAGATGAATTATTAACAGTCTAAGCATGCTTTTTTATTGCTAAGGTTTCTTTGTACGTTATAAAGGATAGACATTTTGCTGCTCGTTTTAAAAGGGTCTTAAATGAGTGTTTGGATATTTCTAAGAGCCCAGATTGTTGGCAGTCAAAGGTATGAAGGCACACTGATAAATAAAATCTCCAGACACTTGTATAATCAGAATTACTAAAGGCCTAATTACGATGCGGTTGGAAGCGTCTCCGACCGACGTAATATGCCGGTCAGATTCCTTTCCAAACAACCCATTATGATGGAGTCGGTCGGGAAGTAATGTGAACGGCAATCCCGCAATCAGCCAGTCGGATTGCGTCCAGTAATCCCACAGGTGACTCTTTCTGCCCTTGGGATTACAATGCCGGAGGAGACAGCCTTTCTGTGCCAGCCTTTCCGACACAGATAGGCTGCCAGAACTCGACTTTTGAGCCCCCCAGCAGGACCCCCTTTGGTCCATTGCGTACGGTTGGAGGCTGAGGGGGCACGTTGATCCCTGCAGCTTGTGGCTGCCATGGGATGCAGGGATGAACTGCATCTCACTTTTTTATAATGGGAGCATGCATTCTGGTCGGATAAAAACAAGTCCTGAAGACTTTTTAAAAAGACAGCCTGTCTCACTAAGATTTGATGTTGTAGACCAAACTCCAAATGAATTGTCGCATGGCCTATATTCTTCGGTATCTTGAAGACAGATTTAAAAGCCTTCATTTGTAGCTGGTCCAATAAGTTGGCGTTCCGACCTCGATAGATGTCTAAGCCACAGGCTAGTGCAGGGACAAATTTTGCCTCAATGATTTTCACTTAATGCTCATAGCTAGGGCACGCTAACTTATCTCGCAGTATCTTAAAAGCAAAGAAGGGGGAAGTGGTTTTTGCCCTTAAAGGGTTGAAATTATCTTTAAAAGAGACTCCATCATCAAATAAAATGCCTAAGTATTATTAAGACTTGACTGATTGAACTGGCTTCCCCCTCACCAGCCAGATGCAGGGTCCAAGACCGAAACGTCCTATTGACATTGTTTTAGTTTTCTTAATGTTCAACTGCAAACAGTTTGGTGTTACATATTCATCAAAGGACTTGATTAACCGCTGTAGGCCTATTAGAGTGTGGCTAAGTAATATTATATCATCAGCGTATCGTAGGTATTTTACATTACAACTCGCAAATTTAGGAGAGTGTGCATGATTAACATTGTCCAGATGCTGAGGTAGATCGGCCATGAAGAGGTTGAATAAACATGGTGCAAGTACACAGCATTGTTTTAGCCCATTATAGGTGTTGAATCGTCGGGTCAAGCTGGTACCATCCCCCAACTACACCTGGACTCATGTGTTGGTATATAGAAGAATAATCAAATCAAGAAGTTTACGCGGTACATCCCATGCTGCCAACTTTGACCAAAGCAGCTCACATTGAACAGTGTCAAAGGCTGCCTTTAGATCGACATGGAAGATTATAGTTTTTGCCTTTTATAAATTGCTTTCTCAGCCATTAAGTAAGAGACAGTAAGTTAGTAGTTGTTGACTGACCTTTTCGGAATACCGTTTGGTAAATAGGGATTATATGAGCCAATCTGACCACTCTTTGAGTTCTTCAAGTAGACGTGATGCAAAAACCTTCATCTCAAAATCTGTTAGAGCTATAAGTCAATAATACCAGTTGAGGTGGTTGGGATTTTTTGCGAACATTTACCCTTCAAATAAGTATGATTAATAGAAGATAATACAACAGCCAAACATCATAAAACAACCTCCTTACACTGAGGTGCACTTCTTAAATGTCTGCTTCAAGTTTCTACAGGAGATTTGAATGGGCTCAAGACAATTGCTCACTTCAGGCCCACGGAGAATACCAAAAATGAACAGACCATCCATCACTCAAGTCAAGGCTGCAAATTCAAAGTGCTATCCCCTAACTAGTAGTATTCTTTTTTTAGTACAGATGAAAACCTTACCAATTCTAAACATGAAAAATATGTACCTAGCCACTAACCACAAAACAGTAAGAATAGAAATGAAGGTTGCTAATTTGCTATGGAAATGGATAAATTGACGGCTGGGGACATAATTTAATTTTATTGTTTTGATGTATTTAAAAAAAGAGAAAAAAGACGTAAATAATTAATCCTGTGTTCGGGAGTTTGCCACCACTTGAGTTTATTTTCTGGCAAACTACATATCAGATAAGCAAGCACTCAGTTGCAATAATACTATCTGATTGGCAAATGTGTTAAACTCAGTGGTGTTCCCAGCGTTCTTTACAAGGTTTCATTGGTGAAGAATGCCAAATGCATCTCACATTTCAAGGATCTACATACAAAGTAGAGGACACAGAAACAGTGGAGACATTGGCCACAAAGGGCTGCCTAATAATCTGCCAATGCAGTGTCTGAAAACCACGCCTTCATAGACCTCAAGGTGTGTTAGGAAGGCATGGGGAGCCACAGCACTAGGTTTCTCATCATTATTATTATTCACAGAACGAGTAGAGAGAAAGTATCCAATTAAAATATTATAATATTTGGTAAGGTAGACACAGAAGAAGAGGAAAGGTATTGCATCCTACTTTAGGTGATCCTGGACATTGAAAAGATGAGCTCTCATTATGGACTAGCCACTCCCATTCCATCACTGCCCAGGAGAAGGTCCTTGCTACACTGTACTCCCTAGCCTCTGAGATGATCAGTGTACCATAGGCTACTGTGTCTCAAAACTGGGCGAAGTAGAATATCCTCAAGCCTGAATCCATGGAGGCTAGCAGTACGTAATACAACAGTTCTCTATGGTAGACTGATGAAGTGTCACACCTCAGATAAAGATTCAGAGTTGGAGTCATTGGTAGCTACATGTTCCTGAAGACAACCCTTCTAAGGTACATGTTCCCACCGCCTCACAGGAACTTAACCTTCACTCCATTTTTGCTGGTGTCAGTGTCACAATGGTTGTATTTGCTTGACATGGCTTACAGAGCGCAAGCTGCAGGTGATGGGTGGTAAGGTGAGGATGTATAAAAGTTGTCAAACATGAGCTTCTTCCTTCGCAGGTCATTATTTGTAAACCATGTCCCAGAAAGAGAAGGCAGATTAACTATTATCACATCCACATACAGGCAACTAGGCTGAATTTTCCAAAAAAGGTCCTGGAGGGAATCCAAAGATTTTGGGATAGACGCTCCACCCACTAAATAGTGGCATGCTTCATCAATGGCACCCATCAACACCCTGGTAGAGTGGTATCACCAAGGCGGACTCTACTAAAAACTGGGAATTTTTTATAAATTGTGACTGGAATTTTATCAGGGATTCAGAAGACAAGAGATAACAATGTCTTGGGGTATACTCTAGACATGAATACAAACAGATTGTGGGGCCTATTTGAGTTTCAATGTCTCAATTACCTCTTTAGAAGCCAACATGTTTCGGCCCACATTTAAAGCCCAAACTGATGTAATGACTTCATCTGGGTTGTTAGCTTCCCTGCCTGCCTAAGCAACCATACCATCTGTAGAAATGAGGCCTACAGCTCTCACCTTAAATAGGGATTTTATATTTTAGAAAACCTAAAAACATTAATAGATGCACCACAGAGTTTCTATAGTATAGGATCATGAATGACAATTCAAATACCATAATGTTAGATAAAAAGCTAGAGATGGGGGGGTCACATTAATGGCGGCCACCGGCCAGCACAGGGCATCTCACTCCATCGGACTGGCATTGTATAGAAAGACTTTTTAAAATATATTTTTATGCTGTACACCAAAGCTATAAAGAGAAGCACATCAAACCAGTGCAAAAGAACATGTGTGCATGTACCCTACAATTCTATGGTGCATCCATTAATGTTTTTAGGTTTTCTGAAGTAAAGAATGCTCTTTTAGAAAACTCAGCCTAGTTGCTTATATGTGGATGTGATTGTGTTAGGAAGAACTCAACTAGGACTCTTCCTCTTATTGTTAAAAAAATATTTACCCTTATACCTACACCTATTCAGGATGGTTGCTTCTCCAATGTTTGCTTTCAGAGAATCCCAATCCAAGATGGCCCTTTCATTTCTTCCTGTGTTTTAATTTTCTGTGTTAAGCATATATAAGCTGACCTGGATTTGAAAATTTTGTATTGGAATGCACATATTCTTTAATTTTTCAGTCTCTTTCATAACTCCTTACTATTCATTTTTGTTCCCAGTTTTTACCTTTTTCATCTTTTTTTTACTTGAGGATTTGATTTTCAGGAAGACTTATGCAGGTCTCTTTCTCAACCTGGTGTCTGGGTCATTTTGGTTCCTTGCTCAACCTTAATTTAGCCCCTCAACTATAATCAAGAACCACCAATATTGCAAATAAGGTTTTATGCTCTTGTGGTTTTATCCACCTAGCTGGTTTCCTTTAAGGAAACATTTGACACCTTTTGTATGTGTATTAAAGCGAATGATAGTTGGGCAAGAAATTAGAAACACCTTCTTTGCATTCAGTCCTTGACAGATATTGTTGGACCTGGCCCTTTCTGCAGGGTCATCCCCAAACCTTTTGCCTTCACTCCTCCTATATTTGCTGCATTCATTTATGTTGGCCTTAGGGCTCTGTGCACTTTACCTCGCTAAAGTGCTTGTGCTTTCTCCATAAAACAAGCTGGGTTGGGCTATACCAAATTGGCATATTTAATTTACTTGTAAGACCCTAGTAAAGTGGCTCTATCTTTGCCCAGGGCCTGTAAATCAAATGCTAATAGTGGGCCTGCAGCATTCACAGTGCCACCCACGTAATTAGCACTTTAAACATGCCTCAGGCCTGCCATTGAAGACTGTGTGTGTGCTGTTTTAAACGGCCATTTCGACCTTGCAATGTAAGCCTTTTGCTAGGCCCAAACCTTAATTTTTAATACATATAGGTGACCCCTAGGGTAGGCCCTGGACAGCCCATAGGGCAGGATTCAATGTATTTAAAATGTAGGACACATATTGTTAAGTTTTACCTGTCCTGGCACTGAAAACTCTTAAGTTTGTTTTTTACTACTGCAGGCCTCACTCTTCCATAGGATAACATTAGAGTGACCTTATTAGGTGTTATACATGCAATTTCCGAATGGGAACAGGCTGCCGCTTCATTTTTAGTGTCTCTGGAAGTGTAATGAAAAATCCTAACTTATGGTGAAGTTGGATTTAAAATTCCAATTCTGAAAATGCAAGTTTTAGAAAGTTTTCATTTTCTTGCCTTAGACATTTGGTGTTTGCAGCCTGTCTCTGGGTCACATGTGTGGGTGTAATTGACAGCTGGGCTTTGTGTATTCCACCTACACAGCAACACACAATGGGGAACTTAGGTTTGACTGAATGGGCCATCACTGGCAAGATGGTAGTGAGGAACTGGGCCTAGCCACACTTACACTTGAATAGGCTGTGTCCTGTTTCCAAACAAAGGGTTACATACCCCTGTATTTAGTCTGGAGTCAGGGCCAGGGCCAGGAAGGCAGGGCAACTGTGCACTTCAAAGGCATGCCTCTAGAAGCTTCTCCTCACTTCAAAAGCACTACTGGGTATAAATAATGGGCCCCAAACATCACTACTTCAATACACTTCTGGACTTGTGGATACTCTGCCAGGAAGGAGGACTGCTGTGCTGCTGGAAGGACTGACACTCTGCTGAATGTCTGCTATGATAGACTGCTGCTCTGCTATGCCTACCTGCTGCCCTCTTGCCTGGGTGAGAAGGACTGGACCTGCATCTCGTGAACCCAGAACCCAGAGTGACTCCAAGGGCTAGATGGCTGGCCTCTGGATCTAAAGCCTCAGGGACACAATAAGCTTTGAACAACTGTGCATCTGCACTTGGGCACTGCCATCTGTGAGTCTACCCTGCCAAGAGGTGCTACCCCAGACCTGGTCCCTTGGAAGTGGGCTTAAGGTGCTCTGCCAGCCTCTGTAGATCTAGTAGAACCAACGCATCTCCTCTGCTGTGCAATGCAAACCTGAGCTGAACTGATGCATCACCACTGCTGAGTGGATCGGACCCATTGCAAACACCTGCATCGCCACAGAAGGCCATCAGCTCTCAGTTAAGCCTCACTGCCCTGTGCCAAGTTACTAGAGGGTTCAGCACAGGTTAGTTTAAAGTTGGCATGTGCCTCACTGTGACAAGGACTGTGGTTGCTGCTTGATCAGGGCTCAATTTCCTGCCAACCAGCAACCCAATTTCTGAAAGATTGTGACAACCAAAGCTCCTTGATATAATGGATCCTGTTCAGGGTTTTTCTCAAGAGTTACTACGTCTCTGTTTGGAGAATTCAGCGTATAAACAGACTTTAGTTGTAAAATACACAGATATCCCAAACGTCCCTTTAGGCACTCAATGTTTTTAGGAGATCCAGTTAGATTAAGGAATTTTTAGACTCAGTGAGGTGCTATTGGGCCGAAAAACAGATTCAATCAATAGAACAAATAGCACTTAATAAATCATTGGCAAGGCAGTGCTTCTTTCAAAAAGTTCTTTGACACTCCTTTTAAGATTTGTGTTCATTACAAGTCTGGTCTCACTGGTAAAACTGGTGAAAATGTTGCCTTTTCTTGTTAAAATATCAGCGTGTATTCACAAGCACAAACAACAGGCCTGCAGCTTTTGCCAATTATTAGGCCATTACAAAATGACTGTGGGGTAACCTCACATCATGATAACAATTTGCCTTTTGCTATCACAAATCCAGCATTATCGGATTTATCTGCATTTCACAACAATGAAAATTGCACAACAATAAACATTCCAATGAAGGACTATATTTCTGCTTTTAAGCAATGCTGCCAAACAACCCCAGAGGGATAAGGTATGTCTATTCAACTACTATAACAGTGATAAAGATGCTGTGAGCAATGGCTCTGTTGTGTTGCCTGTACGTGCCATTGGGAAAAAGATACTAACAGTGGCGTAGCACGAGTGCCATATGCCCTAATTCTATTATAGAAAGTAGCCCAACATTCCCTAGCTTGGAAGTAAAAACAGATATAGTTAGGGTGCAGTGGGCCACTTGTACCTGTGGGCCCTGATGGCACTCTACCGGCTGCACTACTGAAAGCACCACTCCTGGGTACAAAACCTTTATCTATGACACCATCACCACCTAAGGCAGTATCATGTGAAGCAGTGGCCTTTCTTTCAACAGGGACATGATTAGCCTAAGCCCTCTGGTGCTGATCAGAGGCAAATAAGAAATGAAAGACAGAAAACTGATAAAAAGTAATGACCTATCCCAGTTGTTGCATAATGCAGATGGGATAAACATCCAAACGTCACTCTACGCCTGATTCACTGAGATTTTGCTATGAGTAAGTGTGACCTACTCTTGCACTTCTGGCTTACTACAGAGTTTGAGAAGTAGGCCAAGAAAATTCCTATCTTCTCATTTACACATGGAATTTAGGAGCAAGCAAGGAGAAAATCACACCAATATGTTTGTGAATCTGGCCTTTTGATTTAAAGACGTAATATTATGCATACACTTTGGTAGTGGCTCAAATATATCGCTATAAGATAAAAATGACTCCCCTCTTTTGTCTGGACTTTATGACAAGGTGTGACATTGATTTTGGGACAGGGATGTCCCCTTCAGGTGTACAGTTGTGTTCCCTTTCCTTGAGCTGTGGACTGTGAATCTCTGATAACCTGTGTTTTAATTTTGGTCCCGCTGTGCATACAGAGGCTTAGGCCTGGACTTTGACATGAGTAAGATCCTAAACCTGTGCCCTGGGAAAGTGCACCAAGCATGCCCTCATTTCCTGAAAGCGAACTACTTTCCCTATCATATGGTTATCATGTAGAGCAGCAGTTGCAGGGTACCATGTTTTGTCAATCCATAGTTGTGACCAGACTTTTTTTTTATCTGTGGCACTTCTGTGGAGACCTACTGGCCCACTCATTTAAAGTTCTGCTTATATGTGCTAATTTGGATCCTAGTGCTAACATCCCAAATGAATGTTGAGTATGTTTGTAGATGTGGCTTGTGTGTAGGAGTGTGCCAGAATAATGGAGGCATGTGAGTTCCATTCTGAAAGCCCCAGGCTTTTCCCTCTGTACACGAAGAAGGTGAAGTTGTTTTCATAGACACTGGAAGTTGATTGCTGGCATTCTTGAAGCTAGATGGGGGAGACCTAGACATTGAAGTCGGGACAGAGGCAACGAGGTTCCTTTGGAAATTCAATTAGGCCTTTGGCTGAGAGTAGCTGTTGAACAGTCCAGCTCTATCACAGCTGTTTGGTAGGTGGTGAGGGTAAAGAGGGGGAATGCAGTCTATGTTGCTTAAGGAGAAAGGGATGCCTTTAGGTGAGGCTTGCCTTTTGTCGCTTTCCTGATCCCTGATCAGTGTGCTTGTTGGAAGCTGGGTGCAAAACACCCACACTCTTTTGTGGGTGCTCCAGGCTGGAAACTACTCTGCTGTGAGGACCATCACTCTACACAAAGACAGTGTCTGGAGATTAGCCTAGATGAGACACTTGAAAGAAGAACTACCTCAAACCTGCTGTGAGAGGGCCGACAGAAATCCCCATCCCTGTCTGCTTTGATTATATAGAAGTGAAAGCCACTGCCCTTCCTTGTTGTTACAGTTTCAAGTTATCTTGGACCAAGGAGGGAAGTGTTCCTCAAAGTACTAGGAGGACTGCTGTGCAACCAGAGCTGAAGTCTGCCTGAAAGCCAGCTTCCCACAGGTGAGAGGTCATCACCTGAAGTCTTGCCTTGATGGAAAAACCTGTTTCCCTGAAATGAAGCACATAGAAGCCAACCTGTCTGCTGAGAGAGGGAAGGAGCCCATCAACCGTGTAGGAGGTGCCTCTGTCCTGTGTGTTGTAGAAGCAACTGACCCCAGTGATAAGTGGCTTCTCCAGAAGAAGAAAGCAGTGCAGAGCAGTCTGTGCACCCTGAGGAGTAAGGTGCACTCTCCATGCTAAGCGGCTCAGAGAAGGAATAGATGACAGTGATCCTTGAAGCTATATGCAAGAATCATTCCCGAAGTGGACTGAGCCACTGCAATTACCAGCTGTATTTTTCTACATCCTCCAAGATTCCAACAGAAAGGACATTCGTTTTAATCTATTTACAAGTATGAATACACAGCGTGCTGCTTGCCCCTGCTTATTACCTCTCATGAATACACACATCTACATATTTTGTGACATTTCATTCACCTCGGCTTTTTTATGTTGCCTCTCATATTTTACATTTTCTCTGTGATATCAAACATGTGCCCAATTCTATTTTTATTTGCAAATAGACACTGCCTTCTTTGCCACCTCTTTTGCTTGATCACTTCTGGATACCTAAAAAAAATTGGACCACCTCTGACTGATGACGCTTTGTACCATTGGCGAATGAGCTCCATTCATCAGTCACAAAGCACTCAGTCATTTCTATTCGAGGATCTTATGAAATATTACCTGCTAAGGTTGTTCAACTTGTACTTTTACAAGACTTGTGCATGTCTATTGGTTGACTGATTTACAGTACATCAGATCCATCACCCTGCATTGATCAGTTTTTCTTGTCAAAATGTCAAAGTCTCAATTAGCACTGACATGGATGAGCAAAGCCAGCCCTGTAAATGCATTGGGTGTCTTCTCGTTCTCGGCAATTCTTATTCTCAACATTAAATATGATGTAAAGGGAAGGAACACGTTTGAATGACCGGCGCTTAAAGGTACATTTATAGCAAGTTAAGATTATTATTTGAAGACTGCATTACTAGGTGAGTAAACATATACAACATTTTGAATGCGTTCACAGGAACAGCATATGTATATGTTATGTTGACAAAGTGTTAACATAATGCTGCAGAGAATTATGCCACTGAGATTTTAGGAAAACAAAAAGCCCAAACATAACTCTTCATCAGCGAAGTTGAAAAAAAAACAATGATTTGAATAGTTTTAGAATTACTGTGCAGAGCCCGGGTCTTCTGGAGTTTGGGGTAATCCTTCATTTGCATCCGAGAATCGGATGGTGGGTTGTGTTATAAATCCTCAGTGGGCAGTACAAATTAGTCTGTTTCATCTCAGACGTTTAAGAATAGGAAGAAAAGAAATATTAAACATGTCCCTTTTACATCTACTATTTCTTTTAAGTCAAACTCTCACTATTGGCTGAGTTGGGGAGACCAACTGCTGCTGATGTTCAAAGCAAATGGAATAAACATCTGATGCAGTTTTACACAGCCTGCACAGGCGCACCACTTTGCCACATCTACCTCATCCTACCCCACGAGGCATTGCTCAGATATTGTTTGTTTGCCATTCTTGAGCGTTTTGCTCTGATTATGACACCATTTTCACACTGGTCAAAATGTGTTATTTATAGCTTTTCCATTATTTACCCTAGCAAATGTTGCCAATTTGATGCTAATTAAACTGTGTATACCATTTTCTTTACCCGTTTCAGAATATAAAACAGAGGCACACACACACACGCACGCTTGCTCAGTGCCAAGATACCCTCGCGGGTGATAGTACGTTTTACAAATACAGAAAACATAACATTATAATAAAGTGCATTGTAAATAACAATTCTAACTATATATTCAACATGAGCTGAGCAAAGAGTAGTCAATGAAATACATGATTAACAGTTTTGCATATTGCCACACACAATGCGCAACTGCTACTGAAAATACTGTACCATAACCTAATAGATTTGAATATAGGCAAATACCCAAACCTAAACTACATCAATTGTCAGCTTTGTAACACCTTATCTGTTCTTCGCCATTACAGAAGAAACAATACGTTTGAAAGTATGATTTAGTGCATACATTTTAAAAAGTCACTTTATTAAAGAAGTGGCTAATATAACTTTTAGACCCAGCCTAAACTTATTGAAGGAATTGCTATTCTTTGTTGCTACAAATTTTACTGGATAGTTGTAATTAACAAAGGCAATGCTCTCAATTGGTATGTACATTCTAAATAATTAAAAAATACACAGAATATCTAGTCAGGTGAAAATATAATAATTTGCAGAAAAAAGTATATGTTAATGGATTGTACATTTAAAAGAGGAGAATGTTTGTGGAGGAATACTTGCAATATTTCACAGGATTCAATAAAGAGAATATAAAACAGACTGAATACATATGATAAACATATCAAATAGGCTTCATTGAGTAGATTTATGTATTTATTTTTATTATTTTTTTACAATTTTATTTATGATTTCGGCAGTCACAAAAATAACAAAGAAAATGCAATGCTTAACTATGATTAAAAGCAAGGTAAAACAACAGTAATTCATGGCATCGATACAGGGGCGTGCTCCCCCTCTGCTTCAAAAGGAAAAGTGACCACAATTACAATATTACACTAGCATCATTAGGAAAATCGGCATTGTAGAGCATAGCCGTTCTGTCCCATGCATCTATTCGGTTTCAGCGCCAATCAAGACATGCGTGTGGTACCAACAGACCCAGGAGCATCATAATACATCATCCGGTCAAGCAAGAGAGTCATGAGAACCAGCAGCAACCTCATCCCCACTTCGTGAAAGAAGATACCCCCACATGGGGCCCCAGATATCTCTTGGCTTGGAGGCTCTCTGCAACGTTTCGGCATAGACAATCATTTGCTCCTGACAGTACAACATGTCCGCCAGCCAGTTCTTAAATTTCGGGGCGTGGCCACTTCCCCATCTGCACTCTACCCTTCGTTTAGCCAGCAGCAATGAGAGAGCAAGGAATTTACGGTATGCCACCGGTATCCGGGCGACGTACCCCAAAAGAGCTATTAGCGGGTCCCTCTCCAATGCACCTCCCACCATCTGCTCAAGGGCGTCAAAAACTTGCCCCCAATACTCCCCCACCTCAGGGCATTCCCACACCAGGTGCAGGAAACCCGCGCCAGGTCTCCTGCATCTCTCACATCTGTCATTATCCGCCAGTTTAAATCTGTATTTTTTGACAGGTGTATAGTATAACCATTGTACAAATTTGTAATGTAGCACCCGTAACCGACAACTAGCAGAAATTCGACCCGTTTGGTTACAGCAATACCGCCATTGCTCCTTTGTTATATCTCATTGCAAATCCACCCCCCATTGCGTGTAAGCCGATCCAGCAGTGTCTATCTGGCATGCACGTACGCTCCGGTACAGTCCCGATACCAGATGTTTTCCATTCTTGGTCCCTAATAATTGCTGTAAGGGAAGAAGAGGCGGCGGCTCCCTAGGGAACTCCGGAAACACCGCCCTCATCCCTTGTCTCAGCCTCACGTACAGAAACACCTTTAACGGTGTGGGCTGCAGTCCCTGAAAAAAGTGCTCCATTGAACGGAATTGTCCTTCATGAAAAGTATCTCCCCAGGTACTAACATTAGTGCGTTTACAGAGGTTGAGGAAGCCAGTCTCCTGGAACAGACTAATACTAGGATGGTAAGTCGGCGGGAGCCGAGGAGAATATAAGAAGGGTAGCCCAGCAAGCTTCACTATACGACGCCACGCCTCCACCGTGCCAGTGACTGTAGTGGGGGGTTCCGACCGGGCACGCGGAGGACCAAAGATCATGCCATTCAACGGTATAGGGTCCGCAAGCCAATCCTCCACCGCCACCTGTGGCATGTATCTAGGAGGATAAATCCAATAATATACGTAGTGCGCTTGGGCACTCAAAAAACACGCCTCAAAATCCGGGACATCAAATCCCCCCTGGACATTGGGCTTCGTAAGCGTCGACCAGCCAAGCCGCGACTGCTTGCCACCCCAGAATAATCGTTTCAATTCTGTACATAAGGTTGCAAAAAAATAGGCCCCTGGGTGGTAGGGTATATTTATAAACAGATAAAGAAATTGCGGTAAAATAATCATTTTTATGAGGGATGCCCTTCCCGCAAGCGAGAGAGGCAAAGAAATCCAGCGGGTAACATTGTTGGACAGGCGTGTAATGGCCGTACCATAGTTGAGCCGTATCGTGTCCTCCTTATCTCTGGCCACCTGTAAGCCTAAATACCGAACATCCGTGTCACACCACTCCAAGGGAAAGTCTAACGGAAACCGCAATACTGCCTGTGTGAGGGGAAAGACCTGGGATTTGCCCCAGTTGATCGTGGTGCCGGAAAGCCCGCCGAAGACAATAAACTCTCGCAATAAGGGGCTCATGTTCTGCTGAGGGTCCCTAACGTATAATGTGACGTCATCCGCATATAATGAAATTAGGAGCGGGCGCAAACAACAGCGAAAGGCCTTGTCGTGATGCAATTGCTGAAGCCGGGAGGCCAGGGGCTCAATCGCAATGGCGAATAAGAGGGGGGATAAGGGGCAGCCCTGCCGGGTACCTCTAGAGACGTTGAACGACCGAGAGGAGTGACCATTTATCAACATCTGGACCATAGGCTGGCGATACAAGAGCTGAACCCAGGATAGGAAAGGGGGCGGAAACCCATGCGCTGCAGCATCCCAAACAGATAGTCCCACTTCACAGAATCGAATGCTTTGGTTGCATCGAGGAATACTGCAGCAAGCGGGAAGTCGGGTGCCACCGTTTGAATGAGCGAAAAAAGCGTGCGCAGGTTATGAGTTGTTGCTCTACCCGGCACAAAGCCCGACTGATCCGGGAGAATGAGCTTGCCCAGGAGGAGCGCCAGACAATTGGCCAATACTTTAGCCAGGATCTTAGTGTCGCAGTTCATCAAGGAAAGCGGCCGATAAGAGTCACACGATCTAGGGGATTTACCCGGCTTCAACAAAGATGTGACTAATGCTTCCCTCATTGAAGGCAGAAGAATCCCAACCTCAAGGGACTCCTCATAGACCTCACGGAGCACGGGAGCCATGATATCAATATATTGTTTGTAAAATTCTGCAGGCAGCCCATCCGATCCCGGCACCTTCCCATTTTTCAGCTGCATGATTGCCTACCGGATTTCATCCAGCTCAAAAGGTAAACTCAGAAACCCCCGCTGCGTATCGCCTAGCCAGCCTAACACCACGTCCCCCAAGTAGCCATCCAATTCCATCTGACCATGCCGTTGTGACGTGTAAAGCCGCTTATAATGGTCAGTAAACGTTTCGAGTATGCGCAAGGAGTGCCGATGCCACCCCCCATCCTGCCCCTCTATCTCCAATACATGCGTCATGAATCGGGGACTCCTAGTTACCTCAGCCAACACTTTGCCCGGCCGCTCCCCCTCACCGTATCTCCTTGCCACCCAATGCTTCCCCCGGAAGTGGATCTCCCTTGTGGCAGTTTCTGTATACTTCGATAACTTGTTCCTAAAAGTTTGTTGCACCTGTCCCGTCTCCCCCTGCCCCATGCACCTCTCCAATGCCTGCATCTCTTGTTCCAAGCGCCCCAGCATCCTTTGTAAGTCTCGGAGTACTCCGACACTCTTGGAGATACAGTACCCCCGTATGGTCACTTTGAAGGCCTCCCATATGACCTCAACACTGTCAACCGACCCCTTATTTCTAGCAAAAAAATCTTTTATTTCATCCCCCAACTCAGCTTGAAATACAGCATCCAACAACACTGCAGGCTGCCTCCGCCAGCGCGGCCGCGGTTTATCGTAGCCCGGTGGGGTGAGGGACACCAGCATGGGACAATGATCTGAATATGTCCTAGCTAAATGTGTAACCTTACAAAGGGATGAACAGAGCCCCCGCGAGATCAAACAATAATCCAAACGCGCCCATGTGCCAGAGTAGGATGCAAAATGCGTCCCTTCTTTCACCCCCGGGTGTGTATGTCGCCAACTGTCAACTAAGCCCCCCTCCTCCAGTATCCCTCGCAGCACCTCCTGTGTGTGAGTATAATGATGTGCACCAACATTGGACCTGTCCACAGCCGGAGCAAAGGCCACGTTGAAGTCTCCCCCCCAAATTACATGCGTGGAGCCAATGGTCAAAATCTTTCCCCATACAGTAGTGAAAAACTCCGGAGTGTCCTCATTAGGCCCGTAACAATTTGCAATAATAATTGAATCCCTCCCTATTCGCCCCCATATAATAACATAATGCCCTTGCGGATCCTTAAGGGCACCCAGCAGCTCAAAGGAGTTTGCTTTTTAACCAATATAGCAGTACCTCTAGCATACGAGGAATAAGAGGAGAAGAATCTGTGACCACCGCAGCTCCCGGTCTAAGATGCGTCTCCTGCAGCAAGGCGATCTGTGTCTGTTGTCGATCAAGATATGCCAATATGCACCTGCACTTCTGCGGATCCCCCAACCCCCGTACATTCCAAGACAAAATTCTCAAAACAGATTTATCAGCTGGTACCATCACTCCCACTCAGCCATATACAACAAGCGCAATACACATCTCCAATGTGCCAAATCCATCCACATAATAATTTCGATACCCCAATGAGCGCCCCACATACCATTCATGCCATGACAACTATACCCCCAACTTCTCCCCCCTCCCACTGAAACATCCCAATCATGCCAGTAATCTACAGCCCACCTCCCCCCCCCCCCAGGTCCCCAAAACACATTTTCAGGTAACAACAACTCTGCCCCCTTCCAGAGCAAAGTAGCAAAAAATACAAACGCAAATCGAAAATCCCAGAGCAACATTATGGGGTACACCCTTGTGAGGGAACTTCTGCTAGGTGGCCCACGTGTACCTCACGCCCATCCCGAGACCCCGCATCCAGTAGCGAGACCCGGAAGAGGTTGCGAGGGTGTTCAGCTGCTACTGCAAATGTCAGATTCCAATCTTTAGTCATCCCAGCGCCCGTGATCCCCCACACGCCCCTCGTACTCTCAGATATCTAGCTATCCACTTATCCCAAACATAGGCTACAGTTCAGGTGCATTACAGGGAGAAACTCACACTGGGCGCAGTAGGCTGTACACCAACTGCGAACCTCCTACCACAACTCCGATCACTCCACATCTGAGGTGGTTGCTGACGATGATCGTTCTTTTACAGGCGACTTCTTCTGTTTCCTGAAGTGATTTAAAAAATCCTCCGCCTGTTGGGGCTTTGTGCAGAATGTTTGTGTCCCCTGATAAGTGATGCGCAGATGAGCAGGATACAGTAATGCATAGTCAATTTGCGCCTGTCGCAATTTCTGTTTAACAGCGGTGAACTTGCGACGCTCTTCCTGGACCTGCGCAGTGATATCCGGAAACATCGTGAAGGACACTCCATTGTAATGCAGCTCCTGTTTTTTCCCGGGTAACCCGCAGCGCCACATCCCTATCCCTGTAATTCAACAGGCGTGCAATAATAGGCCGAGGGGTGCCGCCAGGAGGAGGCCACGGCCCGAGCGAGCGATGAGCCCTTTCCACAATAAAGTGGGGCGACAACAAGTCCGGGCCTACAACTGCCACCAACAGCTTCTCAACTTATTCCTTGAGCCTGCCGGTCTGGGTGCTCTCTTGTATACCTAAGACGCGAATATTATTCCTCCGGATGTGCGCCTCTAAGTCCTCGTTCTTAGCAGCGATTATTTTCAGGAGCTTGTCTAACTGCGCCGTCGTACCCTGCACCTGAGTAGTGGCGTCTTCATCTTCCGAGATTCTGTGCTCTGTCTCCGTTATGCACGTTTCATGACTTTCCAATTTGCACGCTATGGTGTCAATTTGCGACGTTAATGTGTCCATTTTGTCCGCCATGGTTGCGAAACCCTGCCGCACCACAGAGAGGACCGACGCCACTGCAACCACAGTAGTGTCCTGCGACCCCATCGGCGGTGCATCCAACTCAGCAGCAGCTTCCGCCTGTTGCTGCCGCACGTGCTTTTTGGCTTCAAAAGATAACTTTGGTTGGTGCGTATCCCCCTTCCCCATTTCAGCGTTGGCGCCCACCGCTGTAGGGGTAAAGCGGTCCGGCGTAGGTCGGCCCCCCCGGGGCAGGGGACAGATCGCCACCAGACCCTTCCTCTCCAAGCACAGCACAGAAGTAACAGGTGCCAGTAGTATGAACTCCCACCGGCAACCAAGGAGTAGAGAGACCCGTTAGCCCCTCAGTGTTAGCGTAGGGCACTTTGCGCTTCTGCACACCGGACACCTCTTGGAAGCAATCAATCCAATAGGTATGCAATATTCCAACCAGAACGTAGTGACCAACATGCCAGAGTCAGCAGGGCACTCCAGACGATATTCCCCCACACACAGTGGCTTCCAGGCTACCCCAGCAATGTAAAGAAATACACTCAGTTCTTGCCCTTAAATCACCGCCTGCAGGCCCCTGCCGCCGCCCAGGGCAATTTCCGTGATATGGTGCCCAACACCGAAGCCTCCTCCACTGGTGCAGTCCCCCGCCGAGCTCTCCACCGCTTACTGGCAGTCAGGGTGCCCGCACTGCTCTCGTCTCCGTGAGGGCCTCAAGAGCTCTGGGCGGCAGCGCTCCCCGCATGTACCGCCCGCCTGCCGTCCGCTCGCCGCTCCGCTGATCCACAAATCACTTCCTCCCCTGGACGCTGAGGGGCAAATAGACAACAGGGCCCCGCTTTCGCCACCACTGCGCACCAGGGGCTGACCTGCCTCGTGGGCACCACGGCAGTCATGTGAGCTCCGCCGCCCAGTCGCGAGCTCCAGCGCCGCACACGCTCCAGCCGGTCAGTGCGCTGCTCGAACGCCAGGCACCTCCAAGCAGCATAAATCCAAACAGGACGGTCGTCCAGCTGCACGCTGCAATCGGACCTCAGAAGCCCAGAAGGGAGGAACGAATGTCTACCAGGAACCAGGATAAATAAAGGATTTTTAGCGCTGAACTGCGGGAGCCTCACTCAGTGACGGCCATTCCGCTAGCGCGCCACCTAGCGCCTCCTTGAGTAGAATTATGTATTTAATTACTTCTAATACTTTCCTAACATCAAATGTATAGAATACAATGACAATGATGAAATTCTGCTGGAGATTTGGCGGAATTATGACTAAACCTGCTTATAATATGTAGTTTTTTCAACCCTTGACCCAAAAATATATTTATGGTCTTGGTTCTTTTGTGGTACAGTGATGATGCCACCTACAACCCATAGGGGTTGGTTTTAATTCAGAATTGAAACCAGCCGGTCATTCTGGCTTGCTTCCGTCGGGCTCAAGGAGTCCATCAGCCAGTTGGAACCGGCCCATAATCCATATGAACGACGGTTTACACCATGCGGATTACAATGTACGGTTTCCGGCAGGGTTTCCATGCCAGCCTTTCCAACATAGAAACCCTGTCGAAGAGCGAGTTTGGGGGGCCTAGCAGGGCCCCCTTTCCTTTGCTGCCCCCAGTTGAAGCCGTGCCCCCCTTTTAAATCCTCCACCCCGTGGCAGACACCTTGGGGTGCCTGCCACGGGGTGTAGGGATTAACACAATCACCCATTTCTCTATGGGTGCTTGTGTTACAGTCAGTTTATGGCCATAACACAAGCTCCCACTGAGAAATGGGAGAATGCAACCGCACCATGTGCGGCCGCATCATAATTAGGTGGTCAGGAACGCTGACACAAGGTCAGTCTGTCTCGTTTCTGCCCAGTGTCGGTCGGAGGAAACTCTGACCGACATCGTAAAAGGCCCCTTAATGTCAAAAGGCTTAATAGCAAAGAAGCCCTTGCCCTTGGCGCCTGAACATGGTGTCTCAGATGGTGCAAAGGAACCATCTGCATTGCTCCCAGAACTTTCTAGGGAAGTCACAGCACTAGAAGGTACAACCATAACCATGCAGTGGGATGTTAAAAGTATGCTGAATGTTATTCTTGAAGAGAAAAGGGATCTTAAAATTACTTCAACTACAGAAATAGCTGCTCAGCATAATCGGCTTTCCAAAATTGAGGAAACTATGACTCAGATCCATGAAAAGCTGAAAGAAGCAGAGTCTAGGATTTCGCAGTTGGATGATCAGGTTACTCATATGCAGCAAAAGGTGGATATGTTCCAGAAATAAAAATCCACTATAGAAAACAAACTCGAGGAGCTGGAAAATCATTCTCGCCGTGCTAACCTTCACATCGTTGGGGTCCCGGAGAGAAGGGAGGGCCAGTATGCACTTCAGCGGGTTGACTCTTTCATTAAAAAATGTGTCTTATGGGAACACTCTGGAGATTTGACAATAACAAGAGCGCACCGAGTACCATCATATCAGCCCCCCCCCCAATTTAAAGTTTCAACGCACTATACTTGTCAACTTTAAGGATTCTCGCATCAAGCAGCAAGTCTTAATGAAGGCAATAAAACAGCGACGCTTTTCCATGCTGGATGTCCCCCTGTGTTGCATATTTCAGGTCAGCAACTGCCACCAGGGTGCGGAAAGAATTTGAAAAAATGCTTCATCTGCTTAAGGACCAGGGTGCTTAATTAATGATTGCAAAGCAATCTAAGCTGAAGGTGCTGGTCAAGTGGGAATTCCACTTATTTTGGGATGTCTCGGAGGCACAGGACTTGCTTCAAAAGATTTCTGTAAAGTGTTAATAATATATTAACATCTGGTGGGAGGTTATGCAACACGTGGCTGTTACTCCTAGCCCAGATGAGCTACGTCCCATGCTGATTTGGTAGTGCTGGGACAGCGATATAAGGATATAATATATCAAGGGCGATTGAGCTACTTGGGCCTGGATATTTAGGATTTTTTTTCTTTCTCTTGCATTTTTTTCTCTGGATTTCCTGGCATAGGGAGGGGTGGGGGAGACCGGCCACTGTGCACAGGCACAGTGTCATGGTGCCAAGCTTGCTTGGGGGCGGGGGCAGAGTAAGTTAGGTGTCAGTGGGAAGTGAAACAATGCACCACAGCTCTGGATAAGGAGTGAGTGTGGGGTACGAGGGATGGGGGTGGTGGAGGTTCGGGGCAATAGGTGTGTTAAAAGGAAATCCAGTGATGCAATTTTTACTAAGATTCGCATTCTCGACTACTGTTACATGCACGTACAATGGTCAAAGATACAAAAGGTGAACTGTTTGCTATGTATGAGCTTATCTCGCATGAAGGGGGATTTTATTTCTGTGCAGTTTGTTCTATTAGTCAGCAAAGTCTTTGGGCTCAGCTTAGCACGCACACAGGAGGTATAGGCAGATATGCGGTTTAATGAATTTAGATTTTACTTCACACAAGGGGATCATAAGCTACCCAGTAGCATTCAGTTCTGGTTCCGATTTTACAATAGGCTTGGGTAGACAATAATGAATAAAATCTTGAAGGTAGTCTTGTTTAACAGAAATGGCCTTAACAATAAAAAGAAACTGCAGGCCATTGAAACTTGAATTAAAACTGAAAATGCCTCGGTGATTTTAATCCAGGAGACCCATATTCCAGCAGGTAAATTGAAGGAATTTTCTATGTTTAAAACTTGGACAACGTACAAGGGCTTTTCCTCCTCCCAAGCAGCATATCGGGGTACCGGGATCTTTGTGGGGAAAAGGCTGGACGCAGAAGTGGTCAATTGTTTTAGCAATAAGAATAGAAGGTGTTGTTTGGTGACTTAAATTGTGGGATTAAGAGGCCTTACATTTGTTAATATATATGCCCCAGTTGAAGACAATGCCACGCCTTATGAAGAGTTATTTCAATCCTTACTACAAAGTATAGGTGAGATAATCATGGGGGGGGGGGGGGGACTACAACTTTCTGCAAAATCCCAAAATTGATTTCTCTTGTTAAATCAAAAAAGCAGTTAAAACCAAAAATGTTTAAGATTATCCAAAATTATTGTAAAATCCTGGAATTAATTGATCCCTGGAGGGTGGCTTTTCCCATGAAATCCATGTATACCTGTTTTTCTGGTAGATTTCATACCTCATCCCAGATAGATTTTTTTCTACTCTCTAAAGCTTTGGCATTTAATACCCAATGAATTTTACCCAATGGCTTCTCAGACCACGCAATGATTGCTGTTGAGTTTGAGATAGGGAAAGCCTTAGTACATCCTAGGCTGTGGGTTTTTAATCAGCAATATTTACAGAACGAAGAGTGGGTGCAATTCTGCAAAAATGAAATTACGGAATTTCCGGTAATAAATCACAGGACTGCTTCCCCTAGCATTGTATGGGATACCCTAAAATGTTACATCCGAGGGCTGGGGATAGGTAAGGATGTGGACAATACCCCAAAAAAATTTACAAAATCAAATGCTAGAAAAAAATGTGCTAAAATGGTATGAAAGCTTTTTAAGGTGTCTACCGGTGTCTAATAAAAGGAAACTAGATAAGGTGAAGCAGGCCCTAATGATACATACTACGCAAAATGTGAAACAATACACCGTGCCCATACTCAAAAAATATAGGAGGAAAGCAATTTTACAGGGAAGTTCTTAGCTTGGCAGGCCAGTTGGCAAGCGGCTAATAATTGGATCGAAACACTGAAATGCCCTACCACCGGTACTCGGAGTAAGGATTTGGGGAGGGTGGGTGAAATTATGCTTGAGCATTATAGACGAATATATGCACAAGATCAATTAATTGATAAAAAGTCCCTCAAGCAGTTTTTATCTGAATAGAACATTCCTGTGCTATCTGAAGCAGACGCTGCAAATATTATGCACCACTCTTCTATTGAAGAACTGGCCGTGGTATTAGGAATCTCCCGAATGTCAAAGCCTGTGGCCCAGACGGTTTCCCAGCAGAATTCTTCAGAACATTTTTTGAAGTTTTAATTGAATATTTTCTCCTGATTGCCAATACAATGCAGCCCTATACCGGAGTCATTTCATAAGGGAAATGTGGTTAGTTTTTTAAAAAAGGGGAAGGATGCTGAGGATTCCAACTCATATCATCCAATCACAATATTAAACACTGACTACAAAATTATTACTAAACTCTTAGCCAATAGATTTAACTTAATTGCATCTAATTTAAATCATCCCGACCAGAATGTTTTTATTGCAGGGAGGCAGCTGGGGAAAAACAAACACTGTATGGCCGAAGCACTGGAATACTTTGATGTTATTTAATACATCTGCTCCAGTGCTTCTGCTAGATGCATTCGCCCACGTGGTCTGGGAAACATTATTTTGTATCCTATTTAGATTTGGATACCATCTCAGATCACGGGGTTGATACAAAGGATGTACCGCAATGCAGAAGCCAGCATAATCATCAACACAACCGAAGTGGGGGAAAATAAACGTCTGGCACGGAACCTGACAGGGCTGCCCGCTTTCCCATATTTTATTTGCCTTTTTTATTGAACCGCTGGCAATCGAAGTTAGAGAAAACATCAATATCCAACTCCCTCTGCCACTGATGGGGAAGATAAAACTCTACGCCGCCATTATGTTAATTTGCAAATGCTGTCAGGGTGTTCAGGAGAAGGTATTCAAGACTTTTGAACAATTTGAGAGATTGGGAGGTTATAAAATCAACAAAAAGAAAACTGAAAAAGTATTATGCGGGTGCAATCCAGATATTCTGCATCAAGATATCGCCCTGTGGTGAACCCGCTTCCAAAAGATAGTTAGGGATTCATTTTTCATCACAGATTGGGGATCTATATGATCTCAATTTCTCTCTGTTGCCTTTTAAAATACAAGATATATTTTCACGTTGGAATTCTCTCCCCTTGATCTTCCTGGGGTGGTCTCATTGATAAAGATGTCTAGTCTTCTGCTGTTTCGTTTTTTATTTTCCGCTATTCCATTCCAACTGCATCCTTTTTTAAAAAGGTAGAGTCCATGTTTACGTCCTTCATTTGGCAAAAATAAATTGCTAGATATGCACTGAGCACTTTATACGAGGACAGCAAGAAAGGTGTGATCGCATTTCCTAATCTCAAGGATTAATACTTCTCCATATAGGATTATTTTTCAATTATTTTATGCAACTGATGTGTGCAGAACATCAGATAGGCAATGTATCAAAAATAGTGAAATCAACCAAAAAAATTCTGATCTAAGAGCATGCAGTGGTTTCTTCAAACACACAGGGATTTTTTAAAAATATATGCTATCCCCAACATTAATGCTGCAACACCTCTGTCAGAACTTGCCATAAAATCAGGAAATAAATTACTGCTGGAGATAGTCCAAAAATGGGCCAAAGTAGGGTTCAGAAAAATATCAGATTTCCTTCTGACCGAAAGATGGCTAACTATCTCTGAAATTCACAAGCTAATTCAAAACAATTTTTTTCTGCACGGCCCCTATAAAATATTATATAAAGTCTTTTTAGTAATCTGGATCTTAGCCAAATAATTTCCAGTAAAAATATTGTTCTGGAATTAAGTGAAGCCGATTATGACAAAAACCCTGGGGAATGGAAAAAAATGTTAGCCTCTATAACAAGTCCGGATCTTACCTAGAAAGCAATCAATAAATGGGATGAAGTTAACAAACTTAACTTTAGCACACTAAGAGGAGCCATTTAGTGTTGTATGTTATTCTTCAGTAAATGGCTATTATATAGAATCCTACAATTTCTCTCACAAGTTAATCCTAACTTGCTGCGCTATTGTTTTAGGTGCCCAGACAGGCCAGCAGCCAACTGGATTCATATCATTGATCAGTGCCCATTTATTTAGGGGTTCTTGAATGATATATTCCTGTACTTGGAGGCTGAATGGCATATTTGATTAATTTCTAGCACCTGGCTGAACGTTCTGGGATATGATCAATCTCTTGGGCTACGTTCCAAATGGGTCCAAATTAGACTATATCACAATGGCGTGGCCAGATCGCTCCTGCTCCAAAGATATGGACAGGTTCCAACAATTCGAGACTGGGTACAAAAAATGCAGCAATTTAGAAACAGTGAAATGTTATATGCAATACATAATGGGGGGGATTAAGACATTTGCTAAATTGTTGGAACAGCATTTTGAGCAAAAACAAGGCTCAGAGCTGATGGTTCAATTACCATATTGCTATTTTGCAAATCTCGATCCACATGCATTTTAGCTACTTGACTTTGTTTACCTCAGGTAGCATTTAATATTCTCTTACTAATACTTATATTATATATATCATTTTTTATCCTATGTGTTTTTTTTAGCTAGCTATCATTATTCCTCTTCATAATTTGGGTTTGTAACTTCGATTTCTGACACGCACTCATACATCCACCACACACTCACACACACCCTTAAACACCCAGGTAGCAGGGTCATTATCATTAGGAAATAGCATTAAAAAATCATAGAAATTCGCTTTAAAAAAAAACAAAGGTTGCGGAACCGTTGTAGTTAGGAAATACATTTTTTTAAAACCTTAGAAATTCACTGAAAAAACCAAAGGTTACAGGGACGTTATAGTTAGGTTCAGATTTTACACACACAAAACCATAGAAATTCAGGAGTTATAGTTATCTCAAGTAACTATAACTCCTGCCCTAATGTAACTATAACTCACGCCCTTGCTATGCACTGCTAATTACCCCACATATCACATCACTCGTGACATCTTTTATGACATAATTGGTAATATTGCTGCAACATTTGCAGTGAAAATATTGATGAGAAAACTTTCCGTGGCAGGGAAGGGTCAAGACTGATTCTCCAAAACAGGTCCCTGGATGCTTTTCTCTGGTCCAGAGAGGACCTGGTCTGGCAGATCGGGCTGGATTGGACTCATGGGGAGCAGGGTCAAGAGTGATTTGCATATGGCTGGGTACAACTGGAATGGCATGGCAAGCAAAAAGACAATGTATTTAAACCAGATCTGTGACTGGGAGTGAATGTTTGATTTGTTCAGTATATTGTACATCATCTGTTCTTTTTGCATGTGTCGTCCTAAGTGGGATGTGTATGCCCAGACATGGGCCCCATGCTCACTATGCCACTGGATTCAAGCTAGCCTAGCTGATAAGTGGTGATACCCCGAAACAGGTCCCTGGATTCTTTTCTCTGGTCCTGGGAGGACCTTGCCTGGCAGCTCAGGCTAGACTATTTTAATGGGGAGCAGGGTCAAGACTGATTTGCATATGGCTGGGTCCAAACTGGAATGGCCTGGTGAGCACGAAATGAGGAATTTAATCCAGATCCATGACTGGGTGTGAATGCTTGATTTGGGCAGCACTCCGTCAATCATCTTTTCTATTTGCAGTTGAAGGGAGCAAGACTTCTTAGTAACTTGGGTGTTCAGCACCAGATCACAATCCAGATGAATGCCCTGATTTTGGACTGAGGGAGCTGCGGCAGTTGGAGGCCCCATTGTTATCAGCAACTTGATATCTCCTATAAACTCAGATTCTTGAGTGGCCATAAGAAGCTCAATTGTAGAAGGATAAAGCTTCGTAACATTAGCAGGCATTCACATGCATGTTAATGATTGATTGTATGCTAAAGAAAAGTCCTTTGAGTTATCTTTTTAGGTAAACAAGTTCATACAAAGACCAATAGGGTATCAACTACACACATATAAAACCTAGTCTACAATGTGTACGGATTTAATATGTCTTTTAGTATACAGGTGCAGTCTTTAAGGGTGTTTGCAATTAGATTTCAAGGTATAAAGGATTGGCACAGTTTGCCAACTATGAGTATTTTGATTCCCAAAGGTGTTACTGTGACAGATTTCTTCATCTGTGTTTGCTGTTGGGACAAGCTATAGTACAAGGTTTTAATTCCTCTTTTGCTTTTGGAGATAATAGATTTCTTTTTAAAGTGTCGTATAGGGATGCCAATATAATTTTTAGGTTCTTGCCTTCATTTGGAGTTCCCTCCTTACTTCAGCTGGCCAACAAATACAGCATGCACCATTAATAGCACAACTATTGCAAGGCCTGTTGCTACCAAAGTTTCAATTTTGTAGAATGTCCTGCACACACCTCCTCCAAGTACTATGTATCATGAGGTAAAGAATTTATTGATGCAGACATAAAAAAAGGAATAGCATTAACTGGTTGTGAGTACACAATGGTTCAAATTGCTTCTACTACACATGATATCATGATATAAAGATAAAGGATGATGATATGTACTATGACCCTAAGTATATTATTGAAAGGGGTGGAAGAAAATGAAGAATGGGAAATCGGAGGATGAAGGCAAACAGAAGAGGGAATATGAATAGGACCAAATGGAAAGATATGTTTACCAACGATAATGCTTGCTCCCATGGCCCATCTTTTTCATGGTTCATTACTTGTAGGATGTGATGAAATGATCAGACTGTTTTCCTAAATGCCGGTACCAAGGTTAAATTAGAAAGGGTACTTCCACTGCCCCAGGCCACTTCTCTTCCCCACATGAAATGGACTTCTTCCATATAGCCCCCTACTCAAACCACAAGTACGTGTTGGTTATTGTGTGCATGTTCAGCAAATGGACTGAGGCATACCGATCCAAGCACTATAATGTACAAACTATTGCCAAAAGCCTCCTGAAAGAGTTCACACCGCGCTTTTTAGTACCCATGCTTTTGGGTTCTGACAATGGACCTGCGTTCATCTCACATGTGATTGAGAGGTTGTGCAAGGAGCTAGGAGCTACACAGAAACTACATGTGTTCCACAAAACATACCAAGTGAGAATGGTATCCCAAGCTCATCCTGAAGGGTTGCACGTGCTACTCAGAAAGGAAGAGTGTGTAAGCGGACCCCAACGATACATCAACTAAAGACGTCTGGAACATCAATGCCCCAACCCCTCAGTCTACAAGTTGTGACAATGAGGCATCTTTACCTTCTTCATCACTTTGTTTTCTTCATATTGAAAGTGCCTAAGTAATAGAAGTGCTTGTAACCTCTCAAATTACTTGAAGACAGGCACCAACAGTTACTTTTCTGTTTACAGATGTGATCACTGAGGCTCTGCATTATTCCTCAGCAAACTTTTGAAAAGAGTAAAGGTACAGCAGAAGATAAGACATTCTTCCAACTAGTCACACTAACCACACGTACCAACAATTGGAACAATGCCTCAAGACTTTCAGAACAATTAGATAAAATGACCATGGGTGCTATTAGCAGTATTGACCCCCATTACTGCCGTTATAATGACTACGCTCTTTATAGTGCATTATGATCACAGTGCTATACATGAGATATTGCTTAAATGACACAGAGATATTGTACCAAATTGAATACATAGCCATTGATAAAGATGTGACGGGGGACGGTTGACAGGGCAGGATGTTATGTTTGCACACACCGGCCTATTGACACAGAAAACAGCATGTCAACATTGACAGGCCTGAAGGAGTCTATATGGTGTTAAGGAAGATACAGGAGAGCCAATGTTCCAATGAATGACACCCCTGGGATACACTTACTAGGAGGAGGGCCTGAAAAGATTGCTGTAAGAATGTTGTTCAAGAATGAACAAGAGGAGGGAATGAAGCAGGGTCTATTTTATCATATAGTACCCCCGGCCCACTCTGGCCACTCCTGAGGTATGAGACCCTTATCCTTGCCCTTCCAGCCCGATTTGTAAGCCTTGTTAAACTGACCAGAGTCTGTACCTATTTTTTACGCAGCAGGCTCTAAGCCACTGTGACCTGAAAACTTAAGCAGCTTCTCTCAGCGAGGCACCCTGGCCCACACCCCCCACCTTTTACGTGTGGTTAACTTACTTATGTGAAGCCAGTGATCGTTACACCACAAGAACACAGAAGTTTTTACCGCAAGACAACAACTAATCACGAAAATGCAGAACTTCTCATGAAGTAGGGAACAGAGAAGTAGATGCTGTGGCAAACAAAGGTGTTGACCTATCTATTTGTTTATCATAATATTATCATAACATTGCCAATTCTCACTAGCTCCATGGAACAGAAGCCATGCAATTAAGCGTGTGACACTGACCCCTGACCGGGTGAAGTTCCACATTCTTGTAAATATTTGGTAAATATTTGGTTTATTTCTCTAAAACGTATGACCTGTGGGTATTAATGACGTCAGTACAACTGACCAGTTCTGCATTTAATTTCTGCTATTGGGGGTATAAGAATGAAGACCACCGGTTGCTCTTTGGACTACAACTCTGTCTGATGCTACAGGTCACAGACCGTATATGTACTCCCCAAGAGCTCTTGATTTTTGTGGGTTTTTCTTTTACGATACAATTTAGCTTGTCATATATTATATCTGCCAACCTGTCTTTAAATTGATGCTTTCTTGTTTGAAATTTAGGACTTGCAAAGCAGTTTTTCTTATGTTAACCTTGTGTCTTTTTTAGCATCACAGCCAAAACCTGGTTTGTATGTTAAACTGTTCACTTCATATTGCTTTTTGAAGTGTTTTCCTTTTTAGCAAATTCAAATGCTTTCTGATCCTCAATTGAAAGTCATGTAAAATAATGCCTTCTAATAAATGTGATTATCTGTGAAAACAAAGTGACTTTAATCTGCTTCCAGTATTATTTCTTTGAAGCTATGTCTTCTAATAAATTGATTGAACCTTTTTGGCTTGGTTTCTGTGAATCACACGTTTTGCTTCCATCATTTTTAGTATGGGCTCTGGCTCAAGTTAAGCGTTCCCAAAAAGCGTCCCTGTAACAAGTGTGGTGGAAAAGATGGGTAAGAGAAAGTGGGTCATGGGGTGCATTGGGGACACAACAAATAGTAAAGTCACATCCAGTCAAAGGTTTTAATATTTTAATAATTTGAGCTGGACAGACTTAAGTTAAAGAAAATGCGTAAAGCATTTCGAAGTATCAACTAAAAAGTCAAAAACACTACAGAAGAAAAATTCAACTCAAATTAATAAAAATAGAGAAAACTGTATTAAGAAAATGACACTAAATCAACAAAAATCGAATAAACTGAACCGGAAATATACATTTTATAAAAATGTTAGAGAAAATAGCGTCCAAATGTGCAAAGCTCTGATCGTGGTGACTAGTAGCAGTGCAATGGGATCTAGGTGCTATTTTAGGCTGACTACAATCGAGTGCAGGTCGAAGTCACAATCTGAAAAGGAACTTAGGAACTGATTACAATGCCGGCATTCAGACTGCTAACATCCAGTCAGTGGCGGTCTGACCAACACATTAGGACACTGGTGGTCAAACGGTAAGTTGCCTGACACAACATCACCACCCCAGCCAGGATATTGGATACTGATGGTGCAGCACAATGCCGAGGCAGGCACTTCCTTAGGGATTATGACATCCCTTTCCGACATCCCTTACATAGCTGCGACCCCACCATGTAAATGATGTCGAAAACGTAAGGAGGGGACCCTGGGCAATTTAACCCAGGGTTGGCAGTGCATGGGGGCACAAGTTGTGCCACACTCTCCATGCACTGTTGTGCTTGCACTGGGTGACATGGTGCATGGTAACACTGCGTGCACGGCAGTGAAGGCGCTGCACCATGGCAGCATCACCTTCATGCCACCACTGACGGATGCCAGCACTATGGCCTGGTGGTCTGAGTGTCAGGTTGGTCATCATCCTGTTAGTCATTTGTCTGAAGAAAAACCAAACTGTAAATTCAGTCTCACACCTTGAAATTACCGGTCAGATACTTTTCACTGTCACCCAAACAACCACAGGTCTACACTTTCCAAGCTCCCAGCACCTCAAGGAGAGCCCTTAGATGCTCTCATGGAGTCAGGCAGAGGGCAACCCCCAGGCCAGTACAGGTCCATTTTCCACTGGTCAGCTGAGATTCTTCACAGGAATGCCCTCTTCCGTTTTTTTTATGTTCCTGGAGCCTCCCAGAGGATCAGCCGTATGATCCTTAGAGATCTCTCTGTACTTGGATTTCAAGTGAATGGGGTCTAACCTCCTCAGGTCCTTATCCAAAGTCACAGATGCAGAATGCAGCAGGTTTAGTCCACCTGGTATTATTTAAGAATAGTGTTTTAATTATTTTTCTAGGTGGTCCCATTCCCCCGATACAGTATTAGTATTTTAATGTGTACTTCAGTTTTCCACACAGGACAGCTATGCCTGCCACAGTGAAGATACTTTTTAGGGCCTTTCTTACTGTAAGGGCATGGTAACATTCATTTTATGCATGTCCCACCTTTAAATACCATGCACCCTATCTTGTAGGCTAAAGGAATACATTGGGGTAACATACTAATATTTTAAAGAGAGGCTTTTACTTCTTAACAAGGGTTATTTTAACAGGCCGCCCTGAAGGTTTTACAATGCAGCAGTCAGGCTACAATCGTAGGCTTAAAGCAATTTTGTAAATTGTTACACTAGAGAATGGCGCAATAAGTGCTTCAGTTCATGGTTCACTGACATATTATTGTCAAAAACAATATCGTAATACAAAAATATTGTTTAAAAAATGTTGAGCCCAAAAATATTGTTTTCCTATACTTATAATGTAAATGACAAAAATATCAAAACAATGGGGCCGATTCACAGAACTAACTTAAGACAAAATCCTAAACTTAGTACTTTTGGTATTCACAGAAGTTAGGATTTTGTCTTAAGTTTGTCTTAAGACAAACTTAAGACGCACTTAAGACAGACTTAAGACAGACTTAAGACTGACTTAAGACTGACTTAAGACAGACTTAAGACAAACTTAAGACAAACTTAAGACAAACTTAAGACAGACTTAAGACAGACTTAGAGACAAACTTAAGACAAAATCCTAACTTGTGTTTATACCAAAAGTAGTAAGTTTAGGATTTTGTCTTAAGTTAGTTCTGTGAATCGGGCCCAATATCTTTCTCACTAATATCGCGATCAAAAATATTGCTTCTTATATATATAAACATAAACAGTAAACATGAAGGGGTCTATTACGATGTGAGTTGGAACGGTCGGAGGCTTTACGACTCACATCATAGGTTTCAAATCCGACAGCCGTATTATGATAAAGGCTGTCAGATTTCAAACCGGTCGGTCAGACCGACTGGCTTCCGACAGGCTTAAGGAGGCTGTCATCCAGTCGGAGGACACTCATAATCCCCTATTTACAGTGTTTACCGTACTTAGTGCTTTCTGGCAGACTTTCCATGTTGAGCTTTCAGACATGAGATGCCTGTCGGAAAGCGACTTTAGGGGCCCCAAGCAGGGCCCCATCTCTTCGCAGGCTCTGGTTGTGGGCCTAGGTCCCCCTCCGTATATCGCTGCACCATGTGGCAGGCACCACACTGTGCAGGGATTTACACAGGCTCCCATTTCTCCATGGGAGCTTGTGCTTCGGCCAGTTTATGGCCACAGCACAAGCTCCCATAGGGAAATGGGAGCATGCAAACCCCCTATGTGCCGGAGGCGGGTCAGTCTCGAGATCACGGCATTGTCAGTCAGACGTGAGTGACCCTACATCATAATCAGGCTCTAAATGTATTAAGAAGTAACAGTAATTAAAAGGAAATTAAATGTATTTAATTAATTTAAAAATATATATAACTATTATATTTACAAAAATAAAACACACACATATATATTAATATATATATATGATTATATACACACATTTAATTTTCAAATCTTAAGAAACCAACAATTTAAATTGTTTTTATAAATTATTATTTGTTAATGTAATATTATAACAAATATATATATATATATATATACACACACACACACACACACACACACACACACATATATGCACACATATACCAAATGGCATAAAAATGTTAAAAAACTTACCAATTTAATTACAAATACAAAAGTAAACAATATAAAACATTTTAATTGCCTTAAAATATAATACCTATTAAAATACTTCAAATTACAAATATAAGTTTAAATACAAAAAACATAATAATATAAATGTATACAATGTAAACTAAACAATAAAATTCTACAAATAATACATATAATATGCCAGCTCTACTTTATACAACAATAAGGAAAGTGTTGGACTCAGGGGAAGTATAAATTACTATTCCCACTCCAATACGTACAACAGTAGGGAAAGCATTGAATTGCAGAGAGATATTACTTTTCCCACTCCGGAGGGGTAAAATTTGTTATCCCCACTCCAATCAGTGCAACAGTAGGGAAGGTGTTGGATTGCCAAAGGGCACAATTTACTATGTCCACTACACTCTGTGCAACATAAAACAAACAGTAGTTCGCTTAAAAATAAAAAATAAACATTTGAAAACTATATTAAATAACAAAAACTCTAAATGTGTAAATATAAAATTTACATATATAAATTTCCAATTAAAAAAAACACATTACGTATTACAATATTTAATACATATTAGAAATGAATATGAATATTATTATAATTAAAATACCAAACTGTATTTTCAAAATAATGACAGCAAACAAATACAATGTTATTTACAATTAAAAAGCACAACACAATTAACATATAACATAATAAATGACACAATGTTTTTAAATATTGAACTATTTTTAAATGTATTATTTCTCAAGTAATTTCCTACCCTATACCTGTACAAACTATACCACACACCTTAAATATATTTTTTAAATTATAATATATACACATTTTACATAATTATCAGTTAAACTATTAATAGTAAAATAATTATATTTAATTTCCCTCCCATCTTTTATCCCTACAAAACCAACAACCCACACTTAATTTATATTTAAAAAGTGTTAATTACAGGGCCGTGGCCAAGATGGCGACCGAGTAGGACGTGCCTGCTTGTCGCTCTGACCCCAGGCCTAGGCCCAAGCCATACTGTGCTGTGTAGCTAATGGAAAGGCAGCCGGGTTTCTGGAGGATTGCACTGCTCAGTCAACTCAGTATTCTTCTAAAATATTGCCCACCTCAGATGGCCAGCTGCTACTTGACCATAAAGTTAAACATTCATGCAAGGGATATGAGAGGCAACATGTATAAACAGTAAATGACAAGGTCTATGTTTTGAAAAACTGAGTCTACATTGCTGTTTGTAACCTTGGTGTGTCTTTATTACAGAAATGCTTGGTTTTCATAGATGCTCAGCCAACGCGTTTTGCTCAGACATGGGCTTCTTTAGGGCTGTAATATCATACAATATATACATATTTAAAATCCAAATGTTAATAAATTGTTGTGCACATATAAAAGTGACAATTTATCCCAAATGCTTGTGATAGAAAGACATAGGGAACGAAGAATTAAGGGGGAAGTGTGTCAACGAGGGAAGAGAATCTTAGCGATAGTGGGTAGTGAAGACAAAGCTGTATGACAGCTGTTGTGTGAGTTCACACTGTAAAGAAGGGGAATTGAACTATGTGGGTTGGTAGTGTCAGTAAACTTCAGACCTGTTTGTCATACCCAAAAAGTGAAAAACGAACCACACCGGTCGGCTGGCCTAAGTGAGTGTGAGGTAAGGTGGGTTAAAAGAAGTCTGACAGAAACTGTCAGAGTGCTCGGAAATACACCACTGGATCCGTTGTGCAGTAAATAGACGCCGCAAAGAAAAGGAGTAATGTCCCTATTGTACGTTGGAGTACGCTTACCGACATAAGGATGCTGTACTCTCGCCAGGGGAATAGCTAAGATCTGCAAATGTTCTGGTCCATGTCAGGACATAGAAAATGGAGAAGTTACCTAAACAATGGAAAGTGATTATTTAACAGGGGGAGGTTTCTTTTTAATACATAAGGTGTGATTAATGAGAGAAAACAATCCAACCAACCTCATATTGAAAAGGTAACTAATGGTCCATAAAGTGAGCGAACATATTTCTCTGTCTCTGCCGCGATGGTCCATGTCAGAGGCAAGGGGTGTCTGTGGAGAAGAGGAGGGGGCCCTGAATTAAGTGATAGTTGAAAATAAGCAGGTGAAGTCCAATCATAATTCTAAAGACTGGTGTTTCAATTGTAATAAGAGATCAATGAGTGCTTGTCTGAGCACTGAACCGTGTTGCATGCTGTGCTGTGACTTCGCATGGCACTCACCCTGATCTGAGGCTGGCGGCGGGGGCAAATCTGTAGGCGATGCTGCACCGGTATCTATCACACAGCTGCCATCCTGCCCGTAGCTGAGCTCCCTGAGTCCTGGTCAACAGCCGGGCAAGCAGACGCCGCAGGCGGCGGTGCATTTCTGTCGGACCCACTCCAGGGAGCCAGCGGATCTGCAGCGTGACCCGCGGTGGTTGGAAGACACCTTGCTCTGCTTCGGAAGCTGTCACTGCTTCGGCGAGACGGCTCTGCTTGCGGAGAAAGAACATGGAAGCCGGCGACAGCTGCGGCTGAGAGCGAAGATCTCACGGACTGCTGCAGGTGGGACTACACGCAGCAATAGCGGCCTCTCAGCTCTTCCTGTGAACTGCGATCTGTCTTGGCCGACAGGGCTTGGGAGCTGTGGTCTGAATTTGGATCCACGGACACCACAGCAGACCCCCTGATATTGCCCTGACACCCACCTTGGACAAGCGACGGCTGCGGAGGTGAAATCCTCAAGGGGGTGCAGCCCCGGTCTAAACCCACAGCTGGAGTCCTGCCTGTGGCGGAGCTCCCGGTGGCCTAACTAATGCCTGGGTGGTTGGACGCCGTGGGCGGAGGTGCGTTTCTGCGGGGGCCCCCCTGGCGTGGTCCGTGGCGGTGGGGGGAAGCTGTGACCTGCCTTGAGAGCTGCCACCACATCAGCGGGGACGCTTCACTTGCGGAGCGAGAACATGGCGACCAGTGGGAACTGTAGCTGAGAGAGAGCAGACCTCGTTGATTCCAACAGGTGAGCCTGTCAGCGCATGTGGTGGCCCCAACGCTTTCACGGACTGAGATCTGCTCCACCCAAGGAGCCTGGGATCTGAGGCCTTGATTCACATGCTGGACCCTTGAGCGAGCACCCTCCCCCTCCTTCCTACTTGGCAGCACAGTGCCCTGCTTTGGCCCAGTGGAGCGCGGGATCTGAACATACAGGAGCGTGAGACTTGTCATGACGAGTGGCCCAGAGTGGTGACCCATCTATGTGCGGGGAGGCCCGGGAGCTAATCAGGCTGGGAAAGGAAAGTGAGAACATGCGCAGCGCTACTGTTGAGTTATAGGCCCAGAGCTTGAGGGAGACTGCATGGGGACACCCTTGTGACTCTGAAGAGGTGCCTGGCGGAGGGGCCTTGAGCATCTGCCACAGCACTACTAGCACAAGAGGATGAGCCGGAGAGACTAGATATGGAGAGCGGAGCAACAGCGCACAGCTCCCTGGGTCTACTGAAACACCACCGACAGAGGAACAAAAGTACCGTTTGGGAATACGCCGGATCAGACCCTGGTACCCAGTTCCCCATCTTCACATCTCTCTGCCTCCCCCTCGTCATCACGAGGAGGTGACGGCTCGCGATGGCTACCGCCAAATGACGGAAAGACAGATCCATAAAAGATCTTCTTCTCAAGGCTGGTGCGGGCGGAGGAGACATGCCGACAACACAAGGTGGCTTGATGGTGCGACCCGGCTTGGACGATCCGGAGGGCCCGGTCACACGCAGTGTTCTGGAATCCCTCTTTGCAGACCTCACTAGAGAATTCCACTCCATGAAAAAAGATTTGACCATGGAGATTTGTGAGATGCTGAGAGACTTGGACTCGGTGGGCGAGAGAGTTGACGACCTGGAAAACCAAACAGCCGCACGCGATGAGGAAATCACTCAGCTCCAGCAGGAGGTCTTGCGAATTCGAGAACAACAATTGGATCTCCAAGCCCACGCAGAAGACCTCGAGAACTGCTCCCACCTGAATAACATCAGGATCCGGGCAGTTCCACAGGGCTTGGAGGGGCAGGATATTGAGTGAACTATTTAGGCATATCCTGGGAGATCCTTTGGAGTTACGAATTAAGTTGAATCACACACATCGCGTGGGGCTTAAGCGGTCTGCGACTGCCCCCCCTCCCGACATCCTGACCTGCGTTCATGATTTTCAACTTAAAGAGCGTATTCTGCGGGAGGTGCGGGCTAAGCACCCCATAGATTTTCGATCCTGCCGGACCCTTCTTTTTCAAGACCTAGCAGCCTCGACTTTGCAGAAACTGCAAGAGTTTCGACCTGTGACAGCATTCCTGCGCTCTAAGGACATCTCCGATTCCTGGGGCCACCCATTCTGACATATCTTTAAATGGGAGGGCAAGCTTTGCCAGCTCCGATCCCTCGATGAGGCCATGTCACTTCTCCGCTTGCCGGGCAGGGACAGCGCCTCGCCAGAGAAAGATGCACCTGCCGGACGCCACACAAATAAAGCAAGATGGAAACGAGTTGAGAACTCGTCGCAGCGCCTTCGCCCGGACCCGGACACCATCGCCAAAGAACACTCAGCAGTGCTGCAATCCCTGTCGGAAGACTCAAACACTGCAGACTGAAGAGCACTCCCACCATCACTGTTAGCTATAAGGTTTTGGGATCCATATTGATTTGACAGGCTGGGCTGGGCACGGGGTCGGGGCGGCGGGAAGCTCCTGCTTTTGTTTTACATCTCTCCACAGGGCGGATTGCCCGGGACACTCGTGGACTTCGTCAATTATGTTCTCAGTTGTTAGTTTCTTGCTATGGGTTTTGGGGTTCACTCCTCCTCCCTCAGCCATGATGGGCTTCTGCCTCTTGCAAGCGACCTCCTATGTCCAGTCCTGCAGCCCCTGGGACACCTTTTTGTAGCTTATTTCGGGTTCTCCCCTTATCTCGATGGACAATAAAATCCTGTCCCTCAATGTGAAGGGGCTTAATAACCCCACCAAAAGACGGGCAGTCTTGTCCTTTCTTGAAAACTCTGGAGCCCACATCTGCCTGCTTCAAGAAACCCACGTTCTCCTAACTGATACGCATTGACTGCAATCCAAGGCCTTTCCCTTTCAACTGTTCTCCTCTCACTCCTCGAAGACAGCTGGGGTGGCGATCCAGGTTTCAGCTAGGTTCCCCAGTTTGGTGGGATGCAAAAGAGTGGAGATAATGGGCAGATTTTTGGCCTACTCCTTTACACTGGGCACTCACATTCTAATGGTAGCGACTGTCTATGTTCCCAACGGCGGCCAGGAGGGATTCATTCGGGATATTATACATGCGCTTACAGGCCTTCCTGACAAAACTGTGTTGCTTTGGCCTTTGATGACACTTTGGATCGATAGGGGCAGCATTGGAGACAGACGGGGGCTCTCTCAGAAGATGGGAAACGTCTTGTAGCGGAGGCGGGACTCAGACATTTGGCAGTTGCACCACCCAGGATCCAGGGAATACACTTTTTACTCCCACCCCCACAAGACGTACGCATGAATTGACTACATCATCACGTCTGACACATTAACCCAACAGATACGTGATGTTGAAATCCTCCCCTGCCCCCTATCAGATCATTCAGCAGTGTGAGTGTCTTTATCCTTGCATCATCCACAACCCACACGGTGTTTCTGGCGCCTGCGTGACACCATGTTGCAGCGCCTCTCCGTGGCACAGCAAATCCAACGGTGCATAACCGACTACCTAGATCTAAATGACTCCCCTTTAATTTCTCCAACAACTCTTTGGGAGGCCCTAAAAGCAGTGGTTAGAAGGGAATTCCTAGGCATAGCAGCGGCAGACATTAAGGAACAGAGGGAGAAAAGGGAGCACTTATCTAGGGAAGTGGCAGAACTACAATGCATACACCAACGGACCGGGGCACCCAGAGTCTGGAAACAGCTCAAGTCGCCTAGAGCGCAGTTAGTGGGGCTAGATGTAGAGGACTGAATACGTAGCCCTTCATCTGAAGCATGCCTTCTATGTTGGGGGGAGACAGATGTGGGAGGCTTCTGGACAATAGACTACGTGCGCAGCGACAGGCGTCCCGTGTTTCTAAGATCCGAGACCAGCAAGGGAGCGAATGCAAGGTTGACCATGAAATTGTGGATGAGTTTCGGCGTTTTTATGAGACTCTGTATTCGGCCCAGACTGTCTCATGAGGAGCCCGCTCGCTACTTGCAAGGGGTCGCTACGTCTAAATTCTCACCACACTAAGCAGAGGAACTCACAGCCCCTATGCGCCCGGAGGAGGTCATTTCCGCCATATACCGCTTGAAACTCCGCAAGTCACCGGGTCAAGATGGCTTCCCGTCTGTTTTTTATAAAATGTTTTGTGCGGTGCTTGTCCTGCTGCTGGTAAGGGTCTATAATTCGATCGGGTCCACTCAAGCCATCTCTTTCTCGTCCTCCATGCTGGAGGCTTTGATCTCGGTTATACGCAAACCGGGTAAAGATAAGCACTTGTGTAGGTCCTATCACCCCATATCCCTCCTGAATGTGGATCTAAAGATATTCACTGGGATCCTGGCGAGCAGGCTTTCTCGACATCTGCCCGGGTTAATAGACCCCGATCAGTCCGAGTTTGTTCCCGGACGTCAGTGCTCTGATAACATTAAGCAGCTTCTGCATTTGGCAGACAGATCTGAACGCTTTCCGGCAGAGCGCATGATCTTCTCTGTCGACGCTGAGAAAGCGTTCAACAGGGTTCACTGGCCGTATCTCAGGGCAACTCTGGCTCACTTTGGTCTCCCATGTCGCTTTATTGATTGGGTGTTTAGCTGCGACGCCAGGCCCACAGCCACTGTACGGGTGAATGGGATAGCTTTGGCGACCTTTCCCATATGCAGGGGGACGAGGCAGGGTTTCCCCCTATCCCCGCTCCTGTTTGCCCTGTATATGGAGCCTATGGCCCAGAGGGTTCGAGATGACCCAAGCATCAGAGGGGCACGCTTCGGGGGGTCGGAGCACAAACTTTGTCCGTAAGCAGACGATGTGGTAGCCACTCTGGAACATGCTCGGGAATCTCTGCCAGCTTTTTTGGCTGAGCTTGACAGGTTTGTCCTAGCCAAGGGGTTTAAAATCAATGTCCATAAATCTCAGGCCCTAGACCTTTCCTTGCACTCTGAGACACTGGGGCTCCTACAGCATTCGTATCCGGTTCATTGGACTCGCAACTCAATCCCTTAGCTAGGTCTGCAAGTCTCCGCAACCATACAAGATACCAGAGTAACAAAATATGCGGCAATCTCCCAACAAGTCAGAGACTCTCTCCGTAAATGGAGGCCGCACTCTCTTTCGTGGTTGGGCCGTATGGCTGTGGTGAAAATGGTGATACTGCCCCAGCTTCTTTACTTGTTTCACACACTGCCACTTGTACCTCCGTCTGGGGTCATACATTAACTGCAACGCGACATAGACACTTTATCTGGCGCGACCAAAGAGCTTGCTTACGTCGGGAGCTCACTTACAGGGACCTTGTGGAGGGCGGTCTAGGGGTCCCAGACCTCCTTACTGGTGGTGTTTTACATTCGCTACTTGTGCTGAGTTATGGTTCTGACAGTGGCCCGATTGGCACTGTCATGTATGTAATCCCCTGTGAATATTGCCTAGTGCTAGTTGGCACAGTGTATATTGTGTGATTACATTTCTAATGTGTTTATGATAACACAAAGGTTATTTTTTATATAACCTTGTGTGGAGTTCCTTTTGTGGTGTGCCTAGTGTGTTGCTGCTGTGTGTGTGTTGCGCATTTTGCGTTGCAGCGCGCGCAAAGGAATTTGTTTTATTTATTTAAATGTGTACTTACCTCCGTTCATCCATATTCCGGTGTTTACATTTACCAACTCTACCCCTCCCCCGCCCCGCCTCACTGCCTCACCGAACTCCCTCCACGGACCGCTACTGCATCAACTTTAGTTTAGAGAAATTAGACTTTGGGAGAAAAGAGGGACAAGGCAGAGATGCAGCAACCACTTTTATCTGATGCACTCAGCAGTAGTTCAAGTTCCAGTGAAATAGGATAAAACCTTCATTGCTATGTTGCCTAGAATTATATGATCATTAACAGGTGAAAACATTTTCTCATGAACCTTAAAGGTAGGCCGAAATACCTAGGCTTACTGGTCTCTGGTGTACTTTCTATATTTCGTTCTATAAATTAAAACATATACATGCATATACATTCAAATAAACCTGGTGTCTGCACTTCTGTCCTCAATATTCCACGAATTAATACCTTCTTCCTGAACGGAGATATTATAAACCGAGGCTTTTGATTCTTTTAAAAATGCATGTAGACAACATCACTGCATGCGTCATACCTTAGTTCACTCAAACAGAATACAGACAATGTCCAGTCCTGAAATATTCCAGCAAAGATTAATCTTGTAGGTCAATAATGAGTTGAAAAAGAGGTTTAAAAATCAGAAGAGCCAATTGAACTAAATATGGACTGCAATCGGGGCTCTCGGAAAAAGCATCAGAACTTGTAACCTTAGTTCAGTGGAAAACTATGATATCTGACAAGCACTTAATACTCTCCTGAGGTCCAACAACAACAGTGAAAGGATGTGATGACAGAATTGCACTGACAACACTCATGGGGCCTGTCAGAAATACCTGAAAAAGGCCTTTGACTGATAGGCACTTGCAAATCTCTTGAGCCCCAACAACCAACCGAGAAGGTGTGAAAGCTGATGCAGTGTTCTGACCATCAGAAGGATTGCTAAGCATTACTTTAACAATTGCTTCATGGTTCAACCTCTCGCATGATGAGCCATTAAACAACTAGACGACATAGAGCAAGACATACACACTGAATAATGCCCATAAACCTTTCCTCAATTGCAGTGTCTCCACCACTATCCTGCTAAAAGATTTGTATAAAGAAAATTGTCTCTTAAAATCTAGAGGGATCTTGATAATAAACACACAACAACTATAATAATAAAGTATACCATCTTCGAAAGTGTCATGACACAGTGTTTCGCGAGTATGGATGTCGAGGCCAATCCCTCCATCTCCCCTAAAGGCAGACTTAACCCCCTGCGCTGGACCAAGGATGTTAAAGGAGACCCAGGATTAGACAAGGGAAAAATAGGGTAAGAGAGAGAAACACTCTTGCATGCTGGTGTTCAGAAAACCCAGTTTAGATTTTGAAGGCACTCCCTAAAGGGGATGAGAACGTGGAATAAACATTAGACATAAGGGTAACAAGGTGTGGGATTTACTCGATGCAAGCAGAGGAGAATGGTGTAAATAGCCCCTGAAGTACCACAGATCGTGCTTAAGAGCTGCAGATGAAAACCCAACTGCACCAGGACAAGGGAAGCCTAGACAAGGAGACTGATAAGACGGTACCGAAGCAGGAGCTAACAACAAAGGGTAAGGGGACCAGAGGACAATAAGTGAAGGGGTAAGGGAGAAAACATCAATGGTGATGGGTTGAACAGAGTGTGAACCATAATGAAAAGCAGAGAGTCACAACAACTGCTGTTGTCAGACAGATCAACTCTACACATATGGGGCTGGAATACTAGGTGTGCCTCTATTGACTGTGCATATGAGTTGGGGAAAAGGAGTCTTTTCAGTGCATATTTAATTTTGCACCGTCCCGTGTCATCCCCTCAAAGTTCCCAGCCTCTTATGCCCAAAATATTTATTGCAATCAGACAGCTGTTAAAGACAGATAGAAACTCTTGAGAAAACAAAACGGTCCTATATCAAGTTAGCTAGACAAAAATCTATGGGGGGCTGCCAATTTTGGGCATGTTATTTATGAAACATGCCTGTCAAAATGGCTGTAGATGTCAGAATATAGCTATCAGGAAGTATGGTTTTGCTGTACTTTCTGCTAAGATAATGTCACTTGTTTTCTGTTGAAGAAAATTGGAAAGCTATTTACATAGTTTTATTGAAGGGTTACTGGTAGTCTGAACTGCAGAAGGAATGAATACTTATTTAATTATTCTGAAAAGCTCTTTACCCAGATATTGAGCGTTGCCTATATGCCCTGAATAGTGTGCTTGTTTGCATTCCTAATTCAGTCCTTGCAAGCCTCTCCCAGTTAGGTAGTATTGTCTAAGGAGTAGGATCCCACCCGTTTCCTCTCCAGCTGCTCGATTTTCAGTTTAATTTCAAAAACCTCAAGGTGAGAATGAAGGATTTAGTGTAATTTTTGTAATATAGCTTTCTTCTAATTCTTTTGCAGAGGAATTATGTTATCAAGTATCTCCAGCACGGAATTATTACAGTGCTACTACTGTCTCAGGATCTGAATAGGGGCTATTGAACAATCTGTCTTTAAAAAGTATGGAAACCAGTGGGGCATTTAGAATTTCATTGTTTCTACCACAATTGTTTTGAAGTAATTTGGGGAATTGTAGATTCAGAGGGTGTTGGAAAACGAGGCAGCATCTGTGAGGCCTGCACAAATAACATGACTACAATTGTCCTTCACTGGGAACCAAACACCCAATTGTAGAGCCTGACTCTCAGAGGACAGTGTTGCAGAGCAGTCTGAGGCTTACTCAAGGGAGGTGGTGTGGGCTAGTAATCACCATTTGCAGGTGCGCAGAAATAACACTCAATAATTGATTGTACAGTCTGCACTTTGCTTTATAAAAGTAAGAGTACATTTATTAAACGCACACACTACTCAATACTATGCACCAATTTACAAATATACATAAGCTGTTGGAATTGGATGTATGACGTAACAACGCGTGTGTTTACAACGCGTGCAGTTACATCGCGGTTTTTACAACGAAGCGATGTAACCACGCGATGCCATTACAACGCAAGTCTTTACATCGACTTGCACTAGATGGCGTGCTAACATTAGAAAAGCGTAATTTACTATTCCAACTCCAGTCCACTTAACAGTAGGGAAGGTGTTGGGATAGTAAACTACACTATTTGTAATGTTAGCACGCCATCTAGCGCAAGTCGATGTAAAGACTTGCATTGTAATGGCATCGCGTGGTTACATCGCGTTCCTTGTAAAATCCGCGATGTAACTGCACGCGTTGTCAAAGTTTCGTTGTAAAGGTTGTTTCCCGTTGGAATTACTTTGTGACATTGCATAACATCTCCACCCCTCCCGTGGGGGGTGAGGTCTAATACCACCACTCCCGTGTATGCACATCATCTTGCCCCAATGCAGTTAGTTGAACATAACCTGGGACGTGGGCCCTGCGCACTGGCACCATCCCAGTGGTGACCCGCCCCATTACCTCAAAAAGCAAAAGATCCGGGCAGCCCATAGTGTCAGAACCAACTTCTACTACACGCCGCGCCCAGCTGATTTCTACAGGGAAGAAGTAGCCACTCTACATGGGTACACTTTGCGTAGTCAGCAATAACTAGTTATAAGGGGTTCTGACCAGAATCCCCTTACTCACTAGTTATCCGCTCAGACTACCTACTCCTCACATCCATGAAATCTCTACCCATGACAGGGATCCCAGACTACCCCACAAACCATCCAGGCTCTAGGTTAGATACTTCTAGGTCACTCATGGTCTACATGGACTCAGCCTAACTAGGCCCACCTTTGCCCTTGGGCATTCAACACTATGCCTACCACTTCTCTGGACAAGGGTACAGTGCCTCAGCACCGATGCGGTCTTCTGGGATAGGTCTACATCCCACCCCTTGGGTCACTAGCTGGTCTCCCTTCCAGAGTTTGTTCCAACCAGTACCCTCTCTCTGTTTGGTCCTTGCACCCCAAAGATGCAACCTCTCTGGACCCTCACCCTCATACTGCCGCTGAGGTCATTCTGCTGCCACCACCCTTTCGGGATGACTGGCTTCCCTAAAGAAAGCACAGCCACTTGTGCTATCCCAAACAGAAAAGCACCCTTTGGCCACTGGCCTGGCTCCCTGATAGGACCTCAGACCGGCCTCACCACCAGAGGGTGCCTCCTCAGACATCCTACAGCTCATTCCCCCGTCAGTAGCTCCACACGGAAACTACCCCGGGAACCTAGACCCCTTCCTTGTTCTCCGCTGCGAGAACAAGGCCTATGCACCCTTCCCTCCGAGAGGCGCGCTCTCCTCCCGGAGTACCCTTAGAGAGCCTGTGGGCCCCGAGTTATCTAGACCCAGGCCCACCTCTCATGGCTCTCCCCGGTCTCCCTGCCGTGCCTTGGGAGACCGCCCAGGGACCTACATGGCCCCTGGATGGTGCACCACCCATTCTGAAGAGCAGGGTCCCTCACTTAAGATAGGCCCCACCTGCCTTCAGGGTAGTACTACCACTCTCAGCCCGCAACCCTAAAGATCCCTGCTAGGCCTGCAGTCTCCCTTCACTTAAGATAGGCCACACCTGTGTTCAGGGTGGTACTACCTGGCAGAAGTCCACCTCCTGCCTCGAGCTAGGGGAACACCCCCATGCTCCTGGGGGTTCAAGTCCCACAGGGCCTACCTGACTGGTCACCGGCTAGGCATCGTCCCAGCAACCACTTCAGGTTCACACCACCAGCTCCCGGGGTTTAAGTCCCACAGGGCCAATCTGATTGGTCACCAGCCACCCGACCCTGACACCTCAGGGTCCACCACTAACCCTTCACCTGGAACTAGGGAGCACATCGCCCTCACTCAGATCTCCACTGGGTCAGTTACCTAGCCCACCTAGGGTACCTAGGGATTACCACTACACACCATCACTCAAGAACTACCCTCCTTGGGGGCCACCCACTACCAGGGGCCACTCCTGGGTTGCTCACCTCCCCACCAGTTAAACTGGGGGACCTGTCGGACACCCAACTCTACCACACCCTCTTCCCACCGTGATGTAGGTATCAGTTGCTATCCCTATCTCTTGAGGAGACACCCTCCTCATGCAGGTGTAGTGTATGTAGTGTTAGGGTTCAAAGGTGTACAATATGGCTTAGAACATTTGTATGCAATCATTTCCTGGAAAGCACCATCCCGTTAGCACATGATAATCAACATAGCGCGGTCATATCAATATTGATTACATTTAAATCATAATAACTTCACATGACACATATGGGCGCAGGGCTTTCCTTTCCAATACCTTTAGTTCACATAACCAAAACTTTGAACCCTTCTCCACGCCTTGCGCTCTTCCATTTGCTCATTGCTGCCTAGGTAATGTGTGGCAAAACTGGACTTATCAAATGCTATAAATGCGCACCAGAATGGGATACTATGTTTCCCGCCGCTAGACACCAATGTTGGAAAACGAGGCAGCATCTGTGAGGCCTGCACAAATAACATGACTACAATTGTCCTTCACTGGGAACCAAACACCCAATTGTAGCGCCTGACTCTCAGAGGGTAGCGTTGCAGAGCAGTCTGAGGCTTACTCAAGGGAGGTGGTGTGGGCTAGTAATCACCATTAGCAGGTGCGCAGAAATAACACTCAATAATTGATTGTCCAGTCTGTACTTTGCTTTATAAAAGTAAGAGTACATTTATTAAACATACACACTACTCAATACTATGCACCAATTTACAAATATACATAAGCTGTTGGAATTCCTTTGTGACATTGCATAACATCTCCACCGCTCCCGCGGGGGGTGGGGTCTAGTACCACCACTCCCATGAATGCACATCATCTTGCCCCCAATGCAATTAGTTGAACATAACCTGGGGTGTGGGCCCTGTGCACTGGCACCATCCCAGTGGCGACCTACCCCATTACCTCAACAAGCATTAAAAATGGGAACCCCTGCCTTGGTGACACATAACCCTGACTGAGCATCTCCTACTGACCATAAAGTATGCACCTCTACATCTTAAGGGCTAGCAGTCTGGGGGTCTTCACCTAAGTGCAGCCGCAAGAATACATGTTTAAGCACACTTTAGAATGACAGTACTCAGCACAGTTGTGGATCATTAGAATGCATTGCAATGACAACCCCTAAAGGCATCACAGATGAAATCACATGATTATGCATATCCAGCCAAACACCCTAGGAGGCAAGTCTGGCAACATAACCCCACTTGGCTTATAACATCACCTTACACCAGCACATCACATTAAACACATGAACTTCAGTCCCTCTAAAAGATATAACCATTAGTAAATGCATTTCGGTGCAATTACACCACTTCACCTCCAGGGTATGCCCTTCTCCAGGCATCCCCAACTCACCCTCTCACTCCATGATGCACTTTGTAGTACACCATCAGCTGTAGAACATAAGCTCCAGCCCAGAAGGTGTTAAATGCTGGCTGAGCCCTGGAGGGGTTAGTCTTTCAGATGCCCCGTGAAACTTATGGGTGGACTGTTCTTCTTTATGCTGGGGAAGGCTGCGTTGCTCTTGCAGCCCCCCTGCACCTCTTTTCACACATGTGCGTGACCCCCTACTCTGGGGGCCACCAGGCATCAAAAACTATGCTCTCCCCATGCCTTGCAAGGCATTATGGGGTGCTTCAGGCTCCTTCTTATGCATAATAGATGAGCGGCTATCCCACTGTGCCAGGAAGAGCCGCGCTGGTGGTGCTGGCAGCTTTGCCGCATCTTCCCCCTTCGGTGGGGAGCCCGGTCCCACCCGGACCCCCAGGTGATAGTAGGCGGCTCGGGAGCCCACCCCCTGCCGCTCCTTTGGGTTTCTGGTGCCCGGTCCCACCCGTGCCCCTCACACATCCCTCTTCATGTTTGGGGTCCCAGTCCCACCTGGGACCACCGCACGCCTCCGTGATGGAGGGCAGCCCGGGGAGCCCACCCCCGGCTGCCCCCGCCGGCATCCCGCCCGGCCAGCACCCCCCTCTCGCATGCTGCCGCGGGAGCCGACACGACTCTTCTCGTCTGCCTGCGGGCAGACACGCAGCATCCGCTCTGGAGGGGTTCTTTGGGGGGAGTGCGACGGCACTTCCCCCCACCTCCTCCACACTCGGGGCCCAGGGATGGGGTCCTGGGTCCCGGGCCCCCGAACATCTTTGGGGGGGTTGTTAAGGCACTCCCCCTCATTCTGCATTGGCAGGGGCCAGGGTGGGTTCCTGGCGCCCCACCTAGGGCCACCTTCACAGGGAGCGCGATGGCGCTCCCCGTCTTCATTTTTCAGCGGGGACCAGGGTGGGCTCCTGGCACCCCGCGGGGGTACCTTCACGGGGTGCGCGATGACGCACCCTGACTTTCCTTCCTTGGTGGGCAGCCCGCGGGTCCTGACCCACCCCTGGGGCAGTTTCAAGACCGGCAGCGGAGCCCCACGTGCTTCTTTGTCGGTCCCATCAAAGGTCAAAGGTCATGTACCTTCTGGGGGGCATATCTCGGCCCCCAGGGGTCCGATCATCTCCATTTTTGTGCCCTCTTGCTCCTGGTGGCGCCCCCCAGCCACTGGGAGCACTCTCCTTTGCCCTCCGGGTCTCCAAGAGGGTGCATTCTGCAGGGAGCGGTCTTCACTGGCTCCCTGCGCCAGCCTTTCGCCTGGCTCTCCTCCTGGGCCTCTTTTCTCCCTGCGCAGAGGCCCCTGCTTCTATGCACTGGTCCTGGGCTCTTCTTCTGGTGCTGATAGGGTCCTGGGGCAGTCAGGGGGTCTCTCCTTCCAACTGCCCATTGCACCAGGCTCAGGCACCTTTAGCCCCAGCAGGCCACACCTCAGAGAGAGCTTCTCTTCCTGTGCAAGCACTTTTTAAAAGTTGAGTAGGAGGCTGGCAGGTAGTCTCTGTTGGTCCTATAAAACAGCGACACATCACTTCCCTGCCCCTGCTCCCTCCTTCTTGTCCAGCCTCTGGGCTTGTTCAAAATGGCGGCGTCCAGGGTCTCTGGCCACATGTCTCTGAAGCCCCTTCCCCCATGCTTCCTTCCCTCCTTGGTGCAGCCTGGTGCCTGGCACCCAGTGACAGCTGCTAATGGATGAGCCTGTAGCCCCACCCATCTTCTCTTCATGGAGAGGAGGCCCTAGCTTGTGGAAGAAATGGTTATCAATCCATCCAACTGAAGTCAGCCCTCAGCCTAGGTCTGGTCGTGGCTGGCTCAGAGAAATATGACAGTTCTGGATGACCCAAAAGCAGTACAAATATGACTTTGGACTCTGAAGAATGCTTCTTTTCACATCAGCTACAGTGGACTTTAGTGCATGCCTGGAATCTGTAGGCCTTAGGAAAGTGAAACTAGCCCATGTGCTCCCTATCTCCATAAGAGAATAATGGAATAAACACTGTAAAGCATACTGACTTTCCCTGGCATGTTTCTTCCCACTGTATAAAGCCTATTCCATGTCACCACCCAATTCTGCATAAGTCCTGCCAATCCATTCACTTTGTAGCTGCTCCTGGACTGTGAAACTGCTGCAGATCGGCGCATATAAATTCTCCCTGCTTCCACAGACAGAGTAAATTTACAGTCACACACGCAATCACACATCATACGCTAGGGCCCATATCACTAAATTCACACTATTACTCTATCCACACTGAATATAGGAGAGAAAACCTAAATCAATCTGCATCTACAATGAGGTCAATGCGACCTTAATGACATTGCCTTGAGTCATGATTTTAAACATAAGAAATACATTTGAAACTCAATAAATGACAAGGAATAAACACCTGACACTTGAATTCAAACAGAAGCTTGTTTATCTAAATTAATTCAAATGGAAATCAATCATTAGCAAAATCATTATTCTCATAGTTACCTATTCTAGCTAAATGGGTCAGGACAGGTCTCTCGGTAAAGTCTCTCGAGCTGCCGTCCTCAGCATAGGAAACGTCCAAACACGATGAAAGAATGATCCATCGAACGAACGAATGAATGAATGAACATAGACCCTCTCTAGTCTAACATATTTATAGGGAAAGTAGCAAATAAAAAATAACAAACAAATGTTAGATATCCGTTGAACCACTGAGCAGAGCGAGCGGGAAAGGAAGTCTCTTGGTTACATTTAGAAAACCTCCGCTCAGGAAAAATCACAAAAATAAAAAGACGGAAGAAGGAAACTCGAGTTTGCAAATGTTTCTTTCGTAAATGCTCTTCCTTGATATCTTAGCAGAGCCACCGCAGTCTGGTCATTGTTCATTGTGGCTTTATCCCTGTCCAAGGAAAGCTGGAATCGTTCCCAGAGCTGCTGTCCTCACGGAAAACTTTCTAACCAGGCAAAGGCTGTGGTCAGGTGACTCTCGACCATGTTCAGCAAGGCCTCTCGTCAAAATTCGATCACTCGAGCGCAGGCTGTAAATAGCAGCCATCTTTATTTAGGCCAAAACAGACCATCTTAATTAAAAGAGACAAAAACAACGTTACCACATCATAATGATTGTACAGTGTTAAACCCCTCTAATACCCTTATGTGTATGTACTTATCTAGCCTTCTGCAACACAATAAAGCATTAGTACACGTTATTTTAAACGCACAAACACAAAACAAATAGCATTTGTGAATAAAACCGCACATTATTATTAAGCAACATATATGCATCCCACAATAGTTTCTCTCATTAGTAATGTTGGTTAATCCGGACAAAACAAACTATTAATTAGTCGTTACAAATGAGTAGTTTTAAAATCACAACATATAGACGAAACTGGAGCTTAAAACTCGATAAATTTTCAACAGAAAACTCTGCTCCAGCACGCACGCTAGGAATCTCCCCTGTGCCGCCCGTACACATGTGTCTGCATGTAACCAGCCCGGTGTCCCTTACTCCAGCTGCTGCACAGTGGCCTGGTCAAGCCAGGGGGACACCAGTAAAATCCCCATGCAGTCTCTTACATCATGAGTTTACTATGGGTGAGTCCCAACTTATGAGGCTCCCCCACAGTAAAAGCTCAACAATTAGGTGCTCAAAAAGCAAAAAATCCAGGCGGCCCATAGTGTCAGAATCACCTTCTAACAGAGAGACTATGCAGGCCAATAAAGAAAGGGAAAGTAAAATTATCAGTCCATATTATAGCGAAGGGTTTCTACACTGACACTCTATTGCAAGTTGAAAAAATGTGATCTAATAAAATGCCCAGTGGAGTTGACAGGCTCAGAGGTGAGGAGATGTAGGGTGAAACCTCCTAGCATCATTTAAAATGTAAGGTTGAAACGTCTGGAATTTCTATATAGAGTTTAATGTCCCCCAGCAGGATAACTCTGTCTTGTGTAAACTGCAGGTGCTTATTTCCCCTGCTAGTAAAGGAACTTTTGACAAAGTGGCATAAAGGGACAGACATATTAGAATGAGATGAACACACAGATAACAAGCTGACAAGTGTAAACTAAACTGTCCTAGCTAGAAAAGGATGAAAAAGACTCATCAGTGGTAAGTGATATTTGCAGCCAACCCCCCTACCTTATTATCCCAATCTCAGAAATATAATTTGAGGTCACTGGATACTAGTTCATGCAAAATGGAGTCAGTGAGGCAGACTACATACTATTCATACTGCTCAAACAGATATTTGCTCACTATAAGTCAAAGGAACATTGCAAAACAGTATTAATTGTAAATCTTTTCACATGTCTGGTAGAGGAGGAGGGTGTAGCCCATGTCTGGGGAGTCGGTAAAAGCAGATTTATTTTCTGTAAAATATCTAAAATCATGGCATCTAATTAAAAATCTTTGGTAGAAAAAGGCAGTAGTTGTTGATATGAGTATGCGAATGTGGATTTACCTATTTGACAGGCGGGAGATTCTGACAGTGTAGTCTGGACAATGTGGCAGGCCACAGAATGTGGAATAGCCTAGATGGGCACAGAGGGACTCGTGAACCTTTTGTGAACCACTGATGCACATTCTGTGAGCCCATGCTACAGTCACTTATAGTGCTTGGGTGGTCAGAACATATGCACACTGTGTCTAAGCCACTAACCTTCGATAGCTAGTAATGAAACTGTCAAGATGATGAGCACAGGGAATGGGAAAACAGACGGGGTGAAGGGTTGGGTCTAGGACTCACACATTTATGGAGTGCATCCAGACAAATGCCAAGAGTAATCACTGTTACAATAGCTAAGGTTTAATCAAGGTTTATAAACAGATCATCATAAAAATTAGTACTGTTCTTTAGCCAAGAGGGATCTTAAAGAAAAACTAGCAACACAAATAAATGGCAATGTTTAGCAGAGATAGTGCATACAGTAGGCGTATACACAGAATTCAAGTATGGCTAAAGGGCACCTGTATACATATCCACCATGTACACAAAATGTAGACGTGCCAGTGTACAAACGTTCTAATCCTGCAATTCGCACATAACAAAGAAACAAAGAAATGTTGATTGTGGGTGTGAGAAAATCCCTCTTTTTTTTAAGGTGAGGTGTACACAGTTTGTTGCTGACTGGTACTGCTGGTTTTTTTAAGTCTGCACTGCTCACCACCAACCAGCGGAAAACATGGAAAAACTGGCCAAACCTCAAATGGAATGGATAACTTTTCACTATGGCCCTAATAGAGTGCGTAGGAACTACATCAATGGCATGGAGGCTGTAGGGAAGTGTATTATTAGTGGGTGGGGGTATTCATCATCAGCTACTATTAATGCTACAATAACTAATAGATCCAGTCAAGTCTCAATAAATTAAATCCTTCCTCAACTCTTGGTAACTTAGCAGAAGAGCAGTGAGGCTTAACTTATGAGACAGGTATGTGTAAAGCATGTATTATCACCAGTACAATAAATCGGTAAATGACACAACACAATAAAAATCCAACATCAATTTATAAAAATAAAGAATATTTTTACAGTTAAAATGACACTAAAACAGCACAAATCCAATGTAGGAAACTGGAGTTATTAATTTTTAAAGATTAAAACAAAAATTGTGCATTATAGCTCAAAAAAAGCTAACTGTGGCACTCACAGCTATCTGGTCACGCTGGACCAGGACAGCGAAGGAGTGTGGGTCATATAGGCTGAGTGCTAGGTCCTGGCCCAAAGTTTACCTTCTGACTCAGGGCCTGATTACAAGTTTGGCAGTCCTGGAGTGCCCCACCACGTCAGCGCACACTCCAGGACCACCAAACCTGCAGTTAAACCACTTGCCAGATTAGGAGTTTTCTCCTGGTCTGGCGGGCTGCCCTTTGGCGTTCTCACAGCACTGCCTATTAAAAAGGCACTCCAATGGGAACGCCAAAGCACGTTACTGCATGGCACGGGCTGTAAAGTCCATGCCATGCAGGAAAGGGGGTGCATGCAAACAGGGAGGCACACCATGTGCCCACCTGCATGCATCTCATGGCTCAAATATGCTTGGCGGGTCCTCAGCATCCCCGCCAAACAGGGCTTTAAGTGGGCCGAGTCTCACCGGTGCTGAGCACCGGCCGTTTTTTAGAGGCGGCCTCGAAACTGGTCTCTATCTGGCTCTGTTTTGTGTCCTGGCACAGGCGGCCCGTGTTTTTTCCGGACTGCAGTGACAGCAGGCACATCGATGTGTGCTGCTCAGTGCTCACACTGCTCACTTCTCACTAGTAAAGAAGTTACGGCATGACGTCATGCCAGGTGAGCCTTGTAGGGAAAGGGAAATCCTTTAAAGAAAGTCATTTTCTCTATGGATTTCTCTTCTCTTTTTGAAACTCAGGAGCAGCAACATTGTCGTGGGGTCACCAGGGCAACTAACAACCTTTGACAAAGCCAATAGTCCTGATTTGTTGCAGGTATGATGTTACTTGTTGTAGCATATATCTGGATGCAATAAATGAAACAGCAAAATACAAGCCGGGTGGCACACTATGCTAAGCACATATTTTTAGCCTATGTGTTTAAGCCACGCCCTTAATTACATTGGCCACGCCCCTGTGAGAGACCCCCCAGTTTTTTCATCCCACTTCAAGCCCTGCCGCCAAGTATATTTGGGTCCCTGACCACCACGCCACCATGACTACCGGTGCTTGCGGCAGTCCTGGGCGGTCCCACCTCTGTATTTGTCATAAGGCAGGCGGTGATAGATGTGGTGTTCAAGAGGAAGGAAGAGACAGACGTGTCCATAAACTGCTAAAGCAAGTGCAGGTTTACTCAACTAACAATACCTAAATGCTGTTCTTATCTGTATATTGACCTAAAATATCTCGGCTTAAAAAAGTCAGTTTTCCATATAAGTGGCATCGCTGCTCACAATTCATGGTGAATCTTGAACTACGTCATTCATGCAGAAAGGGTTCAGCCACACACAAATGGAATAAAAGGCTCTTTGAGCTGCAACCCGCGGCACCTTGATGACTTTATGCAGAGATGTTGCAGGATAGTTTATCTCTTTTTGAAGAGATTTTCTGAACCTTTTTCAAGTGCAATATGCTGTTGCATGTATTTTAACAGAGATACTTATTGACAAGCTAGATTAAAAAATCTTATTATGAAAAATCCGAATAAAGATCACGCGGTATGCAGTACCCGACTACAAGATCTGCATCGCCTTTTAATCACGGCGTTATTATACAGTTGAAGTCACAAGCGCCATACCGCATTTTAAAAGGGTGAAAGCAATTACCGGAGCCGTTCCCATTAGCGCATTGCATTACCCATCGAGGGCCTGGAGATGCCGAGTTTGCAATGATTATCCATCTTTCCTCCAATCTCACGTGCACAGGAGCCTGGAATGCAATCGCGCAATATTCAAGTGCGATGACCCTGCACATGTGGGATGCATGGATACAATTTGCAAGAGAGGAGCAGCGCACGCTGCTCAGGATTATTTTTCATCCTGCCGAGAAAACGCCGTCCTTTGTGCTCCCGTCTTTTTAATATGCGTTTACTCTTTGTTCGGGGCCAATAATCCCGCGGCCTCCGAGGCTGGTTCAGCATTTTTGCTCCGTTCACATAATGACACAAATATAAGGTCTATTAAGAAGGTCACAGTTTAACCCAGGAAAACAACCGGGACCTTTGGAATGCCAGACAAGTACCACAAAATCCGCAGAGAGAATACCCTGGCTGGCTATTCTCCGCATTAAAACAGTAAATATATCTCTTTTGAGCATCAATAAACATTTGCGGTATAAAATGGGACGATTACAGACATATTCTGGCCTCTTTCTCTGCATAGAATTCTAATCTACACTGATCCATAAAGCAGGGTGGACAGATCGGATCATAGCAGCACTGGCGCCATTTTAAAGCAGTGAGAACGCTGCTAGTCATCACCACGTGCCTCTTCTGGCATTAAGTAGCAGCTAAAGGCATGACTTGGGTAACTGCAGCTCAAAAGACCACAGGCTGGGGGCGGTGCCGGGTGTCATGTCCCTTTTCTATTGCTATGCCAAACTTCTCATCAGAGTGTTGATTACCTCATCTTCAATTACAATTAGACTATGGCCCATGCTTTTTAATCTTTACCTTGAAAGCGTATTCTTTCTCACTTTGTGAATAATGTATTTCCTGTCACTAATATTCTGGGGAACCTCAGCTTTATCTGAAAATCTACTCAGTAGCAGTTGCGTTGTATCTAGTCCTGAACTAAATTGAGTCTTAGATGACAACTACATATAAGACTCAAACGTTTCTTCTAATCTCCACTGTAGTAAAATGGATTGCGATCCATTTAAACCCTTGGATATTTTGCTTTACTGTGAGTAAGTCTCACTCACTGTAAACACTGTTAGAATGGATTGAGAGTGCCCCGGTGTCTGCCTTTTAAAACAAGGTCCACTGGTAAGAAGCTCTGGGTTGGCTGCATGTGAACATGGGTGCAGGCAGGGCACAAGTCCTAAAAAAAGAAGTGGGGGGACGCTGACGTCACGACAGGAAGTGACGCCACGAAAGGTGGCTTGCACCATCAGACTCATTGCCTCCCCTCGCTCACCCCTTAGATGCGATTGCATCAGAGAAGCCAGCACGTGAGCAGCGTTCTGAATGAGCTCCGATCTCGCCCCAGAGAGGCCAAAGAGTGGATGTGTGTCTCCATTTGCTCCAGTTATCGAGCTCCCGGTAAAATAAGTGTGGGACGCCATCCACCCGCGTGGCACCCCGATTCGAGCCCTGGGTGCAGGCTCAGCGTGGGGCCAGCTCAGGGCAGTATCGGTGCACAGGTAGCTTGTTCACAGAAGGTACCCCTCAGGGATTGCTGTTGAACTCGTGTAGGCATTGCAGTGCAAGAGGGTATTCCTAGTGTAAGTCTGAAGTGCTTAAATGAAAAAGTTGTGAGCTTAATGTATTATACATTATGGGCAAAATCTGTACTAAAGTACAGTTTCACCATAGTTAGGCCAAGAGACAAGTATTTCACACTGATCATTGCTCCTGAGTGCACATTCAATGTCACATTTGTCAAATCTGCCCTCTTTCTGCATCTCTGTATGTGTGATTTCTCTGATTCCGTTCCTGATTTGATTTCAGGATTGTCTTTCCCCTGCGGGGCCAGGTTAATTACTCTGCTGGCCAGTATGAAGACTCTGACAAATAGACATGTGGAGCCCATTGGTGTTTCAAGTTTTCCAAGATACTTTGTTACACATTCTAGGTTCCTGCATGTCACCCTACCCATTAATGTTCCAAGAAAACTTGGTGTAAGTGCCATCTTTATAGTTATGTTGATCATAAAGAAATATTGCTGTTCAGTGTGTCAAGTATTCCTGGTCTATAGAAATCAAAGGGGCATTTTAGTGTTAATGTAAAATTGTTTGCAATGGCGTTAGTAGACATGCATTATATATTTGTCACTTGTCTCTACATGAGCTACATATGTAATGCAGACAAGAAGAATACCTAGAAAGGAAAAAACATGATGATTAGAACAGATGTTAGTCGGTAGTCACAACAGCCCTGCTACTGGCACAAGTCACCTTTGGGGCAATACGAAAATGTAAATAATCTTCGAGCCCACATATACCATGTACACATATGACTAGACAGGAGACCCGCTAGCTGTATAGTCACTGTAAAATGCACTGGTTACAAATATTAAGCACATCCTGACAAGTGTCAGTCCAGCCCCATATTATGAAGCACTGCTCTGGAGGGGAAGGATCATCCATTGAAGAAGAAGCAGATTGTGCCTGGAGCATGTTAAGCAGGTGTCAAAAGTGGATTATTGGTAGGGGTAAATGTACATCTACCTCTGGCAACAAGGCCACTAACACAAACTAGGGCTCAGAATAGGTCTGAGGAAATTATTCCCATGCTCAACCCTTGGTAAATTTGGCTGCGAGCAGGCAAGCTGAACTTCAAAGACAGGTATGTAAAGCATTTAAAAACACCAATCCAGTAAATAATTAAGACACAACACACCATAAAAATCCGACACCAATTGATAAACATAGGAAATATTTTTATCTTTACAATGACACCAAAATGAAAAAGATCCAATGTAGGGAACCAGTGATATGAATTTTTAAAGATTTAGCACTGTTTAGCACATAGAAACCTATAATGCCTACTGGGACATCTGGTCGCGCTAGACCTGGACAAAGTCAAAGTTTCAGGCCGACCACAACGGAGCCCTGTGGGGCTACCTCTTGTGGCATGTCTTGGTCAAAGTTTTTACCTTCTTACTTCTCTTCCTGGGGTCCCCGAAACTCTCAGCCAGTCCGGATTTTGTGAGGGTTCACCGGCTTGCCTTGCGACGAGCTCCCGGTCAAACTTGTGGAAGTCCAATCTCCGAAGCTTTCCAGCAGGATGAATCAGATATCCAGGCAGGCTCAACGGTTGAAGATATGGGGCTTGACTCTCGCAGTTGGTCCTGGTCACCTTTTCAAGGTTCAGACTTAGAAACTTATAGAGAGCTTTTTTTTGTGGGTCCCTCAATGCTCTTCACCAGTCCAGATTCTGTGAGGGTTTGCTTGCTTGGATTTCAGCCAACTCCTGGTCAAAGTCTGGAAGTCGGACCCCAGGATGCTTTTCAGCGGGATGAACCCGGTCGGCAGGCTGACTCGCATTTGATGGTTGCCGGCTTAGCTGGCTAGGTCGAGTCGGTCCACTTATGGAGCTTTTTTCCAAAGTTGCTCCAAACTTCTTCAAACTTCTGGAACTTCTTCCTGAAGTTACTTTGAGGGTCCTAAATTGTCCTAAACGTACTCCAAGGGTCTGGAAGCTCCAAGGTGGTCCATGAAAATTTGGGACTTCAATTTCCACATTCTACTTGGACAAAACCCTTAGAAATCCTGTGGTAGTGCTTCAGGCTGGGGATTCTTGGTGGTAATGTTCCAGGTGAGCTCTGTTAACCTAAATCTTGCAGGGAGTCCACTCTGTAGTACTTTTGAAGAAGATTTGATCCCCAGGGCTGTAGTTCCAGATTGTGCAACAGGCGCAGTGAGTCCTGGTTGGTGCAAATCAAACTTCGAGCATGGACGCTTCTTATTCCTTAAGTTTCAGACAGCAGACCTGAGAGGCTCTGCCCCTCTCAGATACTTATTCCAAGTTCTCTGGGTCAAGCAGGAGGGCACCCCTGTCCAATAAGGTTCAGGGCAACACCCAAGGGTATGACTACATCCTCCAAAGTGTGGCACTATAGTCTCCCAGAGAGCACCATTTGTCAAAAATGGAATATGGATGAATTTCCAGGAGAGGGAAAAGAGCTAACTAAACCAGCCTACAGGATGGCTCATCTACATACATTTTGCACCTGCTAATTCCTTCTCTAAGCCTGCCATCTGGTTGGGGGCAGAGGGTAGAGGTGTAAATGAAATTGGCTTCTCCATCCGGTACCCTCTCTCCTTCAAAGAACATTATTTACTACCGCTCCCTCTGGCATTTCTGTGCCTGGTACCGTTTTTTGTCAGTTTTAATCTCCAGTAATTGTGCCTGCTTCCGTTATTTTATTTCTGATCATTTGTGCCCCCTTGATGTGTTTTTTGTCTTCCCTCCGTTTCCCACCGCTGCTGTTCCACTGACCCCTCCTCTCCCGCCCGCTCCCGCCTCCCAGCTGCCGTCCCTCCCTTACAATTGCTGACCGCTGAGCGGTCGCGCAGCTGGCGCGCGCCTAAGGCAAGCCTGACTGCTCCTGTACGTGCCTGGACCGCGCCCAGCGCAAGACCCCCTGGCCCCCGCAAGCACTACAACACAAGACACCACTACGACTCCAACACCCTCCATGCATTCAATTCCGGCCGACCCCCTGCCTGCTTCCAGGCCACCCCGAAGCTCACCCACGGACACTTCACCTGCCGAAACTGCAGCTACACCAGCCAGCGCACACAGGCACGCCCCACCAAAGCAGGCCACAACAGTCTCAGATGCATACTTCTCAACACCCGCTCAGTCCACAAGCACGCTGTCGAACTCTGGGATCTTCTCAATTCATCCTCCCCGGATGTCGCCTTCCTGACAGAGACCTGGATGAACGCCTCCACGGCACCAGACAGAGCCTTAGCCATCCAGGACGGAACCCTTGTCTACAGACCCCAAGGACCCCGACCACAGTTCAGCGACCATCGCAGACCTCATCCGCACGCATGCCCTCGCCTCCACAGTCTATATCCTCCTCGGAGACCTGAACCTCCACCTCGAGAACTCCAATGACAGCAACTCCACAAACCTGATCGACGACCTAGCCAACCTCGGACTCAAACAGCTCATCTCAACACCCACCCAGTCCGCCGGACACACGCTTCACCCCATTTTCTCCGCCAGCAACCACATCACCTTCAGCCACACCACCGAAGGACGCTGGACTGACCACCACTGCATTCACTTCTCCTTCAAGAAACACACCGCACACATCCAACCGCAACAAATCCCATACCGCAGCTGGAACAAAGTCGCCAATGACCAGCTCCTCACCACTCTCGCCCGATACCCTCCATCCAAGCCCTCTGACACCAACGCAGCAGCCCACAACTTCAGAAAAATTGGATCGACGACTGCGCCAACATCCTTGCCCGATCAGGAAACCCTCCAACAGGCGCTCCCACACAAGAGCCATCTGGTTCAACACCGACCTCCAGACCTCCAAACTAACCTGCCGAAGACTTGAGAAGAAGTGGTACCAAGACCAGACAACAGACAACCATGTGGCCCTCAAGAACGCTAGACGCAAGCACCACCAACTCATCAGAGCTGCCAAAAGGACCTCCTTCAAGGAACGCATTAACAACAACACACACAACTGCAAAGAGCTCTTCAGCATTGTGAAAGAACTTGCCTCCCCCAGCTCCAGCACGAATGACATCCCACCGTCGCAAGAACTCTGCAACTTCCTGGCCACCTTCTTCCACCGTAAGATCGCAGACATCCACGATAGCTTTGACACCCAGACACCAATGACAGACACCCCTGACTCAACACCCACCAAACACACCGACCTCCTGCTCTCCTGGATCCAGGTCAACGACAAAGACACCATCAAATTATCATGAACACCATCCACTCCGGCTCTCCCTCTGACCCCTGCCCACACCACAACTTCAACAAAGCAAGCTCCATCATCGCACCCCAACTCTGAAAGATCATCAACAGCTCCTTCCAGACAGCCACCTTTCCGGAGAACTGGAAACACGCTGAGATCAACGCCCTTCTCAAGAAACCCAAGGCAGACCCAAAGGACGTCAAGAACTTTTGACCCATCTCCCTGCTCCCGTTCCCAGGGAAAGTCATTGAGAAAACCGCCAACAGACAACTAACCCACTTCCTGGAGAAGAACAACATCCTGGACCCCTCCCAATCCGGCTTCCGCAGCAATCACAGCACCGAAACCGCCCTCATCACCGCCACCGATGACATCAGGACCCTGCTGGACAATGGCGAATCCGCGGCCCTCATCCTCCTGGACCTCTCGGCCGCCTTCAACACTGAATGCCACCACACCCTACGCACACGCCTCCATGATGCAGGAATCCGTGACAAAACCCTGAACTGGATCACTTCCTTCTTCACCAGCAGAACCCAGAGAGTCCGTCTCCCCCCTTTTAGATCCGAAGCCACTACGATCACCTGCGGCGTACCCCAAGGATCATCCCTCAGCCCGACCCTTTTCAACATCTACATGGCACCTCTTGCCAACATCATACGGTCGCACCATCTCAACATCATCTCATACGCCAACACCCTGCTGAACCTCTCCCTCACCAAGGACCCGGCCACCGCCAAATCCATCCTCCACAAGAGAATGAATGCCATCGCAGAATAGATGAAAAACAGCCGTCTGAAACTGAACTCCGACAAGACGGAGGTCTTCATCTTCGGCACTACCCCCTCCACTTGGGACGACTCCTGGTGGCCGGCCACTCTGGGAGCTACCCCGACACCCACCAACCACGCACGCAACCTGGGTTTCATACTGGACTCAATGCTCACCATGACCCAGCAAGTCAATACTGTCTCCTCCTCCTGCTTCAACACCCTCCGCATGCTCCGCAAGATCTACAGGTGGATCCCCACTTAAACCAGAAGGACGGTCACTCAAGTCCTTGTCAGCAGCAGGCTGGACTACGGCAACGCCCTCTACACGGGAACCACAGCCAAAGTCCAGAAGAGACTCCAACGCATACAAAACGCCTCCGCACACCTCATCCTCGGAATCCCTTGCCACAGCCACATCACCACCCACCTAGGAGACCTGCACTGGCGCCCAGTCAACAAGAGGATCACCTTCAAGCTCCTCACCCACGCCCACAAACCACTCCACAGCGCCGGACCAGCATACCTCAACGAACGACTCACCTTCTACACCCCGAACCGCCAGCTGCTCTCCGCTGACCTCGCCACCATCCCTCGCATCCGCCGTATGACCACCGGCGGCAGATCATTCTCCCACCTCGCCGCCAAGACATGGAACACCCTCCCCATCCACCTGCGACAGACCCAAGACCTGCTGACTGTACAGGAGACTCCTGAAGACCTGGCTGTTTGATCGGTAGCTGCTGTATCCCCCCCTTTAGCGCCTTGAGACCCTCACGGGTGAGTAGCGCGCTTTATAAATGTTCTGATTGATTGATTTCTATGCCCAGCACCTTCTCCTCCCAGAAGGTCTCCCTAACCCTAGGGGTCGTTTATCACCTCTTCAAAGTAGCATGACTAATCTACTTAACTCTGGCCAATCAAATCAGAGCACTAGAAGGCAGAATTTTGGCTTACAGACAAGAAAGTCTTATAAGTTCTTGTCAATAAATTTTAGGATAAATTAAACAGTAGCATTTTGTTGGATTTTTCTATACCATTCTACTGAGTCCTTGAATTATATTTTTTAGAACAACCCTTTTTTTAGTTATTAATCAATAACTTCTTGTCATGTTAGGCTATGTGGCTGGGAATCTGCAATAGGGAAATTGAACTGGGCAATTTCTCCACTACCAGGGCTCAAAGATTTTTTAAGGCATTAGCAAAGTAGGCTCTGGCCCAGGACCCCAGTCTTTCAGGGAGTCCCCTGATAGATCCAGCTATGTTCTGCAGAGAGTCTTGCTCTGATGATCTTAAATAAATTTGAAACAGATTGCTGTAAATAGTGATTTTCTATCATTTATTATTAACCCCTTCGCACAGGCGGGGAATTAGCGACGCGTGGGCGGAGCGGCCGCCAACGGCCACAGCATGACGGAACCACTCCGTCATGAGCACAGCGCAACCGTGGCTCATGACGGAGTGGTTCCGTCATGAGCGGGGAAGGGGTTAACGTGTGAGTGTCTAATATAGACATTTTGCAGAGAAAATGTGTTTCTTTCTTGCAACATCCATATAAAAAGTTTCTTTTCGATCAATGCAGAACTCCACATATGAGAAATGGGAGGGTGTGAAAAAGATTATTTGTATTTATATTAGTGAGCTGCTGCTGTGTTACAATACTGAAAACACACATCACTATACCTAAATATCAGATGTACGCACATTTAGGATTTGACCAAAGAGGGCATACAAGAGCTGAAACTGGATCATAAAATCAAAGCTGTTCCGAACAGGGGCTCCCAAAATACATTAGTCCCAGGGCCCTCAAAATCCTTACAACGTCCCTTATAAACAAACATCTTTAATAAGGAGCCAGCCTATATCTCCAGGACCCTCTACCCCAGGAACACCTAGGGGAGACTTTAGAGGTTCTGAATATGTACAAATAATGCAGATCCTCACTCCTCAGTGCTCCTAGCACAAACATTTATTTTGGGAAGCACTTTACAACAACATGGGGAGTGAAATGTGCAATTTCACTAAACCCAGGGCTTATAAATATCATTTTAAAAGGACCCTCCTTATAAATACCTGACCCCCACCCCTGGGACACCTAGGGCAGAACCTTGGAGTACCTTATATGCCCAAACATTGTAGTTTAATAATTTTAAGTGCCCCAAACACCAAAGTCGAGTTTGGGCACAACATGCATTTTAAAAATAAGTACTGCAACACATGGCTGCTTTTAAACTAGCCTCAGGATTCAGCAGTGCACACATGCAAGTGCGGAAAAGCTGCTGGCCTATATACTGCCCTATTATATGCTAGGGTCTTAAAGGTAGGTTTGATCCCCCTGCCCTAATATTTAATAGGGCCTTATAGGCAAGGTCAGGCCAATCATAGGGGTACCCTAACCCATAGTCTTCCCTAGTGGATGTAGGTGTTTTCACTGTATTCTAAGTGTCTTTTCAGCATAGCACTGGCCCTGGGCCTGGTTAGGCAGAGCCCAGGAACAGTCAGAGTAAGTTACCACCAGTACCTGTAAGCAAAAATGTTGGGGGTGCGCAGGGCACAGGATGACTTTACAACAGTCAGGCTCTAGACATTGTTAACATCCTGAAAAAAAACAAAAATACTGGGGACACTATGAGCATATAGGATTTGTTAATTGGTATAAGATCAATATTCTTCAATATACGGTTGCCACACTGCAGATGTAGTGCTCTTTACTCGTAACCGGTCTCTCTTCCTTGTTGAATTCTACAAACTGGCTTAGTAGATACCACAAGAACACATATGGTGTAACTCGCAATCAAGTCTAAACAGCTTCATCATGGACAGTAGCGTCTTTTCTAGCATCCAGAGTTTCAAATTAGAAGGTACCACCCAGTTCTAGATAATAGTATATGTTTATTCTAGAGTGGCAGCCTATCAACAAAAGCACATTTTCGGAGTAGTAGAGGCATAACTCAAAAGAGGACGTTTACTCTGAAGCACACCCCTGCATGTCTTGTTTTCTGTTCTGAGCAGTGCTGATAAGCATGCTTGCAATTCAGAAGAGGGTAACTTGTTCAATTTCGTATTTAATTCATGTTTTAGTACAACAGTTCATTTCAATCACAATGCATTGCTACCTTTCCAATGAATGAATAACTGCAACATGTTATAGGTGGTAACATTAAGTTTATGTTATCTAAGCACTGCAATGTAAGTGTCCTTGCACATTAGAGAATTGAACTGAACTGAACCATTATGAAGACTGAAAATAAAACAAGCTTAAATAAAATTTGTGGAGCACCACTTAACAAGAGCCTCCGGTAATGATAGCTTCTATAGTTAGCATGACCTCTTTATCAAAGTTCAAAACTGTGGTCAGGCTGCAAAATAAACAACATAATTTAAAACGTAATTGATGGTTTACCCATTATTTGTATGACGTTGTTAAGAACAAAGTAATGATTGATACACGCATTAACAGTGGTAAAAGTATTGTTGTCCGACATTGCTCCATGAGGAGAACATCCGTGTCAGATGTTTACGTTAGTAAGTGGGCTTAATTTATCTTATTTAAATGCTCATTGGTTATCCTGAATATTTGGCACAAAGCAGAACCTTATGGCTCAATGATAGATACTCTTAGTTACACCAATAAAGTTAGCGGTACTAAAAGGGTACTCTGCAACAATGTTACTGTCTCATGTCCAATATGCTCTGTGGAGGGAAAACAAATGATTTCTCCTCAAACCAGCAGGCTTGACAGTGCAGTACATAAGATTCATAGATACTTGCCATATATCTCTTAGCTGCATCCCTGGCAAATGTTTTCCCCACAGCTCCATTTGCCAAGACCACCAACAGCCAATACCATCTTGCAACTACCATCTTCTTCAACATCCCTGGGCTAGGGACTCTTCCAGCTCATTCAACCCCACTTCCTTAATGCCCCCAGTCTGAGACCAACTGTTGGCTTGAATGTATTTAAACGCCAATATATTTCCTTCAGCCCTTTCCCAAAGCTCATCCCACAGCAGCAGCATGCCTTCTTGAAACACGTAGCCCCAGTGGTGTCAAATATGGGGAAAGGCGGAGTGGTGATTTGCAAAAAATGCAGGCTTGAGAAAGCAAATGATATCTATATGTTTGTGGAGTGCCCAGGGATTCTGAACTATTGGAAGGTGGTGTGTAATGTTCTGTCCATGATCCTCAATTTTACGATTCAGGTAAGCCCTTCCCTCGTGATTTTTTGGAGGAAAATTAAACAGAGAGAGAGTGAAATTAATTTTGTACATGGCTTTACTGGCCTGGAGGGAGATCTGTAGGAGGTGGCCCAGCGACATCCCGCCCACATGTATTGAGTGGTTGGGTCAGCTACATATAACCTGAAAATGAATGTGAAAGACTTGAAGAGGAATAGATACAAACTCTGACTCCCATTTGTAAAATGGATAAGATTTCGACGAGTACTGGGAGTTCAATTCTCTGTCCTATGACGATACCTTATTTGCTCTTTTTTACTTAATGCTTAAATATGGGGCCAGAAAATCCTGCAGTATTGAAGAGTTTCAGCATAACATTTCCCAGGTGGGGAGACAGTATCATTTTGGAATCTGAGATCTGGGCATACTCAGGAAAGAGATCTAAAATTAGGGCAACAGGAGGGGACTGAGGGCTAAAAATAAATAAATTAAAAAACAATGTGACTGTCACACACAGATAAGAGTGAACAAGAGGAAAATATTTGTAAACAATTACATTTCTAATCACTTGCACTTTAAAATCCGGTGAGTAATACTGAAACATGTTGATGCTTCCTTTTGTTTCCAACCAAACTGTTTGGCTTCCAGAGTCTAGGGCAAGCTCCACACTTCACTAAGCTGTTACCATGGTTGAAATATTAAGTGGCATCAGTGACATGACCTGACAAGGCAATGTTAAATTTCTTTGAAGAGATGGAAAACAACGAAACAGAGGCATCAGACGTTATCATTCTGAAAGAGGAAAATGCTATCATGCTTGAAATGTATCTGACTACTGACAAATGATGGAATATGCTGATGCTCTAAGTTCTAGACTGCATCTGGTTCATCCCCATGCAAAACTGCAGGACAATGTTTGACAAGTGTCCATCGCCCATTTGTTGCCTGCAAGCTTAGTAAGACTAATTATCCATGATGCTTGATTTAGAGGGTGTTTAGTAACTGTCTACTTGGTGATATGCCATTCAAATGCTGTTAGGACTGCAGTCAGACTAGGATTTTCTCCATTAAGGCTCTTTATAGCTGTTGACCACAGAAGTTAGGAGCAAATTAAAAAAAGCCACGGTCTTGCTTTTCTGCAGTGTCAGTATCTTTCACTGACTTCTCTCCCCATCTGATGCATTTAGACCCAACACACAAAACTGGAAGGAGGCCCCTTTGGTCATAATTGCTATATCAATAGGATAATGAAACTGTGCAGGTATCCTTTTACCTTTACTGTATAAGATGGCAGCATTTATCATGCATCTTCCTGCTGATGCTGCATTGGAACCTCTTTCACAGTCCATTATAGGCACAGATGTGTTGCTGAAAAGGAAGACAATTTTAACCAAAAATACACTTATCTAATTGCATAATTTGTAGTGGAGAATGTTAGACCTGGCATCCTTGTTGATGTTTTTGCTAACTTCTTTCCTTCAGACCTCCTGTTTTTGCTAACTTCGTTTTTGCTGGCCTTAGGATTCTGCACACTCTACCATTGCTAACCAGTGCTAAATTGCTTGTGCTCTCTCTCTAAAACGTGGTAACATTGGCTTATCCTCAATTGACACATTGAATTTACTTATAAATTACTTAGACATTCCTAGTAAAGTGTACTTCAGGTATCCAGGATCTGTAAATTAAATGATGAATTAAATGGTACTAGTGGGCCTGCAGCACTGAAAGAGCCACCTGTTAAGTAGCCCTTTAAACATGTCTCAGCCTGCCATTGTAGAGCCTGTATGTGCAGTTTAAAATGCAATATTGACCTGGCAAGATAAACGTCCAAATCTTCTACTTTTACGTTTTGTATGTCCTGATGGCGAGGTTCTTTTAAATTTGTTTTTCACTACTTCAAGGCCTATATCTTCCACAGGATAAAATTGAGATTACCATATTACAATTTCTAACTGTAAATTCCAAATTAGAAATATAACTGGTTCAAGTTTGATGTCTCTGGAATACTCATTTTAAATCCTAATTTATGGTAAATTACAATTCTGAAAATGCCATTGCCACTTTTAGAAAGTTGGCATTCTCTTGCTTTCGCCAACTGGTGCCTGTAGCCTGTCTCTGTCACCTGACTCGGTGTAGTTGGCAGTTGGGCTTTGTGTATTCCTCCTAGAGAGCCACACACAATGGGAGCTTAGGTGTGACTTGATGAGCCATCCTGGCAGAATAGGAGGAGGGAGCTGGGCACAGCCTCACTTACACTTCAAGAGGCTGTGTCCTATCCACATCCAAAGAGCTATATACCCCATGTAGTGAGTCTGGAGCAAGGTCTGGAAGGGGGGACATCTGTGCACTTCAAAGGCAAGTCTTTGAAGTGTCCCCACTTCAAAAGCACTACTGGGTATAAGTACTGTACCCCCATCACCCTTTCAGTGCACTTCAGAACCTGTGGATACTTTGCCAGGAAGAAGGTCTGTTGTGCTGCTGAAAGGACTGCCACTCTGTTGGACTACTACTCTGCTGGATTACTTGCTGTGCTGACCTGCTGTCTGCTTTCCACTTGCCTGGGTGAGATCGGCTGGACCTGCATCTCTTGAACCCAGAATCCAGAGTGACTCCAAGGGCTAGTTGGCTTACCACCTGATTTGAAGTTTCAGGGACATAATAAGCTTCCAGCTAACGTGCATCTACACCTGAACTCTGCCCTGTGCTAGTCTACCCTGCCAAGTGGTGCTGCCCCAGTCCTGGACACTTGGAAGTGGGCTTAAGGTGTGATAGCATGTAGAGAGTCCAAAATGTACTACCCAGTACCAGTTCAACCTGCGACTTACAAGAAGGGTCTCCAACTCCCTACTAAATCTTCTTCTTTCTTGCCATCGTTTCTGAATGGAAGCAAAATCAAATCAAGTCAATCAACATCATGATTAACAGTTTAAGTTCAGTCAATAATGAGAGTTTTAAATCAGTTTTAAAACCTTTATTCTCTTCAAGGGATTAGTAAAATATTTTTCTCTTTTTATTAAATAATTCAGTCAGATAAATAAGTTTACAGAAATTATCAAGCAATTATGGTTAGAGACATCAAATAATGCAATTTGAGCAGCAATTTCCATAAAGGAATTAGTCTCTAGTCTAAAAAAAATGGAATCAAAAGCTAGTAGAAGCCATAAGGAGTACAAGAAAAGAGTGAGATCAAAGGAGCATCAAGTTCGAAGTAATTGAACTCCACATAAAGAGAAGTTTGTGAAACTCAGCAGAGTCTCAGTCTCCAAAAGGCATCAGCATACAGTTGCAGTAGCAAACTGTACAAAACTGTACAAAATAAGCCTCAACAAGGAAATAGAGAAAACATATGCAGCTGTAGGTATACCCATCAGGATAAGAAAATATAAGGTAGCGTCACCTCCAAAGTGGCAGGCAACAGTAAAAGCCATCCCAGTAGCTTACAGCAAATCACAGATCCTAGAAAGGAGAGCTCTGTGTGAATGGAGTTTCAAGAGTCCTGAACTAACTAGAAATATGAACTAATATAAAAGACAAGAAAAACTGGAGAAAAACTATTTTGCAGGTTAGATTACTCCAGTCCAATGAGAAGACATCTTTCAATGGTGAGCAGCTTCATTCTTCCTTCCCCATGGAAAACATATGGGGTCCATAGTTTACTATCAAATATGTTACAAACATCACTAACTATTTGCATATCTGGAAATGGCTAACCATGGCCCCCAGGGTAGTTCATTGCAAAGCCTATTCTCAATTATTCAATGTTTCAATGAGTAACAATGAACTACACTAAAGACAGAAACATTTACTTTTCGTATTTCATATAAGTGAGTGTTATTGCTAAAATGTTTGATTCTCTATTCAGCATTATACTAACATGAGATGAGTAGGAAGTTCAAGCTTGGTAAAGCAAGAATATGTAGCTTATAGAAAGAAATCCATTTTATAAAACTCTGAAAATTCTACAGCAATGAAAAAATCTAAGCAAGTCACGTTAAGGTCAATCTATCAAATAAATTTGTGCATGGTTGAGCTATTTTTAAAGCTTCTATTTGTTAAAAGGAGAATCTAACAGTGGCCTACCAGTCAATATGGATGCTTGGTGCGTTTTGTACATTTTAAATACGTGTCATTTTAAAGTATGCTTTCATGTTAATACCTAATGCAAATTATCAATTTTTTTAATTAACTTTTCATGTACATTTACTAACTCTATCAATTCCCCTGTCTGATGGTTATCATAGCGGTACAAAAGGGCGTGGTGAAGGACGGAGCATCAGAACCAATCAAACACTCACACCCAGTCAACAGATCTGGGTTAGATCCATCACCGTTCTTTAGCCCACTCTGCCACCCCAGTTCAGACATGGCCATATGCAAATCAGTCTGACCCTGTGCCTCATGGGAACAGTCCAGCCCGAACTGCCAAGCCATGCCTTCCCTGGACCGGAAACAAGCTTCCTAGGACCGGTTTCTGGCATTTCAGCCTTCTTCAGCCAGGCTTGCTTGAATCCAGTGGCAAAGGGCCTCATGTAGGTAGCTAAATACCGGTCGGTAACGGCCGAAATTCGGTAAATATCCCGTTACCGACCGGTATTTAGCTATTTGAGATGTAGGAGGCATAATTCAGGATTCGGTAAATTACCGAATCGGTAAAATACCGAATCGGTAAATACCGAATCCTGAATGTAGGGAGCCCTCTAAAGAGTGCAAATTAGTATTAAGAATTAGTTATTTACCACTAAATACAGGTTGGTGATAAATAACGAATACCTTGCAAAACGCAATATTTTGCAGATGTAAGAGTGCCATGTGGCAGACATACATGCCCTTAGGGCATGTATGTGCGCCACATGTGCACACATGCAAGAATCAGGGGTGCAACAGGGTGTCAATGTGACACCCTGCCACCCTTGTATATGCTCCCCCCATTACCGAATCGGTATTTACCGAATCGGTAATGGTGACTGGCTTCCCATTGATTCCTATGGGCCTCCAGGCCCATAGGAATCAATGGGAAGGTATGCCCCATTACCGAATCGGTAAATACCGATTCATAATTACCGAATGTTTCCGATTCGGTAAAATTTACCGAATCCTTACCTACATCACATTTACCGATTCATAAATACCGAATCGGTAAAATTCGGTATTTATGAATCGGTAAATGTGATGCTACCTACATATGGCCCAAAGTGAGCAAGGGACTCACGTCTGAGCATACCCTGCCAACTTATGGCGAACAAAGCGGTACAAAAGGGGGTGGTTATTATAACCATCACACTTATGTCATTTCACACGTGAGTTCATTCAGAGAGCACTTTCATCATCTGTTGAGTCTCTCTTTTTTCTAACCCTAATTCTTTAATAGCTTCATTTACTCATCAATTATGAGATGATTTAATCCAAATTCTTTTTTTTAATCACCTATTAAGCTCTTTTTCATTTCTTTTGCATAAAATATATCTACAGTTCAAAAATGAAGCATAAAGAAACAGCAAACAAAGCCCTATGATTATTACTGGCATAAAAACAGCTTTTAAAATACCTCCACCTGCCATTGTAAACCAATTTCCAATTGTCCGAACTCCCTTTCCAAAGTTTTCAAAGACACTAATGGGGTGATTATGATGGTGAGTCGATCGCCCCCGCTGGGCCGGGGGTGTGATCCGCCCACCATATGAACCTGATTTACCTCCTGCCATATTATTAGGGCAGGGGGTATCGCGGCGGACGCAAAGTGTGTCCGCCGCTTTTCCATCGGTCGGCAATCGTTCCGATTGCTGGCCGGGCAGAGCTGGGGCACAATATGGTGGCGGTGCCTATTAGGATGCATGTTCTCAAAGCACCGTCGCCATGGAAAGGCTGGCGGGGATGTGCTTTGGGGGCCCATTACGGGCCCCCAGGGAGTGTGAGGGGAGGGGGTGCACTTGGGGGGTACCCATGGTACCCCCTCCATTCACATGCACAAGGTGGCAGGCACCGCGTGGTGTCTGCCACGTTGTGCATGTAAATGCACAACATGGTTATTTGGCATTGTGGCCGGTGCTTCTGTAAGCAGCACCCACCGCAATGTCAAATATGTGGAATGCGACCGCCAGGGTGGCGGTTGTATCCTAATTAGCGGTGCGGGATCGCCGCACATCTGGTGGCTGGTCCCAGCACTGCGAGGATGGTGCCATCCTAATGGGCCCCTAGGTGTTTTCAACTCTTCTAACTCACGTTTTAAATCTCTAAAGTTCTTTGCAAAGCCCTTCATCTCCTCACTCTCATCAGGTGTGTAGAAGTGGCAATGGGTTAATTTAAACATTTTGCAAACTCTGCATTTTACTGCAAGTAAAATGTCTAATGCTATTCGGTCCTGGAAAACCACTGAATGCATAGGAATTAACTAAGTGTTCACTAACAGTAATGCTCCAGAAGTGCTGGTTGCCATTCTGTTGACAACAGTTGACAGTTTTCTAATATTTTTGCCATTTAATATGACATCTGCAGATGGAATGAATATCACAACTATATCTTCCACTAACTCAGCTCCTGTTTCAGTACTACATTTGTGTCTGTGTGCTGATGGCGTTGTTAAGGCATCTAAGCTCTGTACATGGAACATTTGAGGAATTAATACACCTAAATAACAAATAACCTCCCAGTCAGCAGGTAGCAAGAAATAAGCATTCTGTCCACAAATAAAATTAACTTCTTCTGCTTGCAAAATTTGTCATGCTCCCCCTGTTAATTCAAATATGGGTCTCCAGCTACTAATGGTTGCTCTTCTTCTGTAAACAAATATTTTTTCCTTTGTGTTGACTATCTAGCCTTAATTTGAGGTAAATCATTTCCTTTCTAAATTCATCTTCTTACTTCAAAACATCACTTTGCTTGTTTTCTAATACAGGTTGAGTTTCTGTATCTCTCTTCTAAAGCCATTATGAAAATCTTCTCTGTAGGTCTCATGAAGCAGGTTAAATTGTTTTTGTAACACTATCTATAGATCTATGGGAAAAGAAATAATGCGAAGCTGTGTCCATCCCTTTTGCTTGCAGATGTAAACTCATGCATTCTATTAAAGTTACTCTTGAAAGTATTAGATCATATTTAGAACAGAAATATTCAAAGTCTTCTCACCTTTACACAAGTGAAAGCAAAATACTACAATAAATAACATATGATAATGGCATGTGATAATAAGTGATCTCTTCTGATGTAGATGTTGGTAAGTGAGCACATACATAGCAATGCTTTTCATCTATAGCATGAGTGTATTCCTGTGCTAATCTAGTTTAAACTTTAGTGGAGGAATCATATTTCTTGCAGCGAACAAAAGAAGCTCCGAGTTGTTCTTCATCTTTAAGGTATGCCTGTGGGTTGGTTGTATTATTTGATCTATGCTTTAGTTCTGGGTTAATAAAATTCCCCATAATACCATAGTAATCAGCATTACTGTTATTATAAAGATTTAGCACACAATAATATTTACACTTATTTCTAATGCAACACATTTCCTTTATATCAGGCTAGGTTTACATTCTGAAAGTAGCCTTTCAATATTACTAAGTATTAGCAGTTCAGAATTCTAATTAGACAATCCTTAGCACTATTCTGAGTTCTTCTGTATTGGCTTCCCTTCTCTTCTACAGCACACTCACGTCTAGGCTGATATTCTGTAAAATAAGAAATTAAAATATTAAAGGTCTAACAGGGCAGTTCTTTTTCATTGATCAGTTATTGTTTCTTTCTTTCAAGCTTTCAATAGTTCTCAGTCTCAACTTCCGATAATTTTCTTTCAATGCTACAAGTCATGGAGGTTCGTATAGTTCATATATCACATCACACAGATCATCTATTGTGATGTTCAGTACTTTGTCCACATAGTATGTCCAGGTGCTGAATACCTTCCACAAGGTATCCTTGCTCAGTTTGATCTTCTGAGGGATTGTTTGTTTTTCTCTATACCCCTTTATCACTTGATTCAGTTTCTTCAGGTATAGTTACTGGTATTCAATCAGCTGCTGTACTCCTTCTTTGTCTTTCTTGTTCATAAGGTTGTGGCCATTCAGCTTCATGTGTGACTCTACATATCCCAGTGCTTATTCCTTCCCATGGATCTTCTATTTGTACTGATAGATTATCAGTAATATTTTTGTTCTGATGATCCGTCTCTGCTTCTATTTTTTGGGGGGACTTTGATGCTGTTTTGCATAATTTCAGGCACTTTAATTTATTTTTCGATCTGAAAATCTTCACCTTTTTCTTCTTCTTGCTACCGTTGTGGTGGCAGAGACACTGGTCTGGGTAGGCTCTCAGATGGTGGTGCAGCGGCCAATTCTCTTCATTCAGGATCAAGGACCACAATTGCCTCTTCTTGTTTTCTCCCTTTCTTGGTGTGAGAAGCATGGATCCAATTCACAACTCAAGCACACTTAACAGCAGTATTCGTCATGAGAACTATTTGGAAGGGGCCTGTCTATCTGGGTTCCAAACAAGTTTTATAAATGTGCTTCTTGATCATGACCCAATCACCAGTATTGAGGTAGTGACACTGTTCTTGGTGTGGGTCTCTTGAGGCAACTGTAACCTGCTGAGAGACAGGATGGACCACATCAGCCAACCCTTTACAGTAATCGAGCATCATATATTCTGTGATGTTCAAAAGTGCATTAGCCAGGTACCGAAGGTAATCTGATTGCCCTGGCCCTCTGGATTGCATGCGGCGATAAGTCATTCTTTTTATCTGGGATACCTTGAATACTAATCAATACCAAAGGCAATGCATCTGGCCATTTCATTGATTTTGAAGCACAAACTTTTGCTAATCTTGACTTACCGTTGACCTGTTCAACTATTCTAGAAGCTTCGGGACTGTAACTGCAATGTAATCTCTGCACAATCTGCAATGCTGTGTAAATCATCTTCAGAACCTCATTGTTGAAATCGATCCCCCTATCTGATTCAAGAGAAACCGACATGTCATAACTTGGGATCAGTGCTGCTACAGTGAGGCTGTCATTTCTTCTAATTGGGTAGGCTTCAACTCATCTTGAGAAGACACACACTATGACCAGGTTATACCTTAGCCCATTGTAAGCAGGCATCTTGATAAAATCCTCTGCATTCTGTTGAAATGACCATTTGATCTCACTATGTGACTCAATGTGACATGTGTTTTCTTTCCTAAATTCATATGTTGGCATATTAAACATCTATGACAAACTTCTTTTTCCAGCATCATAAATCTAGGATTAAGCCAATTCTGGCAAAACATTCTGACCATGGCATCCCCACTAAATGTTTATATGATAGTACCATGTCATTGGGATCAACAAACTGTCTGGCAACACAGGTCTTGAAGTAGTTCCAAACAAAGACTGAAGAAGTGTAGATAAATACCTATTATTTCCTAAGTTATCTCAATTTGCATAAAACATACAAATACAGAGTCCAGGAGAACACAGCCCGTCTCAACAACTCTCCAGTTTCATCTGCCGAGCATTCCAGCCAGCTTCAGCCAGGAGTCTAGAACACTACTATGCCATACCTCCTGTCACACACACAAGACCCCAGACTATTCCATACATCTTCCCCCTTACAGACATTTTCCCAACAGAAATTAGAACTAACAGCACATAGAACAACACAAAAAAATACATTCAATCAACAAATCATTTGGGTAATCTTTTAGTATGGGAACTCCTGCTTAGCGTTTCAAACAGCTTCCTATTTTTTTAAATGGTAAATTCCACCAAAAGGAAGATGTAACGGTTAGGGTCAGTTCCGCCTTTAGCCGCCACTGCTTTGACTGCTAACACTAGTTCCTCCAATTTGTTTTCTACAACTTGTAAATCCTCACCAAGATCATGACTCTGCACAGCCCAAATAGGCATCCCTCTAGAACTGCCTCTACCTTCAACAGGACGTTTACCAGCTCAACAAGCATTTCCGAAATTGCCTAGTCTGTTGCATGTCCAGTACCCTCCTGTAGCTGCAGGACAATTTTTGAAAGATGATACATGATACAATGAACCACACCTGAAGCATTGAGATTTGGTACTTCCTTGCCTTTTCGCTGAAGATGTCGTACCAGAGTGCAAATGACCTGACTGTTGACCCTTAATAATTTGACTTTTATTGGCACTCTGGATTAGGTTGGCAACTTGTTGAGTATTAGTCTCCACACTGTATCAAATCTTTCCTAGAAGACTCAATGCTTTTTGCAATTTCAATTGCTTCGTCAAGGGTAGGAGTTTTACATGCTAAAAGTCTTTCTTAGATTTGTTTGAAACTACACCTCACTACCAACTGATCCCCAATAAGTTGCAAGGTGAAATTCTCAAAATCACAATAGGAAGCCAACACTTTTAAAAGATGCTATATATGTGTCCATAGATTCAGATGGTGCTTGTACTCTGGTGCAAAATTGATGCCTACATACCACAAGATTAACTCTGCCCTCAAAATCAACTTCTAACTGTTTGACTGCACTTTGATACTCATCTAATTCTTCAGCCTCTACTGGATTTATTTCAGGTAAATGATCAAAAATATTGTGCTCCTAGGTAATAGTACAGCAAATTTATTTACCTGTCAGGGCGAGAATTCTGACCAACAATGACACCAAGGTAGGCGTTAAATGACCTGTTCCAAAACCTCCATTTCAATGGTGGTTCTCCAGGCTTCTGGAGGAAAGGTGCAGGTGGAGTAAAGTTTGCATCATGTTGAAATACAATAAATTACACAGAATAAACCTAAACTAATTACAATTGCAAAAAACATATAATACAATGCAGAATGATTACCACACTGTAAATATTGTAAATGATCACTGCGCAGTAAACACACTACACACATTAATACATAGAACATGAAATAAGATTGCATTGTGCTAATCGCTGAAACAGAGTTAGGGGACTGTGACTAGCACAAACATAAGCGTGCCAATCCCTGTAAATAAAGACAAAGAACAGCAGGTGTGAAAACTGCTGTCCTGTACAAAGCTTTTTAAATAAAGATCAAGCGTGCTATTCTCTGTTAGGACAAGATGTATCCAACAAGTCAGTATAAAGCTTTACCAATAAATATCAAGCATAGTAATCATTGTTAGCACTGAATGTAGCCAATAGATGGTGTTGCTGCACAACAAACATGCGTTGTAATCACTGTTAGCACGTTGACTCCTCAGCAGGTGGCACTGCTGGAACATTGAGATCGGAATCTGTCTGGCTTCAACAAAATCATGCACACAGACATGCTTCGAGGAAATATGCCGGCGAGCAGACAAAGAAAAGCGCGCTACTGAATGAGTACTTTAGTGCATACCCAGTCGGGCTCCCAAGCCTCTCGAGCACGACAGCACAAAGGTAGAAGGCGGGCACCGGAGCTGGCTCGATTCCCAAGCTGCAGGAGCAAAACAGTACAAAGATGGCGGGGTGGACAATGGAGCTGGCTCGAGCACTCTGCCTCACTCTAACGTGCTAACTGCCAGCACAGACAACGTGCTGAAAACATAAAGTTACCACAAGCAGGGTGATATTACCTTAGATCCTCTTACACTTGCTGTGCCTGTCACACCCAAATTTAGATGATAGCATGGGATTCCGCAGAATAAAATGTAGCAACATTCTCCTTGGCTCACGGAAATCCAAAATTAAACACCCCCACAATCCTAGAGTTCTACTCATCATGAAGACTGAAGAAGTTTAGCTAAATAACTCTTTATTCTTAAAGTATATCAATTAGCATAAGACATACAAATGCATAGCCGAGGAGAAGAGCGCAAGTCCCAACAACTTTCCAGTATCCCCTGCCAAGCATTCCAGCCAGCCTCAGCCAGGAGTCTAGAACACTACTATGTCATACCTCCTATCACACCCGCAAGGCACCAGACTATACCACAGGTCTCCCATCAGCTGACATCCCAATGTAATTGATTTTTTTTTCATAACCCACTTGGATCCAACTATTCTGCGCTGCTTCTGAAATATTGTCCTGTACCCTTTTTAATTCATCCCAAGTATCAGTTCACTTTCACCAACCAGGTGAATTAAGTCTTTTCTTCCAAAACGCATGTGAAATTTTTATTAAGAATGCAGGCCAACAAAGCATAATACCGTGCATATGAATCAGCATATCTCTTTCCTTATGTAGCCATTACCACAGCTTCACTTTTAACCACTGCAATCTCTTCAGGTAACTGTAAGGCTTCCAACACTTTTTTAACATGCATTCCATTTCTGATTGGAGTACCTGACGAAGTTAAGAACACTCTCTGTGCCCACGTTTGCCCAAAATCATGGACAACACAAAAGCAATACTGCCTATGCATAAAATACAGTCACCCTCATGTGAGCAGTTAAACTGCATGCTCTCTCTGGTAAGGGCAATCAATTCTGCAACTTGTGCTGGGGTAACTCTTTGCAGCCAAGAAGCTTTCACAACACCATTTATAGTGCACACGGCATATGCTGCTAACAATGTGCCCTCAATACTTCTGAGACATGAGCCATCTATAAAAGAGACATGGTCGGACTCAATTAGGGGTTCATCCTAAATTTCGGGTCTTGGCTTAGTGCATACGTCCGTGACAACTAGGCAATCAGGTTCAATTTCATCACAAACAACATCATTTGTTGGCAAAGGGGTTGATGGGTTAAGTATCTGGCATTTTTTCAAAACAACATTATCGGAAGACAGTATAGTCCGCTCATAATTCGTCAGGCGATTGTGTGTCATTTATTTGGTCTTTGGTCTTGTTAAAAGAAGTTCCAAAGAGTGTGGGAGAGTAACAGTTAAAGGGTATCCCATCACTATGTTCTCAATCTTCTCCAGACTAGTGCTCACCATGGAGACCGCTTTAAGGCAACCAGGAAGACCTGCAGCTACAGAGTCAAGAATGGTAGAAAAATATGCCACTGGCTTTCAGACATCACTGTGAACCTGAGTCAACACTTAGAGAGTGCAGCCATCCCTCTCACTGCAAAACAAGGTGAACTCTTTTGTATAATCTGGCACTCCTAGTGCTGGGGCACGACCCAATCTTTTTTTCACCTTTAGGAAGGCTTTCTTACAGTCACTGTCCAATGGAATTGGATTAGACACATCTGTGTGTGTCAACCTCAGTAAAGGCTTTGCCACCAGGAAAAGTTTGGTGTCCACTTAGTAGCCAACCATTCTCCAAAACATCCTGACTTCCATTTGAGGTTTAGGTGATTTATTTGAAGAATTGTTTCCACTCTCTTTGACTACACATTCCTAGCTCCTTTCTCAATTATGTGTGCCAAAATGTCAAACTTCTTTTTGACAGTGCTGCAGTTTACCTGGGGACCCTTGTGGCCATTCTCAGCCAGGTGATTCAAAAAGGCATGGTAGCTTTTTTACATGCTTCTTGTGTTTCTGATGCTACAAGCAGATCATCTATGTACTGCACAAGTGCTGATCTGTAGTACATTTGCAATGACTCCAGATTTCTTATTAGAATCTGTGTGAAGATAGAAGGACTCTCTGTATACCCTTGTGGGACATGACACCATGCTAATACTCTCTGCTGGAAAACAAAAGAAATTAGGAACTGGCTTTCTTTCGGCAAAGGCACTGAAAAGAAAGCCTGTCACAAGTCAATCACTGTAAACTACTCTTCAGTATCATGGGACAACAAGGGACCACTATTTCATTAATCTTTTGAAATCCTGCACTGGCCTGTATGTTCCATTGGACCAGTAATCAGAGAGTTACATGTACTCCCAATTAACTCTCTTAAGATCTTAAGATTCCTTTTTTCCTGCAATCCTCTCATAATCAAATGGTAAGGTGGTGCTCTGTGATATACTGCATTTGCTTTTACTGTAATCTGGACTGCCTCTACACCTTTAATTAGTTCGAAAAATGTTCATGTGAGATCCCAGACTTCTGTATTCCCCATCCTCAGTGCAGTAAATAGTGCAATTTAACATTTAACGTGCAAAATAAATCTCGCCCTATCAAATTTACAGGACCTGAATCACAAACAACCTATTTTAACCTGGATCTTCTCTGAAATAGGATGGATAAACTGTTTATTTGTTACTCCTACAACTTGGATATTTTTACATGTGAGAGGTAAATCTGGGACTTTCACTGTTCAAACAGCAGATGGGGTAGCACCTGTATCAATAAGAAATGATACAGGTGGCCATACACCTCAGCATCTACATATAGGCCACTCTGGTCTACCTGTAAGACTGCGCCAAGTATGCAATTTTCTTCCACTCTCAGGCACCTTCATCGGGAAAGATGTAATCCTGGAACCATCATTTCCAAAAAAGGGATACTGCTGTAAAGGTTTTTAATATGAATTAAGACATTTTTGCATTGCATTCATTTTTGGCATTTGATTTAAATTGAATATTTAAATTGAATCGGGGATTTCCCATGTTTTTTGCAATCATTTGGGCTGGTGGAACAGGCATAATTGGACCTTGTCCCTGCATAGGCACTTGCATTTGCTGTGCGGGCATGTTTTGCATCTACACTCCTCTTTGCATTTGTACATTTCCATTAGCGTTATTAGGAATATACACACACTCTTCCAATGCCTGACTCTGTGACAGATGTCAGATGGAGTAACCTTCTTTATAGAAGCAACATCTGTTCCTGAACTTGTAATAACAGGAACTTCTCCACTTCTACCCTGAGGCACATTGAACCCTGCTTGATAACCCTGGAAACTGAGATGTGGACCTTGCATACTTCCCTGATTCTGTGTAAAAAAAGCATTCTGAAAACCTTTCTGAGCCAACCTAGTCTGGTCCAACATAAATGTCTCTTTTTTTTCTGCTTCATCCCTAGGTCATCGCTGTAATAGTACGCATATCTCAGAACTCAAGTGATTTGTTCTGCCAGCATATCACACTTTGAGTTATATGGGAACTGATCTCTGGTTTCAACCCTAACACAAACTGAGACACACAATCCCCATATCCTTCTCTTCAGGATACTCTCATCCACTGTGCTGTTGATACTCCTGTAACAATCTTTCATAAAACTCAAGAACTGATTTATTTGGTTCTTGGGTCATTCGATTCATCTTAACCCAGTCCAAATCTTTTGGTGGCACTCAGCTCTTCAGGAAAGTAGTTAAATGAAGGGTATACCCAAAATCACTGGGACCTGGGTGTAGGATAATATAGTAAAAAATGGTCCCAGCACAACATGAACTATACAAAAAGAACGCTAAGTAAGCAAAAATTAAAACAAATTGAGAAAGTTCAAGTGTTCTTTAATCACACTGAACATCCAGTTTCATATATACAGCTTAAACAGTTCAGCAAACAATACTTCACAAGAAAGATCAAATGTGCCCAATCAGAGAAGAAGTGAGAAAGGAGGATTCTGTGAATTAGGGTGAAATCAGAAAAACATGTAAAGAGGACAGAATTTAGTTTAATTGGCAATCAAATGGACCGGCATGTTTCTCTTAATGCCAAATATTATACATGGAAATAATCACGACATATAAGACACTATGCTTCTAAGTTGCCATGTAGACTGAGAATCACAGCGCAGCATGCACTGTTGATGTTACTGGCAGGTAGATTATGTCGACGTTTCGACCCCCTGGTTCGTGTAGGTTTTCATCTGGACCTGACAAAATGGGGTCTTCTTCAGGACGTGGGTGGAGGGTGAAATAGTGGAAGGGCACCTATAGTGAATAATATCGAAAATAGAGTGTGTCAGTTCTAATCTTGATGTACTGACGTCTAAGGAAACACAAATACATTAAAGTTTCAAAAAATTACCGTTACTGCCTGGGTGGCAGGATTCTGAGACGCCGAATGTCGTCAGAGAAAAGGGGTCTTAAATCGCCCAGCGGAATACGGGTGAGAGTGATGGCCACCTAAAAAATTAAGGGGCTGATTAGTACAGGCCTCTTAACGATTAGAGGTCCCACTATACAACAAACGTCGGTGTCAAACTTACTTGGCCAAGGTGAAATCAATCCCTTGTCAATTTTATTAATGTCTGTGTACAGCCACGGAAGAATCAACATGGACTGCGGCAAAACGAGGGGTATCGCTTCTACTCGATCACCATGAGAGAATCAATCTAAAAATCAAGGTAGAGGAGAAATAAAATTGATGCTACGGACCTAGCAGCCAAATCTATCATGTGGAAGAATGTCTAACTCTCCGCAAGAGCTGTGGCATGTGGTGTAGTGGGAAGCTTACAGGAATATAAATGATCTATACGACAGCCGCTTCACATCCAATGGATGTAACTAACTCTCCGTTAAAAATTAGATGGAGAAGCTCAGAACTCGTGGGGCTTCGTGTGTGATTAAAAAGAGCACGCCACTTAGAAAACCCAAAAAGGGGGAGGTTATTACGCTACTCTTTAAAAAACATGTTACTTGATGAAGGCATGCCACCGCCAGATCAATCAATAAAATAGTAAGGCATGTATTGTATGCGGTATCTAATCCCCAGTTGGCTTTTAGACAAATTGGGCAGAAAAACAACAGACGGGTTCAACCCGGAGCAGGCCAAATACAAAAGAGACCCGCGGTAGTTGCGAAATCGTTAATGAATGTATATGTGCGAGACCTGCAGGTTAAAAAGCAGATTAAAAAGCAGACCGGCACTGCGCCTGATATAATTAAGCCATATTAAAACTTGTTAAACAGGGTCTAGCTAATAACAACGCGGACTCACCCTCAATGCGTGTAGTCTTGCTCTCGGCTGAACCAGAGTGATAGGACTTGCCGAGGCTATAAGCCGGGGACGCGGAGCAGCACGTGGCTTCCGTTACCGTGCCGCCGCTAAATGCCGGTGTACGTTACTCGTGAGAGGAAGGGGAAAAAGACTATTCTTCCACATGATAGATTTGGCTGCTAAGTCCGTAGCATCGATTTTATTTCTCCTCTACCTTGATTTTTAGATTGATTCTCTCATGGTGATCGAGTAGAAGCGATACCCCTCGTTTTGCCGCAGTCCATGTTGATTCTTCCGTGGCTGTACACAGACATTAATCAAATTGATAAGGGATTGATTTCACCTTGGCCAAGTAAGTTTGACACCGACGTTTGTTGTATAGTGGGACCTCTAATCGTTAAGAGGCCTGTACTAATCAGCCCCTTAATTTTTTAGGTGGCCATCACTCTCACCCGTATACCGCTGGGCGATTTAAGACCCCTTTTCTCTGACGACATTCGGCGTCTCAGAATCCTGCCACCCAGGCAGTAACGGTAATTTTTTGAAACTTTAATGTATTTGTGTTTCCTTAGACGTCAGTACATCATGATTAGAACTGACACACTCTATTTTCGATATTATTCACTATAGGTGCCCTTCCACTATTTCACCCTCCACCCACGTCCTGAAGAAGACCCCATTTTGTCAGGTCCAGATGAAAACCTACACGAACCAGGGGGTCGAAACATCGACATAATCTACCTGCCAGTAACATCAACAGTGCATGCTGCGCTGTGATTCTCAGTCTACATGGCAACTTAGAAGCATAGTGTCTTATATGTCGTGATTATTTCCATGTATAATATTTGGCATTAAGAGAAACATGCCGGTCAATTTGATTGCCAATTAAACTAAATTCTGTCCTCTTTACATGTTTTTCTGATTTCACACTAATTCACAGAATCCTCCTTTCTCACTTCTTCTCTGCTTGGGCACATTTGATCTTTCTTGTGAAGTATTGTTTGCTGAAATGTTTAAGCTGTATATATGAAACTGGATGTTCAGTGTGATTAAAGAACACTTGAACTTTCTCAATTTGCTTTAATTTTTGCTTACTTAGCGTTCTTTTTGTATAGTTCATGTTGTGCTGGGACCATTTTTTACTTCAGGAAAGTAATCAGTGCTTCATATTTCTTAATAACCACACAAGATGGTACATTAGTTCTAGTATTCCTGACAGGTTCGCCTTGTGGCCTTCTACAGCAGTCTCACACTCAGCCCACAAAACAGTTTTCACTACAATTTCAAAGAACATATGCATATAGCCCACTACACTTTCAAAACATTTTATAAACCATTCTTCTTGTGAATACCACTGCACAAGTTTGTCTCTCAACTTTGGAAAATTGTTCGTGAATGCTGCAAGATCACCTTTGCTCCATGGCGCATGTATATACATCCCTTCTGCTTTTTCCCTTAAGGGATATGCTGTAGTCTCGCCCTAATTTTTCTCATATTTCCTCCCTGTCGCTTCAGTTTCCATCTTTCTCTTTTTATGTTTCTATGCCAATTTAATTTTCAATTTTTCTGTCTCACCTAATTTGCGAATGGATTTTACCAGCTCCATAGTATGCAACCACATTCCTGTTGCATGCAGATTTTCAATTGCTACATCATCCAATCGAACACTATAACTTAACTGCAAATGAAAAATTTTAGAATGGTCAATTTCATATTTCTCAGCTAGTTGGATCAATTTATCATGTATAACGGCTGCTCCTCTTAGACAGGTAAATTAACTAATTCATCTGCTATTGTCCTAAATGCTTTAATTCCAAACATACTGTTATCATTTCCTCCAAGTCCACCTTTAGTTTGGTAATGTTTAAAGGTCTTTCCATTTCAGAATTTAATTTAGCCTGCAACTCTGCACTTTCTGTCTTTCTGATCCTTGCTGGTTCCTCCAACCAAGGTGGAATACCTCAATCCTCAGTAGTGTTTATTTCTCCTGGAGTCACAGGCACTGTAAAAACCAGCATTCCTCCATTTATAAGTGCTTGAACTGTCTGTGGTGGTCTTCCCACAACAATCTGTGAATTTTGTGAAGTTGGAATAAACTCTGTTGCAGGCAGACATCCTGCTGCCCCTTGAATTTCTGGCATCAAATATCCATTTTGTGGGGCATTGGTAACTGGCCTAGGTAAAGTCTGCACATTTACTGGTGGTTCTTGTGCTGTATTATGCACTTACTACTAGTACTAGTCACAGAAGAAACTGCTACTGGTAGTGGAGCCACAACTGGTCGCGAATTTTGATTTATCTGCAGGTCTCTCAATCTGTACTGTACTTGGTTCTACAGTTGCAGATGCCACTGCACAACTCGTACCTGCACTTGATTCTCTATGCTCAGTAGGTGTTGCATAAGGTGGGGGTCTTGCTGCCAACATTTCTTTTAGGATATCTCCTGAATCGCTTTCTGTCTCATCATCTATCTCTTTCTTTTCTTCACCCTTCCCTATTGATTTAATCTTATTTCCCTTTCCTGGTAGCTCTGTCGTAATATTTGGCTACAATATGGTTCCCGCAATTACAGCTTTTCTCCATCTACGCTGTCCTTCATCCCATTGAGCATATGCATAATTGCACACTACTCTCTTTGTAGTTCTTTGATATATCGCTTTCTCTCAGGCAACGTTCTCCCATACATTTAGAGCTTCATATTGAGCAGGTCTAGGCGGTATCTTCATTTCATACAATTTCCCTTTTAAATTATCAAGAGTTCTAGTTTCAAAAGTCCCATATTTTGGGAAACTCAGTGGACTCTCTTTCCCTGTGATCTTGCACCATTGACGAAGCCAAAAACATGTATGTAACCCATGTTCTGTCATCATAATGTATGCAGGCATACCCTCAGGAGGTGCCTCCTCACAATTCTGTACTGGTATAGTAACATATCCCTTCACAAAGTTTTTTATTTCTTTAAAACTTTTCATGTTCGCAATTAATTGAAAGGCAAAAAAAACTTCATTTCAAGATTTTAATTCTGTTCCGGATATGTCAAATCCCTTAGAACCAATCCTGTAACAGCAATTATTTTTCAAAGTTCCTTCAACAATTCTAAATGTGATATTCACTCAACCACTAACCAATACCAGTGCAACACCTTGACATCACCAACCAATCCCAGCACGAAAGCAAACCAAACAACCAATGTCTGCATGGACTCTCCTTTACAATTTTTCCATACTTGTACAAATTTCAAGAAATCTTTCAATTAACACAACAAACATATCACTTCTTGTTTGCTCTACTAAAGGAGTAACAGTATTACAATCATTCAAGAAAATCTGTGCAATTTCGACCAGTGTGAAGTCACTCTAATCAATGCCACATCACCTTTTTGTGCAATTAGGTTCTGCTAACATGAATCAATGTTAAACAATCACAACAAGGTTTTTAGCATCTCTATCTTATTGGTAGAAGTGATGATACCTAACTCTTTACACCTTAAACCTGCAAACAAGAATACCATATGACAATGGCTCTTGCAAGCGTCTTCTACACTTGTCTCAACCTATCCTTAGACTATGACTAGTCTGAAACTCTTCAACGGCTTCACATAAAGACTAATCACATTTCCAGCCATTTATTCATTCACCCCAATCACATTTCATCATCATACTAAAAACCAAAACACAATTACAATAGACCCTGCATCATCCTATTAATAGTCATACCTCCAAACAGCAACCGCCTTTGAATACAACCTTGTCAGATCTTCAAGTTCTGGACCTTAGATTTCGGGGTCTGGTAATTTAGTCCAACTTGGTAAATTATTTTATAGCTCAATTCAAGGTGTGAACCGTACTGTGTCCTACCAGAATACTGATAGCATGGGAATAGTCCAAAATGTACTTTCCAGTACCAGTTCAACCTGTGGCTTATAATAATGGGCTCCAACTCCATGCTACATCTTGTTCTTTTAGACAACAGAGCTTTTCCACCATTTTTGAATGGAAGCTAAATCAAATCAAGCCAATCAACATAATAATTGGCAGTTTAAGTTCAGTCAATAATGAGAGTTTTAAATCTGCTGAAAAACGTTATTCTCTTTAAGAGATTTGTACATTCTTTTCCTCTTTTTATTTAATTAGTAAGTCATATAAATCAATTTACAGAAATTATCAAGAAATTATGGTTAGAGCCATCAAATAATGAGATTTTATCCTTGTGTTCCATAAATGAATCAGTCCCTATTCTAACTAAATGGAATGAAAAGCTAGTAGAACCCATAAAGAGTTCAAGAAAAGAGTGAGATCAAAGGAGCATAAAGTGTGAAATTAAGTGGTTGAACTCCCCATAAAGAAAAGTTTGTGAAACTCAGCCAAGTCGTAATGTCTAACAATCTTCAGCCTGCACTTGCAGTAGCAAACTGTACACAATAAGCCTCCCGCATCCCTCATTGATGGCAGCCTCGACAATGACGCCAGACTCCGCCTCGTAGCCTCACAACTGTTCGGAACTGAGGCATCGCCAGCTGCACACCGCTTCACCCATGGCAAGATTTCACATCGCAAGCCCCATCAACAGGATGCTCAACGATGACACAACAAGACCTTGCACCGCAGCCTTATCGCATCTCCGAACCAATGCATTGCCTCAGTTGCGACCCAGGTCCACGCACCTCTCCACAACAGGATTTAAGGTACTTTGTTCAGTTAGCCTAGCTGGGTCTCTGGAGCCAGCCCACACACCATTGCAGTCAGCCTGAACTTGTGACTTTATCCCAGTTCGACGTGACCAGATATCCTATGTTTGCGCTTTGGGCTTTTTGGTGCTATTTCAACTAAAACTTTGAAATTCAATGTTGCCAGATTTACTGATTGGGATGTTGTCATGGTCTTGTTTTATTTAAGAAAAATCGCTATATTTCTCTCAACCTGGTGTGGGATCTTTTTGTGTGGTGTTTTCACAGTTTTACTGTGTAAACTGGTACCCTGATTAGGATTGTGGTTACTGCTTGACCAGGGATCACACCCCAATCAACCAGACGAAACCCGATTTCTAACAGAGAACTATCACTATTTTGTTATTCAATAGCTCATAGGTGTGGCGCCATGGCCAGGGCGACTGACTCTGGGGATCACGGTTCGATCCCCGGCGCCAGCGGCAGATTAGCCCAGCACCATGTGACTCTGGGCAATAGCTTGCTTAATCTTCCCGACGGCCCCAGCGCCTAGAGACCCTTACGGGTGATTGTTTGCGCTTTACAAATGTGGATTATTATTATTATTATACTCATGAAGAAACTCTTGATATCCCATGCTTATTGTGCTTCTTTCTTCTCTAGTGTGTGAGACTCAATACATAACCCATCTCTTTCAACATTCTTGTAATGAAATGTAGACTCACAAAAACTGCCTGAAATTGCTGCAGGCTGAAAGAAGCTTAAGCATGAAAATATGTCCAACATCACTTTCACATCTTATTGTATTACAGTTTTATCGCAGTCTCTTGTGGTGTTGAACTTCCGCTTCCATTCGACTGCCTTTAACAAAAGAAAGGATACGTTATCTGATAATGTACTATTGCTGGTGATCTTCAGCTTGTATGGGCAGGTCATGTGGCACAATGAGAAGATTTTTTTTTTAAAACAGAGAGAGAGGGACCCCAAACCAAGGGAGAGGGCACAATGAGAAGAGCCATGCTTTTTAAAGGATACGTATTGGACCATAGTAAATAAAATGTGTATTCACAAGACAATTTGCTAGCGATTTCATTGCAATTCATTCCATTTTGAACTATACCAATTGCACTGGAAACCAGAACAGGGCATTCTTGGACAATCAAGGAAGCTTCAAGCTTTCATTGCATGTCTTTGGCAGAGGGAATGTGCAGCTACCAATCAATAGCTACCAATTAATATAAGTACCAGAATCCTATTTGCTGTAAATGTAAATAAAATCCATCTATTTAATTTCTCTTGCTAGGTGTATATACTGTAGCAGATGAAGGCAAGCATGTAAACAACATTTTGGATTGTGAATTCTGGCTCCTGAATCCTGACTACTGAACAGGGCCAGACTGGCTACCGGGCATTTTAGTGTGCTGCTGACCTAGAGGCTGATTTCACTGCGGTGGCGGTTGATTTCGTTTTTGGGGACCTGTGTGTGCTTCTAAATAAACAAAGCAAAACAAATGGTTTTAAGCACACGCAGGTCCCCATCAACTAAATCAGCCCCCAGCTAAGCAGCACACCAAAACGCCTGTCAGCCAACCCGGCCCTGCTCCTGAAGCCCCTCTGAGCTTTTCAAACCCGAAGTAGCACCATTGCCACAAATAACTCATTGTAGATAAAGTGTACTTGTAAAACTGACTCCGCTCTTTAAGGTCACTTTTAATGGCATGTATAACCAGGTATTGTATGGAAAGTATGCCTTTTATATAGATCAGATCAGCCAGTTTAGAAACTCTACCTGCTTTTATCATACCTGGTGGGTTAGAAGATAGATAGGGAGGCCAGCAGTGCTCCAGTGTTAAGGTGCCATCCTCTATTGAAGCAGCTCCTATCTACCTGAAATATTTTCCTCATATGTTTCCTTGGATTCCTTTCTCAGCAATCACAGACACCTCTATTGTTAAAAAGGATGTGAAGGCTGCTAAAAGCCTTTGCATATATTCCCTGCCATATCTAGGGATCACCTGTGTAGAGTAGCATAGACATTTTATATTCCTCAGCTTTGACACTTTCAGTGTTAGATGGTTAATTGATTGATCACATTCTTTTGTTGAATTCTTAATTTTGTTCTAAGGAATGGGACATTTTTATTTCGTCTCCTGACCTTTTGGGATAGGTTATGTGATAATAACCACCATTTACCCTGAGTTAAACACATTTTTGGTATTTCTAAATGTTTCTAATAATCAACTCCAAAACATATCACGATTCTGATATTGGATCTTCTACTGATCCCTTTCCTTCAAAGTGAAGAACTCAAACAAGTGATCCACTCACTGGTCTTTTAAAGTTTAGACTACGGTAACATCGTACTCACTGGGATGTCAAAGTTGTCCCCTGCTGCTCTTGAGAAGGCATTACATGTTGCAGCTGTGCTGGTCTCTGTACCCAGGAAGTACAAGCACATCATGTAAATCCTTGACCTCAACGATGCAGTTCCCAATTGAGGTCACAAGTATAGGTAAGCTGGTGTTGAAAGGTGGATTATTAGTAGGGATAAGTAGGCACCTACCATGAGCAATAAGGCTCCCAACACAAAATAAGGTCCAGACAAGGCCTCAAAAAATGATTCCCTTGCTCAATCATATGTATCATAAATGAAAGAAGAAATACATAGTTGAACGTACCAAAAGATAATGGGCTTGCTGCAATATAACAGTCTTTCAAGTCTGTTCAATAGGCAAAGGATGCTTTACGTCCAAGTACGACATTGATAGGACAATGAGAATTAACGCTCCGTCAAAAGACTTTTCACAATAACAATGATAAACTGCTAACGTGGGTCTATGTGCAGTTGGATGTGTATGCCGGTGACCTGATCTTTATCATGTGACCCTGAAATAGCTTGCACTGCCATTTTATGACGCAATGCCATGACTTCCTTCAAGATGCAGGGGCTGAGAAATTAAATAGATACATTGCTGGTCAGGTCCTTCTCTGAAGTAAGTGTTTTTACCTGGGAAAAAGGCTTGAAATACTGAATACCACGATGAGATTTCTAATATAATTGGCATGTGTTTGTTTTCCAGTTGCTCCTGGTAGAGTGTGACTACAATGCTGACCAAGCAAACACAAGGAGATGATGGGTGCAGCACTGAAACCTTTCACACACTCACCCTCAGTCACAGATCTGGGTTGACTTCTTCATCGTCCTTTAGCTCACTTTGCCACCCCAGTTCAGACCCAGCCATATGCAAATCAGTCTTGACCCTATTCCTCATGGCCACCCTCAAGCTGCCTATGGGAATAATAGCAGATTGAGACTAAGTATGTAAGTGTATGACGAGTATGAATGAAGTTGCACAAAAAGTATGTTTACACCACCTGAAATGATTACAAGAATTACAAGATAATGTGCATTAACTTTCAGAACGGCCACAAAATAACACTTATAAAACTTAGTCTCACATGTTATCACATGTTGCGCAATATGTATTGCTGCATGGAAAATTGTCCACTTTGTTTACCTCTGCGCAGACAATGAGCCTTGTGGGTGTAATACACGTACGTTTAGGAGTGACAGTCAAGCCACGTAGGTGGAATACACTTATGTATAGGATTGTAGTGGAAGGAAATATAGTTTCCACAAAGAATTGGGGCTGACAAATATGTCAGGAACAAGACTGGGGAACTACCTCAGAAGGTTGCATAAGTGTGTGGCATGCAGGGATGAATGTGTAAATATGACTTGAATAGTCACTGTATAGGTTTAATTAGTAATAAGGATTGATATAGACTGGTGGTCCTGAAGAAAGCCAACGTAAGCTGTTAAGAGTATGCTAGGGCTGAAACATGTAGACCAGAGTTGATGTAGAACACTCAATGAGACTCTGCAGACATCAACAAACGCAATTTTAATCTTGCCAAGAGGCCTTGCGACATAAACAAGAATATTAAGGCAACCTAAGGCAATTTCAATAAAGTAGATCCCCCCTAATAAAAAGGTGTCACCATAAGAGCTCCCTTGAAATCTCCAAGGTTGAGCCCATCCAGTTATATTTAAAATATATCTGGCATGGTCTCGTTGTTGAAGCATGCAACTGGAGTGAAAATACAGTGGGTGAGAGTCCTTAAAATAAGCAAACAGGTTTGCCAGGGAGGGCCAAGGTTTGGATGAGAGTCCCCCATTAGTTAAAGACACGCCCTTGTCAATGTCTCCCTTAATTTGATATGAATCAATAATAATTGCGCTATGTTAAGAGCAATTTTGATGTAAATCAGTATATGAAAATTCATTGATATTGTTCTGTATTTTTCCCAAAATATTTCCATACAATGCAGGACAAATAATCTAGCAAGACAATGTTAAGAATACAATCCAATTTGTATAAACCTATACCAGAGAGAGCTGGAGTATTGGATATCTTGGCTTTCAGTTATGAGGGCGATGTGCTGTTGCAAACTGACACATTAGAATTATGTTCCAGCACAACAAATATTCTGCTTTTGATAGGTGCCCATTTCTCAGTGTAAAAAGCATTTTGCACTGTTTTACAACACTTTGCATCGAGGGGAGATTACTAGGGTGTTACTTGGGTGGATCAGTAAATACACCAGTTGGTTTTAGCTCTATGCCTGATCCACAAGCTAGACTGATAAGGCTGAGCATCAAAAAATAATGGCTCCTTGAAGCAGGAAATAACAAGGAGAAATTATTTCATTTCTATTCATAAAAATCACTTTGCATATGTGCTGAAGGGGCTAGCACACATCCAGTGTGGGAGATACTTCTGAACTGTGTTTAGTCAAAGGAATATGTAATGAAGGGTATGCTTCTAGTAAAAATAATAAGCTAGACAGCGCATGCTCGCCTCTTCTACGTGGTGTGAGGCTGTGAGTCCCATGTGAGTCATGTAAGGCATCTTAATTAGAGTGCCAGAAAAGGTGCTGACAGCAGAAGCAAACCATTCTTAGGAGAAATGGTTCTGCGCTGTGTTCCCCTCTTTGTGTAGCACAGCACAGCATATTTGACTGCTGTGTCGCGTTGCATAAAAAACGTGTTAATCCGCCCTCTTGATTTTAAACAGGAATAAATTAATACTTTTTCCACCAAAGTGATTGTAGGTATTATATTGTATATATGTAAGAAACACAAGACTACAGCTGATTACACTTAAATTATCTGAGTGTAGCACTTGGAAAGAGGATTAGCATTTTTATTTATTTATTTATCGGGTTTTGTAATGCGCGAACTTGACCCGAAGTCATCAGAGCACTTCACAGAGTTTGCAAAGCAGCAATTACATGAGTTACATTTGGAGTAAATATAAAATACATAGAGAAGGTATGTAAGCAAAGTATAAGGAAGACAACAGTATATGTTGACGATACAGTGTTGTGGTAGTTGCAGTATAAAAGTAAATAGCGATTTACAGAGTTAGCAAGGCAGCAAGTGCACAATTTTCATGTGGAGTAAATAAAATACATAATAATGCATTAAGGAAATTTACGACGGACAGTAGCATAGATGGATGATATCTAAGGTAGATATGGTATATAAATATAGGATGGCATTTGAGGTAGATACAATATATATATAAAACGCACTTTGGAAAGTTAGCACTGGGGTAGGTACGCGAGTTACACGAGGAGTAGATTAAATATATCATAACAATATATAAAGGAGATTTAAGCCAGACAATAGCATAGATGGTGATATACATCCCGAGGAAGCAAAGGTTGGGTGTTGTGACGGCGGAGTTCTCCTCAAGTTGGTGATGCTCAGATTTGTTTAGAGAGTGCGGTGGGTATCAACAAACCACTTAGATGGTTTACAGGTGGTGGTTTAGGTATTTGTTGAAGAGTAGTTTCAGTTTGTTCTTGAAGTTAGGGCGCGATTGATTGTCACAAAGCATGAGGTAGCGAGTGTCAGATTCTAAGTGCGCTCCTGGAGAAGAAGCAGGTGTGAGATTTCTCTTTTTAAAATTTTGGCAGAATCAGGAGTAGATTGTTAGAGCTTCGAAGTGGTCTATTTTGACTGGTTTTTGATAATTTATTTGCGAGGTAGACTGGTTTTTATGTGTACAGAGATTTGAGGGTTATGCAAGCAGTTTTGAGTATAGCTCTTTCCTCGATTGGTAGCCCGTTGAGTTTCTTGAGAGTGGGAGTGATGTGTTCGAAGTGACTCTCCCCTGACAGCAGTCTGGTCGCTGCACGGAGTGTGGTTTTCAAAGGGGGTAGGTGTGTTTTTGGAGCAACTGTAATTGCTGTGTTACCATATTCTAGCTTGGGGAGGACTTACGGTTTGCACCACAGTCTTTAGGTTTTCAATGGCAAGGAAGGGTTTGACATTTTTAAGGTGTTTCAGCGTGTAGAAGGCACTCTTAATGGAGGCATAAAAAGGCTCTTTCATGCTAAAGTGTCTACCAAGTGTGGATTTAACTGAGTTGGTTATGGATAATTTGCAGTTTAATGCAGTGAGTTTCTCAAGCCAAATATCTAAGGGAAAGAATTTTTCTTTGGGTTGGCTGAAAAGGAGCTCTGTTTAGTTAAGGGTGAGGAATCCATGGTAGAAGGCCCGTAACATCAATCAGGTTATATTAGAGTGTAATGAGTAAGTTGGTGAACAGCTGTTTGCAACACAGTCATAGATGTAGAAAATAAAAGTTGACTAGAGATCATTGAAAGACTAACAGTAGGTGTCCATGGTCATTTATTTTAAGGATATGATGGTGAGTAAAAGAGGGATGTATCAAAGAAAGTATTTGAACATTTGTAGAATGCAGAAATTGAAGGCATATTTTTGATGTAGAAAGAAAGGACATTCCAAATTCTGAAGGCCAGATGTATGACCCACCAATTTGCGACTCTGAAATTGCATCGCATTTGCGACTCGCAATTTTCGACTCGCAAATTGGGATGCAAAACAGTGTGTTTGCGATTCCTAATGGGGCTGCAAATTGCATGCCTCATTAATATTAATAAGGCAGGTGCAATTTGCAACCCCATTAGGAATGGCTAGCACTCACAGGTATGGTGGCCTGCTGGGCTCAGCAGACCACCATGCCTGTGACTGCTTTTTTAATAAAGCATTTTTTTTTTTAAATGCAGCCCGATTTCCTTAAAGAACAACAGGATGCATTTAAAAAAGAAAAATGAAACTTTTCAGTTTCATTTTTTTAAGGGCAGGCAGTGGTGTCCGGGACTACTGCCTGCTCTTAAAAAATATTTTCTCACATACTCACAAAGGGAAAGAGGTCCCCTGGGGACCGCCTCCTGTTTGCGAGTGGTTTACTAACTATTTGAAGTAGGTGGTAAACAGCGAGTGTTTTGCGGCCGCAAATCAATAGTACATAGCATTTGTACATGCCATTACCCTTTTTTGCAGTCACAAATGGGAGGCTATCCAGTTTGTGGACGCAAAAAAGGGTCATACATCTGACCCTAAGTGTATTACTAAACAAGGTTATGGGGATAGAGCTCCTTTTCTGGGACAACAAACGCCGGGAAGAAGAGTTTTGTTTTACAAGACTGTTACATGAGTAATAATAAAATTATCATGTTTTTAGTAGGACAGCTTTAACCCCTTCGCCGCGAATTCTGCCGCGGTGCTGGGGGGGGTGCGGGGTGAGCGCGGCGCAGCCATGCTCGTGACAGAACCGCTCCGTCATGAATCACGGGCGAGCTGTGCTCATGACGGAGTGGTTCCGTCACGACTCCGCCCGCTCGTTAATTCGCCCGCACACGCGAGGAATCAGCGACGCGTGGGCTGAGCAGCCGCAGCATGACGGAACCACTCCGTCATGAGCACACGCCGCCCGTGGCTCATGACGGAGTGGTTCCGTCATGGGCACACAAGGGGTTAAAATCTTTTTTCATTGTTGTTTACAACTTCTTAACCACAATTGTGCACATGCAAATGCGAGAGTATATTTTTAGCACATTGTGTAAAGTTCTAATATAGCGGTTCATGGATCAACAGTGAACTGCCATGCAGATGCATGTAGCTGTCAGAATGTACCTATATGTTACTAAATGAGAGACCTTATCCTGTAATTGTCCTGCGCAATAAATTACGCAAACAGAAGTACTGACAAGCAGGAAGGTGGGGGAAAACGATGGAGGATTTAAACCAAGAATATATGCACATAGAAATCATATAAAATAAGGCAAACTATATACTCTGTAGAAGCAGCAAAGTGGAACGTTGAACAGCCATGGTTGGCACAACCATCCACTAGTTGTATTCTTGCCCAGGGCCCCAAACATCACACACTCACCTTGCGAAGCCCTCAGGGAAAGTCCCAAGTCACCCCCGCCCCCTGCACGCCGCCAACAGCACCTTCAGCTGTGCGAGGTGTATAGAGCCTTTTAGTGCATACTTTGTCTTCAAGGCAGTTGCTGTATTTAGACTCTTTAGAGTTTATCTCACAAGACATTCGGCGTGAGGCAATGCTCTAATTTTCATCCATTTATATGATGATTTCAGGCCATTGTTATTGCGTTTGTATGTTGCATACAGTCACACTGAATTTGCATTTTTAATGTTTTTATTTGGATGCCTCTTTTATGGTATATGGCCGAAAGAAAGAATTTTGCCTGACTGAGCACTGACTGCTGATCATGCCACTTTTCATATTCAGTGGCCACCCTTCAATCAGGTAGAGCAAGTATCATACTCTATAGTTAAATTTCCCAGCACCACCTGCTGCGGGATTAAATGCAAACAACTGTTTCTGCTCGCCTCCTATTCGTGGTTGCCCCTCACAGAAGCCCAACAGCAGCATCCTCCATCCACACGGCCTTCAGCCCGCATGGCAGAGTGATAAAAGAATAACTATATGCACAAGGCCTGGGTTTATACCGAGGAAGAGGCAGAACGTAATTCCACTTAGCACTTCATAATTGTTTTCTCATAATGTCTTGTACATAGATGGAGGATCCCATCACAGCAGTAATTCATTGTCAGGTGATGTTATGAAGACTATTTAACCCCTATCTGACTATACTACATGCCACATTACGCTTGATTACTATAACCAGTGTTATTTCTGTCTTCATTTATCCTGATGGTTTGTGCTAACTGTGTCCCTAAGTTCTGCCTAGCATGATTCCTTCCGTACACTTTGGAGTACATTTACTTGGTGCAATGCAAGGCAAAAAATAGTCATTTGCTATGCATTACGGGGACTCAAAGGGAGGGTGACTCAGTGCTTTTCCCCTGTGGTTTCCAGGTGGGTTGGTGCAGCTGGCCCCGAGATTGGTCAATTTGTGCGCTCAGAAGAGGGGGTCCGGTGGTGAGATGGGGTCAGTTTGACCTCCTTGGTGGTTGGTTGTGGTCCTTGGTGGCTGTCCCATAGCTGTTGTCCAACCAATAGTGTGCATTTGTTTAAATGAATTGTGATGGTAAAGGGGTAACTACTGTAGTAGGTTAGACGGATAAGTGCATACAACAAGGAATGTCTGCAGAAGTGGTTAGGCTCAGAACCCTGTGGGAAGCAGGGAGGGTGTGTTTGCTGAGGCCAGGAATATTATCCTAGGCAGAGGGAAGCTGCGGATGGCATGGAGGCTGCTATATATTAGTATGCCCGCTGCCACATAGGAGATGTAAAGGTAGACCTCCTCAGGCGAAGCAGACCTGAGAAGAAGCTGCAGAGAGCATAATACCCTTACCATTGTTCAGTGGTCTGGTGGGATATTTGAATGGGCAACTTCTCCTCATTGGATGTTCTTCCTCCTTGGTCAATTCGCCCTTCCAGAAATAAGTGCCGCCTTTGCGGACAGTTCCAAGAGTCTTTACCCCATCTGCGCTGTAGCTGCTCTGCATTCATCAACGACAGTAGAAGACTCCTCCATCACCTTGTTAAACAGAGATTTCGAACAATCCAGGCAGCTGTGAACTTTTTTCTGAATGATGCGCACCCTCAAGCAATCGCTGGAGTGATAAAATGGTTGGACAAAGTACAGAAAATGATAAGAAGTCTATAACCACCTCCAACCATTTCAGGACAGTAGGGTGATGTGCCAAGAACGTGCTGCAGAACGAACCCGACCTATGAGCATGGGTGTGCAATACTCCCCCTTTTGATAGTGAATGACATTGTAGGCTAGGTGAGTTTTGCCAGCAGGTTAGGGTCACAAACAGCTCCCACCCATCAATTCCTGCTGACTGCACTGAAATTCACTATCCTACCTCTTCGACATCTCACCTCAGACTAACAGCCGATTCAAGATTTGTATGTTTTTATTCTCCATTACTCATATATCAATCACACTACTCTTTTAGACTTTAGCACATGGCACCTTTTCTGACTCTAGCAGTTTTAGCCTAACCCATGGTTCTTAACCACCTCTGTTTTAAGAACCAAATCCATAGATCCATATCCGGTAGTGGACTAAGATCACGTTTAATTTACTATTAAAAAATATCACCCAAAGTCACTTACAGCATGCGTCACTTTTGAAACTGGCCCCGCCCTCCCACCCAGAGACAATAGTAATAAATCCTCACACACTTTGAGGTACAACAAGGGAACAGATACATGCATAGGGCCCTGCCTACACAATCCAACCTCAGCAATGAAACTTTTTATGTCTTTTATGTATCCCGTGAAAACAGCTGGGAAATTTGTTTTATGCTTGTTTACATTTACCACGCCATTCCCTACTTTTGATCTAAAACTATTCATGAATGATATTATTTATAGAGTTTTTACACCTTTTACTGAGAGTATCAATTCTGATTACACCTGCACCACATGGTGCTCACTTTGATGGACTTGATTGTCTTGATAAAGTATTATTAAACTTGAAAACTGGTGGTTGGCAGTGCAGGTAGTCCAAGGAGAGGCAGTGGAGCTCCCACAGCTCATCAGGGAGCATGACATGGAAGAGGGGCCTGCAACATAGGAACGTCAAGTACGCAGGACAAGCCCCAAACCTCAAGAAGACCTACACTGTCAGCAGCAACAGATAGATGACCGGTGAGGAGGGTGACCGGCAAGGGGCTAAATGTGATATCGAGCATTATGAGAGACAAATAGTGTTTGTAGTTTGCCAACAGGTGGCATGTGGGCTCACCTCCTCAGGAATATTGAAAGTGAGATGGGAGGGCTGGGGGAATCACAGAAAGACCATTGCACCTCCAGTTTCAAAAGGTGAGTGCAAGGAGAGTTGAAAAGGCAGGATGATTGGACTGCATGGGCAATGCAGATTGTTAAAAAATGACAGCAGGAGGCAAATGCATTTAACCTGCCAGCAGTAATGTTACAGTGTTACAGGCCCTACAGACGGGGCAAGCAAGGAGCAACAAGAGCACCTTGCTCCCTTGATAGAAGAATGGAGGGCAGGGTTGAAGGCAGCCATGAGAGACAGGGTGCCAAATAAACAGGTTGAGGGTTTGGCAGATTTGTTGCCTGCGGAATGGAACCCTACTAAATCGGATAGGAGCTATATGGGGTGGATGGGAAGTTCAAATAGTCCTAAAGGGTGCTCAAAGAGGTGAGTGGGTATGGATTCTGGTGGAGGAGAAGGTTAAGGACTGGAATAGGCAAGTTATAGTGACACCCCTCAACCCCCACCCAGACAGGACCACCCCCCCCACCCAAACAGGACTACATCCCCCAGGATGGCGTGACTCTGTAGAACACAGGGAGACAAACCTGGCGGCAGTTAGTTTCTAAACGACCTGAGAGTTCTTGTTGGAAGACAAGGAATGGCTGTCTTTGGGCTTCCGGATGTAGGGGAACAGCCAGCTGCAAAGACAGCTTTCACAAATGGGATGATTGACTGGACTGACTATGATGGGGAGGTAGAAGATGGGAAAAACAGGTGTGACTGGTGGTTGAGGATGGGGAAAAGGTGCTGGATTTGGGTTGTGATGAAGAGAAGGAGGAATTGGGAGAAGAGAAATTTCCCAATTGGGTGCAAACAAGTGGCACAGCAGGAAAGGGTAGGAGATCATATGCTGTGAGTGAGAGTGGAGGGGTGACTAACAACAGGGTTTCGTATTTTGTATTGAAGTCCAGGAAGAAGGTATGAAAGCACAGCAGGGACAACAAACAGGAGAGAAGTTTGTCTACAACCAGCTGGGTGTAAATGGTGGCTTGCGTGGGAGTCTTTGGTAGAGGCAAAGTGTGCCAAATTGGTAGAAGCTGGGGGCATGTTTACAAGGGCATTGTGCCACCGGACATCATTTTTTCCATTGTTCCTGTGGCGCAATGCCCTGCTCCATATTTACAAAAGGCGTTAAGCTACTTTGCATGGCTAAACATCGCATTGTAAATATCATCCCCTTTAACGCAGATATCTGCGTGAAAGAGGCGCACAATGGGTGTTGCTGTGGGCATTCCACTGCAACATCCATTGCTTTTTGATGGTGCCTCAGATTTACAAAAGGATCTGCAAATCCGAGGCATCTCTAAAAACTAACACCACTGAATAGAAGGCATTAGATTGGCACAACCAGGAGAAATACTTTTATTTCTCCTTCTTTTTGCTCTTTTTAAGTGTGCTGAGTTCTGCGGCACACATAAAATGAGCAAACCGCCTTTGAAGATTGTTTATGTGCAGGAAAGTGTCCCTTCCTGCACATTAACTATCATCCCTGCAAAACAGGCACCCTTTCACCATGGTGCAAGGGTGCCTGCGGTGTAGGGAATCATCCCGGCAATGCAGGCACCCTTGAGCTATGGCACAAGGGTTTCTGTGTTAGCTCTAGGCAGCTTTTTTTTAGCGCCAGTGCAAAGGAAAACAATGCTGCTACATTTCTTGCTGCGCCGTGTTGTGCCATTTCCTTGTAAATATCCCCTTAGGTCCATAGCAGTGGGGGAATGTTTGTTGGTGCAGACACAACGTGAAGGTGGGAATTAGAAGATTCTCAAATTAGTTAGTACAGATGAGGTGAGGGAGGTACTGCACACAGAAATGCAACAAAATGACAAGACTCCATGATAGCTAAGCACAACATAGCGCAGAAGTGGGGGGCTCAGGCGGTACCGTCGCTTAGCGCATGGTGTAGCGATATGGACACGGCTATGGTGGCAGAGAGAACAGTGTTCGCTAACCGCGGCTGCTCTCAAAAATGGAACAAGCTATGGGGGATGTGGAACAAATGTAGGGGTAACATCTGTGACCCACCAAAAGAACAAGCGGATGAGAGCTTTGATGGGGACCACTAAGGAGGGTGGAGGATGTTCAGGATGTGCTAAGGGGTATGAATTTGATGTATTGTGCTTTAACGCAGCAAAGTGTTGGAATTGTGAACTACTGCTGAATATTGTGTATATCCAACAGATGGAAAACCTCTGCCTTATCGATGTTATATTTGACAAAATAAAAAAGAATAAAAAAATAAAAAATGACAAGACTCAGCAAACTGGAGAGGAAGAGGGGGGTCACGAAAGACAAGGAGGAAGCATTAGGTAAGGATGACAAGGTGCATGTGTGGGAAAAGGACTCCAAGTTGGTAAAAACAAAGGAAGTGACTAGAGAAGGAAGGGTTAATATCAAGAAAAAGATGCATTACATAAGCTTGGTGATGCCCCTTGGGGTAAATTTATCAAACGGTACGAATGAGAACATTTGGGAAGAAGAATTCATTGATGTATTCAAACTGCTGTACAGGCAGATTAAGGCTAAGAAGGGATCCAAGAAAGAGGGTTGGGTACTGGCCCGTAGACTAAGATTGCCAGTTGCAGCAGATAACTGGACACAGCATTTGTGATATTTGTGTGTGTATTGTGTAAAGTTACCTGAAAGTTTTGTGTCCATTTTCAAGTATATGGATATTGTATAGAAGGTGCAAATGGGCTTTAGGGGTTTTGCATGATGTTAGAAATTGGGTTTCTGGTTGGCAGAGGTATGCACCATGTCTAAGCAGGAACCACAATCCTAGTCGGGGTACTCTAGATACAAATTAAAATATAACCTGTGCTCACCCTCTGGTAGCTTGGCATAGAGCAGTCAGGTTTATCTAAAGAGTGTTAGACCTGGCATCATCGGTGTGGGTTTCCCATATATTTTTGCGTTTGTCTCCTGTTATTGTGCTGTGTGTTGGACTTTGTTTTTGCTGGTGTAGATGCTTCTGTTAAATGCCAAAGTGCAAGTGCACCCTGTAAATTGTTGTTATGGATTAGTGATTCCATGATTGGCATATTTGATTTAATAGTCAGTATCTAGTACATTGCACTGTGTGTGTAAATCAAATGCTGCTAGTGGGCCTGTAGCACTGTTTGTGCCAGCCATATAAGCAGCCTGAAAATGTAACTGAGACTTGCCACTGCAGTGTCTGTGCACAGTTTGGTATTGCCAGGCCCTGACCTTCCCTTTTCTTACATGTGAGTCACCCCTAAGGTAGGCCCAAGGTACCCCTGTGGCCAGGGTAAAGTGTTTGAGAAAGGTAGGACATGTCCTGATGTGTGTGGCATGTCGTGATAATGAAAATACTGCCAATTTCGTTTTTCACTATTGAAAGGCTGTATGTCCCATAGAATAAAATAGGAGTTCATTTATAACATCTTATACATATAACTTCCCATTGGGACAAGATGGGAAGATGCAGTTTAGTATGCCTGAACTCAGAATATAAAGATGCATCTTTTAGTGAGGATGATTTTTACATTAGGTGTTTGAAAAGACCACTTTTAGAAAGTAGGCAATTTCTTGCTTAGCCATCGTGTGTGCCTCTGCTAGGTTGTGTATTGATTGTCTTGTTCTGGAGGGGCTGGGGATGTACATTCACTGTAGACAGCCACTGGGGGGTTGAGGTGTGTCCTGCCTTCCCTGGATGAGTCAGGGCTAGGCTGAATAGACCTGGGCTGCAATTGGAGTAGGTTAAGGACATTTCCTTTGACTTGAATGGTCCTGGTCTGCCTTACACAATGCTGTCTCCACCTCCTGCCAGGAAGCTGCATCGGAGAGGACACAACTGGTTTTGGCTGGGCAAAGAGCTTCTCTGCCACTATTTTGTGCTATAAAGAGTGGGGCCCAAACCCCTGAACTTTAGATTACTTCTGGAATTCAAAAGGAACCTTTGCCAAGGAGAAGAGTTGGAGAAACTGAGGAGAAGTAGTGTCCCTTTGCTGTGCGCTGTCAGGGGTTGGCCTGCAGTGGCTGTTTCTGCCAAGGAAAGGACAAGGACTTTGCTGTGTGCTGTGTCCCTGCTTGAGAAAGATCTCCAAGGGCTTGAAGTAGAGCTTGCCTCCTGTTTTGAAGTCTCAGGGATACAAAGACTTCACCCCCAGCTCACCTGAATGCCCTTGCTAGGAGTTCTGACCTGCCAAGAGGTGCATGTTGTTTTTCTGGGCCCCTGGAGGTGGTTCCTGCTGTTGGGAGATGGAAAGCGACGCATCAGCACATATTTACGATGCATCGCCACAGTGCGTGAAGAATTTCCATGCATCATCATCGTGCCACTGAAGAAACCAATGCAGCGCTGGCCCGCGGCTCGAGAAATCGCTGCACGCCGTATCAAGTGCATCGATCTACGAAGGCTGAGATCACCGCACCAATTCCGAGGCAGGTACTGCTGTGCGGCTGCAAGAACCAACGCATCGTGGGACCACAGCCGTCACTGCATCAAGAACCAACGCATCCCCGATCCTCACGCATCGCACCAGGGCACCAAAGTCTACAAGGACGCAGGGACCGCAGTAAGAAACCGAGTCATCACCTCCCTGCACAGTAAGAAACTGATGCATCACCTCCCCTTCAGTAAAGAACTGATGCATCACCTCCCCTGTGTGACAGTAAGGAACCGACTCATCACCTCTCCTGGAGTACAGAACCGACGCATCACCTTCCCTGCATGTAAGGAACTGACGCATCACCTTCCCTGCGACTGTTCTTGCTTTTGATTTTGACACATCCAAGGTACTTTGGATTGAAAGTGTTGCATCTGCAATTTGCTTTGAACGAAGCTGTTTCTACCTTTTCAAAGTCATATTTTTATTACTGTATTGTGGATTTTTGTCATTTTGGTCTTGGTTGGTTTAGATAAAGAGTACTTATTTTTCTAAACTGGTGTGGTGTCCATTTGTAGTGTTTTCTCTGTATTACTGTATGTGTGTACAAATGCTTTACACACTGCCTCTGAGATAAAACTGTCTGCTCGCGCCAAGCTACCAAGGGGGTGAGCAGGGGTTATTTTAGAAGTGTGTCCCTTTTACCCTAACAAGGAAGAAGGGTTCATACTTGGACAAAGGTGTAGACCCTTACCAACTAGAGACCCCCATTTCTAACAAAGAGGCAATATGTGAAGTATTTGTGCAACACACACACAAAATAACACAATGAAAACACCACAAAAGACCCCACACCACGTTAAAAAACACACAATTTTATGAGTAAATCAAAACCAAAACAACAAAAATTCCAATGAGTAGAACCAGAGTTATTAATTTTTAAAGAATAAATGAAAATATAGTGCTTAGAGTTATAAAGCACAAACCGGGGACATCTCCTCACGCTTGACCAGGGCAAATCCAAAGTTCAGCCCGACCGCAATGGAGCGTGGGCCAGATACAGGGACCAGCCTTGGCCCACTGAGAAAAGTACCTGTGATCAAGGATGCGTCTACGTGAAAGACCTGATGCGAGGAGCAGAGGAGGCGTTGCGTCGTTGCTGATCCCTTGGATGTAGGCGATACGTTGGTTCCATTCCACGCATTCGGAGAAGCTCCATCGGCGAACCCCTTTGCAATGCAGGTGATGCATCATTGTCGAGCTGCACTGTCCATCATCATTGAGCCACACAGTCGTCAAAGCAATGTTATGGAGCAGCAATGCGTTGACATCAGACAGGATGTATCGGTTCCGAACAGCGCAATGGAGAAGTTTCATCGATTCTGCCTGGTCAGCCCAGAAAACTCACTTCCAAGGGTCCAGGACTGGGTTGGCACCACTTGGGAGGTTGGGACTCACAGATGGCAGAGTAAAGGCACTGTTGCAGGACGCAGGAAGTCTTTGATGTCCATGAGACTTCAGAACAGGGGGCAAAGCCAGCAAGACGTTGGAGTCATTCTGGGTTCAAGTGAGATGGGTCCAGTACTTTTCCTCAGCAGGGCAGAGGGTAGCAGGCAGCAGGGCAGCACAGTAGAGGAGAAGAACAGTTCTTGCAGAGCAGCAGTCCAGCAGAGCGGCAGTCCTTCCTCCTTGCAGAGTTCCTCACAGGTCCAATAGTGTCTAGATTATACCCAGTTGTGCCTTTGAAGTGGGGGAGACTTCAAAGAAGGGTCTTTGAAGTGCATGGAGGTCCTTTCTTCCCAGTCAAGGCTCCAGACTAAGAGTAGGGGGTAATCAACCCTCTGTGTGGAGACAGGAAACTTCCTATTCAGGGCCAAGTGCAAGCTTCTTCCTCCTCCCTTCCTGCCCAGGCACACAGAGCAGTAAGAGCAGATGTCCACTTTCAAAAAGTGGCATTTCTAAAATAGTAATGCAAAACCCAACTTTACCAGTAACGAGGATTTATCATTATCATTCAAAAGACATGAAACATGATAAATCTACTCCTTTCTAATCAGGAATTACAACTTAAAAGTGTATTGAGGAATTCCCAATGTTAACCTATGAGACAGTAGTGAAAAACTTATTTGGATGTTTGTCACTACCAGGACATGCAAAATTTAAAGTACATGTCCCACCTTTTACTGACATTGCACCCTGCCCTTTAGGCTACCTAGGGCCTACCTTAGGTGTGACATATGTAATAAAAGGGGAACTTAAGGCTCGGCAAAGGGTTTTAAATGCCAAGTTAAAGTGGCAGGAAACTGCACACACAGTCCCTGCAATGGCAGGTCTGAGACAGGCTTGAAAGTCTACTTGTGTGGGTGGCACAATCAGTGCTGCAGGTCCACTAGTAGCATTTAGTTTACAGTCCCTGGCTATATCTTATACCACTTTACAAGGGACTTATAAGGAAATTAAATAAGTCAATTGTGTACACACCAATAGCACTATGTTTGGGGGAGAAGCACATGCACTTTAACACCGGTCAGCAGTGGTAAAGTGCTTAGTGTACTAAGGCCAACAAAAATAATCAGCAAAAATAGGAGGTAAGCAGACAAAACATTTAAGGGAAGACAATTAAGGATGGGAGGTCTAATACATGGTATAGGTACCATTAGGATTTTAGGGCCAGGCTAAGCGTTTTCCGTGAAAACTGTGTGGGGGAGAGATTGGATAATGAGATGTTGCTGCAAATTATGTCCCCTGCCAGACCAGCAGGATAACTGCATACAGCCAGTGCTTTGTCAATTCCTTACAGACCCTTTCTGGGGCATCCTAACCTTGGGGACAGGGATACAGTTACAGAGCTTATTTGGGATTTAATAGCGGTTACTGTAAACAAATAAGAACAGTGTGACTATAAACATGAGGGTTCCCTCTGTGAAGGGCATATCCCTCTTGTCCAGTGAACACCTCAAAGTAACGAAACATCTCAAAGAGGGGAAAGAGAGGTAATCAACAGTTTATCAAGAGTTTTACCTCAATTAAAGTTCATTAACTACTAGAGTACCTGACTTATTTTTCTGACAAAGAAGATCTAATTAAGATGGCTTGGGGGCTCAAAGAAGGTTTTCTACTTGGTTACCAAATGGCTCCAAGGTGTGCCATTTTGTATAAATCTTAAATCAGCAAAGCAAATGCAGAAATTCTGTGGGGCAAGTTTTCCAAAAAAAGTAGGGAAGGCAGGAAGACAGGTCCTTTTTTCACTGGATCTATGGGAAATTGTATTATCCTTTAGGAGTTGCACCAAAAAAGACTAAAGAGGAATTTTCTATGATTCATCATCAGTCAGGGCCAGATGGTTAATCAGTGAATCATGATTGCCAGAGAGGATGTAGCCATGCAAGTTGCTTCAGTGGATGTAGCGTTTGGCCAAATTAGAAATTGTGAAGAGGGTGCGTTCTTGGCCAAGCGTGACATTAAGTCTGCCTTTAGATTACTGCTTTTTTAGATTACTGCCTGTGAACCCCTGCACTTTGAACTTCTATACATATTCTTTGAAAGTCAATATTTGTAGATAAGGTTTCACCAATGGGGCGTGCCATTTCATGTAGGTTGTTCAAGAGATTTAGCTGTTTTTTGCAGTGGTGTTTCTCAGCAAGAACAGGATATTGCAGCGTGACTCATTATCAGGACATCTTTCTGTTGTGTGGCACATCAATTCTACTGAATTAGGTGTTTGGGTTTTGCCCTACCTGGTGCCACCTTCCCTTAACACAGTATTCTGATCTAAGCAATGACAATGGGGAACCGGCAGATTTGGCGGATTTTTCTGAGAAATGTCGGTAATGTGACGTTGTTGTTACCTGAAGATGGATTTCTGTGGCCCATTCAGATGTTTTAAGATGCGGCAGATGCAGATGGATTTGGCTTGTTTTGGGATGGTAGATGGTGCTCCCAACGATGACTTGAGTCATGAAAAGATCAGGGACATGGCATAACTTCCTAAAATAAATTGCTGCTGCTGGTAGCACTGTTAATATGGGGCCCAGAGTTGGCTAACAGGAAGGCAGCTTTTGATGGAAACACCCAGATAGTGGTGCATCTTGTCAATGGGCAGAGGGTCAGAGATGTCAGATTGTTACATCTGCCACAAAGATTTACTTTAGACTATTTAATATTTAACATTAACAGCGAATTTGGAGCTAGACAGTGCCTGGAGTGAACAATAACAGAGCGGATGCTTTGTCTTGTTCACAGTGGCAGAAATCCCAAGGACTAACACACGGAGCAGATGCTCAGAAAACAGGTACCTTTATGTTTCTGGGCTCTAAGAGATTGAGAATTTTTCAGCTGGCAGAGCAGTTTTTTATTAGAAGAGCGTACAGACAGTCCTGGGGGTCATTTATCGCTGGTGTGGCAAAGCAGATTGGGCATGATAAGGAATGTTTGAGAAATGGCAGTAGCATGTAACTTCTTTCATATTGTAGATCATTGATGAAGATTTGTTTGCAGCCACGATTGCAGGGAAGCTTGCAAGCATTACTTTTTATGGGAAAATGCTCTGGGTTTATGAACTATAGGCAGGTGACCTAGGGACACGTATTGTAAAAGGCAGGAACAGAGAACAAGGCAGAGTAGCTGAAGGCAGGGATCTGATTTCAACAGGAACTTAATCAGCTTGGTAAAGACCCTAAGCAATTCAGCAATCATTCTTTTAGGATTAGAGCTGCCTCAGAGGCATACAGATTAGGATTACGAGTGGGAGACATCAAGAGGTTAGGTAGATGGAATGAAACTTTTGCTGGCTTTATGTGCCCTATATTTACAATGATGGTTAGTTTATCTTGTATCTAACATGCCTCATCTCTTAAATTGTGTTGAGTTACCGTGGATGGCGCTTTTCACCATTTGGATCAGGGGTGATTCTTTCATTCATTGGACAGAGAAACAAGCCAAGAAGAGACATTTCAGAGACAGGTTGAGGCTTCGCTCAGATTGTCTTGAAGCAAAGTGATGGGGTAAGATTTCAGTGCATTGGAAGCAGCTGTTGCCTTGGCTTTCGGAGTTAGGGGTATCCCGCATGTGCTCTGACATTGTTAATCCATTTAGGAGAGAATGACTTTGTATGAAAGATGATTTGTGACCGATAGCGAAATCTTGGTCGGGGACTAATACAATATGGACAGAATTAGTTCCCAGAAGCAGGGTGGTGGTGACCATTAAAACACAAGGTGGAAGAAAACTCTATAAGTAAAGTGAATAGAGACATGAGGAGAATTAGTGAAGGGCACAAAATAACAGTGTTGTGGCATGAGAAGATTATTTAGTGAGGGTGGGATTCACTTGTTCTTATTGGGCAACCAATAATATTTGGTTGACATTAGGTATCTATTAGAAGATGGCAGTGAGGTTCTGGAGCTAGTACTTAGAGAATTTGAAGAGCTGTTGGGATGTCAGCCATTGCTCAGTGTTTCAGGTCATGCTTTGTGACTATTTTGGCAACTGGTCGATAATCAGTTTATGTTGTTGTTGGGTGATGGGGGAAGGGGGGCAGAAAAACACCTGGGCAGGGTTTTTCTGGGTTTCGAGAGGATGTAAGGCATGATGTGTTTTCTGCCCTTTGTTCTTTTTCAGGTGTGTAGTTTGTCTCCTGCTGCTGATGGGACAGATTGCAGTCTTTACCTTTCTACTGCAAGAAGACCGAAGGCTTGGGGGTAACCAAGACGGCATCAGAGGAGGGGACAAGAGAAGGCAATGTTTAGGTTGGGTGGGCAGTGGTTGAAAGGATTTTGGAGGGGAGTGCATGTTGGTGTTGACTGATTCGGGAACGTTTGTCGTGTTTGGGAGGAGGGGTTAGGTTAAGATGTACCAGTTAGGTGGGGTTATTTGTTATCATTGTCATGGTATGAGACTTACTGCATACTTGTCCCAAAAAAGCAGCCATTGCTCTTACTAGTGGTCCTCACTGCATAATGGCCCAGGTGTGCAGCACATAATTCCGCTGTGCTCTGGGAGCCCCTGCACACACGTAAGTAAATATGTCCCTTTTTGTTTTGTGGGCTCTTGAATCTGCTCTAGGATTATTGCCTTCGTTGTTATCTGTTCTTTGGGCTTTCTTCTCTTTCAGCTTCTTTTTCCAATTAAGTGCTTTGATTTGGAGGCAATTACTGGACGCGCAATTGTAGAGCAATGCAGGCGCAGTGGCTACAGTAAGGGTTTATCTCTCCCTCTACATAGACACGAGAACCCTATAGAAACAACCCCGACAGATCTTGAGAGACCTTATTCAGCCTTTTGTGACGGTGGCAGTACTTGAAAGTGGGATGTTACTGTGTTTGATAATTGCTTCAGTACTGCAATCTGGCCTTTTTCTTGGCATACACATGGCTTATGCAGTAATACAGGGAATTACTGCGGGGAAGGGGAGTATTTATTACAAGAGCGAAAGAATTCAGCTTGCAACAATCTCAGCAATCTCAGTAAATGCATTTCTGTTTTGGGAAAAGGGCAACATTAGCCAGAGAGTGTTTTTCACCTCACAGGGCTGATCGCATAACCAATACATGTCATTTGCTGACAGATGATGTGTTTTCCATAATATGACAGGGAAAGGAAACTTGTTAGCACAAATGGCCATATTCAGCGAAGAGCATGAAATAATGTTCGTGAAGCAGCTGAATGCAACTGGGGAATGAAAACGTGATTTAATTGCTTTAAAGGACACGAAACAGTCTGAATGCCAGAACGAGAAGAATAGCTCGATGTTTGAGGGGGAAAGGGGAGGCGGGGGGGGATGCTTGAGGGGAATGAATGAAAACAAGAGGATTGCAGAGAGAAGCAGAGTGAAAGAGGAGGGGAAAACAAGCATTGGTAAAGCCAACAGGTCTAGGCATTTTAAAATTGGGCTGAGTGTGGATACATCTGCTATCACACGGTGTTAAGCACTCACCTAAACTTTAGGGAAGAGATCATTAGTTTTAAGTCTGTTTTTTCGTTATGTGTAGAGATGGAAAAAAATAGAATGGCGACCCCATGGAGATTTATCCTGTTAAGAAATAGTAAGCTGCTGTTCTCTGTGGACAACCCCACCCAAGGGCTTTAGGTAAAATATATTATGGCCTCCAGTGGCCAGCACACGTCAGAACTGTAAAATAAGAAAATAGATAAAAAGTGTGTGGGATTTCACAAAGAAGCGAGAATGAGTAGCCTGGTAACATTTTGCAGCTGCTGGGGTTCACGAAATGGGGAGAGAGAGAAGTGGATGGGCGGGGGAGCACCAGGAACAAATGGATGAGCGGGCAGTGGGAGGGATAAAGAGAGGAGGGGTTTCAGGATGTAGAAAGCGCACAGTAAGAGGGCGCTCCCAATAAAAAACAAGAGAATTATGAATGCTAGTGTGTATGTGAACTATGCTTGCAGGGTTCATTCATATCCATAAAATCATGTGGGTGTAAACCAATGCTGATGGGCAACCATCCTCAGCCAATGCTCAAACTCAGCTCTACCACAATAGCCAATGTTTGAAAGGAGCCATCCAAAAGCTCCTTTCTGAATCAGTATTTATATGTCGCATGCTGTGTGTTAACATGACCTCTCCAGAGACGGATAAGGCTGTCTGCAGGTGAGACTTGTGTATAGAAGGGAGCAGCAGACGAACAAAAAGAATATGATGATCAGTCTCGAAAAGAAGATGGGAGAGTTCAAAAACACAAATGTGGGTGATAGATGACTCACAAAGATTCTGCAGGTATCTAAGTACATCTATGTCTGTCCTCATCCCCTGTATACTGGGGGATTAAGCTGCAATGACAGGCCAAGATCTGGGTCCAGATTTACCATCTTTCAAGCAACAGAGTGCAAAAACCAGCATTGTCTAGTGTAAGGTTTGTATTTGGGATAGATCCTCCTGTACGAATTCCTACACATTGACAACTGCACGGGGGTTAGACATTTAAAATGTATTCTATTACTGAATTTTTTATTTATTGCTTCTATTTCGATTGATAATAAGTAACTGTAGTTCCATCCGAAATGCAACGGTCTCGTTGGACTGATACAGATACTCAATTATAGATATATACAATGTGAAATGGAAGCATTGTACTAATTAGGAAGAATGTTTGTTGGGAAAGAAAACCAAACCCAGAAGAGCAAAACACTTGACAAAAACGTTATCTTTATGCTGCCAATTTAATGTTTATTTAGAATATTTACTTATAGCTCCGAACAAATTATTTCAGGAAATGCAACAGCTTGCGATTTCTATAGTGCAGCCCCCACTGGGAGATTAGTTTATCACTTTCTGCTGAGAGCATCTGTGAACAGATTGGAGTGAAACGTAGTCCACGTTCAACTCAAAGAACCAGATTATTTTCGAAACATTAGTGATCAGTAAAACAAAATGGTTGAACCTGTGTGAAATGGGTAAGGAAAAGGCCACATGGAGGCCCCTTCTGTCAATAACATTGCCCAAGGGAAGTTGACAATTAGCACAGCCAGTCACTCAGAATGTAACAACACCATTAGGGACGCCCTTGTCCAACTAAAATGGGAATTCTGATGTTTATTTTTCTCTCCTGAAGGTACGGCTGATAGTAATCTATTGCCTGTGGTTGTTAATATTAAAGAACAAAAACGCTCGTCACAATGCAAACATTGAAAAAGCTTTGCATTGCTAGGAAGGAGAAGCACGTGTATGCATAAAACGAAAAACTCGTTTGTAAGCACACACTGCAGCATCAGAAAGCAGTCCGTCCCGAGATTGTTTGGGACTAGCCAAAGCACGTCGTACAAGACGTCCACATCAAGGTCGCCTTCATGTATAGTCAATCAATCAATCAATCAAAACCACTTTATTCGATTAGTTAAAATCATAAAAGTGTACAATACATTTTACACAGATAAAAAGGAAAAACAATCCATCATATACATATAAAAAAAAAATTAACAAAAAAATGTATAGTCTATAAATGTGGCTTACCTTCACACATTCATACAGCACAATCAATACCGGTGGAACAGCCTGAGACACGGATTCAAGTGTTTAGGAAATGCTGGGACAAGAAATGACAATAGGGGTGCTGAGAACATCTTAAAGGCCAAGAGTAAGTAAAAATTAATACAAAGTTTGAGCCAAAGTGAGGGCTGGGTTATAAACCATATGCAGGGAGACTTAGATTTAGAAGAGGAGTTATGGTATGGAAGAAGGTTTCCATGGAACTCGGCGACAGTTCCCTTTGGCTCAGAAACGGCTCCAATAGAGGGAAGCCACAGAATCGGCAGAATGAAAGATTTTAGGCAATGACTTTTCAAATTCCGAAGATGCTGCGTCTGAGAGCTGATCACAGCCCATTAATGGAGTATGAGTTAAGGTGGGTACCACCTGGAAACGTAATCTAGAAGCAGCACAAGACCACAAGGGTCAATAAAGGAACCCAAAACATGTCTCCAGCCTGCCTGTGTGAACCGGTCAAACATTTCACTATTTCTGCTCCTCATTTGATTCCCACATGGACTGATTTTTGCATTCCTCCCGGAATCCGAATGCGTTTTTTCTTTTTTTAAATGAAAATAAAAACTTTTGTTTTAGTACAGACACAGGGAGATCAAGAGAGAACTAACACTAGCATTGTGTAAGAATGTAATCCCCCTTGACTAACCCACAGGTTTTTGGGTCTTGAATAGTCTGGGTTTTCATCTTTGCTGGGATGTGAGGTCCACCTAATATGCCTCATAACCTACTCTGAGGGAAAATATTAAAATAACATTCCTATGTCCTTCAGTGCAATCCTCTCTTCACATGAGCCTAGCCTGACAGTAGACATTCTGCAAGGCTAGCACTGTGAAGAGCAAAATATTGATAACTAAGGAAACCAGTGGGAAAAACACAGCAAACGGATGCAGGTTCAGGTATTGGCACCTCTAGAGTACGGTCTAACTCCAACTGACTTCCCGCTCTCATCTAGAGCCGTGATACCCTCACGGGTGACTAGCCGCACTCTACAAACCTTGATTGATTGATCAAAGTGGAATGAGGGAGCAGAGTATGAGGCTGTTGGGCTGTGTGGCCTCTTTTGCCACCTTCAGATTCTTTTTACTTGCCTGAGCATAAGACAACTGCGTGGGATGCCCAATAAAACACTGAAAACCACTGGAGTGCCTGTGGATGACTCAATGAGATTTGTAGTCCTGCTACTGTGTGGCTGTGAAGTGCTCGTTTGACCCAGGAGGGGGGATTGGTTAATCTTGCTGTCACGAAATGCCAGGGCTCAGAAGAACTGGTCTCCTGAGCAGTAGCTGGGCTGATTGAAGTGGGCATGATGGGGTGTGCCACCCCATCATGCCCACTTCAATCACCCTTTGCAATGAAAAGGCTTCCTGTACCCAAATAATGTTTCTTGTAGGATTGACTTTCTGACATTTTCCTACCATTTCTGTTTTGCTCTGGGAGAGTTGTTCACCCTATATGGCTCACTATTATTGTTGCTGAGATTCTCCAGGAGCATTATGTAATTTCATGTTATTTTTAACTCTGCACTAACTGTCTATTTTGTAAACTGTGTTGATTTTAAGGCAGGGTGAAATTTAATGACACTGATGAAATTTCAGATTTTACCATTATGCAAAATTCATGAAGTTTCTTGAAATTAAGCGTTATACGATTTTGTAGAATTTCTTTTACTTGGGAGCACATTTTGCTTAATTCTTTTTACAAGATACCAGTGGGAGAATGGTTTGCACTGAAAATATGTTGCTGAAAGACATGTTCAACTCGAGCTTCTTTCCTACCAGTATCTCGCAGGGCTATTCTACACTAGGGGCATACTTGGATGAAAAAAAGTGACGCAAGAAGAAATCACATTTGTCAACTAAAATTGTAATTCCAAGACATTTTCATGTGATTTTATCTGCAAATTTACGCAATCCACCCATCCTTGCACTACTTGATTTACCTCATATTCCCATTCGCCTGCACTATTTGGGTCGGATGAAGGTAAGGTCATGATGGTCTATATAAAAAGGAGAGAGGAGGCCAATCATTCTCCCCTGCGAATATGCCCTCCTCAAGAACAAAAACTCTTTCTAGGAGCACAGGGAAAGACGGTGGAACAATTGTCCTCACAGAGTTGATTCTATGGAATGTCTAAAAGAGATCTGGATTGGAGCAGGTGTTATTTAAACTACACACCAAGTAGGACGTATGCTTGAATTGATTTTTACAATTCAGAATTGATATTGTAAAAATTGCTAGTTGAGGTTGCCTGGTCCAATCATGAATGCATACTGCTTGAGCCTTGACTAGACTGACTACAAATTTCAAAGTTCGGAGTTGGGGGGCTGTATTACAGAGGTGTCCTGTGAGCATGTTAGACTTGGGGGTCTCTAGTTGGCACAGGTATGCACTTGTGACAAATAGGGACCCTAGCCTCTAGTCAGGGTAAGGGGGTACACTCCCAAAATAACACCTGCTCACCCCCTTGTTAGTTTGTCACAAGCACACAGGCTTATTTCAGAGGCAGTGTGTAAAGCATTTGTGAACACATTCAGTAATCAAGTGACAACACTTCAAATGGACACCACACAGGTTTTATATAAAAAATAAGTATTCTTTATATAGATTTACCACAAGACCATTAAACGACAAAAACACACAATAGTGTTACTTTAGATGGTAGAATTTTGCTTAGTTCTCTTTAGTTCTTAAATGCGACACTTTAAGTCAATGTACCTTTTAGATGCGACACGCAGGGCAATGAAAGTGTTGCGACGATGTTGATGCAATGAATTTTTTGGTGCAAAGAAATAAAGACGCGAAGATCTTCCAGATGCAGCACGCTTCTCCGATGTTGCGAGAAAACTCGACTCGATGCTTCAGCTGCAGCGGCGACACACTTTACGCGATGCGACGACAGCGGCCTTGGCAGCGACACTCTTCCCCGACGTTTGCGAGACGCTTCCGCTCGATGCGATGTTGCAGCGGCGATACCCCTTTACGCGATGCGACAACAGCAGCTCCGACGGCGGTACGCTTCTCCGTGGATGCGAGGCGCTTTTCTTGATGCGGTGCAATGCGACAACTACGATGGCTGCGATGGCGACATGCTTCTTCCTTGATGCGAGACTCTTCTCTTGATGCTGTGCAATGCGTCAGCTACGATGGCTGCGATGGCAACACGCTTTTTCGGCGTTGCGAGACTCTTTCCTGGATGATGCGAGACGCTTCCGCTCCATGCGATGCTGCAGCGGTGACACACTTTACGAGATGCGATGACAACGGCTCCGACGGCGGCACGCTTCTCCTTCTTGAGTCGCGCTTCCAGCTCCTTGCGAGACGCAGTCCCTCAGAAGGCCAAACATCAGCAACAGGCACTTCCAAAGAACTCTGGGGAGCTGGGGGGTGAAGTATGTTGTTCCTGAGACTTCAGCAGGAGGCAAGCTCTTTTCCAAGCCCTTGGAGATCCTTCACAAGTTGAGCAAAAGTACACACAAAGTTCCTTTCTCCTCTCTTTGGCAGTAAGGCAACCACTGCAGGCCATTCCCCCAGGTTCAGGGATAGTTTCCTCCTAAGCTTCTTCTGGTTCCTCCCTCAGCAGAGGTTCTTCTTGTTTTCCCAAAGTGATCTAAATTATTGGGATCAGGGTCCCAATATTTATACCCAGAAATCCGTTGTCCTCTGAAGGCAGAGGGGCCTTTGCCCAGTCCAAACCAGTTCCTGAGCACTCTGTTTACATGATTCCTTTTCTCCTTTCACAGTGCAGAGCAGAGACATCAGCCACTCCCCAGGAGGTGGAGCCAGCATTGTGGAAGGCAGGCACAGCCCTATTCAGGTCCCAGGTGCAACTCCTCCCACCCATCTAGATGCAGATCTCTCTATTCACCACTGGGGCACCTCACCCTGTCTCCTGGAATTCCCCAGCCCCACTTAAACTCCAGACAAAGGAATGCACAGCCTAGCAGAGGCAGGTTTGAATGGTTAGACAAGAAAATGCCTACTTTCTACAAGTGGCATTTTCAAACACAGAATGTTAAAACCAACTTCACTAAAAGATGTATTTTATCATTCTGAGTTCAGGCATACTAAATTCGAATTTCTACCATGTTCCCTGAGTCAGTTAGGATTATAAGATGTAATAATCAAACTGCCCATTCTGGCCTATGGAGAACAGGTAGCCTTGCAATGGTGAAAAACGAAAATGGCTGTAATTCACTATTAGGACATGCCACACACACCAGGGCATGTCCTAGCTTATCTTTACAATGCACTCTGCCCTTGGGCCTACCATAGGGGTGTCTGATATGAAGAAAAGGGAAGGTTTAGGGACTGGCAAGTGGGTGCACATGCCCAGTCAGCATGACAGTACCAGACTGCACGCAGGCTCTGCAATGGCAGACCTTAGACACAGGTTTACAGGCTGCTTCTGGGGGTGGCACAACCAGTGCTGCAAGCCCACCAGCAGTATTTGGATTTACAAACCCTGGGCATTCCTGGTGCACTGTACTAGGGTCTGACAAGTAAACCAAACCAACCAATCATGGAATCACAAATCATACATCAATTTACAATAGGGAGCACTTGTACTGTGGCACTGGACAGCAGTGGCACAGTGCCCTGAGTAACAAACACCAGCAAAACATATGAGGCCACAGCGAAAAATGGAAGGGAGACCCACGCCAATTTGCCAGGTCTAACAGGGCACAACAGGCATTTACGCCCAATTTGCGGGCCCCCGGGGAACTTTAGTATTACAGAAGGCCCCGCAGACATTTGTGCATCCCCTTCTGTAATACTGAAAGTGCTGGTGTACATACAGCGCCAGCGCTTCCTCAAAAAGGTGTTCCCTTATTTGCATGCGGATGTGGTCTCATGCAAATGAGGGAATCCCTTTGCCTCTGCGCCCATGCCATATTAGAGATGTGGGCACAGAGGCAAACACAATCTCAGGAGGTGCACTAACAGTGCACCATCTAAAAGGTGGCGCACTGTCAGTATGCCCCCTGATTGCAACCATCTTGAGGGAGCAAAGGTGTACCCATGGACCCCTCAGACATCCCCTTGCAGGCGGGTGCAGTCAATCCCTGCACCCGCCTGCAAGAGGATCTCTAATTTCCTTTATAAGTGCAGGCAGGTGCCGTCTGCACTGTGAAAACATGGAGCTGCTTCAAAGCAGCCACTCCGTTTTTCATATGTATGCACTGCAGCGCAGCGCTAGTTCGCGACTGCCCTGGGTGCACCGCATTCACCCTAACATGGCTCATTTTCCCTGTTTGCGCCGGGCGCACTTTTTAAAAGGTGTGCCCGGCGCAATCTAGGAAAATGCGTAATATGTGTAATCCTGCTCGGGGAGTCCACATTTCTGGTGACCTAGGACATCAGAGATGAAAGACCACTGTGGTTACATTTGGATTCCAATACCTTCTGTCTACCTGGGACCATTCAACTAAGATTTCTTAAACCCAGGATTTAGTTCTAGGGTGTTACTCAGATTGTTTAGAATAGGAAATTAGTTTGTGGGTGTGGATTTTGAAAAGTTAATCACATACACACAGACAGTTTGCCTTCTACCAAATGTTGGCGGTGCTGGACTTAGAGTACTTATCATGTTTTAGGAAACTAGAGGGAACTACGTCAAATGTTTTAGAGGTTACAAAACATCAGCTGCAAAAAGACTAGGTTCCACCAAGTGGTCCTGGTAGTTTTTGACCCTTATGAAACTCCAAGATGTCTCCAAACCAAGTTGTCTCACAAAGATAGACATTTAGTACACCATTAAATCCTACAGCTATTGATATTCTGTCATTTTAGTTGATGATTATACTCTTTAAACTGACATTATCTGAAATTTTCACCCAGGTATAATTTCAGTAATTTATTTTAGTTTGCATTATATTCTCATCATTCTACAGACTTCAAATATTAAGTACCTTACTTCACTGTCTTTCAAAGTTTTCATAACTTTCACTTTTACAGATTTCCTAAAACTCTTGCATTTGAAGAACAGTTGTTAAGAATCCCATACCCACTGGTAGTTGCTTTAGTTTTCCCACCTCACTCTCTTGTAAATTAGTTTCTTGTAGGCGAACTGTTTATTTAATTTTCTAAGGTGATCCAGGGCTTTCCTCTTTTTTGATTGGATGTCTGACACAGTTCAGCATTCTGTCCATCGATTATTATTTTTGCATTTGTCACCCAGAGTGGGACAGGTATACCTAGACATGGGTCCCATGCTCTCCATGCCACTCGAGTCAAGCTAGCCTAGCTGATGAGGGGTGAAACCCTGAAACCAGTCCCAGGACGCTTGTTTCAGATCCAGGAAGGGCCTGGCCTGGCAGTGCAGGCTGGTCTATTCCCCAGGGGAACAGGGTCACAACTGATTTGCATATGGCTGGGTTTAAATTGGAATGGCATGGGGAGCAAAAAAAATGGATTTAACACCTGATCTCTGTACTGGGGTGAATGTTTGAGACTGTTCAACATTCAGTCCACCAATTGTTCTTTTTGCAGTGCTGCAGCTCATAACAGTGTAGACAAAGCTACAAGGTCAAATTATTTTTTATGAAACATGACCATATTCGTTTATTACCAAATGAGCCAATTATATTTTGTTACACTTTGGATACAGATTATGCAAGTCAGCAAAAGAGTTAGAGCCTTTTGTGCGACCACATGAATAACCTTATGAAATTAGGAAGGCCTGCAGACTCCACATCACTTTTTGAGGAACATTTCCTGTACTTTAAGTATGTTATAGCAACATAATTGATTCACTTTTCATTACTGTCTATTTCTAAGGGGGGTTTGTTCATCTAATTTCCTCAACCTGCATTCTGTACTTTTAAAGATAAAAAGAGACGCATAAAAGCAAAGTTAGAAGCATTGCTTTGTCGGTGTATTTGATCTTGAGTTTAGTTTTTCTATTCAATATAAGAACACAATTAAATGAACATTCAGAGTCCTAGAGCCTGCTTCAGAAATAATTGTAGATATGTGCATTGTGACTACTTAAATTAATTGCTCCTTCCAAACCTGAAATGCAGCAAATCAAAAATGTACTTGAGTCAATTACTTGTTGAATCATTTTACAATCAAAGGTGGTTTTACCAAATAATACAACACACAAACAAGGACAACTATGATTGAATGATGCACTTCTTTATACTTTGTTTATTAGACTTGTCTGCTGGGAACATTACAAAATATTTTACTGTAATAAATTGTAAATATTTGTTGCAAACCAAACATATTATTATGTTTATTTATTTTAGAAAGGACATTGGTATACAGCTAAAAAGTATGAATATATATTGTGCAAAATAGTTTACTGAACTATATTATATTGCTCTTAAAGTAAACTGCTCAATTTAGTCATCTTGGCCCTCTTGACAGACCAATATTATCTATCTATGGTAACCAAACACAAGGCAGCACATAGAAATTCTGTATCCCTTTTCTAAAGCTCAAGCGATGCTGAATATATCACAGTCTTAGTAGGGGGGCAGTTCAAAGCTGGGCATCTATTTAAAAGAGTGTGCAACTACCCTGTCTGTTTTACTTGATTGTACGATCCTTAAGCATTTCATGGTCAGCAAGATAAGAAGTCAGAGTAACATAGGTTGGTCTAAAAGCCAACTGCAGTTATTTCCCTTTTATTAGAATTAGGTTTAAAGTGGTCATCTAATGCGCAGTGATCAATATCTAGGAGACAATAGAAGCAATCAGATGTGGGTATCTTCTCTTAGCTTTGAAGTGTTTTTGTTTAACCTGTATGTCATCTTTAAAGCTGTAAAGGCCAGCCCAAAATGTGCTTAGATCCGTGGCCTGTAATCTTCATTTAAGCAGGGGCACAAAAGGACTTGCAATATTACCAGGAATTGCATTGGCGGGTCCTAGCGGTCTAACCCAGGTCAATAATGGAAATTAGCAAGGATGGGAATGATACCTAGATAGTCAAAACATCACAAGAATGTAGTGGCAAATGACTTCGGACTTTCCAATGAATACTTTGTATGTGATCAGATAAATTATCTCCTTTCTTATGTTCCATGCTACAGGGTCAACTTTAGAAAAAAAAAGGATGGCATCACTTTGATTGCTGCAATCGCTTAGTGAGTTTGTTTCTTGATTTGGATCATTATAAATGTCTTGGTTATGCTGAACGACCTGACCTTGCAACAAATAAAATTAAAATAAAATAAAATAAAAACTTCATTGTTTGTGAACTGGCTCTCTGTGAGGCAATATGTAAGGAACTAAGCTCCACACCATTCAGACTGGGGCAGGAGGACAGGGAACTTGGAACTTTATTTCTATAAAACCCACAATACCCTTTCTAATGATATATCAAAAACATGAAAGTTAGCCTTTGAAAACACATTTAGAATGTCAGAGAAAAGGCAGTTTCTGTTGGATCAAAAAATATGAGTAAGCCAACTCCTGGCACAGGCAAGTGAAAGTCCATGCCTTTGACCCAACTTGGAGGAACATGTTAGATGGTTTGTGTGCAGGGTTTCCGGTAACAAGAGAAAATGAAGTTTGTTCAGTAGGAAACAGTTGTGTTTGTCAAAGTGGCTGAGAAAGCTTTGAAACAATGTGGTGGTCAAGTGCAAGTTGGGAAAATTAAATATCTGCTACACTTTTCAAACTTTAAACGTCATAAACTTGAGGAACTTAAAAACCAAAATTAATGAACTTGCAAATTTGAGGACTCTGCAAATTCTCAAACCCTAATTCTGGATGAGAGTTTACCCTTGAAAGAAATGTTCACTTAGGCCTGTATAGTATCCATTCTTGTACACAGGTTTTCTTTCCATGGGTGTGAAATAATTCCTAACCTGTGCATATTTCAAAAAATGTTGCCGGTATAAGCCTGACCCTTTGATTAAAGGATATTTAAATATGTTGTATTGAGAGTTTGCTTACGATAGACGCTTTGGAAGTTTTTGTCTTGGTTATTGACACTTCTAATTATTAGACGGATAGTTTGGTGAATTGTGTTATCAGGCCACATTTTTTATGTTTTCGTAAACTTAAGAGAGTGGTTTGATGTGAGTAAATCTTGCTTCATAGGAAATATAATACTTATCACACATAATGCCTGATTTACTACCCTCCAAAATGCCTATGGATCCTTTTAGGTCATCAACTGACGATTTCACATAAACTTGATATCTTCTCAGTTTTTGTTTCAAGGTATATATTATGTTGATCATATATTTATTTATCTCCTATTGTAATGTGCTTAGTTGATTTGAGATTTGCCTGAGTGTGTAGGTATGGTGGAAACACTGAGAGGAAACACTGCTGATGGATTCACTGAGATGAAAAGGGTTGGTTAGTATAAAAGAAATCATGGATCCAGGCCTCTGCTCAACTTGAGGTGAGTAGGCTCAAATTGAAACCAAGGAGTAAGTCAATTTCTCAGATAATGGAGAAAACACTGAGTACTTCCAATGCCTTCCTAAAGATGGACATGCACAGGAGGGGTTGGTTTGTAATTTAGATATCATGTTTTATGGACTGATTCGGAGGATCACTTTACAAACTTTACAAATGGAATCACTGTACAATCAGTCATGCATTCCTAACTTGATGGGGTAATTCTAAACGATATAATGCAATACTATCAGGTATGATCAAGCTGAGTATAGCTCCTCTCCTGGCCTTCCTATATACAGTTGTTAGCCTTGTCAAAGCATTAAGAAATCTGGTCACTCCCTTCTACAAAAACTGCATTAACTCTTCAACCCGTCCTCCAAGTTATCTGAAGGACAATTTACAACTCACATTTGGATTGAGGGACATCAGAAGTAAATCTAGGATTTGACTGTAAATTTCAAAAAGGAAAAAAAGACTCTGGAACTGCACACCGACAAAACCCAAGATTCATCCCTAACCTACAGAACTGAATCTCTTCAAAATAGACCCACTTTCCATCCCCCATTACCTACATCAAGGTCTTATGGCTACAAGGCTGATGTTTTATGAATATCTGAAATATATTGTTGCAGGAACATATCTTTACTCATGTGGATTCTCAATCCCCTTCAGCACTTCTAATACAGTTTTTGCGGTATTGCTCTAATTTTACATAAAGTGCTCCAATGCCCGTGTGGCCATGTCTGTGCTACATAAATAGAAAGAAATAGATGGAAAGCCAGTGAATTGCAACCAAGGCTGGAGGGACATGTCCTGTTCTGTCTAACCATATTAAATGTATTCTGTTGCATTTTTGACTAGATGGTATAATTTGTGTTTGTAATTTTTAAATCCTGTATTGATAGTCAAGACATTACCCCTTAAAATGTATACTTTGCCTGGAAAAGAGAAAGGGGGGGGGGGGGAATGAAGTAAATTTAAAGAAGCAATATACAAAAAATGCAAACTTTCAGGATGAGTGGTAGGCAATAGTTGACGATAATTTCGAAATTCCACCCTTAATTATTTATGGAGTTTAAATAGGGAAGAAAAGGAGAATCATGAGCTTTAACATTCAACCAAGCCATTAAAAAACCCTTCAGAACAAAGCGTATCCAGTTCTCAGTGTTTGTTGATTTGTTCAAATAAAAGTATCATTACAGAAAGCAAAAGTGTATTAATTAAGGGAATTAGAATAAACAAAAAACCATAATAAGTTAAAATAAATGCACTGTGCCTTTAAGAAAGCAGGTAGGCACACACAGATGTGCTGTGGCACCTGTATATAATCAAATGCATAACAAATAGTTAATAGGCCTGAATACTGAATGGGCCAGAATATCTAATAATTTCTAAGGGACAAGCAAAATGTTTGCATCGTTCCCAAAAGCATGTATTGTTATAATGACACGCACAAAGAAAACACATAAATTCATAGCATGATTTTATGTAGATGGTCAGCACTAAAATGTTCCTTGCACAGGGAATCAATGTTTTTCTTCACATAAATATCACCATCATGTTAACAGAGGTTCAGCAGAGCAGACTTGCAGTGCTGTAACCTTAGAACCTTATTTTCTAAGGAAGGTACCGAAACATTATTTTAATACATGCATATTGAGACTATGGTTTGCAGCTGGATTGAAATGATTTTCTGAAAGCAAAATGAAACATGAACATGCACAGCTCATTCACCGTAAAATAAACATACACTCTTTTGTAACGCAGCCTAAAGTGAAGATTGCACAATGAAAATAAACATAGGATAGGAGGGAAGTATTCAATTGCACACATACAATGATAAACGAAAGACTAGCATGGTGCTAGTGTACAACTAAAGTTTCCATCTTCATTTTAGTTTACTCCATAATCGGTAAACAAAAAATATAAAAACTCTCTGTAATAAAACTTCTGTGCTACTTTATAAATATAGCCAGTAAACAGTCATCATTACACCCCATTCAAACCCTACCCTGCACCAGTTTAGGCACAGCTACAGGACACACTGCTTTTTTGTCTTGGCATTAACAGGAAGTGTTTTGTTAAATAAATTTGTTGTGAGCGCTTATCACCGGTGAGGGTATCCAGGTGCTTGAACAGGTTTGTAGGTTGTGGCAGAGTAGATGTGAGTATTCCGAAGGAGGTCCGCGGGGTTAGTTGAAGAGCCAGATATTCAGCTTTTTCCCGGAAGCCGAGTAGTGAAGAAAAGGTCCTGATATATTGGGGAAGGTTTTTCCAGGTCTTGATGGTGATGTAAGAGAAAGCGCAATCTCCAGCTCTGCTTCTGTGGATGTGCGAAATATGTGCGAAGTATTGGCAGTGTTTCTTGATGGGAAGCCATTGGAGCTTTCTGAGGTGAGGTGAGATGTGGGTGCCGCGAGGAGGTCAAGGATGAGTCTGGCAGAGGCGTTCTGAATGGTCTGGAATCTCTGTGTGAGGTGGGTTGGGATTTCACATACAGTGCACTGCAATAGTTCAGCCTGCTTGTTATAAGAGCTTGAGTGACAGTGTGTTTGGTTGTTTGGAATGGCCACTTGAAGATTTTACATACTATTTTTAGGATGAGGAAGCAAAACGTGGGGACAGCGTTTACCTGAGGTGCCATGGTGAATTTATTGTCCAGGATGAGTCCTAGGTTTCTGGCTAGTTTTGATGGGATTGCCGTGGGTAATAGTTCCTCTGGCCACCAGGAGGAGTCCCAGGGTGAGCTCCTATTTCTGAAGATCAGTACTTCCGTTCTGTCTATGTTGAGCTTCAGGCAGATCTGTTTCATGCAGTCTGCTATGCTGGTCATGCAGTTTATGCAGTTGCTTCTGGTGGTGTTGGCATCGTCTGTCAGCGGTAGGATGAGCTGCGTGTTGTCTGCGTATGATATGATGTTTAATCTCTAGGCTCCAAAGATTCCTGTGAGGCATGCCATGTAGATGTTGAAGAGTATTGGGCTGAAAGGTGATTCATGTGGGACTTCGCAGATGTGTTTCTTAGGTGCAGAGATGTATAGTTGTAGTCTGACTCTCTGTGTTCTGCCAGTGAGGAAGGAGGCTATCAACTTTAGAGATGGTCCTTGTATTCTGGGGTTGTGTAGCCTTGAGACGAGGGTGTAGTGAGAGACCGTGTTGAAAGCTCTGGAAAGATCAAGCAGGATGAGAGCTGCAGCTTTTCTGGAGTAAAGGATGGTACAGATGTTATTGGTGGATGCATTGGGGCAGTTTCTGAGCTCAGGTTGCTGCGGAAACCTGATTACATGCTGAGCAGTAGTTGGTGATGTTCTAGGTGTCTGAATTGTCTGTTGACGCCTTCTCCAAACTTTTAGTGGGAAAGGTAGTAATGAGATGGATCTGTAGTTAGTTGCTGCTTCACTAAGGTCAGCTGATGGTTTCTTCAGGAGGTTGTTGACTTTTGAGTGCTTCCAGCTGACCAGGAAGCTTGCACATTTGATGGATGTGAGAGTGGAGCTGATTGTGGATCCTCCTAAGTTGTAGATGTGGTGGGGGCATGGTTCTGTGGGGGCTCCTTAGTGGATGGATTTAATGATTGCAGTAGTGTCCTTGCTAGTGAGTGATGACCAGTCAGTTAGGTGACTGTCATCGCTGTAGATCTTTGTGATTTTGGTGTGGAAGATGATAGAGAGGTTGCTGCAGGTTTCTTACCAAGGTCTTATGGTGTTGGTTCCGGCTGCAGGGTTGGAGAATTCGTTGAAGATGCTGAAAAGCTCTTTGGAGTTGTTGGCGCTGGTCTCGATCTTCAGTGCCAGGGCTTTTTTTCTTGTTTCTCTGATTTAGTGGTGGTAACTTCTGAGTGCAGCCGTTTATGTGTTTCTGGCGGTGGTGTCTCGGCTGGTTCTCCATTTTACTTCAAGTTGTTTGCAGTAGCGTATGGACTCTCTGAATTCGTCAGTGTACCAGCTGGTTTGCTTGTTGGTTCTCCCCTGTTTTGTGTGATTGAGGGTTGTTAGGGTGTAGCCTGATTTCCATTCATTAAAAGTTGTTATGCCATTGTCTAGATCGTCGGTGGGGTCTGGTCCTGAGGCTGCTAGTCCAGTCTGCTTTGATTATTTTATTCCAGCTTCGTCTCATGTTGCTGGGTGTAGTTGGAGTGTTGGCAGGTGGTGTGTTGAGGAAGTAAACATTGGAGTGGTCCATCCAGGTGAGCGGTGTGGTGTGGCTGAATTTGATCTTATCGCTGGAGGTGAATATGGGGTCATGGTTGTGTCCTGCATTGGTCCCTGGGAAAGCTGGGCTGGTCCGATGCTGTAAAAGCTTTCGAGCAAGACTGCAGGGTTGGGGTGGTTGAGGTGAAAGTTGAGGTCATCAAGGAGAATTAAGTTGTTTGAGCTGATGGTGAGGGGGGACACGATGTCTTTGATGATTCTGCAAAAAGTGGTGCACTGTCTGGGGGTGAGTGTATGCAAGGGTTCTTCTAATGGTGTTTTTCCATTTCTTTTTGAGTTTAAAGTGCATGTGTTCTGTGAACAGTGTATTCTTGTCTGCAGATAAAGCACAGTGAATCGTGTCCTTGTGGATAATGGTGAGGCCTCCTCCTGGCTTGTGTGGTCTGTCTTGGTGTGCTATCTTGTGGTCTGTGGGATGGCTGTGGAGATGACAGTGGACGATGCTGAGTTGAGCCTGGTTTCGGTGTCTGGTGTTTCGATGACATCCAAGATATTGGTGGTATGTTTACTAAGTGTGTTGAGGAGCATGCAGGTGAGGTGGGAATGTGGTGGGCTGTGGTGAGTGTAGAGGCCTCTATGGGGTGGTGTGTGGAGGAGTGTGGTTACAAGTAACAGTGCGAGCAGGTGAAAGGTCCTACCGTAGTGTGGGGTGTGATGTAAAAGTGCTGGTAGTGGTGGCTAGAGTTGAACGTGGGGAGGTCATTGGCAGTGTAACTGTGGTGTTCAGTCTACCCAGGGTTCATGGCTCTGGGCGCAGTCCAGGTGCGGACAGGCACAGGCGGGATCACCATTGGCACACCTTTGTCGTACCAGCGGCACAGTGTCCACCATTAAATAGTTCCTGAGGGGAGAGGAGTGAAAGCGGGAGGTGGGCAGGGCATAGGAATGTCATGAAGAAGGGGCAGGAAGCAGCAGGAGACACAGGAGAGCAGGTAAGGAGCAGGGGAGGCAGGAGGGTGAAAAGCACAGGAGGGGCAGGAACGAGACTGAGAGCCAAGGGCTAGAAGGAAAGAGACAAAAGAGGCAAAAAGAGGCAAAAATAGGCAATAAGAAGCAAATTAAAGATGAGAGTTCAAAGAGGAAGGAAAGTGGCAAAAACAGAATGAAGTCAAGTGTGAGAGTGAAAAGGAGAGAATAAAAAGAAGAGCACAGAAAGAGCACAAAAAAGCTGAGGGCACAGAAAGAGATCAAAAAGAGCACAGAAAAAGCAAAGAGCGTGAAAGTAGCCCAAGGTGACACACAGAACGAGGGAGCAGAGAGAGAGAAAGGGGAGTCAAGAAGAAAGAGAGTATGAAAGAGAGGCAAGAGAGGCAAGAGAACAGAGGGAAGGTGAGAAGAGCAGAGGGAAGGTGAGGAGAGTAGCCGGAGTGAGGCAGGGCCTCGGGTCACTAAAGCAGGTCTGAAAAGGCCCAGGTAAGGGAGGGGGAAGATTACCTAGGCACCTAGTGGTTCACTGACAAAATATCAACTCCCAAAATAGTTACATACAAACAATATTGAGTCAAAAAAATTGATGTCAAAAATATCGACTTCCTAATATTATAATTAAAATTAGAAAAATATTGGAAAAATATAGAATTGTCACTAAAATAGTTGTCTAAAATATCGATTTTTAAAAATATATCAATTTAAATAATACACATTAATTAAAACTTTTTTTAAATGTAATATTATAAAAAAAATATACCAACATATATTCAATAACAAATCTTTTTAAAAAACAAACCATTTTAATTACAAATAAAAAATTAAACATTTAAAAAAATGTATTTACTAAAAATACATAAAATATTAAAAACATTAATACTGATAAATATTATAATTTTAAATATCCCAAAACATATTATTAAAAATGTAAACAATATAAAGTCAACTACAAAATTTTCAAATAAATAAACATACTATTCACATTACAAAGTATACAAGAGGAGACACAAGGCCCAATTCGAATGTCCTGACCGACATCACTGAGGTTTCGAAATAGACCGACCTCCGGTAGGCGGACTGAAACTGAATTACAATGTGACTGCACATAGTGTGATCGCAGACTCTTAGTTCCCTAAGGGAGCTTGTGAGGCAATTGGGAACCAGCCGCAGCACAATCTCCCATTGAGAAATGTAAATCAGTGTAAATCCCTGCACCGTGTGGCAGGCACCGCGCAGGGATTTACAGGGTGGCACCATAGTTTAATTAATTTACTACCCACCCTGTACCCCATATAAACTCCACAACCCACACCTAAAAGAGAAACAATTATGCCATTAACATAATTATCAATTAAATAATTAACAACTAATTATTAATTATCACAATTAAATTACTTCCCATCCTGTACCACTATAAACCCTACAACCTGCACATATTTTTTAATGTTTACAATCAACATAATTAATTATCAATTAAATAATTAATGTATTACAATTAAATGACTTCCCACCCTGTTCCCCTATAACCCACAACCCGCTGTAGTACTAAAAATCACAAAAATTAAAAATGACATTTAATAACTGCTAAAAATGTAACAACTATATTAAAAAACATAAACAATAATTATACAAAAAACTTACATCATATACATTTAAAATATATAATAAAATACATAACAATAATTAAAAAACGAAATTATAACCAATTATATTTTTGTAAACGATATTAATGACTTCGATATTTTAAAAAATAGTATTACTTACCTGAAATACGACAGTCTTGACAACGATATTCTTGCTGATGATATTACCATATCGCAATATTTTTTACTAGTAGTTTTGGTAAGTCGATATTTTGTACATTATATTTTGTCTGAACACTGCTCAGAATGTCAGTCCCTTTTCGGGGATCACATATAGCACATTTAAGAAAGTGTGGATAAACCCCATTTTCAAGAGATTACCTATTAAAAGGAAGCATTTTTATAGGGTGCCAATCGAGGACAGACGGGTCTCCCCTCAAGTATTGGAACGACAAATAAAGAAATGGAGTTGCTAGTGCAAAGTGCTTGCCAGTGCGGAGTGGGACACATAAGGGCAAGAATCTGTAGCTTATTGTTTATGTATTTAAATATTTTCTAGAGCATTACGTGCAGCCTTTCGGGTATTTCAGAGCAATGAATACAATTCATTACCATAATTCTTATGAATGAGTATAATTCATAAGAATTAGCACTTACCTGCCAACCCTGCAATTGAAAATAAAGTGGTCGGACTCCTATGGGCACACAAAATATTGTAGAAGTAAGGGTCATAGGGCTATTTAAGAACCAAAAGGTGCAGAACCTGCGCTCTCTCCTGTGTCAACAGAAAATATTCAAGAAGGGAAGAGTATAGGACAGAGCCTTATAAAAGAAAGGAAATAAATGTGCTTTAATGAAGTTTAAAACTACAAGAGTTGCTAGTCTTCAGGGTAAATACTCAACCTCTAAGAAAAAGAAATGTGATGAGGAAGACGGAAAATGGTGGTAAATAGTCAGGTGGAAGAAACAGAAAGGAGAGGGAATTGGGGTATTAACATTCATACTTTCCTTTCAAAATGAAATATTGCACTTATGCTCTTATCTTGATACTACACAATGCACCAAAATGTGTTATCAATGTGAATTTAATACATGTGAGTCAGTGGCAAATAATCTAAAGTCTTTTTCTTTGCAATGTCATGATTACTTACCGGCAATCTACCTTTGACATTCCAATAGTTGATGAGGAGAGACCCGTCTCTCCTAGACTGGCACCGCATACCAAAAATCTCCTTTTTTTATAGAGAATCCATTGAGAATGAAGTTTACCCACAGCCCCTTAAATGTGCTGTATTTGATCCCTGAATAAGACTGACTCGCCAACCTTTGGGCACTTGTCCTGCCAACGTTGCCTAAATCTATAGCTCCTTTGCTTGCACCAGTTACAATCTCGCTCTGTAATGTCTATCTATGCTCAGTCTCTGACTCCAGGAAAACACCTCTTGGTGTCGCTCTCTTGAAATCTCTACTTGGGGCCCACCTGCATTTTCCAACTATTGGCCTATTTCTTAATTATCCGTGGGAGCTAAAGTGGCCCAAAGGTGCGTCAACTAACAGCTGTCCAAGCATGTTGAAGACAAGTCATTCCTTAGTGCCTTTCGGTCGAGCTTTCTCCCAATCCGAGTACAGAAACCTTATAAATTGCTGTGAGTAATGACATCAGGATGATTCTGAATGCAGAGGCTCAGCTGCCCTCATTCTCCTTGACCTCTCTGCACCTTTCCATACAGTTTCACATTACATTCGTTTGGATAGACTCCATGAGTTTGTCGAGGAGGGCACAGTTCTTGATTGGTTTGCCTAATTTCTCCAGGGCCATTCACAGGAAGTCACATTGTTCCATTATCGTTCCACCTTTAAGCCCACTAACTGTAGGATCCCGTCACGCTGCTCTATGATTCCTGTGCTCTTAAACATTTACATGACTCCTCTGGCAGCTCTTATTTTATGTTATGGCCTGAGATTCTATGTTTATCCAGACAACAACGAAATTATTGTAAGGCTTGATGGAGATCTGGGTTCTTTTCAGGACCAGTTCAAAAGCTGCCTGTATTCAGATGCATGATGGCTTAGTGCCAACTCTTTAAGGCTAAACTCTGAGGAGGCTGAGGTCATTGTTTCCAACAATTTCTATGTTGGTCCTCCAACTGGTAGTCTGGTTCTCTGGGTCTCCTCCCCATTCCCTCTCAGAGTGTGCACAATATTTGATAATGAGTACCTCTGGGTCTGTCTCCCTTCCTTCCAATTCAACTCTGGTCAATAGACCTTTTTAGTAGACTGAGAGGAAAAGGGGTTAACAGGAATTAAAATCTTAAAGTACAGTGTGACCATTGGCCACACAATAAAAAAAAAACCTCGACAGTTATCAGCCGCCAGCAAGAGAGATAAAAACACACAAACAGGAAAGTAGGAAGAGAAGGATGGGAAAACCAGCACAACAGAAGAAAGCAGGGGCCAGCAAGCTTAAAATAAAGGGGCAGAACTGTCTGGTAGTGGATTTATTTTTTTTGCATAGTTATATAACGCGAACTCGACCTGAAGGTATTGGAGCGCTTTATATGAGCACCGTATTTACATTACACATTCAGGCACCGGAGATTAAGTGATTTGCTCAGAATCACAGGATGTGGACGCGACCCCGAGGCTCGAACCCTGGTTTTCAGCCCCAAAGTCGCCAGTTTAGCCGATGGACCACATCCTCTACACCAAGAGACCTGAGGTGAATTCAAGACCACGCAAGCTTGGTGTTTGTCTGCCAATGTGTAATAGCTTGAGTTAGTTTCATAGCTTTGGGCACCCGCATTAATTCATCTACAAATTAAGCACTGTCTAAAAGGGCACTGTTCTTCTAATTGCTTCACATATTCTCCTCTAACAATTTAACTATTTATCTAACTTAAACGTACACAACAGGGTCCAGTCACAACAAGCAGGATGTTCTAATCGAACATCTGCTCTCTAAGAAGCCGAACAAGAAACGCTCTCCCTTTAATGACTAGGGGGCGCCGGCGAGGATTCATTCTCCACGGATCTCCCGAAGGGTCCAAATGATGTATCAACTCCGGTTTCGAACAGGGTGAAAGGGGATGGTTGTGGCTCCCAGAGGGAAACTGCAGACTCACAAACAGAACACGACCTTGGTTGCCGAAATTAAAATTAATGAAGCTCGACCACAACGCGGAAAGGGCAGCGCTGGATTAATCAAACATAGACGTTTATGCCCCGGTTTGCTCCCTCTCTGTCTGCAACAGATGGCAAAACGGGCAAGATTTATCGGCATCTATTAGCGAGCTCCGATGCCAATTACAGCTGGTGATGAGCCGTGCTAATGAACTGTAACTTGCTAAGACATTGAAGTCAGTTTTTCACGCGTCGGCCGAGGGGAAGTAGAAAGTTCAAGGAAGTGCTTGGAATTTTGAGGCCTGAAAAGCAGCATCCCCTCGTGTTCCCATAATACATGCAGTCAGCCAGCTATCGTTCAAACTGACCTGCGCGAGGCGGGATGCGGCTGCCTTTCATCCGCGCGGCCTGCCCTCTGAGAGGAGCGTAAGTGTTGTACTCGGTGAACCGGCTCCGCTCTCACCTGCTGCTGCTCTTTAGATAGCTGAGCCGCCAAATCCCCAGGGATGACGTGTAAACAGACTCCTTACAAGCCATTAGGCTCGCGCGTTCTGCAGGAAGTCGGCCACACTGCTGCTACAGTCTGATAGTTTGAAAGTACTGTATGCCCTGTGGGCCCAGAAAGTCCTATCTCCTCCTACGTTCATAAATCTTCCGCGGGCCGCAGATGTATCCTTTGTGCATTCCTTGATCTTCGCGGTATGATAAGTCGTCCAGAACTGCCCGCTGGGACTAAATAATCGCCCTTTGCTTAAAACGTTTGATTTATGAGGCATCAAAAAAAAAAAGAATCAATACTAGATTTTAGTGAAACTTCTTTTACAGGGGAATATTTCCAGAACATGAGCCGGAATTGGATATTTACATGTCAGCTGTTTTATCGGTTTGCGGCCTGAGTAGTTCCAGATAGCACATACGCGATTGTTCACACCACCCTGACTTTCAATCTACCCAAAACTAACACGACCTGTTAATTTCCCCCTCAATGGAGGGCAAGTCTACAGAATTGTTTTGTGTAGTGTTTAAACTAACATAAGCATAATTGTGTGTGATGTGCACAGGCCCGGCTCCAGGAATTCTTATTTGGGTTGGGCCAAGGGTGCATTTGGGTGGGCCACTGCGGGCTCGATTTGTGGCATATATGTCTAGGTAGGCCTGCTTCAGGGCCCTCCTTGATCTCTTCTTAGTCTTACAAGGCCCAGTAAATCGCACTCTTTTCCAAATCTCTTTCTAAATATTATCACTCTCAAAAACAGTTTTTTCTATGTAATTTTCCTTTGATGGAAGAGGAGTTTTCTGAGGTGGTAGTATCAGGCAAGTGACACTACTTGGGCTCCCTCTGTTCGAGCCTTCATGGAGGATCCCTCTTCATTACTACCTCCACCTGACCCCAGACTCCGCAACGCACTCCCTTGCAGGCTTGATTATCCACTACTCCTCTCCAGTGCACCTTATCTCACAGCTGACCTTGGGCCCTAGCCCCATATCAGGCACCATCGGGCTCCACTTTCATTTTTCCCGGTAAAAACATTAGTAAAATCACCTTCAAACTTAAAACATTGAATATAGCAGTAAATATAATTAGCACACACTTTAAAGTATGTTCCACAGTAGCCCTTATGACCCGACTGCTAATTAAATAAACAAAAACAGAAAGGCCATGACAGGACCGGCTTTAGCGCTGATGCGAAAGTCTTTTGTGGCGCCGCACCAATAATCCTTGCCTTTCGCCACAAGTGCCCCTCATCTCCCCATAGCCCCTCCCCCTCATGACCTCCTCCTCGGATTCCCTCACTGCCACCCTCCACCAGTGCCCCTCATTTCTCTGTAGCCCCTCCCCCTCATGACCTTCTCCTCAGAATCCCTCACTACCATCCTCCAGCAGTGCCCCTCATCTCTCCCTAGCTCCCCACTCCCCCCTCCACCCCATGACCTCTTCCTCGGATTCCCTCACTGCCACCCTCCAACAGTGCCCCTCATCGCTTCATAGCCCCTCCCACTACCTCCTCCACTGATTCCCTCACTGCCACCCTCCAACAGTGCCCCTCAGCTTTACATAGCCCCTCTCTCATATGCATTTCATTTGTTGTGTAGCGCTACTCATATCAGTGTAGTGTGTGTCAGTACTTTCCACCACGCACACATTATACAGAGACAACGAATCATACAAGTATGTAAATCAGCCTACAGGGAATGTCACATAAGCCAATGAGGATTACAAGGTGTATGAATCACGTCATCCATACTGGTGGGCAGTTATTTTAAGAGGGTTTGTTCTGGAGAAGCACAAACTCAGGATTTAATGAGTACTCCAGTGGTTAGGGGTTGGCTTTACTGATAAAAATGTATATCCGCCCAAAGATACTCATTTTAGCAAAATTAGAATAATGAAAGACTGGGGAAGTTCTAACTATATCATAAAACAAAAAACGTGAAGTTCTAACTATACCATTCATGTTTGTATGCAGCTCTTTGATGACAGTTCATTGGTCACTGTCCTATGTTAGGATTGTACCATCTGAACTGCAAGTAACAAAAGGATCTCTGTCACAATGACAGTAACCCACTGAGCTTCCACATAAAATACAGTTCATCTGCACTTAACTACTAACAGAGAAATCTCCAGCAGGATCATTAATCACCAGCGTTATTGGGGCATTTTTTTATTGTCCTATTGTTGTCCTGCATCGGCCATGATAATGATAAAAACTAATTAAATGAAGCACTCACGAAGTATGTGTCCTGCTGGGCCTGTGCAGATTTAAAAAAGAAAAACAAATAGTGACACATTCTCCTACCTACTCCATTAGTCAAACTTAGTGTCACAGCCTGATGTGATAAGCAGCTGCAGGGGTCAGGAAAGGTGAATCAAAATAAACAAACTTCTTTTCTCCTGCGCAGCATAGAAAAAAAATATCCACGCAGCAGAACAGTAGACAAAGGTTACTTGTGCCAAAGAAAGAATTTGTCGCCTTTCGCCATGCCCCTAGTGGAGATGAAGGGGTGACACAATAAACAAAGTCTCGTTAACATGTAAATGGTCTTTTAAAGACCTGTGAAGTACTCGAGTGCAACTGCGATTATCTCAAAAACTGTCTGTGTGTGCGCGCCCGGGCGAACACACACGACGGGGGAGGTGGGGGGCGGGGGGCTTTGAAGCACTTTGAGCCCCATGGCGTTGCGCGCCTCCCTTCAAGCCCTCACTGCAAGGGCCAAGGCTCCAGTTTGGGTGGGCCAGGCCAATGTTTGGGTGGGCCTGGCCTATGTTTGGGTGGGCCTGGCCCACCCGGCCCACCCGGTAGAACCGGGCCTGGATGTGCACCTCAGTAAGGGGCTAACTTCTGGACAGACTGCTCAAACAGACCAGGTTACTTTTGAAATACCACTAGGACAGCTTGCATCCTTTTCACGCGCAACGTAAGCATCATTCGCATTCAGCATGTTAGTGGATTAGGGAGCATTTCACAAGGACAGTCTATAACTATATGCTCTTTGTATTAACTCCTCCCCACTTCCATGCTCCTGCCCGCTGACAAGTCACAAGTCATGCGAACAAACACGCATCGAACGGACCACAGGCCTTGGACTCCTGCTTTCTGCTTCTCACTCCTCCTTTTCCCCTTGGCTTGCCTTTCACTTGGATCGCGCAAAGACAAACGCTCGGGATTGCAGACAGTAGTGGGTGGCAGATAGAGCATTCCGTCCATCACCTGTTCTTTTTGCTTTTGTCACCTTAAGTAGGAAGGGAATGCCAAGACATGGGTTCTGTGCTTACTGTGCCACTGGATTCACGCTACTCTGGCTGCTGGAGGGAGAAATCCCGAAACTGGTCCCAAGACCTGGTCTGGTTGTTCGGGCTGGACTGTTCTCGTGGGGGGCAGGGTCAAGACTGGTTTGCATCCGGCTGGCAACGTGGGGTGGCATGATTAAGAAAATACGATGGATTAAATCCTGATCTGTGACTGGGGGTGAATGTTTGATTTGTTCAGCAATCCATCCATCATCTGTTCTTTTTGGATAGAAAGAACCAGCACTGCCCCGTTAGTGGGCCACTTAAAAGCAGGAGGTGGGGCTAGATGCTGGTCTTAGGTGGCGTATCATAGCCCTGCTGCCCTATAGCAATTGAGGGCTTCAGGGCTCACTTGAACTTTTGACCCCTGCAGCAGCCTGCTTTCCAAAGTCCTTTAGCAGGGGCATTGACAAAAAAAAGTACAAAAGACAAGTCCTAGAACAAGTTTGATGATGGTGAGTGACCCTCAAAAACGGGCTAGAGCAGTCTGTGTTGCAACTGTCTGTTTTAAGGCAGCCTTCACATAGGTGTGCCATATTGAGCCATGGCAGGACCCTCATAGCCACTGTGTCCTCCTCTCTTGGATAGCTGAGTGACTCTGGGTGTGCAGCTGGGAGGTATCGAGCCTGCAGTGTCACTATTTTGGCCAAAAGTGTTGGACTGTTGCTCAACAGCTAAAGCACTTCCTTAATGGAATATCAGTGGACCAATCGGCCTATGAATCGATGGTCAAAAGTTGCTTCTCAATCTGACTTAATCATATAACCAGCTTAGACTCCTCACTCTCACATGGACACACTTGGCCAGCCTCTGTTTCTTCAAAATTCTCTTTTCTAGCCATCACCAGGCTTTCCACAAGACAGGGTTTGCTGCAAGCATTAACAGACTACAAAAACAACAGCAGCCTGTAGGTGGGGGTGGCTGCAGTAGTCTCCAGAGATGGGGTGGGGGGGTTAAGTGGATCGCCACATTCAGTTTTTTAGTTCTCCATAACTTAGGTGCTAAATACTTTTATACCGCTTTTATGGATCGCATTAACTTTGGTATAACTCTGGGGAAAGTAACCCAGAATAAATCCCATAATTTAAGGAGCCCTCAAGATCTATAACTCTAATGAGGCAAGAGGAAATACAAGAGCCATAATTGATTTACCTGATCCATGGTATTTAAAATCCAATCATTCACACTAAAGGCTCTCTATGAGAGCCAGTCATTACATACACAATTATATATGGGAATCCTGAATTAGGGGGATGTTTTTCACCAAGGGCTTCTGATTGCCATCAAATGGTCGTAAGCGTAGCTCAAGTTGTCCATAATAAAATATCCCAGCGATTTACTTTTTATCTCTTTATACGTTTGTTTTTTATGGGCCCCAAAAGCACCTGTCCCTGCTTTCAACTGCTATGCATGGGTAGAGGAGTGGGGGGAGCCATACATGACTTGACCTCTCCTCCCTGACCCAAATGTGAAAAAAATACCTTACCTGCTATCCTTACTAACCCACACCACCTTCCCTGCCTTCCTTCCCACTCCTACAACTGTCCTTTCTGTTTTCAGCCAAAGAAGACAAGCAGCATTACACTCACAGGCTCCCAGAGAGCCCTGCCAGCTGACCTGGAAGGCTTTTATGATGTAACAACAGTGGGTAACAAACCTTATTATCTACTGTTGCTACGCCATAGCAGTGAGTTACCAGATTTAGTAGATTCCTATGGAAGCCAGGTATAACAAGTCTTGAACTTCCACATCAAATGGCAGTAAAGATCTGTTTTTGACTTTGACATCTCAAAAAACTTTCATCCATTGTCACTTGGGAATCTAACATGCACACAAAACACTGTGGGAACAAAAAAAATATTATTTTCATATTTCTGTTATAATTGACCTTCACTTAACATTGTGACGTGTGTACCAAACACCTGAAATGGTGATACAAATCTGCCTTCCCCTTCCTGTTTTTGAAAGGATAAAGCTGTCACTGAGGAAACTGACCTGTGCATATCAATCACACAATGTGGAAGCACTAATAATTATTTTAGTTTACTGGCGTAATTGGTCTACATGTACTAATGCACAAAACAACAAGGATGTACCATCCACCAAAGAAGGTGCTGCACATGTACCTTCTGAATGGAACCTCAAAAAGCCAATCATCGTCCACAACACCAGATTTAGAAGTGCAAAATATGATCTGTGTGCCAGAAATAGCCATTACTTTACATTTAGACCAAAACATATATATAATTCAATGAAAAAACCATAGGTTTCACACATGTTATAGTTAGCGGAAATTTTACTGATAAAAAACCAGTGAAATTCCCCCGTTATAGTTAGCGCAGGCAACTATAACTCACGCGACTGCAATCCTCTGCTGATGCTAATACTGTATTTAGACACTTATTTGCCCATGTCTTCTTCCATACATTTTTAGCTATACATATATTACAAATATTTTTTTTTCATAAAGACACATATGTCATCAGCAGAAGATTGCAGTCGCGTGAGTTATAGTTGCCTGCGCTAACTATAACGGGGGAATTTCACTGGTTTTTTATCAGTAAAATTTCCGCTAACTATAACATGTGTGAAACCTATGGTTTTTTCATTGAATTAGCAAGGTTTTTTAAATGCTAATTCCTAACTATAACGTGTGTGAAACCTATGGTTTTTTCAGTGAATTAGTACGGTTTTTTAAATGCTAAGTTTTTTTCCCTTATAATAAGCCCTGTACATTTGGTGGCCTTCGGCCACCAAAAGCACAGGGGGTGGGGTAAGTGTGGATAGTGTTTTTTGCCCTTAACATAAGCCCTGTGCTTTTGGTGGCCTTCGGCCACCAAAAGCACAGGGGGTGGGGTAAGTGTGGATAGTGTTTTTTTTATTTTTATTTTTTTACCGTACGCTTACGGTAAGCGTACGGTAAGCGTACCCCGCGAAATTGCCGAAAAAAAAATAAAACCGTTTTTGCACTTGGGGGATGTTTGTGGACTCCCTCAACATGACTATGTGGGAGGGAGTTCTCAAAACAGCCCCTTTACATGTTTTTGGGCTTGATATTTTAAAAATCACTCTCAGTGCGAGAGACAAAATGGCGGCCGCCGCTTCCTGGTTTCGGCCGATTCGAATGTTTACTAAGATCTAAGAGCCAATCAGAATCGCGCTCGCGCACGCCACCGTACGCTTACCGTAAGCGTACGGTAAGCGTACCGTAAGCTGGCTCAGATATATATATTGATTTAAAGGCTATTTTCTCAGAATCTACTGAACAGATTTACACCAAACCTACAAAAGGCACTTCCTTGACCTAGGGACTACCTCTCTGCCAAATTTTGAGTAATTCTGTTCAGCCGTTCGGGCTGTAGCTCGTTCTAAAGGTCCTATGGAAAAATGCATGGGAAAAACGCGTTTTGGGACCCCCCTTTTATCTCAGCCCCCGCTTGACGGATCCCCCCGAGACTTTCAGGGTAGGAGCGGAGCGTAGCGCCCCACCTATTTTGAAAAATTTGCGAGGATTCGTCGACCGGCGCCAAAGTTATTCAAAATAGAATGTTGAGGTTTTCCTATGGAAACGTGGTCCTAACTATAACTACCTACTGGCTATCGCCAGTAGGTAATGATATATATATTGTTAGACCGGGCATTTCTTGGCGTGATTACCCCAGACTTTTTGCCTCTAGCTCCTCTATTTTTGACTGACGTAGATGCTTTGGGCACTTTGTCACTGCTGATCAGTGTCAAAGTGCAAGTGCAAGTGCTCCCTGTATAAAGTATAATGGTAATTGGTTGTCCATGATTGGTATGTTTGCCTTACTAGTAAAATCCCTAGTGTGCCAGGGCTGGTAATGCAAATGCTACTAGTGGGCCTGCAGCACAAATTGTGCCACCCACACCAGTAGCCTTAAAGAGGGAACTCAAGCCTGCCATTGCAGTGCCTGCGTGCAGTTTGTTAAACTGCCATGTTGTTATGACAAGTGCACTCACTTGCCAGACCTTACCCTTCCCTTTCTATGCACATCAGAAACCCTATGGTAGGTCCAGGGTACCCCCTGGGCAGGGTGCAGTGCATGTGAAAGGTAGGACATGTACTAAGGTGTGTACCATGTGCTGACAGTGAAATAATCTCTATTTCGTTTTTCACTGTGGAAAGGTCATCTTGCCCATAGGACAGAATGGGGAGGCTGTGTAATATGTTTTCCAGCCTATCTTCCAAAAGGCTTAAGATGGAGAGGTGAAGTTTAGTGTGCCTGAACTCACAATGTAATAACACATCTTTTTATGAAGGTGGTTTTTGCATTATGTGTTTAGAAGCCACTCTTTTAGAAGTGGCTGGGTATTTGTGCTCTGACATTTCTGTGTGTCTCTGCCTGGTTGTGGATTGACTGTCTGGATTTGAAAGCAATAGGACCCGGGGAATGTCTTGACCCAGGGGAGGAGGTGAGACAGCAACAGGCTGACCTGCATCTGGAGTGTAGGGGGAGGAGTAACCCCTAGAGGTCAAGAGGCCTGGGTTTCTGCCATAAAACAATTGTCCCATCTCCTGCTGAGTGATTGAGAATCCAAATCCCCACTAATCAAAGGAAAAAGGTTTCACTGGCAGGGAGGCCCCCATAACTGGTTTGAACAGAGGTCAGTGCCCCTGAACACAAAGACTTCAATGCCATTGAGGGGTATAACTGTGAGAGCTGAGTCCCTGAACTTTGGAGAATGGCTTGATCAGCATTGAACAAGACTGGAGCTACTTCGTGGTCAAGAGGAGCCTTTGCCATGGAAGAAACAACTGAAGAGACTGAAGGAAAGGACTGACCCTTACTGTGTGTTCTGGGGCTGGCCTGCAGTTTGCTGTTTTAACCAAGGAAAGGCTACAGGGACTTTGCTGTGTGCTGTATCCCCCTGCTTGAAAGGACTTTGCTGTGCTGTGTCCTGAAGTAACTTATCCCCAAGGGCCCGAGGTGAGCTGGCTCCCTGTTGTGGAAACTAAGGAACAGAAACGTTTCCAGGAGAGTCTCAGCGACGCTGTGTGCATGGGCTTTTTGCAACCTGAGCTCTTCGTGAGGATCGTCCTGTTATCGTGTGCACCAGAATCCAAGTGAGTCTCAGCGACGCTGTGTGTGTGTGCTTTTTGCAGCCTGAGATCCTCGTAAGGAGTGCCCTGTGATCGTGGGCACCTGGAGTCCAAGCGAGTCTCAGTAACGCTGTGTGCGTGTGCTTTTTGCAGCCTGAGCCCTTTGTGAGGATCGTCCTGTGATCATGTGCATCGGAGTCCAAGTGAGTCTCAGTGACGCTGTGTGCGTGTGCTTGGTGCAGCCTGAGACCTTCATGAGGATTGCCTTTTTATCGTGCACCCGGAATCCAAGTGAGTCTCAGCAACGCTGTGTGCATGTGCTTTGTGCAGCCTGAGACCTTCGTGATGATTGCCTTGTTATCGTGCATCCGGATTTAAAGTGAGTCTCAGCGGCGCTCTTGTGCGTGTGCTTTGTGCAGCCTGAGACCTTCGTGAAGAGTGCCCGGTGATTGTACACCCAAAGCTCAAGTGAGTCTCAGCGACGCTGTGTGCATGTGCTCTGTGGCAGTCTGAGATCTTCGTAGCAGTAGTGGCCCGGACCGGAAACCCCAGAGGAGCTGAGCCGCCGGCCTGAGCCCGCCGTTGCCAATTCACAAAGATTGCATTGGAGGCCCAAGTCGCTGGAAGAGGAGAGGAGAGGAAGGTTGCACCCCCCCAGGTAACGTGTGTCGATGCCTGGGGCGGGGTGCAGGCTCGGGTGGAGGCACTCTTGTCCTCTCTCTCATTCCGGCAGTGCGAGCCTCTGCTTCGGCTCGTATCGAGGCCTGTACTGGCCAAGGGAGTGGCAGTACCGGGGCCAGAGTGCGGAGCTGCGCTTTTTGTTATACCATACCGTGTTGGGGGCAACTGTTGACAGAGGCTGACTGCGAGTCAGCACGAGTGGCAGAGAGACCGCCTAAGGCACCGTGATCGGTGCTGGAGTGTATTACGCATTACCTTATTTCTGCGTAAAAGAGTACCCGATTGTCGTATTACACAGTGCATCATTTCTGCATAACGAACTACCTGATTAGTGTATTACGCATTGCATTATTCCTGCATAACGAACTACCTGATTAGTGTATTACGCATGGCATTATTTCTGCATAACGAACTATCTGATTGTCGTATGACACATTGCATTGTTTGTGCATAACGAACTACCTGATTAGCGTACTACGCATTGCATTATTCCTGCATAACGAACTACCTGATTAGCGTATTACGCATTGCATTATTTCTGCATAACGAAGTACCTGGTTGTTGCATTACGCATTGCATTATTTTTACATTGCAAAGGGCCTGATTGTTGCGTTACGCATTGCATTATTTTTACATTGCACAGTGTTTGATTGTTGTCTTACGCATTGCATTACTTTTCCATTGCAAATTGCCTGATTCTAGCATTACGAACTGCATAACATTGTATTAGGACTACAGTGGAATGTTGAGAAGTGCTCATTAATATCGCCAGAACTAACAACCAGCCAGGAGGAATATTACAAATACTCATATGTTGGATTTAAATCGTATGGTCTTATCGTATATCTTTATCTTTCTATATAAAATGTATACTCGTTTTTATAAAACTCGTGTTGGGTCCATTTGTGGTCTCATCATCGGGTTGCTGTGAGCGTGGTTGCAAATACTTTACACATTTGCCTTGATCATAAGCCTGGTTGCTCGTGCCAAGCTACAAAGGGGGGGTGAGCGGGGGCTATCGCAGAAGGTGTCCTTCCTTTCACTGACGTGGAAACGCGGGTCCCTATCTGGCCTAAGGTACCTACCGCAGCCAACCAGGGATCCCAGGTCTAACATATATATGTCAAAACAATACCCTTTCAGGCTAAGAGTGACACATACATTATGCAAAAAAGAAGCAGAGAACTCTGGGTAGTTTCGAAGTTTGGGTGGAAAGCAGCTCTTGTATAGAGCATCTTCAACACCAGCGACACTCTAAATTTGCTCATCTCAAATGTCTGCTTTTCTATCAAAGTCTTTAAGTGTAGGATTAGCACAGTGCCATCCACGCCGAGATAGAAACAGACAAAAGTCTTTTGCCATTTCTACAGCAAAGTTTTTAATCATGCTTAAATTACATACTTGTAACAAAGGATGTACGGAGTCTGTATACCATCATCAGCCACAAACAAGGGACTAAGGCATTGAAGAGCTTCTTGTTCACCAGATCAGACAGTTTCTGGTGACATACAGTGATGTTATCGGACTTAACTAATTTTGTGCTTTATGATAACTTTTTTCTCTTTCAAAATCAGATATACCATCAAAAAATGGGGAACCCCAATTGGTTCTCATTTTACTCCATCATATGCACATTTATTTGTGTGTTATTTAAAACAAGTTTATAATTGGAATGAGGATTTTTATCAGACTGGTGAGAAAATTATGTTATGGGTCCAATACATCGATTACATTTTCTTGATATGCAATGGCCCTATCCAAGATTTAGTGGAATATCATGATTTTCTTAACAATAGTGATTTGAATTTGAGATTGACACTAGAATATCATACCACTTTAAACGTTTGGGATCTAGAATTGTATTTTGCGACTGATAGATTGCACAGCAGAATCTTTAGGAAATCAACATCATGTAAAAGTATTATATTATTTGCTGGTTATTTTAAGTTACATTTTATTACATTTCTCTCACCATAAATGCTTGTTTAATGAGTTATTGTTAGATAGTTCATTTTTTATTATTATTAGTGAATGACATAGTCCATGGCAAGGTGCTGTTTAATTATTGAGAACATCAAATTAATACAAATACATCAGAGTCATTACCATGGATCTTTAACTGGTGATTAGATCTACCATTAAAACATTTAGGTAGTTTTGTACAGCAGTGTGTCTTGAAATGAAGTTTTCTCTTCTGTCATACTATACTTTTCAAAGCTGCAATAAAATGTATAATTATTTAATAGAATACTTGTGTTTTTATAATATGGTTGAGTATTGATGATTGACAACTGCCTTGGTATGTAGAACCCAGGAGCGGCCCATGCAGGTAAGAGCGGTAGGGCGGGGTGGGGTTGATGAATTACCAGACGACGACTAATTAATTTTCCCTCGCTGTTTGTCGAATAACCTTTCCATCCGACCCACCACAGTACCGTTCTTACCAGCATGGTTAACTCCTGGTAGAACCTCTGTCGTAGAGTGACAGAAACCATTTAATTTGTGTTACTTGGTGAATCATATTGAGTGTATTGTTGGTGTTTGACTTAATCACTTGAGATTTATTTTCTCAATTATTGATTAAGTAGTATAACTGAACCATCCCAATTTGCTCCAATTGTAATTAGTGCATATGTGATATTACTCATGCTCACAGTGTTTGTCCACTTTACATCGTTACAGCCCACATAGTGGTAAAAACTGTGCAGGCTGAATCTATTTTGAAGAAGTGTACTGTAATTTCAGAAATTCAACACAAATGGCTATGTTAACAGTGGATAAAAATACCATATTTATTTTACTGCTATTCATTTGATATCATTAGTATAATATGTAGAGAACATGATCTATGATAAAAATAAATCAGAGCACACCAACTCAGAATAAAGTTGTGTTTTCTGGTGAATCCAGCACTTATTTATTTTATGAAAAAGCTGGCCTACTCACTTAGGGGCTGAATACGATCTCGTTAGGAAAGCACTCCTATCGAATTGGTTCCGGAATGCTCTCTGAACAAGTCAACCACGAGCTGCCGGAACGAAGGAGTATGATGCATTGCATGTAAACTCCCACCGACTTGTTCGGAGTTCATCCGTTCGACCGATTAGTCTGGAAACAGACCCGATGTGACCAACTTGTTCGCAAATGCTGAAATATAGCATTCTGGGCATTATTCAGACTCGGTTTACCCCGCAAACAGATAATGATGCATACTACGTGGTTTTTGAACCGTGTCAGTTTGTGTCACAAAAGGGAACTGGAAAATGTAAAATAATGTCAAAACAAGCATTGCCAACACCAAAAAAACAAGATATATTAGCCACACCCACCAATCCTTCTATATAAAGGACCAAACAGATTACCATGATCCTTTGCACCAACTGAACAACTGAGAGGACACAGAATTAGCCACAGATTCACTGCTCTCTGCCTCATACATTCACACTTCACCCACCACACAACTTGCACACATTTTTATTTTGTAAAAGTATACTCTCAAACACATACTATTTTACTTATTCACACTCACCCTCACCTTCACACTCACCCTCACCCTGACCTCCGTCTTCACCCCCACCCTCACCATGCCCCAGAAGAAGCAGACAAGGTTTACAGAGAAGGAGTTGGAAGCGCTTGTAGGAGAAATAGTCAGAGGAGAGCCACAGTTATTTGGGAACCTAGTCCAACAGACCCTCTGTCCCAGAGAAATAGGATGTGGGACAGGATAGTCAACAAGTTGAATGCTCAAGCACCTTGCCTGCGCACAATGGATGATATCAGGAACAGGTACTATGATGTGCGAAGGAGGGTCAAGAAACTGATGGCAAGAGAATACGCCCAAAGTCATCAGACTGGCGGTGGCACCTCCCGCACCACCCGTGCACTTCACTTCCTGGGAGGAGAAGGTGCATTGCATCCTTCTGCTGGAAAGCATCTATGCAATACCAGGAGCACCACAGTCTGGTGAGTACCTACTCAACATTCCTCTAATCTTACCAATTACTCATCCACAGACATCACTGTCAAGGATACACTGATACAAATGACTGTTATCAGTGGTACAAGTACAAGTAAATGAGCATGTGATGTTTATGCCATATTGACAAACAACATTCCTGCTATGAAATAGAATAATTAACAAATTCCTAACATGTCCATACTTCTTACAAACTCACAGCAAGGCTTTGTGCTCCAAACATCGGTCACCAGCGTCAGCCATCTGTCAGCACAATTTCACTCACTCACAGGAAAGCTAAGTCACAGGAAGTATGGTTGGGATGGCTGGAAAGGTGGGTGTGGGCACAGGCCTCATGGGAATTGTTGTCACAGCTAACACTCCTCCTCACACCCATCCCAAATAGCTCATCTGGGCCTATGGCTACCTGAGAGTGCCTCACAGTCCAGGACCTTTAGTCAAAACACAAACTCCAGGAGTCGTCAAAAACCCAAAGAAAGCTCCACCCGGGTTATGAATATAGCAACCAGGAAGACTTAGAGCGAGTATTGCAAAAGTAATGTAGGGGCTCCTTTTGGGGCTGGTGTGCTCCTGGCAGCCCCAATTGCCCTTGGCTTATGGCAGAGGTGACCCTGTCCTTCCTGGGGCACAAAAGATACCATTAGGTTTGGGCCTCAGGCCTCTAAAATTGTATTTGTCTTGTAGAGCTTAATCCTTATTGTGTTCCTCCTCTCGCAGCACCTGTCTCCTGCCTGGAAACTCCCCTGGGTCATCACCAGCAGCATACCTAAGACCCCAAGGTATGCTTCCCTCCATTGCTTCATCATCCAGATCACACAGCCTCTGGTGTGTACTTGCCCAGCTCCTGGAGAAGTAGGAGTCAGGGGCCTACTCATTCTGGAGGCCCAAGTCCCGCAGGACGAGTCCACAGAAGATCTAGGAGAACCTTCCAGGATCCCCCCCAGCAGGTTCATCCCTCTGTTGGCCTCTATAGAGTATATGGGGGCCAGTGTCAGAGGCTCTAGAGAAACAAATACTATTCCCTAGTTAGAAGTCCTTGAATTTATTCTTGCAGTAAGGTAGCAGCGTCTTCTCTCTTCCAGCTTGCATTCCACTTGTGTTCCTTCCCCCAGGTCCAGACATTCTCAACACTCTATCTCATGTTCAGGGTTTTGTAAGTGGGAGGTTAAAACTTCCCAGGCCAGGTGCAGTTCGAAAAGTAATTACACACACAAAAGGTGACGGGAAGATGCTTGCACTAAGTCCAACCTCTGTCAATCACTCGTGGTAGCATTCTAACCCTTCATTATTTTCCCATAATGCCACCATAGATCAGACCCAGCTATATGCAAATCAGTCTTGCCCCTGCTCCAGTAGGAACAGTCCAGCCTGAACTGTCAAGCTAGGTCCTCTTTGTACCTAAACACAAGCAACCCAAGACCGGTTCTGCTTTCATTGGAACACTTCAGTCGGGTGAAGATTGATGCAGACTCTGTCAATAGAACCAAGCTAAATCCGGCAGATGAGACCTAATTAGGTCTTGGGTTGCTTGTAAATCAGTTCATGGAGAATATGGCCTGGCAGTTTGGACTCAACTGCTCCCATTGGAGCAGGGTGAAGACTGATTTGCAAATGACTGGGTCCAAACTGAGGAAGCATGGTGTTCAAAAAACAATGGACTGGGATGTGGATCGAGCAATTAGCAGTGGCTGAGAATAATTCAAGCATTCCATCTATCACTTTTTTGTATACTTTAGTGAAAAGTATTTTAGCACATGCACAGTCTGTCCTAACCCTCTCCTCTCCTGGGAACAAGATTAACTACTGGCTAAAGTCCTTATTGAGTGTGGAGGACTTTGATCCTCTAACTGGCAGCAGATCAAATAATTGTCCCAGCAGGGTGATTCAAATGTAGAGGTGTGTGATATGCCCGTAATTTGCTTTTGTGTAATACAGCAAAATTATGATAAAATGACGTGAAATGCAAATTTGTCTTTTCAAGCTATATTTTAGTGTGAAAGGTATCCTTGCATCGGTTTTTGGGTCTAGGACTCATGTAAACAAAAGCACCACAAATAACAGCTACTCAAGTTCTGTTGTTTGCATGCTTTTCAAGGTAAATATTTACTATGAATGGTGTGTAAATATGAAGTGGCATGATTTGGGGAATTTTGCTTAACAACTGTAATGCGAAATTCCTGAAATTAGACCAGTATAATTTACATTACACACAGGCCTATTCAAAGGCCCGAGTATCATTAGGAGACAAGTCCGAAAAAAATGATTAATCTTGAAGTGCCAGAAGTAGAGCAGATATGTGGAAATTATATCGGAGCTGCAATCGGTAACCTGATTTACCATGATAATGATGCATCAACCGAGTCTCTAGGCCTAATTAAGGCTAAGCATTAGGGGGGTGCGGACTTCAGACTAAGTGGTCGATTACGATGTTGGTCAGACACTCTTCCGACCAAATCAGTTTCAGAGTCGTTTCCAACTGAATTGGGTTCTGCGAGTCCGACCGACCGATTACGATGCTTTCGAACATCGTTCGTCGGACTCGCATTAACTTCAATAGGAGCCTATGTTCCAAATGAGAACACAGGCTCCCATTGAAATAAAAGGTGGTTGGGGAAAACCTTGCACCCTGTGACGGGCAACCCATGGTGCCTGTCACACTGTGCATGGTTGATTAGAGGGGTCCCATGGGTACCTCCACAGGCCTCAACAGGAGGCCTCTGGGTTAAGGGGGGCCTGCTATGGGCCCCCAAAGTCAGATTCCGACAGCCGTTTAATGTTGGGCAGACTGATTCGGAATGGCTGTCAGAATAGAATTCTTAATTATTCGGTTGGAAACTGTGTCCATAGAGCTGTACGATTCTGCTCCGAATGACTCGGGCAGTCTGAATGCCAATCAGAACTGAATAGGACAGGCAGAACTGTTTCCTTGCATTGTAATCAGTCGGTCGGAAATGTATCCGATTCAGTCAGAAACATAGGTTCTGAATTAGACTCTCCGAATCCCATTTGGAGCCTCACCAACCGACATCGTAATCGGCCCCTAAGTGTAGAACACAGTGAAGCCCACACACTTTTCAGTAACCACTACAAATGTACATACACTGCTAACAATCACTCATAATATAAGTCCTGCCCAGGCCATCACCAATCTCTATAGGGTCCCTTCTGCGACAGGTTTCCCGTGTGCAGATACCAGGCAGAGTTACAAAGCAGTGTTCCACGCTCAGTTTGTTCACGTGGTCTCGTGCAACCAGCCCTGAGCCTAGAAGCTAAATTTATGTTACAGGTGGAAATGGGGGGTTAACACTCCCAATCCAATATAATAGCTCTTACTGTAAGTTGAAGTCAGATAGTGAGATTCACTCACAGCTGAATCATTAAACCTGGTATTCTAAAATGTGAAACATCCAGGGGCATTCATTGGACAGAACCCAAATAACACTGTAAAAATATTATTAACATAGGTACCCCCAGTATGCCTAACTGAACTAGGTTATCCTGGCTTGTTGTCTGTTATTGAGATATTGCTTCTACCTTCCTTGCAGCCCTCTACTGTCCTATCCTCTCCCATGCACTTCTCTAATGTATCTTTCATATACTTTGCACCATTCACCTCTCCTCTGCACTTGGAATCTACCATCAGTCCCACTTAAATGTACTTGCAGCTCACCCCACTAGCTTGCACGGTCCACCTCTACTCTTCATATACTACTCCTTGGCAGTACTAGCCCTGCTGCCTTGCATTTTGCTCCACTCCCAGCCTGTACCCACTTACTTCTTACCTGCGCCTCGTATTTACCCGCACTTCTGTCCTACACCTCTGTTCTCTGTTTTCCTTCGATAAAGCACTGTTTCTCCATCAGTTGTAGATTCATTAGAACGCTCCTATGTACCTCTTTCTACATAGTAGGTGTCCTCTGTCTTCCTGGTTTAAACAACACATTCAACAGTGTAATGTCCCACTCTCAAGCATGGCTAGAGTTTTTTCGTATCAGTTTCAAAGTTTCCTTCTACCATCTGGTAGCGGGGTTGCACATGCCTGGCCTACCTCGGATATCGATTGATGCTTCCTTCTGCTTAGACTTGTGAAATATCCAGATGTGAAACACCCTGAAAATTTCAAATGTAATGTTATCATTCTTGTTACGTAAGGGATGTCCCTAAGCTGCTCATTTTTACTTGAATCGATTTTTTCATTAAATTTCACTAAAAGTTCTAATATAAATTAGTCGATGTTTTGGCCCAATAAACTCCTGTCATCTTGTCCAATTTCTGCTTTTTTAATTGTTGCCGAGGATTACTCTGGGTAAGGACAGAACATTGCCATTATATCTCTGGAGCTGTTAGTAAAGTTGGCAAAATGCTAAGCGCAACACGACTGAAAACAAAGTGGAAGTATTCTTGAACACAGACGCAGGATGAAGGACATGTCGGGATGCGAGAAGTGGCTCTGCTCTGAGTGCTAATAATGCCTCAACACTGTTTAAATTCATCTTTGTGCTTCATTTGCATCAGTGCTTCATTTGTTAGAAAACGTATAGTAGTAAAGTGCTAGGGCTCTCGTCAGGAGGCCACTAAAAGCAAATAAACTAATTTACTGTCTAACATTATGTGTGCAAAGTAATACAGCATCTTTGATAATTAATAACTGATTGTAAATATCTCACAGTAAATGCAAGATATTAATTTATTAAGGGATCTTTTTTTCATAGATTGGCCAAAGAATATGGTAAATCCATTTAGAATCAATTATTGAATACGTCTTGGTAAAAAATCTATTTTGCGAGGATAAAATGATTTGATTATAGCAGTTTCAAACAAAAGTGCCTTGTTGCTGAGTACATATAGCACAAAGTGGTGCATGCTCAGGTCAACTATTTAATTAACTATATAAGATAAAGGTGTGGGAGGTAGAACACCTTTGCTACAAGAGAACTTGTTAATGGGCAGTGTTATCTTTCTTCTCCACACATGCACTTTATTTTCTGAAAAGTTCACGTGCCTTAACTTGCTAAAATTAACAACAAGCGTGCTCTCACAGTAGTAATGATTCTGGTTGCCTCTAACATTATTGTGATGGCATTTGCTTTGGTCTATTTAAGATGAAACTTTTTTTTATATGAAATCGGAGTAAATAATTCTAAAAAGGAGGAAATGGTATGCTCCAACAGAATGTTTGTTACTTATTTATTTAAAGTGTTGTCAAACGTCTACATGCCTTAGTGCTCTTCATTCGTTGTGATGTCAGACTATGGGCAGAGGCTCAGAGTTGCCCAAAAGCTTCGATTTTACTTATTGCCTGTTCTATGTTAGAAATTGCTGTAGCGTTACTGGGCACATATACTTTTTCTCCTCTGTCTATTCTTTTAATGTTACCATTCTCTTGGTCCTCTGACGGATCTTGTTTTGTGCCGAGAGGGGCGGATAGAAGGGTCCCAACAGTCATCCAAAGAGGACCAGGAATTGGATAACTGGATTCTAAACTAGAGATCAGATTCATGTGAATTACTCTCAAAACAATGCTATAAAGATATAGTATTACCACTGCAAGCCAAAATCTCTTTACGAAACATAAGCGAGCAAGAATCTTACACACCAGCAGCTCAGTAAAAGCTATACAAAATAATAGCATTAGTATTTGATGCTCTGTGATCTCCCGGATATGATCTCTCCGGATCATTAGTAAACCCCAATTAGGAATGCACATTTAATTGGGAAGGAATAAGTCATGATAGCTGAGTCAATATGATAATTTAGTTTAGTTTATAAACTCTTAGGAAAGGACATATGCATCAATAAATTAACATCAGATTATAAAGTGATTAGTCAAATTCTAAAATATAAGAAAGCTCAAGAGTTCAGGAAGGGACATGAAGCATGCCAGTGCAAGCAGTCTCCCAGAAAGGAAGAGACCACTAGGCGCCTATGGTATATGTGTCAGTTCAGAAAAGAAGCCCGGTGAGTCTGCATCAGGCAAATCAGGATTGCCAAGAAAGTTCCACAAGTCTCCACCACACGATTCAGCAGAATTCAGACAGTAAGGATATTGCCAGTGGACCATCCATCACCATCCAGCCAATCCAGCATGCACAGTGCCAGAGAGTGCCAGCTAACGAGCCACTGTCCTTAAAATCAGGCAATATTCTATTCTTAAAGTGCCAATGGTGACACCAACTGGAATCACCTCATCGGGTCAGACCACTCAGTCCACTGGTTAATTTGTCAAGACGCCCTTCTAGATAACTGTCTCCACTTTATAAATCATCTTCATTTAACCATTCATCCATGTAACAATATTGAGTAATCTATGATACTCCTACAATTGCTTACGTTTTTCCATACTGGCCTTTTTAGTCCAGAGCGCTTTGCATTTTGGGAACAAGCTTAAAAATACCCAGGCCTCAAATTAGTGTTTAATAAAAATAAAAAATGTATTTGGCTGAAGATGGCTCATCTGACATATATCCACTTAGATGTTATAAAAGTCAGAATCACCACCTCAATAAGATATGCTTGCTGTAGAGAACTGCCCAAATAACACTGTCCGTTTCAATGTGCAATCTCAGACTAACCCTTAATGTGGCCTCTTCTTTTGGAAATATTCATTAATAGCAGTGAATATCAATATATATCCATTTACCCTTATCAATAGTGACTGCTATGAACAGCTGTTCCCACCACTATGTCAGGAATGGCCATAGCTATAACAAGAAAGTCTATACTGTGTCAAAGTTGGGCATCATCATGCCAAGTGGGCCCACAACATATCAAGAATGATTAGTGTTAACCAGAGACAGTATTATCTTAGAGATGGGTCTCACCTTACAAAAGATGCTCACAATATACAAAAAATGACCATGATCATCCCAATGGCAGCTCATTCTGTCTCTCTCTCAGACAGTTTAAGCAACTACAACCTAGCCTACATTTCTGATACCCGGTGAACAGCTCCTGAAAGACTGCATTTTTCGAACACATGATGAAGATTAGTATCAGTTGACTTCTTGTTTCACTGGTAACCTCCCACCATGCCCTGTTTTCACAGTTCATTATATCACAGTTACTGCCAATTGCAACATGAAACTTGTACCTCTCCCTCTAGATAAAACCACAACACAGAAAGCAGCACACGTTCCATAAGACAATTAAATGTATGATCGAGCCTCATTGACATTTGCTCTTAACTCACAGATATGTACATCTTTAGCATAGCAAACATGTCTAAAACCCACAGCTGGACCGCTATATTTGGAGTCCCCTGATAGCTGTTCATTACTATAATCACAAACAATATGCCATATGTAGACTATGATGGACTTATCTTGTGAGATATGTCTTATGTGTTCTGTTGGAATTAAGTGTTTACTGTACCACGATGGACATTTTTCTTGTACGAAAGTAGCCTATGTGCGGAGCTGAATGTATGCCAGGTGTTTTTTGATCCTTTGATCCCTGATAACTTCATGAGAAGTAACATCACCCACATAATGGGTTCATTTTTGTGTTTTTAAGGACATTCTGTATTGAGACTCAAAAGGATGCAGTGAGTTAATAAACATTCATAGGCAACAAACAGCAAGTGTCCCGGAGTAGTGTTTACATGCCATAAAGCGCTTCAACGCCTTTCTTAGGGAAGTAAGCACTATATAAATACATTCGCAATACATAAAAACTCAGGCACTAACACACCTATGTTTATAAGAATACTTTGGTTAGCTCACATCTGGGGCAAAGCAGGATAACAGAAAGAAAGCTCTATTTTTGTTAGACCAGACTGGAAACAGACCAGACTGAGGCTTCCTGGCCTGACTAAGCCATGGGCCCACATTAAGGTAGAAACAATGGGCTTGAAGGGAGAGTTTGGACATTCGTTGAATGAGAGGGAGAGCGAGGGTGAAAGAGGGAGGAAAGTGAATGTGATCTAGGGAGGCCAAAATTTTACAGAGGAAGCCGGTGAGAGAGAGAGACAGAGAGAGTGAAAGAAAGAAAGAAAGAAAGAAAGAAAGAGAGAGAGAGAGAGAGAGAGAGAGAGAGAGAGAGAGAGAGAGAATAGAAGCCGAGAGAAAGTGACCCAGAGCATGAGAGGGTGAGAATCAGAACCACTGAGAGCAAAGAGAGGATTAGAGAAAGAGGGAGAGAGAGGTTTGGGAAAGACAGAAAGAGAGCGAGAGAAAGAGAGAGAGAAACAGAGTGTGTTTACCTTCAAGAACAGGGAGCAGATGAGTAATAATTTATGGCCACTCTTGCCCCATGATTTATTGTGAAATAAAGGATAACAGACACTTTGGAAGAACAGTTGAGATTTTTAAAGATTCTGTTTCGATTGGCACGGTATGTAATTTAGACCCAGGCCTTTAGAATTGCCTTGGCGTTCTTTGGCAGGGAGATGAAAACACCCACTCCGTGCGTTTCACTCCCACCATGGCCGTAGTAGCCGCTACTGGGCTGCCCACCAACGGCACTTCCCGCCTCATCCCGCGCACTGCCACGGTACAAACTTACAGCCTAGCGGAACCATCAAAGTTGGTAAAGTAGGCTGCTGTTTACCTTATAAAACCGTAGGTTTAAACCTGTTTTGTTGAGAAGAGAATCATTCTTCTTCTTGTAAATTATTTTGTCTCCTTATAATTTTGTCAGTCCAAATAGCACGGGTTCAACAGCCCCTGTGGAAATCTCTCACAGACTTCGCTTGCACTGTCTGAGCCAAAATTCAAAGAAGTAACATTTTGATTCGCCCCTGCCATCCCCCCTCCCCCTCTACCTTGTCAGAGTTGTAAGAGTTCTGACGATTCATAGGTCCTGTCCAAGATTTCCGTGGTGCATTTTGGCACATTTAGTATTGAATCAGTCACGGCCGGCAAAATGGGCGGGTTGGTTCGCGCGCGGGAGAGGAGCCGGGGGGGATGAGAGAAGTGGGACGGTAATCTTCAGTAAAAAATAAAAAAGGTACCTGCTTTCTCCAAAACCGCATCACCCGCCGCCTCAGCTCCTGCTTGCTCTGGAGTCTTGGCGCCCTTTTAGGCAGCCTCCCTCCTCCTGGGCCCTAAGCCAATCTCAACGCTGCAACAACAGCGTTGTGATAGGCGAGGCGCAGCGGACAGCGCCCCAGTCGGGCCATTTTCTCTATGTAGGCAGCTTGTAGTAGCCTACATAGAGAATAAGGGGGAGTGCGCATGACTGCTTTGTTCGGCCCTGGGGCCGACCAAACAGTCAGTACCCACAACAGTGCATAAGCCACTCCCCCCCGGCCCGCCAGCAGCACCGCCCACCCCCCGACCCCAACCAGGCACAGAGGCACTTCTGCTTTCTCGCAATGCGAGAAGGCAGAAACATAAACGGTATTTTTTACAGTTTATGTTTCTGCCTTCTCGCACTGCAAGAAAGCAGTGGGGCAACGCCCCCACACCCCAATGGGGGAGTCGCCACTGTGCTATACTTTGTTGAATAGCCTTGGGAGTGTAGACCCTAATTTCAATTCTGTTCTTCTCTGTTTCAAAGGATGTGGGTGTGCTGCATTCTTCTCTGGTCATAACAGTTCCCTATAGGGAATACTGTAAATTAAATTGGAAATGTGTGCACTGTTTGCAAAGAGAAGGCTATTACCTGCTGTGGGTTTGTGAAATAACTTGGTTTTCAGTTTACCTTCCACCACAAATATCTCAACATCCAAAAGTTTTATGTCAGTTCTGCTGGTTTGCCCTTTGAAATGTAGGTTGTAATCACTGGTGTTCAACATTTCAATAAACTCTGCTGCTGACTTCTCATCACCCTCACAAATTGCAAACATGTCCTCAATAGACCACTTGGGCGGGATTATGACCTCTATTATGATTGGTGCACCGACATAACCACAAAGTTGGGAATCTTTGCTGGGCAATACACAATTGTTGCTATTTTGTATAACTGACTAATCTCAGCATGCCAGATTACATGTAATGTAATTTTGAAGTTCAAAACCACAGCGATATTTGACATTTTGTACACCCAATATGGCGACCACCCATATGGAAAGCCTTGTACTAAGTTGTCATGAGTTTACCAGTCTAGCTCTTGCACATTCGTTGACAGAGTGACTCGCAATAAGAGCTTATGCAGGTAGCACCATGAGAATTACTGTATGTTAATTGTAATTAAGCAGTGCTTAATTTGTAAAATATGAAGTGCAGGTGCTGAAATGTTTTTCGGAGGCCACACCTACTTTTCACTGGCTCCACCCACTTCCTCCACTGGCTCCACCCACTTACTCACAGCGCATCATCAAAAAGGCTGCAACCTTGAATTTTTCTTCAAAGGACTCAAAATCAGCCTGAGAACCTTGCCTCCCAAAAGAACATACGTCAAAATCGTCTAACATTCTCCTAGAAAACAGAGTTGATTTCTCAAAGCACTTCACTTAACATTTCATGGACAGTCAAATGTTCTCCACAGAAAATAACATCCATGGTGACTTCAACATTAAGAGGGAAAAGAAAAACAAGAAGTGTTCCTCCAACATCAATGTTCATGTGAAGAAATTCAACTTTCATTGACCCACTAACACCCACCTCCCACAAAGCCAGAAAAACACTAGAGCCATGATATCCAGCACCAGCACCCGATTATGTCTTTACTATAGACCTTACGGTAACGGAGCCGGTTTTCAGCATGTACCTCCCGATCCCGCCATGTTGCCCACTTACACACGCAGTCAGTGGGAATTTAGGATGGCGGACCCAGAACGAGGCTCCACTGCCACGTACCCAAACAAAAAGCAGCGTTGCTTGGTTTGGCATGGGCCCCACGCCACCACCACCCATGGGCCGGCAAATTCATGATCATGGTGGCATGGGGGCTATGCTAGCGCTACTAGTAGTTACTTAAAGTTTACCCAATTTAACTTCTTCCATACAGATTAACAGTTAACTACTGTTAAGTAACTGTCAGTGCAGTGTCAAGTAAAACAGTATTTAAATTACAGGTTTGGGCCGGGCGCCTAGCCCGGGACACACACACGACTGCCTGCAGCCTTCGGCTGCTGCGCAGCTTTATTTAACTGATTAGGCCTGGCTGCCAGGGCACACCACCCTCTAGAAACAGTACAAAAATATCTTCCATCTGGCCACCGTACTTCTAGCTGCTTAGCGCTCTGAAGTCGCAGCAAGCAACACTAGAGCACATTACAAAACACGCAAATGCACTACAAACACGAAAACACAAATCTGCAGTAAACGCAGGAATGCAACAGCGACAGCTTTAAGGCTGTTTCAGTCTGTGGGAGTGAGTACTAGCAGAGCATGTCTTGCGTCAGTAAAGTCCTTGTTTAGGAAGGAAGATGGATATTGGACGTCACTTGGCCGCCTCTCATTCCGAGTGAAAGGCTTCCCGGAAGTCCTGTTCGGCCGCTCTCTGGGCGCTGGTAATTAGTCGCCATCAGCGGATAATTGGCCCTCGTGATGTGTGCTACTACGAGAACCCAAGGCAGAGTCAATATGTCTGATGGAATAACACGCACATCCCCTTCAGAGTCAATTAGTGAAACGCCCTTAAACAGCTGAAAATCATTGGAATGCACCCTCTCCGCATGGAGACCCGGCCGCCCCTGCCCCATCCCTACTCACCTGGTGGCTGGTGCTGTTAATGGCCAGTAGCAGTACTCACTGGTGGCAGCGGCTACTCCAGGCCTCAACAATGTAGTCCGTCCGGCCTGGCCGGTCGCGCTTACTGCTGGCGGCCATTGAACCACGATGACTCGGCACTTGGTGGTGGGTGAGGTGCGGCCGTGCGGGTATGCTGGGGCGTGGCAATGCAGCAAATGAGCGCGCATTATGATAAAATCTGCACCTGCTGCCGCGCACAGCTCCAACCCCCGCAGAAGACCAAATCCAGCTCTGCCCAGTGTCCCGCGCACCCCTCACCCACTGGGCGGCCGGCAACACTGAGCCGCGGCTGCTGGGCCACCACCGCCAGACAATGCTACTGCAATGTACCACTGCCAAGTGCCGTAGTGAGGTAAATTACTTTAAAATCAATTACGTGCACTAACTGAGTGTAGACCCGGCCCTGCTAATTAAATGCCGGTGCTAAGCACCGGAAATCTCTGGCACAAATTAAGCACTGTAATTAAGTATAATAATGCAACAAGAATCTACCTATTTATTGATTTAGTTTACAATCAAGTTAACATTAGAATTTTGATTGTTGTTTCAATTGGTTAATGATAATTGAATGTGCGGTTGATACTTATTATATTTTGTTTGCATTTGACTTTACCTGTAATGCATACCACAATCACCTTCATGTTTCATGCAGAGCAAGATGGCACTCATTTATCTATCTTGCTGGCATTGTGAAGACTTGTCCGTTTTCACTGTTCACATTGTAAAGTATATCACATTGGGCGTGAGTTTCACTCCTTGACCTCTGAGAAAGGCTACGCCCTAAAGGTGCCAGGAGAAGCAAATAAACTAAAGCCTGCAGCAGCAGGAGGGTCTGAATATTTGTGTGTGTGTGTGTGTATATATAGATATATATATATAAATTCACTTAAAAAACCATAGGTTTCACACATGTTATAGTTAGCTGGACATTTCACTCGTGAAAAACCATTGAATTCCCCCGTTATAGTTAGTGCAGGCAACTATAACTCACGCGACCGCAATCCTCTGCTGATGACGTCAGATATTACATCACTGTATTTAGACACTTATTTACCCATGTCTTCTTCTATTAATTTTTAGCTATACATATATTACAAATATTTTTTTTTCAGAAAGACACATATGTCATCAGTGATATAATATCTGACGTCATCAGCAGAGGATTGCGGTCGCGTGAGTTATAGTTGCCTGCACTAACTATAACGGGGGAATTTCAATGGTGTGAAATGTCCAGCTAACTATAACATGTGTGAAACCTATGGTTTTTTAAGTGAATTTGCAAGGTTTTTTAAATGCTAATTCCTAACTATAACGTGTGTGAAACCTATGGTTTTTTCAGTGAATTTGTACGTTTTTTTAAATGCTAAGTTAGGTATTTATTATTTTTTTTTAAGGTTTTTCACTGTGCGTGTACCGTGCGCGCACTGTGGGCATGCGGTGCACTTTGCGCACCGCGCACCCACGTTACGCAGTTCGCGGAATTTTTCCGTTTCTACCATACGCGCACGCTACGCATACTCCGCGACTTTTCGCTAAAAAATTAAAGGAAATTTTGGACCCCCTGACAAAGGCTAGGGGGTCAAGAACTGTCCACACTGCCCCCTTTTCACGTTCTCCACCTTTGTTTTTCACCCCCTCAGACTGCGAGAGACAAAATGGCGGCCGACACTTCCTGGTTTCGACCGATTCGAATGTTTACTAAGATCTAACAACCGATCAGAATCGCGCTCGCGCACAGCAGCGTGCGCGTACGGTAAGATTTACCGTACGCGCACGGTGCGCGCTTATAGATATATATATGCTTTTAAATGCTATTTTCTCAGGAAATACTGAACAGATTTACACCAGACCTTCAAAAGGCACATCCCTGACCTGAGGACTACCTCTCTGCCAAATTTCAAGTAATTCTGTTCAGCCGTTCGGGCTGTAGCTTGGACTTAAGGTCCTATGGAAAAATGCATGGGGAAAACGCGTTTTGGGACCCCCCCTTTTTCTCAGCCCCCGCTTGACGAATCCCCCCGAGACTTTCAGGGAAGGAGCGGAGCGCCCCACCTATTTTGAAAATTTCGCAAGGATCCGTCAATCGGCGCCAAAGTTATTCCAAATAGAATGTTGCGCATTTCCTATGGAAACACGATCCTAACTATCCACGATAAGGGGTAAGAGAGATGAGGGTAAGGATACCTCCTCCCAAAATAAACTGTACTCGCAATAAAGTATCCTAACCCAGAATTGGCTCAAAATAACCTTTACAACTCCTTAGATGGCATTCTCCGCACTGCCAGGAAGGAAAACATTTTTTCCATTTGTTATGTAACCCTCACACACCCTATTGGTGTCATGCTTCATCATCGGGTTCACCATGACTCCTAAAGGTCATGGTGGGCTCAACCGTATTTCAGGGAGCTCTTAGGAGATGTTGTCCAGGGGGACTTAAAGATAAAATTCCTACTGCACCGCCAGGTATCCCTTTATAATTGGTGGTGTAGTGGATATTAAAAACGTAAAAAGAGGTCTGGATAGGAGGCTATGGTCCTAAGACCCGAAGAGATTGCCAACATGTTTAAGCCCAAAAAGGTCGGCCAAAATTGGTCCCGGGCTTTCATCAAATACAGGATTCCCTCCCTGGTGTGGGTCATAAACAACATTAATTGACCTATATTTAAATTTTGAAGATGCAGAAAGCTGCAGTCTTCGTGAAAATTGTTATGCAGTGAAAACAATCGTAATAGGGAGAATACTTATCTCCCTCTTATTTTTCTTTTTATGTGAAATAATTCCGCCTGTAAGGAAAAAGAGAAAAAAAGACAAACAAACATGTATTGTATTTCAATATTATGATACTTTGAGATGCATATACGTCCATCATGCATGAGTGCACACATTCTTATCATGCACGGTCTATGCTCTTGTGATCGCACACATACAAGCCAAATGAAATCACTGTTTCAAAAACTGCCAGTGAGGCAGCGTACACAATAATTGTAAAGTACTATTTGTACTAGAAGTGAAAGGACCGCCTGTTTCATTGCTTCATTTTCATGACCTGTGTGGACAATCCATGTCAATAATAGTTAATAGACATCTCTAAGTTATCGCATCTTAAAAAATAAGTGGATACTAGAGATACTTCAGAGATTCAAACTGAGATTTAAATATTGTCATTACATACAGCCAACAATTCTCACTTAGCAGTGCAGGACTTCAATCTACGTATTCAAACCCAAACCTTAAGCATGCCGATGTGCCGTACATGATCAGTTTTACCACACATTCATTCTCAGTCATCCTTACCCAATTTGAGGGAACTATAACTATCAACGGGGTCCCGCTGGGGTAGCCAGGTAGTAATATGCTATTTGAGGAAAAAAAAAAACCCCACAAGATCTGCTGCATAAGCGTTCGTTTTTAAGTTTACGTGCCAGAATACCTCGTTATTGGTGCCCGCATTCATCACTTACTACTCTTCCGTTCCTGCCCAGTGAATCAACCTATTTGGTGTGTCGGGTCCCTGGTTCGCACACCTCAAAGTTTGGCGTGTCTCTTTTTATGCAGTGAAAGCTTACAGCATTAACCGGCTCACTGAAGGGGAGGGCGGGTGAAGGAGGTGGGGAGAAAGGCGCGTCTGATACGCGTCAGTATCCAGGCGTTTTCCGGAAGTGTATTTTGCGGCATGGGAACAGTAGTTCCATTTGAAGGCGTTTGTAGTTCTTAATCGTAAAGTTATTTCATGAAGGGGATTGTTCGTTGACGACAAGTGGTGATATTTACGATATAATTTTTCAAAATGTTTCACATCATTAGTCCTTGAATAAGTATATATGAAACAGGGGGTAGAACGTGTTTCGTGAATTTTAAAACTGTGACATTTAAGGATCACAGAGGTAGGGTGCACATAATCTGAATGGGGAAAGTCTTAGTTGACCGGGATTCTAAATATGGTAATGTAAAATATGCATAGTGTCCGCACTTGTGTCTGCATTACTTACACGCATACGTGTCACCAGTGGATGAGTGCAGATTACATGGTCTATGAGCCAAGAGGCTTCCTAGAGATCATAAGTATATATCAGTTTCAGACCTAATAAGAATATCCTGATATTTTAATTCTTATTCAGTGCATTCCATGGTATAGAGTCATTGAGTCCCGTGTTGTCAGTGACCATCCGGTACACCCAACGTTGTACTCGCTCAAGAAGTTTTTTTGATATATTAGGACCTTCTTTCACTTTCTCGATCACTGTCCATCCAATGTCTTTATCATTGTGTTTCTTTTCTAAGTAGTGGGCCATGAGTTTGGTAGTGGTAATCTTTCTCCTGATTGTACTCTTGTGTTCACCAATCCGTAGTTTCACTTTTCGTGATGTCATTCCAACATATTTCAGTCCACACAGGCAGATGATCATGTACACAACATTTGCTGAATTGCAAATGGTGTGGCCTCCTTGTTCCCACTGTGATCTCATGCCCAGTTCAATGCTTTTTGTGTATTTGGTATAGGGACATACTGTACAATTCCCGCAGGGGATATATGTCCCCCACGTTATGACTCTGACGGTGCGGGTTGTGGAGACGGCGGGGCCCAGCCGGTATTTTATATTACGAAGTTTTCCTTTGCAGAAAAAGTTCCACACGCACTCACAGGTAGCAATAGTAATCCAATCTCCATTTATTCAAGGTAACAGCATTGTGTAGGACAAGCACAACAGCCCTACGCGTTTCGGTCTCTCAGCAGACTTTGATCACGGGAACATTTTGTAATATATGTATATGTATGTATGTATGTATGTATGTATGTATGTATGTATGTATGAATGTATGTATGTCTATATATTACCTACTGGTGGTAGCAAGTAGGTAGTTATTGTTAGGACCTAGTTTCCATAGGAAAAGCATTTTTTTATTTGCCAATATCTTTGATGCCGTTTGACGAATCTTCGTGAAATTTTCCAAAAAATAGGGTTGGACCGCTCAGTTTGTGTGTTGAAAGTTTCTGGGTGATTCATCAAGCAGGGGCCAAGAAAAAAGGGGGGTCCCAATGCGCGTTTTCTCCATGGTATTTTCCATAGGAACTTTATTACAGGCTACAGCCCGACCTGCTGAACGGAATTACACCAAATTTGTCTTGGTTTAGAGTGCGCCCTTTTTGTTAAATGGTGTATATCCGTTCAGTAGTTCCTGAGAAATTTAAAAAAGAAAAATATCGATATCTGAGCACCAAGGAGGGTTTGCGAACCCTCCCCAGCACGAGTTTCACACTGGGCGTATGTTTACAGTATGTATGGTATATGGCCCTAATATTGACTGTCCCGATATTTTTCTGTGTTTGCTCTCTGAAATATCGGATTGGGCTGGTGAGCTGACTGTCAGGGGGGATTTTAATTGTATTTTAGATAAAAAGATAGACACTACTAATACTCTTTCCAGTGGTAGAATGGGTAGGACAAGGGCTGCTATTTTGGATCTTCTCCATATACATCAATTGGAAGATGCTTGGAGAAAATTAAACCCTATGGTGCCTGGTTACACATTTTATTCTCACCTGCATAAAACATATACTAAAATAGATATGATTTTTATAAATAATAGGGCTCTTCAAAATGCATATATCGAGGTATGCCCCAAAAAAACATCCGGGAACAAAGCAGTAGGGTGAGGATTTACATTTCCCAGGCACCTTCTTGGCAATCCAGAATATGTGAGATACATGCAAGGAATATTGAGGGAATATATTGAGAAGAACTTGGCATTGTGGGGGCGCGAGTTATAGTTAGCTAAACTAACTATAACGGCCAAATTTTGCAGGTTTTGTACGAGTGAAATGTCCAACTAACTTTAACCTCCCTGAAACCTCTGGTTCTTTCAGTGAATTTCTAAGGTTTTTTAAATGCTAATTTCTATCTATAACGTGCCTGAAAGCTATGGTTTTTTTAGTGAATTTCAAAGGTTTTTTAAATGCTAATTTCAAACTATAACATCCCTGAAACCTATGGTTTTTTCATCGAATATATATATATATATATATATATATATATATATATATATATATATTCACTGAAAAAACCAAAGGTTTCAGGGGAGTTATAGTTAGGAATTGGCATTTAAAAAACCTTAGAAATTCACTGAAAAAAACATAGGTTTCAGGGGTGTTATAGTTAGCTGGACATTTCCCTTGTACAAAACCCTAGAAATTCCCCTGTTATAGTTAGTTCAGCTAACTATAACTCGTGCCCCCGCAATGCACTGCTGATGACGTCACATATTACATCACTCATGACATGGTCAGTGACATCACTGATGACATCACTGATGACATCTCAAATGACATCACTGATGACATCACTGATGACGTCATCCAGTGAGAATGTGTTTCTCTAAAGTTTTAATATGTTTACTATATAGAGGGAAAGGCCTGTTGAAGAATGAGTGGGTGTACAAGTGTGTGAATGGATGATTTTGTAGGTGTGTAACTGACTCTATAAGTGAGTCATTAAATGTATCTTACTACAGACTAGTGACTAAACTGTGTGAATGTCTGTATGTGTCTGTGTGTTGGTGTATAAGTGGCTGCATGGTTTTGTGAATAGCTATTTGAGTGTCTATATGGGTTATTGATTGGTTGTCTGAGTATCTGTATGGGTGCCTGAGTGTTTGTGTGCGTAGGCTGTGTGTGACTCTGTGCATAGATGTGTGAGTGGGTGATTCTATGGGTGCATGGTTTTAAGAGTGCATCTGTGATGAACTGTATGGTTGAGTGAGTGTATGTATGGGTGTGTTAGGGATTGAATGTATATCTCAGTGGTACATTTGTGACTAACTACATATGTGAAAGGCAGTATATATGCGTGTAAATGGGAGTGTAATTAATTATTTGCATGACTGCCTAGGTGTGAGAGTACCTCTATGGATGATTGGTGGTGTGTGAGTGTCTATGTAGGTGTATAAATGCATATGATAGTCTTGTACGGAGTGACTGTAAGTATGAGTGACTGTACAGGTGAATGAGTGGAGGTGTATGTAGACCTAAGAGTTAATAAGTGGATATGTAGTTATTGGTATTGGAGTATCTATGGTTTTGAGAATGGACGTCTGAAATTTTGAGTTGGTGTATCAACGGTTAAATTAGGGTGTGAGAAGATGCAGTAATTTATCACATGGATGACGTCATCAGTGATGTCATTTGAGATGTCATCAGTGATGTCATCAGTGATGTCACTGATCATGTCATGAGTGATGTAATATGTGACGTCATCAGCAGTGCATTGCGGGGGCGCGAGTTATAGTTAGCTGAACTAACTATAACAGGGGAATTTCTAGGGTTTTGTATGAGGGAAATGTCCAGCTAACTATAACACCCCTGAAACCTATGTTTTTTTCAGTGAATTTCTAACTTTTTTTAAATGCCAATTCCTAACTATAACTCCCCTGAAACCTTTGGTTTTTTCAGTGAATTTCAAATGTTTTTTAAATGCCAATTCCTAACTATAACGTGCATGAACCCTATGGTTTTTTCAGTGAATTTCAAAGTTTTTTAAAATGCTAATTCCTATCTATAACTTATCTCTGAAGATATCATGTTTAATGATTTTAATTGGATTTGTATATTTTTCAAATTCAGTGTGTCAATTTCATTAATTACATTTTTTTTTAAATACTTTTTTATCACCATTTTTTAAACTTATTTTTTCAATTAATTCTTTTAAAAATTAAAAAATATTATTTGAACTTAATGGGTTTTTCAAACATATTTTTTTATATTTTTCAAAATATTTTTTTAACTATATGTGCAAAACTTTATTTTATATATTTTTTTCAATGTTTTTGGATCCGTGCACCCTAAGCGCACCGATCCCGATCCCTACGCGATAGCATCCACGCATGGTATGCGTTGGGTACGTGTTTAGTGCGCGATCGCAATGCGACCGGTACGCGACTCCCAGCGTATACGCGACACGTAACGCGACGTTTACGCGCTTCCGCGATGCGTCATCTGCGTCTACGACGCGGTAGGTGCGCGGATCCCGCGAAATATTTAACATTTAAAAAAACATATATATTTGTATTTCATGTGAATATTAATTGAAGACAAACTCTAAACTAGTCTTAAAACTAATATATTTTTACATCTAATCCTATAATTTTTTTTAATTCAATTTCGCGGATGCGCGCTGGGTGCGTGCTGCGTAAGCGCAGGATGTGCGGATCCCATGTGACCTGCAAAAAAATAGATTTGATTGGTTCATTACACTTCCTCTTCTAACTATTGAAAGACCCCACCCATTTCAATCATTCTTCTTTGACCTTATTTAGAGCACCATCTCTTTGGAGAGAAGAAGATTTTTTAGACTAAGTTTACACTTAGCTCTAACTTTTTTCAACCAAAAATGGCTTCAGGGCAGCAGGCATCACTTGCTTCACCTCATACTTCTGAGGATGAATTTTTGGCGGAGGCACCACCCAAAGAACGTTTTTCTTCAGTGGTGTGGACATTTTTTACTTTTCCAGAGGGGCAGAATATGACCAATGCCACCTTGGTCACGTGCAAGATTTGCAAAAGAGTCCTGTCGCAAGGGGATCCTAACAAGAAATACTCTTGCGGCACGGCAAGTATGATGAAGCACATGAGGACCCTTCATCCAAACAATCTTGCACGAGAAGAGTGCCGATGGATGAGAATCACTCCTGCTCCTGCGCCATCCACCTCATCACATCAAGGGTGCATCCATCAGCCCAAACCTTGGACATCCGTCCTCAATTTAAATTTTTAAAAGTGCTCTGCACTAAGTGTAATGTGACTTTGTGCTATGGTGAGCAGTCGATCGATCTGATCTGCCGCCGCTAAGAAAGTCACATTTGCTAGTTTTTTAAAGTTTTTTTTTATTGTTCTCTGAAGTTCCTTTGTTTAGTTTCTCCTGTTTTGTTTTTTGTTTTTTATTTTCGCAGAAAAACCCCCACAAATTAAAAATTGTTCAGAGAACCCCCAAAAAATTATAAAAGAAGAAAGAAGAAAAAAAAAGTTCTTGTAAGAACTAACTTTCCTGGCTTAAAAAAAGAGCTAAATTTCTTTGTTAGTGTTAGTTTAGATGAATGTATGTGTAGTACGTAATTGACTGAATGAATGCATTAGTAGCGTATGGTGAATGTATAAATGCAGAAGTATGAGGAAGTGCTGCAGCATCACACAGTAACCTCTTTAACTGCAGTGTGCTGTAGTACTTCCGAAGCACAGGGATGCAACATATGTACATAAATATGTTGCAAATCTATGCTTCTGTCTGCACGGCTGCTTAAACTGCAGCCATGTGGTGACACAGGCACCCTTGCACCATAGTGCAAGGATATCTGTGTCATGTGCTGTTTGTTTTTTCTGCAGGAAGACACACCTTCCTGCACAAAAACAATGAGAAAATGCATTTTTCTCCTTCAATGTATGCTGAACATTTCAGCATGCATTGAAGATATAAAAATGTGGAGAAATGCCAACAATTCTCCTTGTTGTGCTCTCCTACACCAATTTTAGAATGGTGCACCATTCACACACATATCGAGATTTATGATTTCTGATAAATCTAGACATGTGTCTTGTTCTATGAGTATTCAGTGCAATCATGCACAACAACACTTATAGAACACCCTTTCAAAACAAAGTGGTCTGCATGATGAGGTTGTATTTACATGGAGTATAAAAAGTGCACAGAGTGCCTTTTCCTCTCTTTGTAAATATGAAAGAGTATCTTACACAATAACTATATTACAAAAAGTGACATATTTCCGTTTTTAAAATTCCTTGCGAATGATAAAAGGTAAGCACAGAGTTTTGTCTGCAAAGATGTTCAAAGAAGAATGATTTAAATAATTGCGGTCCTTCAATAGCTAAAATAGGAAATATTATGAACCCCTCAAATCTCTTTTTTTGCAGGTCACATGATATCTGATTATGGTCAGATTTCAAAACTTCATAGGTATAAACAGAGTGTTTTTAGAAACATGTTTCCACTTTGTAGCTTCTTGCAGACCTCCTCATTCAGCATATTGAGACTTAGTTAAACTTACCTTCACAGTAATAGGAATAAAAAATGGTACACATTTTTTTCACATTTTCATTCCAATCTAAATTCTTAAAAATTGCTTATTTTTAAATTTGGATCTGTGAAAGAAAAGGAAAAAAAAATTATAACATGTAATAATACATTTTTTACAACACAGCATGATTTCCACAAAGTAATTTTTTTGCCTTTTTTGCTGTTCTCAGAATATATTAAATTTCACTAAAAATAGTGATTTCAATCGTACTCATCACTTAACAGTGGGCAAAAAAAACACAAGCTCAAAGATTGTTAAAAAAACCAACATGCTATTCTCAAAAAAAAACAAGATACAAATCACAGATATATAAAATGCACACAGCTAATATAATTTTTTAACTTTAACTTACAAAAACTGTAAATGATGTCGCTTTAAAATATTCACCGAATCTAAAGATGAATTTTTGGAGGATGCACCACGCCCACAACGTTTTCCTTCAGTGATGTGGAAATGTTCCACTTTTCTCGAGGGGCAAACAAAGACCAATGCCACCTTTATCACGTGCAAGATTTTCAAAAGAGTTCTGTTACGAGGGGATCCTAACAAAAAATACTTGTGCGGCACAGCAAGTTTGATAAAACACCTAAGGACCCTTCATCCAAACAATCTTGCACGAGAAGAGTGCAAACAGATGAGAAACACTCCAGTTCTGTATCTGTAAAAAAGAATCACAAATAAATGTAGATTAATAACTTTCAAATTTATACTATTCCATTACTGTACAAACACATTTTATATAAATACTGAATAAGAAACTATAGCCCTGAACCACAAGTGTGACGATGTTTAAAACACTACATGCAAAGTGCATACTACTTTGAAACAGTTCATGCCCTAAAGCCTACCTCACTAAAACACTACATGCTAACTGACTAAATGATTACAGTACTATAAGGAGACACACTGGGTGAGTGACAGGGTGTTTGCTAGAAGTGTATGAATACTAACTAGGGAATTGAAGGTGTGAAACACAACTGTGTAGGTGATTAGAGGACTGCATCCATACTGCATAGGCATTTAAAGCAGTCCATGTGCTAAGGTCTGGCTCACTGCATGACTACTTGGGTACTGACTGAATGATTAGAGTACAGCAAGGAGAGTGCCTAGGTGAATTTATAAGTGGTAGGCTTTTCGCACAGGGAATGGATTAGTACATGATGCTGAATGGGTCACTAGAGGACTGCAAAGGGAGTTACAGGGTGTTTCCTGGAAGTGTATGGATACTGACTAGCGAATCGAAAATGTGAAAGACAAGTGTATAGTATGTTAGAAGACTGCATGCATACTGCATAGACATCTGAAACAATCTAAGTGATAATGTATGGTTCAGAACATGAGGACTTGGAAACTGACTAAATCATCAGACTACTACTAGGTTAGTGCCTGGGTAAAACTTTTACATTTTCAGTTCTGGCACAGTGAATAGAATAGTACATGGTACTGTACTTTAGTGTCAAACCCTGACTCATTTTATCAATGCATAAGCAAAGAAGAGCTTCTAAAGCTACTAAAACTTGACAACATAACCGATTTTAAAACAGTTATCTGTCATCAAATACACTATGTTACCAAATGCTTCTCTCACAATCCTTACCCAAATGTACACAGACTCACAGTGTGATTTTAGACAAGCAACACTATCCCTAGCAGTTTACCAAAACTCATTTACTAGTCTAGAAGAGTTACTGGTACTGCACACAATCTATATATTTAAGTACAGCACATTAGTGTCAAAGCATGACTCATTTAATCAATGCATAAGCAAAGACTGGCTTCTAATCCTACTAAAACTTGACAACATGACAGGTTTTAAAACAGTTATCTGTGAGCAAATACATGATGTTACCAAATGCTTCTCTCACAGTGATCCCAAATACACACTAACTCACAGTGTGATTCTAGACAAGCACCACTATCCCTAGGAGTTTACCAAAACTCATTCACTACAGTGCAAGTGGTAAGGGAACTGCACACAATCTACATATTTCAGGATTGCACTTTTCTGTCAAAGCCTGACTCATTTAATCAAAGCATAAGCCATAACTGTCTTCTAATGCTACTAAAACTTCACAACATGACAGGTTAAAACAGTTATCTCTCAGCAAATACACGATGTTACAAAATGCTTCTCTCACAGTGGTTCCCAAATACACACTAACTCACAGTGTGATTCTAGACACGCACCACTATCCCTAGGAGTTTACCAAAACTCATTCACTACAGTGCAAGTGGTAAGGGAAATGCACACAATCTACATATTTCAGTACTGCACTTTAGTGTCAAAACAAGAATCATTTTATCAATGCATAACCAAAGACTGGCTTCTAATGCTACTAAAACTTGACAACATGACAGGTTTTAAAAGAGTTATCTGCTAAAAAAATACACAATGTTACCAAATGCTTCTCTCACAGTGGTTCCCAAATGCACACAGATTCACAGTGTGATTCTAGACAACAACCACTATACCTAGGACTTTACCAAAAACCATTCACTACTGTGGAACTAATAAGGGAACTGCACACAATCTACATATTTCAGGACTGCACTTTTCTGTCAAAGCCTGACTCATTTAATAAAAGCATAAGCAAAAACTGGCTTCTAATTCTACTAAAACTTGACAACATGACAGGTTTTTAAAAAGTTATCTGTCAGAAAATACACAATGTTACCAAATGCTTCTCTCACAGTGATCCCAAATACACACTAACTCACAGTGTGATTCTAGACAAGCACCACTATCCCTAGGAGTTTACCAAAACTCATTCACTACAGTGCAAGTGGTAAGGGAACTGCACACAATCTACATATTTCAGGACTGCACTTTTGTGTCAAAGCCTGACTCATTTAATCAAAGCATAAGCAAAAACTGCCTTCTAATGCTACTAAAACTTGACAACAAGACAGGTTTTAAAACATTTATCTGTCAGCAAATACACAATGTTACCAAATGCTTCTCTCACAGTGCTTCCCAAATGCACACATACTCACTGTGTGATTCTAGACAAACAACACTATCCCTTGCACTATACCAAAACACATTTCTTCATCTAGAGGAAGTACTACATTTTAGTATGGAAACATAACATAACTCATTTCACAAATTCATAAACAATGACTGGTTTCTAATTCTACCAAAATATAAAAACAGCACAGTTATCTGTCTGCAAACACATGAAAAACACAAATGCTTATCACAGAATGCTTTCTACATGCACACACACTGTCAATAAGATTGTAGAGAAAAAAAAGTACTCCCTACACTTTAGCAGGAGAAATACATTAGTCTGATTAAAATCAAAATAGTCTACATACATCCCCTCACAATTAAATAACTCATCTTTCAAGTTGTTTTGTAGATTAAGAAGTATATCAGTCACTCACCATATTTTCTTTTACAGAATCTCTGCACTGTGCACTTCTCAGCAAAAACAAAGAATGGAAAAGTTTCCCTTTCATTTTCCACACATATTCATGTAAACATCAAATCACAATCCTTCACACATAAACTCAAAAGCAAACACACATTTCTATTGGTTAAACATTTCAACCCTTTCGAATTGAAATAAATTTCACCCTTCCCCCAATCTGCCTTCTGCCTGTTACCATAGAAACAGGTCATGGAACACTGCACTGAGCACACAGGTCAGAAGTTCAGCACACAATGTTGCTAAACAAGAGAGGAAGTGTGCTTCACTTTTCAACATATCAGCTTATCATATATAATGTTCCTTACAATCTGTTTTTGTTAACCAATAAGAATCATACCTTTAAAAAACAGAAATATACACCCTACCTTTCAGTGTACAAAGTAGTCATACAACCAATGATTTCTTGTCTTTTTTTAAAAAAAGAATTCCGTGGTTCCGCATACCCAACGCGATAGGATGCGTGCACCGTGCGCGCATTTCGCCGTTATTTTTTTTTTTAAAAAGGGGGCCCCAGGGGGTCCTTCTGGGACCCCCTATGCACCTCTAGAGGGTCAGAGTATTTCCACTCTGCCCCCTTTATATGTTTTACACACTTATTCCCCTTGCTTCTTCAGCCTCACTTCTCTACTAACACTAAGTCATGTCAGCTGTGCTGACTACATCACATTAGCCCCGCCCAAATGGGACTTCTCTTTGCACATTGCATTCTGGGGTAAGTATTCATTGCATGAACCGAAGTGGGTGCTGTACAAAGTCTTGTGTTTAAAATTGCTTCCCAAGTGGGTCTGGTGGCAGGGAACACAACGCTTTCCACTGGTGTCTAAACCCACAAAACTGGCATTAGCAACTCCTCGCAGCACCACACATCCAGGCGCTGCAGGTCCACTGTGTGAGTGGCGGGGCGTATCCGCGGCGAGGCACGCCACAAATTAATACCAAACAGAGACAAGTTACCTTGCATGGAAACGCCAACACAGTTGCTAATAACACCTCCGTTTATTGTTGGCAGAAGAAGCGCCGTGTAAACCCCACCGACAAAACTGCCAAACATGTTTCGGGCTCCTGCTCTTGATCACTGGCGGTAAACACTAAGTCATGTCAGCTGTGCTGACTACATCACATTAGCCCCCCCCAATGGGACTTCTCTTCACACATTGCATTCTGGGGTAAGTAGTCATTGCATGAACCAAAGTGGGTGCTGTACAAAGTCTTGTGTTTAAAATTGCTTCCCAAGTGGGTCTGGTGGCAGGGAACACAATGCTATCCACTGGTGTCTAAACCCACAAAACTGGTATTAGCAACTCCTCGCAGCACCACACCTCCAGGCACTGCAGGTCCACTGTGTGAGTGGCAGGGCGAAAAAAATCATCCATTTAGACACTTATATACCCATTTATTCTTCCATCGACCTTGAGATATACATATATAAAACATATTTAATTTTCAGAAAAACACACATTCACTGGATGATGTCATCAGTGATGTCATTTAAGATGTCATGAGTGATGTCATTAGTGATGTAACTGACCATGTCATGAGTGATGTAATATGTGACGTCATTAGCAGTGCATTGTGGGCGCGCAAGTTATGGTTAGCTGAACTAACTATAACGGGGAATTTCTATGGTTTGTACGAGTGAAATGTCCAACTAACTATAACGCCCCTGAAACCTATGGTTTTTTCAGTGAATTTCTAAGGTTTTTTAAATGTTAATTTCTAACTATAACGTGCCTGAAACCTATGGTTTTTTCAGTGAATATATATATATTTATTATACTATGTATACATGTGAAAATGTCTCGGTCTGCCTGTTTGCCTTGGTGGCACCCATTTGTTGGAACTGACGTCAGCATGCCGACGAGGTCATCTTATGGCTCCGATGACGTCATACGGTGACGCGAGCGGAGCCGTGCTATTATGACATCCTCGTCGACGTGGGAGAGCTGGGAAAGAATTTCCATGAAATGCTGGTGCAGGGGATATTCACCTAAGTGTTCAGGCTAGTCCTTTGGGAGCAACTGTTTATGTTGCCACTCCAGAAACCGAAACCAGTGATCCGAGGGCAGAGGCCCTGCAGATGGCACATGAGGTGGGGTGTCCAGTCGTGTGCACCGGCGGGGCAGCGAAATGACAAGCACCACAACCCACACAAAAAGGTAACAAGGGCACTGAATAACACAGCATCTTCTCTTTGTATCTGGCAGGAACAACAAAGTTAAAATGCCCTAGTACCAAAATGTAGAATTAGTGCTACAACGGTCTTCAAGAGGACCTGCGATGCAGCTTCTGCCTCCCGTACCCTGGAGGCGGCACATGGGTCACGCGGTACGGTCATACTGCGGTGGGACGCACACTCGTTGACCTATCATGGCACTGCTCCACACTTCAGGAAGGACGCTTTCCATTAGCTATGTTTTCTGATGACGTATCGCGCCAGCCCCATCAAACAACAGAACTCCTGTAGATCCAAACAGACTCTTCCACTTTCTCACCAGAAGTGAAACCAGGCCACGCGGACACTTTCACAATACAACATCTGGGAATGCACTTTTCGGTAAAAAACCCACATTCCTTCCTCCTAATTAATCAAATAAACGTCTCACTGAAGAACAGGGGCCAGCTTCGATTGATAAACAGCCATTATAATGACTTTTTACTTCGCGATACCATTACAACGCATGCATTACCACGCATGCGTTGTACATCGCGAAGTCATTACCACACTTTTTTTACAACGCATGGTCATTTACCACGCACGCCTTTACAACAAATTTTGTTGTAAATGTATGTATGGTAAATGATCATGCGTTCTAAAAAACATGTAGACGATCCACGTTGTTGTAAGGAAACAGAGGCTGTTCCGTTTCCTCACAACGACGTGCACCACCCCTCAGAGATGACATGAAGCAGGAACCACGAGGAGAGAGGAACCACGAGGAGTGAGAGGTAAGGGGGATTGGGCATGGGGTCTTTTTTTTCCCTAGGGTTTAGGGTAGTGCAATGGTGTTTGGGTAGTGTAGGGGGTTGTGCTGGGGGTAGTGTTTTAGACTTTAGGGTAGTGCAGTGGTGTTTGGGTAGTGTAGGGGGTTGTGCTGGGGTAGTGTTTTAGGGTTTAGGGTAGTGCAGTACTGTAGGGGGCCATGCTGGGGTAGTGTTTTAGGGTTTAGGGTAGTGCAGTGGTGTATGGGTAGTGTAGGGGGTCATGCTGGGGTAGTGGTTTAGCGTTTAGGGTAGTGCAGTGGTGTTTGAGTAGTGAAGGGGGTCATGCTGGTGGTAGTGTTTTAGGGTTTAGGGTAGTACAGTGGTGTTTGTGTAGTATAGGGGGTCATGCTGGGGGTAGTGTTTTATGGTTTAGGGTAGTGCAGTGGTGTTTGGGTAGTGTAGGGAGTCATGCTGGGGGTAGTGTTTTAGTGTTTAGGGTAGTGCAGTGGTGTTTGTGTAGTGTAGGGGTTGTGCTGGGGTAGTGTTTTAGGGTTTATTGTAGTGCAGTGGTGTTTGGGTAGTGTAGGGGGTAGTGCTGGGGTAGTGTTACCGGGTTGAGGGTAGTGCAGTGGTATTTGTGTAGTGTAGGGGGTAGTGCTGGGGGTAGTGTTTTAGGGTTTAGGGTAGTGCAGTGGTGTTTGTGTAGTGTAGGGGGTAGTGTTTTAGGGTTTAGGGTAGTGCAGTGGTGTTTGTGTATTGTAGGGGGTCATGCTGGGTACTAGTAATTTAGGGTTTAGGTTGGTGCAGTGGTGTTTGTGTAGTGTGAGGGTCGTGTTTTAGGGTTTAGGGTTGTGCAGTGGTGTTTGGGTAGTGAAGGGGGTCGTGCTGGGGGTAGTGTTTTAGGGTTTAGGGTAGTGCAGTTGTGTTTAGGTAGTGAAGGGGGTTGTGCTGGGGGTAGTGTTTTAGGGTTTAGGGTAGTGCAGTGGTGTTTGTGTAGTGTAGGGGGTCATGCTGGGGGTAGATTTAGTGTTTAGGGTAGTAAAGTGGTGTTTGTGTAGTGTAGGGGGTCGTGCTGGGGCAGTGTTTTAGGGTTTAAGGCAGTGCAGTGGTGTTTGTGTAGTAAAGGGGGTCGTGCTGGTGGTAGTGTTTTAGGGTTTAGGGTAGTGCAGTGGTGTTTGTGTAGTGTAGGGGGTTGTGCTGGGGGTAGGTTTAGGGTAGTGCAGTGGTGTTTGCGTAGTGCAGGGAGTCGTGCTGGTGGTAGTGCTTTAGGGTTTAGGGTTGTGCAGTTATGTTTGGGTAGTGGAGGGGGTAGTGTTTTAGGGTTTAGGGTAGTGCGCCCAACCAGCCACAATATCCGTGGACAAAGGGGATCCTGACTCTTTTGAACGCTCCGCCAATTGAATAATTTGGGTCAAGGGCCCTACCACGTCCAAGACCTAGCAATTCCTTTCTTGGGATCCCTCATATACTTGGAGAAAAAGGTACATAGTTTCTCATCAATTTCAGGCATGTGTGCCACCTTCCCCTTCAGTGAGGGCCTGGGGCATTCTCCCCTCATCCTATTCCTGACCTCCCTTTCAAGGGGTTGATGGATTTTCCCCTCCACATACTCTGCCACTTTGGTGTCAGGGGTCCACTCTGCCGACCTAGGATGGTAAATTTGGGCAGGCTCGAACATGTCTGAGAGGACCCCATCCCCAACCTGGGACTGAGAGGAGTGGGACTCTGGATGCCAGGGACACCCCAAGTCCTTATCCTCATCAGAGGAGAAATCGTCCTCCGATACACCCTCTCCCTCTAAGACAAACCCGCCGTCGGGGTCTACAATAGTGGTGACAGCGTCGCAATTTTCTCCGAACTCCTCCTCCTCCCGGCAGGGTGCATGCTTTAGCATTCGCGCATTCTTGAGGAATGTCTCTGTAAGTTTATCAAATCCTTCCAAGTGCCCCGCGTTATGATTAACGGCCCTTTTATTCCCCATCTGGGAGCTACTGGGACCCACCACCACCAGATCTGGGTCACTAAACACCCCAGGGATGCTTTTCACCAGCTTATCAACCTGATCCCTAAGAAGAGCCAGCCATTATCGAAATTTCGCCGTATATCGGCTTTCTTAATGCTGCGTTGAGTTTGCTATCATTACGCCGTGTATCGGCTTCAACTATATTATCGTTGGTGTTGTTACAACAGTCTGGTGATCCACAAAAAACTCAACCAAAATAAAATTATAAGGAATGATCAAAAATAAAGCACATAACTAACACCACTTATTACTGAAAATTATTATCATCAACATAATTTGCATCAGCATATTCCTCCTTCACAACTACATTGTATATATCACATTTAATCCCCGAGATGAACTGCCAATTCCTCACCTACATTCCTACCAAAGGGATTCTTAGTTCCCAGATCTATAATATATCGTGACTCTAGCCTACGAAGTTGTTTAATTCTGTCACCCCCTCTGATGCTCACTGATAGCAAACTCAACGCAGCATTAAGAAAGCCGATATACGGCGAAATTTCGATAATTGTCTGACATGAGATAATTGGCATAAATGTAATGAATCGTTCCTTTATATGCTGCCTTGATATTGTATGTATAGTTGGATCAACAGTCTGTTGTCATGACATATATCATGTGGAGATGGTAGCCGATTTACGGCATTATAATGGTCAATATTGTGGTACCTTGAAAGCCGATACACGGCGATATGGTTAACAACTTGAAACTCGCATTTATGCGTTTCAAAACATCATTCAAATATGGCGCCATTTATTGCAAGAGGATTGTCCTCAATTGATTTCCATGCCTTACTCTGTCATGTGATTCACGTAACGCAACTTTGAAATATGCTGCTTTTTGGCGCGATCAATGAGAAACATTTGATTAAGGCGTAGCCGAAACGCGTCATGTTATCCATACTCGCTATGCAATAAAGGATTTAACGATTGCAGTAGTTTCCCGCTGAGTGCTTTTCCAAGGTCTTTAAGGGATTGGAAGTGAGCGCGTACATGTGAACACGAATGCACCTTCGCGTCTAAAGCACCCATCTAGAGAGTGCGCTGTTTTGGAGGTGCAGATGGAGCGACGATATATATATATATATATATATATATATATATATATATATTTTTTTTTTTTTTTTATTTTTTTTTTGAACGAGGAGATGACAGATTAGGTAACATGGGTGGGATGTGAATTGGATATTTATCCGCATCGTATAGTAAGAAAAATATGTTCTTTTTTTTATATCTTTTCCCCATATTGCTCTAATCTGGAGAAACATGTAACATGTTCCTGTTAATTTAGGATATATACATTTGTATGCATGGTAACGCATGTAAGCTTTAGAAATCATCATTTACCATCTGCTTTTCTCTTTTGAGCTCCTCGACAAAATGACATTTGACAATACTCATTGCACTGCTGTCCAAGTTTTTAACTTTAAAAATATTTTTTGTATTATTGAAAGGCACATTGCTTTGCAAATTTGTCACTATAAGATGGCCGCCATGTATTTACAAACAATGTTGCTGAAAGTCCATCCTCTATGTTGAGTTCTCACCTTGTGACATGTGACTTAAGTTTAAATGTGCCCGCGAAATGTAAAAAAACTGACATTGAAAAAGCCAGTCGGCGAAACGCGTCTGTCAGCGTTTCGGGATTTCGGGAGAAAGGGGGGGGGACTTGCTAAATAAAGCATTTATGCTTTAAAAAACATCTTCCTTGTATTTGCTTGGAGTGCTCTCCGTTTTACACGTTTGACGTGTTTGGTTGCTTCATATATATATATATATATATATATATATATATATATATTCACTGAAAAAACCATAGGTTTCACACATGTTATAGTTAGCTGTACATTTTACTGATAAAAAACCAATGAAATTCCCCCGTTATAGTTACTGTAGGCAACTATAACTCACGCGACCGCAATCCTCTGCTGATGCTAATACTGTATTTAGACACTTATTTGCCCATGTCTTCTTCCATTAAAGTTTAGCTATACATATATTACAAATATTTTTTTTTCATAAAGACACATATGTCATCAGCAGAGGATTACGGTCGCGTGAGTTATAGTTGCCTACAGTAACTATAACGGGGGAATTTCATTGGTTTTTTATCAGTAAAATGTATAGCTAACTATAACATGTGTGAAACCTATGGTTTTTTCAGTGAATTTGCAAGGTTTTTTAAATGCTAATTCCTAACTATAACGTGTGTGAAACCTATGGTTTTTTCAGTGAATTTGTACGGTTTTTTAAATGCTAACTTACTTTACGCCATTCGTGGCGTGCGCGCCCAGTTAACGCAGTTCGTTCCGTGCGCGCACGGTGCGCTGTTCGCGCACCGTGCGCACATGGGGGACATATTATGCGCATCGTTGCAAAATGTTTTGTTTATTATTTTCATTGGATTTATATGCCATGCACAAATGGTGCACCTCGGGAACCATTTGCACATGGGGTGGGGAGAGTGTGGATCATTTTTTTTTTTAAACAAATTTTTACCGTACGCGTACGGTAAGCGTAATCGGCGATTTTTCGAAAAAAAAAAAAAAAGGGTTTTTTGGGCCTTGGGGGTTGTTTGGGGGCCCGTATATCACTGCTGGGTGATTATTATCTCAATATACTGCCCCTTTACACATTTTTGGGCTTCATTTATGCTGCCCCACTCAGAGTGCGAGAGAGAAAATGGCGGCCGCCGCTTCCTGGTTTCGGCCGATTCGAATGTTTACTAAGATCTAAGAGCCAATCAGAATCGCGCTCGCGCACGTCACCGTACGCGTACGGTAAGCTTACCGTAAGCGCACCGTAAGCTGTCACAGATATATATATTGATTTAAAGGCTATTTTCTCAGAATCTACTGAACAGATTTACACCAGACCTACAAAAGGCACTTCCTTGACCTGAGGACTACATCTCTGCCAAATTTCAAGTAATTCTGTTCAGCCGTTCGGGCTGTAGCTGTGTCTAAAGGTCCTATGGAAAAATGCATGGGAAAAACGCGTTTTGGGACCCCCCTTTTATCTCAGCCCCCGCTTGACGAATCCCCCCGAGACTTTCAGGGTAGGAGCGGAGCGTAGCTCCCCACCTATTTTGAAACATTCGCGAGGATTCGTCGACCGGCGCAAAAGTTATTCAAAATAGAATGTTGCGGATTTCCTATGGAAACGTGGTCCTAACTATAACTACCTACTGGCGACCGCCAGTAGGTAATATATGTATATATATTCGCGCTCCAACTTCCTGTCTGCCGATCCTTGGCAGAGCAACCGTGGCAGGACCTCAGCAATCTCGCAAGAAGACTTCAAACAACTTCAATGTTGTGGAGAAAGCAGTGTTGTTTTATTCAAAGGTAATCCACAGATTGATCAGGCATAGTGCCTGCCATGACGCGTTTCGCTCGCCACACGCGAGCTTGATCACATGAATATATATCTAATTTCCATCTATTGAATTTCATTAGTGCTTAAAAAACACACAAAAGTAAACGCGTACTATACCATGATCTCTTTTGAAATGTATGATGAATTAATTGTATGAATCATTTCCTACACTCATATTAGGAGTTGGTAAACTGATTATAAGAATACAAATATAAAGAAACGATTAATGCTGTTTACAACTTTATTAGCAAACCTATACTGAACAAGCACATATGATAATGTTTAAGTGTTTCTTTTATGTCAACTGTGCACCCTGCGTCGTGCCTGTATACTGCACCTTTAAATATTTGTGAAACTCACCTAAGGTCATGTGACCAAGATCTCGGCTGAGATTGAAACGCGTCGTTTGTCTGCCTAAATAAACCCGCATTATTAAGGAACGAAGAACTGGTGTGGCTCGTCTTTTCTGCATGATTTGCAGAATTCATATTCCCATATTTAGCGGCGGCGTCCGCTTTACGAGCCCCGACTCGCCAGGAAGGGCAGTGTTTCACCGCCAAGTGAACTTTTGGAACCCGAGAGAACACGCCCGCCGGTGGAACCTGAGGTATCTATTGCCAAAGAGCATCAGCTCGGAAAAATTTTCATGTCTGAACACTGGGAGCCGACGGACAGCGAGTGAGTAGATGAGAGGAGTATTAACGATCAAGCGTTTTTCCCATAATCGCCGGATATTCTGCTCGTAGTTCAAAGGTAATCCCGGTTGTCATTAATCCGTTCGCACAAGTGTCACGAACGGCCAGCAGGTTACGCCAGAGTCCGTGAGTGTTATTTAAACACACAAGCGCAGTTCCATTTTCATTCCCTTGAGGTCTGCATGACCGGTTTTACAGTGGAGTAGGAATGGCAGCAGATTGGTTAAAAGAGCGGGAAGCGTCCGCCAATCTAAAATTTAAAAAATGCTGAAACAGGGGACAACACCGGCACGCAGGGAATATTGCTACCTGAAACATCAACAATTAAACAATTGGGCAATCAACTCGAGAGACTGCGAAAAAAGGAAACAAGCAGATGGTGGGACGCCACCTCTTTACAAAATTACATAGAAGTCAATAGAATTCCATGGGGCTTAAGAATCTTCATCATTCCCACATTAAATCGCCCAAAGCCACAACTGCTAAAAGACTGGACTGAGAACACAAACACCTGCTCAAGAAATATGTTACACATTCTAATAAAAAATGCATGGGAAGAACATAAAGAACTGACGCAACAAATTCAAATACTGATGGATGAATTAGAAAAGAACCCAGATCAGAATGAGGTAAAAATGTTCTTAAAACAGTTGATGGAAGAATTAAAACATTTGAAAAAGGAGTGATAGAAAGAAAAGAAAGAAAATTTCAACGCGATGAAAGAGACTATCAAACTGGGTGAATATTAACTTTCGCAAGAAAATTTGATAAAGTAAGAGCAGATATGGCAAAAAACAAAGCGTTGGGAGTAATTGATAAAGGCACAGATGGCTCAACAACGGATTTAAGCTCTGACCAAGAATCTATTGACAGTGGCGCATCTAACCAGGGAGAAATGTCGTCTTTTTCCGAGGAAATGCGCCTCATACAGAGGAATCACGATTTGAACAGTCCTACAGGGGCAAACCAGGGGGAAGAGGAAGAGGCGCCAACATAAGAGCAAGAAAAGACGGTGCAGGAGAACAAAGGAACAGCAATACTGGTATGGGGACAAGAAGCCAGGACAACAAGAAGAAATAATGGATGACACCGCCCAACAACTAACGGTAATGAATCTCTCAATTAGACCAATAACAGTTACTGAAGAACAGGTCTTAAAATTGGGATTGTCTTTTTGTCCAGATAATCATATAGACTATGCTCAAACTAGAATTGATCTTTACCAGTAAAATTGTTTAAACTGCACGCACTACGCAATAATGTAACTAACAATAGTACCAATTCATTTGAATCCAATCTGAATACTGTTCCAGCATTAACTATAGCTGACAGCCCTGCTCTTATGACTATGCAGGATTTACAGGATCAGAACACCATTACTTCCAATACACCAAATCCTTTAGATCCTAGCAGTAATGACATCACTTTACAAACACTAGGAATTGAAACAGGTGCACCAGGTTTTACCAAATTTAGAGCTCCATCTAAATATGTACCCCAGACACCCAAGGATAACATTGACCTATTTCATGAAATGGTCAGTCAGGATTTGCTTAAAATTATCGATACAAATCCCAGGCCTACTAATATGAGTAAGAAACATTGGGAAGCAGTTTCAAATCTACAGGAAGACAACACCATAGTGATCAAGTCATCAGACAAGGGTGGTAATATTGTAGTCATGGACAGGGAGAAATACATACAAGAGGCCCTGAGACAACTGAATAATCCTGTATGCTATGAGAGGGTAGACAAATCATATCTAGATACCCTTCAGAATAGGTATCATAGCTATCTGAATGACTGGTTTGATCTGAAACTTTTGAATTGGGAATGAAATAAAGTACCTACTGAAGGAAACTACGACTACGCCCACCTTTTACTTGTTACCTAAGGTTCACAAGGATTCCGTCAACCCCCCTGGCCGTCCAATTGTGTCCTCTAAGAATAGTTTGCTAGAGAAAACATCTGAGTATATTGACCATTTTTTGTTTCCCTTTGTCAAAGACCTCAATTCATATTTAAGAGATACGAAAGATTTTTTGTAAAAAATCCAAAATCTACATTGGGAAAACAAATACTGGATGGTCTGCCTAGACGTAGAACGCTTGTATACAAGCATCAGACACACAGATGGTCTGAAAGCGTGCCAATACTTTCTAAAAGCCAGAAATATCGAATGCTTGGAACACACACGTATGCTGTTACAAATGATTGAGATCTGTTTGACTGAAAATGTATTCATGTTCAATGGGAGATGGTATAAACAACTACAAGGTACTTCCATGGGTACCTGCTTCGCCCCAAGCTACGCCAATCTGGTGGTGGGCTGGTGGGAGAAGCAGGTACTCTGGAGCAATGACACTTAGCCATGGTCAAATAACATCGGACTATGGCTGAGATTCATAGACGACATCTTCTTTGTATGGGAAGGAAATGAGTGTGATCTCTTTGAATTTGTGAATCATTTGAATGGCAATACGATGAATTTGAAGTTTACCATGCAACACAGTCAACAGAGTATTGACTTTCTCGATATAAGGCTGACAAAAGAAGATTGCAAATTGTCCACAGACCTATATAGAAAAAAGACGGCAGGCAATTCCATTCTCCATCAGCTAGCTGCCATCCGCCTAATTTCAGATGGAGTGTGCCATATAGTGAGTTTCTGAGAGCTAAAAGAAATTGCAGCACAGATGCACTGTATGAAAAAAATAAACAAAGTATGATGATGAGATTTAAAAACAGGGGATATCCCAGCAAGATGCTACATAAAGGTGCCAAAAAAGCAGATTCTATCAGTCACAATGATGCTCTCTTCTCGCCTGCTAAATTATCTAACAGAAGAGACAATAGAGAGACACCAGTCAGATGTATCACCACTTTTAGCACACAAGCTAATGAGCTTAAGAAAATCATGAAAAAAAGATGGCATATCCTCATACAAGATCCCCTCCTTGAATTGAAGCTAGGACTTTCACCAGCGATAACATACAGGAAGACCCTATCACTCAAAGATAGAATAGTAAATAGTCACCTAATGACTGCCAATAAAAAAACAGGACTAGAGCAGAGGAGTGGCTTCCATAAATGCAGCAAATGCAAAGCTTGTAGTCACAGTGTGAATGTAAGGGAAATCACACTGTGTAGATCTAAAAAGAAATGGAAGATCAGTAAATCTATCTCCTGTGGCACTGAATTTGTAGTCTATGCCAATGTTTGTCCATGTGACAAATGGTATATTGGGTCAACTACTTTTCCAGTCAAAAAAAGAATTCTTGAACACTGGCGAGCAATCACGAGTCGTGATCTTAGCTACAGTACGTCAAGACACTTCATTGAGGCCCATGAGGGTGATTGGACCAAAGGTAGATACATTGGCCTAGCAACTATTCCTAAACATCCCAGAGGAGGAAACCAAATTCAAGCCCTACGTCACCTTGAGTCAAGGCTGGTCCTACTTGCCGGTAGTATGTTTCCAGCAGGAATGAATAACGATGAAGAGTTATATGTACATTTATAATCTTGCTTTAACGCTTCCCACCACCAACCCAGGAGTTTGTAGTTTATATTATTCTATATGAATGATATATTTTAATTCACATATTTTACCTGTGTGTTGTTTGAAGTTTTGTTTGTCTCTCGTTCTTGAATATTCACAAGAATAGATAGAAGCTTGGTTATGTAATCGCAATATGAGAAACATATTTGTGTTATAACAGCAAATTACTAAATGATCTATTACTGGAAATGATTTACATACGTTATATGTTATTAATTCTGATTCTAATGATATTTTTCTTTTATCTAACAGATTGATAAATAGCCACTGGTTTATGGTTAAGAGCACATGAGATTCAGCAAGTTCAAGTGAACAGCCGTCTCTACAATATTACTTCTACTATTGTGTATTAGCGTCACAAATCGCTTATTTGATTTTAGATAAAATATCATGTGGATAGTACATTAGATAATGAATGACAAGATAACATATTGAATAAATTGATTGTTTGGTACTATACCAATTATATAATTTCCATCTATTGAATTTCATCAGTGTTTAAAAAACACACAAAAGTAAACACGTACTATACCATGATCTCTTTTGAAATGTATGATGGATTAATTTTATAAATCATTTCCTACACTCATATTAGTAGTTGGTAAACTGATTATAAGAATACAAATATAAAGAAACGATTAATGCTGTTTAAAACTTTATTAACAAACCTATACTGAACAAGCACATATGATAATGTTTAAGTGTTTCTTTTATGTCAACTAGGCACGCTGCGTCGTGCCTGTATACTGCATCTTTAAATATTTGTGAAACTCACCTAAGGTCATGTGACCAAGATCTCGGCTGAGATCGAAACACGTCGTTTGTCTGCCTGAATAAACCCGCATTATTAAGGAACGAAGAACTGGTGTGGCTCGTCTTTTCTGCACGATTTGCAGAATTCATATTTGCATATATATATGTATATATATTGAAGCTCCAATGTTTCACCCAGGTGCCGAACTCTGGACGGGTGCTTTGTCCTGGTGATGTGAGGGTGAAGCACATAGAAATACTAAAGCTCAAAAACAGGCACAAGCCTGAATGAGGCAGAGTGCTGTAATGCATTTGCTCAGAATAAAATAATGAATATCCCGTGAGTGCCTGTGCCTATTTTTGAGCTTTAGTATTTCTACGTGATTCACCCTCACATCACCAGGACAAAGCACCCGTCCAGAGTTCGGCAGCTGGGTGAAACCTTGGAGCTTCAATTTAATTACTGCCAGAACTGCTGTGGTGGAAAATATGATACTCTCCTATCAACCTAGAGGGTTGTCAGATATTGAATTGAATGGATGCAGTCATACAGATGAAAACCTGTGGGCAAGTATTCAATTTTAAAATCACTGCAACAGCGAGGGACAGAGAGATTGTTACCGCGGCACTTTAGGGCTACGAAGACTGTTATTTCACAAAGGACTGTGTGGATTTGCCTGGATGGTAAGCTACATTAGGCATGTTTCGTTTTTTACCATATGCAAGGTTTAACATTGCATTGTCTATGAGAGATTTAAGAACTTTAAATGAAGGCAAAACAAAGTGTTTTCCATCTGGTTTGAGCAGTTAATAGACATGCTGACATGGCGTCCACAGAAATCGGCATTTGCACCAAGAACTCTGACAGTTCTTTGTTGCTTGCTATTTCAAAGTTTCACCAATGAAATCATCTTTGAAGTAATTTAAACATGTGTCAGTTTCAATGAAGTTTTGAATGAGCACAGAAGGCGGCAGAGGGCCGAAATGCATTTGCTCGGAATAAAATAATGAATGTCCTGTGAGTGCTTGTGCCTGTTTTTCAGCTTTATTTATTATATATATATTACCTACTGGCGGTTGCCAGTAGGTAGTTATAGTTAGGACCTATTTTCCATAGGAAATCCGCAACATTCTATTCCCAATAAGTCTGGCGCCAGTTGACGAATCTTCGCAAAATTTTCCAATCTTTTGGCCAGCTCCGGTCCACTCCTATCTTGAAAGTTTTGTGGTGATTCGTCAAGCGGGGGCTGAGAAAAAAGGGGGGTCCCAAAATGCTTTTTCCCCATGCAATTTCCCATAGGACCTGTTGACGCAGCTACAGCCCGAACTACTGAACAGAATTACACCAAATTTGGCAGAAAGGTAGACCTTGGTTCAGAGTCGTGCCTTTTGCTTAAATGGTGTAAATCCGTTCAGTAGTTCCTTAGAAAATCAAAAGTAAAATCACATATATATCTGGGCGGAGCCTAACCACACATCTCATTGTGAGATCTGATTGGCTGTCAGCACTTCATCCAAGAAGTGTTGGCAGCCATCTTGGGACCAATATACATGATAGCACCTCATTAAAAAGCATTGCAGTTAATAGAAGGTTTTAAGACTTTAGTTGCATTATAAATCATTTGTTGATGGTACCATACTCATTTTAGGAATTGTGGTGTGTTCTAAGGTGATTTTTACCATGTGAAAAAGCCTTCTGCTGGGATATCATGAATCATGTTTGAGAGAAAACTATTTTCACATGCTTTTCCCACAGAGGTTTGGAAGGTGATCCATAAGCTAAACTGAGAGCATATTTTCTGTAAATTCACATTATCTTTCTTAGTCATGTGAGAATGAAGACTGACATTCTCAGTAAAACATGTACATCCAACAAGGGCAGAGACTGTCAGTTGAGTCCTTTGTGTTCTACTGCAGCTTCCCAGAGTGTTCCAAAGACAACTAGAGCGCTAACACTCCTGCTTATGATAAACGTATGGCACACTTGAAGCCATCTTGATTGGAATAAAGTGGTAACTCTTAAAACATTTAATTTAAAAAGGAACAAAATGAGGGGGTTCGTTTTGCCATAGAATGTATGATTAGTGCTGCAGAAAGAAAAATTAGGGCACATTTTGAGAGACTTCTCGAATCCTCTTCTATTTCATTAAAGAATTCTGACATGCAGACTGAAACATGCACTTTCAATATCAGCAGCAGACTTCCCTGGTGAGCAGTAGCTTTACTACAGTGATCTAATGAGCAACTAGAGTGCTAACATTCTGAATTTATGGCAAATGTGTGACACATCTGAATGCCGTCTTCATTGAATCAAAGTAAAAAACCGACAGTATGCCTACTGAGGAGACTGTAGTAAATGAGGAAATTAGGAAACTTCATAACAAGTTTTCCAAGATGGCCACCAGAGACAAAAGAGCCCAAATGTAGCACAAATATCTCCGAGATGTAGCCCAAGTATAGCCCAATGACAGAAATCCCAGAGTGTTTTAAAGAACAACTAGAGCGCTAACAGTCTTACTTATGACAAAAGTATGGCACACCTGAAGCCATCTTGATTGGCATAAAGTGGTAATACATAAACATTTAATTTGCTAAGGAACAAAATGAGGAGGTTCATTTTGCCATAGAAATTATGATTAGTGCTGCAGAAAGAAAAATTAGGCCATAATTTGACTTCTCAAATCCTCTTCTATTTAATTAAAAAGTTCTGACATGCAGACTGAAACATGCACTTTGAATACCAGCAGCAGACTTCCCTGGTGAGCAGTAGCTTTACTACAGTGATCTAATGAGGAACTGCAGTGCTATCATTCAGAATTTATGGCAAATGTGTCACATCTGAATGCCTTCTTGATGGAACCAAAGTAAACAAGCATTGAAAATGCAATAGGTCTTGCCCTTGTTTAAGTTAAAGCAATTCTGTTTGTAATTAGGTGGCTTTTTAGCTTTGCTTTTAGTAGTGTTTTTCAAAATTTCATGTACATAACAGGCATATATGTATATGTATGCATGCATTTATATTTGTATTTATATAGATATGCAGATTATATATATGTTTATATATGTATGTATATATATACACATACATATATATATAAATGCATATGCATATAAGTGCATATGTGTGCGTGTAGAGAGAGGTAGAGGTGTAGAGGTAGAGACGTAGAGGTAGAGAGGTAGAGAGTAGTAGAGAGAGAGGTAGATAGAGCTAGAGAGGTTGAGAGTAGAGGATGAGTAATAGAGAGTAGAGAGTAGAGAGAGAGTAGTAGAGAGTAGCAGAGAGAGAGTAGCAGAGAGTGAGTAGGAGAGAGTAGTAGAGTGAGTAGTAGAGAGTGAGTAGTAGAGAGTAGTAGAGAGTGAGAAGTAGAGAGTAGTAGAGAGTAGTAAAGAGTGAGTAGTAGAGTGAGTAGTAGAGAGTAGTAGAGAGTGAGTAGTAGAGAGTAGTAGAGAGTGAGTAGTGGAGACTGAGTAGTAGAGAGAGAGAGTAGTAGAGAGTGAGTAGTAGAGAGTGAGTAGTAGAGAGTGATTAGTAGAGAGTAGTGGAGTAGTAGAGAATGAGTAGTAGAGTGAGTAGTAGGGAGTAGTAGAGAGTGAGTAGTAGAGTGAGTAGTAGAGTGAGTAGTAGAGAGCAAGTAGTAGAGAGTGTGTAGTTGAGAGAGAGTAGTAGAGAGTGAGTAGTAGAGAGTGAGTAGCAGAGAGAGTAGTAGAGAGTAGTAGAGTAGTAGAGAGTGAGTAGTAGAGAGTGAGTAGAAGAGAGTAGTAGAGAGTGAGTAGCAGAGAGAGTAGTAGAGAGTAGTAGAGAGTGAGTAGTAGGAGTAGTAGAGAGTAGTAGAGAGCGAGTAGTAGAGAGTGAGTAGTGGAGAGTGAGTAGTAGAGTAGTAGAGCGTGAGTAGTAGAGAGTGAGTAATAGAGAGAGAGTAGTAGAGAGTAGTAGAGAGTGAGTAGTAGAGTAGTAGAGAGTGAGTTGTAGAGAGTAGTAGAGAGTGGTAGAGTGAGTAGTAGAGAGTAGTAGAGAGTGAGTAGTAGAGAGAGTAGTAGAGAGTGAGTAGTAGAGAGTAGTAGAGAGTAGTAGAGTAGTAGAGAGTGAGTAGTAGAGAGTGAGTAGTAGAGAGTAGTAAAGTGAGTAGTAGAGAGGGAGTAGTAGAGAGAGTAGTAGACAGTAGTAGAGAGTGAGTAGTAGAGTAGTAGAAAGTGAGTGGTAGAGAGTAGTAGAGAGCAGTAGAGTGAGTAGTAGAGAGTAGTAGAGAGTGAGTAGTAGAGACTGAGTAGTAGAGAGTAGTAGTAGAGAGTAGTAGAGAGTAGTAGAGAGAGAGTTGTAGAGTAGTAGAGAGTGAGTGGTAGAAAGTAGTAGAGAGCAGTAGAGTGAGTAGTAGAAAGTAGTAGCGAGTGAGTAGTACAGAGTGAGTATTTTAATTTAAAAGGAACACAATGAGGAGGTTAATTTTGCCATAGAAATTATGATTAGTGCGGAAAAAAGAAAATTAGGGCACATTTTGAGTGACTTCTCAAATCCTCTTCTATTTCATTAAAAAATTCTGACATGCAGACTGAAAAATGCACTTTCAATACCAGCAGCAGACTTCCCTGGTGAGCAGTAGCTTTACTACAGTGATCTAATAAGCAACTAGAGTGCTAACATTCCGAATTTATGGCAAATATGTGACACATCTGAATGCCTTCTTGATGGAATGAAAGTAAAAAACCTGAAAGTAGTTCCTACTGATGAGACTGTTGTAATTGAGGAAATTAGGAAACTTCAAAACAAATAAGTCTCCCAAGATGGCCACCTGAGACAAAAGAGCCCAAATGTAGTACAAATATCATCGAGATGTAGCCCAATTATAGCCCAATGACAGAATGTCCCAGAGTGTTTTAAAGAACAACTAGAGTGCTCACAGTCTTACTTATGACAAAAGTATGGCACACCTGATGCCATCTTGATTGGAATAAAGTGGTAACACTTAAAACATTTAATTTGCAAAGGAACAAAATGAGGGTGTTCATTTTGCCATAGAAATTATGATTAGTGCTGCAGAAAGAAAGATTAGGGCACATTTTGACTTCTCAAATCCTCTTCCATTTCATAAAAAAATTCTGACATGCAGACCGAAACATGCACTTTGAATACCAGCAGCAGACTTCCCTGGTGAGCAGTAGCTTTACTACAGTGATCTAATGAGGAACTACAGTGCTATCATTCAGAATTTATGGCAAATGTGTCACATCTGAATGCCTTCTTGATGGAACCAAAGTAAACAAGCATTGAAAATGCAATAGGTCTTGCCCTCGTTTAAGTTAACGCAATTCTGTTTGTAATTAGGTGGCTTTTTAGCTTTGCTTTTAGTAGTGTTTTTTCAAAATTTCATGTACATAACATGCATATATGTATATGTATGCATGCATTTATATTTGTATTTATATAGATATGCAGATTATATATATGTTTATATATGTATGTATATATATACACATACATATATATATATAAATGCATATGCATATAATTGCATATGTGTGCGTGTAGAGAGAGGTAGAGAGGTAGAGGTGTAGAGGTAGAGACGTAGAGGTAGAGAGGTAGAGAGTAGTAGAGAGAGAGGTAGAGAGAGCTAGAGAGGTTGAGAGTAGAGGATGAGTAATAGAGAGTAGAGAGTAGAGAGAGAGTAGTAGAGAGTAGCAGAGAGAGAGTAGCAGAGAGTGAGTAGGAGAGAGTAGTAGAGTGAGTAGTAGAGAGTGAGTAGTAGAGAGTAGTAGAGAGTGAGAAGTAGAGAGTAGTAGAGAGTAGTAAAGAGTGAGTAGTAGAGTGAGTAGTAGAGAGTAGTAGAGAGTGAGTAGTAGAGAGTAGTAGAGAGTGAGTAGTGGAGACTGAGTAGTAGAGAGAGAGTAGTAGAGAGTGAGTAGTAGAGAGTGAGTAGTAGAGAGTAGTAGAGAGTGAGTAGTAGAGAGTGATTAGTAGAGAGTAGTGGAGTAGTAGAGAGTGAGTAGTAGAGTGAGTAGTAGGGAGTAGTAGAGAGTGAGTAGTAGAGAGTGAGTAGTAGAGTGAGTAGTAGAGTGAGTAGTAGAGAGCAAGTAGTAGAGAGTGTGTAGTTGAGAGAGAGTAGTAGAGAGTGAGTAGTAGAGAGTGAGTAGTAGAGAGAGTAGTAGAGAGTAGTAGATTAGTAGAGAGTGAGTAGTAGAGAGTGAGTAGAAGAGAGTAGTAGAGAGTGAGTAGCAGAGAGAGTAGTAGAGAGTAGTAGAGAGTGAGTAGTAGAGTGAGTAGTAGAGAGTAGTAGAGAGCGAGTAGAAGAGAGTGAGTAGTGGAGAGTGAGTAGTAGAGTAGTAGAGAGTGAGTAGTAGAGAGTGAGTAATAGAGAGAGAGTAGTAGAGAGTAGTAGAGTGAGTAGTAGAGAGTGACTAGTAGAGAGAGAGTAGTAGAGAGTAGTAGAGAGTGAGTAGTAGAGTAGTAGAGAGTGAGTGGTAGAGAGTAGTAGAGAGTGGTAGAGTGAGTAGTAGAGAGTAGTAGAGAGTGAGTAGTAGAGAGAGTAGTAGAGAGTGAGTAGTAGAGAGTAGTAGAGAGTAGTAGAGTAGTAGAGAGTGAGTAGTAGAGAGTGAGTAGTGGAGAGTAGTACAGTGAGTAGTAGAGAGGGAGTAGTAGAGAGAGTAGTAGACAATAGTAGAGAGTGAGTAGTAGAGTAGTAGAGAGTGAGTGGTAGAGAGTAGTAGAGAGCAGTAGAGTGAGTAGTAGAGAGTAGTAGAGAGTGAGTAGTAGAGAGTGAGTAGTAGAGAGTAGTAGTAGAGAGTAGTAGAGAGTAGTAGAGAGAGAGTTGTAGAGTAGTAGAGAGTGAGTGGTAGAAAGTAGTAGAGAGCAGTAGAGTGAGTAGTAGAAAGTAGTAGCGAGTGAGTAGTACAGAGTGAGTAGTTTAATTTAAAAGGAACACAATGAGGAGGTTAATTTTGCCATAGAAATTATGATTAGTGCGGAAAAAAGAAAATTAGGGCACATTTTGAGTGACTTCTCAAATCCTCTTCTATTTCATTAAAAAATTCTGACATGCAGACTGAAAAATGCACTTTCAATACCAGCAGCAGACTTCCCTGGTGAGCAGTAGCTTTACTACAGTGATCTAATAAGCAACTAGAGTGCTAACATTCCGAATTTATGGCATATGTGTGACACATCTGAATGCCTTCTTGATGGAATGAAAGTAAAAAACCTGAAAGTATTTCCTACTGATGAGACTGTTGTAATTGAGGAAATTAGGAAACTTCAAAACAAATAAGTCTCCCAAGATGGCCACCTGAGACAAAAGAGCCCAAATGTAGTACAAATATCACCGAGATGTAGCCCAATTATAGCCCAATGACAGAATGTCCCCGAGTGTTTTAAAGAACAACTAGAGCGCTCACAGTCTTACTTATGACAAAAGTATGGCACACCTGATGCCATCTTGATTGGAATAAAGTGGTAACACTTAAAACATTTAATTTGCAAAGGAACAAAATGAGGGTGTTCATTTTGCCATAGAAATTATGATTTGTGCTGCAGAAAGAAAGATTAGGGCACATTTTGACTTCTCAAATCCTCTTCCATTTCATAAAAAAATTCTGACATGCAGACTGAAAAATGCACTTTGAATACCAGCAGCAGACTTCCCTGGTGAGCAGTAGCTTTACTACAGTGATCTAATGAGCAACTAGAGTGCTAACATTCTGAATTTATGGAAAATGTGTGACACATCTGAATGCCTTCTTGATGGAATCAAAGTAAACAAGCATTGAAAATGCAATAGGTTTCGCCCTTGTTTAAGTTAAAGCAATTCTGTTTGTAATTAGGTGTCTTTTTAGCTTTGCTTGTATTAGAGTTTTTCAAACATTCATGTACATACCATGCATATGTATGCATATATGTATATGTTTGAATGCATTTATATTTATGTAGATATGAAGATTATATTTATATGTTTATATATGTATATATATATATATATACACATACATATATATAAATGCATATGCATATATATGCATATATATATATGTGCATATGTGTGCATGTACAGAGAGGTAGAGAGGTAGAGGTGTATAGGTAGAGGTGTAGAGGTAGAGAGGTCGAGGTAGAGAGGTAGAGAGTAGTAGAGAGAGAGGTAGAGAGAGGTAGAGAGGTAGAGAGTAGAGAGCGAGTAATAGAAAGTAGAGAGTGAGTAGTAGAGAGTAGTAGAGAAAGTATCAGATAGTGAGTAGTAGAGAGTAGGAGAGTGAGTAGTAGAGAGTGAGTAGTAGAGAGTTTTAGAGAGTGAGTAGTAGAAAGTAGTAAAGAGTGAGTAGTAGAGTGAGTAGTAGAGAGTAGTAGAGAGTAGTAGAGAGTGAGTAGTAGAGAGTAGTGGAGAGTGAGTAGTAGAGAGTAGTAGAGAGTGAGTAGCAAAGGGAGAACATTAGAGAGTAGTAGAGAGTGAGTAGCAGAGTGAGTAGAGAGAGAGTAGGAGAGAGAGAGTAGGAGAGAGTGAGTAGTAGAGAGTAGTAGAGAGTGAGTAGTAGAGAGTAGTAGAGAGCGAGTAGTAGAGAGTAGTAGAGAGTGATTAGGAGAGAGAGAGTAGTAGAGTAGTAGAGAGAGAGTAGTAGAGAGTGAGTAGTAGAGAGTAGTGGAGTAGTAGAGAGTGTGTAGTAGAGAGTAGTAGAGAGTGAGTAGTAGAGTGAGTACTAGAGAGTAGTAGAGAGCGAGTAGCAGAGAGCAAGTAGTAGATAGTGTGTACTAGAGAGTGAGTAGTAGAGAGAGAGTAGTAGAGAGTGAGAAGTAGAGAGAGTAGTAGAGTAGTAGAGAGTGAGTAGCAGAGTGAGAAGTAGAGAGTAGTTGAGAGCGAGTAGTAGAGAATGAGTAGTGGAGAGTGAGCAGTAGAGAGTAGTAGAGAGTGAGTAGTACAGAGTGAGTAGTACAGAGTGAGTAGTAGAGAGTGAGTAGTAGAGAGTAGGAGAGTGAGTAGTAGAGAGTGAATGGTAGAGAGAGAGTAGTAGAGAGTGAGTAGTAGAGTAGTAGAGAGTGAGTGGTAGAGAGTAGTAGAGAGTAGTAGAGTGAGTAGTAGAGATTAGTAGAGAGTGAGTAGTAGAGAGAGTAGTAGAGAGTGAGTAGTTGAGAGTGAGTAGTAGAGAGTGAGTAGTAGAGAGTGAGTAGAGAGTAGTAGAGTGGTAGAGAGTGAGTAGTAGAGAGAGTAGTAGAGAGTAGTAGAGTAGTAGAGTGAGTAGTAGAGAGTGAGTAGTAGAGAGTAGTAGAGAGTGAGTAGCAGTGAGAGTAGTAGAGAGTAGTAGAGTAGTAGAAAGTGAGTAGTAGAGATTAGTAGAGAGTGAGTAGTGGAGAGTGAGTAGTAGAGTAGTAGAGAGTGAGTGGTAGAGAGAGTAGTAGAGTGAGTAGTAGAGAGTGAGTAGTAGAGAGAGAGTAGTAGAGAGTGAGTAGTAGAGTAGTAGAGAGTGAGTGGTAGAGAGTAGTAGAGAGTGAGTAGTAGAGAGAGTAGTAGATAGTGAGTAGTTGAGAGTGAGTAGTAGAGAGTGAGTAATAGAGAGTAGTAGAGAGTAGTAGAGTAGTAGAGAGTGAGTAGTAGAGAGTGAGTAGTAGAGAGTAGTAGAGAGGGAGTAGTAGAGAGAGAGTAGTAGAGAGTAGTAGAGAGTGAGTAGTAGAGTAGTAGAGAGTGAGTGGCAGAGAGTAGTAGAGAGCAGTAGAGTGAGTAGTAGAGAGTAGTAGAGAGTGAGTAGTAGAGAGTGAGTAGTAGAGAGTAGTAGTAGAGAGAAGTAGAGAGTAGTAGAGAGAGAGAGTAGTAGAGAGTGAGTACTAGAAAGTAGTAGCGAGTGAGTAGTAGAGAGTAATTAGTTTAATTTAAAAGGAACACAATGAGGAGGTACATTTTGCCATAGAAACTATGACTAGTGCGGAAAAAAGAAAATTAGGGCAAATTTTGAGTGACTTCTCAAATCCTCTTCTATTTCATTAAAAAATTCTGACATGCAGACTGAAACATCCACTCTCAATACCAGCAGCAGACATCCCTGGTGAGCAGTAGCTTTACTACAGTGATCTAATAAGCAACTAGAGTGCTAACATTCCGAATTTATGGCATATGTGTGACACATCTGAATGCCTTCTTGATGGAATGAAAGTAAAAAACCTGAAAGTATTTCCTACTGAGGAGACTGTTGTAAATGAGGAAATTAGGAAACTTCAAAACAAATAAGTCTCCCAAGATGGCCACCAGAGACAAAAGAGCCCAAATGTAGCACAAATATCACCGAGATGTAGCCCAATTATAGCCCAATGACAGAATGTCCCAGAGTGTTTTAAAGAACAACTAGAGTGCTAACAGTCTTACTTATGACAAAAGTATGGCACACCTGATGCCATCTTGATTGGAATAAAGTGGTAACACTTAAAACATTTAATTTGCAAATGAACAGAATTAGGGGGTTCATTTTGCCATAGAAATTATGAGTAGTGCTGCAGAAAGAAAGATTAGGGCACATTTTGACTTCTCAAATCCTCTTCCATTTCATAAAAAAATTCTGACATGCAGACTGAAACATGCACTTTGAATACCAGCAGCAGACTTCCCTGGTGAGCAGTAGCTTTACTACAGTGATCTAATGAGCAACTAGAGTGCTACCATTCAGAATTTATGGAAAATGTTTGACACATCTGAATGCCTTATTGATGGAATCAAAGTAAACAAGCATTGAAAATGCAATAGGTCTCGCCCTCGTACAAGTTAAAGCAATTCTGTTTGCAATTAGATGTCTTTTTAGCTTTGCTTGTATTAGAGTTTTTCAAACTTTCATGTACATACTATGCATATGTATGCATATATGTATATGTATATGTTTGCATGCATTTATATTTATATAGCTATGCAGATTATATTTATATGTATATATATATGTATACACATACATATATATAAATGCATATGCATATATATGCATATATATATATGTGCATATGTGTGCATGTGCAGAGAGGTAGAGAGGTAGAGGTGTATAGGTAGAGGTGTAGAGGTAGAGAGGTAGAGGTAGAGAGGTAGAGAGTAGGAGAGAGAGAGGTAGAGAGGGGTAGAGAGTAGAGAGCGAGTAAGAGAGAGTAGATAGTGAGTAGTAGAGAGTAGTAGAGAGTAGTAGAGAAAGTATCAGATAGTGAGTAGTAGAGTGAGTAGTAGAGAGTGAGTAGTAGAGAGTAGTAGAGAGTGAGTAGTAGAGTGAGTAGTAGAGAGTAGTAGAGAGTAGTAGAGAGTGAGTAGTAGAGAGTGAGTAGTAGAGAGTAGTAGAGAGTGAGTAGTAGAGAGAGAGTATTTGAGAGTAGTAGAGAGTGAGTAGCAGAGTGAGTAATAGAGAGTAGTAGAGAGAGAGAGAGTAGTAGAGAGTGAGTAGTAGAGAGTGAGTAGTAGAGAGTAGTAGAGAGAGAGTAGTAGAGAGTGAGTAGTAGAGAGTAGTAAAGAGTAGTAGAGAGTGAGTAGTAGAGAGTGAGTAGTAGAGAGTGAGTAGTAGAGAGTAGTGGAGTAGTAGAGAGTGAGTAGTAGAGAGTAGTAGAGAGCAAGTAGTAGAGTACTAGAGAGTAGTAGAGAGCGAGTAGCAGAGAGCAAGTAGTAGAGAGTGTGTAGTAGAGAGTGAGTAGTAGAGAGTGAGTAGTAGAGAGAGAGTAGTAGAGAGTGAGAAGTAGAGAGGGTAGTAGAGTAGTAGAGAGTGAGTAGTAGAGTGAGTAGTAGAGAGTAGTTGAGAGTGAGTTGTAGAGAATGAGTAGTGGAGAGTGAGTAGTAGAGAGTAGTAGAGAGTGAGTAGTAGAGAGTGAGTAGTAGAGAGTGAGTAGTAGAGAGTAGTAGAGAGTGAGTAGTACAGAGTAGTAGAGTGAGTAGTAAAGAGAGAGTAGTAGAGAGTGAGTAGTAGAGTAGTAGAGAGTGAGTGGTAGAGAGTAGGAGAGAGTAGTAGAGTGAGTAGTAGAGAATAGTAGAGAGTGAGTAGTAGAGAGAGTAGTAGAGAGTAGTAGAGTAGTAGAGTGAGTAGTAGAGAGTGAGTAGTAGAGAGTAGTAGAGAGTGAGTAGCAGTGAGAGTATTAGAGAGTAGTAGAGTAGTAGAAAGTGAGTAGTAGAGATTAGTAGAGAGCGAGTAGTAGAGAGTGAGTAGTGGAGAGTGAGTAGTAGAGTAGTAGAGAATTAGTGGTAGAGAGAGTAGTAGAGTGAGTAGTAGAGAGTGAGTAGTAGAGAGAGAGTAGTAGAGAGTGAGTAGTAGAGTAGAAGAGAGGGAGTGGTAGAGAGTAGTAGAGAGTGAGTAGTAGAGAGAGTAGTAGAGAGTGAGTAGTTGAGAGTGAGTAGTAGAGAGTGAGTAGTAGAGAGTAGTAGAGAGTAGTAGAGTAGTAGAGAGTGAGTAGTAGAGAGTGAGTAGTAGAGAGTAGTAGAGTGAGTAGTAGAGAGGGAGTAGTAGAGCGAGAGTAGTAGAGAGTAGTAGAGAGTGAGTAGTAGAGTAGTAGATAGTGAGTGGCAGAGAGTAGTAGAGAGCAGTAGAGTGAGTAGTAGAGAGTAGTAGAGAGTGAGTAGTAGAGAGTGAGTAGTAGAGAGTAGTAGTAGAGAGAAGTAGAGAGTAGTAGAGAGAGAGAGTAGTAGAGAGTGAGTACTAGAAAGTAGTAGCGAGTGAGGAGTAGAGAGTAATTAGTTTAATTTAAAAGGAACACAATGAGGAGGTACATTTTGCTATAGAAACTATGACTAGTGCGGAAAAAAGAAAATTAGGGCAAATTTTGAGTGACTTCTCAAATCCTCTTCTATTTCATTAAAAAATTCTGACATGCAGACTGAAACATCCACTCTCAATACCAGCAGCAGACATCCCTGGTGAGCAGTAGCTTTACTACAGTGATCTAATAAGCAACTAGAGTGCTAACATTCCGAATTTATGGCATATGTGTGACACATCTGAATGCCTTCTTGATGGAATGAAAGTAAAAAACCTGAAAGTATTTCCTACTGAGGAGACTGTTGTAAATGAGGAAATTAGGAAACTTCAAAACAAATAAGTCTCCCAAGATGGCCACCAGAGACAAAAGAGCCCAAATGTAGCACAAATATCACCGAGATGTAGCCCAATTATAGCCCAATGACAGAATGTCCCAGAGTGTTTTGAACAACTAGAGTGCTAACAGTCTTACTTATGACAAAAGTATGGCACACCTGATGCCATCTTGATTGGAATAAAGTGGTAACACTTAAAACATTTAATTTGCAAATGAACAGAATTAGGGGGTTCATTTTGCCATAGAAATTATGAGTAGTGCTGCAGAAAGAAAGATTAGGGCACATTTTGACTTCTCAAATCCTCTTCCATTTCATAAAAAAATTCTGACATGCAGACTGAAACATGCACTTTGAATACCAGCAGCAGACTTCCCTGGTGAGCAGTAGCTTTACTACAGTGATCTAATGAGCAACTAGAGTGCTACCATTCAGAATTTATGGAAAATGTGTGACACATCTGAATGCCTTATTGATGGAATCAAAGTAAACAAGCATTGAAAATGCAATAGGTCTCGCCCTCGTACAAGTTAAAGCAATTCTGTTTGCAATTAGGTGTCTTTTTAGCTTTGCTTGTATTAGAGTTTTTCAAACTTTCATGTACATACTATGCATATGTATGCATATATGTATATGTATATGTTTGCATGCATTTATATTTATATAGCTATGCAGATTATATTTATATGTATATATATATATGTATACACATACATATATATAAATGCATATGCATATATATGCATATATATATATATGTGCATATGTGTGCATGTGCAGAGAGGTAGAGAGGTAGAGGTGTAGAGGTAGGGAGGTAGAGGTAGAGAGGTAGATAGTAGGAGAGAGAGAGGTAGAGAGAGGTAGAGAGTAGAGAGTGAGTAAGAGAGAGTAGAGAGTGAGTAGTAGAGAGTAGTAGAGAGTAGTAGAGAAAGTATCAGATAGTGAGTAGTAGAGTGAGTAGTAGAGAGTGAGTAGTAGAGAGTAGTAGAGAGTGAGTAGTAGAGAGTAGTAGAGAGTAGTAGAGAGTGAGTAGTAGAGAGTAGTAGAGAGTGAGTAGTAGAGAGTGAGTAGTAGAGAGTAGTAGAGAGTGAGTAGTAGAGAGAGAGTATTAGAGAGTAGTAGAGAGTGAGTAGCAGAGTGAGTAATAGAGAGTAGTAGAGAGAGAGAGTAGTAGAGAGTGAGTAGTAGAGAGTGAGTAGTAGAGAGTAGTAGAGAGAGAGTAGTAGAGAGTGAGTAGTAGAGAGTAGTAAAGAGTAGTAGAGAGTGAGTAGTAGAGAGTGAGTAGTAGAGAGTGAGTAGTAGAGAGTAGTGGAGTAGTAGAGAGTGAGTAGTAGAGAGTAGTAGAGAGTGAGTAGTAGAGTACTAGAGAGTAGTAGAGAGCGAGTAGCAGAGAGCAAGTAGTAGAGAGTGTGTAGTAGAGAGTGAGTAGTAGAGAGTGAGTAGTAGAGAGAGAGTAGTAGAGAGTGAGAAGTAGAGAGGGTAGTAGAGTAGTAGAGAGTGAGTAGTAGAGTGACTAGTAGAGAGTAGTTGAGAGTGAGTTGTAGAGAATGAGTAGTGGAGAGTGAGTAGTAGAGAGTAGTAGAGAGTGAGTAGTAGAGAGTGAGTAGTACAGAGTGAGTAGTAGAGAGTAGCAAAGAGTGAGTAGTACAGAGTAGTAGAGTGAGTAGTAAAGAGAGAGTAGTAGAGAGTGAGTAGTAGAGTAGTAGAGAGTGAGTGGTAGAGAGTAGGAGAGAGTAGTAGAGTGAGTAGTAGAGAATAGTAGAGAGTGAGTAGTAGAGTGAGTAGTAGAGAGTAGTAGAGTACTAGAGAGTGAGTAGTAGAGAGTGAGTAGCAGAGAGAGTAGTAGAGAGTGAGTAGTAGAGAGTGAGTATTAGAGAGTAGTAGAGAGCGAGTAGTAGAGAGTGAGTACTGGATTGTGAGTAGTAGAGAGCGAGTATTAGAGAGTGAGTAGTAGAGAGTGAATAGTAGAAAGTGAGTAGTAGAGAGAGAGTAGTAGAGAGTGAGTAGTAGAGAGTAGTAGAGTGAGTAGTAGAGAGTAGTAGAGAGAGAGTAGTAGAGAGTGAGTAGTAGAGAGAGAGTAGTAGAGTAGTAGAGAGTCAGTGATAGAGAGCAGCAGAGAGTAGTAGAGTGAGTATTAGAGAGTAGTAGAGAGTGAGTAGTAGAGAGTGAATGGTAGAGAGTAGTAGTAGAGAGTAGTAGAGAAAGAGAGTAGTAGAGAGTGTAGTAGAGAGTGAGTAGTAGAGAGTAGTAGCGAGTGAGTAGTAGAGAGTGAGTAGTAGAGTAGTAGAGAGTGAGTGGTAGAGAGTAGTAGAAAGTAGTAGAGTGAGTAGTAGAGAGTGAGTAGTAGAGAGTGCATAGTAGGGAGTAGTAGAGAGTGAGTAGTAGAGAGAGTAGTAGTAGACAGTGAGTAGTAGAGTGTAGTAGAGCATGAGTAGTAGAGAGTGAGTAGTAGAGAGTGAGTAGTAGAGAGTAGTAGCGAGTGAGTAGTAGAGAGTGAGTAGTAGAGTAGTAGAGAGTGAGTAGTTGAGAGTGAGTAGTTGAGAGTGAGTAGTAGAGAGTAGTAGAGAGTGAGTAGTAGAGAGTAGTAGAGAGTGAGTAGTAGAGTAGTAGAGAGTAGTCAGTCAGTGTCAGTCAGTGTCAGTCAGTGTCAGTCAGTGTCAGTCAGTCAGTCAGTGTCAGTCAGTCAGTGTCAGTCAGTGTCAGTCAATCAGTGGCAGTCAGTCAGTGTCAGTCAGTCAGTGTCAGTCAACCAGTGTCAGTCAGTATCAATCAGTGTCAGTCAGTGTCAGTCAGTCAGTCAGTGTCAGTCAGTCAGTGTAATTCAATCAGTGTCAGTCAGTGTCAGTCAATCTGTGTCAGTCAGTGTCAATCAGTCAGTGTCAGTCAGTCAGTGTCAGCTAGAGCAGCTCTGCTGACCTGGTTCTCTGGCTCTAAAGCAGCTCTGCTGACCTGGTTCTCTCTCTCTAAAGAAGCTCTGCTGACCAGGTTTCTCTGGCTCTACAGCAGGTCTGCTGACCTGGTTCTCTGGCTCTAGAGCAGCTCTGCTGACCTAGTTCTTATGCTACAGAGCAGCTCTGCTGATCTAGTTCTCTGGCTCAACAACAGCTCTGCTGACCTGGTTCTCTGGCTCTAAAGCAGCTCCGCTGACCCATTTCTATGGATCTGAAGCAGTTCTGCTGACATGGTTCTCTGGCTCTAGAGCAGCTCTGCTGACCTGGTTCTCTCCCTCTAAAGCAGCTCTACTGACCAGGTTTCTCTGGCTCTGCAGCAGCTCTGCAGACCTGGTTCTCTGTCTCTAGAGCAGCTCTGTTGACCTGGTTCTTAGGCTCTAGAGCAGCTCTACTGACCTGGTTCTCTGGCTCTAAAGCAGCTCTGCTGATTTGGTTCTCTGGCTTTAGAGTAGCTCTGCTGACCTGATTCTCTGGCTCTAGAGCAGCTCTACTGACCTGGTTCTATGGCTCTAAAGCAGCTCTGCTGATTTGGTTCTCTGGCTTTAGAGTAGCTCTGCTGACCTGGTTCTCTGGCTCTAAAGCAGCTCTGCTAACCTGGTTCTCTGGCTCTAAAGCAGCTCTGCTGGCCTGGTTCTCTGGCTCTAAAGCAGCTCTGCTGACCTGGTTCTCTCCCTCTAAAGCAGCTCTGCTGACCTGGTTTCTCTGGCTCTACAGCAGCTCTGCTGACCTGGTTCTCTAGCTCTAGAGCAGCTCTGCTGACCTAGTGCTTAGGCTCTAGAGCAGCTCTGCTGACCTGGTTCTCTGGCTCTACAGCATCTCTGCTGACCTGGTTTTCTGCACTCACGATGCACACACCCGACTTCGCGGAAATATATTTAAAAATAATATCAGTTTATTATTAGTACAAATATATTATTTTGATGAATATCTTACCTAATCTCTTGCCTTAATATGTATATTAAAGACACATACATACCATTTTGGAACATACATTTTTTTTGCGGGAGTCGCGCACCCAGCATGCCCCAGCACGTATATGATGTCACACGGGACCCGCAACCACGCAAACATCTCGTACCGTAATGCGCATGTGTCGCAAATGCACGGGAGCAGGAGTCGCAGAGTGGTCGCATACCAATCGCGCATATCACGTGATATTAAATGTATATGATGTAACTGAAAAAAACGCAGCCGTCGCACACCATATGCGGATCCTTCATGACTTTTCTAAAATGGCGGGTAGAATGCGCGCACCCACTGTGATGTGTACACTTTGAGTGCGCGACTCCGAAAAAATTCGAATTTTTTAAAAAGAAAATAATATAAATATATTAAAATAAAAAATGAAAACAAGAAAATTAATCAATATTTCAGTTTTAATTAAAAAAAATATTTTTTTGCAATTTTCAGAAAAATATATAATGTTATTTAATGAATAAAATATTTATAAATAAACAGTTAAAAAACTGTAGAAAATCAGTACAAAAAAATAGATATAACTACTATCACACTTAAAAGTTAGCATTTAAAAAACCTTTGAAATTCACTGAAAAAAACATAGGTTTCAGAGACGTTATAGTTAGAAATTAGCATTTAAAAAACCTTAGAAATTCACAGAAAAAAACATAGGTTTCAGGGGTGTTATAGTTAGCTGCCCATTTCACTCATACAAAACCATGGAAATTCCTCCGTTATAGTTAATTCTGCTAACTATAACTCACGCACCCGCAATGCACTGCTGATGATGTCACATATTGCATCATTCATGACATGGTCAGTGACATCACTGATGACATCACTGATGACATCTCAAATGACATCACTGATGACATCATCCACTTGACAATCTGATACACCTCATCATACACTAGTATAACCTTTCATCACTCACTGTAAAATACAGAGTACCATATTTGAAACCATTGACACACCAATACCAGTTACTACATACCCACTCACCGATTCCTAAGTCTACACACACATCTACCCATTCAACAACAGAATCATCTATACATGCAGTCATCAATTAATAGAACACTATCAAATGCACTTATACACATATATAGACATTGACACATCAGCAGTCATCTTAGTCGGTTATGCAGTCATCCTACTCATTCATGAAAAAAACTGTATCGCACTTAAATTTACTCACTTACACAACTATCCAACAACACCTCATTTATTCAAACACATACTAACTCATCGTTAATATGTTAAAAAAGCACCATTACCATTATACACTCATTCATATAGTTACTCTCACAATCACTGGCTCTTACACATACTTATTTATATACAACAACTCACATACAATGCCTTTTATTATTTTACTTTGTTGAAGATGAACAACTAAAACATATATTCGCTCACCAACACACAAATAATTACACTCAGTCACCCAAACAACTGTTTCCACATGCACTCTTAAACCCATACACCTAGTCAATCAACCATTCACACATCTATGCATAGAGTTACACACACCCCATCCAACCACACACAAACTCAGTGTCCCATACAAATACTCACCCAACTAATCAATAACTAATATACACACTCATGTAGTTAGTGACCAACTGATGCAGCATGTTATACAACAACAGAGACAGTGCTGCACACATTCACATAGTTTAGTTACTAATCCATGTATTAAGTGAGACACTTTTAATTACTCAGTTAAAAAGACAGTCAGACAGCTACTAAATCCTCCATCCAGACAGGTATATATCCACTCAATCTTCAATACAGATTGGTATACATATAATACATATCTAAATTTCAAACTAAACCACATTCAGTGGATGATTTCATCAGTGATGTCATCAGTGATGTCATTTGAGATGTCATCAGTGATGTCATCAGTGATGTCACTGACCATGTCATGAATGATGCAATATGTGACATCATCAGCAGTGCATTGCGGGCGCGTGAGTTATAGTTAGCAGAACTAACTATAACAGAGGAATTTCTATGGTTTTGTATGAGTGAAATGGGCAGCTAACTATAACACCCCTGAAACCTATGGTTTCTTCTGTGAATATATATAGATATATATGTATATATATATAAAATATATCTATCTATATATATATATATATATATATATATATAGATATATTTATATATATATATATTACCTACTGGCAGTCGCCAGTAGGTAGTTATAGTTAGGACCTATTTTCCATAGGAAATCCGCAACATTCTATTTGGAATAACGTTGGCGCCGATTGACGAATCTTCGCGAAATTTTCCAAACTTTTGGCCGGCTAGGGTCCACTCCTATCCTGAAAATTTCACGGTCATTTGTCAAGCGGGAGCCGAGAAAAAAGGGGGTCCCAAAACGCATTTTCCCCCGTGCATTTTCCCCTAGGATCTTTTGACGCAGCTACAGCCCCAACTCCTGAACGGAATTACACCAAACTTGGCAAAGAAGTAGTCCTCAGTTCAGACTTGTGCCTTTTGCTTAAATGGTGTAAATTCGTTCCGTAGTTCCTGAGAAAATTAGAGTTAAAAAGATAGATTTATCTGGGCGGAGCCTAACCACACATCTAATCGTGAGATCTGATTGGCTGTCAGTACTTCATCCAAGAAGTGTTGGCAGCCATCTTGGGACCAATATACATGATAGCACCTCATTAAAAAGCATTGCAGTTAATAGAAGGTTTTAAGACTTTAGTTACATTATAAATCATTTCTTGATGGTACCATACTCATTTTAGGAATTGTGGTGTGTTCTAAGGTGATTTTACCATGTGAAAAAGCCTTCTGCTGTGATATCATGAATCATGTTTGAGAGAAAACTATTTTCTCATGCTGTTCCCACAGAGGTTTGGAAGGTGATCTATAAGCTAAACTGAGAGCATATTTTCTGTAAATTCACATTATCTTTCTCAGTCATGTGAGAATGAAGTCTGACATTCTCAGTAAAACATGTACATCCAACAAGGGCAGAGACTGTCAGTTGATTCCTTTGTGTTCTACTGCAGCCTCCCAGAGTGTTCTAAAGAACAACTAGAGCGCTAACCGTCCTACTTATGACAAACGTATTGCACACCTAAAGCCATCTTGATTGGAAGAAAGTGGTAACTCTTAAAACATTTAATTTAAAAAGGAACAAAATGAGGGGGTTCATTTTGCCATAGAAAGTATGATTAGTGCTGCAAGAAGAAAAATTAGGGCAAATTTTGAGTGACTTCTCAAATCCTCTTCTATGTCATTAAAAAATTCTGACATGCAGACTGAAACATGCACTTTCAATACCAGCAGCAGACTTCCCTGGTGAGCAGTAGCTTTAGCTTTACTACAGTGATCTAATAAGCAACTAGAGTGCTAACATTCTGAATTTATGGCAAATGTGTGACACATCTGAATGCCTTCCTGATGGAATCAAAGTAAAAAACTGAAAGCATTTACTACTGAGGAGACTGCAGTAAATGAGGAAATTAGGAAACTTCATAACAAATAAGTCTCCCAAAATGGCCACCAGAGACAAAAGAGCCCAAATATCACCCAGATGTAGCCCAAGTATAGCCCAATGACAGAATGTCCCAGAGTGTTCTAACAAACAACTATAGCGCTAACAGTCTTACTTATGAGAACAGTATGGCACTTCTGAAGCCATTTTGATTGGAATAAAGTGGTAACACTTAAAACATTTAATTTACAAAGGAACAACATGAGGGGTACATTTTGCCATAGAAATTATGATTAGTGCTGCAGAAAGAAAAATAAGGGCACATTTTGACTTCTTAAATTCTCTTCTATTTCATTAAAAAAATCTGACATGCAGACTGAAACATGAACTTTGAATACCAGCAGCAGACTTCCCTGGTGAGCAGTAACTTTACTACAGTGATCTAATGAGCAACTAGAGTGCTAACATTCAGAATTTATGGCAAATGTGTGACACATCTGAATGCCTTCTTGATGGAACCAAAGTAAAAAACTGAAAGTATTTCCTACTGAGGAGACTGCAGTAAATGAGGAAATTAGGAAACTTCATAACAAATAAATCTCCCAAGATGGCCACCAGACACAAAAGAGCCCAAATGTAGCCCAAATATCACTCAGATGTAGCCCAAGTATAGCCCAATGACAGAATGTCCCAGAGTATTCTAACAAACAACTAGAGCACTAACAGTCTTACTTATGACAAAAGTATGGCACACCTGAAGCCATCTTGAATGGAATAAAGTGGTAACACTTAAAACATTTAATTTACAAAGGAACAAAATGAGGGGGTTCATTTTACTGTAGAAATTATGATTAGTGCTGCAGAAAGAAAAATTAGGGCACATTTTGACTTCTCAAATCCTCTTCTATTTCATAAAAAAATTCTGACATGCAGACTGAAACATGCACTTTGAATACCAGCAGCAGACTTCCCTGGTGAGCAGTAGCTTTACTACAGTGATCTAATGAGCAAATAGAGTGCTAACATTCAGAATTGATGGCAAATGTGTGACACATCTGAATGCCTTCTTGATGGAACCAAAGTAAAAAACTGAAAGTATTTCCTACTGAGGAGACTGCAGTAAATGAGGAAATTAAGAAACTTCATGACAAATAAATCTCCCAAGATGGCCACCAGAGACAAAAGAACCCAAATGTAGCCCAAATATCACCCAGATGTAGCCCAAGTATAGCCCAATGACAGAATGTCCCATAGTGTTCTTAAGAACAACTAGAGTGCTTACTGTCTTACTTATGACAAAAGTATGGGACACCTGAAGCCATCTTGATTGGAATAAACTGGTAACACTTAAAACATTTAATTTAAAAAGGTACACAATGAGGGGGTTCATTTTGCTATAGAAATTATGATTAGCGCTGAAGAAAGAAAAATTAGGGCACATTTTGAGTGACTGAGGAGACTGCAGTAAATGAGGAAATTAGGAATCTTCATAACAAATAAATCTCCCAAGATGGCCACCAGAGACAAAAGAGCCCCAATGCAGCACAAATATCACCCAGATGTAGCCCACATGTAGCCCAATGACAGAAGTGTGCAAAACACTTATTTTTTGTGTATATGCAGTTTTATATAGTGCAGACTTATCAGGTATTGGAGTGCTTTACATGAGCATTGGTTACATCACACAAGATCAAATTCATTTTGGTTGTAGACATGGGGAGATTAAGTGATTTGACCAGAATCACAGAATGTTGAGCTGAAGCAGAAACTCCAACCTGGTTCCCCAGTGGCAAAGTCTGCAGCTCTGGAAGTAACACCACATCCTCTCCCCTAAGTGCAACATTTAATCAAGTGGTCAACTGGATAAAAAAACATAAAGATTACAAATAATTTAAAAGTTCTTTGTCGCTATTTGAAAACTCAGAAAATATGTCCTCATTTTAGTTGTTTTAGAGCACTAACCATAATTTTGATGCAAATAAGACCCTCTCATATATGTAATTTCTAAAGGAAATGCTCTAGGTATTACAGTTTTGATTACATCAAGATGATGTCAGGCGTTCCACACTTTTGTAATTAATATAGAATGTTAGCAATCTAGTTGTTCATTGGGATACTGTTGAGAGGCATAGGCCAGGGGCATTACAATGGAACTGACAAGCCAGGAGGGAGGGAATAGGGGTCTGCACATGGAAACAGAGGGCTGGGGGCAAGGGGGCAGGGCAGGAGAAGCAAGATGACCATGGAGGTCAGGCAGGCTGGGCACTAGAAACAAGGCACACCATGGAGAGCAACAGTGAGACTATGGTGGCAAACACACAGACCATGAAGGGAAGGTGGGAGGGGGTATGGGGCAGCTAGCTGACCACACAGGGAATGTGGGAGGGGCCATGGCAGCACAGAAGACAATGCATGGCAAGCGGGAGGGTTAGTGGCAGCACAATGGCTATGATGGGCGGGAGGGTGCAGGGGCATGCACAAAGGACCATGGAGGATAGAAGGGAGGGTCAGGACCTGGGCACAGACAAGAGAGTTCAGGGGAAGGGGCCTCACAACAGACCGCATGGGGCAGACAGGAGGAGCAGTTGCAGCACAACAGACCAGGGAGGGCAGAAGGGTGTGGCAGTAAAATGGACCATGGAGGACAGGAGGAAGGGGATAGGGGCATGGCATGTGGACAGGCAGGGTGGGGGTGGCAGGGACAGGTTACAGTCATCTGACAATGCTAGGCAGGTGGGAGGGGAGTGGCAGCTCAACAGAACACTCAGAATAGATATGAGTGTCAGGTCCATGGAACATGGTGGGCAAAAAGGATGGAGCAGGGGCATGCACAAAGACATCAGAGGGCAGGGGGTAGGAGAATAGGGGCAGCAAGCTAAGCACAGAGGCTAAGCAGGAGGTCAATGATGGGCCATAGAATTGGGCAATGGAGGGCAGGAGGAGTGGACTGGTACATAATGCTAAATGGAGGGCAGTGGCAGCACATCAGACCATGCATGGCAGGAGCCAGGAGGCTGGTCCATGGATTGAGACAACAGAGGATAGGGAGGAGGTGGATGGGGCAGCAAGCTAACTGATGGGTATTAGGAACTTTATTGTTTTTAAAATGTGTGTCTGTGCGAACTACTTAAAATGTGAACAAGTATGCAGCATAATCTCACTTTTATTCAGGAAGAAGAGGACGTTTGTGGCTGTGACTCCGGGCTCACTTGGCAGAAACACCCCCTGACCCTCCACCCCCATCGCAAAATGTAATGCCCGTCAAAAGGGTAGGTGGACGTAGTGTTATCTAGAACATAGTCCTGAGAGCACGATTGAAAATGAAAACTAGATATAGTGTATGGTATAAACTATGCACCAAAAAGTGTGATATAAGATGAACCGGGCGTGAAATATAATATGCAATACATTGTGCACAATGACAGATTCATTGGAGAGCGCGAGATAGCATAGGCACTAGCGCGTGCTATGCGATATGCGCCTTGGAGTGTAATCGGCCACACGACCCCCTTCCAAATTTTCTTTTTCAACAAAAAAAATTAGGGGGCAGGCCCTGGGGGTGGGGGTCCCCAGGGCCAATAAATTAGAAAAAGAAGGGGGGCCACACAGCCCTCCTTCTTAAAAAAATAAAATAAATAAAAGACAGGCATCGCGCTGGAGGCCACGCCCCCTCCTTGCAGCACTCTGCAAACGCGCCCCCTGGCCAGTTGTAAGTTGGGGAATTAATTCCCCTTCAATACTGAGGGACCCTGAGGGCCAACTAGCCCAACAGGTATCTCCAGGGAGCTGCGTTGCAGACAGGTGTTCTGAGGCCACGCCCCTTTTTACACCTCTATGCAACGCAGCTCTGTGGCGCTTACTGGAGGTACCTAGTGGGCTAGTTTGACCCTAGGGACCCTTAGGAATCAAGGGGACTTAATCTCTCAACTTAGAATGGCCACAGGGCTCGTTTACACAGTGGTGAAGGGAGGGGACGGGGCCTGAGGTGACGTGTGCAAACACGCCCTGTGGCACGTTTTAAGTTGGGGAAATAATTCCCTTTCAATCCTGAGGGAGCCTGGGGGCCAACTAGCCCACCAGGTGCTTCCAGTAAGCGCCACTGCTCTGCATTGCAGAGAGGTGGTGCAGGCCGTGCCCCTTTTTACACCTCTCTGCAATGGCGCTTACTGGACGTACCTAGTGGGCTATTTTGCCCCTAGGGACCCTCAGGATTCAAGGGGACTTAATCTCCCAACTTAAAACGGCCACAGGGTGTGTTTACACAGTGGGGAAGGGAGGGGATGGGGCCTGAGGTGATGTCATCAGTGATGTCATTTGAGATGTCATCAGTGATGTCATGAGTGATGTCACTGACCATGTCATGAGTGATGTAATATGTGACATCATCAGCAGTGCATTGCGGGCGCGCGTGTTATAGTTAGCTCAACTAACTATAACGGGGGAATTTCAATGGTTTTGTACGAGTGAAAAGCCCAGCTAACTATAATGCCCATGAAACCTGTCGTTTTTTCAGTGAATTTCTAAGGTTTTTTAAATGCTAATTCCTAACTATAACGTGCCTGAAACCTATGTTTTTTTCAGTGAATATATATATATTATCTACTGGCGGTCGCCAGTAGATAGTTATAGTTAGGACCGTGTTTCCATAGGAAATCCGCAACATTCTATTTGGAATAACTTTGGCGCCGGTCGACGAATCCTCGCGAAATTTTCAAAACTAATGGGGGGCTACGCTACGCTCCTACCCTGAAAGTCTCGGGGGGATTCGTCAAGAGGGGGCTGAGAAAAAAGGGGGGTCCCAAAACGCATTTTCCCCATGCATTTTTCCATAGGACCTTTAGACACAGCTACAGCCCGAACGGCTGAACAGAATTACTTGAAATTTGGCAGAGAGGTAGTCCTCAGGTCAAGGATGTGCCTTTTGTAGGTCTGGTGTAAATCTGTTCAGTAGGTCCTGAGAAAATAGCATTTAAATCAATATATATCTGTAAGCGCGCTCCGTGCGCTTACCGTAAGCTTACCGTACGCGTACGGTGCCGTGCGCGAGCTCAATTCTGATTGGTGGTTATATGACTGTAAACATTCGAATCGGTCGAAATCAGGAAGTGTCGGCCGCCATTTTCTGTCTCTCACACTGAGAAACAAAGGTGGGGAATGTGAAACGGGGGCAACGAAGAGAGTTGCAGACCCCCTAGTGTTTGTCAGGGGGTCCAAGAAGGACCCAAAAGTACGAAAAATAAATGTAATAATTTAAAAAAAAAAAATGCGGGGTACGCGTACGGTAAGCTTACCGTACGCGCACGGCAAAAAAAAAATAAAAAAAAATAAAGAAGTAACAATCACATTTAATAAATAAATTAAAGGACCCACAAGGGAGACAAAAACAAATGTTACTGTGTAAAAAAAGGCGAGGCGCGCACGGCATGGACTGCGCAACGTGGGCGCTCGGTGTGCGAAGCGCACCGAGCGCCCACAGCGCACGCACGGTGCGTGAAGCGCACCGTGCACGCAGGGTGTGCGCATAGTGAAAAACCAGAAAAAAAAAAAAAAAATAAATACATAACTTAGCATTTAAAAAACCTTGCAAATTCACTGAAAAAACCATAGGTTTCACACACGTTATAGTTAGGAATTATCATTTACAAAACCTTGCAAATTCACTTAAAAAACCATAGGTTTCACACATGTTATAGTTAGCTGTACATTTCACTCGTAAAAAAACAATGAAATTCCACGTTATAGATAGATCAGGTAACTATAACTTGCGCGACCGCAATCCACAATGTGTAATTTCATATGTCATCATTGATGTCATGAGTGATATCACTGACCATGTCATGAGTGATGTACTATGTGACGTTATCAGCAGTTTATTGTGGACGCGCAAGTTATAGTTACCTGATCTAACTATAACGTGGAATTTCATTGGTTTTTTACGAGTGAAATGTACAGCTAACTATAACATGTGTGAAACCTATGGTTTTTTAAGTGAATATATATATATATATGCACACACACATATATCGCGTAATGTGTGAATAAAAGGATTCATCGTGCCTGGTCCTGAGAGTGCGTATGTTCTAACTTTGTCAGCAAATCTGACTTTGCCGGTGCGCTCCGCTTGTGCATGCACCACCTCCCTTCGGTTCCTTGGCTTCGGAAGGAGCATTTCTGGTGGAAATAAATATATATCCAGCAGCAAAGACTCCAAAATTCATGGGCTAAAGTCATGCACACTCCCAGCAGTTAAATGCTTCAAATATATTTTTATTGAGCTGCAGCAAAACATATATACATATATTTTCAACCAAAGCTAAAGCTTTTAATATTGTGAGGTGGGTTGAATACTGGTGAGCTACTTACAGGCAGCTAAAGAGCTACCAGTAGCTCACAAGCTACCCAATAGAGAAGCCTGATCTAGTGAGCAGGAATGTTTTCCACACACCCCCTAATCAATAGGGTAAAGGTTCCTGGGGCCAACTGTACCTACTTTGGGCATTTCAAAATTGCAAAAGTCTTTGGTTACTAAAGGTGGGCTCTGATGGCTGGAGATGTGAGTAGGCAGTGTACTATGGTAATCCTAGTGTCTACCCACATCTAAGACTAAACCCCAGTTAAGTCAGCCTCTGTACACACAATAAACCCAGAGAAGGACATCTGACATGACCAAAACAGAGTCCTTTAGCAACCAATCAGTAAATCCACAACAATTGCCTTGGCATCTTGTTTTCTCCCCTTTCAAGTGTGCCCCAAGGGAAAAATGTAAACAAAGCAGACCGATCAAGCAGGAATTTCACACTCAAGCAGGATTTGACACTGTAGTACAAAAAAGTATGGCCACAACCCCTACCCTGCATATTCAGAGGAGTCATCTCTCCCCATTCATGTCAGCCTGTTGATTGCTCCTGTGAAGCATTTCACATTTATTCAAGGCTGCCTATTGGCTGAGAGATGCCAAAGAAACAATGCAAATTAATCTCCTGGATCTTTAGGTAATTTTCTTAAAGTTATTATTCCTTTTCATTTATTAAATATCCAACTTCACCATTGAATTGGATTTTTGATAATTATTTTGACAGGAGAAAATACAGTTTTTACACTGCTACAGTTAGGCTACGGTTCTTTGCAAGGAGCTGTGTTGGCACTACCACTGCAATGGATGGTACAACATGTGCTGCAGTCCACTAGTGACATTTATCCTATAGGCCCTGGGTACACCTTGTACCATATACTAGGAACTTATAGGTAAGGTAAAACTGCCAATTACAGTTATGCCAATTCAACCATGTTTAAAAGGGAGAGCATAGCCATTTTACTACTGGTTAGCAGGGGTAAAGTCACAGAGTACTAAGGCCAGCAAAATTATAGGGTCCAGCAAAAGGCAAACATTCCAGGGTGACCAAGCAGAAAAGGCAGATTTCCTACAGGGAGAAAGAGCACTATGACGAGGCATGCTAACCTTTGGGTGGATGAGGGCTTTTGTCCTATGAAAAATACAATAACCCCTCTGCTTACTTCAGGCCCTAGGGCATTGTTTCCCCAACTGTGGGTTGTGAGTTAATTTGAGGTGGTTCGCAAAAGTCCAAGAAATAAAGATGCTTTTAAATTCTGTATTTATTTTGTCATGTGTTTCAAAAGCAGAGGTTAAATGTCAGGCTATGTCTTCTTACAAATTGCTGCTGATTGTTTAACATGGGGATTGATGTTTACAAGCTCGTCTCACATTGGAGTCTGCGAAAGTAAAGTTAATTATGTAACAAATGTGCTGGGGTATAGGGAGTGTGAAAAGAAAGGCTGAGGAATGTAATGTTTTGAAACACACTACGAAATATTGATATCTGTAAATGAACTGTACGCATTCAGCAGTAAGGAATGCAAAAAGGAAGCATTTTGTTTTGTAATTCTGAAGTGTGATGGAAACAAAAATTTTATAAGGATCAAAACAAGTCAAAATCAAAACAAAATTTACTTGGTGAGGCTCAAATGTTACATATCCATTGACCCGCAATTTCAATACATTATCATTTATGTGCAATATAGTTTTATCAGTAAAACTGCATGTCGGTGCAAATCTAGTGGCCATTTCAATGGAAAATGTGCAGTATGACAGTGCGATGCCACAAGATGTTTTAGTTATAGTAGAAAATCGCCCACCTCATGTCCATTAAGGCTAGGTGAGTTGTCAATGTTTGTCGGTCTGAAAATTGGGTTGTGGTCCTAAAACCTTAGGGAACCACTGCTTCAGGGCATTTTATGGTGTAATTTTATTGACTTGGGACAGTGTACTCTAAGTATTTTCTCCCTTTTCACATCAGTGATGAGTAAATATGCTTCATGTTTTTCTGTTCTTTCTTATAACCAAAAGGATGAACTGCAGGCAGAGTCTGACCTCAATGTAGTGGGACTGATACACAGAGATTTCGATACAATTAGATTTGGGCTACTCTTATAGTACTTTTTGCTTACTCTTGAACTCCAGGTGTAAACCAGCAGCACTCCTCACATCCCGCAAGAGTAAATCACTGCAACGTCTTTGTGAATCAGGCCTGCATGTATGCTTCTTCACTATGGTATGAATGGCCATTGAGTCTATATATTTGTCATTTTGCCAGGAGATAGTGCTAAGGACATTCTTTGACCTTCTCTTCAACGTGAATATTAGCGTTTGAACCAGCACTATGCACCTATATTCACTCAGATGCATTTCTCATCATATTTGAAACTAGTTTCATTCTGGACTCCGTTCCCTAATCTGTTTCCAACCTGTATTAGCAGTCTTACATTTGCATCTCTTATCTGAAACTAGGAGTTGAAGAAGAGATCATCAGATAATGTGATTACATTTTGGCACCAAAACTAACACTAGCAAAGTGCACCTATGTTCTTTGCAAGCTGTCTTGAAAACTTGCAACCAGATTCATGTCACATTCTATTCTTTAGTTAGTTTTAAACATGTGTCCCTTTCTAGCATCTATACCACTAATACAACTGGAGAGTTGGAGGGTAACACTTAACTGCCATTATTTGCCTTGTGGTACAGTTAGCCCCAAAATATTCATTATTATAAACAGGGCTGGCATGTATCTTCTTACTTCTTCCTACAGTGTTCTATAAACTTCCAAAAAAGGGGGCACCTGCCCTGTGGAACACTCCATCAGAGACAGAATAGTCCTACTTCACGTTGCTGTGTTTGCAAGAATATGCCATATTTGTTGTGGTTTCTTGTCCAAAATCTATTATATACATAGGTACACAGCCTCTGGCTCACCTAGTCACTCCCTACATCTCTGCCTTTCTTTTCTGCCCTTATTTATTTATTTAGAGAGTTTTATATAGCGCTGGCAAGACCCAGAACGCTTTACAACATGTATACAGGCAATACAAACGGACAGCCGTATGTAAAGGTAAATAATAGAGTTGAGAGTTACTTGATTGTAGGCTGCTAAGAAGAGCTATGATATACTGTGCAGAGGATTAGAGGTGCCGAGAGAGGAGGAGATCCTTTACTTTTCTCTTAAAGGTCCTGAAGGAGGGGTTGATTCTGGGATCTGCTGGTAGGGAGTTCCAAATTTCGGGGGCACTGCCCGAGAGCGAGCGAGCCGGGGCTTTTTGTTTGTTTCTTTGGGGGTATGAGAAGCAGGTTGTTGGTGCTTCTCAGGTTTCTTGCCTGGCCTGCCTTGATGAGTTTGGCTGCAAGGTAGGCTGGTCTACCAGTGTGAAGGACTTTGTGGGTGAGACAGGCAGTTTTGAAGTTTCAATTGGGAACCACTTGAGATCGTTCAGGGAGGGGGATATGTGATCGTGCCTTTTGGCTCTGGTGACCTTCCTTGCTGCTGCATTTAGAGTTGTTCTCAGAGGGGCTAGGTGGGATTTCACTCTGCCTGTGAGGGTAACGTTCCCATAGTCTAGTCAGGACAAAACCATTTGTGTTGCAGTGATCATTATGAGGGAGGAAGGGCTTGATTTTGTTAAGTACTTGTAATTTGTAGAGGGCACTCCTTGCGGTAGTCTTAATGTGTAAGTTCATGTTCAGGTTAGGTTCCAGTATGATTCCCAGCAATTTGGCGGAGCCTGCCAGGGATAGGTTGCAATTTAGAGAGTTGATATGCTTTATCCATTCTTGGACCTGGGGGGTTTATCCGTCGTTTGAGAGGAGAAGAATTTCCATCTTTTCTTGGTTGAGTTTTAAGTGGTTGTGTGATACCCAGTTTTGGATTTTTGTTAGAGTATCATTTAGATGGCTTGCCTGTATCTTGCATTTCTGTCTTGTCCCTGTTCAGCTTCTTTTTTCCACATGCCGGTTGATTCGGTAGCAGCCTCTTGTTTTTCAGTATGTGTTTCTTCTGTTTATGAGCAAAATGGGAAAATATGCTGGATTATCAATCTTGACCCTGGTGAAAGGAAGAACAGTCACATGGCAGTCAGGCCATCGTATGGTGACAACTGATGTCACAAATGAACAATTTGGAGTATAAAAAGTGACTTCCCTAGGAGGAGGGAGTGTCAGCCTACCCCACTACAGATGCAGAGACAGCCGAGCCATCTTGTGTATTTCTCTTTCCTCCATTGACGACTGCCTGCCGGACTATCTTTATATGCCTTTTGCCTTTTTCCCTTTGCTGATGAATTTGCCTTTTGGACAATTTGAAGCTCTCTGGTGAGAGACCAGACTTTAACTTTTTACTGCTCCATCCCCTTTGCCATGCCCATGGACTTTCCCCTTGTAGATTTTAACTTGATCCCTTTTTGCCATGTTTAGACAACTCTTTTGAAACAATCCTCATGCCTTTATTGGTGGTAGAAAAACCCTGATTCAATCCATCCTCTTATGGGTTCCTGTATTTTCGCTATTGATTTATTCTAATGAAATGTGTGATTTTATATTACGCTTTGTCAGACTCATGACAACAGTACTTAAAATGTTACTTAATTGCATTGATTTTGAACCTTTAATACAATAAACAAATACTTCAGAATGTGTCTGAGTCTTGTAATAATTATGTCTAAATGCTGTTCCCATAGAAACTGTGCTTACCAGATTTAGGGCCAGATGTGCGACCAATTGATTTTGCGAGTCTCTAATTGTGTTTTTTTGTGACTTGCAATTAGAGACTCGAAAAATCAAATGTACTAATGTGTCTGGGACAGATTTAGTGATTACCAAATGGGTCGCAAATAGACCTGCCTCACCAATATTCATGAGGCAGGACACAATTTATGACCCGATGGGAATGGCTATCACAGGGATGGTGTCTTGCTGGGGACAGCTGACTACCATGTCTGTGACTGCTTTTTAAATAAAGCAATTTATTTTTGCAATGCAGCCTATTTTCCTTAAAGGAAAAGGGGCTGCATTAAAAGAATAAAAAATTTTATTTTCATTTTTTAAGAGTAGGCAGTGGTCAGTGCAACTATTACCTACTCTTAAAAAACGTTTTCACCCACATTCACAAAGGGGAAGGAGTCCCCTGGGTACCCCATCCCATTTGCGAAAGGGCTACCAACTCCTCTACAGAGTCAGTAAATTATGAATGTTTTGTAACTGCGTTTTGGTGGCAAAACATTCATACATATCAGTGCTATTCGGTATTAGGGACACTATAAACACGCCCCTTCCTAATACCGAATCTCAAAAGCAAAATGTGATTCAGTAACAAGTTACTGAGTCATATTTGGCCTTTTGTACATGGTAAAATAATTCATACATCTTGCCTTTGATTTCTAATGCATTATAGAGATAATCATAGATTGTTTTCAGAGCATCAGGTTCTATTACTCTTCTTCTGTGTGGCAATTGCAGAATAGCTAGTCTGTATGAATTTCGCTAAACTGAACTTTTTCAAAAGGTTTGGTCTCACTGCCGACATTCTTTACATTTAAAGTATAGTAATGAGGGTGATGTGTTTGAATGTTATCTCTAATTTATGAGTTGGTGTTAGACCAGTGGTGTCTGGCTGTCTGAGAGGCATTTAAGCCAGACAGAATCCACAGTCCTAGATAGGATGAGTTTGATACACTTGTCCAACAACCTGTTCTCACCCATGGGTAGATTGGCACACAGAAGTCAGGCCTATCCTGAGTGTAAAGTATTTGCACAACACCACCCTCGCAATACACTGAGGGGCATATTTACAAGCCCCTATCGCCACAGGGATGTCACTTTTTGCGATGCTCATGTGGCAATAACCCTTCACTTAATTTACAAGGCGGCATTAAGGCACTTAACGTGGCTTAACACTGCCTTGTAAATAAGGCCCCCTTCCATGGTACACTTAGCGTGAAAGGAGTGAGCAATGGGTTTTGCAGTGGGCATTCCCCACAACACCCATTGATTTTGATGCTGACTCCTATTTACAAGGGAACCATAAATAGGGGGCAGCACCAAAATTAAGACCAAGGAAAATCTGGTCTTAACAAGGAGAAACAAGGAGAAATTGTTAATTTCTCCTTGCTTTTGCTGCTTCTATGTGGGCTGCATTGTGCAGCACACATTGAAACAGCAATTCACCATGAATGATTGTGTATGTGCAGGAAGGTGTCCCTTCCTGCACATAAACACTCATTTAAAAAATTACTATTTGCCACTTCTATGTGTGATGCACAATGCAGGGCACATTGAAGTTTCAAGTTTCAAATGGACATTCTGGATTGTTTATGTGCAGGGAGGGATAACTTCCTGCACATAAACAATCATTCTTCCCAATACAGACACACTTGCGCTATGGTGCAAGGGCGCCTGCGTTGGACTAGGCAGCTAGATTTAGCACCAGCAGTAGGGGAAACGCAGCATTCTTGTGAATACGGCGCATCCCTGCATTTTCAGAATGGCAAAGCGTGGATTTAGCAATTTTTGCTTAATGCTATGCATCGCCATTCTGTTGTTAATATGTCCCTGAGTACACTACAAAAAGACTCCACAACATATATATAAAACATCGTTTTTTTGTATTACACACATATTGAAATCCAAACGACATATACACTGGATATATGCTTTACAGTTATTTGAAATTGTTGAACTCTCCCATTAGTAGCAGATCTGCATGAACCTATATGTACTAGTCATAGGTATTCACTTGCCCCGTTATCCCTTCAGCCTCGTAATCAATATAAACCCATGTGTGTACTTCCTGAGGTGTTCACAATCCAAGCAATCCGGCTCACATCAAAGGCGACAGAAACATATATTCATGCTGTTCAGAGGTATTTCACTTACTCGCTAACACATTAGCATAAAACACAACATTCCCAATATCACATATCCTATACAGTTGTAATGGTAAAGAAAATACAGGTTTTTACTATGCCTCATGACCTAGACACTCAAACCTACACCAGCCAGCAATACACATTGCACCCACTGGCGACACTTTGATTAGATTGTCGGGACAACCTAAAGTGAAAGGAAACATTTACTTGGTTTCACCGTCGAGATTAGGCCTTCCACTAGTCCCCCGTGTTAATCAATGCGAGAAGCAGGCGCGGCCGGCACAGGTAAGAATGGTGGGGTGGTGGGACGGGGCAGGGCAGAGCAGGGTGGGATGAAGTCGGCAGACGATGGGATAGGTGAAATTAAATAAAACCACTTATGTTGCACTCGCCGTATCTTCTTTCCTAGACCCTGCCCCAGTGGCGTCACTAAGGGGTGCGGGGGGTGCGGACCGCACCGGGTGACACCCTTACGGGGGTTGACATCAAAGGGCCGGTCCGGTCGGTGTGGTGTGGTGCAACCGTGCAAAATTGAAACCAGTCCAGAAACGCAACGACGCGTCGCAACCTAACCTTCTATTCAGCAGGAGGTGCCTGTGCTCAGCGCGCACTGTCTCCTCCTCCGCCGCGTCTGCGTGCCTCGGCAGTGACGTCACGTCGTCACTAGAGGGGTGCAGTTGGCGATGTTGTTTAATACGGGAGGAATCGAATCCCGCATGCGCATTGGGCCCCAAGTGCGCGTGACTTGGCATCATAAGGGACGAGGAGGTGAGGTGGTCTCAGGTCGCCACAGCGCCACTATAATTTAATTGGAGGAGCGGAGTCTGGTTTAAGGCTAACGGCCGTGGGCCGCCGACCAGGTAGTCCCCCCCCCCTGTCTGCCACCAACTTAGCAGGTGAGTGGCCTATTGCCTATTCAGTGCCGGCTTTAGGGCGGTGCGACCGGTGCCGCCGCACCAGATGCCAAGTTAGGGCGCGGGTGCCATTTGTAGGGAACCGAGGAGTGCCGGGCCCGGCCCGTTACTAATTTTCATTTTCACAGGTCCTGGAATAGAAGTCAAAGGAGGGAGGGTGGGGTACCTCCTGACGTGACGCCTTAGGGGCGAGTTTGTGCTATATAAAACTGCAAAAAAAATTAAATGCCTTTATCCGATTCAGAATGCACGAGGCACTTCTCTACATGTGAAAGTACACTTGGCCACAGAGTCACCAGTCGGATCCAATCCCCAAGCGCATTGCCCCCAATCCCCACAGCATTGGCAAAGCCAATAGGACAGGCCTCCATGTGATGAGGAGCACTCACAGTGAACCGGAGGAGATCCCAGGCACAAACAGCCCAACATATGACACCCGACAAATGCAGACCACCCTCCCACCAAGGGGCCTGTGCGACACAGTTGAGGGAACCACAGCATCCCGACAAACCCACGTGAACTCTCACCTAGCATACAGTGCACCACACTGCTCCCAAGAAACGGCACTGCAGGAACGCCAACGACTGACAATGCTGCAAGCAGGCACCTCAGGGATGCCAACGACCCACAATGCTGCATGCAGGCACAGCAGGGACGCCAACGACCCACAATGCTGCATGCAGGCACAGCAGGCATGCCAACGACCCACAATGCTGCATGCAGGCAGTGCAGGGATGCCAACAACCCACAATGCTGCAAGTGGGCACTGCAGGGACGCCAACGACCCATAATGCGGCATGCAGGCAGTTCAGGGATGCCAACGACCCAAGCTGAGAGATGTGTGGCTGTGGAGCCGGGAGATTACCGAGCCTCGTCCACGAACGAATACTTCCCCGCCCGGGGGGGGTGTGGGAAGAGAGCCTGCAGTTGTCTCCTCGGTCACTGCGTATTCCACAGAGGCCACTAGACAAGATTCAAAAGAGGAAACTGTCCCAAGAGTAACATTTCTGCTTTGTAAAGCAGCTACCACCCAACCTCTGGTACTGGTAACTGATCAATGGTTTGCAGTCACAACTCCAGTCTCAAACCATAGCTAGATACCTTTGCGACTCTCACACCTTCCTGTTTGCGATTCAGGAAGGTCACCAAAGCCCTGTTAAAAGTCAGAGAAACTTGTTTGACCTGTAAAAGAAGAGCTTTTGCGCATTGAGAAATAGCATTTCTCGAAACGTCACACCCTATGATCTTTGCTGCGGCAGCATCCCTTGGTACCCAGCTTTCCATTCTTCTAAATTGGGAAAGGGTAAGCGATCACTTCTGAGCGGTGGTGTTGTGAAAGCCCTGCTTTTGCAGCTTAAGCGGGGGTAGTGTTGACACACAGTTATTTATGAGCCTTACCTGTCTGCGGCTCTGTAGACAAAAGCACTAAAAACACACGGGACACCGATAACAGAGGTCAAGCAAGGAAAACGAATTACAACAAAGAAATGAGGAGAAAATGAAAAGGAAATAAAGCAAGATGGCGGGAGAGGGAGATGGCTGGGAGGAAGAGGGAAATGAAGGGCATATGAAAATAAGGAAGGAACTGTGACAAGAAGGAAGGGTAAAAAGGATAAAAGGATGAATGCATGGGCAAATGGGCTGATGGATGTAAGGACAAAACAATATTTGCATGAGTGTGAGAAAGAAAGTGGCTGGAACGATAGAAGTCTGGATGGATGGCCGCCTGGATGGAGGTGTGGAAGGATGGACTGCTGGACTGATAAAAGGAGGGTGAATTGGTGGATGGATGAAGAAGAATGGATTGACGAATGGATGGGTAATAGGATGTATGAATGTTTGGAAGTGTGAGCGAAAGGATGGATGGATGGAAAACTAATAATGAAAGGGTGGATGGATGGAATGGTGAAAGGATTCATGAAAGTATGAAACGATGGATAGATGGATGTATACATGAAAGTCTTAAAGATGAATGGAAGGGGATAATTAGGGACCTCATTACTGTTTGTTTTTATTTAAAAAATCTGCACAGGCCCAGCAAGGCACATCATTATCATGGCCATGGATGCAAGGCAACAATAAAATATGTCCAGAGAACTGGTGATTAATGATCCTGCTGGAGAGCAGTCCTTTGCCTGTTGGTAGTTTTGAAATGCAGATAAACTGTATTTTATTTGGATAGCTCAGTGGGTTACTGCCTTTGTCACAGAGATTCTTGTGTTACTTGCAGTTCAAAAGTTACAATCCTAACATAGGACAGTGGCTTAGGCTAAGAACTGTCATCAAAGACCTGCAGACAAACATGAATGGTATAGTTAGAACTTCACTTCTTTTGTGTTACTATAAAGTTAGAAATTCCCCAGTCTTTCATTATTTTAATGTTGCTAAAAAGAGTTTGGGCCGATATACATTTTTATTAGTAAATCCAAGCCCCAACCACTAGGGTATGCTTTAAATCCTGAGTTTGTGCTTCCCCAGCTCAAACCCTCTTTAAATTTACTGCCCACCAGTATGGATGACATGTGATTCCTACATCTTGTAATCCTCATTGGCTCATGTGACATTCCCTGTAGACGGAATTACACACTAGCGATAAAACCAGCCCTGTCATTGCCTTTCTGTTTTTATTTAATTAGCAATCAGGTCATTAGGGCAACTGTAGAACATATTTTCAAGTGCGTGCTAATTATATTTACTGCTATATTTAATGTTTTAAGTTTGAAGGTGATTTTGCTAATGTTTTTTACGGGAATAATGAAAGTAGAGCTGGATGGGGCTGATATGGGGCTGGGGCCCGAAGGTCAGCTGTGAGATAAGGTACACAGGAGCGGGATGGTCGAAAAGTGGATAATCGGGCCTGGAAGTACTTGTGTTAAAACCTGGCCTGTTGGAATTTGAGGGTTTGAACTTACATCCAGACATCGCTCTTACTTTCAAATAACTCTCCACATGCTCTGTATACAGTTATACACACAGAATTGATCGGTTGTATACTGGTGACTGTTTGCAAGTAGATATAATCTAATCTAGGGCTTGTAGGCTAGCGGACTCGGAGCGGAGGAAGTCCATGCGGTAAGTTGTGAGGGGGTGACACCATGAGTTACCGGCACCGGGTGACACCAACCCTAGTGACGCCACTGCCCTGCCCCCAGGGAGTACTCCGATGTAGCGAGAGACATGCAGAACCTTGGCAAGTAGCTTTTTAAATGCCAAGCAACAGTAACCCACCAGGCAAACATGTGGCATATTTGAAGAGCTACCTCCGTGGGTGGCACAACCAGTGCTGCAGGCTCACGAAGGAGCATTTGAGCTACATGATCCAGGTATATGTCTTACCCCTGGACAAGGGACTTACAGCTAACTCAAATCCGCCAATAATGTACACAGCAGTCACCTGCTTATATGTGACAAGCACAGCTCTTTGGCATTGAATGGCAGCGTCAAAGCACTCGAAGTCCTACGCCAACAAAACCAGGTCCAGGCAGGAGGTCGGAAGCCAAAAAGGTCAGGGAAGAACATGCCAAAAGACGCAATGTCTAACAGTTGGCTACTAATGTTGGCTTCTAATTAATTGGTCCTCATTGGGTGGAAAGCAGTTCAACACCCTACTATTACCTCTCACTACCACCACCAAGATCCATTGTAGGACCAATGCCTCTGAAGGAAATTAGTTAAAAATAATTAGTCTTTGGGCCCAGCACAGAAAAACGAAATATCGCTCACGCTGCAACATATCCATGCGCCAAAAAACATTTGTTCAAGTGCTTTTTGGCTAAAGCATGCTCCTCATATCTGAATTTCACGGATTTATCTATTTGGCTCATTAGTCCTACTTGTGACCCCCTCGCCCTCTGGGCGACTTCTTATCTCAAGTGAGTTGTGAGCTCCGTTCTTTTGCTATTACAAATGGCGTCTTCTGTCATGATTCGCATCAAACAGAAAGTAAGTTGCAATAGTATTTCAAACCATCCTTTTATGTGCTCATTTTTCACAAGGGTGAAAATAACACTATTGTTTTTTATTTCTATTAGAGAAGCAAAGCTTCGGTAGCCTTGTGTGCTCTAAAGAAACCCATGTGCTAACTTTTTAAACACAATAATGGCATGTAAGTGGGAATCAAGCCTTAGTTAAAACTGCCTGCTGTGAGCTAGCGTGTTATGGTCCTGGTTCAAGTTTGAGTTTATAATGTGTGGATGCCTGTACCTGCTCTGGGTATCCGCTCTCGTAAAACATTCACACTTCGTGAAATATTCGTTCCGCTTGGAACCCCAGTTTTATAATTACTCTGTTTTATCAAGAAGACTCCAGGACACCGTAACGCAGATTTTTTCCATACACAGCAAACCACGCAGAGCACAATGCTAATGAGATGGTAAAATTAGATGATGGCACTTGTGGGGCGAGGATGGTATTGTAATAATGACAGATGATTGTCACGTCGTTTGAAGAAAGGTGAAAGGTGCGTGGCAAGTAAACCAAGCAAGGTGTATTCTCGGTGCATGCAGGTTTTTGGGAAATTAATTCTGAGACTATTAATGTAATGCCAATCAAAGGACATTCCTCTAGCGTATCTGGACTAAAAGTATATAGTTATAAGAACCGTGCCGACAAATAAAAAAAAGTTGAATCAAACAATAAACCAATGATTGCTCTGCAAACGATGTGAAATGCACTTGTGAGTCCCAACTAGGCTTTCAGAACACGTGCGATATATGCTATATGCATTTATGTATTACTCTTTTCCCCGTTGTCTGAACCACGAGTACCTGCTCACCTATTAAATGTGTTAAGATGTCCCTTCATGGAGAGGCAATAAATAGAGGAGTGATTAGATAAGCTTCTGTCAAGGGTAAGAAAGTCCCACCCTCCCCTAGTCTCACATGTGTATTATATTGGGCAATAAGTAACACCAGACATGTTGCAAACCCTCAGAATTTCATATACATGGTGCCATTTTGGTGTAGTACAATGGTTTCCAGTCCTCGTCATCTGGTGCAGCAGAAGTATGTAGGAAAATCTGAGGATATTTTTTTAAAGTGAACCATGCTTTTTTTAAATTATAAAGCACCAACTTACTCGGCTATTTTCACATAAATCTACGACTTTGTTCAAATACCATCAAAATATAAAACGTAATCTTAATAAACGGCAACGTCTACCAAATAAGGTGCCTTCACTTTGTGAGAGGAATTTCCAAGTTTATTGATAGGAGAAACCTCTCAGCCATCCAGATGTCATGGGTTCAGCTCTTCAACACATCATAATATTCAAGCCATAACATTTCAGTGTTCCACAGCTGTTCGCTAATTAGGTGCATCATGGGCCTACATCAGAGACCCAGGATGTAAAATGCCCCACACATCCCTTCTATCTAACTGCTCAGATGTGAACATTTTTACAATATCATTCTGAAAAGCACACTTTGAAACTGTCTGACTACATGAAACCAAAGCTAACATCATACTAGAAAAACATTTATAAACAAAATGACAGAAAGAAAACCATGCCCAGTACACATATATGCCTTCTCCCGGAAAGGCACTGGGGAAGAGATCTCACCCTTCTACTGTTAACAAGCAAGCGCTTAGGCACCCTCATAACCCTATTACTCTTTCTCAAAGCTACATCATTTCTTGTTTTCACTTCATTACCACAGCTTCACTGCACTTTTCTTTTGCACTCAGTACATTATGTTTCATCACCGCCACCCTGCTCAAGTTCTAAGTTTGTGAATCCGCAGTTTCAACTTGGTAGCTGCTCCCTGCGGGTTTCCTGCTGGTCTGCCAGGGCATACGCAGCTGTCTTCCCTGGGGACCACAACTCCTGTGGTGCACAACGCATGGATGCGCTTCATAAGGAGAACGCTGGCCCGCGGCCCCTTGTAGCTGCTCCCTGCTGGTTTCCTGCTGGTCTGCCAGGGCATAGTCGCACTATTCCCAGGGGACCACAACTCCCGTGGTGCACAGCGTATGGACGCACTTCATAAGGAGAACAACGGCCCACGGCCCCTTTTAGCTGCTCCCTGCTGGTCTGTCAGGGCATACACCACACTCTTCTCGGGGAACCACAACTCTCATGGTGTAAAGCGTGTAGTCGCGTTTCATAAGGAGAATGCCAGCAAGTGGCCCCTTGTAGCTCCTCCCTGCTGGTCTGCCAGGGCATACACCACACTCTTCCCGGGGGACCATAACTCTGTGGTGCACAGAGTGTGGATGTGCTTCATAAGGAGAACGCCGGCCCTCGGTACAGGACGCATGCAGGGACGCGCCCAGGCAAAGCCTGGGCCACGGGTGAGACCATCCACTCCCGTTGGAGCCCGGAAGATGCTGGGCCCCCATCTAACATCTGGTCGATATGATCATAGGAGACAGGACGAATGCCTGAGCTCCGCCTTTAAGTAACCTGAGACTCCGGTTTTCAAATCATAAGAACCTTTCTTGAGAGAACTAAGAGTGATTGCACCTCAAGACTGGAAATCCCCACAGAGGAGAATTAATGAATTAATGTTGTACAGGAGACTCATGCTCCCACAAGGGCTTTTGCCTAACCAAACGAGGATTTTTCAACACGCCCTGCAAGTAGCAGTGGGCTTTCTTAGGCTGTCACTTCCCTGTCCCTGTCCTGATGAAGATCCGCATTGACTAGATAGTAGTGCAGATCCTGGGTTGAAACGTCGACAAATATCCCCTGGACCAGTTTAAAAGACTCTGCGCAAAGACCTATTTATTCAGCCTGCGATCTACTGAAATATTTGTTTTCCTGGCCTTTTTAAATCGTCGAAATCCGTTCAGTCACTTTGTATATATTACGCACTATCACTACATCACTGAGCACCACATGTCACCTAGTCACAAATTATATTTCACTTTGTGTTTTTGACAGCCTTGCAAAATGTAATTTGGGTATTTATAAATGATATAAATGATGCAATTTATAAAACTCTTGAATACCCTTTATGGTCTTGGTGTGTGTTGTTTATGATTAATTATCCTTTCTATGACTAAACCAAAGATTGGCTCAAAGGTTTAAGAAATAATTTTCACCCGACAGAACCACTGTTACTTTTGTATACCCATCTAACACCTGGCATCGGACAAAAGGTATCTCTCCACTCTTGTTGCTTGTTCTTATGATATGGGAAAGCGCAAAGGTCCTATGGAAAAAGCGGGTGGAGGCTCTGTACCAAAGCAGGAGGCATTCCTGTCTAGAGCAGCGAGTGTTCTTACTCATGAAATCGAGCTAATTCAGAGGCACTTGTCTATGGAACCGCTTCTTCTCCCATTGAGGTCACCCACGGGGGGCACCCAGGAGACCCCTCACAAACTCGCTTGCCTCATTTGATATTATTTGGTGACCATCCCCCTGGGCAACAGAATCCGCTGCCCATGTCCAGTTCATTGTCTGTCATATCTAGAGGGGCTTAAGAGTCTTCCCCCCAACTGTTTTATTAACGGACCTCTTAAATGATTCCCCTGCAAAGCGGCGCAGGGCAGGAGCGACTACTAACATCAAACAGACTAAAGCCACTCGCGCTACAAAATCAAGGGGTATTCAATCTAAAGTCTCTACACTGACTCATGGAATACCAGTAATGACTCAAACGGCAAACACTCTGCCCTTACAACCCCTAATTAATGAGGATCTACAGGCAGAAGCAAGCAAAATGCTGATGTCACTCCTGGACCCAATTTTAACTAAGTTAACTCAGATTGAACATCGTTGGCCAACCTAATAACATTCAACACATCCGTCCATTTTTTGGGTGACCCCCCAGAGAGCATTCTCCACGCATACCCGCAGATGTATCTCTAGTTCCCTCAAGTGAGACCAGAGCTCCTTCATCTGCACCAACACGGGGAAATACATCTGGCCCCGCCACCCGGGTCTGTGGGCTGTCCTCTACAATGAGCGGTCATGTAAATGCGCAAAGGGAGGCTGAAAATCTTAAAGCTATGGCACCAGCGAACATACGCCACCGACCACTCTCACCTGAGGAAGTCTCAAGGGCTCCTTATCAGGCTCCAGGAATACGAGGCACCTATGCCGCCCCGACTGATGACCACACAGACAAACGCAATCAAATAGTACTCCATCTTCCACCAGAACCCTCCCCTCTGGTATTTGTTCTGGCTAGCGTACCCCCTCTCCTGGAATCGACATCACACCTGATGGATAAATGCCTTCATTGGCTCTCATACAATCTAAGGAACTCGTAAATGAGTAATCACTATTTGGCAAATAAAATCATCATGGCTAGGAGAGTGGGGTGGGTGGCTAGCTTTCCAAAGACAATTGGGGGGATTGCATGGTGATAAACTTTAACAATCCTCAGGTGGGTCATCTTGTTCGGGCCAATCTCCACAGGTCTCCCATTAGGAACACTCAAATTATACCTCTACCACTGCAACACTCCTTTAAACAGGTTGCAAATTCAGGAGTGGGTGATATGTGGTTGACCCCAATATTCCCCAAGGGGTAATGTTACAAAATAGATTTGCTCTCCTCTCTGACTTAGAATCCTGTGATTGACCACCATTGTCCCCTGGTAGATTAGCTAGGCCAGCTAGTCTACCACATGGAATACAGGTAATACCCTCGACCACCTCCACCCAGTGTGATATATGGATACAAATACAATTACCTTAGCATCCTGGAATGTGGCAGGAATTACCTCTAAAATAGGCAATGAACAGTGGCATAACCTTTGGCACTCCCTGGAGATCATCTGCTACCAGGAGACATGGGCTAAGGAGCCGGTCTTTTTTCCTGATTTTCACACTTTTCATACTCTTGCAGTGCCCGCTACATCAGACAGAGTGAAGGGGGGTTATTAACCTTGACTTCTAATACCATCCCTGTTCAAATAAGGCAGGTTGGTTCCCCAAATATCCATTTCCAGCTTCTTCACCTTGAGTTTAAAAATGAGGGGCCATGGATTCTAATTAACTTCTATAATAACAAATTCGGGCGAAATATGAAAAAAGTATGAGTAGAGCTAATCAGGGAGTTAGGGAAAATTACCCGATCTAATAAAAAATGGCCAAAGGTCCACCTCACATTATTTGGGTGGCGGATTTTAACACTCACCTATGTAAATATACAGAGTTCAAGGTGTGTGGCTTAGTTGATCCCCAGGATAACCCCCTCACACATTTTTTGCACAATGAATATGGTGATACCCTGAATAATTTCCTTTATTCAAGCAATCTGGGAATAATCAACAATATAAAATCTGGCCAGTTAGGGAAAACATTTAAGCGGGGTACACAGGAGTCAACGATTGATTTTATTCTAGTCTCTTCCACATTAAGTAGAAAAGTGGTTCACATATACAATTTGTTTACAACTTATAGTGGCCATACTATCCTCCTTAGTTCCTTAGATCCCCCTTGTAAGGTGAAAGAACATCAACTGGTAGCAGATAATGTATCGCTACTCAGGCAAAATGGCTATCAGCTAAACTGGTCACAGGTCGAGAAGCTGAATCTGGGTGCTGAAATAATAGCGAATGTAAGGGAAGACATTGTACTTTGTCTGGCTGAGGGGACTACGTCTTCACACTTAGTCACCCACTTTAGAGCACTTTTAACAAAATTAAAACTGGCACTTACTCGTACTAAACCGCCGAATCTTAATCAAAACAGAGGCTGGTTCGATCATGAATGTTCTACAGCATGGACCGCCCTCATGAAGGCCCTTAAAGCTCACCGCAGAGACCCAGCAGGTATTACATTGCTACGTAGTAAGTATAAACAGGTTAGGGAAAAAAGAAAGAAGGATATAAGGGGGAAGGCTTAGAATAACTTGGAGCAAGCTGCGAATTTGGGCAGCAGCAGGGAGTTGTGGAGAGTCATAAACTCCCCTTATTTTAAGGACTCTAAGGATCCCTCATTGGACTCTCATGTAGATGAGGAGGATTGGGTGACTCATTTTGAAAGCATTTTTGGTTCCAACAACACTTCACCCGTACCTCTTGCCGATTCAGATGGAATGCCATCAGGCTGTTTGAAATTTGCACTAACAGAAGTCAGAAGAGGGTTGGAGTCTTGTCCATCAGGGAAAGCCCCGGGCCCTGATGGGGTCTCAATAGATCTTTTTCAGCAGAATGATGTCCTTTGGGTCCCCTACTAACAAATGTGTTTAATAGAATAACAGGCAAGGGCCCTCCACCATCTTGGAACTAGAGTATAATTGTTCCCATCTATAAGAAAGGGGATAGGGGCTCCCCAAAGAACTACCGTCCCATCTCCCTTCTGGACACCACGGCAAAGCTTATGGGCCAGCTCCTATTATCCAGATTGGAGAACTTGGCAGAAGAAAATAATATACTGATGCAAGAGCAATACAGTGGAGGCCGCCTTGACCGGAGCTCCCCTGGACGTGCCTATGTTTGATAATAGGCCCCTTTCGATACTGGCGTACGCAGATGATGCGGTCGTGATTTCCAGGACAGGGGTTGCCTTATAGTATCTTATAACTTCATATGCCTCATTTATGGCCTCATTAGACCTTAGAGTAAATGAGCCAAAACATTTATTGTCATTGCAGCCGCCAGAAGAGGAGAAAAATATCCCCACTTCCAGTTGGCCTCAAAGAAACTTGAAGTGGTAGACTCCTTTTCCTATCTGGGGGTCTTATTTGATAAGAACCACTCTTGGAAAAATCTGGTCGTGGAAAGAACTTCTGCTATGGAAAGGAGTCTGCAGGCTGTTAAGGGTTTTGCAAGAAAGCTGGGTGCCAGTCCTGTGGGCGCGATTAAAAGCATCTATCAAGCCAAAACAAAGGCAGTGGTAACGTATGGGGCGGGAGTCTGGGGGATGGCAAGCACCGACCATCTTCAGAGATTGGAAGACACCTTTTTAAAAAATCGGGTATCCTTACCCCATTCTTACTCAAATTATACTATACATCTTGAATTGGGGTTACCTTACTTGCTTGATTCCATCAGACTGCCCTAATCCTGCTGTGGCTTTTGATATGGCATAGGTCCACGGTCAACTTAACGCAACGTATAATCGTCAGCTGGACCACTACAGCAGGATTGGCTGGCTTTGCTATGTAGAGGCTGAATTGACCGCAATTGGGCAGGGAAATCTATTCAGGGACCCCTCACTGTGTAGGAAGGTCTCGAAGAGGCAAATCGTTGAACTGTATCTCTAAAGGGCTAGCTTTCATCGGAGGGAAGAAAATAACAAACAACGAGCGGCAATTGTATATGATCTTATTCCCCCAATATTGAGCGACGGATTTTCAACTCTCTTGTGTATTAGCTTCACTCACCATAGATGTATTCTATTGCATTTCTGCTTGAATTACATCCCTCTGATGCTACCCCACTCGGTGAGGATGTTTAAACACTTAGATCTGCCCCCCTGTCCTTTTGGTGATCATTCATCTCAATCGGACTTACACATAGTATTATTCTGCAAGTTTTAGCATACTGAAAGTAAAGCTTTTATCCTCCCGATTTTAAGGCGCCACAATTTCACTCAATGCAGGGTGGCATTGTATTTTCTAAAGGCACTTCACGACCCCTTTGTTTGTTTCTCTCTAGCATGTTTTTTATGGGCATGTATGAGAAGGAGGAAGAACTGGGATCTCCCCTGATTAACATTGCTGTAAAAACTGGGAAAAATTGATTGTATCTAAATGTTGGGGACCTTAGTTACTGCAATTGTGGAAGTGCACGGCTGCTCCCATACATGATTTAAAATAATATTTTTACTGGCAGAGCCCATTTGTGACACTATTGATTTGTAATGATTTTGAATGTTTTAAACTGTGGTTTTATATGGATCTTTTTTTATAAGACTGTGTTATGGCCTATTTGAGAAATGTATGCTTTTATGATCTGTGTTTTTACAAGAGATCGAATAAAGAGATTGATGATGAACTGCATGTACAAACAACCTTGTTGTTATCCTAGTGAGCTCATAAAAAGTATATCTTTGGTTGTTGTAAATTGGACTTTTGTTCTGAACCCAGTCACTGATGCTCACTTCTGTCTTTTTTCACTGCTCTCCTGACATAAAAACACTATTTTTGTTCTTTTGCCATTACCAACTCCCTTTCCTTCCAATCCATGTGAACATCGAAGACAGCACCTTTGGTGTTCATTTACATGGGAGAGACTAAGGTTTTAGGTATCCTACCCCTTAGCAGCTTGAGGATCATGCTCTCAGGAATGTGACTTGAGCCTGTATGCCTCTACTCTCTTGTTCATTTCCTCTTTCCACTCCTTCCCACTACATTTCACCAACTGAATGGTTTCTTTTTAAACCCGGTTGAAGCATTTGACCATGATATTGTTCTTTCGATCATCTAAGGCACACTTTTATGAACAATTCCACTTCCCAGCTGAAAGCCCTCCAATTTCCCAGACTAGTTGCACCTAATTATTTGTTGCCAACATGTCTGATACGCCTTCCCTGCTAATGACATTTTTGAAACATCCAATGACATGCTTAGTCTCATTTCCACTAGGTAAGTGCATCTCTGTCCACCTGGAGTATATGTCAATCAGAACAAACACATGTGTATATTTTTCACCACTGTTTATGGGGCCCAAAATATCCAAAGCTACACCTTCCCATAGAAGCATTGGTAACTTCCTGACTATCAGGAGTTGCACACGAGGTTGAAGTATTTTGTCACTGAGCACACACTATGCAATCTCTTATCGACCTTTCTATCTGAACATCCACTTCATGCCACCAGTAGCTCAATCTCAACCTCTTGTTACATTCCCGCATATATTTTCGAGCCTCCATCTCCCAGACTAACACATCTCTAGGCTTCACTATGGACAGAAAACTATATTTCCGAGACTACATCAAGGCAATAACCACATTGCCCCACTACCAACTCGATTTTGTTTGGGGCAACTAAACCATCTTATCAACCTAGGCCATACAAATTCTTATTCAGGCTACACCCTTTCCTAGACTGGACTATGGAAGTGCTAAAATAGCCGGTATATCCAAAGCTCACAATGTGCCACTTCATGCTACTGCTTACCCTGCCTCTGGTGCAAATCGATTGGAACGCATCTCCTGTCCTCCCATAACTGGCTGCCTGTTAAAGGAAGATCCATGTTTAAAATTGCCTGCTTAGTCCACAATCTCATCCATTATCATCAATTGCATTAACTAGCCCAAAAAAATGAAGTGTTGCAGCTGTGCTCGCCACTTCAGAAGCTTGCAGTTACTACTATTTAAAATCACAATTTTCAGCACATAAATCGACCTATAATTATTTTCGGCATGTGCCTCTAGAATCTGGAGCTCAACCCCCTGAAATTCAGACTGTAACTTCTCTATCGGTATTCAAAGAACAACTCAAAATCTTTCTCCTCACTAAGGGGCTTATTTACAAGCCTCTTGCGCTGCCGGTACGTCACTTTTTCCCAAGTTAAAAATGACGCTCCGGCGGTGCAAGTGGCTCGTAAATAAGCCCCTAAAATCCTACTTAACCACACCGCTGTCCAAAAGGGCGCATAGGGGTCTAACAACCCGGGTACACAGGTCCATGCTTGTGATCAAGCATTCCGCAAACTAGACTGGAGCCAGACATTGAACAAGAAGGCAGGCTATTGGGCCATGTGCACTCCCTGGAATCTGAGAAGGGTCAGAGGAGCAGCTCCCTCCCTATCCCCTAAGACGAGACAAGATCCGCAGGTATATACATCTGACCACACTACTGTTGAGTGCAGCTCCTTAATATAGCCAAGTATATTCTCTTAATACCAAAGAGATCGCGATATAACCACAGCTTTGATGGCTTTTCAGACTAGAAACTACTGGTGCTTTTATATTTTCCCATATATGCTATTGTTCACTGTGATATGTAAAGTGCTCTAAGGCCATAGGGCCTTGTGTATGCTATATAACGCCATTATATAGTTTTTTAAAAAAAATATGTACGCTAAATCTACCAAATTACTGTTACAATTACTTCTAAACACCACAGGTGGAATCAACCTGCTGTCTATGAAAAAAGTCCATCTAATTTTGACAACCCATCCTTGACACACCAAAATATCTTTTTGTAGACATTTTCACTACAGCCACCTTAACTCATCAAACCAATCTTAATTTTACATAAAAACTCTTGTATCACAAAATCAGTCTTCTCTCCATCTTTCCTCTTTTATGATACTTTTGTCAACTTTATGCACGCTGATATTCAGCTGTTCTTCTTTAATATACTTCATTTGAGTCACTTGATACCAACCTCGACAAAGAGCCTGCTATGCGGTGCTTACTACCTGGAATTTAATCTACCACAAAAATGTACAAAATTGTGCTGTGCTACTGGACATAGGGGGCAATCCCTTTAGTTGTGAAAATCTCCTGAAAGTGGTTTATGATCTGTTTTGATTCTAAACACACTTTCCCACAATAATTTCTGCAATTTACTCACTGCCCAGTAAATGGCCACTGAATACTGAAGTTCTGGCCCAATTAAGCCCCGAGAAATAAGTATAATAGTCCTCTCTAAATTTCCTTGAACTTATAATAACACGGCTCCCAGGCCCTTGAAACTTGCTTTTATGAGTGTAGATTTAACCAAGGGGTCAAAACGTCACATACTAGGAACAGAAGATAGTTCCCTCTTCACTTCATTGAATTCTTTTTCACACCCACCATCATGTAAATCTGTCCCTTTCTTCAACAGATTCCCCATAATCTTATTTTTCCTATCAAACCAATTCTATCAAACCCTGTCTTTTTTTAAGTCTGCTGACTTCTGGAAGATTTTGTGAACTTTGCTTGTACAAAAAAGGCCTTTTAATATATATTTATCCACAAGCAATATGCTTTAAAACAGATAATTGCAGACTCTAATATTACAGTTTCAGCAGACCCAGAAAAGTTTACACGTGAACCCAAAACCAGATATTCTTTCATAAAGTTAATGAACATATATTGGCAGTTTCAGGAGCTCCTGTTGGGTCTGGAGACTTCCAGCAGGGTCCTTAGATGTAACTGGCTTAATCAAGGAATCCATGATTCCCAAAGAAGCGTCTGTCTTTGTGCCTCTTCTTCATTCTGTGGCGAGTACTGCAGAGGATGTCCTCCCATCATCTCATTCCATTAGGAAAATAAGGCAGCTGCTAGTGGCAATCAGGCAGAAGAAAATTACGAAAAGGAGACATTTGGGCACTGCAGGCTGCAGGATCAGGGGAGACTACTGGTGCATTGCTGGCTGCACAGAGATTAAAGAAACCAAGTTACCATGCAATATACATGTGCCAGAAAATGCATGGCACTGAAAAATCCACCAGGATCTTTTATTCTTTATCGGAAGAAAAACGTAGTAAGCTCAGCTCTGATATGCTAAGTTTTGGGCAGATGTGTGTTCAAGTGACGTAACATTTTAGCTCCCAAACAAACCTTTGTTTGTACCTAAAGCTCAAACCGCTGAATGGATTTACATCATACTTGGCATGATAGTGGATTTTTTCTAAGTAAGTGTGATTTTGCAGGTTTGGTGTAAATCCGTTAAGTAGTTTAGAAGCTATCATGATACTTTCATCATTTAGAAAAGCTACTGGGGGCTTTTATGATAAAATGATGTAGCTTCTGATCTATAGTAAACTGTTACAGAAACATTCTGACATCACAGTGGCTGCAACCACAGCCAGTAGCTAAGGGGAAAGGAAGTACATGTCATAAAGCATAATTAAAGCAGCTCTTTAAAGAATCGAAAACAAAACAAGTTTTTTTTCTTCTGTTCTGTTTTTCTAGCTGTCCAATGACAAGCATGCAAGCCTGCTCTTTCTTTCATATGAAAGAGCCACGCATCAAGGATTTAACTAGTTTGTGTGAACGGTGATGGTGTGACCATGATTAAGATATTTCATGCCACCTCAGAGTTCCATAACGTTATAAAGGACCTCAGCCTTGTTCTTCTATATGGTCCTCCTCTGTGACTTGCAATATCCTTATAATGTATGGCAGGTAGATATATATTATCTACTGGCGGTCGCCAGTAGATAGTTATAGTTAGGACCGTGTTTCCATAGGAAATCTGAAAATTCTATTTTGAATAACTTTGGCGCCGGTTGACGAATCCTCGCGAAATTTTCAAAACTAATGGGGCGCTACGCTCAGCTCCTACCCTCAAAGTCTCGGGGTGATTCATCAAGCGGGGGCCGAGAAAAAAGGGGGTCCCAAAACGCGTTTTCCCCATGCATTTTCCCATAGGACCTTTAGTCAAAGGTACAGCCCGAACGGCCGAACAGAATTACTTGAAATTTGGCAGAGAGGTAGTCCTCAGGTCAGGGATGTGCCTTTTGCATATATGGTGTCAATCTGTTCAGTAGTTCCGGAGAAAATTGCAGTTAAAGCACATAAATATCTATAGCCGCGCACCCTAACGTGCGCGAGCGTAATTCTGATTGGTGGTTACATGTCAGTCAACGTTCGAATTGGTCGAAATCAGGAAGTGTCGGCCGCCATTTTGTTTGTTTTGGGTGCGAGAGTGAAAAAGAGAGGTTGCGAACGTGAAAAGGGGGCAGGGTAGAAAGTTCCTGACCCCCTAGCCTTTGTCAGGGGGTCCCTAAAGGACCCCGAAGGGTGAAAAAACATTTTTTCTTTTTTTTTTAAATCGCGGGGTGCGCGCACCACAAAAAAAAATAACAAAAAATAGATACATAACTTAGCATTTAAAAAACCGTACAAATTCACATAAAAAACCATAGGTTTCACACACGTTATAGTTAGGAATTAGCATTTAAAAAACCTTGCAAATTCACTTAAAAAACCATAAGTTTCACACATGTTATAGTTAGGTGGACATTTCACTCGTAAAAAACCAATGAAATTCCCCCGTTAAAGTTAGTTCAGATAACTATAACTTGCGCGACCGCCACTCTATCACAAGGAGGATGTCATCAGTGATGTCATGAGTGATGCCACTGACCATGTCATGAGTGATGTAATATGTGATGTCATGAGCAGTGGATTGCGGGCGCGCGAGTTATAGTTATCTGAACTAACTATAACGGGGGAATTTCATTGGTTTTTTACGAGTGAAATGTCCACCTAACTATAACATGTGTGAAACCTATGGTTTTTTAAGTGAATATATATGTATATATATATATATATATGTATTTATATATATATAATCATATATACATATATATATATTCACTGAAAAAACCATAGGTTTCAGGGACGTTATAGTTAGTTGGACATTTCTCTCGTACAAAACTACAAAATTGCCCCATTATAGTTAGTTCAGCTAACTATAACTCGCGCACCCGCAATGCACTTCTGATTACATCACATATTACATCATTCATGACATGGTCAGTGACATCACTGATGACATCACTGATGACATTATCCAGTGACTGTGTGTTTCTGTAAAGTTAAAATATTTTATATATATATATATATATATATATATATATATATATATATATATATATATATATATATATATATATATATATTTGTATATATATGCCAAGGTGTATTGAAGAATGAGTGGGTGTATAAGTGTGTGGATGGAGGATTTTGTAGGTGTGTGACTGATTGTATAAGTGAGTGATTAAACGTGTCTTACTGAATGGATGGGTTAGTGACTAAACTGTGTGAATGTCTGTATCAGTCTATCTGTTGTTGTGTAAGCTGTTGCATGGGTTGGTCAGTAGCTACATGAGTGTCTATATGGGCTATTTATTGGTTGCCTGAGTATTTGTATGGGTGTCTGAGTGTGTGTGTGGGTGGGAGATGTGACTCTGTGCATAGATGTGTGAGTGGTTGATTCACTGGGTGTATGGGTTCAAGAGTGCATGTGCAAACAGCTGTATAGGTGGGTGAGTGTGTGTATGGGTATGTTGGTGAGAGAATGGATGTCTCAGTGCTATATGTCCAAGTAACTACATATGTAAAAGGTAGTGTATGTGAGAGTTGGAGTATGTTAATAACTATACTTGAGAGTCAGTGATTGTGAGAGTGGCTGTATGGATGATTGTGTACTTGTATCAGTGATTGTATAAGAGAGTAAGTATCCATTTGTTTCTGTTTGAATGAGTGATGTGGTGTGTGTATAACTGTATAGGTCAGTAAATGGAAGTGTTATTGATTCTTTGCATGACTGACTAGCTGTGTGAATAACTTCATGGATGAGTGGTGGTGTGTGAGTGTCTGTATAGGTGTATGAGTGCTTATGATAGTGTTGTATTGATGTGTGACTGCATGTCTGAGTGACTTTATGGGTGAATGAGTGGATGTGTGTGTAGATCTAGGAACCAGTGAGTGTGTATGTAGTAACTGGTATTGGTGTGTCAATGGTTTCGAAAATGGTAATCTGTATTTTACAGTGGGTGAAGCAAAGGTTACATTTAGGCTTTCCTTTTTTCAGTTTCTATTTTTGGTAAATTCTGCTGGTTTTTCTTCAGTTTTTTCAATACCTTAAAAAAACAGTGATTATCAGTGGTTACACATTTTCGCGCCATTAAAAACAACAGAAATTGTGTTTTGCCGGTGTTTACAGAATTTTAATTTAATTTTTATTCATGCTTGCTTTCTGCACTGAAAGTGCATGAGTCTAGATAGCGTGTGCAAAGGGTATATGAGGTCCAAATACATTTTACTGCACCAGAATGGTCAATAGCATTCTTCACTAGCTTTGAAGATTGAAAGATGCTTTCAGCATACCGTCTAGCAAGTGACAAGGATCTCTTACAGGGAAACATTTCAGCTCAGGTATCAATTTCGAAAGACCATCATACAACTTTTTCATATATGTAGCCGAATTACTGCAAATGCAAACAATATCACTCCGATCTTTATTGACCTTGGTAGGAACGTTTTTCAGCAGCATTCCAAGTGACACTGCGTTCCATGTTTACCAAACGTCTGGTGTCCTGTTTTCACCACTATCTCAGATTCTTTGTGCAAAAACAACAGTTGATGGACAGAATGCAGAACAATGTCATACATTAACCCCAGTACAGAGATCTGGGCCTAAATCCATTGTTTTTTTGCTCACCATGCCATTCCAGTTTGAACCCAGCCATATGTAAATCAGTCTTGACCCTGTGCCTCATGGGAACAGTCCAGCCCGAACTGCCAAGCCAGGTGCTCCCTGGACTGGAATCAAGCATCCTAGGACTGGTTTCGGGGTTTCACCCCTCTTCAGCCAGGATAGCTTGATTCCAGTGGCATGGAGAGCATACCCGTCCCACTCGGGGTGACAAATGAAAAAACAACAGTTGATGGACAGAAAAAAACAATGGATTTAGGCCCAGATCTCTGTACTGGGTGAATGTATGACATTGTTCTGCATTCTGTCCATCAACAGTTCTTTTTGAATTTGTCACCCCGAGTGGGACGGGTATGCTCAGACCTGAGTCCCGTGCTCTCCATGCCACTGGAATCAAGCTATTATGGCTGAAGAGGGGTGAAATCCCGAAACCGGTCCCAGGCTGGACTGTTCCCATGAGGCACAGGGTCAAGACTGAATTGCATATGGCCTAAAACCAGATAGCCTAGTTATATTAGAGTGTGAGGAGGTGCATCAGATATTCACGAGGATGATGTCTTCAGTGATGTAATCAGTGATGTCATTTGAGATGTCATCAGTGATGTCATCAGTGATGTCACTGACCATGTCATGAATGATGTAATATGTGACGTCATCAGAAGTGCATTGCGGGTGCACGAGTTATAGTTAGCTGAACTACCTATAATGGGGCAATTTCTATAGTTTTGTACGAGAGAAATGTCCAAATAACTATAACGTCCCTGAAACCTGCGTTTTTTTCAATGAATTTCTAAGGTTTTTTAAATGCTAATTTCTAACTATATAATGCCTGAAACCTATGGTTTTTCAGTGAATTTCAATAATTTTTAAATGCTAATTTCTAACTATAACATCCCTGAAACTTATGGTTTTTTCAGTGAATTTCCAAGGTTTTTTAAATGCTAATTTCTTACTATAACATACAAGTCGTGTTTCCAGAGTGGTGGAGAAATGTGAATGTGGCCTCTGAAACACCTCTTAGCAATCCCACTGTGTGGTATTTACTTGAGGTAACAGGAGGAGTAGTTAGACCCCAACATCAACCTTGGGGGCCAACTATCCCTTTTATTACCACCAGTAAGTCCCACACAGCAAGATTGCTAACTTCTTACATCAGGCCTCGCCCCCTTCCTGCACCACTGTGCAAATGTGTCCCCTAGCACGTTGTAAGTTGTGGGATTAAGTCCCCTTGAATCCTGAGCGTCCTTTGGGGCCAACTAGCCCACCAGGTATCTCCAAGAAGCGGCACAGAGCTGCGTTGCAGATACGTGTTCCGAGGCCACGCCCCTTTTTACACCTCTCTGCAACGCACTTCTTGGGTGCTTACTGGAGGTACCTGGTGGGCTAGTTGGACCCAAGAGACCCTCAGGATACAAGGGGACTTAATCCCCCAACTTACAATGCGCCAGAGAGCCCATTTGCACAGTGGTGCAAGGAGGGGGCGGGGCCTGATGTGACAAGTGTGCAAACGTGGCCTTTGGCGTGTTTTAAGTTGGGGGATTAAGTCCCCTTGAATCCTGAGGGTCCCTGGGGGCCAACTAGCCCACCAGGAGCCTCCAGTAAGCGCCACAGGGCTGCGTTGCTGAGAGGTGGTCTGAGGCCTCTCCCCTTTTTACAACTCTCTGCAACACAACTCTGTGGCGCTTACTGGAGGTACCTGGTGGGCTAGTTGGCCCCCAGGGACCCTCAGGATTCAAGGAGACTTAATCCCCCAACTTAAAACACACCATAGGACGTGTTTGCACACATGTCACATTAGGCCCCGCCCCCTCCCTTCATCACTGTGCAAGTGCACCCCGTGCCGCATTTTAAGTTGGGGGATTAAGTTCCCTTGAATCCTGAGGGTTCCTGGGGTCCAACTAGCCCACCAGGTACTTCCAGTAAGCGCCACACAGCTGCTTTGCAGAGAGGTGTACAAAGGGCCGTGGCTTCGGCCCCTCTCTGCAACACAGCCCTGTGGCGCATATTGGAGGTACCTGGTGGGGTAAATAGCCCCCAGGGACTCTCAGGATCCAAGGGGAACTAATTCCCCACCTTAAAACATGCCATTGGGCACGTTTGTACAGTGGCGCAGGGAGGGGGCGGGCCTCCGGCGATTTGCCGGTTCCTTTTTAAAAAATCCTGATTCACTAAATGGCGGCCGCAACATTTCTCTCCAGTTGCTGTCAGCCAATCACAGCATTGCTGTTGGAGTGTGGATCTACTCATCCTTTACGGTGGATCTGGTTCTCTAGATATACATAAATCTTTGTTCATTAATAAAACTACTGAACAGATTTACACCAAATTTAATCTTCCTGGACCAAGATATAGCTTTCTGTTAAATTTGGTGAAATTCCATTCAGCGAAATTGCATGGGGAAAACACATTTTAGGGCCCCCCTTTTTCTCAGCCCCTGCTTAACACATCACCATGAAACTTTCCATACAGCAGCTGAACTAACTGGAAAACTAGATTGGAGAATTTTGTGAAGATTCATCAAACGCCGCAAAGTTATTAGTAAAACAAAAATGCTTTTCCTATGAAAACTAGGTCCTAACTATATCTACCTACTGGTGACTGCCAATAAGATATATATATATATATATGGACAGAGAAAAAGGGAGGAAGAGAGAGATGGATTGCATTATGTGTGGCAATATAATATGGTTCAACCTGCAGTCAAGTGGTTCCTATGACATCATAAATCATGGGGACGAAGGAAATATAGGATCATATTGGACATGTAACCTGTATTTTACATTACATGTTTATATTAATGTGTAATTTAGGGTAGTTAGCATGACAAGGCAGTTTTATTCCAAAAAAGGAACTGTTGATAAATTAATCATCAAAGTGGAATTAAGCAATTCTGTGGTAGCAGCTTTTAGTGCAAAATTTGGATTTCATGCATTTGAAACATAATTTGCATATCTTCTATATTTGAATATTGAGTTGATACCACGGCATAACATACAATAAAAGCAAATATAGTGTGGCGTAATGTGGAGTTCAGTGGCATGGCGGAGAGTAGAGTGGTAGAGAATAGAGTAGTGGCATAGGGTAGAGTGGCATATAGTAGTGTGGAGTGGCATACAGTACAGTGAAGTGGCGTACCGTAGAGTAGAGTGGACTGGCATAGTGTGTAGTGTCATAGAATGCAGTGATGTAGAGTACATTGGTGCAGAGTGGAGTGAAGTGGGATTGGGTAGAGTGATACAGAATAAAGTGCAGGGGCATAGAGTAGAATGGTGTACTGTTCAGTAGCATGTAGTGCAGTGGCATAAAGTTGAGTGGCATAGAGTGCGGTGGTGTAGAGTGCTGCAGAGTACAGTAGACTGGCATATAATGCACTGGTGTACAGCACAGTGGAGCAGAGTGGTGTAGGGTAGTGTTGGCTTCAACCCAAAACATACATGCCTTAATATAAGGGTTGTCAAATTTGGAAAGGTATGTATGGTGAAGTGCAGTGGCATTGAGTGCATAATACAGTGCAGTGGAGTGGAGTGCAGTGGAGTGGAGTGCATTGGAGTACAGTGCAGTGGCATTGAGTCCCGTGGAGTACAGTGCAGTGGCATTGAGTGTCGTGGCATACAGTATGGTCATGTAGAATACCCTGGTACAGACTAAAGTAGAGTGGCACAGAGTACAGTGGATTATAGTGAAGTGCAGTGGAGCAGAGTCGATTTAAAGTGGTGTAAAGTGCAGTGGTATACAGTAGAGTGGTGCAAAGAAAAGCAGAGCGGCACAGAATTCAGTGGCATACAGTAGAGTGCCGCACATTAGAGTAAAGCAGTGTAGAGTGCTATGGCATAGAGTGGTGCTGAGTACATTGCTGTGGGGGAAGAGTACAGTGGCATAGAGTGCACTGGCATAGAGCACAGTGGCGTAGAGTGGTGTGGAGTACAGTGGCAGTGAGGGAAGTTCCGTAAAATGCAGTGGCATACGGTAGAGTGGTGCAGAGTAGAGTACAATGGTGTAGAGTCCAGTGGAATAGAATATTGTTTTGCAGAGTAGAGTGGAGGGCTGTGGTGCAAAGAGGGGCAGGGTAGTGCAGTGAAGTAGAGTATAATGGGGTAGAGTGCCGTGGTGGACAGTGCAAGGGTGCTAAGTTGAGTAGACTGGCCGAGACTGCAGGACCTTCAAAAACGAAAAAAATAACTATATAAAGCATTAAACATTATTTTCCCTATTTGCAGTGAATTTCCTAAAGAGTCTCCTGACTTCCTATACATGTCACTACCACTTTGAATCTACATTTCACACTAAAACCCAAAACGCACACAAAGCATGCTCTAAATTATATGGCTGTCTTTTTACTTTGTAAGGGGTTCCATTTGCCAATAATATTCTGTTTTGTCATCGCTGTATTACCGCAGTATACCACAACTGTACCATGGTATACCACAGCCCAATCAATCTATGACTAAGATTTTTTCACCTTATCAATTAAAAGTTACTGAACCAATATACATAAAATAAGAAAAAGGACCGATATCTGTGCAGCCATTTTGCCTATACGTCTGATACAAAAGTCTATGGAAAATGCATTCAGGGTGGATGTGTTTTGGAACTCCCCTTTTATCTTTCCACCCACTTAACCAATCACCAAATAACTTTGTCTGCCAATGTAGAAAAAGGAATAGGTCTGCAAAGTTGTGTGGAGATTCATCAAAAGGTGGCAAAGTTATTACAAATCAAAAAACGGAGGAATTCCTATCTCTCAGAATTCAAACTTAGCTACTGCCACTCCATAATATATATATATAATATATAGTTACAAATTAAAAAAGCAAGAAAACACTGAAATTCTCAAGTGATGATTCAGAGCACCATTCATACTTGCACAACAGCCATGCAACCTATAACTCGAACACCAAATGCAAAGTTCATTATGTATATGTAGACATCTCTGTGTTTATTTATATACAAATGCACACAAATACTGGATATGCACAAATGTTATTGCACAAAAGGCAGAGGTACAATAATTCATTCTACAAAGGTTCACAGGCTGAAATGTTATTTCACAGATAAACGTGAAATAAGGCTTTCAGCCAGTGGGAGGCATACATTTAGTTTGATTTCTTTCTTTCAAATTAATTAGTTTCTAAGTCTGCGCTTCTATAATGACAGCCCTAAACTATGCTACAAAGCTGCACAAGAGCCCATTATTCACTAACCTGAGCAATATTTGAACATTCTAACTGCAAAGATCAGCTTCAAAAATCTTGAAGCATAACCATTGCCTTTTGTTCAGTCAGAGGTCTACTCATGAAAACCTAACATAATTGCAATCAGAGCTCATTATTAATTTTTACATTGTACTTTATAGGAACAGCTTCAAAAACTCTATAGACAGAATCAACTTTTCGGACGCATGCAAAGTAGGAAAAGAAAGGAGAAATAAAAAAAATTCTCCTCTTAATGTCTCTTTTCAGATGGCATTAACTTTTGCCACTAAACCCTGTCTACAATTGCTTGTAGATAAGGTTTTGCGTCAAAAGGCATGGGTGGTTGCATGGGAATGCCCATGTACCACCCATGCAATGCACCCTTGGCACTAAGTAATACAAAGCAATGCTTCAAGCTGCTTTGCGTTACTTGTAGGGTACTTTCCACCAAAACAAGTTTTGCGCTGGAAAGTACATTGGTAAAAAGCATTTTGTGCTGGTTAGCATCACTTTTGTGATGCTACACCAGTGAAAAATGTTTGAAAATCGACCCCATGCTTTATAATGTCACTAAAAGTCCTCATGGTGTCAGATTTCACCAGAACCCCTTAATGGCAATACAAGACCACAGGACATAACTATGTATTTTTATATTACATGTTTAAGTTATTCCAATGAACATGGAAATATATATTTTTTTCTAACAAGGAAATGTTTAATGAAAAAATTAAGTGAAATACTGGACTCTACTATTTGATTCTCGCAAATAAAGTAGAAAAGGATTTTGTTATGGTTTTATATGAAATTTGTTGGCTTTATTAATATGGATGTTCTGTTTGTAGAACAAATATTTTTGAAGATGATTAGTTGGTACCAATAGTTATAGCGAGCAAGGGAAGGGATACATAATGGTTAACCAACTAATACTGCAATGATTGCAACATAGTCACCAGAACCAATCTTTCATAGGGTGTATTCCAAGATGGTTGGCAAATCTCTGTTTTGGTATTGACAAGCTATCTCAAAAGGAGGAGAAGGAAAGGGAGAAGATAATAAATATGAATAAGGATCAGGACTGAAAGCACTATACTGAGTAGAAGAAACCCTAAAGGGGTACATTTGTGAATAGGTAGTTCATATTCATGACTTACTCATGAAATTCCAAGCTCGTATTACGCCTATTCAAGGAGAAAAGGTTGTGAATAAAGTGCAAATAATCGGGTTGACCAAGCTGAAGTAACATTGATCTGATTAACAAGGAGCAATGGAAATGGTTGATGATGATGATGCATCTTGCAGCAAAGTTTAAGACAGTCACTCCTCTAAGGAAAGACAAAAAATAAGCGGCAAATATAATTATTTATTCCAAGAATGAGGAACATTTAAGAATATATAACATTAGAATGTGACAATACTTGATGGTATAGATAGTAAATATGTAGCTGCATATTGGGCCAGCTAACGTAGTGCAAACAATCCCTGCAAATAGGACACCAGCAACTCCATAGGTTATTTAAAAAACGTGCTTCCTAAAAGTAAGGAACATGCTTCTAGGCTAATCTAAAGACAAAAAGAAATGTAAATAAGAAGAGGATGTTTGTGTGGTTTCTAGACCACTAAAATGAAGGGGTGGCTATAAAGAATCACACAGGAAAATATTTAAATATTGTACATTTGAGAAGATAGCCCTAAGATCATACATGAATGTAACTAATAGCATTCTACGAGAACGAAGATACAGAGTTTGCAGAACAAACTCTGTACTCCCTACACTTTCTCATTTTCGGATTTTACACTTAATATCTTGTCTTGCTGTCTACAGAAGTTATTTATGGTTGCGCTCAAAGAGCACGGACTGAGGAGAAAGGTAGTAGAAAATACTAAACATTAAGAGACAATGAACTAAAATCAATATAGTTAAAGAGGCAGTAAGGTTTGTTAATGGAACGGGCTAACCTTAGAGATAGAAGAGTGGGGACATACCACGGTTTGTACGTTTGCATAGAGATTATGCCACTTTAAAATGCCGCAAATCATTAAGGAATTAACAAAAAGACTAATCATTTACATTACATTTCCCAGGTTAAAAAAAAGAAGACACTTGCATTGCTGTATGTGTTGAAATGTTGCACATTTGATATTGTAAACTTTTCACTGAGTACCTTCAATGTCAGATTCTACCTTTCCTAGAAGCACTATTATTATCATTCGCTATATCTGGAGCAATATATTTTAAATTCAGAAGGTTGAGTCATGATTTTTATGAGTGAACATTTCCAATACAGAGTCCAATTAGTTACAGTACCTAAGTGCATCTAATTTATTTTTATTATACATATTAATGATTTAGTCTGAAGACTGTGAATTCATTCACAGGTTTGTACAATTTAGGGAGGTTGTTTCAATGCCACAACAGATCGAAGTAAAGATAAGAAATGTAATAACCATGTAAGCAAATGTAAGGTTTACATGAATTGTGGATTGTTTTACAAAAATGAGGGTAATCTGGTCTAATGAGGGAGTTTTGGTTCCTGACGCTGATGAATATTCATATCACATCTGTGCTGAGATTTGCGCAGAGAACAACAGAAACGTCAAGCATTCAGAGGAGGGATGTAATCTGCTCACACTGTCTGACAGCAAATTGCTGGATCACGCACTCAGCATGTGGCTCCGTCTTAAGCCTGTAATGTTCTGGTGCCTGCTTGTGCATGGCCTCCCAGAATGGTGCTCTCCAAACCGCTTGATGAGCCAGACAAAGTGCCATGGCAAGACTGTAGAATGCAGCGGTCGCAAAAGATATCAAACTGGGGCATCTTCTTCATTTACCAAATGAACACCATGTATTGCATTAGACGGCTGTGGACACACCTTATAAACAAATCCATTCCAAGATGGGGATCTGTCCAGAACATTTGGCTTAGGTTCCCAATTTGTGATGAAGTAGAACCTTTTCCGGTGATGCCAGTTCATTTTTCAGTCACTAACAAAGAAGTCAATCACAAGAGGAAAATGTATTGCAATGGTTTTGCTCTCATTTTTTTCATTCTATTCTTTACCTCTTTGCTGCTACTTTTTGTCATTGCTTTTTGACTCCAAAGAGGTTGAAAGTTATACTGAATTATATTTTTTGCTATTATGTCAGGACTTTTCATCTTCCTGAAATAAAGGGGGTTTTGATGGCTGGCTAATCCCTTTATTATTAACCTGAATTCCCAATCAAGTGCTACACATTTGTCAGCAAAGTTGTATTCCCTTTATGGTTTTTCCTCCTAAGTGTGACAGACCCTTTTAAGGAGGCCCTTGATAACTTTTAAATCTACTATTCTGTGCAGGCTACTGGGAAGAGTTGCACTTTTTTTGTGCAATCATGAAAATAATTCAACAGACCTTCTCAATGTCCAGACCATGCTAATTCATAGCTTCCACCACATTGCCTGATGTAGGTAGGATTAAATTATTTTTAGGTCTTGCCTGACCCAGCGCATGCGCTGGTCTAGTGAGACTTTTTGAGAGGGCTCCAAAAAGTGCTACCAGGCCAGCCTAGAGCTACAATGCATGGGCGCGGGCTCATGTGCCGCGCTTGACCGCGATAACTTTCACTTTCGCGGCCGCACTGATGTTTGATCGCGATCACTTTTGCGGCCGCTTGGCATAGCCAATAGGTCTCGCTTTTGGGACGTTCTAAGTATTTAGTTATGCAACTGTTGCATGGCTAAACACTTATAAGGTCCCAAAGGCAAGACCTATTGGCTATGCCAATGCTTGTTTTATGGGTACTTGAGTAGTATAGATTATATGTGTTGGTTATTTAAGAAGAATATCATATATAATCATATAATGTGATTTTTTGACAAGCAGTGGATGTTGGACTTGAACCTCTCTGCAGGGTCACCCCCAAACTTTTTGCCTTCACCCCTTGTGTTTATTTAGCCTGTTTGTGTGCATTTTAGGACTAACCAATCCGAATTTGATTGTGCTCTCTCCTATACAATTGTTAAAATTGGCTGATACCCAATTGGTACATTTAATTTACTTATAGGTCCCTAGTAAAGTGGTACAACATGTACACAGGCCTGTAGAATAATTGCTACTAACAGGGCCTGCAGCACTCATTTTGCCACACAGTTAAGTAGCCCTTTAAAATATGTCTCAGGCTTGCCATTGCAGCCTGTGTAGTATGCAGTTTAAACTGCCATTTTAACCTAGCAAATTAAACCCCTTTGCCTGGCATAAGCCTTCAATTTTAATACATATTATTCACCCTTAGGGAAGGGCCTAAACAGCCCATAGAACAGTGTGCATTGTATTTAAAAAGTTGGACATGTACTTTTAAGATTCACATGTCCTGGTAGTGAAAAACTCAAATTCTTTTCATACTGTAAATCCTGCCTCTTCTATAGAGTAACATTGGATTCCTTATTCCATTTAATTAATGAAATCTTTTGTTTGAGCATAGGTAGAAATGTCATGTTTGGTCTATAATGAATTGCAATTTAAAACCCTCATTTAAGTCAAATTGCAAGTTAGAATTCTGAAAATGTCACTTTTAGAAAGCTGGCATTTTTTTGGTGAAAGTAGCCTGTATCTTGGGTCACATGACTTAGTGTATCAGGCAATTGGCCTTCATGTATGACTTCCAGACAGTATCACAAAGGGGGTGCAGGATGGGCCATCCAGACCTGATTGGCGGTGCGGAGCTGTCATTTACCACACTTGCACATCAAAGGAGTTGCCATAGCATACACAAAGAGCTTCACTCTAGCCTTTTGTGACTCTATACACCCTGGGACAAGGGCTGGGGTAGGTTTTAAGTATTTGACCCTCAGACCAACTTTTCAGATCACTTGTGGACCTGTTGAATACTCTGAAGGACTACTTTGCTGCCCTGCCCTGCTGCTTGAAGGACTGCCCTGCTGCAAGAAGGATTGCCCTACTGCCTTGGGAAGGAAGACTGGACCTGCTACGTTTACCCAGAACCACCAGAGTGACTCCAAGGGCTAGCTGACTGGCCTACTGTTCTAAGCTATAGTGACAAACAAGCTCCAGAGACATGCCCTGCATATGCCCAGCTGCGTAGGCTCAATTGGCCCTACCTGTGCCCTGCTACTGGCCCCTGCTTGCATGGCCCTGATCCCCAAGAGGTACCCCCAGGTCCTAGACCCTTGATTGGCATCAGAGTGTACTCCTCCAAGCCCCACTGTGGATTGTGTCAAAACTGACACAGCACAATGCAATTCAACACAGCATGATCAGCAGCCTCAATAGAAATGAGAAAGCATGAGGCATCTGAATGCAGGCTCTCGCATCGCAGCACCTCTCAGTTCCTGATTGGCAGCCTCATCGGAAGTAACGTAGCGTAATGCAGTGTGATGCAGGACCTTGATTCTCAGTTCAAATACAACCAACTACTTTGCCCAGTGGGCCAAATGTGGTCGTCTTGAACTTGTACGGGTCCAGCATAACCAGATAACCCAATCTAAGGTTTTGTGCTTTTTGGCTCTACTTTTACCTCAGACTTTTAACTGCATATATCCAGTTCTACAGATTGGATTTTTGTCATTCTAGTATCAGTTTATTTATTAAAATGTACTTTATGGTGTGGGATTTTTCTTGTGTGTTTTTCTCACTTTATTTATGAGTGCTGCAAAAGTATTTTACATACTGCTTTAGTGCTAAGCTACCAGAGGGTTAGACGCAGGTTAATTTTAGTGACATTTGTGGTTCAGCCTGACAGGGACTGTGGTTAACCCCCCCTCAACCACCAATAACCCATTTCTCACAGCAGTTATGAGAAAATTCTGCTGAATACTACCTGTGTTTGGTCAAGTAGAAGAAGAATTAGCTTGAATTACAAATATGATACCATTTTCTTTTATTGACTAAAATGTAAGATGGGGGGACAATGTGTGATATAAGAGCCATGTAAAGTCACATTTTGAGGATAGATTATATATGAATCAAAGTAAGAAATAACATTGTTCTAAAGAAGGAAGGAAATGCATATGGGCTGAATTCAGTTTGTGTTAATATGAATAACAATTAATGTGCAGTTTCATGGAATCTGGATAAAAAAAGTTCCTGAAAGTTGGAATACAAAGTGAATGTAGAGATATGTTTAGAATAATCAGTTCTAATCTCTAGCCATATGATCCACAACAAGCTAATGTTACATTTACAGAGATCTATAAATAGTTATAAAAGGTTTAGAATGCAACAGAAAGTAACAGAACTAGGTTACAAACAGATATCTGTACATGCATTATTACACTCGAGGAGTCAGAAAGGAATAATGCAGTTGGTAAATGAATCACCAAGTTTATAAGACACAGACCTTGGTGGATTCAAGGCAGACTGTTATAAATATTACAGTATATGTGCTTCTCCAATTGTATGTGAAGTGTAGTAGCCGACTTTCCATACATTTGATTATTACAGTAATTAATCATTAAACATTCAACAATGGTAGTAGCTGTCCAACTGTGGTGTGAACAATCAAAATGATGCACCTAAATATTTTTAAAAATCGTTTTCAATTGTTTATGTGATATGTAAAAGAAATTGGGGCACTTGCAAGTTAAAAACTGAACACTGCAAACACATTTATTTTTAGAGGCTTGGGCATGACTATTTTTTGCCAGACTCAAAAAGTAAATGTTATTACTTAGGGTATCATTCAGAGTTTGATGGAGCGGCAGCACTGCTGTAAGTAAGCTAAGTAAGCAGTGCTGTCTCTGTGTTCGACTCGCAGTTCCCTGCATCATTTAGAGGTGGAGGAATCACAAGGTTTCAGCCCCAGAACCCTCAACCATCTGAATCTTTTGGCCTTTGTCTGCCACATGGTTAAAGGGACAGCTGCTCAACCCTATGTAGGGAAGGGCAACCTTTGTAGGAGTTCAACAGCCATGGGAGAAATGTTCTTTCTAAATAGGAAAATCACTCAAAGGTTCACATGCGCACGGAAAAAACTCCTTGCTTTTTGTGATGATTTTCTTTATTTTAGAAGAACAAACACCCACATTTTTGGAGCTTATTCTTAAGAAATAAAAAGGCTGCAGAACAAGTGCAATGGACATGAATCATTTGTCAATCGCTTTAGCCTTTGAAGAAACCACCACATCAGAAGTTGGGCAGGGTTCTCTAAATATGGTGAGTGGTCCTTCTCCAGTATAGCAGAGACAATGTCCTTCTCAGTTCTTGTAATCAGGTGGAATACCGTTGAGGGTGTAAATTATACAGCTAATATAGACTATAGTGAACTATTTGAGGTTAGTAACAGATTTTGTGTGAATGAAATGTTCAGCCAACTACAGTCTTGGTCTACAGGCTTACTCTTAAAAGAACAAAATAATAATATCATTAAATTAATAGGTTGCCTGAAATAGTGTATACATTTAGATGTGTGATATTATCTAAAGGTCCTAAAACAGTAGTTCAGGTTTACTCAGTTCATTTTACTTCACCTGAACCAATGGAATTAAGGAATTGGTAACTCAATGCTTGAAATATGGAATCCTAAGAATTTTTAGGACCTTTGGAGTTTCCAAGCAGCAGTGTTTCCCCACAGGCTTATCAGACAGAGCAGGAAAATCCACATGGCAGTGCCAGCATTGTCATAATAATACATGCAGCTGCCCTGTAGCTTCCTCCCATCCCTTCAAGGGATGGTCACTCGTTTAATTGATGATAATTGCTGCCAGTAGTTGAGGCAAGGAACAGGAGGGTTTTACAATACAGGACATTTGTTAATTGTAACTGTCACTAGTAGATTTCATGGTGTTAAAACCAGAAAAACTGAACAAAAAAGAAGAATCTTTGTAAACAAAATGTCTGAAGATACCAGCCATAGTTCAGCATGAAGCTGTTTGCAATTCTTGAATACAATGGCGGTGAAGGATTTACCCCCAGTAAGAATCTTCCTCACACATGGGATATGAAGAATATTAGCTTTCGAAGTATGAATATGATGAGAAAATATAATCAGAGATTCTGAAATTTTGAAAGTTAAGGGACAAATCAATTAAATATTTGTGTAGCAATCAATCGTTGATACTTTATTCGGCCTGTCAGGCCATTAAAGACACAATAAAAATACAATATTGCACACCAGACTATAAACAACGTCATGAGTAAAGAAGAGACCACAAATCAAGCATCAATAAAATCAAGAATCGATGGTTTAACTGGATAGTTCATCAAAAAATCTATCAGCTAACAAAATTAAATAAACTCTGCAAACCCACACCTTCAGGAGGAGCCTCAAGACCTGGCTCTTCCGATGATCTGGAGCTGCAACCCTTAAGAAACTGCATGTGTGCATATTGATAGTGAACACAAAAAAAATATTTAGTGTAACAAAGATTGTTCAGAAAGGTTGACAAAATGTTGCGGCACTCCCCAGATTAAAACAAGGGCCAGTAAAATCGAAAACGTTACAACAAACAAATGATGGACGGAATGCTGACAATGCAGACATTCTCCCCCAATCAAGAGATCTGGGTTAAATCCATCGTTCTTTTGCCCACTACGCCATCCCAGTTTAGACATGGCCATATGCAAATCAGTCTTGACCCTGTGCCTCATGGGAACAGTCCAGCCCGAACTGCCAAGCCATGTCTTCCCTGGACCAGAATCAAGCATCCTAGGACCGGTTTCTGGCTATCAGCCGTCATCAGCCAGGATAGCTTGACTCCAGTGGCGTAGTGAGCACGGGTCCAACGTCTGGGAATACCCATCCCACTTAGGGCGAAAAGCGTTACAACAAACAAATGATGGACGGAATGCTGACAATGCAGACATTCTCCCCCAGTCAAGAGATCTGGATTAAATCCATCGTTCTTTTGCCCACTACGCCACCCCAGTTTAGACATGGCCATATGCAAATCAGTCTTGACCCTGTGCCTCATGGGAACAGTCCAGCCCGAACTGCCAAGCCATGTCTTCCCTGGACCAGAATCAAGCATCCTAGGACCGGTTTCTGGCTATCAGCCGTCATCAACCAGGATAGCTTGACTCCAGTGGCGTAGTGAGCACGGGTCCCACGTCTGGGAATACCTATCCCACTTAGGGCGAAAAGCGTTACAACAAACAAATGATGGACGGAAAGCTGACAATGCAGACATTCTCCCCCAGTCAAGAGATCTGGGTTAAATCCATCGTTCTTTTGCCCACTACGCCACCCCAGTTTAGACTTGGCCATATGCAAATCAGTCTTGACCCTGTGCCTCATGGGAACAGTTCAGCCCGAACTGCCAAGCCATGTCTTCCCTGGACCAGAATCAAGCATCCTAGGACTGGGTTCTGGCTATCAGCCGTCATCAGCCAGGATAGCTTGACTCCAGTGGCGTAGTGAGCACAGGTCCCACATCTGGGAATACCCATCCCACTTAGGGCGAAAAGCGTTACAACAAACAAATGATGGACGGAATGCTGACAATGCAGACATTCTCCCCCAGTCAAGAGATCTGGGTTTAATCCATCGTTCTTTTGCCCACTACCCCACCCCAGTTTAGACATGCCCATATGCAAATCAGTCTTGACCCTGTGCCTCATGGGAACAGTCCAGCCCGAACTGCCAAGCCATGTCTTCCCTGGACCAGAATCAAGCATCCTAGGACCGGTTTCTGGCTATCAGCCGTCATCAGCCAGGATAGCTTGACTCCAGTGGCGTAGTGAGCACGGGTCCCACGTCTGGGAATACCCATCCCACTTAGGGCGAAAATCGTTACAACAAACAAATGATGGACGGAATGCTGACAATGCAGACATTCTCCCCCAGTCAAGAGATCTGGGTTAAATCCATCGTTCTTTTGCCCGCTACGCCACCCCAGTTTAGACATGGCCATATGCAAATCAGTCTTGACCCTGTGCCTCATGGGAACAGTCCAGCCTGAACTGCCAAGCCATGTCTTCCCTGGAAAAGAATCAAGCATCATAGGACCGGTTTCTGGCTATCAGCCGTCATCAGCCAGTATAGCTTGACTCCAGTGGCGTAGTGAGCACGGGTCCCACGTCTGGGAATACCCATCCCACTTAGGGCGAAAAGCGTTACAACAAACAAATGATGGACGGAATGCTGACAATGCAGACATTCTCCCCCAGTCAAGAGATCTGCGTTAAATCAATCGTTCTTTTGCCCACTACGCCACCCCAGTTTAATCATGGCCATATGCAAATCAGTCTTGACCCTGTGCCTCATGGGAACAGTCCAGCCCGAACTGCCAAGCCATGTCTTCCCTGGACCAGAATCAAGCATCCTAGGACCGGTTTCTGGCTATCAGCCGTCATCAGCCAGGATAGCTTGACTCCAGTGGCGTAGTGAGCACGGGTCCCACGTCTGGGAATACCCATCCCACTTAGGGCGAAAAGCGTTACAACAAACAAATGATGGACGGAATGCTGACAATGCAGACATTCTCCCCCAGTCAAGAGATCTGGGTTAAATCCATCGTTCTTTTGCCCACTACGCCACCCCAGTTTAGACATGGCCATATGCAAATGTTAATCCGCACTTTTTGAGCGCACGGCTACCCCAGAAGGGTGTCCCGGCGCTTTGGCAAAGTGACCCAAAGAAACACGAAACCAAAGGCACAAGAACCTACTACCGTCACACTAGGTTACTTAGTAAAAAGCAGGGTTTTCAACTCCTTCCTGAAAGCCAGGAGATTATTCGCTTTCCGAAGGGAGAGTGGGAGCTCATTCCACAAGCAGGCTGTCACGTACTGGAAGGAGCGACCTCCCATCCGAACACGTTTGACCACAGGCACCACCGTTTTAGCCTGGTCCGCCGACCTCAGCAGCCTCCGCGGTACATAGAAGACAATACGCTTCCTCAGATAGTAAGGGCCAATCGCATGAAGGGCTTTAAATGCCAAAGTGAGGAGCTTAAATCTAATTCTCCCCAAAATTGGGAGCCAGTGCAGCCTAGCCAGAAGCGCAGAGGCACTAGCTCTCCTGGGCAACCCATAGATAGCTCTAGCCGCCGAATTCTGGACAATCTGCAGTCTAGATAACAGGTACTTAGGTAGGCCTGCAAAAAGAGCATTTGCATAGTCCAGGCGGGAGCCCACAAGCGCCTGGACTACCTTCCTACGATACTGCAGTGAGAGTAGGGGAAAAAATTTCCTAAGCATCTTAAGAATGCTGAAACATTTCCCTGCTAATCCCAGGATGTGTGGACGAAAGGATAGATCATCGTCAAACACCACTCCGAGATTTTTTACCTGGGATGATGGCTTCTCTGGGGGGGACATGTCCTGTGGCCACCATGTCTTCCAGCCCGGATCAGGGGCACAGCCGAAAAAGAGCAGCTCAGATTTGTCTGAGTTGCATTTCAGGCTGTGCCGCCGAAACCACGCAAAGACTGCACTCAGGCAGTCCTTGATTCTGCCGCCGCTAAAGGCCTCTCCCTTCCTGCAAGTGAACAAGAGCTGGGTGTCATCAGCGTATGAGATGACCCGGGCCCCGAACGCCTCCGCTACCTCCGCAAGAGGGGCCATGTATATGTTAAAGATGGTGGGGCTCAGGATAGAACCCTGAGGCACCCCCACCTCCAACGGAAGCATTTCGGCCGAGAACGGCGGGGCCCAGATCACCTGTCGGCGGTCGGCAAGAAAGGATTGAAACCAATCCAACACCGTCCCCCGCAGACCAATCTCCCTAAGTCTTGAGAGAAGGCCTGCGTGTGGGACGGTGTCGAATGCCGCCGATAGGTCCAACATAACTAACATAGCCTTTCCCCCATGATCGAGCGTCTCCCTGATGGCGTCGGTGACCTCAACCAGAGCCGTCTCCGTGCTGTAATTCGCACGAAAGCCGGACTGGGAGTCATGCAGCAGTTTGTTGTTCTCAATAAAGGTGGTCAGAGTATGCTGAACATGTTTCTCCAACACCTTCGCCAGAGCAGGGAGGAGGGAGATTGGTCTATAGTTAGCGCATTGCAGGGGGTCGAGCAGAGGCTTCTTAATCAGCGGCAGAATAAGTGCGTGTTTCCATTGGCATGGAACCACCCCGGAGCTCAATGAGAGATTAAGCAGGGGGTTCAGCAGACTGTTCACCGCCGAAGCCACCTTGCCCAAGCATTTCGCCGGACAAACATCCAAAGGCGAACCAGATTGCAGCCTGGATAGCAGCTCAAGCGATGTCTCACAGGACAACTGGGGAAAAGCATGTAATAAGGGTCCAGTTTCAGCCTGCAAGGGTGCTAAATAGGTCAACTTGTCCCCTAACACAACGTCAGCCGATTGAAAATCCACCGTTGGAAAAGTGGCCTGAATCTTTGTGATTTTAGTCACAAAAAAGTCGGCGAGCTGTTTGATCCATTCTTCCGAATGAGAATGGACCGGGGTCCCTACTACCGGGTTGACAAACTCCTTCACAATCCTAAAGAGTTCCCGGCTCGTATTATCCGCTTTATCAATTCTCTGCTCCAGATAGTTCTTTTTGGCTGCGGCAATCTGTTTATAATAGGATTTTATCGCACCTCGGTAATTCATTCGCTCCACAGGATCGTACTTGCGCCGCCACTGCCTTTCCAACTTTTTGCAGTCTTGTCGCATAGTACGTAAGGTGGACGAGAACCAAGGAGCAGAAATGAGATGAGGTGCTGTTCTAGTAAGCCTCAAAGGGGCCAACTCCTCGATTCTTGCCTGCATCCAGTTCTGGACCAGGATGAGATCAGTTTCCAGAACCCCTGTCACCGGACACGGATATTGGCAGAGAGCCTCGGATAGCATATCTGCTGTCACAAGATGGTAGGCTCTGAAATGCCGGGGACCTTCCTCTCGAGCCCTTTGACTAAGCCTAGATTCAAGCACCAGGCCAAAGTTTATCAGATAATGATCTGACCAAAGGACCGGGAGTGGAGGGGACACCTCAATAGGTTTGGAGGCAAAGATCACATCTAATGTGTGGCCTTTCTCGTGAGTGGGGCTGTGGATAAAAGGGGCCAAGCCATGTCTTCCCTGGACCAGAATCAAGCATGGGACCCGTGCTCACTATGCCACTGGAGTCATGCTATCCTGGCTGATGACGGCTGATAGCCAGAAACCGGTCCTAGGATGCTTGATTCCGGTCCAGGGAAGACATGGCTTGGCAGTTCGGGCTGGACTGTTCCCATGAGGCACAGGGTCAAGACTGATTTGCATATGGCCATGTCTAAACTGGGGTGGTGTAGTGGGCAAAAGAACGATGGATTTAACCCAGATCTCTTGACTGGGGGAGAATGTATGCATTGTCAGCATTCCGTCCATCATTTGTTTGTTGTAACGCTTTTCGCCCTAAGTGGGATGGGTATTCCCAGACGTGGGACCCGTGCTCACTACGCCACTGGAGTCAAGCTATCCTGGCTGATGACGGCTGATAGCCAGAAACCGGTCCTAGGATGCTTGATTCCGGTCCAAGGAAGACATGGCTTGGCAGTTCGGGCTGGACTGTTCCCATGAGGCACAGGGTCAAGACTGATTTGCATATGTCCATGTCTAAACTGGGGTGGTGTAGTGGGCAAAAGAACGATGGATTTAACCTAGATCTCTTGACTGGGGGAGAATGTATGCATTGTCAGCATTCCGTCCATCATTTGTTTGTTGTAACGCTTTTCGCCCTAAGTGGGATGGGTATTCCCAGACGTGGGACCCGTGCTCACTACGCCACTGGAGTCAAGCTATCCTGGCTGATGACGGCTGATAGCCAGAAACCGGTCCTAGGATGCTTGATTCCGGTCCAGGGAAGACATGGCTTGGCAGTTCGGGCTGGACTGTTCCCATGAGGCACAGGGTCAAGACTGATTTGCATATGGCCATGTCTAAACTGGGGTGGTGTAGTGGGCAAAAGAACGATGGATTTAACCCAGATCTCTTGACTGGGGGAGAACGTATGCATTGTCAGCATTCCGTCCATCATTTGTTTGTTGTAACGCTTTTCGCCCTAAGTGGGATGGGTATTCCCAGACGTGGGACCCGTGCTCACTACGCCACTGGAGTCAAGCTATCCTGGCTGATGACGGCTGATAGTCAGAAACCGGTCCTAGGATGCTTGATTCCGGTCCAGGGAAGACATGGCTTGGCAGTTCGGGCTGGACTGTTCCCATGAGGCACAACGTCAAGACTGATTTGCATATGGCCATGTCTAATCTGGGGTGGTGTAGTGGGCAAAAGAACGATGGATTTAACCCAGATCTCTTGACTGGGGGAGAATGTATACATTGTCAGCATTCCGTCCATCATTTGTTTGTTGTAACGCTTTTCGCCCTAAGTGGGATGGGTATTCCCAGACGTGGGACCCGTGCTCACTACGCCACTGGAGTCAAGCTATCCTGGCTGATGACGGCTGATAGCCAGAAACCGGTCCTAGGATGCTTGATTCCGGTCCAGGGAAGACATGGCTTGGCAGTTTGGGCTGGACTGTTCCCATGAGGCACAGGGTCAAGACTGATTTGCATATGGCCATGTCTAAACTGGGGTGGTGTAGTGGGCAAAAGAACGATGGATTTAACCCAGATCTCTTGACTGGGGGAGAATGTATGCATTGTCAGCATTCCGTCCATCATTTGTTTGTTGTAACGCTTTTCGTCCTAAGTGGGATGGGTATTCCCAGACGTGGGACCCGTGCTCACTACGCCACTGGAGTCAAGCTATCCTGGCTGATGACGGCTGATAGCCAGAAACCGGTCCTAGGATGCTTGATTCCGGTCCAGGGAAGACATGGCTTGGCAGTTCGGGCTGGACTGTTCCCATGAGGCACAGGGTCAAGACTGATTTACATATGGCCATGTCTAAACTGGGGTGGTGTAGTGGGCAAAAGAACGATGGATTTAACCTAGATCTCTTGACTTGTGGAGAATGTATGCATTGTCAGCATTCCGTCCATCATTTGTTTGTTGTAACGCTTTTCGCCCTAAGTGGGATGGGTATTCCCAGACGTGGGACCCGTGCTCACTACGCCACTGGAGTCAAGCTATCCTGGCTGATGACGGCTGATAGCCAGAAACCAGTCCTAGGATGCTTGATTCCGGTCCAGGGAAGACATGGCTTGGCAGTTCGGGCTGGACTGTTCCCATGAGGCACAGGGTCAAGACTGATTTGCATATGGCCATGTCTAAACTGGGGTGGTGTAGTGGGCAAAAGAACGATGGATTTAACCCAGATCTCTTGACTGGGGGAGAATGTATGCATTGTCAGCATTCCGTCCATCATTTGTTTGTTGTAACGCAGTAAAACACAAAAGACATCATACAGTGTCGGCCCTAAACCGAAAAAGAAGAGATAGTTCACTATTAGTTAATTCGAGGGCCAAGGTAAAAGACTGGCTCGGGAGAACGAGAAACCTATTGTAGTATAACACTGTACTTTTCGTGTTCTTCACGACAAATCTTCTTACCTCGCAGAACTGGAGATATGAACACCAAACCAGTAATTTGTCTTCTTTATTTAAGGCTGTTGGCGACGAAAAGAGAGACAACAGCCTGAGGCCTTCAAAGCAACTGATACTTAGCTCAGCCAAGATATGACACGTCCTTTGTCCAAGACAAGACAATCCAAAATGATATTCCTGTTTAGTTTGGCTTGGGGGTGCATCCAAATGCCAATCCCGAGCAGCAAAGGAGCCAGGTGGTTTGTATCCTCGATATATTTTTAGTCGAGCTCTACATTGTCTAGTAAGCAGAAGCTCTCAGCGAGAGCTGTAGCACCCTAAGACAAATGCATTTTCCTCGGTCGGATGTGAACAAGCTTTATGGTATTCCCCGACCCCTGCTCCGTAGACTGCTCCGGGGATACATAGGGCAATGTATACTTTTAGCGAAGGAGAAATGCTACTTTTAAATGATGGACTGGAAAGATTAAAAACTGCTCCCACTCACCTACCAAGCTTTAAGTGGCAAGAAGACGCATGCGCGTGCCAGGTGCCAGGGAGTTAAAAAAAAATCCCAGATAGCTAAACTCCTTTACACTCAACAAAGACTGCTCAATACAAGTGAGCCGATCGAAATTGCTTTCACGAGGGCCCTTTATTTGTGTATCAAACTAAAGGATTTGAAAATGAACCTTTCTTTTTTAAATGGGTGACAAAGAAATCATGTAGAATCGGTTTGGCTGAGGTATAACAGGATGTTTATAAAATGGGCCGTACCGCCTTGTTTTAGATGGTTTGTAATCTGTGCACTTGATATTTTAATATACTCAGATATTCAGTATGACATAAACAAATATACAACACAGATTTAATAGAGGCTGCAACTCCAGTTTTCCTGGCATTAAGTCATAGAAGCTGTAGGGGTTAATTACCGGAGTAGTAAAGAGAATGAGAAAACCACAGAGGAGACTTGTTTTTCAAATAACACATTGGAAGCAAACATGCGTTTTACACATTAGTGGAATTGACTCTAAGGATGCAGGCCAGTGAACAGAGCACCATGCCTCAGGTTCTTAACCCAAAATAAATCTCAATTGCTTCGATATTTATCTTTAATGAGTTACCATCTATTTAGCTTTTAATGTTCTTGTGACAATCTGGAAGGGCCTTAATCAAACAATGCTCACCAGCAAGTCAGAAAATAACTTGGGCCTCAGTGGCATATGATTAGAAAGTACAGCTATAATTTCTGTTGATTTTAAGGAAAAACCTAATACAGGATGTTTAGAAGGTCGAGCGACAGTGTAGAACCCTGAGGAACTCCTATTTGTACTGCAATGCATGGAGAGAAGAAATTATTTTGTATTATTTTCTGGTATGTGATTACTGAGAAAATATTAAAAACAGATAAAGGCAATGCCTTTTACCTCACACTCAGAAATCCTGGATAAAAGAAGCTTAGGATCCAGTGTGGAAGGCTGTCAACAGATCTAATCCTATTAATACACTAGTAGAATCTCAATATTGTCCAGGGAAGCAATTCATGAGCACTTAGTGGTCCTGTGAGGGCAAAAGCCTACCGGAGCATCATCCAACACCTGGTTATTTTCAAGAAGGTGCCAAATTGAGTGTTAAAGATATTCTCAAGTATTTCAGCCACAATAAAAAGCAATATTGTGGGCATATAGTTAGCTTTGTTGGTAGGATCTGTATTGAATTTCTTCAATAGGAGTCTAACTATGCCGTGTGTGAAGGCATTAGGTAACATTTCAGACTGTAGAAGTCTAACTGTGCCTTGTGTGAGAGCATTAGGTACAATTTCAGACTGACAATTCAAGTTGGAAATACAGAATAAATCAGACATGAACTCTGAAATGTTTTTGTGAATTTTGGGGCTGATTTAAAACTTTGAAGATGGAGTAATTACCATTGCCATGGCGGAGTCCTTTACTTTTGCAATTGCAAGGTGAATCCGGCCACCTTATTTAGAGATGTTCCCTGCCCCTTAGGACATCTCTTCCATTTCTAGGAACCGCCATCACGGTGGTTCCGAAAATGCATTGTAAATTCGATGGACAACTCCATCAACATGATAGAGCTGTGTGTCAAACTTACAATTTCTTTTTTCCAAGAAGAAAATTTCAAAGTGGTTGTGAGGACACATGGCCAAACCTCTGACAGCCCTTATTCCGTCAGACAGTCAGATGCGTATGCAGTTCGGTGGGGATGATGTAGCCTCCGCAATCTACACACTAAAGGTCCGCCTGACCCTAAATAAGGTGGGCGGGCCTTCAGATTGGTGGAAAGGTTACTTCATTAACATTACAATAGGAATACCCCTTCTGCCAACATCTAAATCAAACCCAAAGTCCATATGGAGAGGATCAGTATGAGAACCAGGTTTGCAATCCTTCAAACCTATAACATAAATGATCCCACAAGAGGTAATAAATTGATTAAAACAGGCTGGCTGATACTACCTCAATAAAAAAGAGGGTGAAGGATGCATTTCATTTGGCCCTAAGATGACTGAAGTAAATTCACTTTGCAGAATTAAAGCACCCATTTAAGTACTCTTTTGCTCAAAGAAACAGGATAGTTGATTGCAGAAGGTATGGAACAGAGGTTCCTAAGAGGTGGGCATGGAAGTATAAGATAACTTAAAAACTCTTTTCTGATGGAGGACTTCAAAACTATTTCTGTATAATTGTATTTGTTAGCAGTAGTAATGGTTTTCACATAAGTTGACTGTTTTGACTTCTATGTCAAATATAAATATAGTATTTAGTGAGAATGCCATTATGTTCACCGAGTCTGGTTTCAAGCTTAACAGTGATTATATGTTTTTTGAAACACTAAACAGAATTATTTTTCCATATAAATTTTAGAAAGACAACAGTATCTGCAATTCAAGTGGCTCATTAAGGTGCTTTGATTAACCAGTAGTAGGAATGTAGAAGTCAGGAGATAAGTAGAGAAAATCTGTTGATGTTTGTTCTTTCACCTTTTTCAATGTTCTGATCTGTGTTAAACAACAGGTGGGGGGTTTAAAACAATAACGATTGAGGGGCAGAGCCTGACTACAATGGAGATGCCAACCTAAAATGTGTTCTGTTGTCAACAGCACCTAATCTGGGGTACTGGGACAAACTTTGAGCTGCCAGAAGGCTGTAGACAAAGACTGAGGCAGGGTGCAACTGACCTGCTTGCAGGCCACATGCCGACTGGCATTGCTTGAGTCTTCAGGCAAGAGTGGGATGATGAGCATAGAGGGGGCAAGGTGATACTGCGATTGTAACCGAGTGCAGAACTGGACTGGTGCCGTGTGGTGAGGTGATGCTGGAGTTCTTCAGAGGCAGTGAGCCACCAGTCCTGCACCGCTCCCCCATATGAAATGTGTTCTCTACCTGCCCTCCAAAGGACATGAAGCACTGATCGCAGGACAAGGGCAGGTACCCCTGTCTTCATGCCTGAACAAAACCAGATATCTGGGCACAGTAACCCTACCTGATGGCAATTGTACCAGAGTGCTACACTACGGAACCCGCCATTTTAGATTGGGATGGCATCATGGTGAAAATGACAGCTAACTGAATGGAGACTGCCATATTTGTTTATGTTCATATGCTGCGTTTTGCTTGAAAATAAGTGAACAAGTGCCAAATAGTAGAGACTGAGCAGAAATGCTACAATATCACAGTTTCTTGAACACTTGCTCTTTTCTTTGGAAAGTTTGAATTCTGTCCTAATTAAAGTAGACAACATTTTTCATCAACTACTGTGGCTGAGTTTTCTGAAATTTAAGCATACTGGTTGAAGTTGATGTGTATGAATAAGGCCTTCAGGTAATTACTGTTCTCAGAAGCATTGACTTGTGGCAAAACCAAAGCCAGTTCAACTGCTCATGAGCACACCATGGGATTGACTAAACTGGGCATGCTCATGAAAAATCAGAAGGATATTAAAACTGTTCTTAATACTGTTGAGATACATGTCAGTGAAAACAATCAGTGCACTGAAACTGATGAACACAAAAATGCCATTTTTCAAATCACAGTTGCATTGTTCAGAGAAATTGAACACCCAACACACTTCAGATTTGTGAACAGAACTTGTGGAATTTAAGACAAGAGCTGGAGAGACAACTTTCACCTTTAAGGATTGACGTATTTTGTAGAAGGGAAAAATCTATAGCATTTCTTTCCCCTTTTTATTCCAAGATTAACAAACATTGATTTTTGCCCACCCATCAAATTCCAGAGACACACAGGCTAAGGCAAAAAAAATATACCAAACAAAGATGTACCCTGGGCGACAACAGTATGTAATGTTTCTTGTCCAGGTAATAAAGCAACATGGTTTATATGATTACACAAAGACCTGAACATCTCATTTCAGCTGACTTCTCCTATGAGACCAACCCACTTAGGAAGAACATTTTAGCTCAGTGCTTAAGCAGAGTGGCATTGGGTATGTTCTGATGTATCCTGCAACTATGTTGGTCACAATAGTTGGTAGAATTAAGGAATTCCATGGTACCGAAGACCTGGACTGTTCTTTGGAATTTCCGGAGCAAATGTATATGGAGGTAATGCATATAAGCATCAGCAGAGAAGGTCAGTCTACTTCTGCTTCCCCCTCTATAACAGATAATGCTTCGATGAGAACTGAGCCTTCACATGCGAGAAATAAACACCTCAGTCAAGACAACAATATTGAGGAAATGTCATCATGTGATAGAGATCAATCTAGATTCCCTCCTCGAGCCGAGATGAATGATATGGCACAGCATTGCATGGTTACATTAGGGGGATAAGTTATAATGCTCCAAAAATGTATATTTTGATGTGTTCAAATTCCTGTTTTATGGATGAATTTGGTTAAAATGGAGCAACCGGCATGACAATCAGAGGATAGCTCACCTTTATAAAGTAAGAAGTACATAGTGGATCTTAGTGCTAATGGTTAAAAAATATTTTACTTTGAAGCTAATAAGTTAAAGTAGCCATTTTATATATACTTAGGCCAGTATTTCATTCTACACAACCTGCAGATTTACTAGTCTTCAAATGCTCAGCCACACTCACAATTGACATTGAGCACTGTCAGTCTACTAGTATGAATAAGTATGCTTAAATCAAAAACACTTTTGTTATGATCTTTTATGTAAACATCCTTGTGAGTTATGTTCAGCAGAATACAGTATTGAACCTTCTCGGACCCAATAAACTGGACATTACTCTGATCCAGGAGACCCAAGAACTACTTACATAAGTTATGAAACTTGAGAGACCAGGTATAAACAGTGATAGTCACCTTAGGAACTGATCATCAACCTGGATTTTCAAATTCTATGACACTACCATATAGAAAATATGGGATAGCTGTACAAGTTCCAAAATCACTACCTGTTAGGATACAAAAAAGTAAAAACATGATGCCACCCTATATTTGTTAAACTTGCAATTTAGAGTCAAGTTCTTATAGTTGACTCAGTCTTTCATCCTAACATGAAAAAATCTGACTATTTTGTGAGAATACACAGAGTAATATTTGAACTGGGGAAATTACCCATAGTGATTGGGGGAGAATGGAATCTCTTGATCGATCCAATCCTTGATTGATCAGGCCATCAATGATCCTAGGTGTGATACTGATAAAGGATTCCTGGAGGATTTAATAATGAATCACTTGCTAACTTATCCTTGGAGGCTCATTCAATGGAAAGAGAGTTCACCTTCCTATCCTGTCCACACGGCATGGAGACAAAAATCTACTATTTGCTGTTACCCCAAAACTATTTCATAAGGTCATAGAATGCACAATGGGCACAAGTTCCATTTCAGATCGTGCACCAATAGGATTAGACTTGACAGAAAATAGGCCCGGCACCAAAATAAAAGTACCCCCTTTAGTGAACTAGAAAGCTAAAAAGTGACCTTGGTTTGCAAATTGTGGTTGTTTTGAACTATTAAAAGCATGCTGTATAAGGTTTATGTGAGGTATGGAAGACTGTGTCGATTTGAGCTTGCTACAGGCAATGTGTGTTTAAAATCAGGGAAATAAACAATAAAGATTGGTACTGCAGGATATAAAATAGGAACACACAGTCAAAGAATGGCCCACACATCAGTCAGATGAGCCCGTCAGCTTGATTGCACTATGGGCCAGTTTACCGCAGTGCACCAATTGTCCTGCAAGTGTATTTGTAACTAGAAATGCCAGGCAACAAAATTCAAAGGATGCATATAGCAAAATTTCCCAAAGATAAAAAGAAACTTCTCAGCTACTTGCAAGAGTCTTTAAATTGGAAGGAAAACTCTGCATCCTCTACACAAACTCTAGGGGGTAGCAGGAAAATCCTATAATAGTGGAAACTATAAATATGGTAGTAGCACCCCTCTTCACTTACGTCTTAGTTATGCTACTTGTAGCTCCCTACACTCAATATCAGTCAGTCATCAGCTCAAAGATTATATAGGGCAAGTGATGGATAAATTATCTGCTAAAACTACTTCTGGAGGTCTTAGGCTTGCAGAGATTGCAATTTATCACACGGCATACAATTAGTCACGGTTGACATATCGTTTTAGTGCAGATTTAGAGAAAACAGATTGGGTCACATTGAGACTCTACAGGGCGGAATGAAAGACTCGCAGATAGTTGATGTGCACCATTCTACAGAAGACAACAGGAGCAACCCATTATTGATGGGGGTCAGTGAAAATGTGAACATCTGGACATTAAACCTTACAACAAAAAAGATTTCTGAACTTGCAGACATCGCTTTGAGATTCATATGCATGGGCACATGCTTCACTGGATGATGTAGGTCGAGAAAAGAATTTCAACTACTGGACACATAATCCTAACTGATATTATCAAACCCTTTCAAGATCTTCGCTGGGGATTTCGTTTGGATTCTGCACAATTTCTTCCTTACTTACAACTCAAACACTGTTTGTAATCCAAACTTGATAAGGTGCATACTAACATAGGAAACTCCTCTTATCATATGTACTTGGAGCAGTGGGGTGGTTATAAAAAATTAATCTAGCTCATTTGTAATTTTAATTGATGAAGCGTACTCCAAGCTACTTGAGACTGCCTCCGCCACCTTTTTTCAAAATACATTCACTGATGCAGAGTGGTCTGGGTTTGCCATTCTAACTAATCATGATGGCAGTTTTAGGGAGGCTAGACTGAAACACAACTACTTCAAAATAGTTCCTGATTTGCAATGGTGTACATATACGTTACAGTGGGACGATATGTGTAATTTTTGTGATGACTGGGCAGAAGAAACGGTGCATGGACTCAGCATTAGTAGCAGTGAGTTAAGTTTGTATCTTGCAACACAGGAAATGGAAACAGTCCCCTACAGCTGGAGTTTGGATGGATGATATGATCACATAAATGACTGATTTATACAATGATATGCTGCAAAAGTATTAAGTTACATGGGGACGTATATTGGAGGAAGACTGCAGAAAGCTGGTGATAGAGTTAACGGCTGCTGCTAAGTACTCCTGTTATAATTGTACTCTAATATGATGGATTGTGTCAAAAATGGGCAGTCAGATTCAAATTGATATTGTTTGCATGTATGACACTTGGTAACAATATGCCACTAGTAATATAACATTCTAGGAAAAATGTGTAGCGATGGTATTTTTGATCCTTGTAAAATGTCTTTCTTAAGTATGAGAAAATACTATTGTTCTATTTTTTTGAGCATTAATATCTAATAAAAGTATTGGAAGAAAACAAATTCCTTAGGGTGAAGATTATAAGTGTGTGGTCAGTTCATACTTGGGGAAGAAATTCAGGAGGATAGGTGGTATCGTGAGCCACCTACACCACAAAGAGAATATGGCCACCAGAATGTAGATGTGATTTAATTAATTAAGCAAAGCCACGGGCAGAAAGATGGGTAAGTAGTTGATTAGAGTTCAAGTTATCAAGATTATCAAAATTACAATTCCAAAAAATCTAACATCTTGTTTGAGATTTAATAAAATCTGACACTATCTCTAAAATTGTTTGCAAACTTAGAAGAACCAGTTGGAGGGCGATAAATCAACATTATAGCGTGGGACTGTTTAGTATTTATTTTGATGGATATAAAAGGAGTTTGTGATTCAGTAATGTTGAAAGTATGTGTTTGAATAATTTGGTAGTGGGGAGGTTCTACCTGGGTGGAGTTGATGCTTCCCCCAGGTCTAAATGAATGCAAGTATTCATGTTTCCTGTGCAAAAAAAGTACCTAAATTATTAACTTTATTTATCTCCATATGTTTGCATGATTTATGCCAGGTCTTCCATTAATTTGATTCAAACTGGCTCGATTTCCACCGCATCAACACTCTTTCTTGTCCAGTGCTGCCTTTGGCCCCATGGCATTAGTGGATTCAAATTCAAATCTTTATTGCTTGATTAATTAAAACCATACAATATAAAATCATCGATTACATAGCTATCATAGAAACAATTTCTCAAGTACGAGAACCAAGACAAAATGATGTGGACAAATTTAGTTCCTCTAGATTGCAAATCTACAATTCTTTGCTTTATAAAAAATCAAGTTACACCCAATAAAATCATAAATTATGTGCAAATTATCATCTGCAAATTAGATCTCAATATTATGCGATTTAACATAGCATTAGTGGATAACACTATGACTATAAAGCTTTTACTTATGTATAGATAGCAATACACAGAATTTCAAAAGTTAAGCCTTGTCCAGGGTTCGAGGAGGAGTTAGATGGTGTTTTGGTATGGTATCCTACAAATTAAAGCCTATACAGTAAAACGGAATATGGGCTAAACACTGAATTCTGGTCCTATTTATGTAGAACATATTGCACATATTTTTTTCTTTTGCACATTTTATGACAACATTAGGAAGAAGTGGATTTTCCCTCTCTGTCAGAAGTTGGAATATAGAGAACACCAGCAACCTCTGAGAGTTTTAAGGTACAAAATGCTGCCTTATGTTGTTTTTAGCTTGGACAGGTATTTATTAGCAGTTGCAATTGCACAGAAAAAATAGGTCTAAAGGTGTAACACTTTTTTTTCTTTTAAATAATGTATTAATTCTTTATGTGAATCTCTTTTTATTTTTTCCTATTGTTTTAATTGGAGAAATTTAGTTTAATGTAACGTTTATGGTTAATACCCAAAATAAAGTTTGAAAGAAGAAAGAATAGAACAATACAATGTGATTAATGCAATAACTAAGCCAAGCCACATGTCTTTGATAATCCTTGCTTTATGTTAGGGTTATTATTAGCACTGCTATTTTTTATTTTCAATCCTCATACCTCCATGTTTAATTTATTTAGCTTTCTTCTTTACTATTATACCACTTGTTTCATCTATTTTGAACCAGCTCATTTCTATATATATATACATTTTTGTAAAGCTATTTTCTATGATTCCTCTCATAATTATCTCTGAGTAACTGCTTAAATGCGGTAAAAGTAGGCAAAAAACAGAGTCAAAGTATCAGGAAGGCTTCAAATTGTGGGTGTAATCACATTGGGCATCCGATCCAAGGCAGAGCTGAAGGGAGACCTAAAAAGAAAAAGGCTGTTGTGGACCTTGGAAAGCAGTGCTGGAGCTAGGTAAAAGTAGAGGGTTGCTAAAAATCCTACAAAGTAGTAAATCCTCTATAGTAAAAAGAAGTGTCCATAAGAATAGTAAAACATGATATCATACAAATCTGTAAGAATAACCAGGGCAACCGTAAACTTCTGCCTGAAGAGCAGCCTTCCACCAAAAGTAAGGAAGGTGAAACTAATAGCTTGACCACACAGATATTCATGCGATCCTCACCCTTATCACCCCTATCAGACTTGACAGTAATTTGATGAGCATACCATGAGCCTCCCCTCAATATTAAAGAAATAGGGGAAAAATAATAAAAATGGACAGAACCGAAAAGAAATACAGCACTTGAGACTATTGTATTCCTTACAATACAAATGCAATACTGTGGCCTCATTAAGCATTTGGGGTAGTGGCCAAGAAGAAGCTGATGCAGTAGTGCACCACTTCTACCATCCCAGTAGTAGCCGTTCATCAATTCTAGGGTTAATGCTTGTTTGTCAAAGGGATCTTCAGCCCTTCACAAATTAACAGCATCCTACCTCATTGATTTGTATTGATCACTTACAATGACTCCCACTTGCGTGCCTGGGGCAGTTATGGGTCAAAAGTCTCCCTGGTGGCTTCATCTTTGTCTACGTCATTGTTCTCAACCTTGACTCTGCCCCTCTTTGCGAATCTGCCCCAATGTATCTTTATTACCCAAGACTCGGTTTCTATCACACTGCCTCTCTGTCTACCCGCTCCCCTGAACCAACTAGGTCCTGAAAATATTGCCAAATTGTGCGGTAGATTTCTAGTGACCACATTAAAATTAAAATTACAAGATGGGAATTTTCTATTGTGGTGTGTGAAATTCAGTTTTTTTCCCCTGCAAAATGTGAAATTCCATGCAAAGTTGCACAACACTATAGTTTAACATGAAGTGTGGTTTTCCAGTACTTCACATGACTTTTATGCAAATCCATGCCTTACATAAAACAGTAAGAAAGATACTAGCAGAAGATTGGTCCGAGCAGAAATTTGTCTCTCAGCAAGACACATGGGCAATAAATTAATTGAAAATGTGTAATGCAAATATTGGTGAATATTTCGAATTTCAAAGGAGTAATAAACTTTTGTGTACGCCTAGTTTTCACTCAGCACATCTAGAGCATTGATATTTCCTGTAATAGACCGGCATGTTTCTAGGATGGGGTCACACAGAAGGCACACAAGTGGAAATGATATTGGCTTGCCCATCTTTAATAGGAAAGCTTGAACAACGCCATTTCTGTTAGCATAATGGCCATCTAATGTATAGTCTGCAAAGAAGAAGTCCAGATACCCTCTCCTCTGCCTGAAATTGACAAGCAGCTTGTAGGAATGTATCATTCCCTTCTGTGTAGTTTCTTTTTCATCAGGTAGATTTCCATTGATGTATGTCAAAAGAATTTTTAGCAAGAAGTTGTCACAATGAAAAGAACGGCATATTGTGCAACCAGTTGCCGGATATTGAACAAATCACAGCTATTTGATACAATTACCTCTTTCCAGGTATTTAAGTAATGCACTTGGAAAGATGAGAAAACATTTAAGTAACAACCACTATTACTAATCTTGCCCAAACATGATCCAGAATTAGTAATTAGAGCTGTGAGTTAATAATTGATATCATGCATGAAATGTGTGCTTTACATAGTGCATAGCTACCTTGCAATCAGTAGTTGCAGGTGGTATGCGTGGGGAATGCTACACATTTTTCACCATCGGATTTTGAGGCAGAAAAGGGAGAAAGGAGGAGGAAGAGAAAGACATGCAAAGAGTTACCAAGGGAGAAGGCAGTGATAAAAAATGAACATGCAAAATGAGATAAAAAGCACGGAGAATATTCACAGGGTGAAGATACTGGCAGGAGGTTAAAGCACAAAGAAGCAGGCATGGTATTCAGCAAACCCATCACTCGACAGTGCACTGGTGGGCTCCTAAGAAAGACTGTGGCCCGTTGTACTTGTTTTTTTTCGTTTTTACAAAAGAAGAACTGGCTGCAAAGATACATACTGGTCAAAAATAGTCAAAGAGCTGACAGGGATGGATGATCAAAAAACACTACCTAAACAAGTACTGGTCAAGTGTGCATGAAATTAGTAGCCCGAAGACAGCACGTAGGCGTTTGAGACTGGAACACACATTTACACCCTCGATAATATTTATTTTGGAAGATAGTGCTTTTAATTTGTAATATTGTTCTTATTATTGTAATTGCATTTACATAGCGCTTACTACCTCTGATGAGGCATCAAAGCACTTTTTGGCGAGAAGCATGCTGCTCCACAACCCAAAAAGGATTAGTGGTGAATTAGCACAGGGAAATATGAAATTAATTGGAAATGAAAATAGGATTTCTAGAGCATTACTATTACCCGGGGGTATCTAGGCGCTAAGCTGACTCAATGTGTGGTGGATATGTGAGCCTGTTAGTTGGATTGAAAAGAATAGTGGTGGGATAGAAGAGAGAAGGGTCTAGAAAGTGTTTGTTTGAAGATCATGGCAATGGAGGAGATTTGGGATGAGTAAAGGAGAGATGGAAGGGGGAAGAGTCTAGAAGTGGGTTACAGAGGAAGATGAGTTATCGAATGACTTTAGGAGGGATACATGAGGGAAGGGTTTAGAAAAGCATGTTTAGGAGATCTGAATAGTAAAAGAGGTTTGAAATGAAGCAAGGCGCAGTGGAGGAAGGGGGAGTCTAGAAAGGTTTATTTTGGGGACCATAGTAGTAAAATAGGGTTTGGGATGAGTCAGAGATCGGAGGTAGATGATATATTGAGACAGGTATGGGGTGAGAAAGAGGGTAGTGCATTGGAGAGAGTGAAAGCGGTTTGGGATGAGTCAAAGAGTGGAGGTAGAGGATATGTTGAGAGGGGTAAAAGGTTAGATACAGGGTAGTCCATCAGATGTGCTGAATTAGGAGTAGAGTAATAAGTATAAAGTTGCATTAATAGATAGAAGATATATATGTATAAAGAAGGTAATATAACTAGATTTATATTGTATTTAATAAACTCAGACCATCAAGGGTTGCTGCACTTTAATCTTATTTATGGGGTTTATATATTTATATTTAAACAAATATCTCTCTCTCTCTCTATATATATATATATATATATATATCAGAACAGATTTGCTGCAGTAAAAATGGGTCGCACTCACGAGCATTCAATAATCCTTATTTTATTTCCATCTTCTTAGAAGATTCACAATGGCCCTAGGCGTTTCGGTCGGTCTCGCAGAGACCTTGTTCACGGATACGACACCGAAACGCGTAGGGCCATCATGAATCTTCTAACAAGATAGAAATAAAATGAGATTATTGAATGCTCGTGAGTGCGACCCATTTTCACAGCTGTAAAACTGTTGTGATAGTGACGGCAAAGCTCTGCCGATTAATGGGAATGCACCGCTGAAGAGCACCATATCTCCCAGCGAATCCAAGCCAAAAAGTGAAGAAAAATAAATATATATATAATACTTTAATAATAAAGCAATTGCAGATAAGCAGTTATGATAAACATGTACTTATTTATGCAGTGACCTCTATACAAATGTATTTTTCATGTCTCCTCAAGTCTTTGTTGAAGTCCGAAAGCCCACATACCCCGAAAAGGCCTACAGTGAACTGGGACGGAGAAAGTTAATTGTTGCCTTCTATATGTCTAGCTTAAACAAAAGAGGGTTACACTACCTGCAGCAAAGGGAGGTGTATGTTCATTGACAGAAAGGAATGTTGTTCATTAGACCGCAAGTAACACAAAACAAAGGCCTTTTGACCTCTTAGTTATCCACAACATGCAAGTAGGTTATTAATTTTGCATTACAAAATCACCAGGGTAATGAGATAGTAATTAAAACCCAAGCTCGCCTAATCAAAATGCTAAGTGTACTGATGGTAATAGTCGTTGCAGTTGTCAAATAGAGGAGTCCCCAGTAATTGAATATTCATTAGCTACAATGTCTGAAACATTATACAAGACTTCCACTCTCCTTTATTTTTTTGAAATGACATTTATTAATTACCTGAGAAATACGATTACGCCTCTGCGTATTGCATGTTGTATAAATAAACTGTGCTGTAAAAATGCAAAATAATTCTTAGCTCAAATAGTTTCAAACATTAAGGAGCTGTTAATTGATGTTTCAGAGAGCGTAGCAATTGGCAAACCAGCATCATATTATTAATTGATTTTCTCATTCGTAACTGGCAATGTAAGGCAAAAAAAAATAAAACCGGTTTAAAGTGTAACTCAATGCTCTGCTACTTATTGAATGCACTTAATTAGATTCGATTCCTTAAATGGAAATTGAGGAAACAGAGCTGTCCCAGGAAATAGAATAACTTTCACTGTGTAAGTGGACTGGTGTCAAAATTTACAAGCAATTTACTGTCCCACTTCCAAGACTGTCAATGAATGGGCTCCAAGATGCACAGAAAGTACCCAAAGAGACAAGATCCAAAGCACAAAATAATGCTATGCTTTGTTACGACTTTTTAATTTTATAAAGGGCACTGTCAACCATTTTCATTTATGTATTGGGTATTTTTATTTTTTATTCAAGAGTGACACTTAGATCTTGGAACAGCACGAGTCTCACTGTAAACCAGCAGGGCGCATATCCTGCCAAACCAATAGTTTATCTGCTTCATTTAGAGGTGGGTGATCCACCGGGTTCCCGATGGACCAGCATCAGTTTATGTGACAGAACATTTTAACTGATGGCCCACCTGCCACAAAGCCACAAGAAAGAATGCATTGTAAGGCCCAATCTTTTTTTGGCCAGACCTTTGATGCAAACTTTTCCTGCCAGGACGCCCATGGGAGGCAACGGGGTCAAAAGCAGATAAGATATCTGTGGGTCACGGCCAATCATTTTTGCATTATAGAAAAAACACAAGAGTATATTTCTGAAATACAAAAAATGCAGACGACTGACTGGCATTTCATTTTTTGCACGATGTGCTCATGCCATGTAAGGCAGAGCATTTTCAGCATAACAATCCTTGCCCAGACAACAGCGACTGTAAAATTATAAATGAGTCTCTAAGCTTTGTTATGGGCTTGTATAAAACAGAGGGTTCTCCTATAGCCCATACTGTTCTGATTTTTCAGCCTCTGTATTTCCTTGAGGGCCATGCAACCAGCACCTACTTTGAGCCAGTTGGTTGCAAGTGGGGTCTACCAGCACTCATTTTTGGGAACCAGCACTTATTTTTCTTCATCAGACTTTTTGACCTACAGTAGGAGAGAGAGAGAGAGAAAATACATAAGGGGGAAAAAGGAGGAAGAAAATGATGAAAAACTGTGAAAAAGGGAGAAAGGATGAACCTGAGAGGGAGAAAAAAGGGACAGGAAGTGCTTGGTGGTTAATTAAAGAGGGATGGTGTGGAATCAGGACTATTGAGCCCAACCTTTGATAATGCTAGCCATGGACATCTGATGAAAACTTTGGGCCTGACACATATTCTTTTACATATATATGGGGTTTCTGACTTTCAGTTAAAATCCATGATAACTGATAGAACTCCACAAAAGGAAATATTTGGAAAAAAGGAAAACCCAGGATTTTGCTGCATTTTTTCTTTTTTGGCACCATCTGATGTCAAACTGTGCAATTGCAGCTCCTACCCTCTAAGCTCTTTTCTGTGATGGATTCCCCCTTGTCTAGCCCACTTGAGCATGCTAAGCTACTTAATATTCTCCAATGCACAGCTGCAAGGTCCTGGGACCCATAGGACCTACTTCCATTCCTGTTTTGGGAGCATGGATCATATCATAAGGCATAAAGAGTCTGCTACTAAGGACCTTTCTAATAATTTTAGAGTCATACTCCTACAGGGATGAGAATGGAGATTGTGGAAGATGGAGTGCTTCACAGCCAGAGGATTTGCAACTAACCAATGCCGGGGTGGAACCTGTGCTTTAGAACCCCTATGCCTGGCAACAACTCCTCATTGCATCTGCTTCCCACTTCAATACTTCATTCACCTGAATAATGTCCCACACTTTTGTTGTGTTTCTCTTGTTCAGGTCCCTTGTGATGCCATCCTCATTTTTTATTTTTTTTATCTATCTCACAAATCTAGAAGTGAAAATAGTTACTAGGTCCCAATTTTGCAACAGTCAGCCTCTTTTTCCAGCTGCTCTTCGCCTAAGGCTCCCAGACTTCAGGGGAAGTTCTTAGGACACTTAGGAATAATCCAACAGAGGCTACGCATAGTCAAGGGAAAGTTCAGTTGGAACTTGACAACTGGTCTTCCAGAAAAAGTATTTTTTCAGCTTGTCATGTCCCTGTAGCAACAGAGGAAATCAGCCCTTGACCCTTGAAGTCCACGTTGTTGTCCTGGGTACATGAGGGAACAAGTCCAGTGCTTTGTACCTGGGTCCATGATACTGGTCTTCCTACATGGGGAAGAAAAACACATCCCCACATGCAGGCCATTGTTTCTGCTCTGGGAGCAGTTTTCACACCTCAGTAAGGTCAAGCACTGCCTGAGCAGCTGATGGGGAGCTAATGCAAAATAGCCTGCAGGAGGTTCAGGCACGGTAATGGTTACTTTTTAATAGTCATTTCCCTAAATATTTATTGGAAATCTAATATCACCAATGGATTGGAATTACAAAAAACATATGAAAATTAGTATTTAAATGACTTTTTTAGACTTTTATTGTTAAATGTTTCAGATTAAAGTTTATATTTTGTACTTCAACAATTTCTAAGATTCAGCTACAGTCCTGCCAGTGAAAATAGCTTTTGGGGCTTAGTCACTGGAGGAACAGGCCAATTTTAATTTTGCCCATTTCACTTTTAAATATAAAGACACCCTTCCTTGTTGTCAGGAAGGCATACTTAGGGGTGACATTACTATTTAAAAGCAAGGTTTCCTGCTTGTCAAAAAGGGTTATTTTGACAGATGGGATTGAAGATTTTTAGGCTGCTGCAATCAGGCCACAGATGGTAGGCCTGAAACTAAGTTTACACTGCCCACACTGTGGATGGAACAATAGGTGCTGCAACCCACAGGTGGCGTTTAGCTTCCAGGCACTGGGTACATTTTCTGTACTAAATTAAACACATACTACGGACTTCTAGGCAAGCTAAATAACTCAATTAGGGGTAAGCTAGTTTAACTATGTTGAAAGGGGGAGCACTGGTACTTTACTCCTGTTTATCACGGGTAAAGTGCACAGAGTCCTAAAGCAAACTAGACATGGCAAAAATATGGGGAAACCATGCAAAATATAGTCTTTTGCTTCAATTATTATGGGGTGTTATTTATTAAATTGGTGTGATCTTGCCTTGGAAAATCTTACCCTAATCAGGGAAACTGTAACGTTCAATGTCAGAGAAGATGATAATTGAGGTGCACTGTCAGGAACACTGAGTCTCACCTTGAAATTGCAATCACATATTGGAAAAAGGAAAAACAGTGTGAATTTGAACATCTATATATGATTTGTTGATGTCATTGAAGAAACAGATAAAAGTGGACAGTGTCTGAGTGACATGGATAATGGAGAGTAGGCAACATATATTTTGAGTATCCTAAACAATAAGCAGTACAGGGTCATCCAGTAGCAATGAAGCAGTTTGCTACTCTGCCAGATACATGATTGGTGAAGGCAAAGAAAAATATGATTTTGAAATTGCCAATAAAAAAAAATAGGAGAACTCTGGTGAGGCAGAGATGATCTCTCTTGGAGGCGTAGGCTAGAACCAAAGAATAATGGAATCCAGAAAAGAAATAAGATGAGAAGACAAGAAATTAGAACAATATGTTGTTGGAGGATTAGTATGATGGAAAGTAAGAATAGCTATAATGAAGATAGGAACTACATTTAGGCACCAATACATATCATATGACCGAAGAGCACAGAAAAATGGTGAAGACAGTTGTTAGACTTGGTATCTTTGGAGTGGTTTCCCCTGAGTTTTTGCCTCTACCTCCTGTATTTGTGATGCTCTGCTGGATTTCGTTTTTGCTGGCTTAGATGCTTTGGGCACTTTGCCACTGCTGATCAGTGTCAAAGTGCAAATGCTCCCTGTGTAAATTGTTATTATGATTGGTTCTCCCAGATTGGCATATTTGATTTACTGGTCAGTCCCTAGTAAAGTGCACTGGGGATGCCGGGGCTAGTAAATCAAATACTACTAGTGGGCCTGCAGCACTGAATGTGCCACCCACATGAGTAGTTCTGAAACGGTAACTCAGACCTGCCACTGCAGTGTCTGTGCACAGTTGTAAACTGCCATGTCGACTTGGCAAGTGCACCCACTTGCCAGGCCCTAGCCTTCCCTTTTCTTACATGTTAGTCACCCCTAAGATAGGCCCAAGGTACCCCTGTGAACAGGGTGCAGTGTATGTTAAGGTAGGATGTGCCCTGGTGAGTGTGGCATGTCCTGATAGTGAAATACTGCCGATTTCGTTTCTCACTAGTGAAAGGCAATCTTGCCCCATAGGATAGAATGGGAGTTTATTGATAACATCTTATAAAGATAACTTCTCATTGGAGCAAGATAGAGAAATAAAGTTTAGGTTCTCTGAACTCAGAATTTAATAACTCATCTTTTAGTAATGATTGTTTTTGTGTGTTTTTAAATGCCACTTTCAGAAAGTAGGCGTTTTCTTGTTTAACCATTCTGTGTGCCTTTGCCTTGTGTATTGACTGTCTGGTTTTGGAGTGAAAGTGGCTGGGGGAGGTGCATTCTCTCAGACAACCAACAGGAGGGGGGTTTGATGTGTGTTCTACCTTTCCTGAATGAGTCAGGGTTGGGCTGAATAGACCTGGGCTGCATTCAGAGTAGGGGGAGGAGTTCTCCCTACAACCTGAATAGGCCCGGTCTGCATTTAGAGTGGTGGGAGGAGATTTCCCTTGCACCTGAATAGGGCCTGTCTGCCTTACACAATGCTGTCTCCACCTCAGGCCGGGCAGCTCTACCAGAGAGGACAGAACTGGTTTGGACTGAGCTCAGAGACCCTTGCAGTATCAGATCTAAACCTCCTGAACTTTAGATCATTCCTGGAATTCAAGAGGACCCTTTGCCAAGAAGAAGAGCTGAAGAGACTGAGGAGAAGTACTGACCCTTTGCTGTGTGGGGTTGGCCTGCAGTTGCTGTTTCTGCCACGGAAAGGAGAAGGACTTTGCTGTGTTCTCTGTTCCCTGCTTGAAGGAGATCTCCAAGGGCCTGGTGTGCTGGCCTCCTGTTCTGAAGTCTCAGGGACACAAAGACTTCACCCCCAGCTCCCCTGAACTTCCTTGCTGGGAGATCTAAGCTGCCAAGAAGTCCCTGCGACTGTTTGGGACCTCTGGAGGTTGTTTCTGCTGCTGGGAGCTGGAAATCAACGCAACAACCAAACAATCGACGCATCGCTCTTCTTGCAACAGTTTTTCCGATGCAACACCGTGATGCAAGAAGAATCTCCCCACACTGCAGCACCACTGCTGAAACCGACGCAGAACCTGTCGCCGCTGCAAGAATCGACACATCGAGGGATTGTGGCTGAAGAAACCGCCGCAGCACCGCTCGCCACCGCCGCATCATTCGCTGACGCATCCCGGATTTTCACGCATCGTCCCTCTGCATCAAGTTTTCCCCAATGCATCACCCGCGGACCGGAGTCATCTCAGAATCGACGCATTGCTTCCCCCTACAGACTGGACCCGCGCACCGCTCGCCTGCACACAGAGGAACTGTTGCATCGCATCCACGAAGCTCTCAGCAATCTACGCATCTCTTTGTTTTTCTATGCATCCCATTGCTACAGCTGTTTGGCTTGGGGAATTTTGTCTCAACGACAGGTATTTTGCAAAAAATCATGCATCCATAATTTTCTACGGACTCACTTGCTAAAAACCTTTTGAAATACATTTTTTTTACAACTTGCATGTTGAGTTTTTGTTGTTTTAGTCTTGTTGAGTTTATATAAAGATATTTTATTTTTCTACACTGCTGTGGTGTCCATTTGTGGTGTCATCACTGTACTACTGTGTGTTCTGAGTACAAATACTTTACACATTGCCTTTGGGATAAGCCTGTCTGCTAGTGCCAACCCACCAAGGGGGTGAGCAGGGGTTATCTAGAGTGTGTATCCCCCTTACCCTGACTAGAATCAAGGGTCCCTATTTGTACAAAGGTACCTACCCCTGCCACCTAGAGACCCCCATTTCTAACAACAGTTTAATGAATTTGGGAGACAAAGTACCAGAAGAGACTCAGGATAGATTAGCACAGTAAAGGCTCAGGATGAAGGTCCACAAGGGGAATATTAAATGGGTTTGAGCAGACAGCAGGGTCGGATAAGAATTGTATAGCAATTATAAATCCTTCCCATATGGTCCCTATGAATGGGTACAACAATGGCATGCAGCGATCAGTGGTAGCATGTCAGTTTCCACATGTGAACGTGTCATTCAGGGTATTTTCCTAGGCACTGAGTCCTTCGGATTGACTATGAGGCTTTGTCGCCAGAAATCAATGTGGTATTACTGCATGCAGTAGTACCGTAGAATGCCCAGAATAGTATGAAGAACCCTTTCATAATGAAGCCCTAGCAAGATTAAAAGCGTTCATAAAAATGATAAGCAGAATATTCAGCAAAAACACCAGTAAAAAACTGTAATTGTGTCATGTCGAATCAATTTTAATTATGTTCGAAGAGCTGCACCTTATTTAGGCTGAGGCACATTCAGTTTTCATGCCTTTAAGTATTTTAGTACATTATGTTAAAAAAACAAATTACATTAGAACGAGTCATTTTACTTCTCGATCTTCCCCAATAGAAATAAATTCGCTAAATGCGTTTCCGGTCACAGTACATTTGGTAGTACTAATCATTTTGTTGTTTCATCACTTCCCTGCCATTATTAAATATTTACAGTAACACTGACAGGAGCAAGTGGTAGTAATAAGATGTAGACCTTTTAGGTAAAGAAGGTTGTTAAATTGTTCTGTGGCATGAAAAGCACATGCCCATTTATCTAGAGGACAGATTTCGCTCTGAATGCGATGCATTATGTGCGTGTCAGTGTGTGTTTTACCCTTTTCTTAGACCACTAACAGTAAATAATATTCATTTTAGGCAGATTAGATACACATTGCTTGCTTGGCAGGGTTCTTGAAATGATTCTTAAGCATAGCTGTGGAATCTTTGCATCAGGAAATCCAATCCTTTTTCTTTTGCAATGAAAGCCGCTGGGAGAGGCACATCGGAATGCACGAGGCTGCAAGGTCAATGTAATGATGCAGTGGATTATATGGTTCCATTACAAGCTCTGGGAGACAGCCAATGACACGTTTGAATCCGTCTGCGTCGCCCTGGGTACGTGGAAATGTGAAAGGTCTTCCTCGAGGCCACGTGTGGCGAATACAGACTCGTTTTAAGTGGTGTTCATCACACAGCAGTGACCTCACTCTGACTGACTGTCACGTGCGTGCCGCTCTCGTGCTTCTGCAGGTGTAAAAGAAACTCACTGCTATTGCTGTTCATTCACATAAAAATACATGGACAAGAGAAAATATTCACGGTAGCCTCACGGAGTGTTTAATTACCACTCCCACCCTAGGAATGAATGATCTCACCTGTTTGCCAGAAGTAAACATCTTTCAAGGACTGGAGTGGGTCAAGCAGAGGTTGGGGAATTCTCACAAGCTTGTGGGTGTTCACACATTTTCCGGGGTAACCCCTGCTATGCAACAGTTCATCCCTGCCACTGAAAGGAGGCGGGCTCGGATGTGCTGTCATATCACCATTGGCTAATATTGTGTATGAGTGAATCCCTATATAAGTGGACAATTACGTTTTTAGTTTTGTAAGTGAACGTGTGCCTGTAAACAAGTCATTCGCACATCTAAGATGGCCACAGACACATAGATGGCTTTGTAAATCGAGCCCTCAATGTTTAATGGAGCCAAAATCAGACTCACATCCCTCAAAGTAATGTAATTCTTGACAGCTACCTTAGCCTCACACCTCTCCCTAACCTTGGAATTTCTTGCCCAAAGTAAGCACTTGTAGCATAATTGCAAAAACCTGTCCCTTATTCCTACATAACAAAGAGGGCACTGCCTTAGAAAAACATTAGAAAAGGCTCTCAAAAGGAAAATATTAAAAGCAGCTATTTATGCGACTCATAGAGAATTGTTGCTCCAAATCAGCCGCGGCCCGTGGAGGGAGTTCCGTGGGGCGGTAAGGCAGGGCGGGGAGGGGCAGGGTGGCGGGTTCTAAAAACCGGAATATGGATGATTGCAGGTAAGTAAACAATTAAATAACTAAAACGAATTTCGTAGCGCGCGCTGCAAAGCAAAATGCGATGCAGCGCGCGCTACGAAATTCGTCCCTCCCCCGCCCCGCCTTACCGCCCCACGGAACTCCCTCCACAGGCCGCGGCTGCTACAAATAATCATGATTAAAATGTACCACAGTTCAATATATCTAAATTCTTTTGCAGACAGCACATTGGTCTCAATAAATGGTTAACGGTGACAGCTAAATATCATGTGACATATTTATGAGAATGTCAACTCTCTAGAACTGTGACTGTCCAGCACACAATTATAACTGTAAAAAGGCCATGGCCTACGTCAAACACTTTAAGGAGTGTGATGAGTTATCTGTAACTTGCTGTTAACCCCTTCCCCGCTCATGACGGATCCACTCCGTCATGAGCACAGCGCAACCGTGGCTCGTGACGGCGCAGTTCCGTCACGAGCACGGCGCCACGGCGCTGCCCCCAAACCCCCCCCCAGCGCCGCGGCGGAATTCCTGCCGCGGCGAAGGGGTTAAATAGTTCAAACTGTTATGAAAGCTCCACTTAAATGGTCAAGGTCGAATATCTATTTATATGTTACTGTTGATGGATAGGAAATGTTGGGCACATTTGTCTCCCCCCTGTAAAGCGCTCTGATACCCGCAAGGGTCATGTTTGCGCTATGTAAAACCTTCAAAATAAATAAATAAAATAGTGCAAAGGAGTTATAAAGATGGGACTGGATTACACAACTTCAAACAGACCTCCAAATCTAACTTAGCAATTATTTCAAGCGATTCCACGGGGTATTTCCATTATTCCTTTAAATTATGCAATCGTTAGAAGTTCACAGAAATCACAGATTATAAATGTATCAAATATTTAATTTTAATATTTATATAGCACACCTGGACCACATCAGTATGAGGGTGCATTAAGAGAATAAGCATGATATGGAGATTTCTGGTAAGTAGAATTTAACAATTAATAGTAAACTGAGCAAAGGGCAGGACGCATTAAAGCACAAGACTACTTGCAAATGTTAGTATGGTGATGAATAGAATGACCATGTGATTATCAATTTAAAAAATCACTGTAAGACACTAGAGTGGATATTGTCTGAATAGCTGGGCATTAGTTGTTTGTGGAGGTACTGCCAGAGTTGTATATGCTCAAGTGGTCATCACAAATAAGTATTGACTTTATACTGTTGAGGTTCTGAAGCTGGAGGTTTCCAGAAGAAGAGTTGTGTAACGTCTTAGACCCCTTTGATGCTGAAGATAGTGAGAAGATCAGCAAGATTAGTTCAGTGTTCTCATGGATGGTCTTGTGGATAAGCAGCAGACTTTGAACATGGTTCAGGGGTCTCCAACATTTTTTGTAGTGAGAACTACTTCTCATCAGTGAAAATCATCATGAGCTACTGAAGGCTAAGCAACTCGTGCATTGTTACCAGATGTCCTTATTGACTTTAAGCGTAATATCCTTGGAGCCAGCTATTATGGTTTGAATAAAATACTTTGACCATGGCACAGGACATACCTTTTGCCATATGTGGCGCAGTTACAAGTAGAACACAAATGGGAGAAATGTAAAGTGCAGTAAAATGTTCTGCAAAAATGATCAGAATATGGAAAATATTTCTGCAGTTTAAATTTCTCCCACTTAAAATAATAGCTTTATTTTTAATTTAGAAATATGGCACTGTGTTGAGAAAATGTAACTGAAGAGTAAACTTTGTTTACATGGATTCCATAAAACTAATTATTAAAATTTTCACCCAATAACAACTGTCGCATTTACAAACACCAAGCATCTTGCTCCCAGTGACCTGTAGACATGGTGCTATATAACAGAAAAATAAATGTACTTAAATAAGAGGAATTTTAAGTGAAGACTTGCAATTCATAAAAAATTAAGACATAACTGGCTTAATGGAAAGTGGAGAAAGACATTAATACTTACTGTTTCATAGAAAAAGTTTTCAATTTAAATGTATCCCATTTGAAAACAATGATTATTTTTCAGTTAGAAATATGGCACTGTGACTACTGGCCACTGGGAGCAAAAGACATTCTGGGGCAGATTTATGTTGCACTTGCGGCACTTTTGCGCCGCCGTTGCGTCACTTTTGAAAACGCAGCAGCGGCGCAAATCCTGCGCCATGGTGCGGGGCATTTACAAACGTGACGCATCTCCCAGATGCGTCACGTTGTAAAGCCCTGCGCCACATGTAGGCGTTCCAGGGCAGGTGGGGGCGTTCCGGCGCAGGAACGCCTCCTAAAAGTGGCTGAGTGAAATCTACAAGATTTCACTCAGTCACTTTTAGGCCCATGCTGCGTCAAAACCCTGCGCCTGCTTGAAGCAGGCGTAAGGATTGACGCAGCATTGTACAGATAGGGCCCCCCAGATCATTGCTGGAGCTGCGTCGCGCTTGCGACGCAACTCCAGCAATGCGCCACTTTTCGGCACAGATGCGTCACGCATCTGTGCCGTTTTTGCCCCATGGTGCGCCGCATTATAAATGCGGCGCATCCATGGTGGCGCAGCTGTGGCGCATGATAACTGGCGCATCCCTGCTGATATGCAGGGATGCGCCAGTCGTCATAAATCTGCCCCTCAGTTTGTAAATGTTCCAGTTTGAAATAGCAGAAAAATTAAGAGTTAATCATTAAGGTAACTTTTCATTTTAATGTTCTTCACCTCTGTGCCCCAGCCTGGCTCATAAATCTGACTGAGCACTGCTCATTATCATACTGTGCTATCTGCAGCCTGATGATTATAATGAAAAATAAACACAGTCTTCCCTTAACTTTAAAAGAAAGATGTGATCGTGTGATTATTTAAAAATGAACACAAGGCTGTGAGCTGCTGTGAAGGTGTCTGGGAGCTAACAGTAGCATGTGACTTGTTCTGGGTGAAATGGTAACCTGTGCAGACCACAAAGTTTAGGAAGTATATGATCAAATCTACCCAAAAGGTTAACTAACCTACCAGTCAAATGTAGTACTCCTTCAAGCAGGGCTAAAATCGATTCATCCATAATCTCCAGCAAGCAATTTATTTCCAAGGCTCAATATGACAAGTGAACAAACAACTTTTTTTAATATATCAGGGAGCTCAAAGTAACCACTTTCTTTTGCATATGTTGATGAAAGTTAGCAGCTTTTGCCACCTTTTCGATATTGGGGACAAATGTCAGGGGAAGTCAAGTGTGAACAAAAGCATGTGACTCACAGATTAAGATAGGTATAATTTCTTCCAGTTTGAAGAGTCCAGGAGCTTGGGATCGAGCCTGCTTTTGGTATATGTTTTATTGGGTTTGAGAAGGAAGGAGTTCAATTGCATTTAAAATTGTCATTCTGTAAACAACCAATAAATTACACATCCTATGTCAACCTTTTAATTTTCATCTTGAAGAGAAATAGATATTTTGGAAAGTCCTGTCGCACTGAATACCAGAAAAATGAAACGAATATCTCAAATATATTATCTGTATTTTATAATCATAGATTACTAATTTCCTTATTCAAGCTATGATACTGCATAATACCACTTGCTAATTTTTAGACATGCACCTCAAAGTCTATGTTATGCAATATACATAAATGTATTATTTGCTGAAACGTTCAAAATACAAAAGTTAAAAAACACATATCTATAAATTCACAACAACCAGACATGTTTTACTGATGTTAAAACATTATGGGCCAGATTTTACACTTATTCATGCAGCGCAGTGCAGCAGCCGCAACTGCTGCACTGCGTGAAAAGGAGAGAGAAAGAGAGCGCCATATTTACAGAAATTTGGCACTCTCCTCTCCTCTTCTTTTTTTTTTGCAGAGTTTTATATAGCGCAAACCTGACCCGAATTGGGTATCAGAGCGCTTTACATAGTACCAGTTACGTTACCTGAGGACACACATTAATTTTTGGTAGGCACGGGGAGATTAAGTAATTTGTCCAGAATCACAGGATTTTCAGCGTCATTGCTGAGACTCGAACCCAGTTCCCCAGGTTCGAGGTCGACCGCCCTAGCCATTAGGCCAACTCCTCTCCCCTTTCCCTAACACCGGCGCTGAAATCAGCTGCCATGCATCATGAAGACACCTTCACGCCATAGGTCAAAGGTTTCTCCATAAGGAGTCTAGCAAAGATTTTGTACTGGAAGGATATCCTTCCAGTACAAAATACCATGCTTAAACTAACTTTGACCCTTTCCACTCGTATGTAAGTTGTAAAGTGCAGTGCACGCACGAAGTCAGAAAAGGAAGGAGCTCCTTCCTTGAGCCTACTTCGAAAGGGGACAGGTTTCTTGGGTGGTGTCATGGGAACGCCCAAGAACCACCCAGGGTACGCGACCTTGGCGACAAGTAATGCAAAACAGTGCTATACCCTGCTTTGCGTTACTTTGACATTATTTCCAGCGTTAAACAAGTTCAGCACTGGAAAGTAAATAAAAAAAAGATTTTGTGCTTTTGTGACGCAAATACGGCGTAATATCTTAGTAACCCCCCCCCACCTATGAGTCTAATCAAATAAAGCTGTGACGCCTAGTTGATACCATCAGGAACTTGTAAAGATGAACTCTACCAAATATAAACATATGAGAAAACACACAGCATTCATCAAGGAAACACTTGATAGTCAAAGTTGTTAATAAGAATGCACAACGTCGTCATGAACATGGCTCAAAAACAAATGTTGTAGAATACTCTTCTGAGTACAGCAATAACATTTTATGCCAGACACTTCACATAGTATATTCACATTAGCGCATAGAGAGAGCCCCTTCAGACATGTGTGCAGGTTGGAATGGATGTTAAATATGCACAAACCACAATGCACACGTATAGATACAGAAACATACCCCAAGCAGTAACATTAATAATACCAACGTCTGCATAGTATGATGTCCTAATAAAAGAAATTAGACATTCTGATTTAGAAAAATCCCCCTTATTCTCACAAAACATGCATACACCTTGCAGGAAGCATGTGCACATGGCAGTAAAGGAATACAATTCCAAAGCAACTTCAAGATACAGCCAACAGACTGGAAAGTTGTGGCAGCTGCAATAAAATACATGTAGCACAAATTACACATTGTGGTAAGTTCTTAGAAAAGTATAACGTTGTAAACTCTTACGAAGAAATGTTGACAAGTAGTGCCTCAAGCCCAACCGGAGGGCACAGAAGAACCGTGGGACCTTCCCCCATGGTCACATCAAGTGGTGAGCACATATTAACACACACATCAGCTCATCAGCACACCTGGGGCCAGGCTACCGTGGAACTAACACTCCAGATAAATGTCTAGGTGGATATGTCATGAACATACAACTACAATTATATGGATACCCTCGACCTACATGAAGATTATGGTCCCCTACCTGTCCATATGCACTCAAACACTGGTTCTGCCAGTTACACCTTTAAAAGCCTCCACAGAAACTTATGACAGTGATAATAGTTGATAGATGGGTAGAAAGAACCCCCCTGGTGTCTGACTACACTCGGCCTGCTAAAAATGGCTGTAGTTACACTTGATTGATGGGCAATCAAAGCACAGTAAGAGACGTTCAACCACACACAAAGCCTCCTCTACAATTTGCTCTTTACAGGATCTTAACAATTTCAGTTGAAAAGCAATATTGAGTTTGATGACAGCTTAGGCTAAAGTTAATCTTTGAGAAAAGAATTCCTTTAACTTTGTACCCTCAGGGGTCCCCTAACAAACCCATAAGCTATAGTCCTCCATGATTAACTCACACCGGGGACCTGCTCACCCAAGGTATGGAAACTATCCTACCAATGACTTCAAAGACACCAGTGCCAGGGGCCAACCCTGAAAACATGTGGAGTAACCACCAGCATTTCCATAAGCAACAAGATCCAAATGCTAAAGCTATGAAATTCATAACAGCACCCCGTGGTACCTGATAACTCATAACATGCCTCATAGACACTTCTCACACAGTTGTGTCACTCCGCAGTCAATGGGGAGACATTGTCATGACATCAAATTCATGGATGATGACATCAGCTCCCTAGGCAGTGACCAAGAAGTGACTGCTCTCAAAAACACCTGGGTCAATCAAGAGAGAGCAACCAAGATGCATGGCTCATGAAATGAGAAGTGTGTTGTCTATCGCAGCAGGTGCAGCCTCATTTACAACCATTGCACCATTTTAGCAAAAGAAAGAGGAGAATCCAGAAAGCCGAATGGGATGACGTATGCAAAAAAATCTGTGCATAGGAACAACACAGTAAAAGTGTGGCACAGTTAAAGATACCACCAGAATAAACTGGCATTCACTTCAAGACAGGCATAAAAGACTTCCACTGGTATTGCGCAACAGACCCCCAGCGACATCATAGTAAGACAACAACAAATGTTGCATCTTAATTCTTTAGTACTTTTGAAAGGAATATTCATTCAAAACCATATTTGTAAATGGTTGAAAACAACCACTTTATCTAGTTTACTGGTAGCACGTATGGCTGAAAATATCTGAAAAGGAACATCCACATGCTGATTAAATCCTTAGAAAACGCCTCGCTTATGTTACATCTTGGGTGATGTATTTACCAAGTTTCCCCAAATTTTCGTTTTCAATCTTGATCCCAAACTGGAAGTCCTCTGTCTTAAAAGTTCGTTTAATGTTCAATTTGGCACATGTGACCTTTGGCGAATGAGCAATAACTGTGCGCAAAGTACAGCTGCACAAAGTACAGGCCTGATCTAGAAGCTTGAAGATGATGTTTATCCAATTATACCCAGAAAAAAAGAAAACATAAGCTTAAGGGCCCAGGTTGGTTCAGAGGACTGCATGCCTGATTTAAAAAAGAAAACGTTTTTGTATTGACGTTGCCATATTGCACATATGCATGTTTTAAATAGGGAGTTTTATATAGTTTCTGGTGGTGGGCATAAAGTCTGGATTTTGTGTGGATAGGAGAAGTTTGAGTTAAATTGGCGAGAAAGACCCTCGGCTGATATTCTCCAATCACAGCCCTCCAAATATGTGGATGTTAGTTATAGGTAGTGCTCACCTGTGGCCGTATTACAGAAGGTGCCCGGGGGCGCAACAGGGATTTGCGCCCACTTTGCGCACCCCGGGGGCACTTTGGTATTATAGAAGGGGGCACAGACGCTAGTGCGTCCCCTTCTATAATACCGATAGCACTGCTGCATCTAAAGCGCCAGCGCTACCTTCAAAGAGTGTTCCCTCATTTGCATAGGGGCATGCCCTATGCAAGTGAGGGAATTCCTTTGACTCTGCGCCATATTACAGACAGGGGCGCAGAGTCAAAGAAGCCTACAGGAGGCTCACTCACAGTGCGCTATTTAAAAGGTGGCGCACTGTCAGTGCGCCCCCTGGGAGCAGCCCTCTGCATGTGGTAACGGGGGTCCCATGAACCGCCCCAGACATCCTGTTGCAGGCGGGTGCTGTCACTGACTGCACCCGCCTGCAAGGGGATCTCTAATCGCCTTTGAAAGTGCAGGCGGGTGCACCGGCACAGTGAAAACACAGAGCAGCTGCTCCGGGTTTTCACATCAATGCGCTGCCACCAGGGCAGCGTGAGTTCGCGGCTGCCCTGGGGGCAGCATATTCACCATAATAGTGCGCATTATCATTGTTTGCACCCCTTACACCCTTTGAAAGGTGCACCGGGTGCAAACAATGATAATGTGTAATACGGCCCCTGATTGGATTCCATGTAGTTTCTGGACAGCATGCCATATGGCTCAGCCCTAATTCTGGGATTCAGTGTATTAAACAATCACTATTCCTGGACTCTGAGAGAACTTCTGTCATTGCAAATCAGTTTCAAATGCATACGCACGTTTCTCTAGTATCACATTGTCCAGAACTAGGATTGCTGAAAGAGATCACTGCCCCACTTGTGTCTAGAAAGGTAAGGTAACATATAACAAAAATGAATGTGTCCTTCTGTAACACAACTGGTGTTCATGTAAAGCGTTCAGATACCCGATGTCTCGGGTCTAGTTCGCGCTATATAAAACTCTAAAAAATAAAATGAAAATAAAAAAGAATAAAAGCATTTATGTGTCCAAACTGCAGATTCTTAAGTTTGGGTCAGCTTAACTATATTTTTCAACCTTTTCTAGGGAATATGCTACACACCTCACATTCACAGTGCATAAAATAGTGGATAAATACGTATTCCAAAATCAAAGGAAGCATTAGATGTTCTTTATTTGCTCTCCTTTTGTGTGTTTTATTTGTTGCCATGTTGCTTGTCTGATTTTAGCAAATAGTGTCATCAAAGGACTAGTCTAGTTTCTCTGGCAGGATCCCTCTGTGGCTTGTACATGTATTTCAACTTCACATGACATCTTCCCTGGAGTAAAGTGGCCACATTGTAACTTCAAAGGACTGCATCATATTGGGATTCAGGAAGAGACTTCCTAATGCACAGGTCACTTCAGAGAGCTATTATAAGACATTCTTCCTTCATGTAGAAGGAACCTTCCAGCTACAGTGGAACCCATCTCACATGAGACCTAGGGGCAAATCAGCAACAACCGGCGATAATTATCACTAAGCTCACTTAGCGCTAGGATAATTATCGCCGGCTATCGCCGAATTTTATCGCTGAGATAGCGTGCTTTTAGCAACGCTTATCTCAAGAGCGATAAAATTCCAGGCGCAAGCTGCCAATTGTGCGATTATCGCTGGAAATACAGCGATAATCACACAACGTTTGGCGATAGCATGCTGATAGGGCAGGGCAGACTCAGCCATGATATCCACCTTCCATTGGAAATGATGGCTAAGTCAAACTAAAAGCAGGCGTAAGGAAAGTAGCGATAACCAAGGTTAGCGCTACTTTTCTTATCGCTATGCTTGTTAGCGTGCCCATTGATGATTGGAGAAATGTCGGTTAGCGACATTTCTCCAGTTATTTTGAGCTGGAACGCCCACTTTGTATCTCATTAGAGATGCAAAGGTGGGTGTTACGGGAAAGGGAGCTAAGGCAAGGATTCACGCGATAGTTTGACCTTGCTGATATAGCGATAAAATTATCGCAGCTTTTCAGCCGAAAACGGCCTCTAAAGCATGTTAATTTTTTATCGCTGCCGTGTTGAAATGCCCCCTGGAGTGGTAGAGATTTCCTTTGAATGGAGTATGGCGAAAGCTGGAGAGAAGCAAGCTGTTACCATCTTTCTTGGCTTTAGTAGAAAAGATTCTAGAAAAGCTATTAAAGTTATAAAAATCTTTGCTGAAACAACAAGTTAGTCACACTACTGTAAATATTAGGCCGAATACTTTAGGTTTTATTAGCTTAGGCAATGTTGCCAATCATGCATTGAGCTGACATTTTAAAAGCTGATGCATTATTTGTCTGAAGGCAATAGATGCTGAGAACAGAGAAGAAGCAGTCTGCTAGAAGAATTTCTTTCTGCCTAGTAAGAATTTTGGAGAGAAATTTCTCTCTATTTTTATCCTGAAACTCTGAGCCTGGAAAGCTGCTCCAAGGAATAAGTGAGATAGCCTCTTGTTGAACCAGAGACATTAGAAATTATGCAAATTCAATATTTTTTGCTGCATGTCTTCCTGGGGTCCTATTACTGATAGGGCGCACTTCTCCTGTTTGTGCCACAGCACATCGTTAAGCAGGTGTGCTTGGTGCAAACAGAAAAAGTGCACCCTATCATGTATAATGCACTGGCTTAAGGGCAGCTGCGAACTCGCATTGTCCCCAGGGCAGCGCATTCAACAGAAATATGAAGCAGCTGTTTAAAAACTGCTCCATGTTTCTCTGTGCAGGTGGCAACCCGCCTGCAATTTAACTAGGGATTTCCGATCCTCTTGCAGGCGGGTGCAGTGAGTGACTGCACCTGCCTGCAAGGGGATGTGGGGGTCCATAGGACCCCCATTTCCACCTCAAGAAGGCTGCAATTTGCAATTAGAGGGCACACTGACAGTGTGCCATCTTTTAGGTGGCACACTGTCAGTGCGCATCCTGACAGCTTCTTTGCCTCTGCGCCGTGTCTATAATATGGCATGGGCACAGAGACATAGAGATCCCCTCATTTGTATGGGACCATGTCCCCATGCAAATGAGGGAATTCCCTTTTGAGAAAGCACTGGCACTACATGTGTGCCAGTGCTTTCAGTATTACAGAAGGAGCCACAGAAGCCTCTGTGGCCCCTTCTGTAATACCGATGGGCATGCAAAGCGCGGGCACATGCATGTTGCGCCCCTGGGGCATGCTCTGTAATACGGATCCAAGTGTGCATATTTAGCTTTGATGGGCAGCAGACCATGTCTTTTATTTATTTTCCTATTTTGGCTTGTTTTTGGTTGCTTTAACTTGAGTGCTCATTACTGCAAGAAGGAATCCAGCAATGCTAGCTCTGCTTCCTTGGGCACTGAGAGGCACAGAAGGCTAGTCCCCACAGGAGTACCACAACATTTTTCTTTGCTCTACTGGCACACAGATACCAGCAGAGGCGCCACCCCCTCTATTTTCTTACCCTTTTCTCCCTCCCCATGCTTCATTCCTCAGCATGGGTAGCACAGGGAAGACTTATGAACTTTGACCTGGGGAATCCCCCTTCACACAATCATGTTCCTATCAGGCATGGGGGCTGCCTGACAAGAGCAGTATACATTTCTTACCCTATGCTAGAGAACAGTTTACACATCAAGCTTCACAGTGCCAATAGTTCTAATTTGCCCACTTCCATGATGGTGGATTTGTGGGTCCAACATTCTGGATAATGCTGCATAAGAGTGGCTTAAATGTATGCAGATTTCTTATACTTCTTAAACTTCTCGCTCATGGTGGCATGCGCTTGCCATCAGAAGGGTTAAATTTGGGACTCCAGGCCGCTAACATTCCTGTGATATTTTATATTAATTTCTGCACAACTCCAAAAGTCCTTGTGGACCTTCCTTCCTGTTCCCAGCTCTGGGTTGTCTCCTGGCCTATAATCTTTGTAGAACAGCACCCATTGGCCCAGAAGGTAGACGGTACACCCCACCTGCAATCATCATGTCCCAGGCCTCCTGGCCACTTTCAGGGCACCTGAGTGTTCCACAGGAGTCTCAGGTTCTCCTTACCAGCGCATTCTCAGCCACAAGTAGTCCACAAATGTCCAAGGGTTCCTTCTGCCTTCAGGGTCTCAAACAAATCTACCCACTACTGTCCCCTAAAGGGAATGGGGAAGCCAGCACCACAAGGGATCTAGGAACTATAGGTCCAGAATCCTTCCACCGCAGACTGGGGTTCATTGGCGAGACAGTCTGTCCTGCTTCTTCTGTGCTTCCACTCTTCTCAAAGTCTCTGTCCCTTTGCAAAGTGTTAAAAGTGGATGTGGAATATATAGGAGGTGGTTGTCCGTACCTAATCCAGAGACACATTTTCACTCACTCCTCCACTCCTGATACTTCCTGGGAACTGCTGACACACTGTCTCACCCACTACATTGCATTCTGGGATTTTCCAAAAAAGCTGTATAAACCAACAGTTTGGCCAACATCTTCCCTGAGCCTTACACTGTTCACCAAAACCAATTTTTCCAGAGGTCTGCCTGCTCTCCCTTTGTCTTTCTGAGAAAAAACTGCCCAGGCTTTTAAGAGAGTTGCAGTTAAACACAGTGGCAGCTGGTAACATTTGAAAGTGGTAAGGCATGAAAGTTTGTGATGAGTGACCTGTGGCAACCAAGTGCAGTGAGCGAGTCACACTGCCATAAAGAAGGTTTCAACTTATTAGTACTAGTACCCAAATACAGTAACATGCAACTGAAAAGTGAACTGTCAACCTTTGTGGAGTACCTTCTACATTTTTAAATTAATCAAATCAATATGTTCGTTATTATTTCATACATCCTTACACTGCAGTGAAAAGTAGGAGTTCCTTTAGTTAATCATACATGGGGGGAATGTTGGAGCTGGGAATCTCATTTGTAAAAGTTGTGCAAAGGAAAAAAACAAGCACCTTATTGCAATGATATTGACTTGTTCTTCTTCTGGCACATTGTGGTTTTTGTTAAAATGCTAAAGTTTATATAGCTGTAAATAACAAGGGTTATAATATATCAACCCAAGGAAGCACATTTAAAAGTAGAGAAAAGATGTAGTTGCAGAAAAGAAAGTGACATTTATTTCAGTTATGAGACCCAATCGAGGGCAACAGGGACAAAATGCACACTCTGCCCCATTTAACAGGCTATTAAAATATTAACAATCAGATATTAAAATCTGACAGTGTCATTCTGTCACATTACATGCTTGGGAGGGGCCATCACATGATCTGAAAGAAAATCCTTTTACACCCAAGGCTGTGCTCGTGACAGCTGACACTCAAAGGCTTTTAAATTTCACATGTTCTTTTACACACGTTAACGGCATCCACTTTTCCTACCTCCTACTCTACAGGCACTGCAAGTCCTTTCTGTGTACACAGCACAGAAAAGGAGCCTGATTAAATGTCATAGCAGTTCCAATGCATTATTGGAGTGCTGGCCCTACCATTTTAAACAAAAAGCAAGGCTGCCGGAGGCCAAAGTGGAGTACAGAGTACACTGAGTATATTGCTTAGAGTACCTCTCTTGTCAGAACACTAGCGTCTTGGCGGAAGTTGTGGTTTGGAGGACTTGGAGGAGGAGTCCACGGAGGAGTCCACGGAGCACGGAGCTGGAGCGGGAGCCAGGAGCATGAAGCAGGGAGCTTGAGAGCTTGAGCAGGGACAGTCATCGCTCGCCTGCTTGCTCACCACCGCCTGCCCATTGCTCCCCACCTACATCAGCTGTGAGTAACCGCAGCGTGTAACTGTTGCGTGCAAACATCCGAGCCACGCTGACTTGTTGCTCCCACTGCCCGTTGCGCCCCACCCGCTCACCCGAAGCAGTTAAGCCCGCGGCTCATAGGCAGAAGAATACATCCGCAACCAGTCACAGAATGGCATGAACAAACCCATTCAAAGCATCAAAACCAGATAACGGTTGCAACATCTGCTCCTGGAACGTGAATGGCCTAAGCACAAAACTAGAAGATCCCGACTTTATGGAATTCATCACTCAGTACGACCTACTTCTTTTTCAAGAGACATGGCAGACAAATCCTTCATCAATTGTAGGATGCAAAGAACATCTCAATCTGGCCAAGAGAGATTCCAAATACGGAAGAGCTAAAGAAGGCCTCTCCATTTTTGTCTCGACTGACCTCGCATGGCAAGTCTCCGAAATAGATTTTGACTCGACTTGGATGTTATACATCAAACTAGTGGCCTCGCCCTCTTTTAGCGTGATAATATTGAACGTCTACATCCATCCTTCATCCAAACAAAAGAGGTCTAGTATCGAGAACTTAACAGAAACATTAGCCACTCTCGCTCATCCATATGCTAACATCATTCTGTCAGGAGACATCAATATGAACCTTCTAAATGGCAGGAAAGAAAAACCATTAGGCCACACACAACCAAGCAAACGACTAGATACTCACGGTAACAGATGTGCATTCCTGCTAGAAGAATTCTCGAGGTGTGCGCTAAATGGACGAGTTCTGCCTGAGAGCCCCCCAGCATATACTGGGGTTAAGCAAAAAACAGGCTCAATTATTGATTGTACATTTACAGCTCAGGACATTCTCCCATACATCTCGAACTTCCTAATAAAAGAAAGGGCAGAAAGCGATCACAATCCCCAAACCTTCACTTTGCTCATAAGTACGGCAAACCCTATAACAGATAATGTGATGTCCCTATCAACGCAATGCTATAACTTAAAATGACTTACTTGGAAAAAGGAAAATATTGGTGACATCATGGCCACATGCACTGCTCCTCTTGAGAGTTTCAAAACCGAATCACCATGTATAGAGGTCTGGGTATCTTTTACTCATGGTCTAAACAACGAATTATCAAGACAACTTCAAACTCGAGCCTCAGAACCCTCTCAGGATATCCTCTCCTTAATATCAAAAACATGAAAAGACCTAAAAAGGGACATCAAGGTGGCCAAGAAACACTTTAGAGAACTTCTTTGGCCAAAACTCCTCCATCCCAGTAAACAGAGAGACTCCAAGCTCTTCTGGGATGTCAGTACCCAGCTATCAAATGGCAAGAACTGGTATTTCAACTCGGATATAATGGAGGACATCTGGAGAGTCCATATCGAACATACATATAACGCTGCTCCATTCTTGGATGATACAAACCAGGGAGTCCATACCGCAGGAATTATCCATGATACACTCAAGTTAGAACCTTCAGAATTCTCGCCGCAGATTACACAAGATCAGGTCCTCAAAATCATAAGAAAATTAAGACCTGAGGAGCACCAGGGCTCAACAGATGGCAAATGCACTATTCCGGCATGACCCTTCATTCTGGTCCGGTATCCTCACCCCGCTGTTCACATACGTGTTAGCATACGGCACGATCCCCGAATCCTGGTGAGGCAGCATCTTAAATCCCATATACAAATCAGGCTCATGCTCGGATCCTGCTAACTATAGAATGATAGCACTGATCGACATTGAGGCCAAGATGTATGCTTCAAACCTCCTGGTAGATTTAGAGTACTGGGTCAGTCGCACAAAGTTGATACCAAACACGCAATCCGGATTTCGGGCTGGAATGGGCACCCTCACTAACATCTCCGCGGTGACACTCAGTTAATTAATCTTATGCAAAATCTTGTACCCTGTACGTGTGCTTCATCGACCTTAAAGCGGCGTTTGACAAAGTACCGAGAGAGAAGTTATGGGCCAAAATGCAAAGTTGGGGGGCACCAACTAAACATTTGGAGGCGATAATCAACCTTTACTCAGATACGTGGGTGCAAACGAGGAAAGGAGATGGCCGCACCATAAACAAGATTCCAACCAAAAATGGGCTAAAACAGGGGTGCGTGCTGGCCCCCTGTCTTTTCAATATCCACACCGCTGACCTTGAGAAGCATCTCCAACAAGTTCAAACTGACCCCCCAAAACTAGGCAAAACACCAATCACCAGCCTCCAATATGTCGATGACATTGTTCTTCTAGCACAAACACCGATAGGTCTGCAGCGATCGATGGCCCAACTAGGAGCTTATATCACCTCTGATCAATTAATAATAAACCAAAGAAAACCAAGGTATTATGCTTCTCTAAACATCACAAAACAGGGTCAAAAGCCAAATTCACCTGGAATATAGAGAATAAACCAATATCCCAGATGGACTCGTACAAATACCTAGGGTTCCAACTCGACTACAACCTTAATTTTAAGTAACACCTGGACCAAGGGAAAAAGAAAGCAAAGCAACTCCTTTACGCTTTCAAAATCTTACAGAAGAAGCTAAAAGGCTGCCAAACTGGTCAGCTGCTTAAGGTAATTGCAGCAAAATTCATACCAACCATATCGTATGAGTCGGAAATCATGAACAAAAAAGACGCCGCCGCATTAAACCTAGCCCAATCGAGCTTCTTCAAGAGCCTGTTTTCAATCCCCCAGTACATTTCTCAGGCACAAATTCAACTGGAATATGGGCTTAAAAACCAGAAACCAGCCAGACAAGGGGTGATGGTCTAATATTACTGGTGGATGAGGCAAGCAGAAGACAATACTTTAGCCCACTTTTGCTGGGAAGAAACTGAAAAGCAAGCGAGGCTAAATAATTCCATCGTTACAGTTTTAAAAGACTCACTCGTGGACCTACACCTCGAAGAGGCCTGGCACACAACAGCCTCTTACTCTGGGTTCAAAAATACGGTGCATAGCGCAACTAAACGAATCTCGTTGCTAATGGACAAAACTGCCTTCTCCAAGAAAAATCCTGCATGGGCAGTGATTCAATCCTATCAGTTGCTGAAACCCCAACCGTATTTGTCTGAACACTTCTCTCATCACAAAAAGCACTATTTGATGCTGTTGCGGCTGGGATCATTCCCCACGAAGGATCTGACCCCGAAATGGAAATTTACATGGCCGAGTAAAGAATGCCGCCTGTGTGAACAAGGTGAAGAGTCACTACTACACCTTTTATGCATCTGCCCCTTGCTATAAGAATCTTGAAAAACAGTCCTTTGTGAGATCTTTAGGAAAAACCAACTAAGGTCATGCAGAGCCGCAATCATAGAATGCCTTGCAGGCCTGTCAACCCAACTGTCCTGTCGAGCCATCACTTTTTGGAAAATGGCAGCCAAAGAATTGGCCAAAAATAAAAATGAATTAACTTGTGTGGCTATGACATGACTGCTCAGACACTCTTTATCTGCACTGACACTATTTACCGATTTTTTCCCATTGAACCGTCATGTATCTTTTATAAATTGCACTAACTATAACTTTAATATTCTTCTTTTAACCATTGATGACGATAGAGTATATGACCGCACTATGTTTTATTTTTTGTACCTTACAGACCCCCATTTTTAATCATCTTGTATTATGTGCTTTTTCCATTCTTTTAGGATTTTTAACGAAATCAAATAAAAGTAACATTGACTGACTGAGAGCTGGACCCCATTTTTCCCCGGTGCATTCTTTTTGAAGCACGAGCAGCGAGTTATTTTTATTTTCGATCATGAAGAAAGCGGCAGCCAGTGCTTTAAATGGGCCGGTACAGTCCGGTACGGAGTACCGGCACTTTTTTATTTTGGGAGGGAGAGTACCTGCACTTCTCAAGAGAAATGCTATACTTTTAATTGCAGAGTACCGGCACTTCTCAGAAACAAGCAGGTACTCTGGTACAGAGTACCTGTACTTCTATTTTTCCATTTCAAGCACTGGCGGCAGCCAAACACAAAACGCAATCGATTAACAGCAATTTAGGAAACTCCCTACTGTTTACATTAACATATGTCTCCCAGCACTCCAGGGCCCCAGGTCACTTGCCAACCAGAACGCACCTGATGTCCCGGGTCACTGCTCCCAGGCCCTTCTGGACGCCCCCAAGGAAGACTTTCTTGTGCTCCTCCAGGCCTTCCCTTGTTCCTGAGCTCCTCCTTCAGGCATTCGATAATGCAGGTGACGCTGGAGCTCAAGGACCGCAATCGTCTAAAGCATGCCCTCTCTGTCTGCCCACTGGCCCTTCTTTCATGCACACAGCAAGTCCCTATCCTGGTCCAACAGTCTTTTTGCTGCATTACTGCGGGCCAGGGATAGTTAGAAAAACTGGAGGGAGAAACCATAACGTGCAGCTGCCGTTAGTGGAGTAAGTCCTGGCTAATCCTGGTGCTGCTCCCTTGCTGAGAGCAGTGCCAGGTTTGGATCGGGCAGGAGAACTCAGCGCTCATTCTGAGTGCAGGGGCTGCGCTGCCCACCTTCCCTCTTCTTTCGATGCACCGACTGTGACAGGCTTCTAGTGCACATGTCAGGCTGATCGCTGAAAGGCAGTTGGCCAAACTGACATGCGCACTTTCAAGTCCAAGTGTCTGTGATGACAAGGGGGTGAGCTTTTTTCATTTTTAAGCCCCACCCACTCATCACTAAGCAACAGGCTTGTGGCTGATTAACAAAATGCACAGCGCCTACAACCGGAGAGCTCTACATTAATTTACATTACATTCAGGGGCTGTGGGGGGCAAATATAGGGGCGACAACGCCCCAACGCTCTAATAAAGGAGCCTACGCTGGTTAATCAGCTTGTGTGTATTCCTCTCCAAGTACAAGGAGAAGGCTAATACTCCCAAATGTCCCTTCTTTTGAAGGAAAGGCTTTGAACTGCCCACTGACGAGCAGAATGATTAACTTGTTCAAGCAGGGTAGTTAAAAGCCTGAATTACAGTTAGCCTAGTGCAGGGAAATATTTCGAAAGTTAAAACACATTAACAGCACATTGAGATCGAAACTAGCATTTTGTGTGTGTTCGAGGGAACTACAGAAAAAGCCACATAAATTGATGTTGAGCCACACCAAAATTGAAATTCAAGCATTTTTTATCCAATTTGTAAATATAATTAAGTACTATAGGCCTATGCTCCAGTAAAAAACATAAAAGGGGCATTCTTTTAGGACTCCCAGTAACATTATGAGGCCTAGACTGGCCATGACCAATTTATACTGGATGCCATATCTGACTGGGCTTCTTGTGTGCAGATACCAGGCTGAATCAAGCAACAGTCTTCCTCATTCATTCTACACGCATGTTCATGTTTGACCACGCAGAGACTCCGAATTCAGCTGTGCAATATGGGACTATATGTTAAAAGTGGGCACTGGTGGTCCCAGCTCAGATCCATTGTAACAGAAGCTCTCAGTGAGACTTCATGAGGGAAGATTGCCTAGGTTCAAGAACAGGAGGTTTGAGGGTCAGAGTTCAGTCTCTTATACACAGGAACCAACATGAGTTCCGCTGATATGATGTGAATGTGAAGTCCTGGATCCTCAGCCACTGAAACAGGTTTGCACAGTGGTGTAGCGGGGGGGGGGGGGGCAAGGTGGACAGTCCGCCCCAGTCTGCACTCTTTTTGGGGGTGGCAGAGGTTAGTAAGTCGTGTCTGACAACTACCACAACTCCCCGCCCCCGAGAATAAGTTGTCCATCGGACAACCCCCCTGGAACAATTAGAGCATCGCCCGCCAACACCCCCCCCAGCTCTTATGTGCTGCACCGGGTGGCAACATTAGGAGCCGCCCCGGTTGGCAGTAGCTCTAGCTGGCTTGCAAATGTACTGGAAATGTTTCACAACTTTGTTTTACTCTTTCATAGTCAATTGGGGCATCAAATACTATTACAATCTGAGGCAAGGCCAAAGAACCACAACTAAGGTATTTTGAATGCGGCCTAATCTTCTGATTCTGTCTGTTAAAGTAAACTAATGATCTTTATTTGTAAGAGGGTCTTCTTTGTCTTATTTATGACTTCAATGACACTGGGGGGGTTGGGGGAAAAGGCTCTTAGATATATTTGACTTTTTATTGACTGAACCCAGATATTAAATATATTCTGACAATGCAAAACAGCTAGCATTAGTATATTTCAAATAGTATTTTGCTTCCACTCTCTTCTGGCCCTTCTACACTTTAAGTCCTCTAACATGCCTAAAGAAGGACATCACTACCACATTTAAGATTTTCATTGCAGTATTTCTCAGAGAAAAGGGCAATCCCTTCACAAAAATGCATGACTAAATGGATGCAGCCCTGCTGTCTATGACAAAAGAATGGTAAGTCCAGGATCTTTTTTAAAAAAAATATTTGGATGTCGTTGGAAAACATGGCATGACTGTTAATAGCAAATTTGTTGTGAAACAGAAAAGCATGGCAAGGGAGAATGGCTGTTTATCGTGAACTTTTCACCCAAAAAATCACTGTTAACAACAGCTCATATAGTTTATAGATCGGTTCAATATAGCATATCTATTTTCTTTATGTAATTCTACATAGCGGGATCATGTTGCTAAGGGATTAGAGCACGTCACAATCAAAAACACAAGTTACAAAAAAAAAAGTGAGAAACTGTTCATACAAAAACACCAATTGACCGAAAAAGAAGGGAATAGAAGTGTCAATCATAAATAAAGACATGAAGGACTTGCAAGACAATCATTAAAAATATCGGAACATGGTGAAGATGGAAACAGGAAACAAGGAACAATACTGTGCTTTGCTAGGTGATGATAGAACATCATTGGCAACAAAGTGCAGGATGTGTAGAAATGGGGAAGGCATACCTTCACCACACATACTTGACTCCCCAGCGGCGAACTCGGTTCACCCCAGGGTTGTCCTCTGCATGCCCGCGATGTGGGACAGACCCTGTACATTTCTGCACATGGTCTGGAACTGTACGAGTCTGCAGCGGTACTGTCACCAAGTGGTGCTGTCTCTCCTAACAGCGACCGCGGTGCAACTGAATGTCTCCATGAAACACTGTCTTCCGGGAGTGCTCCTGACGCCCAAGAAAGGGACTAAGATGTGCTATAAATTTGCACTACTAGGACAGGTCCTGGCGAAATGGCGGATAGCGATCCACTGGGTACACTCAGGCCCACCAGCGTGGAAAAAATGGAGGGATGACTTACGGGAGTGGGGGTAGCTGAGGCATGTCACCTTAGAGCAGTGCGGACGGATGACAACGCGGAGAGCGATCTCCTGGAATGGGGGCAAATGTTGACTGAAGTGTCCAAAACACCAAATGAGAGTCAGACCGAGAGTGCACATAGCTCGCAGAGCACCAGGCCCACTCTAACATATTACGAAGCAACGCTGCCACATACACCCTCTCACGCCATGAACGCATGACCCATGGATAAGCTGTGAGTGCACCACTAGGTCTTTGCTTAGGTTCAGAGTACTGTGCCACTTGTCTGTCGCTGTCACGAGGGTGGAGGGGGGGATTGGATCCGGGGCGGGAACCCAGATTCCCTTTTGTGACTGTTGTTGTTCATTTGCCAAATATGATGTTGGTCCTATAGTTTAAAAACAAAAAAGAAAACCTGCACTGTTAAAATGAATGAGCAATGCCGCTCACGGATAGTGAGTTTGTACGTATTCATGGAATGACATCTTACTCTTGCTACATGAAATGCCCAAATGACATTATTAAGCCACACCGCGTAATTACCAGCCATTCATGGCAAACTTTTACCCCAAATACATGGAAACAACATGAACACTGAAAAACGAGGGCCTCATTTATGAGGTTTTTCCATAGAACTGTGCCTCAGGCTTTCCTGCTGCACTGCCCTACGGCAAAAGAAATGGGCAGGAATGCGCCTATCTATCACATACGGTGCATTCCTGTCCTTTTCCACTGCGCAGGTGCACAATGGGCTGCCTCGAGCCAACGCAGGCACCTTTGCACCATGGTTCAAGGGCGTCTGCGTTGCGGGGATCATTATTTTTGTGCAGGAAGGGAAATGCTTTTTCCTCTTTCTATGTGTGCTACAGAATCCAGCACACATAGAAAAAGGAAAAACGAGGAGAAATAGAGATATTTTTCACTGTTGTGCCTCCCCTGCGATGGTGTAACTTTTTAGCGCTGCCTCAGTTTTACGATTTCTTGTAAATCTGGGGCAGTGTCAAAAAGTCATGGATGTTGCTGGAAACGCCCCCAGCAACACCCATTGCATGTTCCTTTAATGCGGAAAACTGCATTGAAGGGAATGATATTTAGGAGGCCGCATTAAGTCCAAACGAGTGGCGTAGTGCTGTCTCGTAAATATAGAGCAGGCTCCTGCGCCACAGAACGTCACAAAAAGTGACCTTCCGGCAGCACATGGGCCTTATAAATGAGGCCCAGAGTGGCTTTTCTTTGCGGTGCTTTGTGCTCGAACTGCATCCTTGCATCTGAAGTGGATGCATGGATACATTTCGGATGAAAAAGAAGCACTGAATGGCAGTTTACATGTCCCACAATTATGTGTAATTTTGTCAAACTTTTGTGGTATTAAGCAATAGCAAATTGGACACATGTTGCCCACCCCCATTAAAAGTTTATGTGCAAGTAGGAGAATATAAGCGAGTAGTGGGAGGAAGAAGGCTAAGGGCCAAATAAGAGTGTAGCGTATATGGAGGAACACTTTGGGGGGTGGGGGGCATCTAGAAGATAAGTTCAGCTTTTGCCACGAAGGAAATGTCTTTGGAAAAGTTGTTGTTTCAGAACAGACTTAAAGGTGGTCAAACAGTCGGCTGTACATAGGCCTTGAGGAAACTCACCTCCTGGACTTACTACATTAGGAGGGTCATAATAAAAAGATTTAAACTTCAAAGTGATATTGCAACTCTACAATGAACTATCTTCCCATCAGAAAACAAATACATATTTATTAACATGCCAAAAAATATAGCCAAACGTAAGGAGGCCACTACTTCAATCCCAGCACTCGCGCAGTGCCCAGGACTAGTGATTAATTTGTGCTGGTGTTCGCAGATGTTAGGCACCAGAACTCATGTTTTGTGGAGCGTGCACGCGTTTTCATCATCAGTTTTAAACCGAGGAAGGGAGAGAAAACCAAAAGAGAGAAAGCCAGGAAAGGGAGAAAGAAGGAGAAAGAAAAAGATATGAAAACAATGTAGAAGTCAGAGAGCCGAGGCAAAAAACAACCTTCATGGGTGAGATAAAAACACAGGAAGTGTAGGGTGGTGGAGTAAAGAGGTATGAGGTGGAATCAAGACTAAGCAGTATTGGTATTCAGCAACCCCGTCACTGGGCACCTAAAGAACACCTGAGGCCTGGTACTTATTTATTTTTACAAATTAAGCTCTGCCCGAGATCTTTGAATAAATGTGGGTGGACAAATTACTCACTTTTCATAGACAATTTGGGAGGCACTTGGCGGAAAGAAGTCTTTGTTGAGCGAGTTTTTGTATTTTGAGCTCCTGTATGCTTAACATGTAATGGGAATTTATAGGTGCGACATTTGTCACTATAGTGCACAGATGAACATGAGGTATTACAATTATATAACATGCATGTAAAAACATTTCGTCACACATACATAAATGTATTACTGTTGTAACGTCATCAGCCCTGCCAAAGAACTGACAAGTAACTACAGAGAACAATTTACGGCTTTTAGAGGGAAAGCGCAAAGAAATCAATTGGAGCAGAAAGACATTTGCAGAGTTTGCATCAACAAAGCAACGTATTGTACTATTAAAGTTAAGTATAGCGTAAAATGGCAGAGAGCTGTGCTTTGGAATAAGTGTTATAGTAATCATATATCACAGTAGCGTGTCCTCGGTGCTTAAATGTGTGCGGATGAAGTGGGGAGACAAAAGTTGGTCTTATAAAGTACACAAACGTCCGTTCCATGGCACCAAAAGACAGACGTGTATAATATCTTCACATGTGTGTGTGTGTGTGTGTGTGTTTATATACACACATATATCTCAAGAAAAAATAAGTAACATTTCTATATCTGATTCTTCCTCACACCCGTTAGTTTGCAGTCTTCAGATGCAACACCGTGTCACCTATTGAGTGGGCCGTCGTAAAACCAATCCTAGAAGGATTCAATTTTCTTGAATGCAATTTTCTCCTGCTGCACCTCAATTCTAAATCACAATCTTCTGCCCCGCACAGATGCAATCAGGCGCTGCGCTGTCCACAGATGAGCCTCAACATATCCCTGCATAATTTTTCCTCAACACCGTGCAATGCTTTCTAGGTTCACAATAATTCTGCACTCAATCTTCCCAGCTCCGGGGTCGCCGTGTTGCTCCAGTTTACCTGAAACTCTACAAGCCACAGCATTCTATTTCCTGTTTGAAACCCGTGGAAATCAGCGAGCAGTGCAGTTCTGGCTCCTCATTAGCATGCAGGGGAGACGGCCTGCAATGCAGATAGCTCCATCTGAGCGGGGAAAGCATGCATCTCGAGGCTGCCTGTGGCTGGTGATATTTTGTATGCAGACTCTTAACCCGACTTCAGTCCCCTAAGAGAAATACATCAGTGCCCTCGGATCAATAAAACCTGAAGCTTAAAATAGAATTCCTTTCTATTGTTTCAGGCGCATGTTTGCAGAAATAGGCTGAATCCTCAAATACCAGTCACCAGTGAATTTGTAGTATTGACTGCTACATACTTCATTGCTAAACACACAAGGAGAAACAACCAAGAAAAACAGCCAAACAGAAACATTCACTGCTACTCACCATACAGAATCGTAACAAGTGAGACTGGCATGACGAGGATCCCCACCAGCATGTCTGCCACTGCCAGGGACATCAGGAAGTAGTTGGTGGCATTCTGCAGTTTTTTCTCCAGGGACACCGCCATAATTACCAGTATGTTTCCTCCAATTGTCAGAACAATAATAGCCAAAATAAGGAGAGCCGGCCAGTTTTTATCCCCGATGGACATGCGGGCGACTTCTTCCACTTCTGAGGCGTTTAACGGGTCTGAGGTGGGTATGCTCTGGTTCAGAGTCAGATTGTTCTTTATATGCCACGCCATCAGACCACTGTGCACACTGAAGTCCAGAGACACAGATACCGTGGTCAAGCTAATCACCATCCCAGGGCCGCTCAGGGTGCTCATCCTGGGGAGCTGCTGAGCCTCTCTCTATTTTTGCATGGGTGATCCACTCAGCAGTCCATCAAATTTCACAAGAAGCAGCAGCAGAATTTCGTGGCACCACAGCAAGAGAAAGGCTTGATTTTCCATAATGGTCTAAATTTTAAAGATGCTACAGCGAAGTTCTTCAGATTATCTCCTAAAAATATACAGGATGATGAATAATTTGGAAACCAAGGTGATTGAAATATTTGTATCGTCCAATTTATTTTCATGACAAGCGTTCTGCAAAAAAGTAAAGATGAGAATACATCAGCTTCATCTGTAGAAAATCTCAGTCTACACAAACACAAAACCCATTCTCTCATGTAAATATATTTAATATAGAAAATGTTGTACTGCAACATAATTAGAGGCAAGCCATATTCCCAATAAAAAATTGCTGCCTGAATGACATATTAAAAGTCATGAAAAAGTAGGATGGTGACATATCTATATATATATTCACTGAAAAAACCATAGGTTTCAGGGGTGTTATAGTTAGCTGGACTTTTCACTTGTACAAAACCATTGAAATTCCCCCGTTATAGTTAGTTCAGCTAACTATAACTCGCGCGCCCGCAATGCACTGCTGATGACGTCACATATTACATCACTCATGACATGGTCAGTGACATCACTCATGACATCACTGATGACATCTCAAATGACATCACTGATGACATCACTGATGACATCATCCAGTGAATGTGTGTTATTCTGAAAATTAAATATGTTTTATATATGTATATCTCAAGGTCGATGGAAGAATAAATGGGTATATAAGTGTCTAAATGGATGATTTGTTTTTGAAAAATTGATTGTGTAACTGACTGATTAAGTGTATCATAGTGAATACATGGCTTAGTGAGTAATGTTTAAATATGTAAATATCTGTATCAGTCTCTCACTTTGTGTATAAGTGGCTGCATGGGTTGGTGAGTAGCTACATGGGTGTCTATATAGGTTATTAGTTGGTTTTTTGAGTATCAGTCTGAGTGTCTGCATGGTTCGGTGGGGGTATTACGTAGTGCATAGGTGCATGAATGAGTGACTCACTGTTGGTATGTGTTGAACACAGTATGTGTGCAGGACTGTATGGGTGGATATGGGTGTGTTAGTGAGTGAATGACTGTCTCAATAGTGTCTTTATGAGTAACTACATATGTTTTAAACTAGTATATGTGACTATTGGTGTATATATGTGAGTATATGTGAGAGTGAGAGATTGAAAGAGTTCCTGTATGAATAAGTATGTGTTTCTATAAGTGATTGTTTAAAAGACTAAGTATGTGTAAGTTTCAGTAGAAGTAAGTGTGGTGGTGTGTGTATAACTGTATATGCAAGTAAATGTATGTTTGATTCTATATTAGCATGAGTGACTATGTGTGTGAGTAACTCTATGGATGAGTGGCATTGTGTAACAGGATGTATAGGTGTATGAGTACCTATGATGAGTGAGTACATGTATGAGTGACTGTATTGGACAGTTGGTGAATGAGTGGATGTGTATGTGGATCTTAGAATTACTGAAGAGGTTGTTGTAACTGGTATTGGTATGTCCATTGTTTTGAAAATTTTAGTCTCTATTTTTGAATGTGTGTATCAAAGGTTATATTAGGGTGAGAGGAGGTCTGCCACTCTATCACAAGGATGATGTCATCAGTGATGTCATCAGTGATGTCATTTGAGATGTCATCAGTGATGTCATGAGTGATGTCACTGACCATGTCATGAGTGATGTAATATGTGACGTCATCAGCAGTGCATTGCGGGCGCGCGAGTTATAGTTAGCTGAACTAACTATAACGGGGGAATTTCAATGGTTTTGTACAAGTGAAAAGTCCAGCTAACTATAACACCCCTGAAACCTATGGTTTTTTCAGTGAATTTCTGAGGTTTTTTAAATGCTAATTCCTAACTATAACGTGCCTGAAACCTATGGTTTTTTCTGTTAATTTCAAAGGTTTTTTAAATGCTAATTTCTAACTATACCTACAGAGATAGGACATGTGAAGAAAGAAGAAAAAATGCACAGAAAGAAACAAAAGAAGTGCAGAAAGAAGCAACAGAAGTCCTCAAATACGAAGATAAGTGCAGGAAGAAGGATAACGTGCAGAAAGAACAAAAAGAAGAGCAGAAAGAAGCCTTGTTGCAAAATCATCCTGTACCCTCAACTTTTTCAGACGGATACTGGTGGTAACTGAGTCTGACTAACCAGTCCTAGAGCCAGTGCTATGTTAAAAGACACTTAGAATACAGTGAAAACACCTACATACACTAGGGAACATTATGCGTTGGGGTCCCCCTGTGATTAGCCTTACCTCCTCTATAAGCCCCTAGTATATAATAGGGCATGGGGATTAAAACTACCTCTTAAAACAGGCCACAGGGCGTTTTTGCACACGTTAACTCAGGCCCCGTCCCCTCCTTTCACCATTGTGTAAACACGCCCTGTGTCCGTTTTTAGTTGGGAGATTAAGTTCATTTGAGTCCTGAGGGTCCCTAGGGTCCAACTAGCCCACTAGGTACCTCCAGTAAGTGCCACAGAGCTGCGTTGCAGAGAGGTGTAAAAAGTGGCACGGCCTGGACCACCTCTCTGCAATGCAGCTCAGTGGCGCTTACTGGAAGCACTTGGTGGGCTAGTTAGCCCCCAGGGGCCCTCAGTATTGAAGGGAAATTATATCCCCAATTTAAAACGTGCCATGGTGCGTGTTTGCACACGTCACCTCAGGCCCCGTCCCCTCCCTTCACCACTGTGTAAACGCGCCCTGTGGCTGTTCTAAGTTGAGAGATTAAGTCCCCTTGAATCCTAAGGGTCCCTAGGGTCACACTAGACCACTAGGTACCTCCAGTAAGCGCCACAGAGCTGCGTTGCAGAGAGGTGTAAAAAGGGGCTTGGCCTCAGAACACCTGTCTGCAGCGCAGCTCCCTGGCGCATACTGGAGATGCCTGTTGGGGGCGCGTTTGCAGAGTGCTGCATGGAGGGGGCATGGCCTCCGGCACGATGCCAGTCTTTTATTTATTTTATTTTTTTAAGAAGGGGGGCTGTGTGGTTCCCCTTCTTATTCTAATTTATTGGCCCTGATGACCCCATCCCCCAGGGCCTGTCTCCTAATTATATTTTTTTGACCCCAATCCCCAGGGCCGGCCACTGTTTTTTATTATTTTTAAAAAATATATATTTATAGACACGCCTAGGACATGCTGGACAAACCGTACGTACCTATCACCATGACGATTTGCGTGATATTCATTAAAAGGCGACTATGCATGCAATTAATCCACGTGGAATGTATTTACACCACTAGTGAAGCTCTGACATGTCTGATGCTCTACCGTGCCTAATCCCGGTAGACACCCTTGTCGTTTATTTATACAAACATGGGTAGCTATTGACGGGCACATTTAATACACATGCACACCAAGCCATTCAAAGGGGATTCGACAAAAATTCGACCAAAACTATGCAAGAAACCCCCCTCACAGTTAATAAAACACACATCCACTGCCGGATGTGTAATACTTTTTATTTTACTCTCTGGAAAGGGGACGAACATCACTTGCGAGTCACAGCGCGCTCCTGACAGAGCCCAATGCTGTGTTACACCCACCATTGCCTGCCGAGTGCCACACACCTCTGTATTGTATTCCACTAGCTAGTGCATATGCTATGACACTCTCTAGCCCATGTGCACTGTAACACCACCCCGTGAAAATGTCATGCCACACTTGTCTTCGCACGGATTATATTGCCCCATCTAACGTGCCTTCCTCGATGCCTATGTTATAACGCACAGTGCTATGCCATACATATTACAATTTGGGATCCATATCTTTGTCACAGTGCATATGCAAAGTTACACTCCCCAGCACATATTTTATATTACAACTTTAGAGACTAGTTAGGTTACACAACACTGCCCTGTGCATATTACACTCCAAGGCGCATATCGCATAGCACGCGCTAGTGCCTGTGCTATCTCGCGCTCTCCAATGAATCTGTCATTGCGCACAATGTATTGCATATTATATTTCACGCCTGGTTCATCTTATATCACACTTTTTGGTGCATAGTTTATACCATACACTATATCTAGTTTTCATTTTCAATCGTGCTCTCAGGACTGTGTTCTATATAACACTGTGTTCACCTACCCTTTTCACGGGCATTACATTTTGCGATAGGGGGTGGAGGGTCAGGGGGTGTTTTTGCCAAGTGAGCCCGGAGTCACAGTCACTAACGTCTTCTTCTTCCTGAATAAAAGTGAGATTATGCTGCATACTTGTTCATATTTTAAGTAGTTTGCACAGACAAAATGTTTTAAAAACAATAAAGTTTCTAATACCCGCCTTCTCTGAACAGTTAGCTTGCTGCCCCGTCCCCCTCCTCCCTATCCTCTGTTGTGTGAATCCATGGACTAGCCTCCTCCCTCCTGCCATGCATGGTCTGATGTGCTGCCACTGCCCTCAATTTAGTATGATGTACCAGTCCACTCCTCCTGCCCTCCATTGCCCAATTCTATGCCCCATCATTGACCTCCTGCTTAAACTCTGTGCTTAGCTTGCTGCCCCTATTCTCCTTCCCCCTGCCCTCCGATGTCTTTGTGCATGCCCCTGCTCCATCCTTTTTGCCCACCATGTCCCATGGACCTGCCACTCCTATCTACTCTGAGTGTTCTGTTGAGCTGCCACTCCCCTCCCACCTGCCTAGCATTGTCAGATGACTGTAACCTGTCCCTGCCACCTCCACCCTGCCTGTCCACATGCCATGCCTCTATCCTCTTCCTCCTGTCCTACATGGTCCATTGTACTGCCACACCCTTCTGCCCTCCCTGGTCTGTTGTGCTGCAACTGCTCCTCCTGCCTGCCCCGTGTGGTCTGTTGTGAGGCCCCTTCCCCTGAACTTTCTTGTCTGTGCACAGGTCCTGACCCTCCCTTCTATCCTCCATCGTCCTTTGTGCATGCCCCTGCACCCTCCTTCTTGCCCATCATAGCCATTGTGCTGCCACTAACCCTCCCACTTGCCATGCATGGTCTTCTGTGCTGCCATGGCCCCTCCCACCTTCCCTGTGTGGTCAGTTAGCTGCCCCTGACCCCCTCCCACCTTCCCTCCATGGTCTGTGTGTATGCCATCACAGTCTCACTGTTGCTCTTCATTTTGTGTCTTGCTTCTAGTGCCCATCCTGCCTGACCTCCATGGCCATCTTGCTGCTCCTGCCCTGCCCCCTTGCCCCCAGCCCTCTGTTTACATGTGCAGACCCCTACTCCCTCCCTCCTGGCTTGTCTGTTCCATTGTAATGCCCCTGATCCGTCCCTCCTGCCCTTTATGGTCTGTTATGCTGCAGCCTTCTCTCCTGTCTGTCCATTATGGTCAGCTAGCTACCATTGCCTCTTGCCCCTCTGTTCTCTGTTGTCCATGTGCATGGTCCTGTCCCCTCCCTCTTGCTTTCTATGGATTGTTGTGCTGCACTCCCGTCCTGCATGCCCTGTGTGGTGTATTGTGCTGCTGCAAACCCTGATGCCTGCCCTGCAGGGTCAGTTTGGTGCACCTCTCCATGTCTCTCCTGTCCTCTGTTATCCAAGTCCATGTCCCTATCCCATTTCCTTCCATGATCTAATGTACCATACTTGCGAAAAAAACTGGGGTATTGATTTTCCCCTTTGAGTTACATTGAAAAAGAGGATATTGTAGACAGGAGACAGATCAAATAAAGCCCATTTGAGCTTAAAAACATTGGACGTTTCCTGGCTGAATCGGGTCTGTTGGCATGTATGGTTGTACTACCATTGCCTCTTCCTTCTGCCCACAATGGTCTATTACATTGCCACAGCCTTGAAGGAGGGTAGAGTTTGTATCACAGGGGGCCCCTGGCCCGTTCTGTCCACACCTGAAGTATGAGACCCTTGTCCTTGCCCTGCCAGCCGCATTTGTAGGCCGTATTAAATTGACCAGCGGGTCCTGTGTTGCTATATAATTATCCTGAGACATCCTTACCACTCAGCCAGCATAAAACCCCTGTGTAGGCCCTTCTATTCAATATGTAGGCCTCTTTGTTAAATTGACCATAGCTCTGCAATTTTAGTGTATAGCAGTCTGAAGGCAGGTCTGCGAGGCCTTCTGCTCCAAACTAGTAGCCCCCACCCTACCCGAGTGCTCCGTGCTCGGTATCAAAGTTCAACATCCCCCTGAAGCTGTCGACATACAGTAGGCTGCATCCTGGACTGGTACTTGCTTCCTGGGCAGGTTTCCCGCTTTTAAGGAAGTGGCAACCGCAGAGCGTCAAGTTAGGAGAACTGAGGAGATTTTATACATGAATATATTGAATTCCTGTACAATACCCATTATTTTCTGCTTGCTCTATGGAACTTACGATAAGCGATTGGCCTGAGAGACTGACCTTTTCACCCAGTCCATTGTCAGCATTAAGTGGGTAAATGACGAAATGTCTGGTAAAATCTGCAGACGAAGCTTTTGGGTAGCATACGTAGGTAGATGTAGCGTGCAAAGGAGCCCATAAAATGATATAAAAAGGGAGCACCCACAGATATCGACGGACAACCTCGCCGTCTGTATGTAGGTTAACAGGCTGTGCAGGTTTTCCCCAAGAACTGGGAGCTCTTGTCTTCCTTTGCTTAAAATGTCTTGCTCTGCTTTGCTTGAAGTATCTTATTCTATTTTACCTATATGAAATGTCATGTTATGTTTAACCATTGTTCTCTTTACTTTTGCATTTAAAAGATGTTGTATTGTAATTGCAGGAATGCTTGCTCTAAGAGTAAATGTGAGTGTCCCTAGGTAACATTTTCCTTGGTGTAACTTGTTTCTCATGATGCATTTATAGATGTGTTTTCTCTCTCTCTCTGTCAGTCCATTAATTGAGATACAGAGAATATCATGACAGCTGTATGATTATCTGGATTCTGTATTTTGTACTTTATGTCTCTATTCTGCGGTTTCTTTGAAGTTGCATCTTCTCATTAAACTGCCATTGTATTCTGCCTCCAATTCCATGTCTCATATGTCTGTTTTCTTCATTTTTGGAGCAAGCGTTCCTAGGCACCCCGGCTCAAATTAAGGTGCCCCTTTTGTCCCTGACTCACTCTCCTGCTCAGTTCTGTGGTGGCTCCCGGGGCTCTGGGGACCGCCCCTAGCTTCCTTGACCCGTAATAGATCTTCCCTCCAACAGCCTCTCTTGCAAGTCCTGTATTGTTGGTTTGTTGCCCCTGCCCCCCTTTCCACTGCCCTCCATAGTCTGTTGTGCTTCCACGGCCCTTCCTGCCTGCTCAGTGTGGTTAAATTGTTGCCTTTGCACCCTCCTACCTGCCTTCAATTTTCAGAGTCCGTGCCCCTGGCCTCTGCCTCTCAACAGTATCCTAATGAACAACTAGATTGCTAACATTCTATATTTATTACAAAAGTGTGGAACGCCTGACATCATCTTGATGTAATCAAAACTGTAATACCTAGAGCATTCCTTTAGAAATTACATATATGAGAGGGTCTTATTGGCATCAAAATTATGGTTAGTGCTCTAAAAGACTAAAATAAGGACATATTTTCTGAGTTTTCAAATAGCGACAAAGCACTTTTAAATTATTTGTTATCTTTATGTTTTTTTATCTAGTTGACAACTTGATTAAATGTTGCACTTAGGGGAGAGGATGTGGTGTTACTTCCAGAACTGCAGACTTTGCAACTGGGGAACCAGGTTGAAGTTTCTGCTTCAGCTCGACATTCTGTGATTCTGGTCAAATCACTTAGTCTCCCCATGTCTACAACCAAAATTAATTTGTTCTTGTGTGATGTAACCAATGCTCATGTAAAGCACTCCAATACCTGACAAGTCTGCACTATATAACACTGCAAAAACACAAAATAATAAGTGTTTTGCACACTTCTGTCATTGGGCTATATTTGGGCTATATCTGGGTGATTTTGGGCTACATTTGGGCTCTTTTGTCTCCGGTGGCCATCTTGGGAGATTTATTTGTTATGAAGTTTCCTAATTTCCTCATGTACTGCAGTCTCCTCAGTCGGAAATGCTTTCAGTTTTTTACTTTGATTCCATCATGAAGGTATTCAGATATGTCACACATTTGCCATGAATTCTGAATGTTAGCACTCTAGTTGCTCATTAGATCACTGTAGTAAAACTACTGTTCACCATGGAAGTCTGCTCCTGGTATTAAAAGTGCATGTTTCAGTCTGCATGTCAGAATTTTTTAATGAAATAGAAGAGGATTTGAGAAGTCACTCAAAATGTGCCCTCATTTTCTTTCTTCAGCATTAATCATAATTTCTATGGCAAAATGAACCCCCTCATTGTGTTCCTTTTTAAATTAAATGTTTTAAGTGTTACCAGTTTATTCCAATCAAGATGGCTTCAGGTGTGCCATACTTTTGTCATAATGAAGACAGTAAGTGCTCTAGTTGTTTTTAAGAACATTCTTGGACATTCTGTCATTGGGCTATACTTGGGCTACATCTGGGTGATATTTGGGCTACATTTGGGCTCTTTTGTCTCTGGTGGCCATCTTGGGAGACTTATTTGTTATGAAGTTTCCTAATTTCCTCATTTACTGCAGTCTCCTCAGTAGGAAATACTTTCAGTTTTTTACTTTGATTCCATCAAGAAGGCATTCAAATGTGTCACACATTTGCCATAAAATCAGAATGTTAGCACTCTTTTTGCTCATTAGATCACTGTAGTAAAGCTACTGCTCACCAGGGAAAACTGCTGCTGGTATTGAAAGTGCATGTTTCAGTCTGCATGCCAGGATTTGAGAAGTCACTCAAAATGTGCCCTAATTTTTCTTTCTGCAGCACTAATCATACTTTTTATGGAAAAATGAACCCCCTCATTTTGTTCCTTTTTAAATTAAATGTTTTAAGAGTTACCACTTTAATCCAAGCAAGATGGCTTCAGGTGTGCCATACATTTATCATAAGTAGGACGGTTAGCGCTCTAGTAGTTCTTTGGAACACTCTGGAAAGCTGCAGTAGAACACAAAGGAATCAACTGACAGTCTCTGCCCTTGTTGGATGTACATGTTTTACTGAGAATGTCAGACTTCATTCTCACATGACTGAGAAAGATAATGTGAATTTACAGAAAATAAGCTCTCAGTTTAGCTTATAGATCACCTTCCAAACCTCTGTGGTAAAAGCATGAGAAAATATTTTTCTCTCAATCATGATATCGCAGCAGAAGGCTTTTTCACATGGTGAAATCACCTTAGAACATACCACAATTCCTAAAATGAGTATGGTACCATCAACAAATGATTTATAATGTAACAAAAGTCTTAAAATCTTCTATTAACTGCAATGCTTTTTAATGAGGTGCTATCATGTATATTGGTCCCAAGATGGCTGCCAACACTTCTTGGATGAAGTGCTGACAGCCAATCAGATCTCAGGATGAGATGTGTGGTTAGGCTCCGCCCACATATATATATTGATTTAAATGTTATTTTCTCAGGAACTACTGAACAGATTTACACCAGACCTACAAAAGGCACTTCCTTGACATAGGGACTACCTCTCTGCCAAATTTCTAGTAATTCTGTTCAGCCGTTCGGGCTGTAGCTCGTTCTAAAGGTCCTATGGAAAAATGCATGGGAAAAACGCGTTTTGGGACCCCCCTTTTATCTCAGCCCCCGCTTGACGTATCCCCCCGAGACTTTCAGGGTAGGAGCGGAGCGTAGCGCCCCACCTATTTTGAGAAATTCGCGAGGATTCATCGACCGGCGCCAAAGTTATTCAAAATAGAATGTTGCGGATTTCCTATGGAAAAGGGGTCCTAACTATAACTACCTACTGGCGACCGCCAGTAGGTAATATATATCTATCTATATATCTCTCTCTCTCTATGTATATATATTCACTGAAAAAACCATAGGTTTCAGGCACGTTATAGTTAGAAATTAGCATTTAAAAAACCTTTGAAATTTACTGAAAAAACCATAGGTTTCAGGCACGTTATAGTTAGAAATTAGCATTTAACCTCTTCAGCGCGGCGCGGATTTCCGCGCCACGCTGAAGATTCCGTGCGCGGGCGGGGCCATGACGGAACAGTTCCGTCATGCGCACAGCGCAACCGACGTGCATGACGGAACCGTTCCGTCATGAGCGTCGAAGGGGTTAAAAAAACCTTTGAAATTTACTGAAAAAATCATAAGTTTTAGGGAAAGTTATAGTAAGTTGGACATTTCACTCGCACAAAACCATAGAAATTCCCCCGTTATAGTTAGTTCAGCTAACTATAACTTGCTCCCCCGCAATGCACTGCTGATGACGTCACATATTACATCACTCATGACATGGTCAGTGACATCGCTGATGACATCACTGATGACATCATCCATGTGATAATTTGATGCATCTTCTCACACCCTAATATAACCTTTGATACACCCACTCTAAATTACAGACTGCCATTCTCAAAACCATAGACACTCCAACACCAATAACTACATACCCACTCACTGATTCCTAGGTTTACACACACATCCACTCACTCACCCGTACAGTCACTCATACTTATGGTCACTCAGTACAGGACTATCATATGCACTCATACACCTATATAGAAACTCACACACTACCACTCATCCATAGAGGTACTCACACACCTAGTCAGTCATGCAAATAATTAATCACACTGCCATTTACTCACCTATACAGTTATACAAACACCAGCTCACTCACTCATACAAATACTAGCACATACTTACACTCTTATACAATCACTGATACAAGCACAGACTCATCCATACAGCCACGCTCACAATCACACACTCTCACTTATAGCCATTTATATCCTCCAACACACATATATACTGCCTCTCACATATGTAGTTACTCACACATATACAACTGAGATATACATTCACTCACTAACACATCCATACACACACTCACCCACCCATACAGTTCATCACAGATGCACTCTTGAAACCATGCACCCAGTGAATCACCCACTCACACATTTATGTACAGTCACACACATCCCACCCACACAAACACTCAGGCACCCCTACAGATACTCAGACAACCAATCAATAACCCATATAGACACTCATGTAGCTATTCTCAAACCCATGCAGCTGCTTACACACCAACAGATGGATACAGACATTCACACAGTTTACTCACTAACCCATGCATTTAGTAAGATAAGTGTAATCGCTCACTTATAGAGTCAGTCACGCACCTACTAAATCATCTATTCAGACACTTATACACCCACTAATTCTTCAATACGCCTTTCCCTATATTTATTAAACATATTTAAACTTTACAGAAACACACAGTCACTGGATGATGACATCAGTGATGTCATCAGTGATGTCATTTGAGATGTCATCAGTGATGGCATCACTGATGTCATTGACCATGTCATGAGTGATGTAATATGTGATGTCATCAGCAGTGCATTGCAGGGGTGCAAGTTATAGTTAGCTGAACTAACTATAACGGGGGAATGTCTATGGTTTTGTATCAGTGAAATGTCCAACTAACTATAACGTTCCCTAAAACCTATGGTTTTTTCAGTGAATTTCAAAGGTTTTTTAAATGCTAATTTCTAACTAAAATGTGCCTGAAACCTATGGTTTTTTCAGTGAATTTCAAAGGTTTTTGAATGCTAGTTTCTAACTATGCCTACAGAGGTAGGACATGTGATGAAAGAAGAAACAACACACAGAAAGAAAAAAAAGAAATGCAGAAAGAAGCAACAGAAGTCCACAAAGACGAAGAAAAGTGCAGGAAGAAGAAGAGATGTGCAGAAAGAACCAACAGAGGAGTAAAAAGTCCTCCTGTGCCCACAACTTTTTCAGACGGGTACTGGTAGTAACTGACTCTGACTAACCAGGCCTAAAGCCAGTGCTGTGCTAAAAGACACTTAGAATACAGTGAAAACACCTACATACACTAGGGAACACTATGCGTTGGGGTACCCCTGTGATTAGCATGACCTCCTCTGTAAGACCCTTGTACACAATAGGGCAGGGGGATTAAAACTACCTCTTAAAACTTGCCACGGGGCGCATTTGCACACTGGCGAATGGAGGGGGGGGCCTGAGGTTACATGTGTGCAAACACGCCCTGTGGCCGTTTTAAGTTGGAGGATAAAGTCTCCTTGAATCCTGAGGGTGCCTCGGGTCCAACTACCCCACTAGGTACCTCCAGTAAGCGCCACAGATCTGTGTTGCAGAGAGGTGTTAAAAGGGCCATGGCCTGGACCACCTCTCTGCAACACAGTGCAGTGGCGCTTACTGGAAGCACCTGGTGGGCTAGTTGGCACCCAGGGGCCCTCAGGATTGAAGGGGAATTAATTCCCCAACTTAAAACGCGCCACAGGGTGTGTTTGCACATGTCACCTTAGGCCCCGTCCCCTCCCTTCACCACTGTGTTAACACACCCTGTGGCCGTTTTAAGTTGGGAGATTAAGTCGTCTTGAATCCTGAGGGTCCCTCGGGTCCAACTAGCCCACTAGGTACCTCCAGTAAGCGCCACAGAGCTGCGTTGCAGAGTGGTTTAAGAAGGGGCATGGCCTGGGCCACCTCTCTGCAACGCAGCGCAGTGGCGCTTACTGGAGGTAAGTGGTGGGCTAGTTGGCCCCCAGGGACCCACAGGATTGAAGAGGAATTAATTCCCCAACTTAAAACACACCACAGAGTGTGTTTGCACACGTTACCTCAGGCCCTGCCCCCTCCCTTCACCACTGTGCAAACACACCCCGTGGCACGTTTTGAGTTGGGGGATAAAGTCCCCTTGAATCCTGAGGGTCCCTGGGGTCCAACTATCCCATGAGGTACCTCCAGTAAGCGCCACAGCGCTGTGTTGCAGAGAGGTGTAAAAAGGGGCGTGGCCTCTGAACACCTCTCTGCAACGCAGCTCCCTGGCACATACTGGAGGTACCTGGTGGGCTAGTTGGCCTCCAGGGACCCTCAGTATTCAAGGGGAATTAATTCCCCATCTTACAACTCGCCATGGGGCACGTTTGCACAGTGGTGAAGGAAAGGGGTGGGACCTGAGGTGACGTCGCAAACACGCCCTGTGGCGCATTTTAAGTTGGGGAATTAATTCCTCTTCATTCCTGAGGGTCCCTGGGGGCCAACTAGCCCACCAGGTACCTTCAGTATGCGCCAGGGAGCTGCGTTGTAGAGAGGTGTTCAGAGGCCATGCCCCTTTTTACATCACTATGGCAGGGGAGGGCCGTGTTCCCCCCACAAATATTTTAGAAAAGCCCCGGGGGGTGGCGGTCCCAGGTGCTGGGGGCCTTGGAGGCCCCCCACCCATTTAAAATACTTGCCCAGGGGGGCGGTGGTCCCTGGGGCTGCGGGGGGGGGGGGGGGCTGTGTGCACCCGCAAATATTTATAGAAAGCCCCAGGGGGTGGGGGTCCTGCGGCTGTGGGGGTCCCTCTGGGCCCCCGCAAATATATTTTTGACATGCCCCCGGGACTTGGCCCACCCGGGGGCTAATTAATAACGAAGCGCGGGAAGCAACGCTTTGTTTTTTTTATTTTTGCGGCCAGATCCATGGATCCTCCGTGCATTTCACGATTTAAAAAAAATGCTTTTTTTGGCCCTGGGGATCCTTGTGGGACCCCCTAAGCAGGGCTAGGGGGTCAGGGTGTTTCTACCCTGCCCCCTTTTCTTGTTTTCCGCGTTTGTTTTACTGATTTCTTATGCCTCGGTTCTACCGAGGCTCAAGATGGCTGCCAACATTCCTGGTTTGAAGTGTTGACAGCTAATTAGAATGCAGCTCGTGATCGGGAGGGTGCACGGATTCAACGCACCTCAAAATATTGAATCTTTTATTTTTGATTTTCTCAGCAACTACTGAACGGATTTACACCATTTTTAAAAAGGTTGCTTTCTGAGCCAAGCAGTACCTTTTTGCCAAATTTGGGGTAAATCCGTTCAGTAGTTTCGGCTGTAGCCTTGCATAAATTTTCCTATGGGAAATTGATTTTTTGACTCTTATTTTTTGAATTTCTCAGCAACTACTGAATGGATTCACACCATTTAAAAAAAAAAAGGTCTCTTTCGGAACCAAGGGCTACATTTTTGCCAAATTTGGTGTAATTCCGTTCAGCAGTTCGGGCTGTAGTCATATCTAAAGTTTCCTATGGGAAATAACTGGAGAAAACGCGTTTTGGGACCCCCCTTTTATCTCGGCCCCCGCTTGGCGAATCACCCCGAAACTTTCAGGATAGGAGATGACCGGAGCGGGTCATACGTTTTCAAAATTTCACGAAGATTCGTCAACCGGCGCCAAAGTTATTGGGGAAAAAAACACTTTTTGAATAGAGACAAGGTCCGAATTATAACTACCTAATGGCGACTGCCATACCGGTAAAATATATATATATATATATATATATATATATATATATATATATATATATATATATATATATATATATATATATATATATATGGACCTGCAGAACTGAATTTGCTATATATGTTCTGGAATGTACATGTGGATTGCTTTACATTGGGAGCACCAAACTGCTGGTCCATAAACCGATCTCACAGCACATTCGGGCTATTACAAATTTTGACCCTCCTATCCAGTTGCTCAACATTTTAAGGATTTCACAGTTGCAATCTGAGCCATCTCAAGCATTTTGTGCTTAATACTGTACACAGGTTAAGGCGTGGGGCAATCATGAATCAATATTGAGAAAGTTGGAGACCAGGTACATTTTAAATCTGGATACCAAAACTCCACATGGGCTTAATACCAGTGAAGACATGTATACCTGCCTTTAGTGCAAACCTGTTAAGGTGCTTATGCTATCCAAGAGGACTATGTCCCACAATAATTTAGCATAAATCGAATTCAGGGGTTATTCTCTACAATATTATCAGGCAATGTAACACATAAGACTACAGATGTGTTTTAGAGTTGGTTTTGAATATAAAATCTGTAGCTAACTGTGCACATACTTTTTTTTATAACATTAACCTTTGCACTTTTATTGCACATTGTCACTTTAACAGATTGCCCACATGGACATTAACTCTCCTTTTTGAGTATGATTTTCACACATTAAACAAACTAATTGAAGTTGATGGTTGAAAGTCTGTATTCATTACAACATGACATGCAAAAAGGATATCATTTTAAGGGCATGAGTAACATCATGTTTACAAGGGTGTTTCAATAAGCTCACAGTGACGATAACGACAATGACCACCATTGAACAGGCATTATAAAGAAAGTTAATTAAATTCACTAGGCACTTAGTAACCAACATTTTGCACAATTACAGTAGCCTGTACTTAAAATGAAATGTCATTCGTTTAGTCTATTTGTTGAAACGTATTAATATTGCTTTTATTGCACATACTTTAGTTTTTGCACATACATTGTGTGGTCAAGGTTTTAATCAAAACGTTTAAATTATTATTGTTTATGCATAACATGTTGTGTTAATTATGATATTAAGGCAATTTTCGTCTCTTTATTTATAACCATATGAAGACTTTATTTTAAAATTAATGTGTGCTTAAAAATGGTAGTAATCAATTATCGCATTCACATGTTTTTTCAGCCGATCTTGCCAAAGTCTTTTTTTTATGTTTATGAAATCAATAATCACATGAACACTTTAAATATCACTGAGGGCATGGTAGTTGTGTCATGTGATCAAGGCCAGGCTTGGGCGAAATGCGTAATGACGAACTGTGAAAAATAAAGAATTGTACATATCATTGGTGTCTGTGTCCCGAACTCTCCTGTTGGGGATTGACGTTGAAACAAATATATAAATGTCCAGCAGAATGATGTGTTAGGATTCGGCTGCCACTTTCTCTGAAATATGGACATTTGCCAGTGAGAAAAGGATTTGTTTCTTTCGGACAGGTTTCCTCACCTTGGCTGATTCAGTTTTCAGGAGCCATTGGTGAAAACTCTAAATATATATCCTGGAAATTATTTCTACTTCTTTCTCTCTGGTTCACCTTACACATGAGCACTTGTTCAAACACTTTTCTTATGCACTCTCTTTTGCAGCAACCATGTTAAAGAAAACTTTTTTAAGGAATTTATATGGTATTTAAAAAGTATATAAATGTTCCAAATAGCCTTACTATTCTATGCGTCTCTCTCACGCCATTAATATAATACGTAAATGAATATTGTATATGTTTTCTCTAAATAAGTGTCAGTAGGACCATATTGCTGCATGAACTGTATATTACCCAGGTCCTTAGGCTTCTTGGGTTCCTCCATTAGTTTATAATGGTTATTTTCTGAGTAATTTGGCTGGTTAAAGTCTGGTTTACACTAATTGTTTTGTGAAATATGTGAGGAGTGAGAACTGAAAGTCATGTTTCTCTTGGTGGTTGCAGTGTTTGCAACAACAAACAGCATGTGGCTCCCTTTTCTTTATTGGTTGCGCTCATTTCATTTCCACTTTAAGTTCGCATGAAAGAAAGCTAGAGATGTGCACTACCCTCCGGTTGTCTCCAGGTTTTATAAGTATAGCTGAGCGCAGAACATTAGATCTAAAACACTGAACATAATACTCTTCTTCTCCTAAGCACAGGTTTACGAAGCTGTGGTGTGAAATGTAGGCATGGAATATCAAAGCCCGAATATCGCCGCAAAAGAATATCGTTACAATAATATTAAGGGACAACATTTGGAAAAGTAAGTTCCTATACATTTTCTATACCTAACTTCCAAAGTACATTTCTTGTTGATGTATATATATTTTAAGGGTACGTAGACATGGAGGTAAGAACGTAAATCCGTACCTCCCACTGTGCACTTACCTTTTGAAATTCTGTCCCTCTATATTTTTTTAACGATATTTTGTCCGCCCGACATTCCATACTATAATAAGGTGTGGCAAATAGGTAATACAAACAGAACAATTCAGCCCGAAGTGTAGCTGGGTCAGTAAGACTGGGGAGGAGTGTGAGCTTCAGATTTTCCGACAATCAGGCTGGCATATAATGATTAAATACCTTATACAACATGCAGGGTTCTTGAGAGGGTCCTAAGGGGCAGGGAAAAGGGAGAGAAATGCTGGTTGGTAGGAGTGCAAAGAGAGAAAAAGCAATAATATGTAAAGTATCTAATATATTGATACTGTGTGCGTTTTTATCTGTGTTTATGTAAAACTTCCTGGTGACATCCAGCTGACCTTCACAATACCCAAATAAAAACACTTTGTTATGCCCTGCATAGTTTACTTATATTTTGTAGTTTATCTATCTTCCTGCGCTCAGCCAGTGAGTATGTTTACTGTAGAGTGCTGGGAATTCAGTGATGCACGGAATGTTGAGTGTCTGTGTGAGTGAGGAATGACAGTCAGAGATAGGCTGAGCAGCAGGCAGGCTGCGCCTGGTGGGGTTTGCTGTCACATGGAACTAAGGGTTGACCACTGGCTAACCTACATCTACTTCACCTGTTTACCTGGACTACCTATTTGATTTACTTGTGTACCATCTTCATTTACTTGGGCCAGCTACTGAATAAAGGTACACATCAACTTTACTTGGCTACCAGCGTTTACTTGTGTCACAGGGCACAACACACTTGTAGCCCACTATTTATCAGAAAATACATTTATGGGTGGTGTAACACCCCTCTGAAGCTACGTCCATGATCTCAGCTTCTTTGAAAGACTCTTTTACTTTATGAAGAGGACAGAAATCCGCCCCATCTTTTTCTGTGCCTTATTACTGAGAGATGACGATGGTGCGGTTTCTAGAAATCAAGAATTGGCTGCTTAACAACTGGATGTTTTTATGCACTTTACCCGATGGAGCAATTGTTCCTCAGTAAGTGTTCAGTCTTTCCTTCCAGATGAAGCTAACAGGCATTTGTGAATATGTTGTGCTTCCTAATACTTTTTGTAAAGAAGTCCTTGGATTAGTAAAGAAAGCTTTGGGCGCCGCATTTAATAGGAAAAGGTTAGGAGAAATAAAAAAATAATATCTGGGATACAACTGCTGCATATTACAAAACAGACAACCAAAGAAGATACTGTTAGATCATTTTCGAAATGTGAAGATTGACAGATCCACTACAAGGAGACTTTCCCATCATCCCCCAATCATCCTTGCAGTCACATGGGCAACACAGACTTGTTTATTTCTGAAAACTGGCATATCTTCACTGTAAGATATATTCAAAACAGAACTTCAATGCACTACAATACTTGATTTCCTGAGGCTGTGACTAATATTGTGCTACTAACCACCAATGTCAGGCTTTTTCTTCAATCTTAACATTCCCAGGCACAACCAAGCGTCTATGTCGGTTAATTTGTAAATAAAAAAAGTGGCAAGGCAATTGTCAAGAGGACACTGCAGCTTGTACAAAACATGCCCATGACAGTGCAGCCAACGACAGTACCAGCACAACTACTAACTTTCACACTCCTATATGTGTGACAATTCAGACTTTCCAGGCACTCAAAGCCTGGGCAACAGGAAATAGTCATTTTTAATATATATTGAGTACATAAACAACTGCTGTTGTGCTAATTTCTTAAAGTAGACAAACAGTGCCACCATGTGGCACACATTCAAAAGCTCAGGTGTGCACCGGAAACCACCAGCTCTAATTAAACACTGCCAACAGTCCAAGAACATGGTACTCATCCTCCAAAGAAAATTGGGCCACTCAATACTGCTAGACTATCTGGGTAGCTGTCAAGGAACAGCCATAGCGTATATCAGTTATCAAAGTTGCAAAAAAGATGTGAATTTCCAGCCACGATTGTGCTCTTTTCTAAAGCCACACAACAGCATAATGAGATATCCCTTGGCAACCACTAATGTTTTCAAGTAATCACATAATTACATAATAAAGGCCATATGTGAACATGAAATTAATGAATTTTATAATGTCTTTTAATTGTTCTTTTCATTTTTGCTTATTATCATTTCTTTCAATATATGAATGAATTACAAAATCAGTCTATATATAGACTGTCAATTGATTAAGTATACAATTTGAGATAAAGAATATAATAGAAAAAAGAGAGAAGAGACAAGAAAAGCCACAACAATTCTAATAATATAAATGCAACTGAAATACACAATAAATATCTACCTAATACAATACAAATATAAAACAATAACAAACCACATAATACACATTTGTGTCAACCCAACATTTCTAACAAACAGATAAAATTGATGAAATATGTGCAAGTAAAATCTCAATACCCAAGAGACAAATATGTTCTCTATTAATAAAATTAGCGTGTTTCTTAGTATGGACAATATAGTGAAAACTCTTCTACGCGCATTTTGGTGTGAAACCACACCTTCTTCAGGAAGAGCCACAGCTGGAAAAGCGTTGTGGAAAAACCTTCTGGTATCAAACTATTAACAATACATGTGTGGAGAGGTACAGCATTGAATCGCTATGTCTAAGCATCCAACTGAATTAGTATATGACGAGATTAATAAATAATCCAGGTGCCGGAAAGACGCACAGTGCCAAGAGGGGTAAGAAACTGGAGATGGAGGTAGACTAGAACTGTGTGCATATGCTCCATGCTCCAAACAGAACCAATACATACAGCCTGTATTGATCTATATTTTCATTCTTCATGTGGGTCTCCGATCACTGCTGAAAAAATATTAGCCCAACACCGGGCTAATGCCATCATTTATAGAATCTTGATCTTGACATATCATTTCCAATGGGATACTCATGAGTGAATGCAGAACACAGTCACTCCTGCAAATCTGGAAACCCCCTTTTTTTTACAGCCACAAAACTTTAATAATATCTCAAAATATTTGAAGTTATGTGAAGTAAAAACAAATATCAATATAACATCATAAGGCACCAAAACACACACAGTCTAATGAGCATCTCTTAGTCTTGACCTTGTTGGATTCCACGTTCATAGTAATCAATTAAGGTCCCAACAAAATCACGGTCCAAAGTTCTTGTTTATTTCAGGAACGCTTCTTAAAACATCATTGATAACAAAAGCAGCAGCCAACATGTGTTTCGTCCCCCTGGACTTTTTCAAGGCTGCAAAATCATGTATGACAATTATTTGCACTGATTTGTACATCTATTTCATGACCCTCAAAATAGTGCCACAAACTCGTGGGTGTGCCATCACCTGTTCACCTTACATATGACCCTAGTCTGAGGTTATAATATGTCATACACCTCATGTGAAAGGGCGTGTGTTAAAAGTATTTAATTTCCTACATTGTTAGTCAATATATGTGCATTAGTGACAGTGTAGTACATTTATGTACCAATCTGTGCTATTGATATAGAATTAGTTTGTGTCCATGGTGCAACTGACAAAACCTAAGGTATGTGGTCACCTAGTTTTTATGTCAGATTGTGCTCAGAAAATATCTTAATCTAGGTGGTTATGAAGCTGTCACATAAAGTATTCTGACCTGGTTGTAGTCTCAATCATATGGTTGCTATTGTGCTTAAGTGGGCAGAGAAGAAGATTTTGGAGGCGACGCTCCCATGGTAAATCGTATCTAAATATAAATAAGCAAAATCCATAGGATATCAGACCTCTAGATTCGTAATGCAAATTAAATCAAAATCACATCAAAGGTTTGTGTATAGAATCCGGGAATGAGAACGACTACACTTACCACCCTCTGGCCTAGGTTCTTGAACTTCTAATTGTATTTACAGAGACTCACAAAACATTGATGTGACAAGTAGCAGAACCTTGATAAGTCTGCTGCGAAAGTAAGAGAATAATATCACCGTAATGTCTAGGTAGCATCTACGGTTCATGTATATGTTGGAGAAACGAAAGCAAGGGTTCCTTACCGATTATATTTTCAGTTGCGGTTCCCAAGGAATGCCTGCCACATGTGAAAGTCTCAGTTAGTCTGAATCACTTGTGGGAGTAATTAAAGGTAAAGGAAAAAGATGGAAGACTGTTCAGCGATCAATTATGGAAAAATGGTCACCATATAAGTCTAGTCAGAAAGAAGGGATGTGATCTATAGTAAAAATATCCTTCACTTGTGTGAGTGGTACACAAATTGTTCTATAGGGTTTATCCGAATGCAATCATTTCATTTATTCTTCAGTTGCAGTCTTTATACATAGCAAATATTAGAGAGTCTCGACCTCTCTCTCGCATGCTGTATAGAGTATTGTTCAAAGGTGGTTCGGTGGTGAGAACCTTATGTTATAGCGATGGCTGCCATAGTGGTCTGGGGAAATGATAGGGCAATAAATTGGTTTGTAGCCCTAAGTCCTAAATTCTTTTAGATGCTCCATATATGCCACGCATACCAGAAAGTCCTGATTTCTTCCTAGCGTGTGCACATGGTGTGCAGAGTAATGTTCAAATATAGCTAAACAGTCATGTAGTTATTGAATTGAAAGTGTGGAAACAGTGTTTACATTGTTGTGGAGCTTGAGTACCACTATTATGGTTCATTGTATTGGAACATGAAAACGAAGGACTTTAGGTGTTGCATACCATATGTGTCTATTAACAGGCATAAAACTATGGAGCTGATGTTCTGACCGTTAGTAAGAGAACTAAGTGTTAGTCATGAATATGGTGTTAGTATCAGGTTACCTATTGTAAAAAAACATATGAATTAAGTACATAAAATACAGAAATATATTCTGAAGAGTATACCTCATATGTCTACATCCATATTTACTATCCAGATTATGTATTTTTCACATCCATATTACGTTCTCTACGGGCACAACCAAGTCTAAAGAAAGAAGTGCAGTTCCTTATCTATATTTAAGCCCTGTTCCACTGCCCTTAATTTAATGATCCATTCAAATTCCATTTGTCTAAATGTGACCGTTCTATCACCTCCCCTTGCCGGAGGAAGTGCCAAATCAATGCCATGGAGGCTAAGATTTAACAATTCATTTGTTCTATGCGTTGTATTGAAATGTGTGGCAATGGCATAGTGTGCAACATTATTTCAGATTGCTCTCACATGTTATTGTATTCTCTCTTTGAGTGGCCTTATTGTACTGCCAATATAGATCTGGTCACAAATGCACTTGATACAGTAAACAACATATTTTGTATTACAGTTGATGAAGCTGCGGATGGTGTACATTTTGCGTGTATTAAACATAAAGGACATGGTTTATGTAGGGCAAAACAACATACACAACACAAGCCACATCTGTAAAAACTTTTAAGAGGAGATGGTAGCCAAGAACTCCTAATATGTGGAGGTATATAACTCAGGCACAAATGCTGTCTCAAAGTCCTCCCTCTTCCATGTGTCATTATTGGTTTAGTCCCAACCACTTCTTTCAGTGTATCATCCTGGGTTAATAGGTGCCAATGTTTCCTTACGATTCTGTTGACTCCTGTGCTCAAAACTGTGTACGGTGTAATAAACGTGATCTTTCTCCTATTTTCTTTCTTTTTCTTATTTGTAGCTATTAGTAGGCTCTCCCGCTTAACCTTGCCAACCTCATGTCCTGCATTTGTGATTGTCTGCTCAGTGTAGCCTCTTTCTTTAAATCAAACTCTCTCCATATTTAGTTCCTGATTCAGTGACACCTCATCACTACAATTTCTTTTGGTTCTTAGCATCTCTCCGTTAGGAATTGCCTTTATATGGAATGGAGGATGGGCACTGGTGGCGTGCAGATTGTAGAACTGAATTGCACGCTGTGGGTTTTATATATGGAAGTGTATTTAGTTTATTGCCGTCAACTTGAATAGGGACATCAAGAAAATGTATTTCTGATGTGCTATATTCTTTTGAAAAAGTTATATTGTATGTATTGTCATTGAGGTATATGAACAATTTATCCAGAACTCTGCTAGTGCCGGCCCAGAATAGAATGACATCATCAATACAGCATCCCCAGTAAAGTATAATTAGATCTGACTAAACAAGCTAGTGCTCAACTACAATATATTCACAAACAATGGTGAATGGTTTTGCCAAATACAAGGTGTGGCCAAAGGGACCAAATTTTCACCTTCATTTGCCAACCTGTATATGGGCCTATTTGAATCAATACATATATGGAGAAAGGGTCCCAGTAAATTGTTGGACAAGCAACCCAAGACATGTTTTTCACTGATTTGGGCTCTTCCGTTGGGTGTAGCTTGGCTCCAGTGGCACATTAAAAGCTGGACCCATGTCTGGGCATACCAGTCACACTTAGGGCATCATACTGAAGTATACAAAAAAGACTTCATGACCCTCAGAGGTCATATAGCTTCATGCTGTGTGGTAAGTACGGACATCCTTCCACTCTGAAACACATGCACCTCCTTTAATTGATGCCTATGCCAGTTAATAACAACCTCACTAATGCTCCTGAGGGGTATGCTGTGCTACAGTGGTTTGTTTTATTTGTCTGAAGGAAATGCATTCTATATCTGCCTGATTCCGAGTTGCATGTTTAAGAACACAGGTGCTTACAGTATTATGAGCGCTGTAGTCTTGGTTCACTTAAGTGTACTCATTGGACTAAAGTAAAACATAGGTATGCCTATGAGTAAACACAGCATGTTCCTAGCGCCATTTAATGTATCTACTAAACCTGGTTAGGAAAAGAAAACCCTGAGAGTTGAATATTTACACATTCCAAAATATAATAAGAATCTGGCAATGAGGACAAGGTGCTACTCCAATAAAAATGTCACTTGGTACTTCTACGACCGTTTTGGTTGATGTCTGACGATTGCTGGCATTGACGTCGCAATCTTACTCAGGTGCATTATTTATGCCTGCACTAAACCCACTGCCATTTACACAAATGCTTGAAGTAGCCAATTGAACACCTATTTATCTGCATTGCTTTGCACGCACTGCTTTCAACTGTCGTTATTAAATGCCCGTGAGTGCCCTCCCTTTAGTCCACATCCTGCCGCAGCATAAATACCTCATCCCAGACACGTTCAATTTTTTTGTTGCAAAAGAACCCCAAACAATTTTGTAACAGATTTAAAAAAAATATTTTTGTTTAATATCAATAAAATCCCACACTGTCTGCATGTTAGTCTGGTCACTCACTCCTATCCCAATCTGGCAATGTTACATGAGAGCCCCCGGTTGTGTGGAATTTCAATGATGGTGTACTTCTTTCTTGTCAATAAATTAGCGAGAATTTCAGTCTAGTGCTACAATGAAGTGCATTGGCTCTGGGCGCTTCGGTGGATATAGTGGTCATGAGAGGCTGGGCTGGGAGCACGGGAAATAGGTTTTAAAAAGAACAGTGCATCTCTGCACCAGGTGGTCTGGTGAACAGTGCAGTCTGGTGAAGAGGACAGTCAGGCCAGAAGGAGTGAGTCTGTGTCTGAGAGCTGGGATAGGAGTGTACCCATACGAGTGCAGGCTGAGCTGCTGTGAGGTGAGAGGTGAGCCAGTGTAAGTTCAAAGAGCGGCACACTAAGTCAGACCTACTGGTATTGCCAATTCTTGTTTTTCAAAATCTTACAACCTGCAAAACCCAAACAATTTGTAGCCCTTCCGCCTCATTTTATTTTCTCCATTCTGGTGCTTGCCATTTATTTTCTAAACACCCTGTCCAGCTTGGTGTAAGGTGAAAGCTATAATTTCTAGGAAAATAAAAATTGCTGGACGATGAGCAATGAAAAAAAATGATTGAAGCGCACTGTCAGAGCACAGCAAGGGTGAAGGTCTGTGCATCAGTCAGGGCTGGCCAGAAATGATTGTCTGGCACTCAAACCAATAACCTACAAGCCAGATGAGCAGAGGTGAGGTGTATTTCACAGCGCTTTCCGTCATCAGCCAAAGATGCTGTGCTTGAATAAAACAAGTAACAACAAAAAGCACTTTGAAACAAAATGAGACCTCTTGCTTTATCCGGATTCTGTAGGACAGAGCTGTCATTTTTGAGACATGAATATATCTATCATTCAGTCATGCGAGAAGTACACGATCCTTGCAGTATGTATGCGAATACCATTAGTCTAACAGTGAGCATGTGGGAACTCGTATAGTAACTTCATTGTAATGAAAGAAGCATACTAATAGAGATGTAAAGAGACCCAGAATGTGAGTAACTCTTTAATGCAACCCACAAAAAGATGATAAACAGAGAGTACATCGTCTGTAGTGAACCTGACAGAAAACACCCAAACATCACGCCCAGAGAGGACGGAGACAGTCAACATGTCCCTTTTTTAATGGAACAACACAAACACGTACAAGGCGCAACCAAAACTATAGTAACCATAATCTAATTCCCCATTCACACCCTTAGATGGATCGGAAAAGCTCTCTTAAGGCCGGTAAGACTTTGCGTCCCGCAGTAGCACAAAGATACATTGTCAAAAGGTTTTGATCATCATCCTCAAAAAGAGCACAGGCCACAAACAACACACTTATGCAGTACACCCAGGTAGGAGAAACAAGACAACAATGCTACAGTGAATATGTTATTGCAAAAACTGCCTGTGTGCAGAAGCGATGCAGAAGCAATATCTAAATATGAAAAGACAGCCCCGGGTTCACATTATAGATTGGGCGCACTTCCCTGTTTGCGTCATGATTCACCTTAAAACAGGTGCACCGGGTGCAAACAGAGAAAGTGAGCCCTATTACATTGAATGCGCTTCCCCCAGGGCAGCTGTGAACTCACGTTGCCCTGGGGGCAGCCCATTCAAGTGAAAAACGAAGCGGATTTGAAGCAGCTGCTCTGTGTTTCACTGTGGTGGCAGCAACCTGCCTGCACTTTTAAGAGGCGAGAGAGATGTGCAGTGAGTGGCTGCACTTGTCTTCAAGGCAATGTCTGGGGGGTCTATAGGACCCCCTTGATCTCCTACAGAGGGCTGCAACCAGGGGGCGCACTGTACAGCTCCTGACAGCTTCTTTGCCTCTGCGTCTGCATCTGTAATACGGCAAGGGGCTGAGGCACAGGGATTCCCTTATTTGCATTGATCCATGCAGATGAAGTAACACCTTCTGGTGATTAGCCCTGGCACAGTGGCGCAGCTAGACTAATTGCCACACGTGGCAGTCCCTGTGGGGGGCGCCCGTGGCCATGTGTAAGAGTGGTAGGAGTGCTGGCGATATCTGCAGCGGCTGCAGGTAAGAGCAGGTTGGAGAGGGAGACCACCACCCCTAAAACCTATGCCACGTGGGACTGACCATCCCCCCCCTTGCTCCGCCACTGCCCTGGTACTTACCAGTATCAGACATTAGGCTTATGTATTTTAGTATGGTGCATTTGTGCACCTTGACAACACCTGTTTCCTGGGAGTCAGTGACCGCGACTGTCGGAGTTATATTTACAGCAGCAAGTGTTGTGCAGACGGTGCTGTTGGCGGGTCACTGGGGATTCGAAGGAAGGGCTCTCCACCTGCATCATGGCATTACCATACTCTTCGTTTACGCAGCTCTGATGTTGCATCTGCGAGAGTGGCAAGCGCCGTACTGTGCATGTCTGCCTTTAGGAAGAGAAGGATTGCACTTGCTCAGACTGTTTTTGCTGCATGCATCTTTTTTCTGCTAGTACTGAAGGTAGAGAGCTGCCCTGCGACGCATGTGACTACTTGCCATGGTCGAGTGCGTTAGTAGTACCACAGCGTCCAGCACCATCGCTGAGACCACCCGCAGCAGCAGTGACCTGGTGAGAAGGCAAGGTGGGATGTAAGTTGGAGTCTGAGGGTGGACAAGAAGTGCCTGTCTGCAACCGAATTGGCCATAGGTGGTTTTTCACATGAAAAATGTGGGTTTTTGTTGTGGCTCCTAGGCTCCCACCCATGCCTCAGATGGTTCGTTTTAAAATGGACTTGCAGAGTCTGTGCTTGAAGTACCTTGGACACAGGAACTCTTGAGTCAATCACATATGATATTTCCTTTCAGTTAGTTTTTAAAGACCCCACTTATTTTTTTCAGGTACTCTCAACATTACCTGGAGTTTCTTGGATGTTTGTGTGTCGAAGTAGAAACTCTAGTGCTTGCCAGATGGCCGGCCTTTATGCAATTCCTTTGTAGAGTCTGACTCCCCAATGACTGTGAAATCCTCCTTGTCCTGCGCAAGACGTTACCGTTCTTCGATGGTACTTTAGGTCACCTGTTGAATCCATGTCAACAGGGACACGAGGGGTCAATTCCTGGCTCTCTGTTTTAAAATCAGTGTCCGATTGGCACATTTCAACTGAGCCATTGGTACTACTTCTAAAAAAAAATTGTATTAAGTGAAAAGCCAAGTAATAGAAAATGATGTCCCTGAGGTCATGTTGACCTTACAGAGACTGCACCACAGAGACTAAGGTTGTCTTATGTTGGACCCCAGAAAGGAGCTGGTAACAGCTCCTCTGATGCGGCTCCCAGGTAAGACCTGGTCAGTCCAGTTTCTCCAAATCATGTTAGTTCCGTCTGTGGCTCTTAAAAGTCTTTTATTGATCCACTGTGGTTGTGGATTGGAACGCTACTCCACAACCATTCTCTTCGCTCCCTGTACATCCTATTTTGTGTATCCATTGCTATAAAGCCTGTCAGCTCTGCAGAACCGAATGGACGCCTATGCATGTTATACTTTTTCAAACTGTTAGATTGAAAGATTTAATGTCTGCTTGATACTCCTCTAGAAATGAGCACAGGAAACATGAGCAGCCACAACCTCCTATGGCTTCCAAATACCAACTGATTTCATAGCGCACAGCTCCGGAAGCTGATCCTCTACCATCATTGAAAAACGCCACTTTAGACAAACCAAGCCCATCTGAAATAACACTAACTAAATATATCAGGCAAAACACATATACAGCATAAGAGGACAGGTGGAAACCTTCTTTTTTCTTGCCCTGCCCCCTGCCCGGAAAGTCCTCACTGCCAGGGTACATTTGACATTAAGTCAGGTTCCTGAAAGGTACTTATGACTGGTCATAGTGTGGGATGATCTGTAGTTTGGCTGTCAGTGGGCCTCTTCATCCAGAAGGAATTCTCAGGCATGATACAGTGCCCTGGGATGTTTATGCCCATCTTTGGAATCAGCAAACCTCACAGATCACCTCATAGAGAGAGGGTATACAAGAATACCGGTGAAGCGCGCCCGTAAAAGAGCTTGGTTCAACCCCCGGGAAACTTTACTTGTCACTAAAACACGCAACGAAGACCTGAGTAATAGACAGATATGTGTTACCACTTTCTGCACCCGCAGCAATGCGATCAGAAAAATTGTGAACCAGTACTGGAAACTCATCTCTGATGAGTTGGAACTTTCAGAACCATCAATGCACTCATTCAAGAAAGGAAAGAGCATACGTGAGAATGTAGTTCGCTCTCACTTAGAGACGCCCCCGGCACCTTCCATCCAGTCCCTTTGGCATCTTCCGGAAATAACAAAATGTGGACACTGCAAGGCATGTAGTCTAAGCATCCAGACCAAACAATTCAACTACAAACACCATGCTATTGACCTTAAAATCCACACTAATTGCAACACAGCCGATGCCATTTATGCCATCCTATGTCCGTGTGATTTGGTGTACATTGGGCAGACACGTCAAAAAGTGAAAGCATGGGTTTTACAACACTGTAGTAGAGTGAGGTGTGGCGTAGCTGGAGCACCACTTGTTGAAGACTTCTAGAGAGTCAATCATTCACCAGAAGGTATCAGATGGGTTGTCCTTGAGAAGGTCACATTGGGTATCAGGTGTGGAGACATTCAGTTGGTTCTCAACACATATGAATACAAATGGTTGCACTCTTTTGGGTTAAAAATGGGTTAAATGAACTGGATGCCAGTAGTGCCAAATTATCATGCCTCGTGAGGGATTGAACAGGTCTATTTACAGTCTCACATTGTATTACTGCCTCACCTGTCTGTAAGCACAGATCTATGTTGCAAAAACGTCTAACCAACTGTCTGTTTATTCTTAGAAGGCATTTAATCACTGTCTAAAAAACATGGGCACTCTACATACGGCCCTATGTAACTTCACGAGTGTTGGGGGGGAGCCCGCTCCCTGAGAGGTTATTTAAATTCCTTGTACACACAAATGTTTACAACTGTTTAATGTTTTTCCCATAAGCTGCACATGGGATATGAGGGTCTGAACGTGTCTATTTACAGTATTACTGCCTCACATGTATGTACGCACAGGTTTATGTTGCTAAAACATCTAACCAATTCTTTGTGAAGACATTCTATCATTGTCAAAAAACGTGGGCACTCTACAAACGGCCCTATGTAACTTCACGTTTGGTTTGGGGGAGCCTGCTCCGGGAGAGGTTGTTGAAATTCATTGTACACACAAATGTTAACAACTGTTCATTGTTTTTCCCATAAGCTGTACATGGGATATGCACAAATTGGGATTTTTCTATACAGAGTCATGTCCCTTATTGTTTTTATGCCTCACGATTCTGAAACAGGCTATTTTCCCTTTTGACTGCTACTCAATCAATCGGGTATTGCATTCATCGCACAATAACTCACAATCCACCACTTCTTTATTAGCAAAAAAGGCCACTTTATTAAGACAGGTGCCAAAATATAATTTTTCTCTAAACACTATTTTTCCATTATCTGATAATCAAATCCCCAAATTTTCTCTGACATCTATAAAAACCTAACCCCAAGGTAGACCCCAAGCAAAAACAACTCAATGACTCCTGTTGATAGATCCCCCTCATTCTCATTTCCCGTCCCCATGACTGCGTCCCCCACTTCCCCCGTTGGAGGATGGGCAATCCCGCTCCAGTCTGCCCACCCCCCCAGCAAAAACCCGCCTACCAGAAAAACTAGCTAACCGAAAAAACCTGTCTTATCGTGGCAAAAAGAAAAAACCCCAGGCCTGGCCGTAGCCAAACCTGGAAGAAAAACCCCGTAGAGGGAAAGGGAAAACACAAAAAAGGGGAAGGGTGGGTGGGGCAAATTCAAAAACCCTTCCTCCCCACTCCCTTGATCACAATGAATTTCCCGCCCCACAGCGCCTCTACTTATCACCTCTCCTCTTGCCTCTTGCCTCGCGCCTCCCGCCTCCCTAATTAACTCTACCCCGCACCTGGGTGGCCGCTCCCTTGTGCGAAACCACCCAGGGGGAGACTGGCTCGCGCTCCGCTCCCCCTGGGTCCCCTCTCGCACAATAACTCACAATCCACCACTTCTTTATTAGCAAAAAAGGCCACTTTATTAAGACAGGTGCCAAAATATAATTTTTCTCTAAACACTATTTTTCCATTATCTGATAATCAAATCCCCAAATTTTCTCTGACATCTATAAAAACCTAACCCCAAGGTAGACCCCAAGCAAAAACAACTCAATGACTCCTGTTGATAGATCCCCCTCATTCTCATTTCCCGTCCCCATGACTGCGTCCCCCACTTCCCCCGTTGGAGGATGGGCAATCCCGCTCCAGTCTGCCCACCCCCCCAGCAAAAACCCGCCAACCAGGAAAACCCAGAGAGTTTTCCTGCCCCACCCAAGATAAAAGGGGTACCATCTTGCAGATGCGCACCAAAAGCTCTCGTTCCAAATTCGAGCAATCATGACCCTCAACTCCAGCAAATAAAAAACTTGCCCCATGGTAGACAAAAGTACCCCATCATCCCCGCAAAGATGCCCCGTATATGGGAATAAGAAAGAAACTGGAATCCCACCTACACAAAATATTCTCATGGCTCTAATAAGCTTCCGTCGCGCTTTCTCTATAGCTACATGTCTCCATGCTCCTTTCCAGTGCATCCTCGGTATGAACTCAGTCCCAAACTACCTTGGTGCCTGACCAATTAGACTCGATGTGTGCTAGAACTTGCTCCATTAGCTTAGGAGTGTCGGCCCAAGACAGGGCCGCGAGATCATTCTCACCCAAATGAATAATCAGCCAGTCTGGCGGGCCCTTGTTGGAACAACTCAGGACCAAATAAACAAAAATTAACCCCAACGCATACCCCCGTTACCCTAACAACCACTTCATGCTTAACACCTTGTAGTCCGAGCGATCTCCCACAAATCTGTTGCTCAGCATAAACGTCGGCCCACTTTACGAAGGAGTGTCCTATTATCCATGATGACTGTTTCGCATTTACCAGCCCCGAAGACGTACCTAGGTAGAAAAACAAATGTTAACCAAAAGGAAACACAGTAGAAATAAAAATTTATTTTCGAACATAGTTCGCGCACCACTTGAAATTCCAGCTCCCCATCCGACGTATGTTAGTCTATGACCATCCCAATCTCGCCGCCTCTGTTGCAGCCCTATACAAAAAACGAATGTGTTCCAAACATTAAAGGGTTCTCTCCCACAAGAACCAGCACTGTCCTCATTACTGCCAACAATTGTGCAACTGAAATCTGACTCCCTGCTGCATGGCAAAAAGTGTCCTCAAGAGAAAAGGAACTAGAACGCCCTAAAAAACCCTCCCATACCCTCACTGTACCGCAGAGGCCCACTCCACACCTGTTTAGGAAAACCCAATTACCCCAAACCAACTGAACCGTTTTTATAGACCCTCAACCAAATCCCCGCCTGTGTTCTTCCCGTGAAACCTCCTCGCTGGCAATCCCCACCCTATGACACAAACCGAGCAGCTCGGATGCCCAAAATGCTCCAAAATTAACAATACCAAACATAGCCTAAAACGGCCGCATTCATCCTCATTAGAACAGCAAAGTGGCAGCCGCCCAAGCATCTTTTGCAACAAATCAAATGACACCGGTCGGCGTAACTGCTCGTTCCCAGCCCAAAGTCTACGTAAACCTTTGAGAACTCTCTGCACACTCACCCCCCCCTTACCGTGTCCTTCCCCCACCTCATTGTCCGTAAAAACGAAATCCCAGCCAATTTACCAAAAAAATGGTATTGTGGGAAAAACCTTGAACCAACAGGTGTAAAGCCAAACCCAAAAAACTACCTGATCATAAGCCATCCTACCCCTCCCGAGAGCACCCGCGTATCCATAATAGAAGAACGCGCTCCAAGCTTGCTGATAGCTCTGTCTCGGAGTGTCCGCTACAAAGTGCTCTACCAATTCTACCATTCTTAGGCCCCCCACCCCCAGACACACAGTGGGACCGGAGTCTATGGGAAGTGCGGCCCCAGGAGCCAGCCGGCGAAATTTCTCCCGCAGCCACCGAGACAGAAAGTCCGCCATAAAATTGTTGACACCTGAAATATGACGTGCCTTAAAAACAATGATAAGCTGTAAACATTTCGACAAGCCATCACTCAGCAAACGTAACAACTCTCAAACCCTTGGCCTTCTGACGATTGATCAACTCTACCACCGCTAGATTGTCGACATTAAACATCACTGAACGATCCCGAAACATCTCAACCCAGACATACAATGCCACTAGTAAAGAAAGAAGTCGAAAATCGTGAAACTGCTCCCTTGCCTTAATCAAACCTCTGGCCAACTCACGGCGCACCAAACGCCCTGCCCAAAATACGCCAAAACCTGTTGCTCCCACCGCCACTGAGTAAAACCTGAACCTGCCAGACCATATGTTTGACCGCAAAACAAAGGCACTCCTTTGAAGCCCTTCGAGAGAATCAGCCACAATCGCAAATCCGCCCTATAGGCTGCAGACATCCCTACGCTCTGGTGCGGAAGAAAAAACCCCCAGACATAACCAACCCCAACCTCCTGCATAAAGATCTCCCAGCCCGCACCACCCTACATGCAAACATGAGGTATCCCAATAACGTCTGCACTCCCCTGACCTCCGAGTCGGGCTCCCCGATCACTTGATGACAAAATGAAGAAATCTCCGGCAACTGTGCCTCCGGCAGCCGGGCTACCATGTTCACTGTATCTATTGCAATACCCAAGAAAACCATGTAGAGCTGAGGCCCTCCGGTGCGTCCCAAGCCAACGGCACCGATCTCCTGTGCCATACTCTGAAAAGCAGACAAAGCCGCATGACATTGCCCCGAGTTCTGAGCACCAAGGAACGAAAAATTAACCAAATAATGGCATACGAGGGGGTGACCCGAGATGTGAATAAAAACGCCACTGTAAAAAAGGGGGCTAAATGTTTCAAATATTGCACCCGAAAGAGAATAAACCCCTTTGGCAGCATCGTAGCTAAGTAAACGCCCCCTAAAGGCATGTCTAACAGTTTAAAATCGCATGGATGGATGGGGAGGAAATGAAAGCAGACAGTATATCACTTTTAGCCAATTGCACGTGACGCCCTGCAGAGCGTACCAAACCCAGTGCATATCCACTGAAGCGTAAGACACGCAAGAATCCGCTGGCGAATATGAAATCGGTCATAGAGGCACCCTCAGGCCACGACAGATGTGGCATCAGGCGAAAAAATCCCCAGCTTTCTGTTGTGGGCCCACCCCCAATGGAGAGACCATCAAAATGCGTATGTGACATTGACCGAAAGGCCAGCCACCCTACCCGCTGCAACCTTGTACTGCAACGTATGTTGGACCACCTGCGGGAAGCCCTTAGCAGATGTCAGATCATCCAAACACGTACCCCGACTTGGGCCCTGGTTCCTAACCGGAAAACCCCCTCTGTGAAACCCTCTTTGACCAGAATAACCTGATGCAGCACTTTAAAAACAGCCCCAAATTCATATGTCAAAATGCTGCTTGTGACCTGAACCAATCAATTTGATCCTAAAATCATACCAAACCCCATATACGGCAATTGTTGTGTATATTCTCGTCTCCCTCCACTGAATCCCACACGTCCTTACCCGTCTCAGCGACCGTGCCTTGCCAACAATATCGAGTCCCCCCCCAACCTTACAGCATCTAGCAAATTCCCAGAGCGCACAACCCCAGCATGAGCATTAACCCCCACCAACTCTTCCCCCACAAAAAGGGGACCTTAGTGCTGTGTGCATTTCACTCCCCTGTTGCCAAACCGACCACCATCCTGCCGTACCTGTTGGCAACTGGGCCTCTCTGTTCTGTACATTCCGCTGTACCTCCTACAGTTGAGTGACAGTGACCTGTTCCCGCTGCTTGCTTGGTCCGCTCAAGACGCCTGCAAAAAACTAAGCATACTTTGTTGCCCCAGCACTCCCCTCTTACCCTTCATTGACGTCACATACTGTGCCTCAAAAAATCCCCCACCAGTTCCCTCACGCAATGCCCCTTCAATCCAAAACATCACTGTCAGTGACCAAATACCCACGCCATCACGGCAACCCCACACAAATGCCCCACTCCGCATTGTATAAATGGACGTTCCTCCCGTAGGTGGGTGCCAGTATCATGCTCCCGCTGTTTGCGTGGTCCGCTCAAGACGTCTGCAAAAGAAGCATAATGGGTAGCCCCGACAAACCCCTCAGACCCCTCCATGATGTCACATATCGTTTCCGTCATCCCCACCAACTCCCTCACTCCATTCCCCGACGTCCAATGCAACACTGTCAGTATCAAATATCATTTCAGCGCCATGATCACCACACAAAGCCCCACTTCCACCCTGCATGCCCCGCCCTCCCCTGCCGCCAGAAACCAAATAACAGTGAACACTTGACTGGACAGATGGGGGGCCGTGTGCCAGAAAGGGAAAACCGCTCCAGATCTCCCTCCCTCGACATGCCCCCAAGACAGAGCCGCTGCGTGCTCTATCCGCAGTGAAAGCTTGCCAGCCGTCAACCGTGTGGTCAAAACTGGCAGTGTGGAAACCGAGCCGCTCTGACTAGTTTCCTCCGGAACTTCTTATGCGCCCCCTAGGACCCGTTACTCACCACCCCGCGCCGTGCCAGGGGCGCCACCCACGCTCACCCAGACCCACTGGCCCTCGGTGTGCCCGCGCTCAACGTCCTGGCAGTACCCCGCAAGCGTCCTCACTGTCGCCCCAATCCCGCCTGCTGGCTGCCAAAATACCGAGCTACCTGCTTGCCACAAACCTCTGTCTGACCTAATATTCCTGCAACCTGTAACTGTGAGGACTAGGCTGCCACTGGCGCCTCCCCTGAAGCTCCCATGGACCCGACTTGCCGAGAAAATTCCGCCTCCTGTGGAGTTGGACCTAAAACAAGGCGCCCTGAGACCAGCTAACGCCCGTATGTGGCATCAAAACGGGCGGTCCAGCCTAATTGTGCTCCAAAACAACAGGGGGGGGGGGGGCAACGCAGGACACCGTCGGGGCAGGGCGAATAACCCACTGCCACCCATTTAAATTCAACAACTGCGGACCCCTCGGCCCCGCCATACCGTTATGCACTGGGGCAAGCGACTGTGTCTGCACACTACATTCGCCCTGGAATTGGGGCCCCTCCGTACCACTAACACATTTTGCCAACCTCACACTTCACAACACTAGCGGCTGCACGGCTCCCAACGCCTCCCCCCCGCCCACCAGCTGCGCTTAACGGCCGCCCTCTCCTGCCTCCCCCTGCCGTGCGCCGCCCGCTGACAACGCTACGGGCGGCCCCAAATACCTGTAACTCTCGAGCAGGCTCACCGAGAAACACGGCCGATGCTTCCAGACGCGCAGTCCCCGCCTCCATGGCCCCCTCCTGTCCTGCCGCAGTGCCCACGCCGCCGTCTCCAAGCTGGGGCTACACACACGCCGCCACCGCCATTGCGACGCCACCTGCAGCCTTCCCGGGCGACACTCCAGTCCCAAACCAGCCTGCTCTGGGACGCCCGGCTTCGTAAAACCTCCCCCCCGGCCTCGCAGCGCACCCGGACAGCGTCACGCACTTCCACCTGCGACACCCTCTACCGCCCCCAAAATACGGTGTCAGACGTGAGTCAAATAGCAAATTCAAAAACCCTTCCTCCCCACTCCCTTGATCACAATGAATTTCCCGCCCCACAGCGCCTCTACTTATCACCTCTCCTCTTGCCTCTTGCCTCGCGCCTCCCGCCTCCCTAATTAACTCTACCCCGCACCTGGGTGGCCGCTCCCTTGTGCGAAACCACCCAGGGGGAGACTGGCTCGCGCTCCGCTCCCCCTGGGTCCCCTCTTTGCAGGTTGTTTGTTAGGAATACTTTCCATGCAAGCATTCATCAGCTGTGCGTTGACTTTTAAATACGCGGCTTGATTCCCGCGGCAAGCAGTACTTCTCTGATCAGCTGCCGTTGTTTGCCAGGCAGATATGGGCTCCCCCCGCTGGGTCTAATTATGCGTGAACAGCACTCAGCTGCTGCTCAATGAACGTAAACGTGTGCACGTTTCCTGGCCGTGTTTAGCCCGCACGGGCTCAGCGCCTCTGTTACACGCCAGTGAAATGGACGCGAACTTTACGCGGAGGTATGTGTTCTCTTCCTTGGTTCTAGGGACGCATTCTTAAATAGTTTTGTCTGCGCCTACCCGCTGGTAGTGTGGTTAATCATTACTGATTTTTATATTTTTTTACTTATACTAACAGATTTATGGAGCATTTGATTATTTCGTGCCCATGAAAACAGAAAAAATAGAGAATGCACATAAGAAGTCACTCGATTAAGTAAGTGAAAACTCACTGTCAGTGGGGGTGTCTCTGATGCTTTATTTGGTTTCTTCATACACCCCATACATTTCAGGTGCTGATACTTTCACATTCGTTTTTTCAGCCTCACTTTTCAGCGTCGCTACGATGATGTCCCTTTCTGACCCTGGAGCCTGAATGGTCCATCAACATCGTGTTTCTCCACCACCTGCACCGGTGGTCTGAGGGTAATTTAGATGCCCAATTTAAACTGAATTTATTTCATTTCTGTTCATTTTCAGTTTTGTTTTGTTCCATCATCTGTACATAATTAGGGTCCCTTTCAATTATCCGTAGGTGCCCCCACGGTCCTGATGAAGACCCTACTGTAAGGACCTCATTTGCCTACACACAACCCCTGGGTCGAAACGTCAGTGGCTTTTTTTGGCTTTCCCTTGTATGGACCACAGTGATAGATTCACCGTCTCCTTTTTGAACATGAGAGTACATGTTCAACATGAATAAATATGTTCAACATGAATAATATCAGTTGTTATTGATTTAATAGGTGATGTTGATGTTGATGTTTTAGTTTAAGTCTGTTTCCACTGGGACCTTTCCGTCCTTGTACCAAACATTACCCAGGTCCTAGTGACGTGTCTGGGGCACCCCCTTTGTTTTTGTAACCCAACATTGGAACCTGTCAACTGTCTTCCCTCAAACCTCGTTCAGCTCTGCCCACGTGATGCCCTTCTTCAGCGCTGTGGTGCGGGTCTCACAGCAAGTCTATACTGGCTGATGCAGCAAGGTTACTGAACATCTGCTGGTGACTGGCGCCCTATGAACTTTCTCAATCTGTATCTTAATTGAAATGCAATTGTTTTGCAGAATGGTTATCTTAGAAAGAGATTTTTGGTGTGGCTTCAGGAGTTTAGCATTCATTTCAAGATCATTTTGGAACTTCTCACTGCTCAAAAGTTTCAGGTTTCTTATATTTGAGCTCTTTCAAAGCATTTGATTGCTTGCTTTTCCTAGCAGCAAGTTGTCACTCTAAGTGTCACTCATTTGTAGTGGAATGCCACTCATAAGTGCATTGAAACCATGGAAATGTCACACATAACCAATCTGAAACCTTGGCAGCTATGTGGTGATAGCGCTGGCGCTATATGTGTGCTAGCACTATCTCTATTACTGAAGGGGCCGCACAAGTGTCTGAGGACCCTTCTGTAATACCAAAGAGTCCCAGGGGTGCGCAAAGTAGGCGCAAACGCCCGTCGCACCAGTGGGGCACTACCGTAATACGGCCCCAGGAAAGAATAGCAGTGGCTTATTGTGCAGTGTCATGGTAATCCTGGGCAATGCTTCAAAACGTTAAAATATATTAAAATGTATTTAATACCGCAAAATAGACTAGCTTATGCTGTGTATTGTTTTTATTAATACAGTTTTTCCAAATGCAGTAATTGCATATGTGATCTTATTTTGTAAATGACAAGTGTAATAAAAACGTTCCTTCTATTTAACCACTTTCTGCAAAACAAACGCAGGTTGCAGCATCTTATTATTCAATTCACAGAGACTCTGAGGGTGAATATTATGTACGTTGTACCTAGAATAGCTTCCAACCCTTAGATAATTAGTCCCACAGGAGGTCTAGTTCCACAATGAACAAGTTGAGAGCCTGAACAATGTGTTTTTAAAGAAAGGTACAAACGCATCTGCACGCGGCCACCCATACCGATAATGCCCCCGTTCGTTCCTCAAAGGACCTTTTTTATTCAGTTGAAATAACATTACACACATCCCTCGAACCTACAAGAATTCGTTAAGAGTAAATCTAACACGGAATATGAGAAGGTTCAAACGCAGCACCATCGCTTTTCACTCAATACGTTTATTTCGGATAAACACATCCATAAAACACAAGTACATATAGCAAAAAATCTTTCTAAACACGAATACAATAAAAACGTTACAATTATGGTTGATCGGCAAAGGTTTTGGTCAATTTTTAAAAGTGAGAGAAATAAAAATAGATGTGTATATAAAAATGTATACAGACCTCGAGCTAAGCAGTATTTAAGATATTTAAAGATCTTTGTCACAACATTTCTTTTGTTTAATCCACACCATGCCCAGATATCTGGCCACGTTATAAACCATAAGGTCATTAGTTCTTGATCTAAAAATTCACAGCTCTTCAAGATGCTGTCCAACGCCAAGCATGCGGCAAATTGATAGAATACAATATATGTTTATAAAACAACAGCAGATGTGCCACATTTTCAGGGTCCTTTTAACATGCTAGGTGGCCTCGATCCCATCTTATGCAAAACCTTCGTTGGTAAAATTTCATACCCACATTTTGCATACAGGTTTATGGCAAGAAACATTATTTAACCCCTTCCCCGCTCATGACGGAACCACTCCGTCATGAGCCACGGTTGCCGTGTGCTCATGACGGAGTGGTTCCGTCATGCCGCGACCGTTGGCGGCCGCTCCGCCCACGCGGCGCTGTTTCCCCGCCTGTGCGGGGGGACAATGTAACTGGGCGGAGTCATGACGGAACCACTCCGTCATGAGCACAGCTCAACCGTGGCTCATGACGGAGTGGCTCCGTCATGAGCACAGCGCCACCGCGCTGCCCCCCCACACCCCCCAGCGCTGCGGCGGAATTCCCGCCGCAGCGAAGGGGTTAAAAAGTACTCCAAGAGGGGCAGCACACACCTGTGGCTCAAAAATCCATCTACAATGGTGAGTCCCATTCTTAAATTTTTGCAGCTCATTTTCACAGAAAAAGTTAAAGAATCTTTAAGAACAGATTTTGCTGGCCAACTTGCCTCAGCTGTTCTATCTGTTAAATATGCAAGCCATAGGCTGTATAATATTGTTTTTACATAAGATTATCAAGGAATAGGCCGGATAATCTTTGGAGCGTAATTTTGCATTCCAATTCATACCTGCATGGGCCAAGTTCCTCTATGAACTGCAACCTTCACCAATACAGATGGGATCTTAGTTTCAATCAATCAAGCAAGCATTTGTATAGCGCGCTACTCACCCGGAGGGTCTCAAGGCGCTTGGGGGAGGAGGGTCCGCTACTGCTTGAACAGCCAGGTCTTGAGTTGCTTCCTGAAGGAGAGGTGGTCTTGGGTCAGGAGGAGGTGGATGGGGAGGGAGTTCCACGCCTTGGCAGCCAGGTAGGAGAAGGATCTTCCTCCTGTTGTGGCTCTTCGGATGCGGGGGACGGCGGCGAGGGCGTGGCTGGTTGATCGAAGCTGGCGGGTGGGAGTGTAGCAGGTCACGCGGTCGTTGAGGTATCTTGGGCCTTGGTTGTGGAGAGCTTTGTGTGCGTGGGTGAGGAGTCGGAACATGATTCTTTTGCTGACGGGGAGCCAGTGCAGGTTTCTCAGGTGTACGGAGATGTGGCTGTGTCGGGGAATGTCCAGGATGAGGCGTGCTGAGGCGTTCTGGATGCGCTGGAGTCGTTTCTGGAGTTTGGCTGTGGTTCCGGCGTAGAGGGAGTTGCCTTAGTCCAGTCGGTTGGTGACGAGGGCCTGGGTGACCGTCTTCCTGGTTTCGGTGGGGATCCACCGGAAGATCTTACGTAGCATGCGTAGGATGTTGAAGCATGATGCGGAGACGGCGTTGACTTGTCTGGTCATGGAGAGGGAGGAGTCCAGGACGAAGCCCAGGTTGCGTGCGTGGTCTGTTGGTTTGGGTGCACTGCCAAGGGCAGGGGGCCACCAGGAGTCGTCCCAGGCGGAGGGTGATGATCCCAGGATGAGGACTTCCGTCTTATCTGAGTTCAGTTTCAGGCGGCTGTTCGTCATCCACTCGGCTATGTCTTTCATCCCTTCGTGTAGGTTGGTTCTGGCGGTGGCGGGGTCGTTGGTGAGGGAGAGGATCAGCTGGGTGTCGTCGGCATAGGAGATGATGTTGAGGTTGTGTTGGCGTGCGATGGCTGCGAGGGGGCTCATGTAGACGTTGAAGAGGGTGGGGCTGAGTGATGATCCTTGTGGTACGCCGCAGATGACTTCGGTGGCCTTGGATCTGAATGGGGGTAGGCGGACTCTCTGTGTTCTTCCGGCGAGGAAGGAGATGATCCATTCCAGTGCCTTCTCCTGGATACCGATGTTGTTGAGGCGCTGCGCTAGGGTGCGGTGGCAGACCGTGTCGAACGCCGCGGAGAGGTCCAGGAGGATGAGGGCCGTTATTTCCCCGTTGTCGAGCAAAGCTCGGATGTCGTCGGTGGCTGCGATGAGGGCGGTCTCGGTGCTGTGGTTGGCCCGGAAGCCGGACTGCGAGTGGTCGAGGGATCCGTTCGTCTCGAGGAAGGAGGCCAGTTGTCTGTTGATGGTTTTCTCGATGACTTTGGCCGGAAAAGGAAGGAGCGAGATGGGGCAGTAGTTTTTGAGGTCGGTGGGGTCCGCTGATGGTTTCTTCAGTAGGGCGCTGAGTTCGGCGTGCTTCCAGCTCTCTGGGAAGGTGGCGGTGTCGAAGGAGGCGTTGATGATGTCCCGCAGGTGGGGTGCGATGACAGAGTCGGCTTTGTTGAAGATGTGGTGAGGGCAGGGGTCGGTTGGAGATCCTGAGTGGATGGAGTTCATCGTGCGGATGGTGTCTTCGGTGTTGACTGGGGTCCAGGCGTGGAGGGTGGTGGGGGGGGGGCGTTGTTCCGGTCGTAGGGTGCATTGGCTGTGTGCTGAAACTGTTGTGTATGTCTGCGATCTTGCTGTGGAAGAACGAGGCGAGCGAGTTGCAGAGGTCTTGCGAGGGCGTGATGTCGTTGTTTCCGGCGCTGGGGTTTGAGAGCTCTTTGACGATGTTGAAGAGTTCCTTGCTGTTGCGGGCGTTGTTGTCCAGTCGTTCCTTGAATGCGGATTTCTTGGTGGCGTGGATCAGCTGGTGATGTCTTCGAGTGGCGAGCTTGAGGGTGGTCATGTTGTCTGTAGTTGGGTCTCTGCGCCAGGCTTTCTTGAGGGCCCGGCAGTTCTTCTTGGAGCTCTTAAGTTCGTCGGTAAACCAAGATGCTTTCTTGGTGCCAGATCCGGCGGGGGGTCTTCAGTGGAGCGAGGTCGTCTGCGCAGTTGCTGATCCATTTCGTGAGGTTGTTGGCGGCTTGGTTGGGGTTTGCTGATCTGGTGGGGGGGTTCTGGCTCAGGGATGTGGTGAGCTGGTCGGCAGTGATCTTGTTCCAGCTTCTGCGGGGGACCAGTTTCGGGTGGTAGTGAGTCGTGGTCCTTCTGAAGCTGAAGTGGACGCAGCTGTGGTCTGTCCAGTGGAGTCCGGTGGCGTTGCTGAAGGTGATGTCCTTGCTGGAGGAGAAGACGGGGTCGAGCGTGTGGCCGGCGTAGTGGGTGGAGGTGGTCACCAGTTGCTTGAGTCCGAGGTTGTCCAGCAGGGTGGTGGTGTTGCGGTCGTTGTTGTTCTCCAGGTGTAAGTTGAGGTCCCCGAGGAGGATATAGTCAGCGGAGGGGAGGGCGTGCGGGCTGATGAAGTCGGCAATGCCTTTGCTGAATTGTGTGCGAGGTCCCAGGGGTCTGTAGATGAGGGTGCCTCTGAGGGTGGTCTTGGGGTCGGTGTGGATCTAGAAGTGCAGGTGTTCGGTGGCTGTGAGGGTGTCTTCGGAGTTGGTCGTGATGCGGATGGTGTTCTTGTGGACGATGGCGATGCCTCCTCCATTCTGGTTGGCGCGGTCCCTCCGGGTGATCTTGTATCCGTCCGGGATGGCGATGGCGATGTCGGGTGCTGAGGAGGCGTTCATCCAGGTTTCCGTGAGGAAGGCGACGTCTGGGCAAGTGGCGTCGAGCAGGTTCCAGAGTTCCACTGCGTGCCTGTGGACGGAGCGGGTGTTGAGCAGGATGCACTTCAGGTGCTTCAGGTGGTTGCTCTTGGTGCTTGGCTTGGCGGGTGCGGTACGGGTCCGGATGCAGGAGAACTTGCAGGATTGGCAGGTGAAGGGTCCGTGGGTGCGTTTTAGGGTGGCTCTGCAGCAGCCGGGGCTCCGGCCGGTGTTGAGTGCGATGAAAGTGGGCATTGTAGGTCTTGCGGGTGGGCTGGCATCTGCGGGGGCCAGGAGGCAGGCGCTGGGCGCAGGCCAGGCGCGGATGGGCGCAGGCGGGCTTGCCTTAGGCGCGCCTTTGGCACGCCAGCGGCACGGCCGCTGCGCGGCCTCCATATGAGTGGGAGAGGGAGGGAGGAGCAGCTGGGAGGTGGGAGCGGGGCGGCCAATACTGTGCGAGGGGGGAGGAGCTATGGGACACGGCGGCCAATAGGGTGCGAGGGGGGCGGAGCTACGGGACGCGGCGGTGGGAAACGGGCGGCGAGGGGGAGACGTGGGGAAAGACAGAAGAAAAAAGGGACACGATCTGGGCACCAAAGGAGAGGGGGACAATCAAGGCAGCAAAATACACAGGTACAGTGGGGGAGAATCACTCACTCGTGGGTACAGAGGAGAAGGAGGGCACAGTCACTCTAAAGCAGGCAGACACAATGCAGCAGCGGTCAGTGGTCACACAGGGGGCTGCGTGGCAGTGAGGGGAGCGACCTGCCTGGTGAACAGGGTCAGAGGTCGCTCTCTCTACCGCTGCGCGGCCTCCATATGAGTGGGAGAGGGAGGGAGGAGCAGCTGGGAGGTGGGAGCGGGGCGGCCAATAGGCTGCGAGTGGGGCGGAGCTATGGGACGCGGCGGCCAATAGGGTGCGAGGGGGGCGGAGCTACGGGACGCGGCGGCGGGAAACGGGCGGCGAGGGGGAGACGCGGGGAAAGACAGCAGAAAAAAGGGACACAATCTGGGCACCAAAGGAGAGGGGGACAATCAAGGCAGCAAAATACACAGGTACAGTGGGGGAGAATCACTCACTCGTGGGTACAGAAGAGAAGGAGGGCACAGTCACTCTAACGCAGGCAGACACAATGCAGCAGCGGTCAGTGGTCACACAGGGGGCTGCGTGGCGGTGAGGGGAGCGACCTGCCTGGTAAACAGGGTCAGAGGTCGCTCTCTCTACCGCTGCGCGGCCTCCATATGAGTGGGAGAGGGAGGGAGGAGCAGCTGGGAGGTGGAAGCGGGGCGGCCAATAGGCTGTGAGGGGGGCGGAGCTATGGGACGCGGCGGCCAATAGGGTGCGAGGGGGCGGAGCTACGGGACGTGGAGGCGGGAAACGGGCGGCGAGGGGGAGACGCGGGGAAAGACAGAAGAAAGAAGGGACACAATCTGGGCACCAAAGGAGAGGGGGACAATCAAGGCAGCAAAATACACAGGTACAGTGGGGGAGAATCCCTCACTCGTGGGTACAGAAGAGAAGGAGGGCATAGTCACTCTAACGCAGGCAGACACAATGCAGCAGCGGTCAGTGGTCACACAGGGGGCTGCGTGGCGGTGAGGGGAGCGACCTGCCTGGTAAACAGGGTCAGAGGTCGCTCTCTCTACCGCTGCGCGGCCTCCATATGAGTGGGAGAGGGAGGGAGGAGCAGCTGGGAGGTGGGAGCGGGCGGCCAATAGGGTGCGAGGGGGGCGGAGCTATGGGACGCGGCAGCCAATAGGGTGCGAGGGGGGAGTTTGAGGAATATGCTCATTTGGACAGTGCCAAAATTCAATATACATCGGCAGAAGAGGGGCAATGCTAGACCTGACATCCTTGGCATAGTTTTCCCCATAACCTTTTGCCTTCAGACATTCTGTTCTGCTGACTTCGTTTTTGCTGGCTTAGTGCACTTTACCAATGCTAACCAGTGTTAAAGTGCTTGTGCTCTCTCCTCAAAACATGGTAGAATTGGCTAAACCCAATAAGCATATTCAATTTCCTTGTACATCCCTAATGAAATGGCACTACCTGTACCCAGGGCCTGTAAAATACATGCTACTAGTGGGCCTGCAGCACTGATTCTGCCACCCACTTAAGTAGGACTATAAACGTGTCTCAGGTCTGCCATTGCAGGCTGTGTGTTTGCAGTTTAAACTGTCATTTTGACTTTGCCAGGCCCAAACCTTCCCCTTTAATAAGTATAAGTCACCCGTAGGGTAGGCCTTGGAACTCCCAAAGGACAGAGTGCACTGTATGTATACGTTTTATATGTCCTAGTAGTGAAAAACTGCTAAAATTCATTTTTCACTTCTGCAAGGCCTACCTCTCTCATAGAATAATATTGGAGTTACTTATTGCATTTAATAGGATGTAATTTCCAAGTGGGAACAGGTAACCAGCTCATGTTTGGTGTCTTTGGATTTGTTATAAAAAATACTAAATTATTGTGAAGTTGGATTTTAAATTACAATTTTTTAAAATTCTACTTTCAGAAAGTTGGTATTTTCCTGCCTTATCCATTTGGTACCAGAAGCCTGTCTCTGGGCCATATGACGGGGTGTAGTTGACATCTGAGCTTTGTGTATTCTTGCTAGACAGCCCCACACAATAGGGAATTTCAGGTGTGCCTGGATGTGCCAACACTGGCAGGATGGGGGGAGGAGCCCCACTTACACTTGAATAGGATGTGTCATGCCTCCACACAAAGGACTGCATACCCCTTGTAGTTAGTCTGAAGCCAGGATCAGGAAGACAGGGCACCTATGCACTTCAATAACCTGCCTCTGGAAGCTTCTCTCCACTTCAGAGGCACAACCGTGGATTTGTACTGGAGCTTTGATACCCACTCTTCAGTACACTTCTAGACCTGTGGATACATCACCAGGAAAAGGATTACTGTGCTGCTGAAATGACTGCCACTCTGCTGGACTGCTGATCTCAAGGATTGCTGCCCTGCTGAGCTAACCTGCTACCTGCTCCTATCTTGCCTGGGTAAAAATGATTAGACCTGCACCTTCTGAACCCTGAACCCCAGAATGATTCCAATGGCTAGTTGGCTGGCCTACTGTTCTGAAGCCTGAGGGCATAACAGGCTTACAACAACCTTGCACCTGCACCTGGACTTGGCCATCGACGAGTCTACCCTGCTAAGTGGTGCCACCCCAGTCCTGTACTTGTGAAAGTGGGCCTAAGGTGCTCTACCAGCTTCTGTGGATCTATCAGAAAAGATGCATCTCCTCTGTTGCACAGCACAAGCCCAAACAGAGCCGCCTCACTGCCGCTGCTGCATGGACTGGACCTGTCTCAAAGCCCCGCATCACCGCTGCAGCCCACAACCTCTTCAGAACCCGTGCTGCACAATGTATCTTCAGGCCGTCACTTCCCTGATCTATGGCAGCCTCAATGACAACGCCAGACTCCACGCCACAGTCTCGCATCTTTTCGGAATAGATGCATCGACCCAACTTTGTGACGCATCCTCAATGCCGGACTTCGCATTGCACTCCCCGTTGACGGGAACCTCACCAATGATGCAGGACCTCGCATTGCAGCCTTGCCACACCTTGGAACTGATGCATTGCTTCAGCTGCACGATGCATCTTTGATGTGGAACCTCGCAACACTCCACAAACCGGATTTAGGGTACTCTATTCAAAGGGCCTAACTAGGCCCTGGAGGGGGCCTGCGCTCCATTGTGGTCGGTCTGAGCTTGTAACTTTGTCCTGGTCTGGCACAACCAGATATCCGCAGTTGCTGCTTTGTGCTTTGTAGCTTTTTTTTTGCTAACATCTTTTAAAATCTCCAATATTACTGATTGGATTTATGAGATTTTGGTCTTGTTTTATTTATTAAAACTAAGTTGATTTTTCTAATCTGGTGTGGCATTGTTTTTGTGTGGTACTTTTCACTTTATTACTGTTTAAAGTGTTACACTTTCTTTCCACATTGCCTCTAACTTAAGCGTGACTACTCTGTGCAAAGCTACCAGAGGGTTGAGCATTGTGGTTGCTGCTTGACCAAGACTCACACCCCAGTCAACCATCTATTCAATTTCATAAAGGGAAATGTTTGGTAAACTTATTAAAGACCATGGAAATGTACTTCATACCATAACTAACTTTGTGACTGTCTCATGCCCCCACAGCTCAACACCATAAAGTGTGGATCCTAAAGCTTTTGTCCTATACATTTCCGTGGCTGGGGAGACAGCTCAAATATCAATTTTCTTGTACATATTCAGAATAGCAGATGACTGGTGTTGTGCCCCTATCAATCTGGGATGGTCACTTCATGATGGTGGTCAATATTACACCCAGACATTCAAAGTCAGCTGCTTGCCCTAACCTTTCATATTTAGCCTTTAAAGTATCCTTATAGGATTTATAAGGATTGAGTGACATACAGTGACAGCTACTCTGTTAAGGCGGAGGAGCGTCGTCCCACTACTCAAAAGGAAAAATAAAATGAGAATAACGAATCGTTATTAATATTTTATTTTCCCTATTGTAGTCGGTGGTGAGACAGGTCAGGGCTGCCCAGAGCAGGGGAGGAGTGGTGGGCCCTCCCTAAGTGCGCATGAATTGCCGATCCACTGCACTCAGACCAATCACAATACTGCATTGCAGCGTTGTGAGTGGCTCAGGGGAGACTGGGATAGGAAGATGAAGAGTATGAGGATGGAGGAAAGGCAGCGGCTGGCCGTTAAAGGTAAGCCCTTTTTAAAATTACATTCCTCTCCCCACGACCACTGTCAGGTAGCAGTCGCTACTGGTGACATATGCATTATTTTGGTTGCTTTTAGTTCCAGTCCACGCTGCTTGAAGAAGTCCATAAATGATTTAGTAGGGCCTGTAGACCAACTGGGTTTTTGGATATTAAAAGCTCATCACCTGCAAAGAGCAGGGCCGGAACTTTTGATGATCCAGTTTTTGGAGAATCACTGCACTGAATGTTTAAATAGCCAATCAAGTTATTGCTATATAGGGAACAAAGAATTGGGCCCAGGGTACATCCCTGACTTACTCCTCATTTTTCAACTGCTATGATTACTAGTGAGTTTGAATGTTTTGCTGGACTGTACGTTATTGAACCTGAATTAAATTGGGTCTTATTATTGGTTTCAGCATGCAATCCTTGAAAGTGATCTATACATGCTTGAGGTTGTATATGAAATTCGACCTTAGGGTTTTTATCTGTTGACTTCCACATTCTATTATGTGTCAAAATGTTCTATTGCCATACTTCCTTGTCCCATTTTTCCCTTGCAGTCACTTACACCACCTTATATTTCTTTCTTGATGTATTTATGGTACTCTGATCCTAACTCTTAAATGCATGTACAAGTGCAGTTTTGGCATCTTTACAGTTCTTATAAAACCCACATTTTTACTACCGCCATCGTTTTTTTCCACCTTGTCTTCTCTGGTAACTAAACCTCTTATATCCCCCAAGAGTTTATTATGAACAGTTATGGGGCGTATTATAAATAGGGTGCCTTTTCCGTGTTTGCGCCACGGAGCACCTTAAAACAGGTGCGCCAGGTACAAACAGGGAAAGAGCCCCCAATTACATTGAATGCACTAACCCCCACGGCAGCCGCAGACTCGCGCTGCTCTGGGGGCACTGCAATCATATAAAAACGGAGCGGGCGGGAAAAAGTAGGTAGGCTTCACAGCTCAACCCTTGAAAAACAGAAATCAATTGTCGGAGCCGCCACCTTCGTTCCACAGTGGCGTGGCAAAAATCCAGCCTTGCAAAAAACCTTTGTCCTTCAAAAGAACGTTTAGCGTCTGGTCTGGCCATATCTATTATGGCCTGATGAAGCAGGAAGTTGCCGATAAAAATCAGAATTGCCCTGGGACGCTCTTCTTGTCTATCTGGATAATTCCTCTTTTTCTGTACCACCGGGAAACGATGAGCCAGTTGAACCTCCATATCCCAATTCCAGTGTGCGAGTTCCGGAAAGGAGCCTTTCAATAAGGATACGATAAAGGACAAGATGTTTCGCCCCTCAGCATTTTCCGAAATCCCAAGCAAGCGAACGTTGTTCCTCCTTTGACGATTCTCAAAATCCTCAAGTTTCCAACAGACATTCATTGCCTGCTTTTCCTGTTGTGCTTTAGACTCATGTAATTTATCTACTGTCACCTCCAAAGCTATCGTTCTGTCCTCCACTTGGGTAACCCTTTCGGCCATTTCATTACAAAGCTTATTCGTTTTACGTATGGAAGCCTGAAGCTGCTTTGTTGCTTGAAGTGCCTTCCTGCTTTCAGATCTGGCCTCGCTCTGCATTTGTTTCAAAGTTTGGTATACCAAATCCAGTGAAGGAGAAGTAATATCCCCGGGTAGTGTAGTTAATCCTCCTGCTGCCACCTGTCCGCTATTCTCTTGTACCAGACTAGTGGCAGAATAGTCCCACTCCAGGTTGCGTGCTGTGGCAGAGTTAGTTTTGACTGGGCTATTTTTAGATCTTATTCTACTGTGGTAAATATTTCATTACCGGTACTATTTTTTATGCGGTAAAGTCTAGTAAGAATAACTCAGTAAAAATAAGAGGCAGAATCCGTGGTATTAGAGGTTCTGAAAGGCTTTATTCCTCTACAAAGAAATTACAGTTCGAACTGTAGGCTTCAAATTCCATCACCACGAAGGTTCAGGAAGGGAAGGCAATACATTATTGACAAGTAATGATATTTATATGAAAAGTATTACATTAAGACAGATGCAAGAGGCGTAACAGCTGATAATACAGATAATGATACACATACGTAATGAAAAAAGGCGTAAACATAGGCGTAACTAAATACGTCATTAAACATGATGTCACAAGTGGGTGGATCCATGAGAGAATCCTGCAATGTCAGCAGAAATATTTGGCAGAGATGCGTGCGCAGCCGCATGACGTGTGATTGACGTGCAACTAGAGGGTGAAGGGGACTTGAGATTTAGCTCTACATGTGGAGACAGAAGTCTGAGGGGTCATGTCAACCTAATCCCAAATCATATCTAATATCTTATGTTTAAAGAACTGTATTATCCAAAAGGAAAAGTCTCTCGGGCGGAATCTATTCTATACTGACTGTTAGTGCGTGTACAAGCGTCTAAGTGTCTACATGAGATGCGAGGGGGCAGGAATCTTCCATGGTAACAGGGGCTATGAATTACTTGCATGAGGACAGTGAGGCCTGGCCCTTTGCTCGGTAGCTGGAAGAATGTTTACCTAAACTACTAGACAGGAATGCATCGGATGAGGAGCGGAGCAGATAATCTTGAAGGTGAAATACAGTTTTTGGCAGGCAACGGCCGGATCAGGCACCGTTAGCCGTGCAGGGAGTAGGACAAAGTTCATGGATACAGATGCGGGCTCGGACTGGAGCTTTCAGAGGCAGAAGGCAGGAAAAAGCTTGATGGCAGAATTCAGGGCCTACTCGCCTGAATCTGTAAAATGTGGAAAGTGAACCACATAAAGTCGGTGGCCTTTCATACTTAGGAATGGAATATCTGACCCATTCATGGCGGATCTGAAAGAGGACATGTTGACGGTGGACGCACATGTATTTGCGTCTTCATAACTGGAACTGGAGGGAACATACATGTACTTGTAGCATGCACATGGAGCCGTTGGGGTCTACGATAGGGGACATAACTGATCATAAAATTCATACTTCCTCATTCCCTCCTTGTCCCCTACGGACCCTCAGGAGATATCGATCTTCATCAATCCATCGATCTGTTCATATAGCATCATTTGTTCTTCTTTCTTCTTCCGGGATCTTGAACGAAAACTTGGATGCGGGATACACGATGTGGCACACAGGCCACAAATCGCTGGCCCACATTGTAGACATAAGCAGCAACTGAATAGTATGAGAAAGCCAATACCTAGGAAGGATAGGATCCTCCATCCCCAGGCTGACAACACGCTCCAGAACCAACCGGACCAAGTCCAGGTGCCTGGACTCTGGTGTATCTGGCTTATAATCTTATGAAGGCGAGTTATGGCTTTATATACTGACGGCGAGTTTTCTGGTATGAAAACACAGCAACTTGATCCGATGACCCTACAAGCTCCGCCCCTATCGGCCAGGATGACGTCAAGGACAAGACGATTTTGAAGCACAACAATCCGCATAGCAGACTGCTCTTCTGTTAAATTGCCTAAGGCGGAAGTAGTCTCGTTCACTACTGCTTCAAGGGTTCTAGTTAATCTACGTATCAGCTTACTATTAGTGACTGTACCTATATAGGGAAAGAAACCTTTATTGAAATCTGTGTATTGCTCCCATGTCGTTTCAGTGTAATCGACAATCGGGAGATCTCTCTGCTGTCTATTGTGTACTAAATGGGTATTTCTGTGATAGTCAGGAGGGGCTAGGAAAACAGGTGGCAGAAGGAATGCTATGTAACAGGTACCACCCCAATCTAGAGGTAGACGTATATATGCAGTCTGGCCACATATGAAGTAGGAATGACGAGAGGCTCTGAATGTAGACTTGCCTTGATCACTGAATTTTATTACAGTGGTGCATTTACTATGGCCCATGTGTATGGAACCATTCTTTCTTACACATAATTCTCCTTTAACTGGAAATACTGACATCGCGGGCAAGATTGGGGTAGCTTCGGATTCAACATTCAGAATCATGAGGTTAAGTGTAAAATTACCTAATCCATATACTTCATTTTCTAGATCAGTTCCTGTTCTTTTGGGAAGTCCCTCCTTGTTGGGGTAGCAGACTTTAAGCAAAACTAGGTTCAGGTTTCCCCATACCCAGTTGTCTTGATAAACTACGGAATTTGAATCTAGGGAATTAATCAAACTAAACCATGCTCCACAGGAGCCATTGTGTGTGAACGGATACGGAAAGAGAGGCAAAACTCCCTTATAGTTCTGATAAGGAGGGAGTCGGCCACATATCCAACAATTTGTAGCATTGCTGGTCTGATGGGAATGATGTAACATACTAATGAATGTGTTGTTGCGCAGCGCAAATCTATAAGACAACTCATGCGGAGGTAATTCGCTAAAAGAATGTTCAGCAGTGGCATTGTAAGCACGCTTAGAAATAGGGTAATACATATGTAGTAATACACTAGAAATGATGATCAGAAGACTTAGAAAAAACAAAATTAATAATGTCACTATGCAATGACTACGAAGCGATTTACAGTACGCATGTTTTCTAAGCTGTATCTGTCTATTTCTCTCTCTGTTTCGGTCTAGAGGATACATGTCAGAGACAAATTCAACCGATTCACCTTGGAGAGGACTTAAACAATCAAATTATCTGACTTACTAGACCTTAGTTTCAGTTTATAGAGTTCATGCTCCGTTCTTTCAACCAAGGGGAGCTTTGAGTCTGTCTGTGAGGGGATGCAGGGCTGAGTGTTCACATCGGACGGTAGTCCATAAAATTTCTTGATATGACTCGAGAGCAACCACCCTTTACGTCCCTCAACCTTCACGGCTGTCCTTGTTGTCAGCAAGACGAGTTTGGGCGACTTCCACCTGGGCTCCAACTGGGTCTTCCGGTCGAAATTCCTCACAAGAACCAGATCCCCTGGAACCACGTCATGGGGCTTCACCTCAGGGTTATCGGGAAAAGCTGCAGCTACCTGTGAACGACAAGATTGTAGTGCAGACATCAAGGAAGCCAGGTAATCTGTCAGCATATTACAGTCAACATCAGTGATTTTGCGAGGTATAGGCGTCCCCCACATATTTGGTGGTCTACCGAAGATCACCTCGTACGGGGATAGCCCTGTTCGAGAATGTGCTACCATTCTCATGTAAAAGAGTGCAACTGGTAAGGCTACTATCCAATCGACACCTTTTTCTCTACATATTTTGGACAATCTAATTTTCAGAGTTTGATTATGGCGTTCCACGAGACCTGCTGCCTCGGGATGTCGGACACAGTGGAATTTCCATTGGTAACCTAACAGAAGTGAAACGTGTTTCATTAGTTCGGATGAGAATGGCTGGCCGTTATCTGAGTACACGACACGTGGTAAACCGAATCGTGGGAAGAATTCTCGAACTAGCTGTTTGGCAGTAGTCGGGGCAGTGTAATCTGAAACCGGGTAGGCTTCTGTCCAACGGGAAAGAGCACAGACAACTACGAGAACATATTTGAATCCTCGACATCGTTCCATCTGGATATAATCCATCTGGAGGACTTCAAAAGCATGATCGGGAGGTTGAAATCCACCCTGCTCTACGGGGATGCTTTTACCTGGGTTAAACTGACAACATATCATACAGGTACGTACTTTCTGTTTGGCTGCTGCTCGCAAGTGTTTGTTGAACCAAATGTGTTGAATGCTGTCTAGCATAGCTTTTTCTCCTAGGTGCGCTGGACTATGTATTGTGTTAATGATGACTTGAACCATGGAGTCGGGAAGAAACCATATAGATTTTTCCTTCGTCATCCATCCTTGATCCGTTTGGATCCCTCCTAATTCAGTCCATTTCTTTATTTCTTCGGGTGTAGCATGTGTCTGTATGTCAATTACATCAAGGGCGGGATCCTTAACTGTCATGCAATGTGTTGGTGTCGGAACTATTGTCTTTGTCGTGTCAGTTGTATGAGTCTGATTCTGAGCAGTCTGTTTAGCTGTTCTGTCAGCTAGGTCATTACCCTGAGAAATGATATCGGTAACTTTTGTATGGGCTTTGCATTTCATAATCGATATTGCAGTAGGTAGATGAATCGCGTCTAATAGAGCTTGAATGAGGGGTCCGTGTTGGATGTGGGCACCGTGAGAAGTTAAATAACCTCTCTCTCGCCACAGTACGCCGAAGTCATGGACGACTCCGAATGCATAACGTGAATCTGTGTATATGTTGACTTTCTTATTTTTAGCTTGAATACAGGCTTGTGTCAGAGCGATGAGCTCTGCTGCTTGAGCTGACAAAGTGTTAATACAATTTGTTTCAATGACTTCAGTGTCTGTTGTGACTGCGTACGCGGCCACTAACTCTCCTGTACTTGTTCTCATACATGAACCATCTACATACAATGTCAGGTCCGGATCTGATAAAGGGATATCTGTCAAGTCTTGTCTGGGTTTCGTCGTGATAGTAATGACTTCAATACAATCATGTGCTAATGGATCTGTTCCGTTTACTGGCAAAAGTGTGGCAGGATTTAATGTATTACAACGTCTGATTTCTATGTGTGGCTGAAACAATGTTAATTCATAACCGGTGAGTCTTGCTATAGTCAAGTGTTGTGTTTGTGTGCGGTTCAAGAAAACCTCTACTGCGTGTGGTACTTGTACTGACAATTGATGTCCTAACACTATGGCATCGCTTTGTCTGATTGCTAAAGCTGTTGCTGCCACTGATTTCAGGCACGCAGGAAGAGCCTGAGCTACTGGATCTAATGTACTAGAGAAATAAGCACATGGTTTGTGTGATCCTGCTTGTTCCTGAGTGAGTACTGACAAGGCAGTACCTTCGCGTTCTGTAACAAAGAGTGTAAAAGGCTTACTGTAACATGGTGTTGCTAAAACAGGTGCTTGGCATAAAGCTTTCTTTAAGCTTTCAAAGGCATGTGTATGTTCTTGAGTCCAAGGGAGGACAGTCGATGTAGCTGCCTCCTGTGTTGTCAACTGAATGAGTGGTTTTGCTAGAAATGCATATTGAGGGATCCACTGCCTACAGTATGAAGTGAGGCCTATAAAAGCCCGCACCTCCTTTTGTGTCTTGGGTGGTAGCATGTTAGCAATTAACTGGATGCGATCAGGTGTAAGCTGTCTTCCCTCCTTGGACAGCGAGGGCCCAAGGTAAACAACTTGCTGGACACAGAATTGCAGCTTAGAAGGGGACACCTTGTGCCCCTTGTCGGCCAGAAATCTTAAAACCGTCAGTGACGCTTTTTCACATTCAGGTTCGCTTCGAGCGGTGATCAGCAGATCATCGACATATTGAAGCAAGGCAGTGTTAACTGGCATGTGGATACTGTCAAGTTCTCGTTTCAGTGCTTGGCTATAGATGCTGGGGCTTTCTGTGAATCCTTGAGGTGCGCGTGTGAATTTGAAACTTCGTCCATTTAAACTGAATCCGAACAAATATTGACTTTCCGGATCTATTGGGACGCTAAAGAAAGCATTCTTGAGATCAATTACAGTAAAGAACGTTGCTTCTGAATCAATAGCTGTTAATAATGAAGAGATATCTGGGACCACAGGGTATTGTGGTACAATACATTTATTTAATTCGCGCAGATCAATAACTAATCGATATACTGGTGATGCTTTTGGATCCGTTCTTTTAAGAATCGGAATTATCGGGGAATTACATACATTGGAGTCGGTTTCTACAACCACTCCTTGTGCAATGAGCTCGTCAATGATTTGCAGCAAAGCCACAACAGCATCTGGTGGTAACTTGTATTGTCGCATTCGTGGTAGTACTACTCCTGTTTTTAGTGTGACTCGATATGGTGTAATGTTCATGCAACCAACATCAGTGGGGCCTTGTGCCCATAGATGTGTAGGTAAATTCTGCAGCCGGTGATCCATGTCTCTGGACACGTAGCGACCTTTGAAGTCACGTAAAAATAATCGTACTCCTTCCGGAGAACAACATATTATAGCTCCTAGAGCTTTCAATGTTTTTATACCTAACAAGTTTTCTGGACATGATTTAGTACGCAATAAATCTGTAGTTCGTGTCAATGGACCAACCGTAAGTGGTAGGGGTTGCGATACTTCATTAATGATAGGCTTTCCTGAGAATCCAAGGGAAATATTCTGTGAGCCTGAGAGGGGTGCCCCTGGAACTTCACTGCGTCGTATAGTTGTTCTGCTTGCCCCTGTGTCAAGTAAAAACTTTCTGTCTTCCCCTAATAGTTCACTATGTACATAAGGTCCCTCTTGATCTACAGGAACCTCGATAAGGGGTAAGCCAACTTCCCTCTCTAGGCTATTTCATGTGTATCGCTGATAATCGGGATAGTCATTTTGTGCATACTGGTACATCTGTTGTGTCGTTGTTTGTGTTGCAGCGATAGGCTGCGCTTGTGGTGGTGCTACGGTCTGTTGTGGAGCTACCTGTTGCGGAGCTGGCCTAGATTGTGCATGCTGAGGGATTTGTGGTTGGTTCTGATCCTGTCTAGGTGGACGTGGTCTTTCCTGGGTTCTACCCGTGGCGATATTATGTTTCAGAACTGGACAATCGTGTATATAATGACCTTGTTGTTTACAATAGTTGCATGTCCCTTTCGCCGGACCTGCGGAATCACCCTTTTTATGACCATCAGCTGGAACTGACTGGGCAACAAGCATTTTCATTTTCGTATCTTTCATACGTCTTTGTTCATGTTCTTGTTCTTCTCTAATTCTATTGTGGTGATATTGTAACATCTGTAACATCTGTGACGGGGTGTTACCTTGCCAGGTACTCTCAAATTTCAATACTCTATTCTTAACTTGTGGCAGGGAATTTTCAACTAATTTTGTCACAAACAGATGTGGATATGACTCGCTACTTGCTTTTATGCCACTATTTATACCAAAACATTTTTCAAATCGGTAATAGAAATCACTAGTGTCTTCATCTTGCTTTTGTTTACAGGCTGAGATTGCACCCCAGTCTTCTTTTTTCGTAGTTAATAAACGTGGCAGTACCTGCACTAGTAATCCTGGTAGTGCTGTAGTCTTTTCCCAAGCCCTGATCCTGCAGCTCGGGCCTTTTCTTCGTTTTCTAATGCTGTCCAATCTATCTTTTGGTCTCCCACCTCCCATTCCTTTTCTTTGAGTTTCTCGTAAACACCGGCAGGCATTAACACTTTCAATATTTTCATAATGTCGGGGTAGGTATACTCTCCCATGAGTAACATGTCTTTTATCTCACGGTGGAAACCTGCTGGATCCTTGTCATGGCTGGGTACTACTTTCTTCATTTCTAATAATTCAATTTTAGTTATAGGCGTGTACACAAACACGCGTGTAAAGTTATTATCTTCACCTCTGATTGGGTGTACTTCGCGTAACGGATTCTGTCTATCTATGTGATACATTTTTCTTCCCATAGTGGGAACTGGAACATGTTCTGGGCATACGAAAACTATATACTGGTTTCGAAATTCTAGAATTTCTTTAATTAAATCAGTACCTGACCCTCTCCATTTATTCGTGAGTAATTCGGTCAATATGTCAGGTAAGGGTCCAGGATCGGAGTGTTGGCTTTTATATAAGATAAGGAGGTGCTGAATCATGTATATACTAGCTAAACGCTGTTCGTATGGGGCAAGATTCAGAAACGTGTGTGCTAGTGCATCATCACTGTATTTACTGGGACTGTCAGCCCATTGTACTGCTGACCTGGCTAATTCTTGTTCATCCATGGAATCGAGCATATGGTACCCCCTTCGGTCTCGGAGTAATTTATCAGCGGCTTGGAATAGGTGTTCAGGAGACCTTGTATTTAACATAGGGGCTTGGAAATGTCTGTTACATTCTGGACGTATCGGACGTATCGGATCATTAAAGCATCTGGTATTATTAAAAGATCTTCCTTTACCTACATAAGCCATCGTTTCTAATTGTCCTGTAGGCATTTCGTCCTCATCTCCCTCTGATTCATGTTGATCTGACTCTAATCTTTCTGTATGTATTCGTTCTACTTCTTTGCGAATCTTACGGCACATAACTGCTATACATGTCTGTTTATCATGTTTCCCTTCTGATATATTCTGGCCCCATCTGGTAAGTACTTGCATTTCCTCCTGATCTACCCCAGGCCTATCTCTGTTTCTGATCACACAGTTTATGAAGAAGCGTAACAGTTGTCTCTGTACATCCACTTTCTGGTATTCCATGGCTTCGTCAATACTTTCAGGGCCTCGCCCTGATTGAACAAAGTGATATATATTGTCTAGATGTGTCACCATTCCTGGTAGCGTCGCTAAATACCTTGAGGCTCGTCGTATACGTAGTGATGATAGCAGCATACCGTCCCGTCTACCGGGCACAGGATCATATCTATAATCCACTAGATGCTCTTTAAACAAGTCGGAAGTTGCTAGTTGGGGTGTACGTTCGTATGCTAAATCTCTAAGGGACAATTTATTTCCTCGGGGTGGCGTGGCAAAAATTTCTGTCGTACCTCCTGTCGCACCGCCTGAGGTGCTAGGCACGAAAGGATTTGTTGGATGTAAGATAGAAACTGTAGAGGTAGGAAAAGCGGTAGAAACAGATGGACCTGTGGGAATGTGCGTAGGAGTTTGTTGTTGCGGGGATACAGACGGATGATCTTGGCGTTGAGCACCATCGGTGGGCGGTGGGTGTGGCGGAACATTAGCATATTCAGGAGCTACATCATCTAAATAGGAAGAAAGGAAGATATCTTTTGCTGTTTTGGGATGTGCTTTTATCGGGAGCAATGGGGGTGTCAAGTTTTTCGGTATTTCCGGGGTGGCCTGAGGTAACCCTTCGGCCAGAAGAGGATACATACCATTCATAAGAGTGTTTCGTTGTCTGTCTACTTGTTCTGCTTTTATTTGGGTACCTTCCTCAATTAATAAATTTTCTCGGGTTTTATTTGAATTCTCCCTACCTTTCTCTTCCTGTCTGAGCGCTTTTTCTGTACGTCTATATGATTCTTTACGCCATAATTCAATGGCATCTTTCTGTGACTGTCTGGCTTTCTTTTTCCATAATTCTTCTTCTACTCTCATGATGCAATCTGCATCCCAGGTCCCCGCTGCGGGCCATCTCTGACTCTCTGGTAAATCCTTGGTGTAGTCCACCCATAGATCAAGAAATAATACGGCATCTAGGCCATGCTTATGATACATAAAGTACCCTGGAGTGTCCCTAGGTGGAATGGGAACAGCTTCTTCGAGTACCCCTTTTCTGGTTTTGATCTGTCTTAATTTTGAAAAGAGCGGCATTTTTAGACCTTATTATTTGAACACACTTAATACAATAAACACAATAATGAACAATCATTCACACCACAATATGTAGAACGTATTAAAACATTTAACATTTAACAGTTAACGAACGATGATAACTAATAGAAAACTAGTTACTGACATAATACTGACACTAGATAATACTGAATTATATGCAAGACATACTAGATATACTGCTAAACAGTACAGATACACTGCTGAAACAGTGCAGACCGGATTTGTGTACCCAAACCCGTCTTGACCGGCACAACCTATGTGCACGTCTAAATGCCTCCCCGGCAACGGTACTCACCGGGTAGCGCGGAACGGAAGGCCTCGGAACTGAACTGGACTGGACCGGACTGGACTCGACTCGACTGGACTCGGAACTTCGGAACCTGGTGGGCCTCTGTATACCTCGGATCTTGCTCTCTCAGCTAGGCTCTGGTCGGGATACTTCGCACTTCTCACCGCCTCGTCTGGGTGTTGATCGCAGCCTCAGTCACCCCCGCTTGGCCGGAGGGAGATACAGGAAATCCTGCAGGTACGCGTTTTTGTCCGTTCAGCTGTGGCAGGAGACCGGGCCTGCAACGCACCTCCGGCGCGTGAGATGAGAAAGTGTCCCTGTTCGGGCGCCAATTTATGTGGTAAATATTTCATTACCGGTACTATTTTTTATGCGGTAAAGTCTAGTAAGAATAACTCAGTAAAAATAAGAGGCAGAATCCGTGGTATTAGAGGTTCTGAAAGGCTTTATTCCTCTACAAAGAAATTACAGTTCGAACTGTAGGCTTCAAATTCCATCACCACGAAGGTTCAGGAAGGGAAGGCAATACATTATTGACAAGTAATGATATTTATATGAAAAGTATTACATTAAGACAGATGCAAGAGGCGTAACAGCTGATAATACAGATAATGATACACATACGGAATGAAAAAAGGCGTAAACATAGGCGTAACTAAATACGTCATTAAACATGATGTCACAAGTGGGTGGATCCATGAGAGAATCCTGCAATGTCAGCAGAAATATTTGGCAGAGATGCGTGCGCAGCCGCATGACGTGTGATTGACGTGCAACTAGAGGGTGAAGGGGACTTGACATTTAGCTCTACATGTGGAGACAGAAGTCTGAGGGGTCATGTCAACCTAATCCCAAATCATATCTAATATCTTATGTTTAAAGAACTGTATTATCAAAAAGGAAAAGTCTCTCGGGCGGAATCTATTCTATACTGACTGTTAGTGCGTGTACAAGCGTCTAAGTGTCTACATGAGATGCGAGGGGGCAGGAATCTTCCATGGTAACAGGGGCTATGAATTACTTGCATGAGGACAGTGAGGCCTGGCCCTTTGCTCGGTAGCTGGAAGAATGTTTACCTAAACTACTAGACAGGAATGCATCGGATGAGGAGCGGAGCAGATAATCTTGAAGGTGAAATACAGTTTTTGGCAGGCAACGGCCGGATCAGGCACCGTTAGCCGTGCAGGGAGTAGGACAAAGTTCATGGATACAGATGCGGGCTCGAACTGGAGCTTTCAGAGGCAGAAGGCAGGAAAAAGCTTGATGGCAGAATTCAGGGCCTACTCGCCTGAATCTGTAAAATGTGGAAAGTGAACCACATAAAGTCGGTGGCCTTTCATACTTAGGAATGGAATATCTGACCCATTCATGGCGGATCTGAAAGAGGACATGTTGACGGTGGACGCACATGTATTTGCGTCTTCATAACTGGAACTGGAGGGAACATACATGTACTTGTAGCATGCACATGGAGCCGTTGGGGTCTACGATAGGGGACATAACTGATCATAAAATTCATACTTCCTCACTACGCTTCTGTGTAGTAAACTTACTGTAAAGGACTTTTTGCACAGTAGAGGACTCTCCTGAATCCGTATCATCTGAAATACTGAGATCGGTAAAAACCTGAGAATCAGAATCGTCATTAAGTGAGAAAAATGTATCTGCCTCAGGGGAGCCATGTGTTATCAGTGTGGAGGGCTGCGGCATATGGCTAGAGTCACTATCGGGAACACTGTCAGTAAGTGGGGAACAATGATGTTCACAATCCTTATCCTGATCCCCCTCTAATGGATCGCTGACAATGAATCCTTTTACTGTAGGTATAACCCGATAGTATCTGTAATATCTGTAATGTCTGGGAGCGCGTGATTTTGCTCTAGCTCCAGCTCTGACTCTGATTGTTATAAGCCGACTAGTTCCGCCGCGTCTATTGTCTCTATCTCTGTTGTTTCTTTTGTACCTTTTGTACCTTTTAAGGCTGAGGAGTCTGGTAAGTGTGCATCTGCCACCAACCGATACCGGGTCCCTCCAGCTGCTCCCAGCTCCTTTGCGGTTCCGTCCGCCCTTCGCGCTGCGCCTCCCCTCCGCACAGAACTCAGCTCAGAACTCAGCTCGCGCACAGTTTCGGATGCCTTAGAGCCAGGAGCACCCCGGCCCCCCGCAGAAGCCATCGCTGCTTTCTCCATCTTTGACGCCACAATCTGTCCTTCAAGACAGCACAGTATCGGAGGCACACCAGGGAAGGACCAAGAGCACCAAGAGCAGCGGAGAGGTAGACGAAAAGCCACAGAAAGAAAACAGTGTCTAAACGAGGCACGGGCACCAATCAGCCTCATATTACACCACGGGGAAGACTTTCTGCAGCCGCACCGGATTATGAGCACTACGGATGATACCTCGGCATATCGCTATAGCACCAGCCGAGGAAGAGCACTCGGAGTGAGGAGCCACAGCAGCCCTCACACAGGTCAGTCCGCCATCTTGCCTCAGTCCGCCATCTTGCCTCAGTCCGCCAACTTGGATTTCATTTGCTGGGGGCTACTAAACAAGGGACTATGACAAGAGGGGTCGCTATTCTTACTGGCAGGAAGGATGTAATCGTCAAAAAGAAGATTTCAGATAGGCGGGGAAGGTGGGTGGTAGTACATTGTGTATTTGCTGGGGAGCATTTTACTCTCTGTTCCTTGTACGGCTCCACCGCTGACGACTCGGAGGCCTTGGAGCACCTAGATGACGAGTTAGTAAATTGGCCCACCCCACTGTTATTGTGCGGTGATCTTAATATCAACGGGCTTGGTGGGTTGTGGAGTAATACTGGTGATTTATATGTTGGTTGTAAAAAGAAGGTTTTTAAGGCCTTAGCAAATATAGTAAGAAACCACAGACTGGTAGATATATGGCAACAGCTAAATGCCCAGGACCCTGGTAGCACTTTCTTCTCTGCCCCACACCAGTCAGTCTATAGACTTGACTATTTTTTTGTGGCACAATCTTTGGTGTATCGGGCTAAAATAGAGAAGTATCCTAGGATACTATCTGATCATAATCCTCTTGTCCTCACTTTAATATTTACAAAAGGCGGGTGGGCTGAATGGACTTGGGCTTTCGAAATAGGGCTATTATCAGATTCGGGCTATATATCCCATATGAAAGGCTGGATAAAGACCTTTTGGGATATAAATAGATATAGCGCTAGCGCCGGGGCTGTCTGGGATGCTTTTAAAGCTAGTCTACGAGGGGACACAATTAGTTTTAGTGTATCCTGACAGGCGAAGGAGGCGCACAGGGTGGAAGCGCTATATAAAAATCTAGCTAGTATTGAGAAGGAGCTGGTTGTAGCCTTAAACTCTGGTTCAGCAACGGCAGATGTCCTGCTCAGGCTTGCCTGGGCTAAGGCTGGAATTGGAGATCGTGCTGCCGAAAAAGCCGCCAAGCTCTTTTTAGCTAAAAAGGAACATTGCCACGAATTTAACAAACAGGTTGGCCACATGCTGGCAGTTAGACTTAGACAAAAGTGGGTATCGAGTGAGATAAATGAGATCAGAGATGTACATGGTAAGATAGTAACAGACCCATGCGAGATTCAGGAAGTATTTCGACTTTTTTATCAACGGCTATATGATGCCGGCCCCCAGGGACAGACAAAGTTAATCCATGACTATCTCAATAAAGTACTACTGCAAGGCATTGAGCATGAGGATAGTACGAAACTCAAAGTTATCTTGAGCCAAGAGGAGATTTACTGCACGCTGAAAAACCTTCCTTCTGGTAAGACGGCGGGACCTGACCAGATTCCTTTGGAATTGTATAAAATATTTCTGGAAGAAATTGGACCATATCTGGTCGAAATAATACAACTTGCACAATTGGGGCGCTCAGCCCCCGATTCTTGGTCAGGTGCAGATATTATAGTAATTCTAAAAAAGGGCAAACCACCCCAGGACCCAGGCTTGCATCGGCCATTCACTCTTATAAATGCTGACGTAAAGATCCTATCTAAAGCTCTTGCAACTAGACTCAATACCGTTATTGGAAGGGTAATTCATCCGTTTCAACATGGTTTTATCCCGGGGAGAGGGACCACCCAGCATATCCGCAGGGTAATAACATTATTCGACGCAGCAGAAGTCTCAGGAGACCCTATGGCTATGCTGCTTCTGGATGCAGAGAAAGCCTTTGATAGGGTCTCCTGGGACTATTTATGGGAGGCAATGAGCAGGTTTGGGCTAGGGCAAGGGTTTATGAAAGCCATCAGTAGTTTATATAGAGCTCCAACTGCCCGCCTTAAAATCAATGGGAAATATACTGCACCTTTTGGGATTAAACGAGGTACCAGGCAGGGTTGTCCTTGCTCACCCCTTCTATTTGCGATATATATAGATCCTTTAATTCGACAACTCGACTCTTCTTCGGAAATTTTGCCTATGATTTATCAAGGGCTAGCTACAAAGGTCCTCGCATATGCGGACGATGTAGCTTTGGTTACTCCTAATCCCCTAACGGCTATAACTGCAGTAGAGGAGATAGCCTAGGCTTTTGGCGAAATATCGGGATATGCCCTGAATAAACAGAAGACTCAGATAGTAGTTAATAGCGCAATTAGCCGTTCTGACCCACGCATGATAGACTCAGCGGTCTATCTGGGGATTATTACACCCCCAGATTTGGACAATTTAGTGGATGTAAATATTGACCCTGTGGTTCAGAAGGCTAAAACAGACCTTGATAGATTTCATAACCTGCATCTGTCACTGGTTGGCCGCTGTAACATGATTAAGATGGTAACATTACCAAAAATACTGTACCTGTTTAGGGCAATACCTTTAGAATTTGAGAAGAAATGGTTCATTGTTTTAGATAATATGGTCAATCGATTCATTTGGGCGCACGGCAAAACAAGGAGGGCCCTACGCTTTATGACTCTACCCCTGGATAGAGGGGGCTGGGCAGTCCCACCCTTTAAATATTATTATTGGGCCGCAGCCTTTCACTACATGCGCCAGATGCTTGGTGGCAAACATGAAGATCCTGCTATGGAATTTAGGATTCCAGACGCATATAGGTTACTTTTGGGGGCAGATGCAGAAAATTGCTTTTTGAAAGTTAGCGAGCCTAGCTACTTTAAGAGAACCAAATTCAAAACTTTGCTGGCAGCATTTAAAATCTGGAATGCCTTTAAGAAGAAGTTTGGTTTGGGCCGAATGAATTTCTATACTCAGTTATTTGGCAACTCTTCGCTGCCAGAAATCTTCTCGGATCAAATTATGGCGGGCTGGGCTGAACTTGGTCTTATGAGAATTGGGGATTTAATAAGTTTGGACGGTTTCTATCAATTTAAGGAAATTCAGGACAAATTTAGCATAGATACTAGGAATTGTTTTAAATATCTGCAAATTAGAAGTTTTCTTAGTAAAAAGCTGGGTGGCTCTAATGGATTTGGAAGTCTTAAAATCATGGACGTCATAAGTAATGGGGACGACTGTACTATTAAGGGAATCTACAGTGAATTGATAGCATCTAAATCGGATGATTTAGAAAAACATGGCAAAAAATGGGAAGAGAGGCTGGGGACTGATATAGACAATTTTAACCAATCCATGGTTCTGGGTCAGACTGTTTTATGCTCTGTGGGGCTTCAGGCCCAGCATTATAAAACACTTTTTTCTTTATACTATACCCCGGCAAAGATTGCAAAATGGGGGGGGGGGCAGGAGGGCATTAGATACCCACGGAGTAATTCTTTAAATGCCGATCTAGCCCATATGTTTTCTATTTGCCCTCTCCTAGATATATTGAAAATCTCTATCTCTACATTTCTTGAGTCCACCATGGGTATTAAAGTCAAGTTAACATCAGCCCTGATACTTCTTGGGGTGGATAAAACCCAGACTCAAATTGTCTTTCACCGGTTTCTTTTCCTTGCCATGGCAGTGTTACGAATCTGTGTAGCATCGGCTTGACTCGAACAAGCGGCCCCAACATTCCAGCTCTGGCTCGCTCGGCTCTTCTCAGTATTTAATCTTGAGAGGGGTATTTATGAAAAGAAGGGTAAGCGAGCAAAAATACTCAGTAGACAAATATGGGCTCCCATCTATAACTGGAGGGAAACATTAAGTCAGATTGGGCCATAGCACTCTGGGTTGGCCATACTAAGGAAATCGAAATAACATAATCTTGTTCTTGTTTGGTCTTTCTACTGTTAAATATAACGCAGATTGATTTGATTTTTTTCCTTCTTTTTTTTCCTTTTTTGTTTTCTTCCTCAGCTGTAAAACTGTATGTTATTTTGATATGTTGTTCTGTACTCAGAAAAATAAATAAAAGTATATTAAAAAAAATAAAAATTATCCATTATATTCAGGGTTATTCTACCTGACAACTCCAGACGTTTTCCCAGATTAAGGGGTCAAGCTGAAGGCTATTCAGCCCTTGTGCATGGCATTGCACCTATCTTGTATTAGTCACCTGGATTCCGCGAAATGAAGGTGTGGACCATTGGTAAAATTAAAGAAATTGCCACCAATGACTTGGTACTTACGACAGGAGCCTCAGCACCAATAGTCCCCATAATTCTACATCCTGAAGAGACCTCCATACACATAGTGGGGTTGAAACATCATCAGCAACCAATGAGGATAGACTTGAAAGCACTAGAAAAGCCTCTGGCCCTTAATCTGAAACATTGAATCAGAATTACAAAGACATCCTTCTTAATCCAATAACCTGTTTTTTTTACAGTCACTTGTGTTTTATTACATGTTGGTTATGGTCACTTTACTAGGGTCACATAAGTCAACTTTATTCTAATTTTTACATATATGCGCAAGCATTATCAATATATGTTGTGTTATGTGAGTAATTGTTTTTGGATTTGTTTTTGAATTTTTTGCATAAAAATAAACATCACTCATTTTGGCTGAAGCAAGTATTAACTTAATACATCTTCTGGGCTACTTCGTTAACAAGCATTAGGTAAAAACTATAAGGTTGATATTAATTTAAACCTCTAGATGATATTACTTTTCCTTTAGGCTCATGAGAGAGTCATTGCAAAAAAATCATATAATTGCAACAAATGATAAACATTTCTTTAAAATGATTTCCTTATGAACAATTGTTTCTAGCTGACAAACATATAATGATCAGGGCTAGTAAAGATAAAGATTGCAGTAAAGAGATCTCTCCCATAGAGCACTGGTTGAGGTCTCAAATTCGAGAAACAAAAAGAGAGCCAGTCTGGCCACCTTCGGGCTTTGATGGGCACAGACAAGCACATTATTGGCCTGGTTTTCTCCTGAACCTTGGTGCACCGCAGCTTCCCCCAGTGCTGCATTAGAGCCCCTTCTCCAGGGATTGTACAATGGGCTATGGGGGATGGAGTCACCTCACAGAAACAGCGGTATTGGTGTCCTGTGCCATGGGTTTTCCCCAAAGCTTTGATTGTGCTCGGCGTTGAAGCCCCTCCTCCTCGTCTTGTGCAATGGACTTTGGGGGATGGAGTATCCTCGCTGAAACAGCCGTGTTGACTTCCCCACCATACCACTTTCTTCTAGCCTGTACACTTAGTGCTTAGTCAAGAGTTTGGCAAACAGCATACCAGGCAAAGCCAATGTGTCTCTCAAAGCTGTCAGTAACCAAACACTAAAAAAAGGACTGTATCCCCGAATCACCAGTTTTCAGCAGCTTGAAAAGATAGTCATATTCCTTCCTGGCTGCCATCCCCATACTTCTGCTAAAGATGTCACTGAGGCGCAAACAAGTCCAGGAAAACAGGAATGCTACCAATAGAAGAGGGATGTGGTGCCAATGAAATCCACAAAAACAAACATGCAGAGGACATTAAGGGGCATAAACATGAGACTGGAAAGATGCTCTCCCTCATGGGGCTCACCCACTTTCAAGGAAATGGGATGGGTGCCATCCAGGTTTTGCCCTCACGGATATCATACGGACTCAACATGTAAAGTAGAATAACGGAAGGCTCTTGCTTCTCTTCAACACATTTGTGCTGTTCTCTGCTTCTTCGAATGAGGAATAGCGTTGCTGCATCGCCGATTCCCCAACTTCTTAACTTCTCTCCGTGGGCACGGAGGGAAATAAGAGAATTCAGGGGTCCAGAGCCTCCTCATCTGGAATTCCTTCCACTGAACCCCCGTCCTACAGTCCCCCACTCTAGGGGTCTCTAATTCCAGGACCTAGCAGAGAAGGAGATAATCTTCAATCAGCTGCTCCTCTCCCTCAAGGCAGAACGCTGCTACTTTGTCTCTCGCCGCTTCGGGCCCTGTCAGATTGACCTGCAGGCCAATCTGACCCTGTTGCAAGTAGCCACAAGGGGTAAGGGGTTGTTTATTCGTATTCTGAAGAATGCCATGCTTAAGAAAAATATAAACACAGAGCTAAAACATCATACAATAAAAAAAATGCTTTATTTGTGAATAATGCTCAAGATTTGCTGGATCAACTTCGAAAAAATGTGCAAAGACCTTTTCTTTTGATGAACAAGTTTCTCTATAAAAAGCTTTTCACCTGACGAGCTACTTTTGCTTCCCTGCCAATCCTAAATCATTTCCTGTACAAAGTACACTGTTAATCACATTCTCTTGGTGTAAGCAGTTCTCAATTTTTCAATTTAAAAGGAATTGAAGGATTACATTAGGGAGATGAAAGTCCAACATCCACCCATAAAGTACATGCTGGTGTCACCAAGCTGCAAAAGGAGCAGGGCCGGACTGGACGTAGCGGGCACCGGGCATTTCCCTGGTGGGCCACCAGTGTGAACGCCGGTTTTAGACCCCTGGGGGGGCTGTTTTTCTTACCGGAGTCTGGTTGCAATATCGGCCACCAGCAACAAAAGCGGCACAAACCTTTCCACTAGCATCGCCTACCCCCTTCAACCCTCAACCCTCCCACCCCTGGGGCCAGGCGAGCTCTTTGCCAGGGCCAGTTTCGGTTCCCAGTCAAGCCCTGCACAGAAGCCCCCCATTGTAGTAGCAAAAGAGTTTCTTCAACTCCGAGGTTGCAGCACAGGGTGAAAAAGACCCTGGTTTAAAAACAGAGGTTTGTCTGTTTGAATAGTTTCGGGATGTAGAGGTTATATACTTCGCACTAAAGAAGTATTGACAAACACATGGGGCCCGATTAACAGAACTAACTTAAGACAAAGTTCTAAACTTACTACCATTTTGTTATTCACAGAAGGCACTTACTCATTTTGGTATTCACAGAAGGCACTTACTCATTTCGGTATTCACAGAAGTTAGGAGTCCTAACTTTAGGACTCCTAAATGCCTTCTGTGAATACCGAAAGTCTTAAAATTAGGATTTTTCTCACTATAGTAGTAGTAAAGTTAGGACTCCTAACTTTAGGACTCCTAAATGCCTTCTGTGAACACAGAAAGCCTTAAAATTAGGATTTTTCTCAGTTTAGTAGTAGTACAGTTAGGACTCCTAACTTTAGGACTCCTAAATGCCTTCTGTGAATACCGAAAGTCTTAAAATTAGGATTTTTCTCAATTTAGTAGTAGTAAAGTTAGGACTCCTAACTTTAGGACTCCTAAATGCCTTCTGTGAATACCGAAAGCCTTAAAATTAGGATTTTTCTCAGTTTAGTAGTAGTAAAGTTAGGAGTCCTAACTTTAGGACTCCTAAACTGAGAAAAATCCTAATTTTAAGACTTTCGGTATTCACAGAAGGCATTTAGGAGTCCTAAAGATAGGACTCCTAACTTCTGTGAATACCAAAGTGAGTAAGTGTCTTCTGTGAATACCAAAATGAGTAAGTGCCATCTGTGAATACGAAAATGGTAGTAAGTTTAGGATTTTGTCTTAAGTTAGTTCTGTGAATCGGGCCCTCGATCTCCACCTCTAAAGCTCTGGAGAAATTGAAAGAGAAATATGTTTCTTAACAAAATAAATTACATTAATAAAGAAAAAGATATATGGGATATAGAAGAAAATGTGAAAAGCTGAGAAAAATACTACTCGTGAAAGTCTTGCTTGGATATACATATAATAAGCAAAGCATACTCTCTTGTGCGGCCCATCATGTATAAGCGGTCCTCTTGGCTCAGTCAGAACGACTGAATCACATGGACATTTACTCTTCCATATTGATTTTCTGAGCTGAAGTGGGTGAACTTTTAATGTCACAGAAACCACAAGAGGTGGCTTTGCGGACATAAATCCTTTTAAATTTCATATAGTTATACCCCAGTATTGTCTTCTGTTACTCAGGAGTAAATCCCATGCACAGTTTAAGGAGTAGGTACCTCAATACATGTTAAGCCTTGAAAGTGTATAAATGGCCTCAAATGTGAGTTTGTGACCATTCACAAACTCATCTCAATTTTCCATCCTAGAAACAGACAGAGATTTACAGAAGTCAAGGGCTGTAGTAAATATCTTAACAGGGTGGGAAATAGAACAGAACAGCCAAAAACTCTGTAGTGTCTTAGGAAGATGGGGAAAAGATGTGTCAATGCACAAATATACTCGATTTCCACAAATAAGAACTTATTTTATGCATATTAAAATATGCCAACAAGGAAAAAGAAAGTCACAAGACGTTTCCCGGGATAAGGTTGTGACTGATCATCATTCCATGGGCTCCCCAATAATTTTATATGGATTCCATAAAGTTGATTATTTAGGAGCATCCATAAATCTTCGTGTGTAGATTTACATATTTGTTTGTGTTTGGGATCCTGCGTTCAAACAATTAGAGTCAGAGATTTCAGCCAACCAGCTATAATCCATGAGGCAAATATCAAATGTTCCTACCATTGGCAGAGGCATTTTCAGGCAAAATAAAGCAGACCTTTTATCTGACAATATTGTCAATCTTTTTAGGAAGAATGAGAATGCACAGGGGTCTCCAGAATTTCTGGACAAATGTGCTGCAAAGTGGAATTCTTCCAGGTAACAAAAATTATAAGACATTCTTGAAGATGGTTTCTTCTGGAGTGGTTTCAGTGACTCCAGTCCTCTTGGATTTATGTGTATGACAGCTATGTCTACAGAGTCTTCCTGTATAACTCACTAGTTGACGGGTAAAATTCAGTTCATAAGCCAACTTCTTGTGCAGGACCTCTCTGCTTTCAGGAATCCTGGTCCACAGAGAAAATACCCCAGCAAGAAGCACATGCTATCCGCATCAAACCAAGGCAGCAATAACTTTGAAGTCCTATATATGATGTTGTGTTCTTAACAACGCCGGTAATTTCATGGCAACTGAGATTCAGGATAATAGGAGTGCTCCATAAATGCACCAAGGAAATGGAAAAGCTTCACTATATGAATCGGGGCAACACCAAACATGCTCCAATATAGGAAAGTAATATCATAAACAACAATAGCCCTTTCAGGTCTCATCTACATTAGTCAATTAATGTTTGTTCAACATATTCAATCCCAAGTAGAGAAAATAAATGTGAATATAATTGTATTTATCATCCTTTTATATACAATATTTGCACTTAAGGATCTACATTAACATCAAGCAATGCTCTGTAAACAAGTGATCACACAATGCAAGTAAATGCAGCTATACAAAAACAGTGACGTGATCATTAAAAGAGAAGGTCACTGGTAGGGCTTATGTATATACATGATTCTTTACATTGATAAATAAATCAGTTTTCAAGACTAATTGTGTATTCTAATCAACTAACTTTTTAATTGAACTGTCTTTATGGACCTTCCATGAATGCATGATGTTGGAAAGTTTGATGTAAAAGGCTACATATTATGCAGCGCCACAAAGGAGACTGATATTATGGTAAAGTGCTCTCTCATTCGAGAAGATAACATCCAAGCAGCAGATAATGCACAAAAGTTCTATTTTGTCTCAGAGGTGATCCACATAATGAGAGGATATTGTACTGCAAGTGTCCAGTGAACCCCTGGAGCCTACAACAGCTAGTGAGCAAGTGCACTGTGCATGAGATGAAAGAGGAAGTGTAAATGCACATTCTGTTGTGACACAGATGAGAACAAATGAGGAGACAGTTTATGAAAGATCCAGGTATAAATAGACTTGCTATGGGTTTGTTAGGGCAAGGTGTAGCTTAAGCTTAGGCACATAATGGGGAAATCAAGGCCAGGTTCATTGTGTTATACATGAAAAAGATAATCTAAAACAGGCCAATGAGATATCAGACTGGAGCGATACATCAACAATATTGCTTATGTATGCCACTCTGGTGAACCTAGGAAGCTGCAGGAGCTGTATTGGTGTAACATCCCATCCACTTGAGTACTAAGGTATGGGACAGATTCTAAGCATGTGCAAAACTGAATAAATTTGCAGGAGTCTGCAAGGTCAGAGACAACAATAACGATTGTGTGTGTGAAGTGGTAGTCCACATAACGCAACTGGTACGATGCCGGAAGGAAACAAGCAATCCTGCCCAAACTACCAAGTGTAATCCATGCCCTATAGTTCACTACCATGATAAACCAGGTTGCCATGTTCAATGTATTGATTCTTGATCCATTCCAACAGCTCTAAGCCCAGGCCAGTGCTGAAAGGAATGAAGAAGTGCACATTGAGGGCATGGAAAGTGGCCATTGAAAGAATGATTCTGTAGTCCCATACGTCATGTAAATCTCCAGGTGAGCACCATTTTCAATCAGCTGCTCTATTGCAGAAGACCTTCAGTTGAACCATTTTGAATGTTCTGTCAACCAATTCCACCTTAACAACCTCATTAAAAAATATAGGCGGCTACTTCAAGATCCGGGGTACCTCAGGAGGAATGAAGTCCTCCAATGATCTGACCCCATCATTACGCAAATGGCCTTGCAGCACAGAAGGGAGTCATTATTTTTCAAAACTGTGAGTAAAACAGATAACAAAGCAGGAGTGAGTCAGAGTATTGAGGCAGGCAAAGTGCCCACCCAATGGGTGTTTCTAAATGTGGACATGTGAAAGATCAAATAATTGGCCAAATAAGGATCTCAGTTGGCAAGCACCTGCCCAATAATACCATTACCTGTAATGAGAGACTGATCACTGCCATGACTGAAGACATTCCACCCAACATTGAAGAAGAATAGTGGTTCCACAAGTTAGGCTTCAATGCAGGATAGCAAAAGCTGAACCTTTAGCCCAACTCAAGGTACATAATTAATTCTTTACACACTGGGCCTCAGGAGGACTGCAGAGTCGACGTGGAGGAAGTAATCAAACCACCTAGAAGTGCTGACAGTGTTCCCAGATATCTTGAATGCCAGTGATTTCAACTTGAATTATGCCCACACTTGGCATGAATCTCACCATTATCAACAAAAGCAACCCTCCTCTAACCAAAGAAAGAAGGCACCTTGCTATAATAGGAAAGTATTCATTCTTGAAGAACCCTTATCCGTTCTTCTCGTATGTTTTCTTAGTGCAATGAGTGATGATGGAAACCAGCAAAGTTGCAAGTATTGAAAGTGCCACTCCACTCTGCACTATATACCAACGGTTTGGTTTTACGGGATGGATCACTACTGGAGCTTGCCTCTCAGTCTTGCCATTACCATTAAGCCAATCAAAAGTCTCCTAAAGCAAGGCAAATAATGAAGATGAACACCAATCAAGCAGATGCATTTCAGAAGACTGAGGTTGCAACAGAGGAAAATGACTATGCGGTACTTTGATCTCCATTGGTGCAGCCTTCTACATATTGTGGATTCTCAAAAAGAATAGCAAGGATTACTATATCCTATAGCTATGGTTTTCCCAGAGTGAAAAGAAAGACATTGCCATCCACTGGGTCTGCTAACACTTCCACCTGAACAAGAATGGATTGTTGCTGGCAAAGATCATCAATTAAAAGCCACTGTTACCTCTCTACCAAGAGTTACTTCCAATGTGTCTCTCATTAGTGGAGGAGTAATTACTGCAACTTCAAAGTTCAAGATGGTAATAGGACACCAAGTTGGAACAAAACGACACACCAATTACTTGCTTTGACACCTAAATCCTGTTCATCCGAATGAACAGCAAGAGGCACAATCAACCAAGAAGCACGTATAGCTGGCCACACACACGTACTGGTGGCTTCAGCCTTGATAAAGTGCAAAAAGAGAGTGGACTAGATTGGTATTCTCCAAGTGATCACATAAGCATTGGATAACAATGATTAACAAACAACCGCAGAGAGTAAACAACATTGGACCTCCTATAAATCCAAAATCATGGATATAACAACATTCACCAGAATGTCTCTGTAATGCCAAAGGGATGTTTCTGGAGGAAGTAATATTATCCTGTTGTCAGCACCCTGACTCAAGACAATAAGCTTATCACACAATGAAAAAGTTTTATGATATGGACCATAGCACAAATTCATGAATGATTGTGAATTCCAGAGGTGAATGCTCTAGTGAAAGAAGTGGTACAGAACTGCCTTGTGTGTCAAGCCTAACTAACCAGAGAAGCCAAATCCATTGAAACCAAGTCATGAAGTGACACAATGTAGGGGTAACGTCAGGATGGATTTCTGCTCATCCTTTGATATGAGGGAACTTCAAGTGGTTGTAGAATAGTGCTTCAGGTATCTAAAACTAGAATTTCTGGACACCATTATGGTTGCTGCCGTCATTCCTAAATTTGAAAAACTCCTGCTGACTCATGGACTGCCAACTGAACTTATGACCAACAATGGACCAGAACCTAATGAAAAATCTGAAAATGTCATGCACACGCTAAAGGTGGTAACTTGTATAGCCAACAAACAGTAAAAAGGCACTGAAATGATGGGCTACTAATTCCTGCAAGAATGCCAGTTCCTGTGAGAGTGTTATGGTGGTACAGACCTTAGTACCAAGTAAACAGTCATGGACTGGCCCTAATCCTGAGTACAGAGAAAATTGAAGTGCATCAAAGGTATACCCAGATGGTTAAAAGTGTACTTCTGCTTTCCCCACTTCTTCTTGAACTAGTCCCTGTGTGGGTAATAGTGTGGGCAAACATAACATATCTGTTTATCGACCATTCACTTGTTTTTTAATGTTTTCATTCAGCTATAGGTAATCACAAATCCTTTTTAAAAAAAAATCCTTTTATTAACAAAGCTCGAGAGACTACATCATTCAGAACACTATCATAAGTACATCAGTTGTCTTATACAGAGAATCAATGATGTCTAATTCATGGACAGAGCAGGCCCGCCTATTGCCCCCCAGCTTGCCTCTATTCCACTGTCCCCAGCCCTCTATACCTTCTCCATGGCATCCAAACCCTCTCCCATTTCTTTGTGCACTCTCTAATTTTGTACACAGTCTCCTCGGCCCTCTGGCACCAATCGAGATCTTGCTTCCACTCCTCCACCTGACAGGGTGCCCCCCAGCTTTGCCACCCCTGCTGATAGGGCCAGCCATATACCCACGTATCTGGACCAATCTGCATCACCAGTAATAACAGCCATTTTGGCTCTAGTTGAACAGGCTCTCCCACCACCTCTGACATTATGCCTGTGACCCTCTGCCAGAATGTGGACAGCCTGGAACACTCCCATAATATGTGTATGAAGGTCCCTTCCTCCCCGCATCCCCGGACACACAGCGCAGAGGGAACCCGACCCCACAAATATAGATGAGTACGAGGATAGTATGTGCGGTGAAGGATCTTGAGCTGTATCAATCGAAATCTAACATGCATAGCCACTTCTCTCGGACCCTGAAGCGCCTCCTGCCAATCCTCATCATCCATATCCCCCAGGTCTTTGACCCAAGCCTCCTTAAGACTAACCAACATATCCGGGAGGTTGTTGAGCAGTTTGCAGTAGATCGCTGAGGTGAGTTTCCCTTGAATGGGGTCAATCAGTAGCCAGTCCTCCAGCAGGAAATAGTCAGGAATGGAGACCCCTTGCTGGATATGTGAGCGCAGAGCATGCAAAAGCCACAGATGGGGGTAACGCTGCAAATCATGCATATCGTACTCTTTTTGCAAGTATTCAAGCGTACGGGGCAAGTACCGCCTCCACACGTCTCCCAAGTACTCAATTCCTATCTGTTGCCACCCTTTAAAACCTGACAGCCCAGCCAATTCCTGTAGAGGCTCCCCTACAAATGCTTTTTTTAACAGTTATTTATAGTGTGCAGTTTCCAAAACTGTGCTTTAAGCTATAAATAGGTTAATTGCATGTACCACTGACCGCTAAGAAAAATTCACAAAGACTAATTATCAAGCCTGGGCATAATTGAAATTAGGGGCTTCTACCATGTCTACATGGGTGGTGCAAAGTATGCTGTGTAGCGTCATTGGTGATGCTTTGTAGTAAAATAAAAAACTATTTGAAAACCATGTAATTTCCTGCACGTTACACAATGTTCATTATCCCCAGATGCCAAGGAAGTCCTACTCAGGGCTCATTTAAAGCTTGAGGACGCCGAATACAGTCTCCAAAATGACCCGCTCTGTCACTCGGTGTGTGGTGGGCTTGGGTTCATGACAGCAGGGATATGTTTTCGATGCAACATTTTGGAAAGTGCCTGTGATGGGGACCCGCAGTCCTGGGGATGCCTCCCCTGCTTGCCCAGTTTTAAAAGCTCTGACTGGGCCTCAGGTCAGAGCTCGGCAGGACCGGGGAATGGTGGAAGGCCCTGTCCCTGTGCTCTGTTCCATGACCCACCATGCCACTTGGAACATGAGAAGGGGACCCACAGGCCAGACGAGGCCCGGGGGGGTCGAAAGCTTCCATTCTCTAGCCTGCCATGTCGCAAAGTGCTTGGGGCGGAGTCCCGCAGGCACTGGGAGGTCGTGCCTGCTTGTCTGCGTTCAGAAGCTCCAACCAGGCCCCAAGTCAGAGCCATGGCAGGTCAGCTGCCTGGGATCACCCTGCCTTGTGCTCCCTTTTCCAGCCAGCTGTTTTGGAAAGTGCCCGGGGTGGGGTCCTGCAGGCATCCAGAGGTCTTAACGCTTGTCTGGGTTCAGAAGCACTGTGCCCTGGGGCAGAGTTGGCCCTGACCCTGGCACTGGCCCTGGGCTCTCCTGTCTTGCCCACCATGTTGCAAAATGCCCAGTACGGGGTCCAGCAGACCTGGGGAGGTTTGCATTGCGTATCTAAGGTCAGAAGCTCTGATCGGGCCCAATTACAGAGCCCTGGTGGGCCCAACGGTGGAAGCTCTCACCTCTCACCTCTGGGATCCCTTCTCTAGTGCACTTTGTCACAAAGGGCCCAAGACAGGAACTGGGAAGTCTCTCCTGCTTGTCTGGGTTCAGAAGCTCTGACAAGCCCGCCAGGTTACAACACCCAGCCATGGGCTCCCTTCTCCGATCCCTGTTTTTCAAAGTGTGCGGACAGGGTTCACAGGCCCGGAGAGGTTTCCCATGCTTGCCCAGGGATCAGATGTTCTGACCAGGCCCTGCATCAGATTCCCTGCATCCGAGCCCCATGAGGCCCCTCAATAACCGCTTGTCTAATAAACAGCTGGGGCTCTGAAAACCCAGGTCCTCTCCATGGGCAAGTGGAATCCTTTTTCAGAAGTCACAACCTGATCTGATGGCCTTCCTTCAAGTCCACACATCTGGTCACTTCGAGCCTGTGCATCTGGTCGTTATGAGTACCAGACATCTGGTCACATGCCATGCATTTCTATGGTGTGGTGTGATAGTCTGGCTAAACTGGAAGTCCCAATGAGGGCTCATTTGACACTTCAAGCACAGGCAGAACTCAGGAGGTAGGGTGCTTTTTCTCCAAATGTCCCCCCTCTGTCACTCGATGTGCACAGATTACAAGAAAGAGGAGTAACCTTGCTCCAGATTAGTAGGAATAGGGTACCTGGAACCCCTTTATTGTTCAGTCATTTTCATCCGGGTGCCACCAGGGCCTGGGTGGGGCTGCGGGGGTATGAGTCTTCAGCTCCCTTCAAGCCCTGCTAATGAGCATTTCCCCTGGGTCTTGGTGCCTGGAGATACGAAGCCTACATTCAAATGCAGGGTGGTCTAGTCAGGGATGATTTACTCAGCACTGTACTGGGATCTCAAAAGCCAAGCTGATCTAGCAGTCCCGATGAGGGCTCATTAAACTCTCCAAGCCCGAATGTGTTCACGCTGATAGCCCCCTTTCACTCCATGTGTATGTATTACAAATAAACGCTGGTACCCTTCCTCTAGATTATTAGGGACAAGGTATGAGGGACCCCATTGCCATCTGGTCTTTCTCTCTAGATGCCACAAGGCCGATGGCTGGCCTGCTCTGAGGTTGTAAACAAACAAAGTACAGTGTTCCTCAGATTAATGAAAAGTGACAATGGATATGGAGAGGCAGGGGGATAGGGGGTTCCCCTTGGTGGAACTAGAGCTCTCACTCACCCAGCAAGCTAGGTGTCATGCTTCATCATATGAGCTTGCCCCTCGTCAGGGCGGCGCTGCAATCCCTGACGGGCTCCCGAACCGGGGCTCTTTGGCGGGGATCTTTTGTTCCTGCCGGTTGGTGCAGTGGGGGTGAGGGGCATAGTAGTGTAGATGTAAGTGGAAGTGAATTTAAAACAGGTCAGCCTGTCCTATCCATTATTTTATTCAAAAGGTAGACTGCCTGATTAAAAGGGGAGTAGAGAGTGGCAAGGTACTACCTATAAGGTGTCTAGTAATGTAGCTCTACTCTCGAGATCAACATGTTTCATGCCTCTGTGGTCAGGGGGATCCGGGCACTTCTTCAGGATCAACCAAGAACAATCTATCTACACTGTGTGGTGAGAAGTGCTTTGCTTACATGTTCTGTCCTCTGCAGGTACTGATACAAGCCTTCATTAGATAGTGAAAAAGCATTGTTTAGTTGTAGCGCTAGTAAGATACGGGAGGTGCCTTTTGGCAAGAAGATAGATAACGAAGTTGGAAACGAGTTCTCATGGAGGACAGAGGATGCTTAAGGCCGATTGAATGTACCCAATGGAAGGTGTGAGAGAAGAGCTTAATGTTGGCATATTTCTACCAAAGAAAATGGAAATGTACTGGAGATGATGACTCTGGTCATCTTGAGCACTTTGTGTGTTAATAGGTGTTGTTTTGTTAGCTAAAGAGCAGAGACCCTTGTGATTTCATGAGGCGCAGACCTTTTTTGCTTTTCCTCTCACTGTGTGGCTTCATATTATACATTTTATGAATTTGAAGTACTTCATGCAAGACTCCATAAAGTTGACACTTGTTCCTTGCTTACCCTTGAAAAATCAGGATTTTCCTATTTTAGGAAAGAGAAGGACTTTAGATTTCTTCATATCTAGTAATGACTAGGCAGGAGGATTGAACCTTGCAGTTTAATTTTCAGATCCTCTTCCTCATATTTTGTATAGCAACCACTGAGTTTTTTGGTGAGGTTCTCATTGTTTAGGCTGAATTTCATTAAGAGTTTCGGATTTATTCTTGTGATATTATACTTTTATAATAATATGCTTCTGACTCCCATCTATATTATTCTAACTCTGAGTTTGTAATAAAACTCTTTAACTTCATCTAGTAGTCCTGGCTTTATTGCATGACTACATTTGTTCATGTGGTATGATAATTGGAAGGGATGCTAGCTCCCACTTACTTCGAAAACAACTAATTAATAAAAGGTCCACACACCGAAGACAAGAAAATTAACAGGTTCTGAGCTTTCACAGAGGTCTAGCCATCACTGTACTTTGATTGTTTAGTCACACTTGGTTCATTCAGGCATAAACAGCTTGGCCAGCCATGCCTGTTGTTTCAAGCAAAGAGCTCCCACACCGTATGAGCTGTCCGACTCCAAAATTTGCCTTTTGTGAAGGTAATTCAGTAGAGCAAGGGCCAAGCAAACTGGCGGCTTGTAAAGTGGATGTGGTTGGATAGCACTCGTCCTGGATGCTGCCTGTTGGTTCGGGTCTTACGTTCCTCTCTGTTGCCCGTCTCCACCCAATACATTTCCGCAGCAGCTCAGAACGACTGTTCTGTGAGGTGACTCTTGCTACAAAGCCGGGACACAGCATTCATGTGTTTTTCTCAGGCTGCTCCTTGGCCTGCCTCTCCGTTCTGATGTTATAGAGCATGCTGGGGCTGCCAATGCCTGTGGAACTGCCCTATCCTCCAAGTCCCTTGCAGGCAATTGGGGATTCCCAAAAATGGCTCGGGAGGTGTGTTAAGGTGGGTCCACGATGGGTACACTGGTCTTCCTTCCATCCAGCAGTTGCGACTATTGTGGTCAATCTTGCCAGTAGCATAAGCTTGTGTCAAAGATTCAGCCAAGCATGCATAGGCACACAGAGAGGTACAGTGAAACTATGAATGGCTCATTAAATCAGCAATGGTTCCTTTGATTGCATCATCTTTTACTTGGATAATTGTGGTAATTCTAGGGTTAATAAGTGCAGTGGGGTGCCAACTAAGTGCAGATGAGCGCCACCCTCCCAGGATGCGCATTTATCAGACCAAGACCAATCTGGGCTCGCCTGGCTGCTTTGTTGACTATATATAACCACAGGCTGATCGCACATACCTGGGATGGTGATGATGCATAGGGATACCTGCGCTATCAACTTTTGATGGTACTCTCTGTGTCTACCATGGTGACCATGGGTAACGGGGAATAAGGGTTTGATTCCAGATAGAGCACCTGAGAAACGGCTACTACATCCAAAGAAGGCAGAAGACATGCAAATTACCCACTCACGAGGCAAGGAGGTAATGATAAAAAATAAAAATACAGGACTTTCTTGATGCCATGTAATGGGAATTCATTAATCCTTAATGTAGGGCAAGTCTGGTGCCAGAAGCCATAGCATATATTAAAGATGCTTTAGTTAAAAAGGTGGATCTTAGGATCAAGCTGAGGGTCCACTGCAAGGTGAGCTACTACCTGTCCCAGCTGCTTTCTCTCGGTGCCCTCTTGATGCTTTTGACTGAGTACCCTGAGGGTCTGAAGTGTTTTTGAAAAAGTTAAAGTGCTCAAAGCAGGCTGGCCACCTGAATACTTAGCTAAGAACAATGGAATAGGACTTGGGTTCCATGTTGTTGTTTTCAGAACTGGGGCCATGATTAAGAGGCACTGCCAGGGGTATTTATATTATGTGGCTCGAGGTGAAAATCTTGGACTTGTGCAAGACGAACCAAACCAAAAGTATTTTCTTGAAATGTCTTCATTAATTAAAGACAGTCCGATACCATCGTAGTTCCAGCCATTAACAATGCCGACCAGTGTTTCATGCCCCTCAAAGTGAGTCTGAACTGCTTTGAGGGGTGGGAGGAGAGGCTACCACAGGCCGCTCAAGCTTCTACTTGTGTACCAGATGTGAGTGAGCCGCTTGACAGCGTTGCGTCTTTTTCTCTCAGCGCCTCCCACCAGGGCAAGGGGGATCCCAGCCCACCTAAGCTGGGGACTCTTGTTGTGCAGGAGTCAAGCACTGGCACCAATCAGCCCTGGTAGGAGGTGAATACATGATGTGCAGTTGGGGCAACACTCTCTTTTTGCCAGGTACCTGGTGGACAGTTCCCTCGTGGCCAGCTGACATTTGAAGACTTGTGTGGACCTGTTCTGGAAAGATGGTGGTGGAGCTTCTTTCCTATGCTGCTGCAGGAGCCTCTTCCTTGCTGTGACGGCAGAGTGGGGCTCATGGAACGAGTACCTGGAAACACTTTTTTAAATTGTGGAGGCCAACATCCAGAGTAGAAGCATGAGATGGTGCTGGGCTGTCTCACTGTGCAGGTAGTAGATGGCTGGTGCTCACTTCCTACCGCCTTTCTTGCACCTACAGGTAGGTGAGCACTGCAAATGCTGTCTGTGACTCATGGTGGTGGATCACTCAGCTCACACATCGATTAAGAACACAGCTAGCTGGGAGAATTAGTTTGAATTTCAAGACACGTTGATCATCGACACATCAAATGCGGCCTTGAATTTACCCAGGGCTATGCCTGTTTGAGGGTAGCTTAAATGTCAATCCCCTTTGGGCTTTCCTAGGCCACGGTTGGGGCTGTCACCGGGCACTCTGCTCCCTTCATCCTTCCAAGGTCAGATCCATGATTCCCCATCGCAGGGCCCTACTCAGTCCCATGGCAGAAGTATGCCACTGGTGCACCTGGCCTTCCCTGCCTTGATGGGTGCCCATTCTGCCCTGGGGCTTGAGAATCCCAGGGTTCCTGGAAGTGTGCTGCCCGTAGCTGTCTACTGTGGCCCATGGCTGCCCGTGTGCACTGCCTTGGGAGCCCACTTTTGCAGGTAAGGCTGGGAAGGTCCCCTGCCTGCCTATGGGTGCTGGTTTTCATGCTGGTATCTGCAGGCTTTGGTCTTCGATCTGGGAAATGGTTTGCTGCTGTGACTACCCTGTGCACTCACTGTGCGAAAGAGAGTCTCTCCCTTCTGGTACTCATGGAAGTGGTCTGGCTCCCCCACGCTACGACATCCAGCTACAGCCTCAGATCAGACATAGTGACCAGCTGCATTTACGCAAATTACTAAGAGGAGCAAAAGGAACTAACCAGGATTCCCCAGTAATGGAGAGTGAAGAGGAAAGAGCTCAGCACTGAATCTTCACCCGGAGGAGGGGCAGAAAATGTGGCGTACAGAAGATCGATTCCTCAGCGTAACTGAAGGGGCCCAAGGCACGGCTCATTCCTTGTATGGTGTTAGGCATTTAGCAGCCTCCGGCACGATAGTAGCAGGTCTTCTTGGAGTCAGGTTGCTTGGGAATGCAGCCCAAAGAGGCTAAATAGGGACACAACACAAGACCAATAACCAAAAAGTACTGTAAGAGAATCTCCTACATGGGAATGTCACCTGGACACACTCAGCCCCCCACAGAGCGTATTTCCTCTGTAGCGCTGCAGTGCTCTGGGCTCCGGGTCACAGGGGAGGCTCTTGGGTGGCAGGTAGCTCCCCGCCCCAGTGGAAAGTGTTAAAACCCCCTTGGCAGCAGCTTCTTCTTGTCTGCAGGGCCTAGGAACATTAACTGTCTCTGTGGTTTTCCCTGGCAACTGCAATGGCCCCTCTCGGGGTGTTCTGTGGTACGGAAGGGGTACGGGACTTCCAGCACTGTCGACTTGGATTGTGCTCATGTGCTCTGGCTGCATCTTGCAGCCAGGCGGAGATGCCCATGCTGGGTGCTAGGAGTCTATAGTGATGTTGGTTACCCACCTGGCCATCTTGAAACAAGAACCAAGGAGTCTAAAATGTTTGTGAGTTGGAAGGCCGATCGAAACCCTGTGGTTCAATGAATGTGAGGGCTGGCACATGCTGGTGGAGGTGGGATTCCATTGCACGTGGTGGGTGCACCATCATCCTGTCTCCCCCACTCTATCAGGGAGGTGGAGCATGAACTTGTGTGACAGTACATGAAAGATGGTAAACTGTGTCTGGGCAGGCTGAAGCCAGAAGTGGGGAACCATTGAAGTCCTGAGATGCAAATTGATTGTCATGCCTGGGTATAGGGGCGAAAGGCTAATCAAACCTTATAGTAGCAGGTTGCCTACAAAGTTTCCATCAGTGTAGATCATGCTCAGAAACCACAGTTTTATCTGGCAAAGTGAATGATTAGAGGTCTTGAGGCTTAAACGATGTCAAACTATTCTCAAACTTTAAACGTGTAAGAAGCCCGGTATGGAGCCAGGCATCGAAATTCGGACACCTAGTGGGCCACTTTGGTTAGCAGAACTAGTGTTGTTGGATGAACCAAACGCTGGGTTAAGGTGCTGGATTCCAACACTCATCAGACCCCAGAAAAGGTCTTGGTTGATTAGGATAACAGAATGGTGACAATGGAAGTCAGAATCCACAAAGGAGTGTGTTGAATTAACTGGCCCTAAAAATGGATGCCGCTAGAGCATTAGGCCCATATTGCCGATGCTGAGAGCCAGGGGGCTAAGCTGCGATGAGTAGGTGGGTCTCTGCAGTGCATATAGATGCCCAGGGTGAGGTCCCGGGTGGAGCTGCCACAGGTGCAGATCTTGGTGGTAGTAGCAAATATTCAAATGAGAACTTTGAAGGTCGAAGTGCAGAAGGGTTCCATCGCAACAGTAGTTGAACATGGGCAGTTTGTCCTAAGAGATGGGCGAGTGCCATTCAGAAGAGATGGGTGATGGCATCTTTGCCCTTTGCTGATCAAAAGGATGTCAGGTTCAGATCCCCAAACCTGGAGTGGGGGAGATAAGCAGTGTCCAGTGGCTTAACACAAATAATCCTGGAGAAGCCAGCCGAAGCCTGGGAAGAGTTCTCTTTTCTTTGTAAAGGACAGGCTTCACCCCAAGAGAGTAGTCCAAGCCTGGGAAAGCATTGCGGCTCTGTCAGTGTCTGGTGAACTCTCACTGGCCCTTGAAATTCTGAGAGAAATAATGTATATCTTGTGCAGGACAGTACCCATATCTGCACTAGGCTTCCAAGATGGCATGTTGGAACAATGTAGGAATGGGAAGTCAGCAAGTCAGATCCATAACAGCAAGCAGGACAGCTCCCATAATCTCCCTGTAGAGGCGGCTGAAGCCATAACTTTGGCTTGGGAGTATCCAGGACAGGGTGGTGTCATACCAGGAAAGCGTTTTTTGCTCATGTGGGGTAAACAGTGGTTGTAATCCCGCATGAGAGGCAGGCAAAGCCATGTATTTCACCTGGGAGGCACGGTCCCCACAGGCCTTAGCTCCAGGTGCCAGGTAGGGCTACCTTTCCTATCTGGGTCAGGGTGGCGTCGGACTGGGAGGAGTCTGGGGCTCCTGCAGGCTCAGCAGCTCCTGTAATCTCCCCACAGGAGGTCCGGTCCTTGCAAGCTGGTGGATCCAGCCAGCAGGTAGAGGCTACTACCCAGGGCAGGGTGGCTCCCCACCCACAAGTGTTTGCCAGGTTTCAAGATGTTCTCCAGTTAGCTTGTCAACTTTGTGTTGGTAAAAATGTCACCAGTGATGTTTCATTCTTAAGGCCAAGCCAGCCAATGTATGAGTATGGGTGTGCCCGGTCAATGAATCACGTCACCAGCCCAGCTGTCTTAATTTAAATTATACCCATGCCTTCTAATTATGAGGAAATGGAAGGACGAAGGGTGAGTAGAGATTCTTGGGGTATACTATATCACCCATGGCATAAAGCACTTTAAACTTTTGTATTTTCTCTTTTTTCCATTCAGCACTGTTGTTTTATGAGTGTCTTTACATGTTTACTATTCAGAAGAGGCAATACATTGAACTCGTAAAATTCACTTGGCTAGAGAAGAGCTGATCTTCATGCAAATTGCTTGCTTCATATTTGAGAGGTTTTAATAAAAGTAATGTGCTCAAATATTGCTTAGAGGAGTGTGGATTTTCACTTCATCTCTTTCTTGGCAGACCTATTAACATTGGGATTTTGGACATGTTACGGACATGTTAATATGTAATTTAGGAAATTACTATGTAGCTTGCAGAAATACAAGCTTTTAACTATGTTGGTTGGCAATGGCTGAAAATTGTATTTATTTTCTCCCCTTGCAAAATACAGAAAGAGATTCATGTTCTTCAATATATCACAATATTCAGATAAGCAGCCATAAACCCATTTGGCTGTGAGTTGGCATACATGCCATGTCCCTAAAATCAAATCACTTGCAGTATGCCAATTCGTATACTTAGGCAGGGCCCTATTACATACCGAGTTAAATTAGCAGAAATTGGCAAAAACCTTTCCTGAATTAACAGCGGCCACAACACTAGTGTTTTTATCTCTCTATATAGGAAGCATTTCTACCCCAAACATTCTGCATACTGTACCTTCAAGGCACTATATTAGACCATAGGCGGTGGAATGATTCCATAGATCACAGGTGATGCTTATTATTGGAGAAAGAAACAATAAAATGCTTGTATTTATCAGAACATATATGCAGATAATGAAGATCACACACGTCCAGTTTGTCTGAATGACAGGCTATCGAGCCACCGGTATTCTAGTCATAAGGGCCAGGTTCTTTAAGTAGGTTTCATTAATTTTTGCCCAGAAAAATTGAAGCAAATTAAGTAGGGTTCTATACTCATCCAGACCAAGCCTTTGTTGGGTCAAGAGAACTTGGGCCTCTCTGAAGTAGCCATCTAGGCAACTTATGTTGATGTCTTGAATTCTGGAAGCCTGATCTGTGACAATAAGGCCAGGTAAGGGCCAGGTCCTGGCTTGCAAAACTCTATGAAGGGAATGAAACTAGAGGTGGGCATAACTTGCAGAATCCCGTGAAGCGTAATCATGCACAATTGAATAAGAAGTCTGTGAGATTACACAGAGTTAGCAGAATTACATGAGAAGAGTAATTAACATTTATTGCTATTTCCTAGCACAAAAATGTCCCCTTGCTTCCAAAATTAACATGAGGATGCATTTTGCAGTATGAGATAGCACTCAATGCAACAGAACACAAATAGCGAGTGCGAGCAGCCACTCACGCTCGCTAAATGTGTTCTTGTGGTAGGAATTTTCCCCAACTTACTCCTGGCATTTAGTGCTATTTTCTAGGATGAATTTTTGCACTAAGAAATAACGCTAAATGCAGCAGAACACGAATAACGATCGCGAGTGGCTGCTCATCCTCAGTAAATGTGCTCCCGCTGTAGGATTTTCCCCCAAATTGCGCAAGCAAGAGTAAATCATGTAATTATTGGTAATTCTGTGTGAAAAAGGAACTCAGAATTACCAAAATGACTTTGATCACTCTGGCGTAATTGAAATTCTGCCCGGCCTAAAGGAAACACAAGCAAAATTAAATTTGTATTGTATCCAATAAAATAGATGGTACTCCTTTCATGTCTGTTACCATGAAATGTTCCCAGTTGAAAGAGGAATGGATAAGAATTCACAATAAATTTGGCTTCATTTTTTTTTTTTTTTACATTAAAAGAAGCTTTTTAATGCAGTAGATCAGAGAGTCAGATAGAATGTTGTTTGAACGCTATACCCCAAGAGATCATAGCTGGTGACCTCTAGTAGATTTTAGACTGAATGTTTGTTGACCTAATAAGATTTCAACTCTTATTCAAAGACTTCTTGCAGGAACAATCTATGCTATTTTCTATAGGTAGTTGTGGCATGTTCTACATCTACATTTGATTAAGATAGAGCCATTTGAATTGAAACTGGACTGCGACCTTCAGGTTGATTTGGCTTCTGATCTAAGATCTATTTTACTCGCCTTAACACCTCGTAAATGCCAATATGTTGTGACCTTCAAAGTAGTGCTGCTTTGTTCTTGGTAATATTAGCCAGTTGCATGAGTTTGCAATTTGGGGTTTCAACTGTGATATTTATCTTACTTTTAAACCTAGGTGGCTAAAGTAACAACCCCTTCTATTTCCTCCTGAAAAATCTTAAAACAATTCTAACTCTCATGGCATATTCCTTTTGGAAAAAATATTATTCATGCTACCATCTCTTTTTGTCTGGAATATAGAAACTTACTTTACTAGGGCCCACCAATGTACCTTCTAGCTAGACTGTAGGTGATGCAAAGATACGCATCAAGACTATTGCATTATCAGTCACAATGGCATCGGCTCACATCTGGTGCTGCTACTGACTTCTTATGGCAACTGTGCCATCTTTAAATGTCTGTGCTCCTTACAGTGAGCCATAAACTATGTATGTCCTGTGTTATAAAGCAATACTTCACCAATAAACAAAATCATTTTCTCTTCCCTTTCCCATTCGCTGGTGTATCTCTGTGCACACCTCTCACATGTAGGAGGAAAGACTTACTTTGTCTACACTGCTAAGGCATGGAACAACAGATGACCTACTCTATTGTGCTTAGTTAAAAACCGTTTTTTATTGCAAAACACTAAAAATCAGGTAATTCACTACTGTCCCTACTAAATTATTCTTGCTTGATCACCTTATAATTGTTTTATTGTGATTCTGTTTCTTTAACGTCTGGAGGAAGCACAAAGCACTGCAGGCCAGAACTCTCAAATACATCTTCTGTGGAAACATTCACAAGTTTTGGAAAAAAATGTCCTCACAATCAACCCCTTTTATGAAGCATTTAAAGGGGAACTATACTGCCTTCAACTTTAATGACATTATTACCTTTTACTTTCCTATCAACTCTAATATTCCTCTTTGCAGGTACCCTCATCTTTCTCTGTTGTAGGTACAACTGGCTCATCTTCCAGACTCTCTGTATGCTACATTGCTAGACTGTGTGTTATTAGAATGTTCCTGGATTCTCATATTCAGTTGGATTTATATACAATGATGTTCATGCTGTTAACTGTTCAATAATTGTCATCTAAGTACTTGATTTTGGTGTTGTTACAGTGAACTTAAATCATTCAGTTGCATTTCTTGCATAGACACTGTTGCTTCTCCAAAGACCACTGACCTTTGGTATCTATGTAAAACGGTTTGCTATCCAATGTGGGTTTGGTAGACTCTATATAAAAACACAAACAAATAAATCATCTTAATCCCTTTTTTTATCAGTACAAGATCAAATCATTCACTGTGTAATCTTAGCATGATGATACAGGAGAGGCACTCACCTGTGCCAACCAAATGATTTTTTTTTTAAAGAATATTTTTATCAATTATGATGTGAAAGAATGCATTGCACAGAGAAACAAGAGAAATTTAAGAATTATCTATTGCTTTAAATGAGATACTGATTCACGGGAACAGTCCCTGACCCTTGACATAAGAACTCAAAAAGTGACTATTAGACGGTCCCTTGAATGGAAAAGAATGTACTGGTGCTAGAACGTAAATCCGTATATAATGAATGCCTAATATATCATTTTAGTTTGCATCTTAAAAAAGGTTTTTACTATATCTTTACACTCCTACATTTGTGAGCATCACCACAGACAGTGGTAGAGAGCTCTCACTTCTAATTGCATTGTCCAGCTTTTAAAAGTCATGATCCATGAATACCCCTGTAACACAATGCAGTAACTGTTGTTCTGTGTCTTGTTTAAAAACAAGATAATTCTTAAACTTTTTCTACGAGGTATATCATTTCACAACATAATTGTTAAAAGCGTTGTAAGAAAACCTGCATTTGTATAAGCAGTTAATGTTATGGGCACAGGTGAGAAACATGACTGTATGATCAATCTTCTATTTTTCTAATGAAAATGTGTGTGTTTATACCTCTGTTGTATATCCTACAAGCAAATAGTCATTGAAATAAAACCAAATACTTTATATGTTTGCTTTGATAGGAAATTCCTAATTGAAGTGTGGTGGATGAAAGATAGGAGTTTTGTGGTCGCCCTTTGCCTCTAACTGAAGGATGTCACTTTTGATTTTATTCAATTGGAGTTAGCTCACCTACTCCTCTGTGCTTTAGACATGCTAGGAGAGAGTAAGACAAAGTTGATTGACCATCCACCCAGAGAACAAACTGGGTGCTAGCATCATAAAATTAGAGTAACAGAGAATAGCTCTCACTAAGATCCATTAGTGGGTTCCTATCCGTTTGTGTAGAGGTAAGTGTCCTGAATGGAAGATCAAACGAAATAGTAGTTCACAGTGAAGTATATCTTAAATGGCATGATTACTCTTTTTACAAATTCAGAATATTTGTTTCTTTTTTTACAAATGATTCCTTAAGAGAACATAATTTATTAAAAATGGTAAAACACTTTTTTGTTTTAATGTTCATTTCTTTGTTCATAAGGAACTGTAACACAAGAGTCCCACTTAGACATTGTCATAATTAGGGTGGATTTTTTATCTATGTATTATTGTGATCAATAAATAACAATTTGAAATAAGAACACACTTTCTGGGGGCCCTCCACAGGTCCAGCAGTGAACTGAAGAGTGGGTGTGACGGTCCTATTTTTATACCAGGTGCCAGCTTTGAAGTGTGAGAAACCTCCATAGTTGTTTCCACATAGATAGTTCTGAATTTTCTTTCCTTACTGCCCAGGTTCCAAAAGGTCACGGGTGACAAAAGGCTAGTGTGGAGTTCTCTGTGAGTGTGCTGAGGCAGCTCCTTTGAAATGTAAGTGGAACAGGGAACAGCTTCACCCCACACTTCCTAGCAGGATGGCACATATTGCCAACATCTAGTCCCTTTATCTCATTGTTTCGGAGGAATACACAGAGGCCAACTGCCATGCTAATCTCAGCCATGTGACCAAGGACAGAGGCTGCAGGCACCAAATGGTCAGGAAAAGGAAAAGCTTTCCAAAAGTGGCATTTTCAGAACTGTGACTTAAAATCCGACTTTATCATTCAAGAGGATTTTACACCATGAGGTTCATTGCTCCTGGGGTCATTGATGTTATACTTGCTGGGGCCACATTGGTACAATGCTGCTAAGGCAATTTCTGATCATTACAACTCAAGGCCATTGATGACAATAATCTGTCAATATTCATGTAAAATAATATTCCTAGTAATAATGAAATACCTACCCAAATCCCTAAAATATATACATACAGTTTATGGGAAAATCTCAATGCTTTGGCAAGCTCCAGTTTCAAGTATGGAGAATAAAATAGATTAATTAACAGTAAACTCTTGCAGGTGTTGACAAGTTGCTAATTTAGGAGACAGCAATAAATTGCGGGTTAAGAGCGGCTCTCTTCACCAACTTTATTCATTCAATGCAAAAGCTCACACTCTAAAGTTTAACGTGAGAAGGAGGAGGATTTTGGTAATAACTCTAAACGTTTTCTATTTTAAGAATATTTTTATTTTATGAAGAAGACAACGAACAAGTAGAAATAGAAATACCCGCAATCTGGCAAGCACACTTCAACGATTGAGACAGAGAAACTGACAGAAAATGAATTCTCGCTGCTTGTTCCGCAGATGGCTTATGTACCAATAAGTGAGAAGCGGGCCATCTGCGAGTTTTTGAAATGACACATTATTTGTAAATAGAGGGATGGAACATTTTCATGTTTCATACAACATATCTTCTGTGACTAACGACAGAGTGCGACATGTTTGCAATCAAAAGGACAAAGTGCAGTTTGGAAGCAGAGCATTTGACAAAAATATACATCCTCCTCAGCGATTTATTTTTCCTTTTGGGAAATGTACATATTTCAAATCAATTTCGAAGCACATCGAGTGCACACTGGAATAATGATGGTTGTGAGAGGTTGGCCACGGGCTAAATGATATAAGATCTCTGGGACCAATTAGCCCAAGTGAAAGGATATTACTGGCAGGGATCAGCTGAAAGTGTTCCCTAGTTTGAATCTTAACGCCACTTTATTAAGTACATTATCCTATACTCACACTAGTTGTATTCATGTTTATAGAGTTGTTGTCACATGGAGAGAAATGCCATGGGCACGTGAAAAAGAAATACACCTTTTAAGCAATCGTGATGCCACACTGAGTATTAAAGGCGTCATGGGGCACAAACGAAAGTAGATCCATGTGTTCAAGTTAACAAAATACACGCTGGCACAATGTAGACATGAAAAAAAGGCTAGCGAGAGAGAAACATTATTTAGGAAAATATGGCAAAACAGCAGTAGCAGCTATTCAAATGTACAGCTTTGTGTGCCATCAAAGTAAGCAAAGGCGCACTAGCTCATCACACCTCATCCCAGTCCTCAATCAATGAAGAGTAACACATAAGGAGAGACCCGCCTATTGGTGGCTACAACTTAGAATCAAAAGCCTCATCAGAAAAGGAGGGAATTACTACCACCAGCATCCATGCAATAGTTCAGTTTTTTGCAGTGAACCTCATTTTGAGCTTTGGTTGTGCTTCAAGTAATCTTATGTTTTTTTTTTTTTCTCACACTCACCTTGCTATAGTATGCAGGCTAGAATGTTAAGCTGGTTATTATACGTGATCTTTGGTTTCCTGCTGCGCTGCAGCTACCAAGATTTTAAAATGTTACCCTCTTTTATTAATATGCACACTGAATCCCAGATCCAGGATAACACAGTGTTTAATTTGAGCAGGTGGTTTCCAGGGCTCAGCTCCGGCTCTTAATTGTCAACACCGGTGCTTGAGACAGTCTGCCACAAGGCGGCTCTGTCTGGCTAATTTAGAGATGACCATAACAACAGTTAATTATTAATTCAATATACATTAAGAATGACTATTACATGCCTCCCAAGCCATTCTTATAGTCTCAAACAAGTTAACATAAAAACTTTCCCATTAAGCATGTTCCCCGCTGTCATCGAATAAACAGATCAAGCTGGCAGGATCAAGCTATTAAAACAACATCTGTTTTGTCCTGGCAATGGCACCCTTTAAGAAGGAATAAATAGAAGCACAAAGTGTGAGAGAATTTAACCTTTGCAAATGGAGTAGGGCCTCCGCACATCTTCTGATACCACAAGCTTGAATTAGGGGTATTAAAAACCTCGTAGAGAGTACTCGATAATATTTACAAAAGAAGGTAAAGTGAAGCAAACTCTGGGGCGAAGACTCCTCACAGGGACAGATTAACACTTTATTTGGGGGGAGGGGCAAACTGGCCCAATGGAAAATTCGGATACCACCTTATAATTCCAAGTCTAAATCTAGTTAGAAGAACTCTGTCCCAGGTTGATTCCACCCAAGGGAGGTATGACTCCATATTGGGGGTAAGCTATCTATCTACTTCAGGAATCCTTCAACATTTAGAAAATATTTCCAGTTTCCTCCTGACTCTCAACTGATTCATGCCCTAATGACATTATCTCTTCTGCACAGGAAAACAGCATTCATGATCACATAATAACAAACAGAATCATATAATCTCAAAATAATATGGAGTAAGCATTCTGTTGTATAAAAGAAGAGCCCCAGCCCAACACTCCAACAAGTAGATGCCCACCTATAGGAAATTATCATCTTTGATGTGATTTCCCCTAATAATTATCCCATCTATTTGCTGATATTATAATTGTGTGTACTTTAAGGGTTAAACAGCTCTAAAGTGCCCGTGGTTCCCCTTTGAACATGGTAACATTGGATACCCCTGAATGACAAATTTAACTTGCTTTTGAGACCCTAGTCTATGTGTTGCAATGGCACCCGGGGCCTAGATGTTAAATGCAGCGCCTATTGTGCCATTCACAGACTGGGCCTGTCAAAAGTAGATTTAGACCTACCCTGGTATCCTGACTGCTGCACTTAAAAACCTGCTGCCATGACTATCTCCAGAACCCTTTGTGACGTGTGTGATAGCCTGCTTTTAAATATGAAAAGAGTCACCACTAAGTACATCTTGTCTCCCACAAGGCAAGGTGCCTGATATTTAAAAGTGGAACATGTGCAGAGTTAAAGTTGGCATGTTCCTCCAGTGACTAGCTCCCAAATGTTATTTTCATTGACAGGATTGTGGCTGGATCCTAGAAAACGTCAAAGTACATAATATAAACTTCAATCAGTAGCTTCAGACAAGAACAGGCTAATATAGTCATTTTAAGACTAGTTCTCATCATTATTAAAATTCCAATTCTTTTATGAAGTTAGATTTTTAATAAATCTTTAGGAAAAGTGACTTCCAAAATGTTATCTTTTGCCTGCCTGAAGATCACGGAGGCTAACTTGCATTAGCCTGCTAATAGCCGCCCAGTTAGTGCTTGACCTTAATGAGGTGTGAAAACTGCTACCAGAGCAGAACACTTGCTTAAATTTGCTGACAGGATGAACTGGGTATGGATCATTTGCTATCAGTGTAGAAAGGATAGCTGGGGTGGGCCCAGAAATACTAATACCTTTAAAGGGACAGAGGTGATTCCTCAGAATTCACAGTTTAGTTTAAGGGGATACCAGAAAAAGGAAAAGCCTTTGACTTTAAGGGAAATGTTAGCTGGGCTGGCATCAAGCCCAGGAGGAGGGAATCTATCCCCAGAACTAGTTCTGGAGTGGACACGGGAGTGAACTGCTTATTTCTGGGTTCCCCCTTCTTGAATTTTAGGGCAGTGGTGCACTGTGAGATAGTTATCAGTAAGGCAAACACAATATGATGCAAAAGTAGGGCGAGTTGCCCTCTATAACTTTTCCTTCACTGGTTAGGGAAAGTCATTCATAATTATGGCACCCTAAAGAACCCAACTCATGAAACTTTCTGGACCTTCAAAAGAGCAGAAGAGGACTGGTCCTGCTGTCTGTTACCTGAGAGGAGTCCTGAAGGAATGGCCCTGATCCCTCTTTTACCCACAGCAAAGAAGTGGACTCCATGGTCATTTAGCCAACCTCATGTCTGGCCATAAGCTGCAAGAGGCCATTCTTCAGAAGTGACTAGTTGACCAGTACCATTTGGTCCTGGTTTGAACCTTGCTGGTGGCCCCTGCTAGAGTGAGTCATGGTCCTAATTGCTGTCCTTGAGGTCTTGGGAGCCTTAAAAGTGACCCAAGGAAACTGCTCCAAAAACCCTGAAAAATTGGAACTTAGAATATTTCTGAAGCCTCTAGAGCCATCAATGGGACCTCAAGGCAAAGATGCCTGATTCTGATGCAACTCTGTTAGATATATCTTGACGTTTGCCCTTCTGGAGGATTTTGAGCTCCATAGAAAAGTTAAAATGTAAAACCTTTTACCAAAATGAACCCACTCAGGGTATCTGACCCATGCTCCATCGTTGCTGCATTAGGTTGCGATCTGTAATTTCTATAGGCTATCATTCCTGCTCAGTGCTTTTTGGCTATCTTTTTGCCTGAAACTTTAAATATTCAAATCTCTGATTACCCTTGTTGTCAGTCAGTCAATCAAACTTTATTCACCAATACAGTCATAAAAGTACATCATAGAAAATTTGGAAAAATCAGTGCAAGCCATGATTAAAATTTATAAGATCACACAGTACCCGAAGAAAAACACTCAAATCCCAATTAAAACTTGTCTCTAATATTATACAATGCAAATAGATACTAGTAATGGCAACTTCTAAACAGGCACTGTTTGAAAATATATTTTTCTGTGGGTTAGTGAAGATCTAATGACAGCACTGCACACTTCTGCCCAACCTTTCTGCTGTAAGTACTGAAAGCCCTTTTTATACGAATTGAAATTTAAGGGGCGTAAGACTGGAATTTAAAAAATTGGGTTTGCACGGACTGGCAAAAGGAGCAAAAAAGAATAAAATGGAATGTACTTTGCTGTGAACAGTTATCACCGGGGCATGCAGGGAGGTTTTCTAAAGCCATGCACCTTGTTGGGGGAAGGCTAAAAGAAAGTGTAAAGAATCCAAGCGTAACCTGGATAAAAATATTCTGTGCTGGGTATTGTCTTGAGAAGTTAAATCAAACTACAGTTGATGTCTAGAGGGTAGAGCATGGTAATACTCCAAAGATGACAACTGAAGGGCCTTGGTTTGGTGCACACACTGACACAAGCCATAAAATAGAAACCTTGTCTGGGCATTTGCAGACGGCCCTAATAATTCTTGATTGGAGAAGTACTCTGGTACCGCCAGTCTTACAAAAGTTCTCTTGACATAAGCCAGCAAAGGGATGATAGCCCACTTGTTCAAAGCAGTCTAAAAGCATTGTTTTAGTAAGGCCTAACTTGGGGGATTGCACATTTTTCAACCATAGCAGGAGGGGAACCAGCCCTAGAAATTCTAAATAGGTTAAACCCACCTCAGAATGGCAAAAGAAAGTAGACACCCTGGGAGGGACCGCTAATAATATATGCAAAAAGCTATTTTGTAGCTTTTGGAGACTGTCACAGTGGCAATACTCCTAAACTGCAGCCCCATAGGTGGAAACCGAAATGCATTTAGATTTATGAAGACTTGCCATCTTCTTCACTGGCCTATGACCCTGTTTTGATGCAAAAAGCACAATACTGCTTCAGCCATACTAGAAGGTTGTGCTCTCAGCATCAGCAAAGGACCCCAGTTTTGCTGAGAATCAAAAGGGATGCCTAGATGATGGAAGCTATCTAATCTGGTGACAAAAACTCCATTAATATAATGGGATTTCATTTTGCTGCTTTAACACCCGCAAACTATTGTGAATGACTTTCAACGATTTACCTTTAAATCTAGAGAATCTGATAATGCATCCTCCATCCTCTGTAGGCCATTTGAGTCCTTGCCATGAGGACCACATTGTCAGCATAAAGAAGAGTAGAAATGTACCAGTTGCCCACCCTTAGGATGTCTAGCTTCTTTTGAAGTAAGTGCGCATGGAGACTGTTTAAATAAAATAAAAATAAGAACAGCACCTAGATACAACCTTGGCAGACAACCTGGTTGCTACACAGAGATGATGTGCATTCCCCCTTATCCAAAATGGATTTTAGCTGAAGTGTCTCAATGGAAGTGGCGTAGAAGTGTAATTAAAGTTTTTTAAGCCCCAGGTTTTCCAAGATTGCCAATAATTTAGAACGGTTCACTGTGTCAAAAGCACAACATGGGGGTCCGCAGTGGAGTTAAGGAGGTGCAAGAACTTCCCATAGTTCTACCCAGGGGTTGAGGTGGTAAGGAAAGGCCCCTGGCGGCATCAATTATTTCCTCAACAAAGCCAACGTCTGAGTGTATTGCTCCCATAACAGTAGACAAATAGTTGGTAACCGATGGTGCAAGAGCATCAGAGGGATTTTTCTCTCCTTTAAATGAAGTAGCTTTTCTCCATGGCCCCCACAAGGGAAAATAAAACAGGGCCTTTATGGTATCTCAACAAGTCAACATATTATCCTACCTTAGGAGCAAAGAGAACTTCTTTCTAGCAAAGCCAAGGGGGCTATCCCTGCCCTGCCTATTCCTGGTAATGACGTGTGAAGACAAGCCCTACATCAGCCCGAGCGCATCCTGCGCAGCGTAATGACTGGGCAGAGCTTTATAGCTCTTGTTGGATGCTAGATTAGAGCCCCACCTCCACCAAAGTCTCCTGGGACTTGCAGTCCCTCTTGAAACAGTGTTTGAGACCCGCACAGCGGGTAACTGGGTGGCTCTTTATATAGCTTCTTGGATACTGAATGTGACCACACCTCCACCAGAGCTCCTGGGACTTGCCGTCTCTCCTTAAGCTGTGTCCGTGTCTCTCCCTGTTAGTTTTCTGCCATTTTGGTATAATTTTGCTCATTACATTTTACTTTATTTTTCAAATTTTATTTGAGATTTGTTAGTGCTTAGGGTTTTGACTTTATTTACTGTTCTTGTACTGCATACATACTTTACACATTACCCTAAATTAAGCCTGCCTGCTCTGTGCTATAGCTACAAATGAGTTGAGCTCAGGTTAATTGGTGACTTTAGGGGTTCGTCCTGATAAGCGTTGTGATTATTCCTTGATGTGGATGGTCCACCCTCACCCTAACAATAATCCAAATTCTTACAGCCATTGTCCAGAAAGCCTAAAGCATTGTCAATTATCTGGATTAATTGGATTGTGGCCATTTCAATGATAAAGCCTGATTTGATTCCTGACTAGAATTCATGGACTAGTCGATTTTCATAAATGAATGTTTTCATTTGAGTATTAACACACCATTCTTGAAGCTTTGCTAGAAAAGACATGATGGTGACAGGTCAGTTTCAGTCTCGAGATCTACTGAGCTGTCAAAATCCACCTTGCTCAAAAAAGATGTTGATGAGATTTGTCCTGTAATGCACAAGATGAAGCTAAGATCCTTGGTGTAAGGGACCGAATGGGATCAGAGGTTTAAGTTTGGAAATGGTATTGATACATTTGCTCTGACATATTGCCTCAAAATTGCACCTGTTGTTAAACTCTTTTACAGAGAGGGGGTGGTTGGTCAGATAGCTTAAGAGAGGCTTGATTAGTTTTGACTTGGGAGTGTAAACCTGTCACATTTAGTATGAACTTGTGATGGATTGGTGAGTCTAGTGTGATCAACATTTAATATGTGTTCTTTATGCTACTAGCAATTTGGTCAGGTTGGATAAAGATGAGTTTTGAAGTCAAACATATTATGTAGCCCTGAGAAATTATTTTAAGCATTAAGTTCTTCAGAATGGGACACAAATTTTAGATTTAGCTTTATGGGAGTTGTAGGTGAAGGGCAAACTGACGGGAAATCATGCTTCTCAATTTTGTAAGGTCAATAGGCATGGTGGGTCAGACCGAAGTCATGAATATTTGGGTTGAACATTGGTCATCGAATTAGGATATTAAGGAGTTTGGAGACAGGCATGCCAATCCACCAGGATACAGTCATTAGATGACAGGATACCATCTCTGTGAATGATTAAATCAAGGAGGTTATTCAATAAGAATTTGCATGGGACCTTGCAAGGCATAAAGTATTGCGTTAATTTACTTACTGTTATAAAAGCCTGAAAGTGCAGTGCAAAAATTGTGAAGTACCAAATAAGCACAACAACCTTTCGTAAATAACACCCCAAATTTGAAAACTTCCTTACAAGTGGATCTCTTTTTAAGATTTGCAGGATCATTGTTTCAGAGTAAATCAAAGAATTGGAATCCAGAGATGAGTGACAGGTAAGTTAAAAGTCAATGACGATAATATTTTTAGATGACAGAAATTTTGGAAGACATGTGATCCATACAATTCTAAAGAATGACGAGGCTATCAAAAGATAAGGATAACAGAGAAGGATGACATTAATAATATAAATTCAAGCAATCAGCACTGGAAAATGGGATAAGATGCTGTTTGCACTTGCAGAGGATAACAGTTTGCAAATACCTACAACACTGCACACCATGAAGGTAAATATTTAATACATTGGTAGTAGAAGTAGGCCCATAATGGTATACAAGGCAAGCCATCTGTTAAAAACAAGAGACCAAGATCTAGATTTGTGATCTTGGCTGGAGGTCTGCAATTATGCAGCTAAATAAGACCTAAAATATTGAATTTGAAGTGAAATGGAAAAAACAGTCATGAAGTAGTCAGCAGTCCACTGTCAGTGGAGTTTGACTGTTGCCTCATGGAGGACAAAGGAAGAGGCACTACAATATGAAATTTGTGTGTTCAACTATTCTTGTGTTCCACTGAGGTGACAAAGTGGAGGTTTTGTGGTTTAAGTGAATAGAAGGATCATTGTTTGTCATCTCATGTATTTACGGAAACTATTTAGAGAAGGATTAAAGAACCAAAATGGGGTTGACCAATTAAGGATAATAGTCATTGAGATGATTTCTACGGTCCTCTGGTCAGAATTACATTGAGGGCCTATGAGGGGGATATCCCTGTTGAATATAGGAATGTAAGGTAGGGGTAAGAAGTATAAACCAAAGATGGACAATGTTTGCCATTTATTAGGTGATCAATGTAGGAATTTGTTCAATTGAGGTATTGTGAATGAAAGGAGTCTGTGGATAAACATGTAGGTTTGCAATGGGTAGTATCCCAGCTTGTTATGTCACAGACACTGGAGAGCACATTTTCTGTGCTAGAAAAAGTGAAACTGCTTTAGAAAAACAAAATGTATGCTCAAAAACACAAGACTAATTCAGAGATGTGGGAAATTATGTTATTGCTTGAGGGGGGTTAAACCCTACTCAAGCAGCAACCAAAATGATTGTCAAGGTAAAACACAAACAAACCCCAAAGTAACCTATGCTCAACCCTCTGGTAGCTCGGCACAAAATCAGTCTGGTTGATCTTAGAGGCAATGAATAAAGTATTTATGCAGCACTAAACACTAATAAAGTGAAAATACAATGCAAGAAAAGTCCCATACAACTTTAGAAAAATAGAGTAATATGTAATATATTATTTGACAGCAAAATTACAAAAATGCAATCAGTAGAACTGGAGAAATGCAATTTTAAAGATTTAAGGTAAGTAGAGCCCCTAAAAGGGCAAGGCACCACTCACTTGTTGCTGGTGGTTGCTCTCACATGAAGAGTCAGATTTCCTGGAGCTTTGCATTTGTGGACAGCATGGTCTTGGCTGAACATGCCTGTTCCTTGTCACCAAAACCCCAAAACTTTAGATTTTCTCCTTTTCTTCAAGGAGGAGTTACAATTATGCCACACCATGGATCAGGACCTAAGGGGCACCTCTTGAGGATCAGGAATTCGCTCCAGCAGAGCTCCAGCAGATTTAGTGGTAGGGCCAGGAAGTAGGTTAGCTGTGCAGATGCAGGGATGCCTCTGTTGCTCGTTATGTCCATGTAGCTCAAAACAGGAGGTCAGTCAAATGCCTCTTTGAGTCACTTCAGCCTGGGATGAAGGATGCAGGTCCAGTCTTCCTTCCCAGCAAGACTCGAAGGTCTCAGGCAGCAGGGCAACAGGGCATCTTCTTCTGTAGTATCCACAGGTCTAGAAGTACACTGAAGAGTTTGGTCTGAGGTCACTTTGAAGTGAAAGACTTTTCTAGAATCTTACCCCTACAAAGGTGTCTGGAATTCCCTGCCTCCCTGCCCAGGCCCCAGCTTGTCTGGGGGCCCAAAAGATGAGTGTGAACCCCTTTGATAGTGTGCTGAGGCCGAATCTTTGTGATGTGCAGGTGTGGTAGGAGGCATGTCCTCCAATACATATTCTCTCTTTGTCTCACTGTCTGTTAGTAATACACAAAGACCAACTACCAGCTATATCTAGTGATATGAGCCAGGATACAGGCTGCAGGTGCCAAATGGTTAGGGCAAGAAAATAGCAACTTTCTAAAAGTGGCATTTTCAGAATTGAGACTTAAAATCCAACTTTATCATTGAAGTGAGTTTTATTTATTCATTTATGAGTTTTACATAGAGTGAACATGACCCGAAGGTATCAGAGCACTTAGCAGAGTAAGCACAAGAACAAAAACAAGAGGTACCTACAGGTTAGATAAAAAACTATATAACAACAGTAAAATGAGTAAACGATATGCTGTGGGATATGGAAACAGAATATCAACAAGTATTCGAGATACATAATGCGTAACCAAAAATATATAGCAACATTATCAAAGGAAGAATCTAATAGACAGTTGGACATATTAATGCATCAGTTCTACATTAGTTGAGTTAGGGAGATGTGAGGGAGGGAAGATTAGATGCATAGATATCCACAGAGGTAGAGAAAAAACATGTTATCTTAGTGCTTACATTCACGATACATTAGTGCTCTACAGAGTAACCACATAAGCAATAGCATGATGTACATGGAGAGTAGATAAAAATATATAGTAATGGTAAAAAAAAAATACAGTGGGATATGTAAGCAGAATAGCAGCAGGTACCTGAGTTACAAACAGTGTGAATAAAAATACATAGCAACAGTAAATCAAAGAAGAATATGATAGACAGTGTACACAGGTTCTGAGGTAGTTGTAGTTTGGAGGAGCGTGGGTGGGGAGAGTAGATGCAGTTTTCCCCGAGGTAGTGCTGCACAGATTTATGTGACGCGTGTAGTGTAACATGGCCCTAGACTCAGGCATGTTACGGAGAGACAAGAGGCAGCAGGCAAAATGAGGTTGGGGTCTAGACAGCGAACGGGGCATGGCCGATTCCTCACTAAGAGAGGAATTTGTTGGATAGAAATATTTTTACTTCTTTCCTGAAGAGGGATATGGATGGGTTGCATCTGATCTCAGAAGGGAGAGAGTTCAAAATATATGGGGCCATTCCAGAGAAGTGAATTGCAATTCCTGTAGAGACCAAACTCGACTTTCCTACCTGCTCCCAAATGATAGTTATCGTTTATTAAATGTAATAAGGTAACCAAATGATATCCTATAGGACAGACAGGCCTTGCAGGAGTGAAAAACGAGCATAAGATTGTTTCAGTAATAGGACAAGTAAAAGTCAAGAGTGCATGTCCAACTTTTTAAATACACTGGACACTACCCTACGGACTGTTCAAGGGCCTACCTTACGGGTGACTTATATCTATAATAAAGGAAGGTATATGTCTAGCAAAATGTTTATTTTGATAGGCTTTGATACTGAACACACAAGCCCTGAAAGGTTTAAATGGCTACTTAAGTGGGTGGCACAGAGCTACAGGCCCTCTAGTAGCATTTCAGGTATCGGCCCTGGGTACATGTAGTACCACTTTACTAGGGGATTACAAGTAAATTAAATGTGCCAATTGGATGTAAACCAATTTCACCATGTTTAAGGTTGAGAGCACAAGTGCTTTAGCACTGGTTAGCATTGGAAAAGTGTGCAAAGTCCTAATGCCAGCAAAAAACAAAGTCAGTGAAAACAGAAGGATTGAAAGCAACCGTCTGGGGAAAAAACTACATTAGGATAACAGGTACAACAAGAGGCCTTGGTATCTTGGAGACCCCAGGTCCTTGCTCTCCGCCTGTTATGATAGTCAATAACAGCCATACTTTTATTTTGGAAGGACCATCTCATTAGCTATATGTTTACGATGTCCTCAGAATATATAAAAGGTTTTAGACCTGATACTGTTTGCGTGGTATTCCCTCAAACAGCTGGTCTTCACTCAGTGATATTTGCTGAACACTTTTTATGTTGGCATTAGAGCTCACTGCATTTTACTCCTGCTACCCAGTGCTAAACTGTTTATGCTGTCTCCTAAAAACATTGTAAAACTGTCTTACATCTAATTGACACATTTAAGACTTACTTTTAAGCCCCTAGGAAATAGCGCTACCCTTCTGCAGGGCCCATAAATTGAATGCTAACAGTGGGCTGCAGCACTATTTGTGCCACCCACTAAGGTAGCATTTTTAAATATGTCTCAGGCTTGTAGTGCAGTTTTAAACTGCCTTTTCAACCTGGCAACATAAGCCTTTTGCCACTCCCAAACCATTCTTTTTAACACTTATGAGTCACCCCTAATATTGGCCTTAAAGGCTCGTAGGGCAGGGTGCATGGTATTTAAAAAGTGGGACACGTGTGTTTATGTTTATATGTCCTGGCAGTGAAAAACTCTAATGTCAATTTTCAGTGTTGTAAGGCCAATACCCTAGGCAAACACTGGGCCACCCTATTTCTACTAATAAGTGCTAACTTCAGATTGGAGCCATTACAAAAAATGGGGTAACCCAGTAAATTGAGGACCTGGGTGTAATCTTGATACAAAACACAATGGTCCTGAATTAATATTTCATATACAAGAGCAAAAAGGCTCTTACTTAGTTGAATAATCTACTAAGTCGTGAGCTGAGCAGGGAAAAAAAGGATTTTGAGTCGCTCACAATATTCAATATAACATTTCAATATAAAACGCAACATCCAAACTAATAAATCACCGGATATTTACTTCATTTTGGCAATTTAATTACAAATTTATATAGTATTCAACTCAGGGTTGCTCCAGAGGGAACGTGCATATAGCAGAAGTGCTAAAGGGTGAGTGAGTGAGAAGAAGAGTGGTAGAGCATAGTAGCAATAAAAATTCTTAAATTCACAAAAGGGGTAAACGGTCGTAATTCACCGTCACAAACAGAACCTGGTCACGTTCACAATTTACAATGATATAGTTGAAGACAAATTAAGCATCTGGCACGGAAAAGGAGTTTTGTGTCCCAGGTGGTAGAAGGGGCGTCGACGTTTCGACCCGACTAGGGGGCCTTAGGGGAAGTTTGGACCTTGCGTGACTCCTAGAAGACGTCTAATGCCTAGGAAAATTAAAAACAGAAGGGGTGATCAGGATGTTGGACTAAAAATGCATGATCATTACGGGGAAGGCCTACAAGGCGGCTTACCTGAAACTTTCAGGGGCCCGTATTATTAGGGGCGCACAAAGTGCTAATTCCAGACGTCCCTCGTAGTGTAGGGGTAGATTGTCTGAAAGAGGTATTGTAATCAGTCACCATTCAAATTTAATTGTGTCTCACCTCCAATATCCGAATGTCAAGTTAATACCTTCTTTCATTTATTGACAGTTCGTCCTTGAGATTGATCAACCCAAGAGACCTACAGTGTTTGACTGAAGAACCTAGGTATTGATTGCTATACCTCCTTGTAACCATTCGGATATTGTGTGGCTACCCTCACATCTCGAGCATACCTTAAAAAGAATTTCATCTCTTTTAAACTCTTACTTCAGTCATGATTTACACACACAGGGTGCACAAATGGCCTTGACTAGCCACGATGTAGGATGGTCCATTCTTCTCACAACTATACCTCTGTACTCTCTTTCACTCTTTTGTCTATTCTCAGTACTATGTTACTCAGTTATGTTACAATGCATTGTGTTAGTTCCACAAGTGTTGAAATTGTCCCTGTTTTTATATGTGAGAATTTTTGGTGTAAATACTGTGGTGTTTTGTATATATGAACGTGTGATTCAGTCATTTCAAATGCTGTATTTGTTGTATTATACACTGTATGTTTTTTATGTTTCACAGCCCTGAGAATGTCCATGGAAGTTGGATGAAACGCATCAGCTGTTTGGCTGTTTTAACAATTTTTGATGTGAAGAATAAAGACATATTGGAATTACAAGTAATGGATGAACATAATTATTCTGGAACTTTAAATCGGTGGTGCATTCCTCATTTGTGAATAATTCAGCATTGATCTTGGTGACTACTCTCTGGAAACAGCGAGAGTGGTGGATGTGCACACCCCATGATCACAATACTTGAAACATTGGACTTACTGTGGGGGAGGTTCATTACATGTGTATTTTTATGTGGATTTTTGGCCTGCTGTTTCATCTTGGTATTATACCTGGATATGAAGTTGGTACCCTGGTCAGATACCACAATGAGGAAAAAAGATCCGCATCAATGACTGGCTCAACACAAGGGCCGTTGTTCTGAGAGGGATAGCCTCTCGATACTGGGTGACATGGTTCACCAAGACCTGGATGTACCTGTTGCCTAGGGCTGTTTTGGGATCCATTGGCCCACAATTTCAATTCCTACCCGCTCAAAAGGAGTGCTCACCACAGGAAAAGATTGAAGAGGAGCCTTAGCTTTCCTCCATCTCTTACCACTTGACTGGCAAGTTTGGCAAATCATATGAAGTGCATCAGAGTGCCTTTGATTTGGAGCCCGAAAAATTGGTGACAATACTGTCAATGGTCTTGTACTGACCCAAATGTCCTGGCAAAGGCACATCATGAGCCAGACCCAGTAGGAAGGCTCTGAATTGCTGGGGTACCACCAGCACACGGGCTGACCCAGGCGCAGCAGCATTAGGCTCACAGTACAGGAGACAGTTCTCCCAATAGAGCCAATGTGATACAGACTGATCACCAGGTGCCTGGTTTGCAGCCTGCTACTGTAAACCAACAATCTGCTCCCTGCAGAATTCCTTCCAGGTGAGACCCCTTTCCTGCTGCCAATGGGTCAGCTCAGGTAAGTCTCCCTGTTTGGTCATTTGCTCCCCTGTAGGTTTGGGGATCCTCATCAAGGTCAGCCTCCTCCCAGACAGTGGGAACTTCAGGGATGGGTTTCTTTCTGGCAGGTACCTGGGCCACTGTTACAGGCTCCAGGTCATATTGATCACCCTTAATGGTTGCCGTTGTCTGAGTGATCACACACACTCACTCAAGCAGACCCACATCTCCAAATGAGACCGGTGTTCCACCTTCTCCCAAGGTGGGCTCTCCAGGCATGGTTGGACTCACAACTACTCTCAAGGTATCTGAGATCCCCCATTCAAAGGGAATCTATGCCACCTTACAAAGACACTCAGAGTAGTCTGTACAACTACAGGGTAAAGTACATTGGGGACCACCTGCTCTTCAGATATCCATTGACACTTGACAGATGTCCCACTGGCTCACGTGTCTCTTAGAGCATCCACCCTCCGTCCATTGATGGTCACCCACTGCCTGTATTTTATTGTTTTCATGCACAAGGGTCCTTTGGACCATCTCACTGTCCCCTAGTGGGGCAAGGGTAATCTCAACTGTCTCCCACCCTTCACCTGGGACCAACTCCCCCAAGCGCTACACTGACTAACCCATGTGACTGCGCACCAGTGGGTCCCCTCTCATGTGATCCTCTTAACCACATAAAAAACACTTGTTGGAACCCCTCTTTGCAGGCTTCCCTGCATTAATACAAGGTTTCTTACTACTAGGGGGATGGGGACCTTTACCATGGGAACTAGATTGGGGCCCTTTAGAGAAATCCTTCTGTTTGCCCTGCTTTTCTGCTGGGGACCCTGCTCACCCTTAGCTGAGTCTTTCACATACCACCTGTGGACCCTGATACTGGTCAGCGGTCTGCCTCCTAAGCAAGCCTCCTGGGGTCAGTAAGTTTACCATCCATAAGATGCTGGTGCAGCTCTGGCAAACAAAAACTATACAAGTGCTCCCAAGCAATCAAGACATACAACCCCTGATAGTCAGTTACCATGCTGCCCTTTATCCAACCTTCCAGTACTCTGCAAAAAGGATTAACACATTCCAACCAAGTATGAGAATCAGTTTTCTTTTTAAAGACCTAAACTTCTCCTTATACTGTTCTGGAGTGAGCTCATACCTGGGGGCAGATTTATGTTTGACTTGCGCCTCATTTACGCCGCCGTTGCGTCACTTTTGTGACGCAGCAGCGGCGCAAATCCTGCGCCATGGTGCGGGGTATTTACAACGTGACGCATCTGGGAGATGCGTCACGTTGTAAAGCCCTGCGCCACATGTAGGCGTTCCAGGGCAGGTGGGGGCGTTCCGGCGCAGGAACGCCTCCTAAAAGTGGCTGAGTGAAATCTACAAGATTTCACTCAGTCACTTTTGAGTCCATGCTGCGTCAAAACCCTGCGCCTGCTTGAAGCAGGCGTAAGGATTGACGCAGCATTGTGCAGATAGGGCCCCCCAGAGCATTGCTGGAGCTGCGTCGCGCTTGCGACACAACTCCAGCAATGCGCCACTTTTACGGCACAGATGCGTCCCGCATCTGTTCCGTTTTTGCCCCATGGTGCGCCGCATTATAAATGCGGTGCATCCATGGTAGCGGAGCTGGGGCGCAAAATAACTGGCGCATCCCTGCTGATATGCAGGGATGCGTCAGTTATTATAAATCTGCCCCCTGGTACATAAGGCCGCCTTCAAAATAGGGTAGGTGAGGTTGTTTGTTTCACCTAGGGCTTTCAAAGTGTCTGCCCCTCCTTCTTGAAGTGTTTCCAAAAACTCCCTCCCCATTGCCTCTCTGGGACCTCATTCATGTGACAGGCTGTTTCATATGCTGCAAACAAAGCATGTATGTCATCCCCTTTAGTAAAATCTTGTACAAAATACTTTGGAATGTGTGCACTTCCCCCAGACTTCACTGACTGCACACTGCCACTATTTGAACTGGACTCTGCCTGCTTGGCCTTGATGTCCACCTTCTTCGAATTTAACTCTGATTCAACAACAGTTTTCTTTCCTCCAGAGCAAGGGCCTTCTCCTTCTCTTTCTCCTGCTCTTTGTGGTCCACTTCAAACTTCTTGATTTCCATTTCATACTTGAGCTCAAGCTCTTGCTGATGCTCTCTCTCCTATCGCCCATCACGATCTCCTCTGGGGACAGATTCCGGGATGACACACTGCTGCCAACCCTGGAAGATGCTCCTATAGGCAGATCTTGAGCTCCAAAATCCCCTAGCTTGCTCTGAACATCAGATCCAAATTCCCATTCTCAGCCTCCCCAGCTTCTCTTGCTGCCCACCAGGCACTCATGGCCTTCTGCAGCTCCTCCTTCCTAGCAGAGCTTCTAATGGGGAATCCAAATTTTTACAACATTGTTTGAGCTGATCTACTTTGTAAGACTGCAACATTTCAATCTCAAACACCAATTCTGCAACCTCACTTGCTAATTCACCACAGAGAGATATGGTGCGTGGATACTTCAAGGGTTATCTCAAAAATAGGACAAAACAATCACAAATCAGCATGTGGTTGCGTGAAGGTCTACACTCGGTAGCAGTGCACACTGCTCACTCTATTTCAAAGTAAAAACACATGTCCTTATCGCACCGTTGCCACCAGTGTTAGAAATGGGGTCTCTTGTTGTCAGTGGTATACACCCTGTCCAAATAGAGACCCCTCCTTCTAGTCAGGATAAGGGGGTTACACACCTAGATAACCCATGCTCACCCCTTTGGTAGCTTGATATGAACTGACAGGGTTATCTCAGGGGCAATGTGTAAAGCATTTGTACATAACACACACAGTAACACAGTGAAAACTCTATAAATGGACACAACACCAGTTTAGAAAAATATAGAATCTTCATCTAAACCAAACAAGCCCAAAATGACAATCCAACATACAGAACTCAAAATATGACTTTTACATAAAGTGCCTCAAATGTGTCAAAATCCACAATGCAAAAAGCCGCAGAGGAGGGAAGTGTCGGAAAATACAGCGATGCGTTAGTTCCTGAGTCCTTGGCGAGGCAATGATACAGTTCTGCTGCACTCAGTAGAAGTGATGCATCGAATCAGGACTGTAGGGGGAAGTGGTGCATCGACCCCAAGGTAATTCTGGTCTGTGGGTGCTGCAACATAGATGTGCGGCACACAGGTGCGATAAGTGGAAATTGTGACGCACTGGAGGTCAATGCGGCAGCGGCAAATAGGCCTTGCAACGATTTCTTAAGCTGCGGGCCAACAATGCATCATCTCTTTAAGCCATACAGCAGGGCCTGCGTCAGAGTCGGTATTATGGTCTTGGACTTTGAAGACCGGTGTGCTGAACTTGGCATGTGGCGATTCTTCGAGCAGTTGACAGGCATTGCATTGATTTCCTAGGCCACATGGGGCAGTGCTTCGGGATTTTCTCCCCTTCGGTGGTGCTGCATTGGAAAATACAGCTGCAAGAAGGGTGAATCCTCCTTTTTGTAGATTTATTCAGTTCTTTGTAGCTCTTTGCAGCAGGAACAACATCCTAGGGCCGAGAACTCGTTTTGGCAGCACAAGGCAGGTCAGAACTCCCAGCAGTAAAGTTCAAGGAAGCTGCAGGTGAAGTCTTTATGTCTCTGATACTTTTTAAATGGAGGCAAGCACTACTTCAAACTTCTTGGAGAATCTTCTTTAAACAGGATACCTCAGCAAGGCACAAGTATAGTCCTTTCTACTGCCCACAGAAGAAGCAGCAGCTGCAGGCCAACCCAGCAAAGGGGATGTTCTCCTCCTGGCAGCTCTTCAGCTCTTTTCCTTGGCAGGGTCCTCTTAGCCCAGAAGTAATCCAACAGTCTGGGGTTTTTGGTCTAAGGAGGTCATGTTGATGGCTGAAGGCCCACCACCGCCAGCCGTGTGATGACAGACCTTCCGCCACTGGACCGCGATTTTCCCCCCGCCACATTACGATGGCGGGGGGATACAGACTGCGACCGTGGTGGACGCAAAGACCGTTCGCCATGGAACCGCCACAGGCAATAGTTCCGATTGCCTGGCGTAGCGGTCTGCATCCATAAAATGGTGGTGGTGCCTAGCAGGCACCGTCTGCCAAATTAGGATGCTTCATCCTCACCAGCGGTGGATGGATGGCTGTTCGACCGCCATTCACAGGCTGGCGGGGATTGCATTTGGGGGCCTGTTGGGGGCCCCCCTTGTGTTGGGGGAGGAGGGGGTGCACGGGAGGTACCATGCCTACATTTCCCTGCACCAGGTGGCAGGCACCTCGTGGTGCCTGCCACGTAATGCAGGGAAATGCCAACAGTGCATTTTGGACATTGTGAATGGTGCTGCAGCCAGCAGCACCCGCCACATTGGTAAAAATACATGATGCAACTGCATTGTAATCTCATGTGCCGGACCGCCACCTTACAGGTGGCAGGTCCCATGCCCAACGACGATGGCGGTCGGACAAAAGTCAGACCGCCATTGTAATGGCCCCCTAATACTTATACCCCTTTTTCCCTTTAAAGACTTTGTAAGAAAAGTCTCTCTCTGCATCAGTAAAACCAGTTCTGTCATTCCTGGTCCAGCCACACTACAGGGGACGGAGACAGCATTGTGCAAGGCAGTCACAGCTTATTCTGGTGTAAATGACAACTCCTCCCACCGCTCTAGCCCAGGAAGACCAATTAGCATATGCAGGGCTCACTTCAGCTCCCTTTGTGTGAGTGTCTGGTGTGGATGTAAAAACAACCCCCTGTCAGTCTAAACCAGATGTTGATTCCACAGGCAGGTAGAAGCTCAGGATGCTTAAAAAAGAAATGCCCACATTCTAAAAGTGGCATTTTCAAACACACAATTTCAAAGCCACCTTTACTAAAATATGTGTTATTAAATTCTGAGCTCAGGGAGGCAATATTCAAAATATCTAGCTGTTTCCAATTGGAAGTTATACTTGTAAAATGTTACCAGGCACATCCAGGCTATGGGAGAGCTAGTTCTTGCAACAGTGAAATTGGCAGGATTTCACTACCAGGACATGTAAAACACACCAGTACATGTCCTACCTTTCCCATACACTGCTCCCTTCTTAATGGGGGTACCATGGGCCTCCCTTACATGTAGGAAAAGGGCAGGTTAGGATCTGGGAAGGGGGTGCCCTTGCCAGGTCGACCAGCGTTTAAAAAATGTGCGTGCAGACACTGCGGTGGAAGGTCTGAGCCACATTTGAAAGACTACCTGTGTGGGTGGCACAATCAGTGCAGCAGACCTACTAGTATCCTTTGATTTACAGGCCCTGGACACACACAGTGCACTTTACTAGGGACTTACCAGTAAATCAAATATGCCAATCATGGAGAATCAATCAGAATTACAATTTACACAGGGAGCACTTGCACTTTGGCACTGATCAGCAGTGGCAAAGTGCCCAGAGTACCCAATCCAGCAAAAAAGAAATCCAGCAAACAGTCAAAAATGCGGGAAGTAGAGGCAAAAAGACAGATGAAACCATGCCAAGGATGCCAGGTTTAACAGTTAGGCTCTTCACCTCTGAGTCAGTCAGGCTCCATGGTTTGGGCTCTTTCTTTTTGTTCCAATCAGAGCATTCACTTCCAAGGATCCCGGAGTACTTGGGCGCGATGTGTTAATTATAAACAGCGGGGTCTGAGCATAATCTGCTCTACTCTTAATGATGTTATCCTGGCACTTGAGTTGCCTGAAACCCATTTACTTGGGAGTTAGTTGCTCCATGAACTGTCCCTTGTGCTTTGAACATGGCAGTAGTGCAAATTTAACTGCCCGGTCTCCACTCTTGTTCTCTACAGGAGTCCCTGCATTTGCTGCCAGAGCCAAAGTGAATGCTCACAAGATTACATTTGGAAAAGATTGTCATAGCAGAAATATTAAATTATAGAGCATACTTAAAACATGTTGGGTTGTACTGATGTGTGCATCAGAACTTTTGAGATGTGTAGTATAACAATCTGGAAATGGTTTCTGGGAGTAGTGCCTTCCTTCTCCGAAGACACCAACCAGATGGTGGTCCCGCGTTCCCCTGTCTACGGGTCTTCCCTGCACACATGAAACCGACGTAGGTAAGCACTTTTTAAAAATGTATTTAATAAGCAGACTGTTAGTAATTTGAGGTGGGAGATGTGTGAGACTGGAAATTAGTCGGTTTTCGATTAGAGAAGTACACCGCAGCTCTCTGAGAGCAAGTCACAGGCAGCCTAGATGTCATCCAGAGGCAAAATGCAGAATGCTAATGAGCAGTTTTAGTGCTGTTTGCTTTTTTAATTTATCTAACTTTCAAATGGCATTTGTGCCATTTTATCTCGATCTAATTCTTGTTGAAATCTGTGCTTACCTACAGTTTAATCTGTGTACCAGTAAAATGCAGTGACACAGGGTGCAGGGCTATAAAGTTGTCCCTGCTAGCAATGAGCCCTGAGCCCTGAGCCCTGTTGCTGCTGATTTGCCCTACCACTTTCAAATGTCACTAGCTGCCACTGTCTGCAAGCCTAGCTTTGTTCCAAGCAGAACCGGCATAGCGAGATGCATTGCCTGGCAGCCTCACGTCAGAACCACCCCAGCATGATGCATCCTTAACGCTGGACCAAGCAGTTCCTTAGAACCACCACTGTGCAATACATCCTAGACACATGACCTCAGATCATAGCCCTGCAGCTCCTCAAAACAACAGGTGGGTGATACATCCTTGATGCAGGACCTCACATATCAGCCCCGATAACCACTGTGTGACACATCCTCAACGCTGGACCACGCAATGCTCTGCAACCAGGATTTAAGGTAATTTGTTTAGTGGGCCTAACTTGGTCCCCGTATCCAGCCCATGCTCCTTTGTGTTCAGTCGATCTTGTGACTTTGTCCCACTACAGCATGACCAGATAACCACACTTGGTGCTCTGTACTTTTTGGCACTATTTTTACTTAAACATTTAAAATTACATATCTCTGGTTTTACTGATTAGAATTTTGTTGTTTCGTTCTCAAATAATTTATTAAATTTGACTCTATTTTTATAAATGTGTGTGGTATTTTCTTGTGTTGTGTTTCCACTTTATAACTGTTTGTGTGCTTCATAATACATTGCCTCTCAGTTAAGCCTGACTGCTTTTGTGCCAAGATACCAGAGGGTTGAGCATAGATTAATCTGGGGTTTGCTTGTGTTTCACACTGACTAGAATTGTGGTTGCTGCTTGAGAAGGCTTCACCCTCCTCAACTGGTAACCCAATTTCCTACAGGACGTGATCAAAATTATGAGGGACAGAACCAGGATATATGCTTTTTACATCTTAAGGATGCTAGCCACACCGTAAGGTTTTATGGTGGGTTGGGACATTTTACATCAATTGAGATGCTTTTCTTGTGAATGGGTGGAATATTGAATGGAAGTATATGCAGCAAAGACTAAGGACCTAATTAGGATTACAACGGTCTGATGGACTGCTGTAGCCACAGTGGTGGTGCGAGTAACAATGCACTGGCGGTCTGACGGCCCTATTACAAGTTCGGACATCGGACCACCTTGGGACCACTGCAACCGTCAGGGATCTGAGATCCCTGGCAATGTTGCGGTGGTTTTGAGGCCACAATATGCTTGGTAGTGCCGCTGCAGCCCCACCAAGCATATTATGTGTTTCCTCTCCGCCACGGTCTCCATGGCGGTGAGCCTGCCATGAAAACCGTGGTGCAGAGGAAACAAAGGGGCCCTCTAGGGTGCCCTTTTGCCTTGGGTCCATAGGGGGCCTGCAGGTGGGGGCCATGTTGTGCCCCCTGTCTGCTGTCACCCCCTTTCCTGCACACCATGGACTTTGCTGTCCATGCCATGCAGGAACGGGCTTTGGCAGTCCAATTGCGGTGCATTTTAAATAGGCACTGCCGTGGTAACACCAAAGGACTGCATGCCAGACAATGAGAATACTCGCAATCTGGCAAGCAACTGGCGGTCGAGTTTGGCAGTCCTGGAACAGGGCGCCTGCGTGGCAGCCCACTCCAGGACTGCCAAACTTGTAATCAGGCCTTAGTTTGACTCAAGGCATTTACAAACTAGGATAAAAACAGAGAGCCATTAGGTTAGATTTCTGACAATTGCTAATGAACCCTTTCATATTATTTTGTATCAGGAAATACCTAACAGGGACATTTTTTACTTTTGTCACTGATTAGAGAAATACATTTTATGAACTCTAATTGTAAGAGAGTGTGGTTATATGGTTATGTGGAGTAACATAGGCAGTCAGAGAGGGCACAGCCCTCTTGTATCGTAACATCATCTTAGTATAATGGCCACTGTCCAAAAAAGAGTGAATCCAGCCTGTGCACTTATGAAACATTCCATGTTAGCTCCCAGAATCAGTAAGTGCTTTAAGGTGTAGCAGAGATCTGCGAGTGCTTATCTCTTTAAATTTCCTGATGACCAAACGATAATCAAGTTTTATGGTTAGGTAAAGTAAATTACACGAGAACGTGCGAGGAATGATTTTGAGCAGGGCTTGGGTTTAGAATTTTGCTCAGCATAAGGGATGATGTACCTCTCAACATCTGAGCAGTCAATCTGCTTTCATTGAACGCTATTGGGACGGAATCAGTAGGAGAACTGAAACAAAGTAAGGATCACCATGGTACTAAAACAAATGATGAATGAGTCTACAGAGTACTGAAGTAGAACTCATTCTATAGTTGTTTTGATGCATTGTGGTCAGATCAGAAATGAATTCCTCCCAAGAGAGGTCAGCAACTGTTTATTTTGTTTCAAACGATTCTAGAGCTGTGGCTTGACGCAATGCTATTTGGCTATACTGATTTTCCAGAATCTGCTTAATATTTCACATCTATTAGATGCTTACATTAATTTATATCTAAAATGCAACTGATGCGAATTCAGCTTCTGTCGAGAGTGGCGCATAATTGGCACATAATTGGCACATGATTGTCCCCTGGTGCAAATTCAACTTTATTCTATAGCTTTGTAACTAAAAAATAAAGCATTTAAGACTTCACACGAAAAGTCAACGTAAGAAAGTTGGAAAGAGTGGCGGTTCAATAGATTACGATGTGTTAATTAAACTTACCTTTGTCCCGTTCTAGTCTTTCCAAGACAGAAAATATTATTTTTTCCTAAGGACATCTTTGCTGAAAATGTCTAACATACTGCAGGGCCTTCACACAGACATATGTTTTCAGGTGAAAGGTTCTAGTTAACGTCAACATATTTTCGCAAGGGTAAAAATTAGTTTTTCACTTCAGATCTTACTCCCTTTTGTTTGTGTAGGTGCATGATCCCTATGAATATTTTAAATTAACATTTCAATACAACATTGCATACAAGCACATATTCAAGCTATCATCTCTCAAACTTTAAAAGAAACTGTCTTTCTGTAGGTTGAAAAGTCTCCAAACAACGGAAACACTCTAGAAACAATATCAGAGGAGGAAGTGGCAGATCATATAAAACAGCAAGTGAATTTCTTAACTCCACTGAACTAGAAACATTCTTACTTAACGGACAGAAGGACGCCTTAAAAACTATCAGGGTGTGCACCCTCTTCATCTGTCGTGCTCTATTTGTAGTTTTTAATATGAGGGAAGAGAATAAAGTGTCATCAATTTCGCCCACAACTGGAAGAATAGCCAAAACTAACACCAAAGCTAAACACCTCTCAAAATACAGTGGTCAATGATGAGCATTTAAAATATCCCTGGCTTGCAAGATCCTCCTATTCCTATAATCTAACTCTAGCACATCAGATCATTTGTCATATGTTACTGGCCTACAACAATATGACAAATGATTGGCTAACCACAAAGTTCATTGACAGGTTGCAATAAATACAAAGCCGGGCGCCAGTCTAGGGTTTGAAAGAATGACACAAGCATGTTGACTGTAGTGCTAAGAACAGACCCCACAGTCCTGAAAACACACACTCTTCAATTCTCTGGATGTATTCCATTACTTCTCTTTCTCCTAATGATATTCTGATCCAAGGTTCCATTATATATGAAGAGAGGAGCTCCTCATTGTGCTGACTGAGCCACCAACATTTACATCCACTGTGTGAAATGTAAGGGATAACATCAGGAGTGCCGAGCTATTGTATTCATTGTTTTCCATGAATCTGTTTATTGGTTTTCATAGTAGAAAGCAAAAAACAACATTTGCATGCATGATATAACCACATGAGTGGCCCCAGGAGAGCGGGGCAGTCTGGATTTACAAGGACATACAACGTGATATGAAGCATGAACAAAATAATCACATACATGAGGACCAGATGCGGACACCAACTAAGGTGTAAGTGCCACTACGGAGCCCATGAAAATGCATACAATACAAGAGTATCATAACACAGATTTGAAGAGGAGAGTAGGGCACAACAAAATGAGGACAAAGTAAGTTAAAGGAAGGGGGGAAGTGATATGTTGCTGTGTTGCACCCCGCACAATGCCCTTCTGCATGCGCACTGCTTTGTAGTGTAGTTCCTATCTTCCTGATAGGCCCTGCGCGTTGGAATAATATACACTATAGCTTTGACATAGGACTGAGGTCAATATGTCTCTATCGAGTACATTAAACTTAATTACTTGTGTGTGCCCACTAACTCAGAGGTCACTAGAAACCGCATAAACATGACAACTTTGTTTCCCTTAGAATCGGAACAATCTCAGAATCGTGGAAATAATAGATAACAGTTTCACTCAGTCAATCGTGCATGCTTCGTTTCTACAGAGTTACACAGAAATAGATAGACGAGCGTTTCAAGTAAAAGGGTTTATTGAACAGTCTTATTTCTCGTGCAAGAGATATGAACTGCTACAATCAGACAGAATGCGAAGTAAAATATGTACAGCGTTAGCAGTAAGATAAAATAATACTGCAATAGCATGGTGTGTAGCTATGACAGATATTCAAAAAATACATACATAAATAACACAGGCTAAAATGTTAATACTCATCTGATGCTTCTAGCTAGTTCTACCCCAGTGTACCTAACCTAAGTGTAGTACGAGGTAAAGAAGTAGGTGCTGTTTGTCTATAGTCTATAGTTGCCAAGATTTGCCAAAAGTCCCTCTAGGTTCTAGTTCGCTCCATACCTTAGAATGAGTGAGGTTGGAATCTCTTTCAGAGTCTCGATCTCTAACACCCTGCAAGGGCAGTCAGAAACACTGGAGCTGGATTCTCTGCGAGGAGGATGACAGCATCTGGTCAGTGCGTCAGACGAAGGGCTTGACTTCCTTCCGAACTTGCCGTGGTGAGCTGTGTCGTGCAAGTATGCAGTCGAACCGTGGTTTGCCATGGTAAGTGAAGGTATATTTATACCTTGAAGGTGTTTAGGAATGCCAGTATTGATGTAAAAGTCGGGCAGAAGAACGTCATGAATGAACCCCTAAGGAATAGATGTTCATGCATAATAAGTGAGTTCTTGGAGAAATCAATGTTCAAGCAATGGGAAGTCCTAAAGGCTTAAGAGTCTGGTTTTCCAAGAACTTGTTGTGACGTAGATGAACAGATGTAGGTGGCCATGCCTGTATTTGGGTAGCATGGATAATGCCTAAATAAGGGGAGGATTTCTATGCCTAAATATGGGCAATGCAAATTGTGCCTATCTAAGGACATAAATCGGGAAACCTATATACAGTATTTGAATCGACACACAACACCCACTCCACTTTCGTATGAACGACATTGCTAAATCCTAAACATGCTAAACATATCTAAAAGATAGTTACATATGGATGGCTAAGAACATGTTCTAAAATACATTTGTAAAATGCATAAAACAGTTGCCATGCATAAAAATGCACTGGTGCTGTACATATCAAAGCAATGTTTCATTCTAAGCATATATTTACATTGAATGCTAAATGAATGAACATACATATATATATACATTATGAAATGGCTCGTAAATACAGAAGAAAAAAGCCGAAACCATTTCATGTCAAGTTACATAAATCAATTGTGTTTGACAAGGTGACATATAGTCTCTAAAAGTGTATCAAAGATTTCTGTTCTCTATGAATAGTTCTACTATAAGCAGATTACTGTGCCATAAAAAGAAAAATTCAAATTTTGGAGAAAAATAATTAATCATAGGAAAAAGTTTGTCTTTGTTTTGAAAAATGAAGGCCAAATTTAGAGTCTTCCCGGTACACTGTGTGCTGAATGAAAAGTCAGTGTATGTGGATGGATAAAACATGAAGGGCCTCATGTAGGTAGCCAAATACCGGTCGGTAACGGCCGATTTACGGTAAATATGCCGTTACCGACCGGTATTCAGACAAGTGAGATGTAGGAGTCCAAAAACGACTTTTCGGTAAATATGAGGCGGTAAATACCGAATCATATTTACCGAATTCTAAAATACCGAATCAGAGTTACCGAATACATACTTAACGAATCGGTAAATATGAAGTGGTAAATATGAAGTGGTAAAAATTAAATTGACATGTAGGAGCACTCGGTAATTAAGAAATCCAAGAAAATCGGTAAATAAGAGTCGGTAATTAACACGGATTGAAAGCAGGTGGTAACCATCAACAGTGCATATAAGCAATCCCAAAATGCAACAGCGTGGACAACATGGCCGCTATGTATGTCATTGCAAGGCGCCTACGTCTACAGGCAGCAGGACTGAGGGTTTGGCGACGGGAGGAACGCATCTACAGACAGCGCATCACACTATTCCAGCTGACTGATGCAGAGATACATGAGAGGTACAGGCTACACCCCGAAACCATCATGGACTCAATCAGGGACCTTCACCCACTCCTGGACCAGCCAATAAGAAGGGCGCACGCCATACCCCCACATGTGCAGGTGCTCTGCAGCCTACATCTGCTGGCATCCGGCAGTTATCAGGTGGTGATAGCTGCGGTGGGTGGTGTATCCCAGAGTTGCCTGTCACGTTTCTTCAGGAAGTTCCTGGATGCCATGATGCAGAGAATGCACCACTACATCAGCTTCCCCAACACACAGGCTGCACTGCAGAAAACAAAAACAGACTTTTATCACATGGCACAGTTCCCCCATGTCATCGGCTGTATTGATGGTACACACATCCCAATCTGTCCACCAGCTGACACAGAGCACATCTACAGGAACAGGAAGTCCACCCACTCCATCAATGTGCAGGTGATCTGTGATGCAGGGAACATCATCACAGATATTGTTGCAAAGTTTCCTGGGAGCACCCACGACTCGTACATCTTCCAGAATAGTGGGATCTACACACGACTGAGTGCCGGAGAATTTGGAGAGGGATACCTGCTAGGTGAGTAACAGTGACGCCCCTTGCAACCTGCAAATCATAGTGTAAAGAGGCATGTGACTGATGTTTCCCTTCAACTCATATAGGCGACAGTGCATATGCATGCCGGTCATTCATCCTCACTCCCTACCTACACCCAGCAACCCAGAGTGAGAGACGATACAACGTGGCACACAAAACAACACGCAATGTGGTGGAGCGCACGTTTGGACTACTGAAGAGCAGGTTCCGCTGCCTCCACAAGAGCGGAGGCGCACGCCAGTACACACCCATCACCTGCTGCAAGATTATTGCCACTTGTGCAATGCTGCACAACCTTGCCACGAAAAAAGGTACAGATGTGGAACTAACATATTTTGAGGACAACGAGGATGAGTCAGGCCAGCCACAGGGCAACGCAGCTAGAGTGCCAACTGCAATCGATGGGAGAGAGAGACGGGCAGAGATCACATGCAACTATTTCTGAGTAAGTAAGGGGACACAGCCAGTTGTGATTAGTCATGACGTGGTTTTAATGTGGCACCACGCCATGAACACATGAACAAGCCAATCTGGCAATATAACATCTATACAAGGAGTATGTCCAGGGTTACGTCACCCATTGGGAAGTGGCTAAGCAGGGCCACATCAATGTTTGCGCATACGCGCTGCAGTGGTGGATGGCACGGCCTGTGCATCCTCACTAGAGCCAACCCCAAGCCGCCTGCTGCTCCTGCGTGCTTCTGGGATGGGGGGTGTGATGCTGCTCCTGCTGCTGGTGTCGATGCTCTCCGCAGCATCCCCTGCAGCAGTTGTCGACGCCTGACTAGTCAATAGCACCCCTAGTGCACTTGTCACCTGCACCATCCCCCGAGACAGGTCGCTGCAGCAGTGTGTTAGGCCCTCCTGCATCGTCACAGAGCGCCGGCACAGTAGAGAAGTCGCAGTTGCCAGACGGTTGAGTGCCCTGTTGGTAGTGTCCCTTCTCTGCCGTTCCCGGCGCCGTGCCTCGATGTCAGCATCCAATTTGCTGCACAACTGCTGGACTGACTGGGACATGTCCCGAATGCCCGCAGCCATGCCGCTGATGTTATTGTCCATGTTGAGTAATGTAGTTTTCATCACCCGCATGTGCCTCTGGACTGTCATGACTGCCTTTGTTTGCAGGCGCTGTTGTTTCAACATTTGGCCCTCGAGACCCAAGAAGACACCCTGGCCGTCAATGGGTGCTGGTGGACTCTGGACACGCGACCTGCGGCGCCCTCTTGCTCCCGTCTGTGCTGCCTGTGAGGTGTGGGGCACAGTGGCATGGCTCCCTTCCTGGGGCCTGGTGAGTTCTTCAGGGCCCATGCTGTCGTCTGACGAGGTGTCTAAGGCTCGTAGCCTGGCTGCTGGACGCCTCCTCATTCCCACACCTGCAAGCGGAGATGTGGCCGGTGATTCAAACATGAGTGGCGATGCTGGCTCTGGGTGAGGTGATGCTGGCTCTGGGTGAGGTGATGCTGGCTCTGGGTGAGGTGATGCTGGCTCTGGCTGCGGCGAGGCTGCCTGTGTTGGTGGTGCGGCTGCCAGTGGGCCTGCTCCCTGGTCTGAACTTGTGCTGGCTAGAGGTGATATTTGTGGCCGGTGTGCCGTCTCTCCTGCAGCATGCCCTGTCCTGCATGATGTCACATCTGTGGACAGAAATACAACATTGGCTCAGTGTCCCCGAAGGGCTGCATTGAAAGCGTCACATTAAATAATTTCACATTCCAAAATGTCCTCTGTCTCCTTGTGCCTCGTGTGCGTGACATGCCTTGTTGCCCTGTAACATTTACGTCATGGTTAGTGTTTCCCTGACTACATCTCCCGGAATGCATTGCCTGTCTGCACTGACACGTGTGGACTGCAGTGTGATTCTCGTTTCACATTGGGGGATGTGGGATAGGGATAGGGGGTGCTACATTGCTGTGCTTTCGTCTTACCTTGTTGTGTGGCGGCTCTGGCAGAGCTGTCGGCGTCCCCAAGACCCACGACGCTCTCTTGCTCGATTGTGGCCCCCACCAGCTCCTCCAGTTCGGTGAGGTCAGGTGCCCTGTTGGTTCCACCTCCAGTCTGGCTGGCCTCCTTCTGGATGTCGCCCATCTTCCTCTTGGTTACAATCCTCAGGTCATACCAGCGCTTCTTTAGGACCTCTATGTCCCTGTGGGTCACTCCCACGGCATTCACATGGGCCTGGATGGCCAGCCATATGTTGCGCTTTTCAGCCTCAGGCACTTGCAGGGATTGCCTTCCAAACAGCTTCTGGTGCTGCTTCACCACCTCTTCCACCAGCACCTGGAGTTCCTTGGGGCTAAATTTCAGCTTCCTCCTCCTTTCCCCTCCGTCTCTCTGTGTTCTCTGGCTGGACATGATGTTCGTTTTCCCGCTCGCACCGGCTCCCTGCCTCTCCTCTGCACTCCAAGCCTCTCCAGGGTCGGCTAATTATGTACACCTGCCTGGGTGTGGCCACTTCCTGGTTGGGTGGGCTGTGGTTGCACGGGATTAGCTGTTTCGTCAAGTCATGTGATTTTATTTACCGATTCCGTACATACCGATTCGGTATTTTCCGATTCGGTAAATACCACCTCGGTATTTTCCGATTCGGTAAATACCACCTCGGTATTTTCCGATTCGGTAAATACCACCTCGGTATTTACCGATTCGGTGAATTCCGATTCGTGATTACCGAATGTTACCGAATCGGTAACTGTTACCGAATTTTTACCTACATATAACTTACCGATTCTAATTTACCGATTCGGTACGGCTCGGTATTTAAGAAACGGTAAAATTTATTTACCTACATGAGGCCCGAAATCTTCTAATCCTGTAGACAAAACGTCATCCATCGTTGTAGGTGAAAGTTGGATTACCTTGTTTAGAAGACTAACCGCACATAGATGAGAAACATCGACTTCAGCATTGGACGCATCAGCAATGTTCATATCGGATGTTACCTGCGTGCCTGTTGTTTCCTCTTGTACCTCAGCAGTAGCAATTTACGTCTGTGAGATCTCAATGAATGCCGTCATCAGGATTGGTAGCCGCTGGGGACAACACACAGCATGGGCCGTTATAGGGTCCAGCAGAGTATCGATATCCGTAGGCATGACTGATGGAAGTATTAGACAGATGTCTATCACGCATTCTTCACCGCAATGCAGGCAGCGTAGAACAGGTAAGATGCAATCTTGCCAGATTGGTCTGAATGACAGAAACCATGTGGTATTTAATTCTCGTAGACGAGGTAAACACAAAATTTGGACAATGCGCTCATGACACTTCATTTCCAATAGAGCTCTCTCTATGGTGCTCGGAGTGACGCTGATGATTTGGCTTGCCATATCTGAGCAGTACTAGCAAAAATAGGATCCCTGAAACGAGTCCAAAAAGTAGTGGCAGTGCGCCAAACACAGAGTGCACAAAGTTGGGAATTATTCCGAGGACTGCTTGAAAAGGTGCTAACAGTCCTGACGCACGGTCTTAAATACATGTTCAATACCGCTCGTATCAAACAAGTTTAAGATACGTTCCAACATTTTGGAGAAATGTATAGGGCATTTTGTATTGAAAAGGGCATGTATCTCGGCAGAAGTCTTTGTGACTTGTAGATCATAGGTTTCTTTGGCCGCAGTCAGTGGCACGGTTTGTTGTAAAAGAATGGCTTTCATTCTGCTTAGAGTATCAATTCGTATATAAGAGATGTTCAGTGAAGGCCATAGAGGTGACTCCCTGACTGTCTGTATTTGCTCTCCAATGAATATATCCTGGACAACAGAGTTGTTAACCCATTGTCTACTACAGAGAGAGATTTCTCTAAATTAATACGATCAATTTCTCTTATTCGTTCTGCAGTTTCTGCTTGGGTAATCTTCCATATTTCATTATAAGCAGCGTAGATACCGGCATATATGAAACATTTTTGACACGGTTTTCTTGGTCCTAGCAAGAATTCCCTAAGGTCTGCGCCTTCTTTAAGCAAAGATAAGTGTTGTTTTACATCCTGCAGTGTAGCTTTCTGTAGCCAATCAAGGCAGAGTTTCCCTACACTATATGTTGTTACTACCCCTGGATGCTGTCTTCGAACATAGCGTGGGTCTGGCCTATTGATAGTGAAACCCTGTGTTTTGTTCAGGGATCAATCTTGACAGTTGTTTGTGTCTGTGGGCCAGAGCAACCATTTTTTCCATTTTGGATCTGATCTGTTGTGATGCAAAATATTATGTACATCGACCTCCCCCTGTGTAGTGCTATTACTCGCAGGTATTGGTATGGTCGGTGTGTTCATGTCTTTGATCTTGGCTAATTCAAGGCAAGACGTCTGTTGGATAGTGTCATTCAAAAACATAATTTGCTCCGGGATGACACAGGCTCTAAACAAAGCTCCTACCCCCTGCACTTGCCAATCTTTTGTACCCCAGACAGATTTCGTCTCAATGTTGTCTTTCCAAAAGTCGAAACCCTGTCTAGACAGTTGGGCATTAAAAGCTGCAGAACAAATCTGTTTCGTATTGGTTAACATATTTTTTGTTCCTGTCTTATTCACATTCTTGAAATAAAGCGATGTTGATAAGTTGAACCCTGAAAAATATGGAAATTTAATTGCCAAAGTTTTTGAGCTACCCTTTGGAGGTGTAGGACAATGTTCCCATTGGTTATACATAAATACATTTCTAGGTGATGCAGTTTTATGCAAGAAATTATGACCATAATGGTTATAACAATACATTTGTTCATAGTCTGATGAACCCTCTAAATATTCATGATTTGTGAATACTGCAGACATTTCTAGATCAGACTTCATGTTATGAACAGTCTCGAAGTCCCAATCATCAGAAAAGGTACTAGAGGCAATAAAGTCCCTCAATGAAACTTTAAATAAGTGTGGAATCCTCAAAAGTACTGACGGGCCAACAATGTCATATTCAGTTCTGTCCCAAACTATACCATTTGGTATAGGAACGGCTGTAATGTTCACTGATGACAAGTCTCTTGCTTTACGATGAGAAGATTTGTGTGGCTGGAGAAGTAAGTTCACTCTTTTACTTGCTGTGTCCATTTGAATATATCTTCCATTTATCAGCATACCCAGAGTTATTACCAGAGCTAACCAAAGTAGAAAGAAGAATATTCCCAAAACAATCAATAGTTCAATCCATGGTGTAACTAAAAAAGTCTTTTTCACAAGATGAAAAAAGTCAGTTGCTTGTTCTTTGAAAGTTATTTGTGCTGGCGTCGTTTCAGGTTTGCTGGGATCCTCAGAAAATGTATCAAAGTTCATGAAATAGACAGAGGCAGATCTGTCAATGGTTGGAATCGCATCAGGATTCGATGAAATTGCTGGAACCAGTTGATCACTTGTTACGTCGTTGTAGACATGTGTATCAGGGCGAACTGTTATTTGGGTCTCAAGAGGGACGAGTTCCATAGCTTTGTTGCTTAGTCCTTTATTTCTCACTGTAGAATCTTCAAAGGTGATGAGTCACTCAGTTTGAACCTCTTGGATTGTAGCCAGCGGAGTGCGCCTGCTACATCTTCAGAGTCCACTTGGCCTACTGCTTAGTATCGGCCACATAGTGTGGTTTGATCAGGTCGATGGACACAAATCTTTTCTCCTTTTTACCAGCAAGGGGCAGCAGTAGTACTGTTCTTGATCCGTGGATTGCTCGGACAGGTACTGGTTGTCTGAGAGAAGGCCCAATTTCCTTCTTGTCTGCGATATTTTCTCTGACTAGATCACCGAGCTTTGGAATCCAGACAGGCTTTGCTGGGACGTTTGGTTTTTCCCCAGTGGTGGTTGGCTTCAGGAACACGTTGCTTTGTTTCGATCTTAGTTCATTTAAGTCCTGTAAAACAGCCAAATGATCTTTGATTTCAATTATTTTTATTTTCCACCACTGTGCCTTTCATGTCAAGGTCAGGAATCAACATTCTAGTTCCAAATAGGACTTCATATGGAGTGACACCCCTAGAGAACTTCTTGGCAAATTGTTTAATGAGCGTTGGAACCCATAAAGATGTTTGACCCACCCATCACCCGAACCTAATACCCTAGCTGCTATAGACTGCTTTACGTTTTTTTCTTTCCACAACAGAATTTCCCTCAGGATGGAATGGAGAAGAATACTGCAATGCTACGCCCAAACTGGCCATGGCTTCTTTGTAAGCTCAAGAGCTAAGCGCAGGACCCTGGTCAGAATGTAATGTGCCAATTGCGTATGTGCCGATAAAGACTCGCAAATCTTATTTATAACAGTTCGACCGTCAGCTGAGCGCTGAGGCCACATCCACAGGAACCTTGAACACGAATCCACTGCGACCATGATATATTTATAGTTACCATCCCTTTTTAATGGACCACAGTGGTCCAGGTAAACACATGCTAAGGGTTTATCTGAAATTAACAGGGTCGTCTGCGCGGGACATTTTACAGTATAGACTTTCATCTTCTGGCATATTTCACAATCTAAAACATAATTCCTGGTCTGTTTCCTAAACCCTGCCCACCAGTATCTCTGTTTTAATAATGATACTGTGGCGGAAACACCTGCATGAGCAGAGGGGATCCCTTCATTTGCTGCTAGGATTAGTCCTAGTCTATGTTCCAATTTTGGTATTACCCTATCCCCCACTCCAGGGATTCGAGCAAATGGCACATTGTTCGCATCAATTATATATGAGTATTTGAGTGGAAATGTTTTAGGTAACGCTGCACTGCTGCCTTTGCTTGAAGAATTGACAGCCAGTATTATTTCACTGTCTATTTTCGTTTTTGAATGAGTGATTGCAGCTACAGAAACAGTTTGCACAGCCCCTTTCGCGGCTTCATCAGCCAATGAATTGCCTTCAACGTGAATGCCATCACGTTGATGACTCGGCGTGTGTATCACGTGAGTCTTTTGTAGTCCGGTTCGCAACTGAACTACTTGTTCCCAAAGCGTTTTATGCTTGATTGTGCCACCATTTGCATCTTTGAAACCATTTTGAAGCCAATTCTGTAAATATTAATTGTATGATTGAACACAATAAAAAGAATCGCACACTATGAGTGTGGGGAATTCGCGATCCGTATTTTCAAGTGCCATTTTAAATGCTTGTAGTTCAGCTCACTGAGCTGTACAATCTCCTAGTGATTGCATTTTTGTGACCATTGGTCTGAATTTGGTTATAAATTCAATTTTAAAAAATCAAGAATTGCCCATCTCAACGTCCTTTTCCTAGGATATGAACTATCAAGTGAAGGCAAAAGCCTAGCAGCCAACTTTTTAGAAAAGTGTGTGCTGCTCCAACCTCCAAAGACAATGAAAAATGTACAGTTGATTCAAGGTTTCCTAAATTTTGGAAGAACATACATTCTAAACTACGCAGAAAGGGTTAAACCTCTCTACGAATTAATAAAACCTGATTTTAAAATCACACATTGGACACGGGAACATACAGATATCCTGCGTTCACTTCAAGCTGACATGTTAGCAACAAAACACTTACAAACACACGTAAACGTACGCAACTAAGTGATCCGAAGCATTCCGGGTCAATGCGGATTCACCTACTTAACTTTTAACGAAGATGAAAAAGTATCAATTGCATACAAATCACATTTGTATACGCAAGCAGAAATGCAATTCACATCGACAGAATAAATTCTGACAGCAATTCAAACTGCTGTAACAAAAGAAAGAGCCCTAGCACAGGGGAAAGGCATTATGGTCGTAACCCCTGTACCAGCCTTAGAGGCAGTTACAAAAGCGAGCATTCCAAATGCAAAAGCTTTACATCCAAGATGGATACAATGGGTTAATTCTCTTGTTGCAACTGATGTTGAATATTTTTTTGATCCTTATTCGAAAACACAAGCATTTCTGCAATACGAACACGAAATTCCTCTGCCTACTGAAATTCTCTCTCTTAACCAGTACGAATTTATTATTTATACTGACGTTTCTGCACAACCCGCTACGCAGGGTAAATAAGCTTATAGTGCAGCATGCGCAATCATTAAAGGTCGTATGCAAGGGAAGTTGATCTAAGATCTCCCTGACCTGTTTTTTAGCTTCTTGCTTAATTGGATACTGCCTTTGTGCAGTTGGTTGATTTTTTTACTGGATCTTATGGTGAGGTGAGTCCTTGTCCCATCCTACATGATTTTTGTATCGTGCCGCTCGCCGCATTTGACCGCAGGACACTTGGAAGCTGGTCACTCTCCCTGCCTGGGACCGCTGATTTTAAAAGGACGCTGCATCTGGGGAGGCTGTTCTGTTTCATCCCGGGACTGCGAGGACCAGGGTGCTCGCTGTTGTGCTGACCCAGCACACCTGTGTCCTCTTCCCGGCTCCTCCCCCATCAAGCATTTTACCTCTCGCGGCCCCCGCTTCGCGGGAGCCGCTCGCCGCATTTGACCGCAGGACACTTGGAAGCTGGGCACTCTCCCTGCCTGGGACCGCTGATTTTAAAAGGACGCTGCATCTGGGGAGGCTGTTCTGTTTCATCCCGGGACTGCGAGGACCAGGGTGCTCGCTGTTGTGCTGACCCAACACACCTGTGTCCTCTTCCCGGCTCCTCCCCCATCAAGCATTTTACCTCTCGCGGCCCCCGCTTCGCGGGTGCCACTCGCCGCATTTGACCGCAGGACACTTGGAAGCTGGTCACTCTCCCTGCCTGGGACCGCTGATTTTAAAAGGACGCTGCATCTGGGGAGGCTGTTCTGTTTCATCCCGGGACTGCGAGGACCAGGGTGCTCGCTGTTGTGCTGACCCAGCACACCTGTGTCCTCTTCCCGGCTCCTCCCCCATCAAGCATTTTACCTCTCGCGGCCCCCGCTTCGTGGGAGCCGCTCGCCGCATTTGACCGCAGGACACTTGGAAGCTGGTCACTCTCCCTGCCTGGGACCGCTGATTTTAAAAGGACGCTGCATCTGGGGAGGCTGTTCTGTTTCATCCCGGGACTGCGAGGACCAGGGTGCTCGCTGTTGTGCTGACCCAGCACACCTGTGTCCTCTTCCCGGCTCCTCCCCCATCAAGCATTTTACCTCTCGCGGCCCCCGCTTCGCGGGAGCCGCTCGCCGCATTTGACCGCAGGACACTTGGAAGCTGGTCACTCTCCCTGCCTGGGACCGCTGATTTTAAAAGGACGCTGCATCTGGGGAGGCTGTTCTGTTTCATCCCGGGACTGCGAGGACCAGGGTGCTCGCTGTTGTGCTGACCCAGCACACCTGTGTCCTCTTCCCGGCTCCTCCCCCATCAAGCATTTTACCTCTCGCGGCCCCCGCTTCGCGGGAGCCGCTCGCCGCATTTGACCGCAGGACACTTGGAAGCTGGTCACTCTCCCTGCCTGGGACCGTTGATTTTAAAAGGACGCTGCATCTGGGGAGGCTATTCTGTTTCATCCCGGGACTGCGAGGACCAGGGTGCTCGCTGTTGTGCTGACCCAGCACACCTGTGTCCTCTTCCCGGCTCCTCCCCCTTTCTTTACGCCTGACCAGTATATGATCCCCGCCCCTATGCGCCAGCGGAACGCGCCCGGAGCGAAGACCGGGCAAAGAGCGGGCCGTTTGAGGCCATTAGAGGACGGAAGAGGCCGGGCCAGGGCCATACCCCTTAGACCTTTACCGGAACAAGAGGGATAATTAAAGGACCCTTTACGAAGAGATGTCGACAAGAGAGACAAGGAGCAAAAGTGCCATGGCTTCCACGACCTTATCAAAGGGAACTTTGGACAATTATTTCGTGAAAGCAGGGTCATTGTTAATTGAGGACATCACGCTCCTTGAAAGGCGAATATCCCAAGAGCTGGACTGGGTGCGGAGATCGTCTATGGGCCCTTTGGCCCAGGCTAAGTCGCCTGTGGTAAGCTCAGAATTCACCACGCCGGACACATTGGTGGATGACATTAATGATTTTTCTGAGTCATTGAATATATTGAACTGTACTTCCCAGGCAAGTAGTAAGGACCCTAGTGATTCTGTAGATTTTAGTTTGCTAACTCTTCCCAGAGCCCAACCCCATCCTACAACTATTATAAATCCTACACTAGATCCTGACATTACTAATTCCTCAGGCTCTAAACCAAATAAGCGAGGTGGAATTAGTGAGGGAGCGATTCCCAAAAAACGTGGAGGGCTTAAGGGTAAAAGAAAGCAAAACACCATAGTCTCACCCACAAACATGCCACCAAAAAGTTCCCGCTTAACCACCAGGGAAAAACCGCAATCAGGCAGAGCTGAGCTCATGCCCTTGAACTCAGCAAAGAAGATAAGTAACCAATCCAATCTAACCCTACCTGAATATATCGAGGAGGATGTCACCCTTGCGGACATAGGTGCTCTTTTAAGAAATCTCTTAAGCCCGTTGGAAGAAAGACTAATAAAGATGGAGGCTAGGCTAGTGGTTATAGAAAAATCAACAGTCCAACTAGCCGATAGCCTGAAAATAACCAATAAAGGTAGAGCAAAGGCTTCCGATAGGGTTGCTCAAAGGGATTCCCCCCAAATCACACACCAAGCTAAAAGTGCCTCACACATAGTCCAACAGGCAGTATCTAGCTCGCCTACCTGTATTATTACTGACCTGACGGCAGATGTTGCAAATAAACATGTTAATCAGTCTAATCACACATCTCCCCCCCCTACGAGGGTAGTTCAAACTGGGGAGAGCAAATCTGCTTCTACCAATCCATCTAATGATGCGAAATCACCGACGAAGGGTGCCAATGAGAGAACAAACCCTGGACCAATACATCTCCCCCCAGAGGCAGTACCATACACTGTTGTGTTGGTGGGGGTTCCAGAATTGAACTCCACCTTTAAAGAATCTACTATCTCTCTTAAGAACAAGGTGATAAATTGGTTATGTACGTATAGGCCGCTCCCGGAAGGTATAGTGAGCCCCGTTCTTATGGTAAGAAGGGTCCCGTGGGTGGGTAACTCTACTAAATCCATAAAGGGTGACTGCGTCATAGTTAATTTCAAAGACCAAAGGGCCGTCCTGCATATATGTGGGTGGCCCAATGACGCAGAGGGGACCACCATTCAATCTCTACCCCTCTCTTTCTTCTATCCTCCCCTGGCATATGATAGAGAGGATGAGACATGGGGGGCACAGATCAAAAGATCGATTAGGTGGGGAGATCATAAGAAAAGGGGAGCCACCTATTATCCCAGAAGACAATATCTAGGGAACCCTGAAATTAATACACACCATTCACACCAAGAGAGATTGGGTGAGGAGTTGCTAAGAGGATGGAGAGCACCACCCGACCCTCGCAGGCAGGAACTTGTCCACTACACACCCAGTATGATAGACGAGGGATGGGAAACCTGCCACGGTAGAGGTAGTAACCGTGGCGCAGAAATGCAAAATCAATACTCCCGGAGACCCCCCCACTACTTTCACCTCCCACTCCAGAATAGATATAGCCATTTAGATATGGTGGACTGACTGTCCATACACGCAAGTGGGAAATCTAATTCTGCAGCAGGGGAGATTGTGGGGGAAACTAACCTAGGAACAAAGCTGCTTAATCCCCCCGAACATCATGTGGCTCTGAACAACCCGGCTGCCGCGGCACGCCATGTTGTGGAGAGAGATATGAACACCCCACTAACAAACATAGAGGTAATGATCAGAGATAAAGGGGACGCTTGTACTCACACTACCATTTGTAGTACCAGGTCCCATTCATTAAAAATACTATCTTGGAACGTGGCGGGCCTGGGAAACAAGTTTGATTCCCAGGATTGGACTGAATATACTGATTCCAAAGATCTATGTATGTTTCAGGAAACATGGGAAAGAGAGGAACATGAGAGGCGGGGCTTCGCAGTATTCTCCATTCCTGCGAAATGGGGGGGAAGGGGGCGCCCATCCGGCGGACTTGAAACTTGGGTCGGTATCCACTTGGGATTCAAGGCTACGCGTTTCCCAGTGGAATCCGAAGATATACTTGTGGTACTATTGGAATGGCATCATTCTTGCAGACTGGCGGTGGTAAATGTCTATTCGAGGCCGGTTATTATTTCAAAGGAGTCTCCTACCATCGACAAATTAGCGGACCTCTTGGCGGAGCTCCCCCAGGGATTCCCTTTTATAGTAGGTGGGGACTTGAACTCCCATTATGAACCGTTACCAGGTCTTTTAGATGGGGCCTGTTTAGAGGAAGAGGTAAGATGGCGAGTACCATCAATAGTATCTATCCCACCAAAGGCTTGGAGCCCATTGGCAGTACAGATTACTGCCTTAACAATGAGACATGGGCTTAGGGCCTGTAATGGGCGAGCCAAATCCGACATCCCGAGCAAACCTACATTCAACCGAAAAGGCAGGGAATCAAGACTAGATTATATTTTAGTACAGCTTTCCTCTTGGTCATATGTCGCAGACTTTAGGGTCATGGATAGACAAGACAGCGACCATAATGCTCTGGAATTGGACTTTCTCCTTCCTACCCGAGCCGGCGGGGAAGGAGAACTCCCCAAGCCAAATTCTGACCTAGTCCTTGAGAGTAACAGAAAAAGAATTAAGTGGGAAAAACTAGCAGCCAGTATAGATAAGCTTCCCCGGTTTTATAATAATTTTATCCCTACTTTGGAGAAGATGGCGTTTTTAAGCGAAAAACCAAGTTCTGTGGCCAATAATGAACAGATATGGCTGCACCATAAAAAACTTGTAACGTTTTTATCCGCAGATTTATTTAATAATGGTCCGAGGAGGGGGGGTGGAAGGAGCCAGTGCACTTGGTATAATGCGGCGTGCCGTAGTGCAAGGAGGGATCTCCTGCTGAGTATCAAGAATCGTAAAGATAGGTCGGAGATTCAAACCAGGAGACGAGATTACAAGAGGCTCATTACCAATGCTAAAATGGAATGGGACCAGAATAAGTGGGAAGAACTTGCAAGATCCTTGGCCTCTATGGATTCAAGGAAGTTCTGGCGAACTGTCAGTTCAGGTTCTGGAGAATTAGCTACGGCAATAGAGCCAAATATTTCATCGAAGTCCTGGCAGGAGCATTTTCAATCCCTGTATACAGAGGCCCCAGGATGTGGGGGCAGTAGCCCCATTCTGTTAGCTGATAATTGCATGACAGGGGATCCATTCACAATAAAGGAAGTTCGGCTTGCCATAACAGGCTTGTCAACCGGAAAGGCACCCGGACTGGATGGTCTCCCTGGCGATCTTTTTAAACAGGAGCCAGATATATGGGCCCCTTACTTTCTGGTCCTATTTAATGCGATTTTAAAGGGCATGCAGGTACCCCGTACTTGGCTGGGCGCAGAGGTGGTCCCGATCTTTAAGAAGGGTTCGCCTCTGCTCCCATCCAACTACAGGCCCATCAGCTTGATAGATGTTTCGCAGAAACTCTTTGGAAGGCTTATCCTAGATCGATTGGAAAATTGGATAGAGGAAACTGCCACTATGAGTCCGTTTCAGGCTGGTTTCAGAAAGGGGGTATCTACTACGGACCAAATTTTTCGGCTAAGTCTTATTTACTGGAGGACGGCACTTGTCGAGGGGGGTTGCCTGTACACGATATTCGTGGATTTACGGGCTGCCTTTGACCTGGTGCCTAGATCCAAACTCTGGAGCGTCCTGGGAGATATGGGAGTCCCGCCAGACATACTGGCCATTCTGATTAAATTACATCAGGATAATTTTGCGCAGGTCAGGTATGGGAGGCTGGGAGGCCTAACGGAAAAATTCCCCGTTGACAGGGGGGTGAGGCAGGGTTGTGTGCTTGCACCCACCCTGTTTTGCCTCTTTGTCAACGGGGTTATTGACCATTTGTCCAGGTTAGATGATATCGATGCCCCCAAACTGAATGGCAGCAGGGTGCCCGCCATAATGTTTGCGGATGACACCCTGCTGCTTTCTAAATCACCCATGGGAATTCAGCGGATACTCGACGGGTTCCTAGAGTTTTGTACTGAGAGGGGTCTTGAAATAAACGCCTCAAAGACAAAATTTATGATCTTGAACCCCACTCCCTCCACACGCCCCAATCCTTTGTTAGGCACGGCGCGTCTGGAGAGGGTTACCACATTTGAATATCTGGGGGTAACCCTGAATGAGAAAATGACATGGGGAACTCATACGACTAGGGCAAATTTGAAGTTATCCCAGAAGACGGGGGTATCCTGAGAATGGTGGGTAAATCCATTTACCGCCCACTGGGCCCTATGATACAGATTTATAAATCCCAAGCACGGGGCTCAGTTGTATACGGGGCGGAACTTTGGGGCCATGTTTCTGTAAAAAACCTATCAACTACAGAAAACAAATTCCTTAAACAGCTAGTGGGCCTTCCCTCGAGCACACCATTGCTTCCACTCAGATTGGATCTAGGTTTGAGGCCAATTGCTGAGGAGCTAGGTTTAAAGCCTTTAGCTTTTTGGCGACGAATATGGAGCAGCCAGGACCTTGGTGATTACAGAAATGAGCTTCGAGAGTTCCTGGCCCTACCAAATACCAGTAACATCCCTTGGTTAAAATACATAAGGAGCACATGCGAAAGTTTGGGTCTTCCGGAACTATGGACTGACCCTGCGACCGCAAGTAGGAGGATCTCCAGGAAGGCACTCTCACAACTTTATTACCAGCAGAAGTTGATCATTGACATAGGTAATACACGGGTGGGATCATTGACCCATATATTCTTACAATTCAAAGATTCCTACCAAATGGAAAGTGTATTAGATGGTATGAGTCCTGCGCTGGCAAGAAAACTATATCTTCATTGGAGATATGGCTCCTTGCCATTGAGGGCCTTCACTAGTTCTTGGTCCAACCCACCAGCAGTAGAGCAGTGCCCAGCATGCATCCATCCCTCTGAGAGTGACTTACATGTACTCTTCTTTTGTAAAGCTTATCAACGTGCGAGGAGGTATTGGCTCCTGCCTATTCTTAAAAATATGGGCTTTAGGAAATATCTCCCCGCGTTTAGAATTCTCAAAACTGACATGTCACCTCCGATCGTTTTTGCTGTAGCAAAGTACTTAATGGCTATGTGGCATATACGATCGCGGGTTCTAAAAGAGGGGGATACTGTATAAAGTCTCAAGATATTGGTTGATTTTTAGTATGGATTATAATGCCTGTAACATGCAATTTTGAGCTTGTGTGCAATTTAAAAACTTTTTCTTAACAATATTGTAAATTTTAAATCTCAAACAATGTTATGTATTTTTATCTTTGATGGTCTAAATGACCGAGAATAAAGATTAAAACTTGAACTTGTATAATGCTGGTGCTTGGGCCACTGCCCATTTCCTGGCAGAAGTATATTTTAAATGTACCGGAACATGGTTAGAGAAGGCTGGCATTATGATGTCTTCGCCATGTGGGCACTCTCAGACAAATTCTGGTGGCCAGTCCCGTTCTGCTACAAGTATATCATAACCCCTTGAAAGATGCTCCCAAAAGAGTGCTTTCACTTTTCTTGGTATGTCTCCCTCCATCCGGAGTGTTATTTCATATAACCTATGTGGAGAGCTAAACCTGGTGTCTACAGTCTCAACTTGAATGTCCTCATTCAAGTCCACTGTCTCCAGAAGTCCCTTCAGGTTCTGGCGAGCTATTGTTACTTCTGCTGCGCTGTCCAACATTGTCTGAGCCCATTGTCCGTTCTTGAGTTGTGTTCTCAGGATCCTCGGCATGTCTGATCTTCAGACCTGCTACTTTCTTCTTGGAGAATTGAGGTTTTGGTTTGTTTTTTTGAACGTTTTGATCGTCTTTGGACTGCACGCTTTTTTCTTTTTGATCTGACCGTCCTCTTCTTTCGGATGTCTGTGACGATATCTGAAAGGTACAAGAGGAACGTGTATCAGTATCTTGATATCTGTCAGGTTTACTCAAATTATCCCTATTCCTGAGGTTATACCTCCTTTCAGAGGGCTCCTTTTGAGGAGACCTACCTCGGGATTGAGAATCTTTCTCTTTTGAATGTTGTTTCCCACTTCTTTTTAGAAGAGGTAGGATTGTTTTTAGTAAAGGCCTTGTCAGGACTTTCAGACAGTTGTGGTTTAACTGGATTCCCTCCCAAACTGTCTCGGCCTAATTTTTCATAGGATTTTTCAATCATTCTGGCTTGTTCTTGTGGTTGTTCTGTTACATCAAATCCCCTTAATTTCTGGCGGATTGCCACTGATGCTGCTTCTCCTTTAATATTAGATAATATTTTTGTTGCGACCTGATCGAAATTTTTCAGTAACTTCATACCTAAATTCAGAGCAGGCTCTGCCCCGTATTTGTTTTGAATTTGTTTCAGGAAATCAGGTATTACCGCCATAGATCGAACACCATGGGCCTCATGTAGGTAAATAAATGTTACCGTTTCTTAAATACCGAGCCGTACCGAATCGGTAAATTAGAATCGGAAAGTTATATGTAGGTAAAAATTCGGTAACAGTTACCGATTCGGTAACATTCGGTAATCACGAATCGGAATTCACCGAATCGGTAAATACCGAGGTGGTATTTATACCGAGGTGGTAGTTACCGAATCGGAAAATACCGAGGATACTACCACCTTCCCTTTACTAAGAAGCTAATATTATTATTATGCTAATAGAAGGTCTCTTAGGCTTGAATAGGGGACCCCATACCTCAAAGATCAGCTTAGTGAAATCACATCACAGGAGCATCAGGAGTCTTCTCGCAGGAAGGCTCGTCTTCGGTCTGAATAATAAACATGATGTCTGTGATATTAAAAGCACCAACTTTCAGGTATTTGCAGCTGCGCGTGTGTCATGGCTAAATAGTGGGTCGATCAACCTAGAGTGGAAAACATGCATTGTGTAATATTCCAGACTGTTTGTCACACCATGTACAGACCAAGGTCGCTGCGCAGAGCTTGGGATGGTAACAACAGATTGCTCTCGTGTGAAGCAAGTCTCGAGTCAGCAGTTTATTTAAGAAATAACATGTAAACGCAAAGACAAAAAGATGGCTGTCTAACATTTAACGTGGTTATGCGAACTTAACAATGTATGTACGTATTCAGGGAGAACTCACTACACGCCCCCTTGATCGAAGCACTATTTAATAGGCAAGAAAAGAGAGAACGCAGAGTTCAGTTTCGTCAGAGCAGAACAAGGCGTAACCAATGCTGCGCCAAAGTCCGAAACTACAAAAAATAGCAGCATAGAATTCTTTAAAAAAATGCAAGTAGATAAAAAAACTCAAAACGACCATCAGGAAGAGAAAAAAGAGAAATAAAAGAAATAAATGTTGCGCCAGGGTGCTGTCCAGTAGCACAGGCGCAATGGACGACAGTCCAGTTAATCCATGAATGTATAGGCAGCATATGTGGCCACTGCTTCCAACAAAAAATCGTTTGCAGGGCCACTAAAAGTCTCAGCCATCCAATTAAGTAAAGAAAAGGAACATACGTGTTCACCAACCATCGGAGCCTCTAGCACAATCAGAGGGCACCCGGAATGTTCCTCCAAATAGCTCATAGCCAAGAAGTCGTAGGCGGCCGCAGAGATGTCCCAATTACCCAGGATACCATGCGCCGCACCACAGGCCATAATCCGGACACCAGAACAGGCCAACTCGTGAGACACTAAGGGCCTCATCAGTCGATCGAAATCCGGCACCGGAGACACCATGTTGGTCAAGCACAAATCCAGAGGCCATTCAAAGGGACAATCCAGGCAGTGAAATACAGGTTGTACGCAGGTGAAGTAGGAATACCTGAAGGATAATCCATAAGCCAGGCTCAAAGTCGCCAATGGCAAAGTACCATAAAAGTCAAGCATCCTATCACGAAGAAGATGCAGACGGGACAGGTGCTCGTGTGGCACAGAAGGAGCAGCCATTCCGGAGTATAAAAAGGAAAAGCAGCACACCTGCCACTAGCGCCAGAAGCAGCGGGACACCTCCAAAGATGCTCGAGAAAAGTGAATGAAAAAATCCCGGAATCACACCAAAAATAGTTTGGAAAGAGGTCACGAGACCCGAGCCCACAAGTTTAAAAAAATGAGCCAGGCCGGTCGTGGACGAGGCATTGAAAATAGTTTGGATCAAAGAGCCGAAATGCAGGGGGAGGTCAGTATTCAGAAGCGCCTGTACCTCAGTGCGCGTATTAGCAACGTGAAGGACAAATGTTTCACGAGAGGAAGTCAAAGGCACCTCGTTTTGGGACAATAGCGCTCTTATTCTGCTCAACTTGTTGAACTCTGCTTTCAAGGTTGGAATCGAAGGCCAGATAGAAACATCCAGCCGCCCATGCGGGGGTGGAAAAAGAACATTATTGCAGCAGACAACTTTCTGCGAGACAGTTACTATGTACGGGATTCCCACTAACATCCCGCAGCAAGCTTCATTAGTCAAAATTAAATAACTACCGTTTGCAAGCAGCGTGAAAGAAGGTGTAATCACAGGCACTGGGACACCTCGCAGGACGCAGGCCAAATTCGGGGCTTGTACATTGCATGCGCCGTGTAATTGAATGTGCCTACATACCAAGGAATGGTCTGGTGTAGTGGTACATTCCTCGCCTTTCAAATAAACCTCAGTTCCGTCCCTAGTACATCTATACGTAAAGGGGAGGGACCAAACCTCATGCATGAAAGCGGTGCCCAGCGGTTCATACCTACCCAAAGCATAATGTTTCATACAAGACGTAAACTTAAAAAGCGCGAAAGGGAGAGTTATCAATCCGTGTACTAACCACGTAGCCGAATTGATCTCCGCTACAGAGAAAGGCAACGGTTCTAACTTTTCAATCTGTAACAATGAATATGTAGCATCCTTCATGGACATAAATCGCTGCTTGTCAGTAAGGTTGTAGGGAAGGAATAACGATGTAGTGGTCAGATAGTCCCAAGGGACCCTCCCTGCCTTTAACGTCTGCAACGTCCATGCAAACTGCATAACAGAACGCAACTGGTTTTGACCATGATATAACACAGACATATCATCATGCACAATATCAACAACCGAAGAAACAATATTGTCTAATGTGTAAATCCTAGAAGAGAGAGTGCTAATGCTATTATCTATAACGGCTAACACCTTCTCCATGTTTGCTTGATCAATAGCTCTCAATCTGGAAGCCGCCTCAATCTGCGACAACTTCCAGACTTCGTTGTAAATAGCATACGCCCACCTTTTGGTTCTGCCACCCACAGGACCCTTAACAAAATCATTCAAATCGGTATGCACATTGATGGAGTGGGTGGACTTCCTGGTCCTGTAGATGTGCTCTGTGTCAGCTGGTGGACAGATTGGGATGTGTGTACCATCAATACAGCCGATGACATGGGGGAACTGTGCCATGTGATAAAAGTCTGTTTTTGTTTTCTGCAGTGCAGCCTGTGTGTTGGGGAAGCTGATGTAGTGGTGCATTCTCTGCATCATGGCATCCAGGAACTTCCTGAAGAAACGTGACAGGCAACTCTGGGATACACCACCCACCGCAGCTATCACCACCTGATAACTGCCGGATGCCAGCAGATGTAGGCTGCAGAGCACCTGCACATGTGGGGGTATGGCGTGCGCCCTTCTTATTGGCTGGTCCAGGAGTGGGTGAAGGTCCCTGATTGAGTCCATGATGGTTTCGGGGTGTAGCCTGTACCTCTCATGTATCTCTGCATCAGTCAGCTGGAATAGTGTGATGCGCTGTCTGTAGATGCGTTCCTCCCGTCGCCAAACCCTCAGTCCTGCTGCCTGTAGACGTAGGCGCCTTGCAATGACATACATAGCGGCCATGTTGTCCACGCTGTTGCATTTTGGGATTGCTTATATGCACTGTTGATGGTTACCACCTGCTTTCAATCCGTGTTAATTACCGACTCTTATTTACCGATTTTCTTGGATTTCTTAATTACCGAGTGCTCCTACATGTCAATTTAATTTTTACCACTTCATATTTACCACTTCATATTTACCGATTCGTTAAGTATGTATTCGGTAAATCTGATTCGGTATTTTAGAATTCGGTAAATATGATTCGGTATTTACCGCCTCATATTTACCGAAAAGTCGTTTTTGGACTCCTACATCTCACTTGTCTGAATACCGGTCGGTAACGGCATATTTACCGAAAATCGGCCGTTACCGACCGGTATTTGGCTACCTACATGAGGCCCCATGTGTTTTAGTGTAGATAGCAGCAAAGACTGTGCCCCAAGTGGTGCAGTCTTCAAGATGTGGTGTGATCCCAATTGGTAAACAGATTGGTAGAATCCTATGTTTCTCATAAGGGCTGGTATTAGGAAATACTGCTTTGATTTGAGTAATTTTTTGAGCTATCCAGAATGGAATTTGCTCACGTTTTGTGGGCATTTTACCCATGACTGCGTGTAACATCTGTGGAGTAATTTTTAGTGTATTCCCCTGATGAGGGGCTGGATTTTGAATGGTTATTGGTGGTTGGACTGTGAAAGTCCGCATGACATATTGAACTAATTGTTTGTAGATGTTTATTAAATCTTTGAGTTGAGTAAGTAATTCTACGTCTGACATTTCTTCAATGCCAGGATGAGGTGTGTAGCCGGCTAAAATCGGCCATGTTGCTTCTGGTCTACCTAGTGGACCGAGCCTGGTAATGTGATTGTAATGTTTTAGGGCGCCTTTAAACCAGAGATCATGCTCCTGGTATGTGAGTGGAATTTCAATATCCTCGAAAGGAATATATTCCTCAGGTGGTTCATCTTCTTTGTAGAAGTGAAACGTTTTAGTTACTGGATTTGATTCTGGGAATACTATCCATGAATAGAATACCTCTGTCTGGTGAGATTCATGTGCCTCTATCACAAAAACTGCTCTACCACCTCTTGGTGTTAGGCCATGTTTTATAAGTTTTAGAGTGATGGCTCTCCTTAAATTTGGATTTATGTTTATAACACCCTCATCGGTTTCATTTAAACCTGTAGTATTAAAGCCTGCTACGACTTGTTCAGACGCAGCCTCTGTATCAGACATTTTGTTTAATGAAAAATGTAGAACAAGTTTCAAGGAAACAAAGATAAGGTGCAAAATATTTTGGAACACTCTATCCTTCAAAGCTGAATAAACCAAACAGCTAATACATAGGATTTTTGTCCTACTCAGCTATGGCGGATATTATCCCTACCCAATCCAGACGTATTATGAGTAGGGGTCTCTGAGAAAAGCACGACTGGGTTACTTCAGTATCTAGCGTTAAATTAGTGCCTTACCAAATCGTTGGGCGCCATGTAGTGTAGTTCCTATATTCCTGATAGGCCCTGCACATTGGAATTATATACACTATAGCTTTGACAGAGGACTGAGGTCAATATGTTTCTATCGAGTACATTAAACTTAATTACTTGTGTGTGCCCGCTAACTCAGAGGTTACTAGAAACTTCTTGAATAAACAAGAAGGAATTAGTTTCTGACAACCGCATAAACATGACAACTTTGTTTCCCTTAGAATCGGAGCAATGTCAGAATCGTGGAAACAATAGGAAACAGTTTCACTCGTCAATCGTGCATGCTTCGTTTCTACTGAGTTACACAGAAATAGATAGACGGTCGTTTCAATTAAATAGGGTTTGTTGAACAGTCTTATTTCTCGTGCAAGAGATATGAACTGCTACAATCGTAAGACAGAATGCGAAGTAAAATATGTACAGCGTTAGCAGTAAGATAAAATAATACTGCAATAGCATGGTGTGTAGCTATGACAGATATTCATAAAATACATACATAAATAACAGAGGCTAAAATGTTAATACTCATCTGATGCTTCTAGTTAGTTCCACCCCAGTGTACCTAACCTAAGTGTAGTATGAGGTAAAGAAGTAGGTGCTGTTTGTCTATAGTCTAAGTTAGCTATAGTTGCCAAGATTTGCCAAAAGTCCCTCTAGGTTCTAGTCCGTTCCATACCTTAGAATGAGTGAGGTTGGAATCTCTTTCCGAGTCTCAATCTCTAACACCCCGCAAGAGGAGTCAGAAACACTGGAGCTGGATTCTCTGTGAGGAGGATGACAGTGTCTGGTCAGTGCATCAGGTGGGGACTTGACTTCCTTCCGAACTTGCCGTGGCGAGCCGCATCATGCAAGTATGCAGTCGAACGTGGTTTGCCATGGTAAGTGAAGGTATATTTTTACCTTGAAGGTGTTTAGGAATGCCAGTATTGATGTAAAAGTCGGGCAGAAGAATGTCATGAATGAACCCCTAAGGAATAGATGTTCATGCATAATAAATGAGTTCTTGGAGAAATCAATATCCAAGCAAGGGGAAGTCCTAAAGGCTTAAGAGTCTGGTTTTCCAAGAACTCGTTGTGACGTAGATGAACGGATGTAGGTGGGCATGCCTGTATTTGGGTAGCATGGATAATGCCTAAATAAGGATAGGATTTCTATGCCTAAATATGGGCAATGCGAATTGTGCATATATAAGGACATAAATCGGGAGACCTATATACGATATCTAAATCGACACACAACAGCTTGTGTTTGTATAGAAAGCGAGAAAATGTTGTGTGTGTAAAGACCAGTTCTCTGACTGGTTAAGGGAGAGGTCTACTAAAATTGTACCCCGTTTAAGTAGGGTTGAAGGAGTGTTCCAGATCATGACACTACAATGGTCTGATCCCCCTCCATGAAAGAATCTACAGGGTCTGTGTCATCTTTCTGCAGGTCAGCTAGAATAGTATCCCAGCTGGCAGCCATTGGGAGTTTAAGGAGGACTTATCTTTTCTGTGTAGGGCGATGCTCTCCGCTTTTGTCCATGTCAGTAAAGAGCAACCCCACGCTACAATGTTGGGAGCTACAGGAGACTTCCACCTCTTAGTAATTAGTTGTTTAGGGGTTGGCAAGCCCAGGTCTAGAAAGCGAGAAGTGACCTTATATCTTCTGCCACTATTGAATAAATGCAGAAGATAGACCTCCCACTGAAAAGGGATCTCGCCACCAATGTAGCGGACTAGGGTGGCAGCCATCGTGGTCCAGTATCCAGTGAGAACGGGGCAGCGCCATAGCATGTGTAATAAGTCCGCGTCAGCCAAGTAACATCTGGGACAGGTAGAGTCCATGCGATTGAAATACTTGCTGATCTTTGCTGAGGTGAGGTATGCTGGGTGTAAAATAAAGAATTGGATCTGGCGGAAGTGCTGGTTGCAAGGTATTCGAGTAGGCCTCTCCAGGGCAGCACTCCATTCTGAGTCCGAGAAAGGGCACTCTATGTACCCCTTCCAAGGGAGTCTTGAGGAGTCTAGTGAGATCTTAGCATGTTGACGAAGAGAGACAGCGAACCACCGAGTCAGGTGATTGCCCATCATGTGTAAGTACTGAATCATTTGATGTATGGGGGGCTCTGTGGATAAATTGCCCCATCAAGCCGAGAGAGTTGCAATAAGGGAACGATGCAGGATAAAGTGACCTGGATGGAGAACCTCTTCCGAGACCAGATCGGTGCATGGAATGAGGGTATTATCTTGGAAGGGATCTCCAGTGTCGTGTACGCCAGCCACATCCCAGTTATGTAGTTCGGCTACCGTGTTAATCCTTGGGCCCCTGGGTGCCCCCAAGAGAGGAATAGAAAGGGCACATGGTTTTGTGGAGTGGGTGATGAACAGGCTTCTACGGTTGTATTTGTATGCCACTGATAGAAGTAGGGATTCTATCTTTGTGGACTTCGCACTGGGATGAAACAAATGTAAGAGGGAGAGATGTGACATGGGCGGGTGCAAATTGGCCATGTCAGATAGCTGGCAGGAGGCCAGGCATCTGGCAATCCAGTGTAACTGTGCAGCCAAGTAATAGTGATCAAAATTTGGAGCAGCAAGGCTGCCCTGACCTGCAGGTACATAAAGCTTTTAATGGAAACTCGGTGTCTGGAAGATCCCCAAATAAATGTGTAAAATAATAGAGAAGCCAGGGAAGAATTACCATTTTAGTGAGGGCAATCCTGGCAGTGATAGACAGCAGCAGAGTCGCCCAAAAGGCCAGTTGGGAGTGGATTGCGGTTGTAGCTCTACTGATGTTACCGTCAAAAAAGTCAAGAAAATGCTCTAGAAAATGCTGATGCCTAAATAGCGGAAGGTATCGGCACACCACAACACTAGGTCCCCATTCAGGGAGTATCCCGGGTCCTGGTTGGTCTCAGAGAAGGGGAAGAGAGAGGACTTCAATGCAGTGGCATGTAATCCTGACACATTGGCAAACGATGACAGAGTAGGAGCCAGTGAGGAGGGAATGGAATTAAGATCTCTCACATACAGCAGAAGATCGTCTGCATACAGAGAGATTGTGTGTGTGTCTCATCCTCCAAGGATATACCCACATCAACTCGGGATAAGACACATTCAGCGGGTGCTTCCACAGCTAAGGAGAAGAGGGGCATTCTTGTCGAGTTCCACGACCCACAGCTTTGGGATCAGATATGTAAGGGCCTGTTTTGATGCAAATAGTTGGAGGTTTTTAGAGTAGTTTGACCATACCAATGAAGGTGACCCCAAAACCAAATTTAGATAATACTGCAAAAAAATACAACTACTCGAGGGAATCGAAGGCCCTCTCAAGATCTAGAACCAGGCACCCAAGCAAGGCCAACACAACAGTGCATACTCCAACACTCTGAAATAGCGACGATGATTGAGGGAAGTGCTATGGGGAGGGAAAATCGGTTCTGGTCTTGGTGGACCAAGGCAGGAATGTGAGGTTCAAGCGGGTTAGGAAGAATTTTCACCAGAATTTTATAACTGGTGTTTAAAATCACTAGGTGTCAGTAGGAATCCAGGGCTGTGGGATGCTTGCCCGGTTTCAATAAGGAGACCACAATGGCTGAGCATAATATCGCAGAGATGTATAGGGCATGTAGATGTGGGATACGTGTTCTGGCATATGTCTTAAAAAACTCTTGGGATCCCATCCGGACCTGGTGCATTTCCTGATGCCAGCGATGATAATGCCTCTCGTACCTCATCAATTGTTATATGAGAGTCCAACACCAAATGTTGGTCGAGAGATAATGTGGACAGTTCTATCGAGTTCAAGAAGGTGTAAATCTGCAGGTGGTCCCCATGTGTAGTGGATTTGTAGAGAGTAGAATAGTGACTAGTCATGGCTGCATGGATGTCAAGTTGTGTGTACTGCATATGACCCAAGTCATCTCGTATGGTGTGATTTGGACGATGAGGATGCTCCTGGGGTACTAAATAGGCAAGTAGTGTACCTGCCCTGTCTGACATTGCATGTGAGCGTGCTGTATGGGCAAAGTAATTGTGGCATTGTAATCTGTCCAAGAACCTGACAAGGTCACTCTGTAACGCGTCTAATTGTACTTTGGCCTTGGGATGTATGACGAAGTGGTTTCGTAACAAAAGAGTTTACGTTCAATGGCACTAACGGAGGTATCCAGTTACTTACTGATATTCCATGTTAGGCCTAAGCAGTTCCCTCTAGTTGTCACCTTGAAAGCCTCTCACTCCAGTGACGGAGAACCTGTGGAGCCAATGTTATGGTCGAAATATTCCAAGATCACTGCACCCAAGGAGGCGTGGAAGGCTTGGCCCTCAATTGCAGCTGTTTGAAGACACCAGGTTGAGATCGGATGGGGCCGACGCACGGTCTCAGGCAATCATCATGAGTTGAGGATTATGATCAAATTGTGTGCGACCTAGGTAGTTGGTGCCCTGTATTAGGGGAAGCAATCCAGCTGCACATGAAGATTATGGACAGGTGAGATGGAATATATGCGGGGGTGTCTGGATTGTGTGAGCACCATACATCGGATAGGGACCAATGGTTAAGCCAGTTGCATGGAGCTTGAGCATGGATGATACAGTGATGTGTGTAAGGGATGCGTGTTAGGGATGGCAATGGGCAGTCTAGTGAGACATCAAGGACCGAGTTAAAATCTCCTCCTATGAGCCATGGGATATCGCTTCATTGGGATACTACCCTAGAGCGGCCACAAGGAAGGTGCTCTGCTCAACATTGGGAGCGTAGATTGAACCAATTAAGAGGGGCTGACCATTAAGTTTACCTCTAAGAAACACATATCGGCCTTCAGGTAAGCGTAAATGGACTATCTTCGCAAGGGGGAATGAATCCCTTTCACGATCCAGATGATAATATTAAAGTGTGCCATGTGGAATGACACTAGTTATTGAACTCAGACAGCATAGCATACATGTGAGAAAAGGAGCATAGGGGTTGGGCAACATCACTAGGAATCACAAAAATTATTCATCTGAGTTGTAGAACTTCATGAGAGCGAACTCGCAACCAGAGTTGGCCCAAACAGATTTGCCGAACCATGTCAGCTAATGCACAATCAAGCTAGAGATCAAGAGGGGGTGGATAAGTGTGGAGCTATGTCATGTTGCCTATCCCCCAGGTGATTAGCATAGAAAAGGAAGGGAGAAATATTATGCGTATATAACATGTTGTGGACACATGCTCCATATCGTCAGCTCGTACGCTAGCTTAATGTCCCGGTCGGTCCCCATCATAGGGCATCTCCTCCCGACCCCCAAAGTACCCAAGTGTGCATAAGAAGAAAGAATCCTAATAGGTAATCAAACAGCCAATTGCTCAATAGGGTGCAAACTGGTCTGACTAGGGATGCAAAACTTGTTCATGGCAGTCAGATTATAGTGTCTGAGGTCTGGGGGGTGACAATAGGGAGGCGAGAAAGTCTGAGGCTGCAGACCATGCTGGTACAGAGTCAACATCACCCCCTTACCTGGAATGCAACGCCATTGAGGTCGAGGGCGACCTCGTGTTTTGAAGTGATGCCGCCACATGCAGCGCCTCCTGGCATTCGGTCAAAATATGTACAAGGTCCGGGGCATTAATCAGTGAAATATAACGGCGTGTACCTCCTCCCCCTACCCCTACACCTATGGCAGCCGTGCCTGACATGCCTGGAAACTAGGAGGTCATCAGATGGTCTAGAGGAAGTGGCCAAACCCATCTCTTCAAGTCAGTCCCAAGCGTTAGAAGGCTTATCAATGAAGCAGTAGGTTCCATCCTTAACCACCCGCAGGCGAGCTGGGAACAGTAAGGAGCGATGCAAATTAAGGTCCCTGAGCTGGTGCTTCACAGCCCAAAAGAAGCTGTCACCTTTGCACATGGGCGGTATAATCCAGGAAGAACATGACGGAAGCGCTCTGGACAGTAGGCACCAGTAGTTTCCTGATTTCTCTCAATATTGTGTCTCTAGCTCTAAAGTTCAACAACCAGAATTGAAATGGTCGTATGCTGGCCACAGGAGGGGGTCTGTGAGCAGGAACCCTATGTCCTCGCTCCACCACAAATCTCTGAGACAGGACCCCTGGCGGGAGCAGCTCTCTCACCCAGTTTTCCATGTAACCGACCGGGTCCTGTCTCTCTGCGCCCCCAGGGAGGCCAACCACTCACACATTATTGTGGTGCGAGTGGCTCTCTGCGTCATCCAGCTGGTCTTCGAGGGTACACACCCGGTCCAAAAAATCTTGCAGGGTGGTAGTGTGATTGCGAGATTTGGGCTGTAGGTCCGTGAGTGTAAGTTCAGTCTTGCACACTCACTTGGTTAGTTTCTGATGATTGGCCTTCAAGAGCGTAGAGTCTGATACTACTTTATCTATCTTAGTCTCAAAGGAGGTGCGCATAAGATCCAATGCTGAACCAATTTTCTCCATGGCTGCTAGGACCGAATCGAGTTTGGCCGAGAGAACGGGGTGCTGGGATTCTGGAAGCCTCTCTGCCCTTGAAGACAACCCATCCCCAGTATCCAGGAGCGTCGCCGTCTGTGGGGCGGTAGAGCGAAGTTGGCCCATGACTAGCTGCTGGGCAGTGGGCATAAAGGGGGTCCCGGTGCAGGATCTTCCACTCCTGTAGCAGGGAGAGGTAACAGGTAAGATGTGGGAAAGGAGAGGCAGATCAAGCCCTAGCCAGTAGTGTGTAGACTGCAGCACGGACGATGCTTCCAAACTACAAAGGCAGGCCACACTGTGCAATGAGGAAGGGCCACTGTGAGCTGCTGGAAGAGTGCCCAACTGGATACAGTCTGGATGAGAGCTAGGACTGGACCGCGTGTGTCCTCCAGTAGTGAATGAGGTTCCCACTTCGCAGGCAAAGGGTGGTGCCCCACGGTCACTTATGTAGGCTCCCAATACCTGCCGGGGCACCCTCTCGATGTAGCAGTAAAGGAGCGCACTGGGGCACGGAACAGTGTGCTAGTAAATGTCTCAGTCTCCGTACACTGAGCAATAGAGGCATAGGCCAGATGGCCTTTGGGCCCAAGTAGGGTCCAATATGATGAGCAGAGGGGAAAGCCTGGACCTGATCTGGTCCCCAAGCTACCCCTATGTTGGTAGAGCCCAAGAGGTTCTGTCTACCAGCCCCCAAAGCAAGCCAGGAGCCTGTCGAGAGTTCTTGGGGGGAGGCCAACCTAGGCCTGGAATGACCCTTGTGCCATCTCCTCACCTATATGTGCGCCAAAGAGTAGTAGCCAAAGACAAGGGCCGCTTCATCCCAACCTCCTCAACTCAGCAGCACGGGAGGGCCACTGCCGGCGTCTGCAGTTGATGTACAGGAGGGGTGTGCCTCCAAACCCCCACCCAAGCTCCTTGGGTGCGCTGCTGTAATGGCACGACGCCAGACTCACCTTCTCAAATGTGGCGGGCTGATGTGGGTAGATGCTATCCGCCTAGCAGGGAAGCCTTCGCGCGACGGTCGGCAGATCCGTGGGCAGCCGCTAGGTAGCAGAGTGTATGTTACTGCTCCAGCGCAGAACGCCCAAGCCACAGCGTTGCAGAGCACACTCTGAGCTCCTACATGGCAGTCCGCAGAGGAGGCTGGTTCGGCATCCACTGGCGATCGCTCATCAGTGGAACCCCACAGCCCAGGGGAGCAGTGAGCACAGCCGGGCAGTGGGACTCCTCCTTGGGCTCCAGCCCCATAGCCGCTCAGCCCACTTACCATCAGCTACGGCGGGTGTATCGCTTGAGGGTCTGGTTGGCGAGGCATGATAGAGGCAGGCAACGGGGAATCAGCAAGCCAGGAGCCTCGGAGTGCCTGCCATCTGGGCCAGTAGCAGGTGGGCATTGTCCACAGTGGTAAGTAAACTGACCGTTTAGGATGAGCACATCGATGGTGTAGGATATTCGGGAAAAGGATGCAAAGCAGGCTCAGAGCACGTCTGGCATCTTAGGCTGCTGGCCACACCCCCCCAGAGCTATTGTATTTATGATGAAGATTCCAGGCTCAGGGATGCTCTCAATCTCCTTCAAGCAGCAGACAAACTCTGCTCTTCGGAAAACATGTATTACCACGCATGTCAAAGAAACATATAACTGTTAACTCAGATCGCAGGAAGTACAGATGAAGTAGCATCAGACAGACACCACCATTCCCCCTACCCCTTTTATGACATAAAATATTACCCCGGCCTGTTTCGTACATCCATTGTCCATTCTATTCTATCGACCACGCCACCATTTGACCAAATACATATTTATGTGTACAATAAAGAACTAGGAGCTGACAGTAAGGCATCATGTTGAACAATCATATATTTCATTGCAGGAAATGTTAGATTATCGTGCAGTGCAGAAGCCGGAGATTGGAGACGTTGAAGAAAGGTGGAAAGTTTTCCTCTCCTTTTGTTCCATTATTTCTAGATAGATCATCCCGCTTTCGATCCTTCTATCCCGAATACTCATCTGGAACTCCTGCCACTCACAACAGTATCATGCTCATACATGAGTTTCAACTGCCCTTTGGAAGGATGCTTAGACGTTCACACAGGCCACAGCACCTTTGTCCGATGTGCAGTCCACTTTGCATAGCTACATTATTGCATCATAGAAGTAGTACATCTGAAGACGCATTTGCTTTTCATGAAAGCTATAAATAAGTTTGGCCATAAATCATACCCACCTGACATTTGTTAAACAGGCACATATCAATACTGGTACACCTCTCTCTATCCATTATTAATCACAAAATCAGGTTAATGCATTTTTTACTCCACAAATCCAATCAGTATCATATGAAATTCCGATTTACGATATTAAAATAATAGATCAACAATCAGAAGCCATTTGAGTATGGTATACATAAATGGCGTAAAGCAAAACGGTGGGCCCCCTCTGCGAAACATGAAAAGGGTCCATTAGTCTTCCGTAACTCAAACATGTACATTGTCTTGGGGCTGAATGGGGCCCCTTGAGAGGGTGGGAGGGGGGGTGGGACCCCCCCCCCACTGGACACCCCCAAACCTTTAAGGGCCTGCGTTACGCCCCCTGCTTTACGCCCATTGTATACATCTCTCATCGGTGTGGTACATGTTGATTGTTTATAGCCCTTACTATTGTGACTATTATATTAATGCACATGACAATGAGCGACTTTGCGTGTCTTTAGTGTTTCATTGTCGAAAGATGTCCTTGGTAAAGAAGATGGTAAAAAGGAAACCTTTGCCAATCCTGTAGTTCATGCATAGAGCACCGCAGAGCTCGGAGGAAAACAACTTGGGGTCGGAACAGATGGTCCTAACAGAACATAAAGAATCTCTTGACATACTCTGAGGCACTTTATGCCACGAGATAATGGTACTGACTTCTGTCAGCATCAGGCATAATGTGTATTCAGCCAAGACAGCTGGGTGGTAATGAGGCGAGTCGGTATATCGCAGAACATTGGGTCATTATTTTCAATCATACACCGAGGTGCAATTGGCACCATCTCTAAGTTTCAATAGAATTGCATTGATTAGAAGCCCAAAAATAAATCCAAAATATTATCAGAATAGACTATACAGAAGGGCAGGTAGATATATTCTTACAAGTGTGTATCTTTCGATATCCGTTTCTTTAAATATGTTTATTTATATTTGTAAAAGGCCATGTAATGCACGTCATCATGTTTCTATATAGCACTTTGGGTCCTAGATGCTTGCTGAGAGCAAAAAGTGTGAATGCACAGGAAGGCACTTACTCCGGGGAAGGATCAAAAACATAGAACCCTGAAGGTAAAATGGCCCTCGTTTGAACTGCTTTTCAGAGGGACGGCCTTCAACAGTTTGGCACCAAGGAACGCCATAGCTCACCCAGCCAAGCAGACACTGATACAAGGGCGGGGGGAGGGGGGGAGTGGGGGTTAGCATAAGCAACAGTTAGGGCCTGAGTCACAAGCACGTAGCAAACAAAGCCAAAAATGCGCTCATGTAATATAACCTATACATTTTGAGAACATTTGCAATTTGTTTTTGAAATCCAAAGTAATTTCTAACACCTGCAAATCTTTGACAGTCATATTTTTCTCACCCACTATTTAATTATTCATAATTGGCACCAGGTCTGGCACATTTGTCAATGTTTTATTTCTCCACAAGGAAAATATATTTCCCCATGTGAAAACTTTTTATACACACTGATTAAAAACAGTTGTGCTCCCTCACAATCCAACTCTTGAAAACACACTTACTCCTGCTATTGACTGGAGTAAAATGTGTGCATATTAGAGGTGTACCAATACTTGATCATCAAAGACCCTGACCCTATTTTTACACTTGCAATGACATATTTCACCATACTGGGGCTTATTTTGGAAAGTCAACTGAATAGGTATATGGCATTTGTACAGTGCAAACCTAGCCAATAATCAAAGGAACACTGATGGCGATTCTGTGAATCGCGATTGGAAAGATCAATGCACAAAATGGATTTCTTTTTAACCTAAATTAAACATAAACCCCCAAAATGTTATAAGAATTGCTCCTACAGAAGTTAAATAGTTCCTGCACAGATACAAACATTGTTGCATCTTCTTTTAGTTCTAGCCAGGCAAGCAGCAGCATTTTGCACCTGTTCAAGACAGCATAGTAGTATAGTGTAGTAAGTATTGGAGTAGGACAGGCTGAAGCACAGTTCCATAACCTGACTGATGTGACAATTCCTACTGAACTGGTGTTGTAGCTTGAAATCCTCAAGATATAACTTTTAGATGGTATAGGAAAGTGCCCCTTTTGACACAATGAATTCGGGAGAAAGTGGTATCTCTCACTTCCAAGTTGGAGGTGCGCACAATTATACTTAGACCTATTGAGGTCTTATTTTCATTTGATCTGTTCAGTGAAAAAATTACATGCAGTTCAATCCAGCTTTACAATCATGTCTTTTATTTCATTTCTGTTTTCATACTGTTATATACTCCAGATTTCTTTGGTGAAGAAGCATATTCGTTTTGCATATTTACACAACCCAATGCATTTCGGGTCAACAAAAGAGACCCTTCTTCAGGGGTCTAAAACGGAAAGATAAAGAAAATAAATTGAGCAATTCAGTAATATACTCTGTTGTTTACATATTAAACTCTGTCCAATACATTGATGAGTGAATATATTCAATAAACCTTAATACAATCTGTCCCCCAAGTCTCATATACTGCATCTCTCATTATTCTTTAATATCTGAACTGACATGGTTTTCAAATTGACTCCTATCTGTATTGTAACAAAATGGGAAAGCTGGGTACCACGCTACCCTATAATGTGTCAACGCTAGTTCAAAAAATGCCTAAATAAAGTTATACGTGTTTTACTCCTCTTGGTATTCCATGTGTCCTCTATATATCCTAAAGTGCGTATTAATGACATAAAATAACGTACTAGTTAGTGCCTACGTTTTAATAACAGCTTGCTTTTATGTACAAATGGTAACTAACTATTCAATCTCTGCTGAGAAAAAATATATGTAGCACAATATCGTAGCAGTACTTAGCGGAACCTTTCGGTTACTTACTTCCGTGTTTGGCAAAACTCCTGCGTCTTCATCTACCAATCAGGGTTCTGTTTGTGAATGAACGTGTGCCTACGTTATTTATGTGTTGCTTGATTGGTTGAAAACGCGCTGACGAGTCGCGCTTATAACCAATGGTTAAAGCGATACATACCAAATTGTCCATACTTGTGATGCATCCTATTGGTCCTAAAGAGAACCTTAGTGTTATATCTACTTAGTTGGAAAAAATTCTAATATGTATTCTAATGGAAAGTCCGTCAATAACAATATTATCAAGTAAAGATAAAAATGAACGAAATGAAGGGAAAGCAAACCAGAATGGATGAGAAATAATAAGAACACTATTAAAAATACAGATGAGTAATACCATCAGCAAATTATTTTATCAGTTCAGTCAAGTTGGTTAGAGATGTAATGTTCATGCAGGGAATCCAAACAGTTTTTCCTCGATAGTTTATAGGAAACAGGATAATTCTATTCTGTCATTAATTCCTGCCGGTTGCATGCTGCCCATTTTCCTGATCCAAAAGTATTCTGCTCTCAGTCTTTGTTTATGGATATCCATCGATAAATGTGGTTTAATCACTTCTAGTATGGTGAATTGTAGCTGTGCAATATTATGGCCGGCTTCTATCCAGTGCATGGCAAGTGTGGACTTTCGATTTTTGTTTCTGATATTACTTTTATGTTCAGTAATTCTGATTTTTATCTTGCGTTCTGTCTGGCCCACATATAATTTACCACACGGACATTTTATTCCATAAATTACTCCTTTCGTGTCACAAGTGCTAGAGTGCAAGAGTGGAATCATTTGCCCAGTCATGGGATATCTGAACTGTTGGCCCGTTATCACATTATTGCAATGTGTGCAATTTTCACATCTTTTCATGCCTTTGTGAATCGTCTTCTCTCTTTGATTCGATTGTTTCTTTATTAGTTCTTTCAAGTTCTTTGATCTCTTATATGCGAATGTAGGTTGATTAGCTACCAATGGTTGCAAATCTGGTTCTTCTGTGATAAGTATGGGTATGATTTATGGGCAAACTTATTTATAGCTTTCATGAACGCAAGATAAAAATCAGAATTACTGAACATAAAAGTAATATCAGAAACAAAAATCGAAAGTCCACACTTGCCATGCACTGGATAGAAGCCGGCCATAATATTGCACAGCTACAATTCACCATACTAGAAGTGATTAAACCACATTTATCGATGGATATCCATAAACAAAGACTGAGAGCAGAATACTTTTGGATCAGGAAAATGGGCAGCATGCAACCGGCAGGAATTAATGACAGAATAGAATTATCCTGTTTCCTATAAACTATCGAGGAAAAACTGTTTGGATTCCCTGCATGAACATTACATCTCTAACCAACTTGACTGAACTGATAAAATAATTTGCTGATGGTATTACTCATCTGTATTTTTAATAGTGTTCTTATTATTTCTCATCCATTCTGGTTTGCTTTCCCTTCATTTCGTTCATTTTTATCTTTAGTTGATAATATTGTTATTGACGGACTTTCCATTAGAATACATATTAGAATTTTTTCCAACTAAGTAGATATAACACTAAGGTTTTCTTTAGGACCAATAGGATGCATCACAAGTATGGACAATTTGGTATGTATCGCTTTAACCATTGGTTATAAGCGTGACTCGTCAGCGCGTTTTCAACCAATCAAGCAACACATAAATAACGTAGGCACACGTTCATTCACAAACAGAACCCTGATTGGTAGATGAAGACGCGGGAGTTTTGCCAAACACGGAAGTAAGTAACCGAAAGGTTCCGCTAAGTACTGCTACGATATTGTGCTACATATATTTTTTCTCAGCAGAGATTGAATAGTTAGTTACCATTTGTACATAAAAGCAAGCTGTTATTAAAACGTAGGCACTAACTAGTACGTTATTTTATGTCATTAATACGCACTTTAGGATATATAGAGGACACATGGAATACCAAGAGGAGTAAAACACGTATAACTTTATTTAGGCGTTTTTTGAACTAGCGTTGACACATTATAGGGTAGCGTGGTACCCAGCTTTACCATTTTGTTACAATACAGATAGGAGTCAATTTGAAAACCATGTCAGTTCAGATATTAAAGAATAATGAGAGATGCAGTATATGAGACTTGGGGGACAGATTGTATTAAGGTTCATTGAATATATTCACTCATCAATGTATTGGACAGAGTTTAATATGTAAACAACAGAGTATATTACTGAATAGCTCAATTTATTTTCTATATCTTTCCGTTTTAGACCCCTGTAGAAGGGTCTCTTTTGTTGACCCGAAATGCATTGGGTTGTGTAAATATGCAAAACGAATATGCTTCTTCACCAAAGAAATCTGGAGTATATAACAGTATGAAAACAGAAATGAAATAAAAGACATGATTGTAAAGCTGGATTGAACTGCATGTAATTTTTTCACTGAACAGATCAAATGAAAATAAGACCTCAATAGGTCTAACTATAATTGTGCGCACCTCCAACTTGGAAGTGAGAGATACCACTTTCTCCCGAATTCATTGTTCAATAGAGAGTGTTCCTAGACAAAACACTAGGAGGAAGCAGCACACCGAAAAAAAGAAAGAAATTTACACAATAAATGGTTCAAAAGAGTGCCAGATGGACAGCTAAACGAGTTATTCCTTTTGACACAATCACACCCACTTTTACCTCTATTTGATGCAATTTTGACTAAAGTGCACTGGGTTCCTGATAACCATGTCCCCAGTGCCATCACTCTTCCCCTAAAACAAGATAACTGTTCAGTTTTACCCCAATTGGCAAGACCTTTTGCACCTCTGGTATTCCTAGTAACTGGTACCCCTGGTACCCAGGGGATGGGTACTAAAGAGGGTCCCTATGGCTTCAGCATGTATTGTGCCACCCTAAGGGACCTGCCACCAAACTCATGCAGACTGCCATGGCAGGCTGTATGAAATAGTATAAACAATTGCAAAAACACATGGCATACCTCCTGCGTGCCATCCCCACAGACACAGCATACAATATATGTAAGTCAAACCTGCAGCAGGCCTAAGACAGGGTGCATTATATTACATGTGATGACATATCTACATGAGCAGATATGCCCTTCTGCTGTCTACTTCAATTACTAGATAGTAGAAGTGAACAGGGAGGCCTGGCCACTGGTCATTACTAGTTCTCCAGCTACATGATGGCTTTACTGAAACTTATGGTTGTTGGTATCAAACACCTTGTCTCAATATATGCATGCTGATATCAGTAATGGATTTATTAGAACATGCACCCAGAGAGCACCATAGAGGTGCCCCCTGAAAACCTACCAGCCTTTAAGTGCGCTGGCTGAATGGTCTTGTCATAGCCCGCCACCACAGACACGTTACTGAACCCCTGCAGGTGAAAGCCCACACATCTACACACACATCTACAAGACCAGAAACAATGCCTACTCTGGAGGAAGGTGTAAACACCTCTACCAGCAGGATAGCTAGTGATTTGCCATATCAAGTCAATGGGCTGCCCCTGTCACCTTTGATATGTGACCCCGACTTTTCCCAGACATGGGAGATGCCACCTCTTGCCTGAGGCCCGTCTGGCACCATGACAGATGGGAAATTAGATATGAAAGTATGTGTGCTGTACCACCATTCCGCTGACCATTGGGTCCACCCATGTAGCAGCTACCCAGGAAGAGGTCACCAAGCTTCAGAAGGCCAGACCATCCTCCTCACCAAGTTTAGAGATGCCAGGTCCTACAAGAGCCACCCTGGATCAATATCCGAAGGACCAGGCCCCTCACAGCAACAAAGGTGTTTTTGAACTCCAATGCGGACTCCAACACCACCAAGACTGACCAGCTGATGAGGGACATCAGCATCACAGAGTCCAGCACCGAGAGTGGCCCAGCTGTCCTGTGTTGTCCCCCTGTCCAGGTCTGACCAAGCACAGTGAGCACCTTTAACACACAGGAACAGCCAACCAAAACTTTCAGTACCTGAGCACTGTCCTGGTCCACAAATACCCACTGTATCCCTATGCTCCATAGACCCTCACAAACTGAGCCCCTCATTGGGAACTCCCAGACTTGTTCCCAAGTGCCCCTCTGCAGCCTGGTTCCATGTTCTCCTCACTTTACCAACAATGTCACGGGTAAGACTGCCAAGCCATCCAGCACCTCTGTAGCTGAACACTCCAGAGCAAGTAAGTACAAACTGCTGGAAGATCTTGTGACCTTGGTCCCCCTGCCACCTTAAGCCCTAAAGGGAACCCTCAAGATATGATTGCAAATACTTGTATGCAGTATATGCTTCTTTCTGAATAGGAAAGGATTACCGTGTACACATGTGTGTGATATTTTTGCTTAACTGTAAAATGTGATAACTAGAAAAATGCTTAGATGATTACCAAGTTCTTGGTGTTAAACATTCTATAAAAATACCTGGTATTTTTCTAAATTGGTCGTGAGTTTCTTCTTGAGTGTGTGTCTCATTTATTGACTCTGTGTGTACACCAAATGCTAAACACTACCCTCCTATAAGCCTACACTGCTCACCCACACTTCCACAAAAGAGAGCATTTGGGATTATTAATTTAATCCCTGTAAACCAATAAAAGTTGTCTGGACTTTCTACAGAGCGTAATTCATTTTTGTACACTCCATAAAAAGCCAGCTTTCTACAGATAGTACAAAGGCATTAGAGATCAAGTAAAGTGTTGCTAACAGATCCAGCAGTATGAGTGCCCTAACATTGTTGCCATCTGCCCGCTTTTGAAGTCATCTTTGAGTTATGTGAGCATAAAGTTAGTGCCATATCCTGGGGACAAGAGATACATTGGCAAAGCTTTCAGCAGATATATAGACTTAAGGAACTATTGGATTTGTTCTGATGGAGCTTGCTACTTTTTGTAAAGTAGAGTGGTCATGAAGAACCAGCCCAGATAGAAGAGGACCAGAGGGTAAAAGGATTGTAGCCATAGTATTCAAGTTATAAATCAAGTAGGCTCAGTTGTGCATGATACTGGATTCCCTCAACTCCCGCGTAAACCTGCAAGAGGTTATGTGGAATGCCAGAAACAAAAAACACCTAAAAGATATGTAATGTAATATTTATACATTACACACATAACTGGAAATTAAATTAGAACTTACTTGGGGTCTGAGAAAAAATATCCTAACCAAGATAAAATAAGGTTCACTATATAGACATAATTTAGGGCTGAGATTTTTGGAAAATAGTTAAACGTTTTGTGTTGAAGCTGTTATCACAGCGTGTCCGAAAATTCTTGGTAGTCTTAGATTCCATTTGTATGTTTTCATCGTAACAAGATTAGACTGCATAAACAAAACAAAAAAGTCAGGGTTTTTGCAGTAGGTATCAAAATTAGTCCATAATGGTGTAGGATTCACACAGCCGTTGTTGTGGTTGCTTTAAACCCAGCTGAATAGAATTGTTTTTTAAAGTGCATAAATACCTTTTTCATGTTCCTTTAGCAATGCTTTTCCACACTTTACTTCTTGGGGATCAGTATCTAGAGCCTAGCAGAGCATAGAAACCCCAGCCCCTTCCTACTCTGAGAAAATAAGGTGAAATATCACAAGTGGTTTTCACAGAAGGATGGTAACAAATACAACAGAGTATTTTCCAACCATCATTTAGGAAATTAGGTCAGATGTATTATGGTAGAGTTGGAGTTTTTGTGCATTAATGTTTGTATGCATCATTATCAATGTTCAGAATTTATTTTCGATTTAACATGTGCACACTGATATAATAGTGCACTTGAAACTATTTTTCTGTGACTTGAATAAATATATTTTTTCTGTCCTTTGTTCACTAAGCCTCTAGCTGGGCCTCGCAGCTATGGTTTACAAAATGGATGTCTTCCCTCTGAGCATTTAGACTGTTCATCATTTCTGCAGCACACAGTCAAGCAGAGTCATGTTTGTTTATTTCCATTGATGATGTTGTTGCTGATCTCAAATAAACTTTTCCATCACATACACAGTAATGGTACTCTTTTCCAAGGCCCTTCAGCTAACACCCTCCACTGTATTCATTCAAAATAGCAAACTGCTGTTTGCATAACTAATTCGTACCACCATCTCCAGATGACATTAGCATTGAGAGGGCATAATCACAATTCATTTAGTGGGATAGTGATTAGGTGGAAGGGCAATATGAACTTTTATAAAGTTGTATTCTGATTTGCTGAGACTAACTAATTTGCTTACACCATGATGAATCTGCACTTTCCAATACGTACTGTTACAAGATTTCCTATATACACCCCTGATTTTGTAGGTGATCCAAATGATTTTCCGATGCTACTAAAGATGCTTTTAATTTCTTTATTAATTTTGTTGCTCACTTGGGACTTAAAATTATTTTGATTTGTGAATTTTTCTGTAATACCCCATTCTCTGAGCCTTTGTGGAATTTAATTCTAACTTTAGCATTTTTGTACCATACCTTTTGAATTTTGTAATAAATCTTTTGGCTCAATTATTGAGTTGACCCAAACTTAATTTACTGGATTTTTTAATATGTTTTGATATGTTGAAGGGTGTTTTATCCCAGGCACATTTTGACTCATGAGATTGAGTTCCAATACCATATCCGATTCATCAAGTAGTAGGCTTACTGTTGAGGTAATATTTTAGGAAGTACATTTTTAGAAGTAGCCACTGCGCACTGTAGCTTCACAGATATTATATGGGACAAAATCTTTTCTACAGCAGTGGTCCCTGAAGCCTGCTTATGACGCCCATAGAGGTGCCCATAGTGAAACAGCTCTCTGAGTACTTTGTGGGGAAGCCTGGGTACAAGTTCCGGTCCCCAAGGTTTTTGTCACCTGTACCATGTCAACATAGGTATCATTCTGTCAATTATTCCCGGTCCTACTATGTTTTTACCACCTAGGCTTGGTGGCTTCAGCTTTCCAATGTTCCCGCTTTGCGCTTAACGTTACCAAAACAGTGCTCAAGAGTCTTCTTGGGTGTTAGTTGCATGTGAAACTATTGTATATAAAAATATTGTCTGAGATAAACGTATTGTCATAAATACCATTTTACTATTAGCAATATTTTTGTAGTCTGTATTTATGACACAATTGGGTTTTTTAATTGAAAACTGCAGTAAAGAACCATGTGGATGGTCAGATCATTATGTTATTCGACTATCAGTAATAACACTCGGACAAGGAAACCAGTCTTGAGGCTACAAAGGGATATTTCGTAAATGGGATAAGATGGATAAATCACATATGCAGGAGACATTCAACATAATCAAACAAATATGAAGAGACAACCCGCACCAGGCTGTCTGGGAGTTCACCAATTGGATTTATAAATAGGCCCATGAAGAACACTCGAGTAAAGCACAAGGACAGTTCCAGCTCCTAGTTTACAAATGAATTGACAGTAGCTAAACTTCAGCTTAGATGCCTTGAACGCTAATAGCTGAAAAATGATGATGGTTTGATCAAAGAGGCCTTTAAAGAAGGCATGTTTAAGTATACGAAGTTGGTTATTTTAGCCAAGGCCTCGTGTTATACAAATGTAATTTATAAGGCTCATAACCCAGAGAGAGAAATGTTTAATATTATGCGCGTAGTCTCTCAAATATGGAAAGGATTAGTCAGCCAGTGAGACACTCAAAGGGGAAATGTGATGAATTAAATGTGTTTTTTAATTGAAAATCAAAACTATTAAAGATGTTATACTAGATGTCCCTAGTGCGGAAAGTGATTTGTGTGGGAGGAGGGAAATAATATCTAACTCAGCAAGTTTAATTTATTAGATCACAAAGCTGTACAACATCTTTTAATTAAAGTAAAACCAGGATCTCCGTGCGATCCATGCGCTCCTAGAATAATGCATTGGATGTCTCCAGGACTCATAGATTCTGTTACTGGCCTACTACATGCGTCTTTGAAGTCAGGTAAAGTTCCTGACCCCTTCAAACAAGCATTTGCAATGCAATTGGTCTCGCCTTTGGGAACTTATATGTAGCACATTAGCCTGGGTGCTGAAACATCTACTGTTCTGTTAATGTTCTTTAACATGGAGGGAAAGTAAGTACCAAACTGCGTGACACACCAGGTATGGGAACACACACAGAGAAATACTGCCTTTCAACAGGAAATGGTATAGTCCAACGCTTTGTTTTTAATATAAAATCAGGGCCTTCGGTGGTCATATTGCTGGAGCAGGGTTTTTAATTTAAAACCAAATACCTGTTTCATTTTTGTATGTCATTATTAAAAGTACTACTGATTAATTAGTAATTACTAAAGATTTGTCGAGTCTTGTCTAACCAACCTTATTAACAGAAGAATTACACGTGGGAATGCAATTGCATGGCTAAAATAATAAGTGAACTAAGTTGGTGAGCAAATTGACAGTATAGATGTTGCTTATGTGATGTTATTGTGTTTTGCGCTTATAACAAATATGCATTAATGGCTTTTGATGTCGCAAATGGCTAGATAAATACATACACTTAAGGGTATTAGCAGGGGAATAACACTGTATAATCATTTCCATGTAGTAATTATAATTTTGTGTTTTCTTCGCTTAAGTTGACCATTGTGGCCTGCTGTAAAATGGCCACCACCCACAGCCTGCATTCGAGTAGATGAAAATATGAAAAGAGGCTTTGCGCTGACTGCGACCCTGTCCTCTGATTGAACTGAAAAGCCATGTACATGACGACAAATCTGGGAGTGTTGCCAGATGCCCCTGAACGTGAAGAATTGTTGCAACTTAAAATCCGACCTGATGAACTTATAATGGTCCCATGGATGAGATACATTTATCCCGAGGAGACATCCGTAGAAGTAACGAATTAGCTATGGACTTCTAATTTCTATTCAGAAATTGAAACTATCAATACATGAGAAAATTTAATGGTGTAGCTTAATGTACCAAGACGACATATTTTCCGCCAATCAAATGTTCTGAAAGTTATGTTTGCAACATTTGGAATGTAAATTTTGGTATAAATATTAGTAGACTAGAGAGGTCTAGCGCCACTTCTTCTCGAACCAATGATCAGAGGTCCCGACGCTGACGGAGAGGACGGTGGCTCTAGATGACGGATAGAAAACTCTAACTATTTGCTGAGGACCATTTCTGACTTAGAAAACAACTTTTAGCCAGAATAGGTAAATATGGAAAAAATGATCTCGCATTTATTTGGCTTTTCTTACAATTTGATTTAGATAAACAATATTCTGTTTGAATTACTGTGTCGGGGGGTTATTTTATTGTTATGTTTATTGAATATTTAGAATGTTAAGTTGTATCACCAAATCTATAGCAACTAGTTGATCTCATTGACCTCAGGGTACATGCAGATTGGTTGGGTATAGAAAAGTGTTTCCCTTATACATGGCACGGATAGAGTGGTAGGATGAATGTTGGTGTTATGGGCCCCACCAGCGTGTGATGTGTATATGTGTGTGTGACTGTGAAATCACTCCGTCCATGGAAGTAGAGGGGATTCGGAAGCTCCTATCTGCACCAGTTTCTTGGTAGCAGAATGATGGTTAACTATTGTCTTGATCTGGTGAATTTGCGTGTATATAAGCTTGTTGTTTATTGATTGATATTGATATATGTACTAACACTATATGTTGAAGTCGTATTGAGTTTTATGTAGTATGTACGGCTTCTGGGACGTAGGAAGTCGGTGACAGTTCCGTAGTAGGGCAGAGGGAAGCGCTGCTCTCGGAAGAGGCGGGATTGTTGGCCCTGTATGTAGACAGGGGAAAACGGGTGACAATTGAAGTTGCGCGTCGCATTGTCTAGGTTCGATGAGGTAGCATCGCCGAGTGTTGCCATTAGAAACTTATTTTCTGTGTGAGAGAAGTGTATTTGATAGCGAAGGTTACCTGTGAAGTTCTGGTCTTAGGTATCAGGGATCCTTATGGCATTCCGATAACGCTTATCACTAGAAAGGTAATAGGTATTCTCTGAGCTTGTTAGAAGGACAGAGCAGAGGTAAGCGCTGCTTTGTTAACGTGTGATATAATTCTGTAGTAGGACAGACTGTTCGCTGTTCTCGGGAAAGACAGGATTCTGTGAGAATGTACTACATTTTCTGGTGTGAAAGTGCGTGGATGAGAAGGCATTCTGGTTAATTGTGAAACTCTTAGGAGCTTTCCGGAGAAAACAGTTAATTGGTGCTTGCTAGAAGGATAGAGTAGAGGGATGTGCTACTTTATCAACGGAAGTAACGATTCCGTAGTAGGGCAGAGGTATGCGCTGCTCTCGGGAAAGGCGGAATTCTTGTGGGAAAGGTCTTTTGCTGTTCAGTGGTTAGCGAAGCAGACAATGGAGATGTTTGTATGTTGTAACTAACAGACTCGTAGAAGTTGAAACAAAGTCTACCGAGTAGTTTTGTAAAGGAGGGGTAGACGAGAGACAGGAGACAGGAGCAGGAGCTGCTGCAGCGACTGCTGACGTCAGGAAGACCGCGCTGTGATTGGACAGTGGGTTAGAACGGTGGAAGCACGGTGATTGGTGTGCTAGTGTACGCCGTGCAAGGATTGGGAGACATACAGGGTGACGTAGACGCTCCAGGATTGGTGTGTTAGTGTGAGTCGCGCTGGGATTCGTGGACTGAGTCAGTGACGTAAACGCTCCGGATTGGTGCGTTAGTGTGAGTCGCGCTGCAATTGGACAGGAGATCGTACAGTTGTAGAAAAGACTAAAGGGTTGCGGAAAACAAGAAAATGTATTACCACGCTGAGGAAAAGAAAAATAAATCCTTGTTTAGTAAGGTTAAGACCTGGTTTGACAAGGATAAGGATATTGTGACTAGGGAAGGACAGTTACTTCCTGCGATAAGAACCCCCGCATCCTTCATGGTTGCAAAATATGGGTATCATACCTGTATTTGGTTAGACAATTCGGCAAAGTACACCAAAGAAGATGGAGTGTTAGCTTTCCCGGAACATGGCTCATTTAATCTGGCCATATTGAGAAATTTACGGGAGAGGATGATGAATCTAGAGCCTCGGCCTAGGCCGACGCAGTTTGAGGCGTTGACTGAATGGGAAGATGAAATGCGAGGAGTGGAGGAAACTACCGGTACATGTTCGGGCGAAAGTATGATCGTGAAACTCATCATGATCGGATGAGAAGATGGCGAGATGCCAGTATGACTGAGGGATTATATCCTGTAAGAACTGCAGGGGAAACAGAAGGGAAAAAGTGTACAGAGAAAGAACATAATGTAGAAACAAGGAGGTATGGGGCGAATGAGTCTGAAGACGATGTCTTAGATGACATATTCTACAAAAGACCACCCCCGTATAGACGAGAACCAGAAGTAGGAACACCAGTTACCCCAATGAGAGACACCCTGCGGATTATAAAGACAGAAGTTACGACCCCTGAGTTAAAAAGCAGTAGTTCTCTTGTGGAGAGAGAGAGAGAAAGGGAAAATGAAATTGAGGATGAAAAGACAAGAGAACTAGCAAGAACCACATTTGAATTGACAGAGAAAATCAGAGAACTGACTAAAAATCTTGAAGCAGTTACGGTGCCTGTAACAATAGGTCCAGTTATGCCTATTTTTGAGAAGCAGAGGACTGGTGAAGGTGGTTTAACAGTTCCATATGTAGGCAACAGACTGGTTGTTCCTCCAGAGCAGACAGAAATGAGATTGGGAGAAAATCAGTGGAGATCAGGAGAAAATCAGTGGAGACATACCATATGTGGAGGAGAGTTGAATGTGCAGACTAACTCGGTTTTGAATTCCGGTTGTGTGGAAGGGAACAGAATGACTGGAGGATCGATCTTAGAACCACAAAGAGTGACAGAACCAGTGGGTGCAGAAAAATCTATGGGGATAACTGCTGAAGATTTGAATGATTGGCTAAAAGTTTTGCAGGGGAAAGAAAAGGAATCCCAGGCAATTGATGTAGCTAGACTACTTATGGAATTGGAGGAGCTAATAGTAGGAACAATTCCTACAGAAATGCTGAAAAACTATCAGGGTGGGGAATTACTATTTTTGTGCAAGAGCATCACATGGAGAGCAAAGAACACACATGAAAGGTTGAAAGGAATAGTCAGTGAAATGGGAATTGACATGGACAAGGTAAAAGCTTTACAAAAGCCTTACCGAGTGGATTTTACAGATAAGGACATCGAGAATCTGAATAATGCAGGCCGAGCAGGGCAGATTAAGGAGATGATTGCTTTGCTGCGAAAATGGGGAGATGTGGAGAAATGGAAAGATAGATGGTATAAAAAACGAGAAGATGCAGCAGACAGAACGTATTCAACATTCCCTATGAGAGAAAAAGAGAAAACAGTGACAGCTTATCCCATGAGGGAGATTCCAGGAGAAGGGTATGTACATGTCCCATGGACCAGACAAGATATTTTGTCATTTACAAATGATTTCCCTCGACTGAGAGAGAAGCCCGTCGAGTGGTTTAGACAGGTTGACAGATTTGTGAAGTTGTCAAAAGTGCTGTGGATCGACCTGAATAGTCTGTTTGATATAATTGTACCAGCAGACTTGTGGGCAGAATGTAAGATAGTTATAGCCAACAAAGGAATACCCCAGAGATCCCAAAACGGGAGCACCCGATCCCGAGGTAATGAAAAAGTATGAGCAGGTTATGGCTTTCCTGAAAAATAAGGTACCTCCCAAAAAACAGACTGGGTTAAGATAGATCGAACACATCAAGAAGTGAAAGAATCAGTCCATGCTTACTATGAAAGACTAATACTAGCTTTCAAACAGTTCAGTGGAGATGAACATCTGGGTGACAAGGATCTGAGCCATTTTGTATATAGATTTGTGTATGGTTTGCGACCTGAAATCAGTGAAATGATAAGGCAGCATACCGTAGTCTGGCAGAGCAAAAAGATTGATGAGATCCTGAGACATGCAAAATAGTTCAGTGATGAGATTGAGGCAAAGCAAAGAAAACTGAAAGAAAAGGCAATGTGGGCACAGGGGAAAGTTGCAGAAAGACAGGAAGCACAGTTGGTTGAACAAGCAAATATACCAGGAAATAAACCTAGATTTGGCCCAGGAAAAGGGAAAGGCAATATTGAGGAAGCAAAGAAAAGGTTTCCTTGCCACAACTGTGGAAAATTAGGGCACTGGAAATCCGAGTGTAAGAATCCACCGTCTGCTAACGATGACAATCCATCATTGAATTCACAGGTGCAGAGTGAGGGGTGTGGTCAGCAGCAGCAACAGCAGAAGGCTGTTAAGCAGCAGAATCAGGTGCCAAAACCACCCTTGCCACAAAACAGAGGATCCAGAAGTACAGCCAGGATTTCGGGTTCTACAATGAAGAACAGGTAAACAAGCCAAAACGCGCAAGCACTGTGTCACAATATTGGCTAAGGAATGAGGGAAGTGATTCTGAGGGAGACTTCTGATGGTGCCGAAGAGGGGGGGAAGAGTGCGTACTTGGCGCAACTCTAGAAATAGACCAGGCAGGACCTTTGTAGATGGAAAAATCAATGGTGAAAGTGTTACTTTTCTAGTTGACACAGGAGCTACGAGACCGACTGTCAGGTCAGCTGATATAAAGAATCTTCCTCTCTCGGATGAAGCAATCCAAGTGGTTGGTGTGTCCAACACAAAGATCAAAACTCATCCTACTGAACCAGTAAGGGTTAGAATATGAAAATTCTCAGATATGCACCGGTTCGTGGTGTGTGACACCAGTCCTGTGAACTTGTTAGGCAGGGATTTGCTGTGCAAGATGAATTGCACTATTTTTTGTACCCCAGATGGAATAGCCTTTGAGACACCAGATGAGGATGTCCTATACAGAATGACCCTAGATAATAGGGAAAGTGAGGCTATTGGAACATATGCTGTATTCAATCCGGACGGATTACCCCCAGAATTAAGACAGACAGTAAAAGCAGCAGTTTGGGATTTTACTGGAGAAGATATGGGCCTGATGAGAAATGTAGATCCAGTAAAAATTTCTGTAAAAGATGGAATAGTTTACCCAAACATCCCACAATACAGACTGACACCTGAAATAATTGAAGGAATAACACCTATAATTGAGAAAATGATCCAGCAGGGGGTGTTAAGGGAAATATTGAGCAGCCCATGTAATTCACCTATAATGGGACTGAAGAAACCCAATGGGAAGTTCAGAATAGTACAGGATTTGAGAGAAATCAACAAGATTGTTGTGTCATGCTGTCCCATTGTGCCAAATCCATCAGTGATTTTGTATCAGATTCCCCATGATGCAGAATGGTACACAGTAATTGATTTGTGCCATGCTTTCTTTTCAATCCCGTTGCATCATGACAGCCAGCCGATTTTTGCATTTCGGTTTGGAGAGAGAATTTTGGCATGGTGCCAAATTCCACAGGGGTATACAGAGAGTCCTTCGATATTTAATCAATTGCTGAAGAAATCTCTGGAGAGTTTAACAATGTCCAGTACATTGATGACCTGCTTGTGGCATCAAAAACACGCGAAGCTTGTGAAGTAGACACCATTGCTTTACTGAATCACTTGGCAGATGGAGGATTAAAAGTATCTCCAGACAAATTCTGCAAGAGAGAAGTCCAGTATCTGGGACATAATATTGAGAAAGGCCTGAGGAAAGTGACCATTGACAGGATCAAAATCATTAGAGGGATGAGAGCCCCAATGACACAAAGAGAAGTAAGAATGTTTCTGGGAATGGTTGGTTATTGTCGTCAGTGGATAAGTAACTTTTCATTAATTGCCAAGCCACTGATTAAATTGACTAAAAGTGAGGTGAAAGACCCATTGGAATTAAACCCAGAAGAATTGGCAGCATTCAAAGAAATAAAGAACGGGCTATGTGAAGCTCCTACCCTAGGAATGCCAGATTACGAAAAAGAATTTGAGCTGTACTGTAGTGAGAGGAATGGATGTGCACTTTCAGTGTTAATCCAGAAACATGGACGTCTGAGGAGGCCAATTGCGTACATCTCATCAACACTTGACCCAGTAGCTGTGGGTTTACCAGGTTGCCTGAAAGCAGTAGCTGCTACATGCAGAAGTCTGGAACAAAGTGAGGGAATTATAATGGGATAACCTGTACGGGTATTCGTACCTCATGATGTGGCAATCCTTTTAACAAGGAGCCGGACACAGTTTATGTCTCATAGTCGGCTGACTAAATATGAGAAAGTCATTCTTGGTGCATCAAATGTGAGTCTTGAGAGATGCGTGAATGTGAATCCAGCAACGCTGTTGCCAGATGCTGAAAGTGTGGGGGTAAGAGATGATGTTGATCATGATTGCCTAGATGTGCTTGATTACTGTACAAAACCAAGACCGGATATAAGAGATCTGCCACTGCCTGAGAGTGATCATGTGTTGTTTGTGGATGGATCTTGTCTGAGAACTGATGAAGGAATGCTGAGTGCTGCATATGCTGTGTGTACAGTTTCAGGAGTTGTGGAAGCATCACCTTTGAAACGAGTTAAATCCGCTCAAGTGGCAGAATTGGTGGCACTAACGAAGGCTTGCAAGATTGGAAGGAATGTGAGAGTGACTGTAATGACTGACAGCCAGTATGGCTTCGGAGTTGTCCATGATTTTGGCCAGTTATGGCTACAAAGAGGTTTCCTGACCTCAAGTGGAACTCCCATAAAGAATGCTGAAGTGGTTGGAAAATTGCTTGAGGCAATACAGCTGCCTAAAGAACTAGCAGTTGTAAAATGTGCTGCTCATAGTCAAGGTGATGATTTCGTCACCCTTGGGAACAAATTTGCCAATGACATAGCACAGTATTGTGCAAGGAATAATCACTCCATTAACCGGAGTAAGGAAAGGGAAATGTCTTCTTGTTCCTTAATGTTTACTAATGTGGTAGGAACATGGGAGGAAGTAAAGCAGTTGCAGGATGAGGCAGGAGATGAGGAAATGAAAGATTGGGTGAAAGCAGGTTTTGCACCAAGGGAAAAAGACCACGTGTGGGTCTATAGGGATGGAAGACCAGTCATGCCCAATAGCATGTTGTCAACAATGGCACGGATGTATCAAGGCCAGGGACACCTGGGGAGGGACGCTATGATAAGGGCCTTTAAGCAAACCTGGTACAATGCAAAATTCAGGCTGATAGCAGAGAGTCTCTGTCAGAGATGCCTGATATGTCAGCAATACAATCCTGGAAAGAAAACAGTGGTGAGCCTAGGTACAATAGGCAGGGAGGGAGGACCCTTCACCAGAATGCAGGTAGACTTCATCGAAATGCCCAAGTCAATAGATTAAGGTATGTCCTGGTGGTAGTCTGTTTGTTCTCTAGGTGGGTGGAGGCATTTCCAACAAGAAGAAATAATGGGATAACAGTGGCCAAGCTACTGTTAAGAGAATTCATCCCAAGGTATGGGTTCCCAGTGACCGTTGAATCAGACAGAGGAGTGTGGTAAATAATTTAATTACCGGGACTTAATTTGATACAGAAACATAATAAAAATAGCTCAATAAATAAGAGGCAGAATCCGTGGTATTAGAGGTTCGGAATGGGCTTTATTCCAATGGACGATTCGAATCGGTGACTCCAAGTTCCATCACCACGGAGGTTCAGGAAGTGAAGTACATACATTATTGATAATTAATCACTTTTATACAATAGGCATTACAGTGAAGCAAATGCAAGAGGCGTAACAATTGATAGTGTAGATAAAACATACATACGTAGCAAAAAATAGGCGTAACTGGGTGTGACTAAAGAACGTCATCAGGTGTGATGTCATAATAGGGTGGTTCCATGAAAGAATTTCGCAATGTCAGCAGAATTACTTGGCAGAAATGCGCGCGCAGCAGCATGACGTGTGATTGACGTGCAACTAGGGGGTGAAGGGGACTTGACATTTAGCTCTACATGTGGCGACAGATGTCTGGAGGGTCAAGTCAACCTAATCCCAAATCATATCTAACATCCTATGTTTAAAGAACTATGTTATCCAAAAGAGAGGTCTCTTAGAGTAGAATCTTATTCTATACTGCCTATACTGACTGTTAGTGCGTTTACAAGCGTCTAAGTGTCTACACTAGATGCGAGGGCAGAAGTCTTCCATAATAATAAGGCTATGAATTACTTGCATAAAGACAGAGAAGCCGGGCCTTTGCTCGGTAGCTGGAAGAATGTTTACTTAAACTACTAGACAGGAATGCATTGGGCAGGGAGCGGAGCAGATAATTTCGAAGGTGAAATACAGTTTCTTGGCAGGCAACAGGCTGATGTCAGGCTTCGTGAGCCGCGCAGGGAATGAGACAAAGTTCATGGTCACAGATGCAGGCTCAGACTGGAGCTTCAGAGGCAGAAAGCAAGAAAAGCTTGATGACAGAATCAGGGCCTACTTGCCTGGACTGTAAAATGGCATAAGTGAACCATATAAAGCCGGTGGCCTTTCATACTTAGGAATGGAATATCCAGCCTATTCATGGCGGATCTGAAAGAGGACATGTTGACGGTGGACGCACATGAGTTTGCGTCTTCATAACTGGAACTGGAGGGAACATACATGTACTTGTGATTCATACATGAAACCGTTGGGGTCCAAGATAGGGGACATAACTGATCAGAAAAATCCATATTTCCACATTCCCTCCTTGTCCCCTACTTGCCCGTCAAGAGATATCAATCTTCATCAATCCATTGATCTGTTCATATAGTATCATTTGTTCTTCTTTTTTCTTCTGGGACGAATGAAATCTTGGTGATGGAATACACGATGTGGCACACAGACCACAAATCGCTGGTCCACATTGTAGGCATAGACAGCAACTGAATAGTATGAGAAAGCCAATACCTAGGAAGGATAGGACCTTCCATCCAAAGGTCGATAATACACTCCAAAACCAACCGGACCAAGTCCAGGTGCCTGGATTCTGGTGTATCTGGCTTACAATCTTATGAAGGCGAGTTATGGCTTTATATACAGATGGCGAATTTTCTGGTATGAAAATGAAACAACTTGATCCGATGACCATACAAGCTCCGCCCCTATCGGCCAGGATGACGTCAAGGACAAGACGATTCTGAAGCACAACAATCCGCATAGCAGACTGTTCTTCTGTTAAATTGCCTAAGGCGGAAATAGTTTCGTTCACTACTGCTTCAAGGGTTCTAGTTAATCTACGTATCAACTTACTATTAGTAACGGTACCTATATAGGGAAAGAGACCTTTATTGAAATCTGTGTATTTTTCCCATGCTGTTTCAGTGTAATCGACTATTGGGAGATCTCTCCTTTCTCTATTGTGTACTAAATGAGTATTTCTGTGATAATCGGGAGGAGCTAGGAAAACAGGTGGCAAAAGGAATCCAATGTAGCAGGTACCATCCCAATCTAGAGGCAAACGTACATATGCCGTCTGACCACATATAAAATAGGAATGGCGGGAAGCTCTAAATGTCGACTTGCCTTGATCACTGAATTCTATTACAGTGGTGCATCTACTATGGCCCATATGTATGGAACCATTCTTTCTTACACATAATTCACCTTTTACTGGAAATACTGACATGGCGGGCAAAATTGGAGTAGCTTCGGATTCGATATTTAGGATCATAAGATTAGGCGTAAAATTACCTAATCCATAAACTTCATTTTCTAGATCAGTTCCTGTTCTCTTGGGAAGTCCCTCCTTGTTAGGGTAGCAGACTTTAAGTAAAACTAAGTTTAAATTTCCCCATACCCAGTTGTCTTGATAAACTGCAGAATTTGAATCTAGGGAATTAATTAAACTAAACCATGCTCCACAGGAGCCGTTGTGTGTGAATGGGTATGGAAAAAGAGGTAGAATTCCTTTATAATTCTGATAGGGAGGGAGTCGGCCACATAGCCAACAATTTGTAGCATTGCTAACCTGATGGGAATGATGTAACATACTAATAAACGTATTATTGCGCAGCGCAAATCTATAAGACAACTCATGCGGAGGTAATTCACTAAAAGAATGTTCAGCAGTAACATTATAAACATGTCTAGAAATAGGATAATATATGTGCAACAATATACTTGCAGTAATTATTAAAAGACTTAAGAAAAACAAAATTAATAACGTCACTGTGCAATGACTACGCAGTGATTTACAGTATGCATGTCGTTTCAACATTTTTCGGGTTTTTTCTCTATTCAGGTCTAAGGGATACATGTCAGAGACAAATTCAACCGCTTCACCTTGGAGAGGACTTAAACAATCAAATTGCCTGACTGGTTAGATCTGAGTTTTAGTTTATATTGTTCGTGACTATTCATTTCAACCAAAGGAAGTTTTGAGTCAATGGGTGAAGACACACGAGGTGTGGTATTTACATCCGATGGTAGTCCATGAAATTTCTTGATATGACTTGAATGTATCCAGCCTTTCCTGCCTTCGATCTTCACGGCTGTCCTTGTGGTGAGCAAGACCAGTTGCGGCGACCTCCACCTAGGATCCAGCTGAGTCTTTCGATCAAAGTTCCTCACCAAGACCAGGTCCCCCGGAACTACGTCATGGGGTTTCACCTCAGTGTTGTCAGGAAAAGCTGCAGCTACCTGTGAACGACAAGATTGTAGTGCAGACATCAAGGAAGCCAAGTAATCTGTCAGCATATTACAGTCAATATCAGTTATTTTACGTGGTATAGGCGTCCCCCACATATTTGGTGGTCTGCCAAAGATCACCTCATACGGGGATAGCCCTGTTCGAGAGTGTGCTACCATTCTTATGTAAAAGAGTGCAACTGGTAACGCTACTACCCAGTCGACACCTTTCTCTCTGCATATTTTGGACAATCTAATTTTCAGGGTCTGATTATGTCTTTCCACGAGACCTGCTGCCTCGGGGTGTCGGACACAGTGGAATTTCCACTGATAACCTAACAAAAGTGAAACGTGTTTCATTAGTTCGGATGAGAACGGCTGGCCGTTATCTGAGTAGACAACACGTGGTAAACCGTATCGTGGGAAGAATTCTCGAACTAACTGTTTGGCAGTAGTCGGGGCAGTGTAATCTGAAACCGGGTATGCCTCTGTCCAACGGGAAAGAGCACAGACAACTACGAGAACATATTTGAATCCTCGACATCGTTCCATCTGGATATAATCCATCTGGAGGACTTCAAAAGGGTGATCAGGAGGCTGAAATCCACCCTGTTCTACGGGAATGCTTTTTCCTGGGTTGAACTGACAACAGATCATACAGGTACGAACTTTTTGTTTGGCTGCTGCTCGTAAATGTTTGTTGAACCAAATGTGTTGAATGCTGTCTAGCATAGCTTTTTCTCCTAGATGCGCTGGACTATGTACAGTGTTAATAATGACTTGGACCATTGAATCAGGAAGGAACCACACAGATTTTTCCTTCGTCATCCATCCTTGGTCCGTTTGGATCCCTCCTAATTCAGTCCATTTCTTTATTTCATCTGGAGTAGCATGTGTCTGTATGTCAATTACATCAAGAGTGGGATCCTTAACCGTCATACAATGTGTTGGCGTCGGGACTTTTGTCTTTGTCATGTCGGATGTTTGAGTTTGAGCAGTCTGTTTAGCTGTTCTGTCAGCTAGATCATTGCCTTGAGAAATGATATCAGTAACTTTCGTATGAGCTTTACATTTCATAATTGATATTGCAGTGGGTAGATGTATTGCATCTAATAAGGCATGAATGAGGGGTCCGTGCTGAATGTGGGCACCGTGAGAAGTTAAATAACCTCTCTCTCGCCACAGCACGCCGAAGTCATGTACAACTCCGAATGCATAACGTGAATCAGTGTATATGTTGACTCTTTTATTTGTGGCTTGAATACAGGCTTGTGTCAGAGCGACGAGCTCTGCTGCTTGAGCGGACAAGGTATTTATGCAATTTGTTTCAATGATTTCAATGTCTGTTGTGACTGCGTAAGCGGCCACTAACTCTCCTGTACTTGTTCTCATACATGAACCATCTACATACAACGTTAGGTCACGGTCTGACAATGGGACATCTGTCAAGTCTTGTCTGGGTTTCGTTGTGATTGTAATAACATCAATACAATCATGAGCTAGTGGGTCTGTTCCGATTATGGGTAAAAGTGTGGCAGGATTCAATGTGTTACAACGTCTGATTTCTATATGTGGCTGAAACAATGTTAATTCATACCCTGTAAGTCGCGCTATAGTCAAATGTTGTGTTTGCGTTCGATTCACAAGAACCTCTACTGCATGTGGTACTTGAACTGTCAATGGATGTCCTAACACTATGGCATCGCTTTGTCTGATTGCTAAAGCTGTTGCTGCCACTGATTTCAGGCATGCAGGCAAAGCCTGAGCTACGGGATCTAATGTACTAGAAAAATAAGCACATGGTTTGTGGGATCCTGCCTGTTCCTGTGTGAGTACTGACAAGGCAGTACCTTCGCGTTCTGTAACAAAGAGTGTAAACTGTTTATTGTAACATGGTGTTGCTAAAACCGGTGCTTGGCATAAGGCTTTCTTTAGGCTTTCAAAAGCTTGTGCATGTTCCTGAGTCCAAGGGAGAACAGTCGATGTGGCTGCCTCCTGTGTTGTCAATTGAATGAGTGGTTTTGCTAGAAATGCATACTGAGGGATCCACTGCCTACAATATGAAGTGAGGCCTATAAAAGCCCGCACCTCCTTTTGTGTCTTGGGTATTGGCATGTTAGCTATTAACTGAATGCGGTCGGGTGTAAGCTGCCTTCCCTCCTTGGACAGCGAGTGTCCAAGATAAACAACTCGCTGGACACAGAATTGCAGCTTAGAAGGGGACACCTTGTGCCCTTTTTCGGCTAGAAATTGTAAAACTGTCAGTGATGCTTTCTCACATTCAGGTTCGCTTCTAGCGGTGATCAGCAGATCATCGACATATTGAAGCAGGGCAGTGTTTACTGGCATGTGGATACTGTCGAGTTCTCGTTTCAGTGCTTGGCTATAGATGCTGGGGCTTTCTGTAAATCCTTGAGGTGCGCGTGTGAATTTAAAGCTACGTCCATTTAAACTAAATCCGAACAAGTATTGGCTTTCCGGATCTATTGGGACGCTGAAAAAGGCATTCTTGAGATCAATTACAGTAAAGAATGTTGCTTCGGAATCAATAGCTGTCAGTAATGACGAGATATCTGGGACCACAGGGAATTGTGGCACAATGCATTTGTTCAATTCGCGCAGATCAATAACCAATCGATATACTGGCGGGGCCTTTGGATCTGTTCGTTTAAGAATCGGAATTATCGGGGAATTACATACATTGGAGTCTGTTTCCACAACCACTCCTTGGGCAATGAGCTCGTCAATGATTTGTAGTAAAGCCACTACAGCATCTGGTGGTAACTTGTATTGTCGCATTCGTGGTAATACCACTCCTGCCCTTAGTGTAACTCGATATGGTGTAATATTCATGCAACCAACATCAGTAGGGCCTTGTGCCCATAAATGTGTAGGTAAAGTCTGCAGTCGGGGATCCATGTCTCTAGACACATAGTGACCTTTAAAATCACGTAAAAACAATCTTACTCCTTCCGGAGAACAACATATTATAGCTCCTAGAGCTTTCAGTGTTTTTATACCTAACAAGTTTTCTGGACATGATTTAGTAAGCAATAAATCTGTAGTTCTGGTCAAGGGTCCTATCGTAAGTGGAAGAGGCTGTGATACTTCATTAACAATAGGTTTTCCTGAAAAACCAAGGGAAATATTCTGTGAGCCTGAGAGGGGTGCCCCTGGAACTTCACTGTGTTTTATTGTTGTTCGACTTGCCCCTGTATCAAGTAAAAATTTTCTATCTTGGCCTAATAATTCACTATGTACATAAGGTCCTTCTTGGTCTACAGGGACCTCGATAAGGGGTAAGTCAACTTCCCTCTCTAGGCTGGTTCATGCATATCGTTGATAATCAGGATAGTCATACTGTGCGGTCTGGTACAGCTGTCGTGTCGTGGTTTGTGTGGCAGCAACCGGCAGCGCTGGTGCAGCTGGCACAAACTGTATAGACTGTTGTGGAGCTGGCATGGACTGTGCATGCTGTGGTGCTCCTTGTTCATTCTGATCCTGTCTAGGTGGCCGTGGTCTTTCTTGTGTTTTACCTGTGGCGATATTACGCTTCAAGACTGGGCAATCGTGTATGTAATGACCTGGCTGTTTACAATAGTTGCATGTCCCTTTTACAGGTCCTGCTGAATCACCGGAATGTGTCGTACCCTTTTTATGTCCTTCAGCTGGAACTGTCTGAGAGACCAGCATTTTCATTTTCGTGTCTTTCATGCGTCTTTGTTCATGTTCTTGTTCCTCTCTAATTCTATTGTAATGGTACTGTAACATTTGTAACATTTGTGATGGGGTATTACCTTGCCAGGTACTCTCGAATTTTAATACTCTATTCTTCACTTGGGGCAAGGAATTTTCAACTAATTTTGTCACAAACAGATGTGGGTATGATTCGCTACTTGCTTTTATGCCACTATTTATACCAAAACATTTTTCAAATCGGGCATAGAAATCACTAGTGTCTTCATCTTGCTTTTGTTTACAAGCTGAGATTGCACCCCAGTCTTCCTTTTTCGTAGTTAATAAACGCGGCAGTACCTGTACTAGTAAACCTGGTAGTGCTTTAGTTTTGTCCCCAAGCCCCGAACCTGGACCTCGGGCCTTTTCTTCATTTTCTAATGCTGTCCAGTCTATCTTTTGGTCTCCCACCTCCCACTCTTTTTCCTTGAGTTTTTCATAAATGCCAGCAGGCATTAATACCTTTAATATTGTCATAATGTCGGGATAGGTATACTCTCCCATGAGTAACATGTCTTTAATTTCTCGGTGGAAACCCGCTGGGTCTTTGTCATGACTGGGTACCACTTTCTTCATTTCTAACAATTCTATTTTCGATATGGGCGTATATACAAATACACGTTTAAACTGATTGTCCTCGCCCTTTATTGGGTGTACTTCTCGTAAGGGATTCTGTCTGTCCATGTAATACATTGGTCTTTCCTTGATGGGCCGTGAGACATGCTCTGGGCATACAAAAAGAATGTACTGCTTTCTTGATTCTAGTATTTCTTTAATTAGCTTAGTACCTGAACCTCTCCATCTATTCGTGAGTAATTCAGTCAATATATCAGGTAAGGGACCAGGATCTGAATGTTGGCTTTTATATAGTATAAGAAGTTGTTGAATCATATAAATCCCAGCTAAACGCTGTTCATCTGGGGTGAGGTTCAAAAATGTGTGTGCTACTGTATCATCACCATATTTTCCGGGACTGTCAACCCAATGAACGGCTGACCTGGCTAATTCTTGTTCATCCATAGAATCGAGTAAATGATAACCCCTTCGTTCTCGCAGTAATTTGTCAGCGGCTTGGAACGAATGCTCGGGGGACCTTATATTTATTATAGGTGTTTGGAAATTCCTGTTATTATCTGGACATATCGGACGTATCGGGTTAGTAAAACATCTAGTACTATTACAAGATCCTCCTCTACCTACATAGGCTATGGTTTCTGACTGTCCTGTGGACAGTCCTGATCCTTCCTCCTCGCTTTGTTCAAACTGGTCTACCGCTAATCTCTCTTCGTGTAGGTGTTCTATTTCTTTACGGATCTTTCGGCACATGGCTATTATACAATTTTGCTTATCATGTCTCCCTTCTGATATATTCTGGCTCCATCTGGTAAGAGCTTGCATTGCTTCCGGGTCTACCCCCGGTCGGTCTTGATTTCTGATCACACAATTTATGAGGAAACGTAACAGTTCCCCCTGTATCTCCACTTTCTGGTATTCCATAGCTCTGTTAATACATTCAGAATCTCGCCCTGTTTGGACAAAATGGTATATATTATCTAGATGCACAGTCATTCCTGGTAACTTCCCTAAATACACCGCGGCTCGTCTGATACGTAATGATGCCATGATCATTTCGTCCTCTTTGCCGGGCACAGGGTCATATCTACAATCTATAAGAAGTTCCTTAAGCGTGCGGGAATTTATGAGTTTGGGGGTACGTGGATGTGCTGATTCTTGAAAAGTACGTTTATTTATTCTGGGTGGCGTAGAAAAAATGTTGGTAGCACCTCCGGTTGCCCCGTTTGGGGTATCGGGCGTGAAAGGATTCGTTGAACGCGATACAGCAACTATAGGTGTGGACACAGCTATAGAAGTAGCTGTAGGAACAGATGTGGAAACAGATGTGCTTGCCGGAACTTGTGTCAGGATTTGTTGTTGTAGAGATACAGATACAGGATCTTGGCGTTGAACCTCCCCGGCAGGCGGTCTATGTGGGGCGGGGTTAGTATACTCGGGAGCTGCGTCATCTAAATATGAGGAAAGAAAAACATCTTCTGCTGTTCTAGGATGCCCCTTAGGATGTACTTTTATTGGAAATAATGGGGGTGGCAAGTCTTTTGGTATCTCCGGAGTAGCCTTAGGTAATCCCTCGGCCAGGAGGGGATACATACCATTCATAAGGGCATTTCTTTGTCTGTCTACTTGTTCTGATTTCACTCGTGTACCTTCTTCAATTAATAGATTTTCTCGGGCTTTATTTGAATTCTCTTTATTTTTCTCTTCCTGTCGGAGTGCTTTTTCTGTACGTCTATGAGATTCTTTGCGCCATAACTCAACGGCGTCTTTCTGTGACTGTCTGGCTTTCCTTTTCCATAACTCTTCCTCTACTTTCATGATGCACTCTGCATCCCAGGTCCCAGCTGCGGGCCACCTCTGACTTTCTGGTAATTCCTTGGTGTAGTCTACCCACAAATCAAGAAATAGTATAGCGTCTAAGCCGTGCTTATGATACATGAAGTACCCTGGAGTGTCCCTAGGAGGAATAGGAACAGCTTCTTCGAGTACCCTTTTTCTAGTTGTGAACTGTCTTAATTTCGAAAAGAGCGGCATATTGAGAACTGGTCTGATACTTGATTTTGAACAAACTTAATACAATAAAACACGATAATGAACAGTCATTCACACCACAATATGCAGAACGTATTAAAAACATTTAACATTTAACATTTAACTGAGCAACGATGATGATGACGATCTAAAGAAAACTTAATCACTTAAACATAATACTCGGCATTAACTGAATTATTCTGAATTTATATACTTGATATACTAGATATACTGCTAAACAGTACAGATACACTGCTAAAACAGTGCAGACCGGATTTGTGTACCCAAACCCGTCTTGACCGGCACAACCTATGTGCACGTCAGAACGCCTCCCCAGTAATGGTACTCACCGGGTAGCTCGGAACGGAAGGCCTCGGAACGGAACTGAACTGAACTGGACTGGACTCGACTCGACAACTTCGGACACTTCTGAGCTTCGGAAACCTGGTGGGCCTCTGTATACCTCGGATCTTGCTCTCTCAGCTAGGCTCTGGTCGGGATACTTCGCACTTCTCACCGCCTCGTCTGGGTGTTGATCGCAGCCTCAGTCGCCCCCGCTTGACCGGAGGGAGATACAGGAAATCCTGCTGGTACGCGTTGTTGTCCGTCCAGCTGTGGCAGGAGACCGGGCCTGCAACGCACCGCCGGCGCGTGAGATGAGAAAGTGTCCCTGTTCGGGCGCCATTCATGTGGTAAATAATTTAATTACCGGGACTTAATTTGATACAGAAACATAATAAAAATAGCTCAATAAATAAGAGGCAGAATCCGTGGTATTAGAGGTTCGGAATGGGCTTTATTCCAATGGACGATTCGAATCGGTGACTCCAAGTTCCATCACCACGGAGGTTCAGGAAGTGAAGTACATACATTATTGATAATTAATCACTTTTATACAATAGGCATTACAGTGAAGCAAATGCAAGAGGCGTAACAATTGATAGTGTAGATAAAACATACATACGTAGCAAAAAATAGGCGTAACTGGGTGTGACTAAAGAACGTCATCAGGTGTGATGTCATAATAGGGTGGTTCCATGAAAGAATTTCGCAATGTCAGCAGAATTACTTGGCAGAAATGCGCGCGCAGCAGCATGACGTGTGATTGACGTGCAACTAGGGGGTGAAGGGGACTTGACATTTAGCTCTACATGTGGCGACAGATGTCTGGAGGGTCAAGTCAACCTAATCCCAAATCATATCTAACATCCTATGTTTAAAGAACTATGTTATCCAAAAGAGAGGTCTCTTAGAGTAGAATCTTATTCTATACTGCCTATACTGACTGTTAGTGCGTGTACAAGCGTCTAAGTGTCTACACTAGATGCGAGGGCAGAAGTCTTCCATAATAATAAGGCTATGAATTACTTGCATAAAGACAGAGAAGCCGGGCCTTTGCTCGGTAGCTGGAAGAATGTTTACTTAAACTACTAGACAGGAATGCATTGGGCAGGGAGCGGAGCAGATAATTTCGAAGGTGAAATACAGTTTCTTGGCAGGCAACAGGCTGATGTCAGGCTTCGTGAGCCGCGCAGGGAATGAGACAAAGTTCATGGTCACAGATGCAGGCTCAGACTGGAGCTTCAGAGGCAGAAAGCAAGAAAAGCTTGATGACAGAATCAGGGCCTACTTGCCTGGACTGTAAAATGGCATAAGTGAACCATATAAAGCCGGTGGCCTTTCATACTTAGGAATGGAATATCCAGCCTATTCATGGCGGATCTGAAAGAGGACATGTTGACGGTGGACGCACATGAGTTTGCGTCTTCATAACTGGAACTGGAGGGAACATACATGTACTTGTGATTCATACATGAAACCGTTGGGGTCCAAGATAGGGGACATAACTGATCAGAAAAATCCATATTTCCACAGGAGGACACTTTTATAATGAAATCATGGGTTTGATCTGTGAAGCATTAAGTGTACAGCAGAAGCTACATTGTGCTTACCGACCAGAGGCTTCTGGTATGGTTGAACAAATGAATGGTACCATCAAAAACAGAATTGGCAAAATGTGCCTGGCCACAGGAATGAAATGGCCTGATGTCTTGCCTCTAGTCCTGATGACAATTAGGTCTACTCCAGATAGAACAACAGGTTTGAGTCCACATGAAATCATCATGGGACGTGCTATGAGACATGCGTTTGTACCAGTCAACAAGCTGATGACTATAACTGATGACATGATTTTGGATTACTGTAAAGGCCTGGCTGACGCAGTTCATTCTGTGTTTCACCAGGTTGGAGAAGACGCCACCACACTTGAAAGAAAACCAGCCCATGATCTGAGCCCAGGGGACTGGGTAAGAATAAAAGTCCACAGAAGAAGAAATTGCCTGGTTCCAAGGTGGGGAAGGCCAAGGCAAGTCGTTCTGACTACAACAACTGCTGTGAAGTGTGTTGGAGTGAAAAATTGGATACATGCCGGTCACACTCTGAGAGTTCCAAATCCAAGTGACGGCATTGGAAAAGAATACTTTGAGGAATCAGATTCCAGTGATGATGCAGACAGTGAGGCAGTAAAAAGAAAAAAGAATCCTGAAAGGGGGGAAAGTGGGTCAAGAGCAACTTTTGTCCCACCAGAAGGAATTCTGAAAAGAGCATTGCAAACTTCAGAGACAAGTCCAGATTCTGAAGAAGTGCCTGAAGTCCCAACTAACAGTGACGAACACAAAAAGAAAGAAAGAAAAGAACATTCCAACAGAGGTGACACCTGAATCAAATGAGAAAATTGTAAAAGTTCCACCTGAGATAATTCTTGAAGAGGAAGGGACAGAAAAAGAAAGAGAGGGACAGATTGCGGAAAAACCCAGAGGAGGTGTAGGGAACATCGACAACAAGCTAGGTGAAGGGACAAGTAGACAGCAAGAAGATTGCGTGTCGGAGACCCGAGGAGGGACAGAAGTGGGGAAATCTCAATCGGGGGAAAAAGAGACTGTTGGAGAAAAGAAAGTTGTTGGAGAAGGGAAAATTGTTGATGAACAAGAGGCAACTGAGACAGAATCTGATGAAAGTGGAAATGAGATACATGAAGGACGAGTTCTGAGAAAGAGAACTTGGATTGGAGAGAGAAACAGTAAAGAGGGAAAACAAAAAAGAAATGCTAAAGGAGATCTTTGGCCCAACAAGATAAAGAGACTGAGATATCGACTGACACTAGTTAACTCTTCGAAAGCTGAACAGGTGAACGAAGTGTCAAGTCAAAACCAAACGAAAGGAGAAGAAACAAAGATATCTGAAGAAACTAAAAGTATCAGAAAACCAAACCAGAAGTATAAGTCGCCAGAATGGACGTATGTGGCACTGCCTGAACAAGGTGAAGAGGCAGACAGTTAAGGAAATCCAGAGGAGGCTTTACTGAAAGTGGTTGAAGAAGAAGAAGCAGTTGGAATCCTGAGAGTTATCTTGTCCGACATTGGAGAAGAAACGGATGTTCAGGACCTAATACAGTTTGATGATAATGAGGAAAGAGTGAAAAATGATGAAAACCCAAATTGAGTAAATCCAAAGAAGTAACTTGAAGAAGAAAGTGAAGAAGTAAATTAAAAACTAATAGATTGTAATAATCTGGTGGGTACTTGCTGCCCTAAAAGTTCGGTAGTGGAGTAGAAGAGGCTAAGTCAAAAGACACGGTCAAATTAACAAGATGGCTAACACTGAGAATAATCAAAGTAGATGTACCTTCATGAAAAGATGGTGCAAGATGTGCTGCTGCTGTACAGGATTATTAGTGCTACTTTGGAGCGTGCTTCCTCTACTGATCTCTTTTAGAGTAACAATAGACACTTTAGGAGGACATACTGAGAACATGACTAACATAGGGAAGAGTTCACAGAAGATAGTTCCTACTAGAACTAGCAATGTATATGTACAGAAGGATAGGTCTATTAATGATTTTTCTAGCAATGTGTTTTCAAAATTATTGTACGAATAATGTAAGGACAATGGATGTAAGGGATTGCTATGTCTGTATGCAATTACCTGCCTCTGTTTCAGAAGGAGTGACTTATCATCACCTTCCGGCTACGTATGAAATTTCATGTAGTGTGTTGATTAGTTTATTTTATCAATTAGGGAAATTAGATTATAACATGTCTAATATAGATAATATTCTTGGGCAACTGCCTATGAATAAAGAATTGAATTGACTGCGCTGAAGGATAAGTGGGAAGCCGATATCGGAAAACCTATCCCGGAACTGACATGGCCTGCACTTCAGAGACGGGCCTGGAAGAGCACGCGTAACGCCCGGTTTCAGCTGGTGCAGTATTTCACCCTGCATAGGGCATACCTGACGCCGGCTAAATTGTTTCAGTATTTTGGGGGCCCCATGCCGCAGTGCCCTCGTTGTGGAGAGGAGGGGGCTGACTTTTAACACATGTTTTGGTCCTGCGATGTTTTAAGTGGCTACTGGGAGGAGGTCGTCGGATGCCTGGCCCAAGTGACAGGGCGGGAGTTGCGGGTGGAGATGGGAGTCTGTTTGCTGCTTTGGTTTCCACACACGCCACGCACGAAAATCACTAGCAAGTTTTGCGACCTGGGGCTGGTGGTGGCCAAGCGAGAAATTACGCTCCACTGGAAGTCGAGGACGGGTCCCAGCGTCGCGAGGTGGAGAGCGACATTTACCAAGTGGGCGGGTAGCGAGGGCACGTTCAGGCTGCAGCTTGCGCTTAGGAGAAACGATGACAAGGCTCTGGACATGGCTCGGGCATGGGAAGCACTAATGGTTGATCTCCAGGGATGGGGAACAGCGGGGGAGGGAGGCCCTGCGGCACTGGAGCAACAGCCAGGTACTTAGGGGTGGGGGAGGCTAGCTGATTGGCTCATGGGGGCCGGGGGCTCTCCTTTTCCTCTTTGCCTGGGGCCTGTCTGTGGTGGGGGGGGGGGGCGGCTCATGGCTCTTAATACGGCTCCTTCTGAGAGAGGTTATCCTGGTAGTAGTCGTCCCGGCACACTGACATGTGGGTGGGGGGGGCTGTATTATTTCAGGGGAGGGTTTGGGGACGGCGCATTGGTAGGTGGAAGTGGCCCAGATTGTATTTGGATGTGATTTTATAAGCGGATGGCGGCCACTGGCCAGATGAACATTGTGGATGTCAATTGTGTTTGAGTAATGCAATAAAAAATGTTTTTGCAAAAAAAAAAAATGAATAAAGAATTGAATCCTGCTAAAGAAGCTAACACTTTAGGTGAGATTTTTATCGAAACTAGAGAATTAACATTAGAATATGTTTTTAGAAACAATTTAACCTGTAGTTTGAAGGAAGAAGAGAAAACTTTCCTAGACATGGTTGAGAGAAGAAGGTTGAACATGCATAAGAAAGCAGAACGACATAAGATGAGTGAAACAGTGTGGGATATTGAGAAAGAAAAAGAGTTGAAAAATGGAGCCAGTCCAACTATGGCTATAGATGCACCACAGAAAGGCAAACTATGCATTACCAGGAAGAAATCCCAGTATGATTATTATTTCATAGGGACTAGTGAGTGCCATGATACATACTTTATTGCAACCGGATGGAGATTTAGAGGTGGAGAAGATCCAGTTTTCCCGGGAGTGTATTATATTTGTGGGAACAAGGCTTATTACAGGTTGCCTGACCATTGGTATGGCACATGTTATGTTGGCCTGGTCTTTCCAAAGATTTTTCACATGGATAGAGTAGAAAATGCTGAACAAACTAATCCATTAACACGCTATAGAAGAGAAACATGGACAGAAATTGTAGGAGATATTTTTGGAGCTTTAATACCAGCAGTGGGAATTTCATTGAATGCATATGGCATTCGGAAGCTGTCAACAGTGGTGGATCGCTTGTCAACAAGCACCGCTGGAGGCTTTCTTTTGGTAAATACTGAAATGGTTGCTTTACGCGCTATGGCGATGCAAAATCGACTTGCCCTTGATTTTCTATTGGCAAAAGAGGGTGGAGTCTGTGGAATGCTGAAAGTTCAACATTGTTGCACTTACATTCCTGACGAAAGCAAAGATCTAAAGGTCTATATCAAAAATATTACTGATTTGCATGAAGAATTAGTACCACTGGAAGCTGAAAGTATCTGGACTAAAATGGCTAATAAGATGATTGCTATTAAGAATTTTATAGCTAAAATAGGTAGTACCATATTTGGTAAGGTATTATTTCCATTAACGTGTGTAATTGTTGCATTGTTAATTCTTAGATTAGGGTGTATGTGTTGTAGATACAGAAGAAATAAAAAGAAAATAACACGAGAAAATGTTAAAAAGAGACAAAAGAAACCAGAAAGAGATCCACAAGAAATAGAATTAGACGAATTGAGGGAAAGTATGTATATAGAAACAAAAAGAGAAGATGATAAAGAAACAAGAGTTTAAAAAAAAATGAACAAGAAGACATTTTGAATTTCTTCAAAAAGGGGAAATTAAATTGATTTTTGGGTTTTGATTTTGTGGTGATAAAATATCACCAAAGGGGGGATTGCTGGAGCAGGGTTTTTAATTTAAAACCAAATACCTGTTTCATTTTTGTATGTCATTATTAAAAGTACTACTGATTAATTAGTAATTAGTAGTCTTGTCTAACCAACCTTATTAACAGAAGAATTACACGTGGGAATGCAATTGCATGGCTAAAATAATAAGTGAACTAAGTTGGTGAGCAAATTGACAGTATAGATGTTGCTTATGTGATGTTATTGTGTTTTGCGCTTATAACAAATATGCATTAATGGCTTTTGATGTCGCAAATGGCTAGATAAATACATACACTTAAGGGTATTAGCAGGGGAATAACACTGTATAATCATTTCCATGTAGTAATTATAATTTTGTGTTTTCTTCGCTTAAGTTGACCATTGTGGCCTGCTGTAAAATGGCCACCACCCACAGCCTGCATTCGAGTAGATGAAAATATGAAAAGAGGCTTTGCGCTGACTGCGACCCTGTCCTCTGACTGAACTGAAAAGTCATGTACATGACGACAAATCTGGGAGTGTTGCCAGATGCCCCTGAACGTGAAGAATTGTTGCAACTTAAAATCCGACCTGATGAACTTATAATGGTCCCATGGATGAGATACATTTATCCCGAGGAGACATTCGTAGAAGTAACGAATTAGCTATGGACTTCTAATTTCTATTCAGAAATTGAAACTATCAATACATGAGAAAATTTAATGGTGTAGCTTAATGTACCAAGACGACATATTTTCCGCCAATCAAATGTTCTGAAAGTTATGTTTGCAACATTTGGAATGTAAATTTTGGTATAAATATTAGTAGACTAGAGAGGTCTAGCGCCATTTCTTCTCGAACCAATGATCAGAGGTCCCGACACTGACAGAGAGGACGGTGACTCTACATGACGGATAGAAAACTTTAACTATTTGCTGAGGACCATTTCTGACTTAGAAAACGACTTTTAGCCAAAATAGGTAAATATGAAAAAAATGATCTCGCATTTAATTGGCTTTTCTTACAATTTGATTTAGATAAACAATATTCTGTTTGAATTACTGTGTCGGGTGGTTATTTTATTGTTATGTTTATTGAATATTTAGAATGTTAAGTTGTATCACCAAATCTATAGCAACTAGTTGATCTCATTGACCTCAGGGTACATGCAGAATGGTTGGGTATAGAAAAGTGTTTCCCTTATACATGGCACGGATAGAGTGGTAGGATGAATGTTGGTGTTATGGGCCCCACCAGCGTGTGATGTGTATATGTGTGTGTGACTGTGAAATCACTCCGTCCATGGAAGTAGAGGGGATTCGGAAGCTCCTATCTGCACCAATATCACTGAAAATACAAGATTTGAAAAAAATATTATTGTCTACGGGTGCTCGTGGAAGGCAATTTCTATGGACTGGAATCTAGAGAATGCTAAAGTGATTCTGGTATTTTACTGGCCTCTGCTGGTCGTTTTCTATCAAGACAGTTAAATAGAGGCAGTTAAACGGAAAAAAAGTCCCTAAGCGGAAGCAGAAAAGTCCTAGTGCTGATCTCCAGAGCCCACAAAGTAAATACACATATAGGTATATACTAAGGTATATACAAGAGGTCTTGAATGCTTGACCCAAAATATTTCAGTGGGGTGGCAGGAGTTTCATAACCCGCACCTCAGGTCTATGGAGCGCATTTCCGATTGAAATGAAATAAACTACTGATCTACTTTCATTCAGGAAAGCTCTAAAAACCTGGCTATTTCATCATTAAGGTCCCTCCTATTTCCTTTCATTAGCTACCTGTATTGAGCTCAGCACCTAGAGACTTCAGGGTCTTAGACCGCTTTACAAATCTCATTTTCATTTAATTTCAAAGTACAAGCTGATAGATAAATTGGAAATGAACTGGCAAAACTGTGCTATACAAATTCATACATTACAAATACACGTTTTTGACTTTCATTTGTACAGATGCAAGTCCAGGTCCTAAATAATTCAAATTAATAAACAGGGTACCTGCAGCTGCGTCACGGGGGGGGGCTAAAGTGGGGGGCGGGAGCTGCCCGCCCTCCACTGTGTGAAAAATACTTTGAACCAATACACCTGCCACGAACGGGAATGCCCAGCATGATCGCTGCCCTTCACAAACAAACTCTGATCACGCTAACGGATAATGGGGGAGGAGGGCGAAGGCCCAGGCAGGGCTTCCGGCTCTCTGGGCTGCGGTCACTTGCTTCGGATGCAGTTTATTTTAACCGGCGAAACATCTGTTTGCTGGAACAGCTGGGTAAACCAAACCATGCGGGCGGGGGCGGAGAGGTGCTCACTACACAAACAGTACTTTAAACGGCACCAAAGTGAGAGAGGTGCGGAAGTGGGCTTTGAGCTGCCTCATCGTGTTAGATGCCAGACGCTAATTCAGCCCTGCTTCCTTCACACTAGATTCTGGTACATGAAGTCTTTAATTACGAACATAAAATACAGATACCAAAATAAGGAGAAAAAGCATAACTAGGTGACCTATAACTTTCACCATAACTTTTAAGAGCGTATCAATGTAATCAAAAAGTACCATGCGTGTGTATGAGAGGATCAAAACGTCTTAAAAGAAGTTATTAAACTAAACTGTGCTTTGAATTTTACAAAACAAACAATTTACAAGATTATTGCGGTAGAAACCAGGAAATGTAAACCAGTGTATCTCGTACCTTCAAACATGCTGGCAGCTGTGCATGCCCACGGAGTGGGTGGCATCAATTTGTAATCAGTGGTGGGTTTGCATGTCCCTTGCAGCTCAGCTTTGAAGGTGGGGCGCCCTCCCCCGTGCCTGTAGGCATGGCCAAAAGAGGGTGGAGTTCTAGAGAAAGTTCAAAAACCCCTCATGCACTGCGAGCACACGGCTCCACTGCTCCCAAAGTCAAGTCGGCCTTGCACGACTCTCCCACAATAACACTGAATAGTGCAGGAGGTGGAGGTGGACTGTGACTGGGCGGGTACGCACAAGCTCAGGAGGCGGGGAGATGCGGCTGCCGGGATTTAGCTTGGCCTGCATGAAATGCCTCTCGGAGATAGTGCTTACAGAGGAAACAAAATGGCCCGCAGCGCTGAGTGAAATTAAAAGTAAACATTTGCAGGTTTTCTTAGGTTACCCTGTGATAATGATTCACAGCTTCTAGGAGCCACCTCAGGTTCAGCCCCTTCAAGCCCCAGCGGGCAGGCGGAAACTCACCACTACTAGCCACATGAACCTTTTTACATCATAATGTGTCACAGTGGCAGTGGTGTGAATTTCAATAGAAAGCTCGCTTTGAGCCACACTTTCAATGCACGACTATAACGGAGGAAATCCTTAAACTGTAAAGTGTGAATGTTTTCATTCATTTATTTTAAAAGGGTGTTCATATGGTTTAAGCCTTTGTCGCAAAACCGTGATATTAGTCACAGACTGTTTAAGAGTGCGGGGGGCGAGAAAGCACAGACTGCAGGGGGGAGGCACGGGAAGAAAATAGAGCTCACAATCTAAATAAAACATACTATGCAACACTCGAAGTAAAGGGACTAGTAGCCATGGAAGGATACAAATGATGAGATGCCCGACATAAGGAGGTACTAACAAGTCTAAAACCAATCGTAAGGCAGAATTTAGGAACTAAGCCAATGAAAAAGATAGGCGGAGAGTGGGCGGAGCTTCCACTCCATACTGAATACTGCATGCCTCGCAAAGCAAGCAGCGCATGCGCACTGCCACTATAGGCTCGACCTAAAAAGCCACAATATTACTATTATTAAAAAAACAGGGTTTAGCCCATAGATATTAAATAATTATCATCCAATCTCTCCACTAACACTCTTGTGCTAAACTTCTGATGGCTCATATAACACAAGAGCTGTGCACCTATATTTCCTATTTCCTAGACTCTCACCAAGCAGGGTTTTGGCCGACCCGTTACGGAAGCAGTGATCTTATCAGTTATTGATGATTTGAGAAAGGTTCTGGATTAGGGTCTTACTCCAGCCTTGATCTTGCTTAATCTATCCACTACCTTTGACACAGTTGATTATAACATCCTATTGGGAACGCTGCAAGCCACCGGGTTTATGCAGAGTGCTTTCAATTGGTTCACCTCTTTTTTGGAGAATAAGACGCAGCCAGTTCAACTTATCCTGTTTGATTTTTTGTAAGTAATATTTTAGCTGTATTGCAGATGTAGAACTCAATTATTGAGTTGACCCTAACTTAATTGATTGTGTATTTTATGTTTTTGATATCTTGAGGGGTGTTTTTTTTCCCAGGCACATTTTGGCTCATGTGATTGAGCTTCAACACCGGAAATAAAGATCCACTGCGGTGTTCCACAGGGGTCCACTTACTCGCCTCTTCCTTTTAACATCTACCTTTATTCACTTATAATGGAACTAACCAAAGAGGTTGTCCGATTTTTAACAATGATGATGACTGCCAGATTTTACTTCAGCTCAATACCCCCAGGCGCAAAATAATTGAAAAGAAATCGTGGTGTCAAATCAAAATCCGTTGATGGAGTCAAGTCATTACTGGCCTCTAGAAATTGGTGCGCTACCAAAGCTTAATGCAGCTGCAAAAAGTTTAGGAGTCCTATGGATTGACATATTTCATAATGCCTGAAATAAATGTGAGGGCATCGTTTGTCTTCATCTTATGATCCGCTAAGAAGTTTCAATCATATTTGCTTTTGAAGCCATGAAGACTATCATGGCAGCTGTTAACGGTGCTAAGCTTGACCATGCGAATAGTGGGCGGCTGCCGATCAGATAGCGCATTAAATTAAAAAATTTCGGCCTAACCTTCAAGTAATTACAAGGCTTGGCCCCAAATTTCTTAATTGATCGCTTGTCCAGATGTGTCCGTAGGAGCACTGTGCGTTTGGCTGCTGCTAATTTGGTGCTCCTTGATTTTGAAAACTGAGGACTGGAGGAAGTAGGTTTTTGACTCTGGCTCCCAAGGAGTGGACTCCTCTTCCAATTGAGATTCGCAAAAATTAAGGAACAGGGGGCATATGTATCAAGTTCCGTTTTTGCAATTCTCAAATAGCGATTTTTAGGGCATCGCTATTTGAGAATTGCAAAACGGGATGTAATAAAAAATTCGCAAATGTTTTGCGATTTCTTAGCATTCCGTAATTCCTGAAATGAGCATGTGTGCGCATGTGGCGCACATACATGCCCTAAGGGCATGTATGTGCGCCACATGGCACTTTGAAAGATACCAAAAAGTGCATCTTTCAAAGAAATCGCAAATTACCACCAACTTGAAGTTGGTGGTAATTTGCGATTTCTTAAGGAGAAATCGCACAACTTGGTGCTTGTTACATTGCATTTAAGGAATCGCAATTTGCAATTCCTTAAATACAATCGCAAAATAGAGAATCGCAAATTTGCGATTCTCTAATTTGCGATGCCCTTTTGGGATGATACATCCCAAAAGGCCTTTTCCCGTTCGCAAACGGGCCGATTCTGAGAATCGGCCCGTTTGCGAACGGGAAAAGGGCTTGATACACATGGTTTTTGCTATTCATGCGTACATTTGATCTCCATGCTACTCTCTAGAGGAAAATATCGCCAAAAGACCTTCGGATTAGCGTTGTGCTCTATAAGTATCCATTAACATAACATAACATACTGTAACCCAATATTTATCACAGTGAATTGTGTGGCATCGTTACCAAGTTTAGGGGACGGCAGGTACAGCTGGTGACTGTTTAGCAGGTCCTAAATTCACACAAGTCCAAATCATCAGCTATCAAGGTCAATACCCGGGAAATGCAACAGAAAGTTGGCTTTCCTACACCTACTCCTAATTTTGTACTCTCCCAACCTATACTTTACAAGGGGCGGTACTTTCATCAACAAAGTCAATTACCGTGTGAGAACTTCCTTTCGAAATGCTGTTTCAGCCGTGACTGCCGACACACGATCTTGTTAAAGAAAAAAGCATTTGATAAACAAAGGCTAAAAAAAATGAAATTCCAGAAGTTCTCTTACCCTTTGTATTTGTCCTGTGTGTAAGGCAGACAACAAACACAGGTGGGGTGATAGGAATGTGCTATTAGGCAACGTTACAAAATTATATGCAATTACGTTTGTATATTAAGTAAGGTCACATCAAATTTGTGCACAAATAATTCGAGAATGTTTGTAAATCAAAAAGTATTTGTAAATCATGACCATTTTAAAACTTAAAACACATAAATCGTAATATTAAAGTGTTTTTATGAATCATCTCAATGGTCAGAGCACGTAAGTAAACAAAACAATCTTTTTTGATTTTGATTTACTTAATTCTTTGATCATCGAATGAAAATGTATTTCTCAAGTATTGGAAAATTATTAAGTCAAGTATCCTATTGTTGTAGACCATTGTGTTGTCAGGCAAGGCAAATAGAAGGAAAAAACTGCATTTTCCTGAGGATTTGAACAGACAAGGCATGCTGCTGCATGCTAAATAAAACAACCCATCTATAAACTCAGTGACTGGCAAGAGAATTTCAAGTAGCACTAGAACATGAATTAATTATTGAAGACACAGTGAAGAAAATGCTGTCACCGTGGGAGGAAATTGTGAGCTTCATAAAAAGACAAAATGGAAAGGTATTTAGGGAACCCTATTTAGAAACAATGCAACATGTCCATTTGTGTTATGTTAGCAAAGTGTGCAGTCAAGGAGGCAGGGCGTTGGCACATATAATTCAACAGAGATATGAGTTCCCTATGTACAATAAATACATAGGCCCCGATTCACAGAGACTTTGCTAAGAGTAGGTGTGGTTGACCCTTGTAATGACCCTGGCCTTGTTTATTAATTAATTCCAGAAGTAAGTCAAAAGAGGTCCGATTTGTAAAGATTTGGTTATGAAAACGTGAGGCCTACTGTTGCAGTTCTCATGAATTCCAGGACTAAAGTAGGAGTACTGCGGAATTAATCCTGGAACTCAGGAGTAATGCTGGAGTAAATCTCAGCAGAACCTTTGTTAATCAAACCTTGAGAAACCAAACGGTGTACCCTCATATTAGGTCAAATATTGGAGTTCAACTTAGAATCTATGTAACTGACCTACTCATCATTAGAGAATATAGTAATCACTCAACAGCCTGTGCTCTTCAGAATGCATTCTCTTATTCGTAAAATGAGCTATATTAAAAATAAAATTCTAGGTGCTGAATTTGATCTGTTGCTGGCGTGCCATAATGTCTGCCAGTTTTATGCTAACTGTGTGTTTATTTATTTATTTAATGCGTTTTTCTATAGCGCGGACTTTACCCAAAGGTGTCAGAGCGCTTCACAATAGCAGCAGTAATGATACATACGGAGCAAAAATACAAGTGAGCATGTTACAAAATCAAATGGTACGTTACATGAGGCAATAGTGACAATTGAGCAAGTATCAAGGGCAAACAAAATACAAGAGGTAGCAAACGATACGTTACAAACGGAAAAAGTGCCGTGTGCAGGTTACAAGAGCATACAAAGTACACGTAGAGGTAAAAAGAAAAAGAATTGCAATAAATGGCCGACACTCAGAACACTAAAACAAAAGTTACGTTACATGAGGCAGTGGTGGCCGTAGTGCATGTATCAAAAGCAAACAAAATACAAGAGGTAGCATACGATACGTTACAAAAGGAGAAAGTGACATGTGTGCAAGTTACAAAAGCGATCAAAATACAAGTGAAAGTATAATACTGCAATATATGGCAGACACTCAAAACACAAAACACACTGAGAAGGCACTTCTATAGGCATGGAGAACAGAATTTCCTATAATGGAAGGACTTCCTTCAGAAAATATAGGGCGTGAATTAAATTTGGAAGTGTCTTTGAAGGAGGAGAGATTTGAGGTCAGTTTTGAAGGCCTGGGAAGAGGTGGTGGTCCGGAGCTGAGGCGGAAGTGAGTTCCAAATTCTCACCGCGTTGCCTGAAAAGGATTGGGCCATCGATCTTTCCTTCTTGAAAGTGGGAGGTTCAAGCAATACATTTTCTGCATTCCGTGATGGTCTGGAGCCACCAGAGAGTTTCAATTTATCCGCCAGGTAGCGAGGGGAGGATGAGTGCAAGGCTTTGTGGGTGATACAGGCAGTCTTGTAGATAGATCTTGCCTCTATGGGAAGCCAACGGAGGGTGGATAAAATGGGTGTGATGTGGTCGCTTATTTTGGCCCCATATATGAAGCGAGCTGCTGAATGGAGAACAGACTTCAGGGGGGACAGGTGGGATTTGGGGAGGCCAGTAAGAAGAGAATTGCAGTAGTCCAATCTGGAGAGAACCAGCGATTGGACCAGGGTTTTAAGGTCGTGCTCCGGGAAGAAGCGACGAATCCCCCAATGAAGGCGCAGTTGGTATCGAGCAGACTTTGCAATGGAATAGATGTGGGAGAGTAGATTGAGTTTTTTGTCGAGTATGACGCCAAGGGATTTTGCGCTCTCGACAATGATGGGTTTATTGTTCAGTAGATTAATCTGATCCATCCATGATTGCACTGGGGGAGGAGAGAGTGAGGAGGAGAGGAGGAGGAATTCAGTTTTGGAGGGATTCAGGACCAGTTGATGAGTTAACATCCAGTTTTGAATGGAGTCGAGAGTAGAGCTTAGGAGGGAGAGATCGTGAGTGGAGGCCACCTTGAGGTAGATTTGAGTGTCGTCCGCATATAGATGATAGTGGATCCCGGATTTACTCAGGAGATTTCCCAACGGTTCTAAATAGAGATTGAACAGTGTGGGTGCAAGTATAGAGCCTTGAGGGACACCTTGACCGACCGCTAAAGGAGATGAAAGACTGTTCACTATTTTGATCATTTGGGATCTATCAGAGAGGAAGGAGGCAAACCATTTGAGCACAGTGCCCTCCATGCCCATTCTCTGTTGCAGAGTGTTAAGGAGAGTATTGTGATTGACAGTGTCAAAGGCTGCAGAAAGGTCAAGAAGAATTAGAAGACAAGACTCCCCTGAATTGCGGCTTATTCTAAAATTGCTTAAATGCACTAATGGACAAATACATTCGCCAACAGACACCCAGGACATCAACAGCCATCCTCAACAGTACACTTGCCAAGAGCACTAGTGATCCTCCACAAGCATGCTCGGTACCGCCTACTGCACCTGAATATGCTCACCCAACATGTGCAGGTGGCAGGGCAGCACTCTGTCTGTATGATACCAGCCACCTTGGTATAACATGTTTGTTAGGCTTGGCATCCTTGGTGCACCTTACCCTGACTTTTTGCCTTCTGACTTCTGCGTTTGCTGACTTCATTTTTGCTGGCTTTAGAATTCTAGGAACATTACCACTGCTACCCAGTGCTAAAGTTAGCGTATGCTCTGTACTCAAAACATGGTAACATTGGCTTACACACAATTGACATATTTAATTTACTTGTAAATCCCCAGTAAAGTGCACTATATGTGCCCAGTGCCTATAAATTAAATGCTATTAGTGGGCTTGCAGCACTAATTGTGCCAGTCCCTTTGGTAACCCTTGGACATGTCTGAGGCCTGCCACTGCAGAGCCTGTGTGAGCAGTGTAAACTGCCATTTCGACCTGGCAAGTAAACCTACTTGCCAGGACCAAACCTTCCCATTTATTACCTATACATCCCCCCTAAGGTAGACCCTAAGTAGCCGTATGGGCAGGGTGCAGCGTATTTACATGTAGGATATGTACTTTTGAGTCTTACATATCCTGGCAGTGAAAAACTGCTAAATTTGTTTTTCACTACTGCAAGGCCTATTTCTCCCATAGGCTAACATTGGGATCGCCCTAAAACATATTTTAAGTGTAACTGCTAATTGTGAAAATATAGAAATTTGGAGTTTGGTGTCTCTAGACTCACAATTCAAAACCACAACTTATGGTGAAGTCTGAAAAGGCCACTTTTAGAAAGTTGCCATTTTCTTACTTTTACCATTTTGTGCCTCTGCCGGTCTCTGAGTACCCAACTGGGTTGGCTGACAGCTTTTCTTTGTACATTCCCTCTACACGGTTACACATATGGAGCTGGTGTATGACATATGAATCCTGATCACCCATCATCACCAGGCTGATGTTCCTTCCTGCGGTTGATTTGGAGGAAGGAGCTGACCCGTGCACCTGAATAGGGCTGTGCATGTCCCCACACAAATAGCTGCCTGCATACTACCCCGGCAGTGAGTCTGAAACTAGGGCAGAAAAGGCACGATTGGGTAAAAGTACTGGACCCCTGACACCACCAAATCAGAGCTTTGCTGGGACCAAGGACAGGCCAGGAAGAAGAGCTTCTGTGCTGTAGGAGGGACTTCCACTTTGCTACCTGCCTTGCTGACCTGGCCTGCTGCTCCTTGCCTGGGAGTGAGAAGGACTGGACCTGCTCTCTACATCCTTGAATCCAAGTTTCTCCAAGGGCTTGCTGGTTTGCCCCCTATTCTTGAAGTCTCAGGGTCATCAAAGACTTCCTTCAATTCTGCTTCAGCTGCTGGACTCTTCCATCTGCGAGTCCTCCCCTGCCTGAGGTGGCCTGACTGCGAGGTTCGAGGATGATGCAATGCTGATCCGAAGACGCCGCTGCGAGCCATGACAATGATTCAGCAACTACATCTTAAGAGGTTCGACGACTATGCGGGACCAGACTGAATGAGTGACTTTGGCGCATCGACCCAACTGCATGACTGAGAACCAACGCATCCAGTCTCCGACGCTTGCGCCATCCAAGGTACCTTTTCAGTGGGCCCTGCCTTGGTCCTCGAGCCGTCCTGCCCTCCATCGCGGTCGGCCTGAGCTTTGGATTTACCCCGATCTAGGGCAACCTCAAGTAACCTTTTAGCGCTATTGATTTCTAAGCATGGTTATTGGATTTAATCTTTAAAAATTCATACCTCGAGTTTTACTTACTGGACGTTTATCGTTTTGGTCTTGTTTTATTCAGGTAAATATTTTTCAATACTGTCATGAAGTCTTTTCGTGGTGTTTTTACTGTGGTACTGTAATTTAAGGGTTGCATAATACTTTATACATTGCCACTTAAGTTAAGCCTGCCTGCTCTGTGCCAAGCCACCTGAGGATAAGCACAGGTTTATTTAGGTTGTGTATCTGACTTGCCCTGACTAGGATTGCAGTCCATACGTGGAAAGGGTGCAAACCTCTGCCAACTAGAGACCCAATTTCTAACATTGGTGATCAGCGGTGAGGATAGAACCTGTGTTTGCGGAGTACCTTACAGTAATTTGGTGTACACCACTACCCACATCTAGATCAATTCAAATCAATTGTCTCTGATCCCCACTGGCTTTTGTTTTTACTATTCTCTTAAATTGCTTTTTTTCAATCCTTTCTGATTAGTATTTTTGCTTTTAACTCTAAATCATGTCTATGATTGGAGGTTCTGCATCTGCACTTGCAAGAATGGTGTTTGAGTTGACCAAACCTGGCGGTTACTCTATTTCCCAGAGGATGAGGCTGAGGAAGAGCTGGATAGGGAGGATTATTTGGAACAGGGTTCAAGAGCAGGCCTTGGGCTGCTGTCTGCGGAGGAGGGCAATTTACTTTCAGTAGAGATTCCTTCCAGGGCAGGGAGCAGTGGGTCATCCAAAAGCCTTACCCCAGAGGAGCTGGAAGACAGGAGGGAGGAGCGAAAGTTCAAGTTGGAGCTGGCTAAGCTCAAATTTGAGGAAAAACAAAAGGTTGGCCTTGGGGGAGAAGAACATTGTGTTGGCTCAGAAATTGAGCCTGAGAGAGCTGGACATCAAGACCAGACAGGTGGAATCCAGCAGTGATGAAGGCAGCAATTCTCTCGTGCCCTCTGACAGGAGGGTCCATATACCCAAAGGTCTGGTGTTGTATTTTGTGGCGGGAGACGACATAGACAGATGGTTTGAGGCCTACAAAATTGCATTCCAAATGCATTGGGTTCCCTGAGGCAGATTGGGGGGCAACTGTATGGAGACATATTCCCAGTGAGGGGAGGGGCACTCTACTGGCCCTAGAAGGGAGTGACAGGATGAAGTATCTCCCATGAAGGAAGCCCTAATCAGGACCTCAGAGAAATATAGGCAGAAATTCAGGGATAGTCAGAAGATTTCCCAACAGACCCGGGTGGATTATGTGGATTATTTTGAAAGGTACTGGTTGAAGGGCAGTGAGGTAAAATATTATCATCGGCTGTATAATTTGTTTGCAACAGAGCATATGCTCAGTCTTTGCTTTCCAGATCTGTGCCAATACCTTGTTTATAGTAAGCTCACTGACCCCAGAGAGCTTTTTAAGGAGGAGGATCACTGTATCAGCACAAGTGTCCACAGGAAGGTAAATGAAGGGGATCACAAAAAGGGCCTCAAACTATTTCTGTGGATCAGCGTTCCCTTCCCCCTCTTGATAAAAATAAAGAAATGGTTCCCTGAGAATAAGTGCCAGGGAAGGCTTCCATGAACTGCTATGAGTACCAGCAGGAAGGGCACTACAAAGGGATGCCAAGTGTCCCAAGCGGGCATAGCCCCGCACCTGTGTGCAGTCACTGGGGTTGACTAGTGTAGCGCTTGGGGAGGAGATTGCCCCAGATGGATTTGGGGGGTGCAGAGGTTACCCTAGTGTCCCTGGGTGATGGAGAGATGTCACAGAGAACCCATATGCCTGCCAATGCTTGTAAGTACAGTTAGTGGGTGTCCATCAATGGGCAGAGGGTGTAGGCTCTGAGAGACACAGAAGCCAGCATGACAACCATCAGGTGTCATCTGGTGCCAACAGAGCAGGTAGTCTCTAATACCTTCCACCAAGTTGTTGTTGCTGACAACCGTAAGAAGCTCTGGTTCCTTTTGAATGGGGGAGGGCATCTCAGGTCTGCTGAAGGGTGCTGTGAGTCCACCCATGTCTGTGGACTGTCTGCTGGGCAACAACCTGAAGCACGCCATCTGGAAGGAGGTGGAGCTCAAATCATACCTGAAGAATATGATGTTGCCTGAGTGGGTGTGCCTGACAACACGGTCCATGGCATCTTGAGAGGGTGGCCACAAGGACCAGGAACCATGAAGAATTACCCAGGTACCTGCCAAAAAGATGAAGGGCAAGGGGGGTGGGAAACCCGCTCCTGAAATTCACACATTCTGGGAGGAGGTGGAACCTGCGGGGGACACCCTGGTACCTAAAGGGGAAGATGAGGCTGACTTTGGAACCAGCCTGAGCTGAACAACTGGCAGCAGGAAGGGGGTCCCTCCAGGAAGAGTTCTGCAAGGAGCAGATGGAGTACCCTACTCTTGTGGGTCTTCGGTGACAGGCTGAGGCCCAGGCAGCTGGTGGCACCTCTGGGCAGCACCTTATCTACTGGGTGAATGCCTTGAGGCAGGCGTAAGGAGTGGTGCACCACGTTAGGTATGGGCGGCCCATGTGCATTGCTAGAGCCGCGTCGCGCTTGAAACACGACACCAGCAATGCGCCGCCCTTACGCCACAGGATGCAACATGCATTGCCCTATTCTTGCGCCACGGTGCGCCGCATTGAAGATGCGACGCATTCCTGGTGGCGCAAGGAGATAATTGTGTGTCGCATCTTTTCTGTCACATCCCTGCTAATTTGCAGAGATGCGCCAGAACTTGTAAATCTGCCCCCTGAAGTAGTACTCAGGTGAAGATATAGCTTGACTGACCTGTTCTTCAAGTCAGCCACCCATCTTCTCTCAACTAAAAGCTTTACTAATTTGCCTTTTGCTGTAGCTTTATCCACACAGTTAGTACACAACTGGGTTTCAAAAAGGTCAATCATATTAATTGAGCGGTGGTCCTATCTAATGTGTGTGAGCCATTTAATGTTGTTTGCCACTGCCAGCCTAAGGCAATTAGAGATCACTGCCTGGGTCAGGGCTGCAATTGGTCTGGACCAGGCCGACAGCCATAGCATTGTGGGTGCCATTTTCAATGTGTCCTCCAGATATTGGATGCCAAATTCTTCATGAACAATTGCAGATGGAATACTATTGGGAAGTGACAGCAACCTATGCAGGAACCTGTACTCACTGGTTGGAAGATTAGAAAAGTCTTTGTACCCCCAAACCCCTGCTCTATAAGAGACAATCAGAATTGGTTTGGCTTCATATATCTTAAGTGCGGCGTTCAGGGGCATGGCCCCTAGCTTGGCATCAAACTTAAACAGAGAAGCAATGGCTTGTTCAAATCGGTTAATCCTAATGTGCCTCAGATGCTTGCAGGCATTTTTATTATCAAACTGGAGCCCTAAATAGGTAAATGTGGGCACACAAGTAAGTACATAACCGTAATTATGAAATGGTGTTAGGGGACTATGGGGGCGGCCACAGACCACAGCAAAAGGTTTAGTTTTATTTTATTACCAGGCCTAGATGAGACAAACAAATCACAAAAGTATCCACAAGTTTCTACAATCCCCTTCCCATTCTAGCATCAAAACACAATCGTTCACATACATGTGTACAGACAGCGGATGATTCGCTACCTTAGGTGTTCATCAAGATCATTAATCTAAAGACTGAAGAGGTAAGGTGCTGTCATGCACCCCTGCCTTACCCCTTTTCTGATCTTTATGTAGGTGGTGCATTCTCAAAGCAAAACCGAAGGGGATGATGGACGGAGTGTTGAACATTGCAAGCACTCACCCCCAGTCAACTGATCTGGGTTTAATCCATCATCATTCTTTAGCTCACTACGCCACCCCAGTTGAGACATGCAAATCAGTCTGACCCTGTGCCTCATGGGAACAGTCCAGCCTGAACTGCCATGCCATGTCTTCCCTGGACCGGAAACAAGCATCCTGGGACCGGTTTCTGGCTAATCAGCCATCATCAGCCAGGCTAGCTTGAATCCAGTGGCAAAGTGAGCAAGGGACCCACGTCTGGGTATACCCTACTAACTTAGGGCGAACAAAGCAAAACCAAAGTGGATGATGGACGGAGTGTTGAACATTGCAAGCACTCACCCCCAGTCAACTGATCTTGGTTTAATCCACCATCATTCTTTAGCTCACTCCGCCACCCCAGTTCAGACATGGCCATATGCAAATCAGTCTGACCCTGTGCCTCATGGGAACAGTCTAGCCCGAACTGTCAAGCCATGTCTTCCCTGGACCGGAAACAAGCATCCTGGGACCGGTTTCTGGCTAATCAACTGTCATCAGCCAGGCTAGCTTGCATCCAGTGGCAAAGTGAGCAAGGGACCCACGTCTGGGCATACCCTGCCAACTTAGGGCGAACAAGGCAAAACCAAAGGGGATGATGCATTCTCTGCCTGGCCCGAATCTGATATAAACCTCCACGTCCATGGGCAGCTGAGCGAGTAAGTGGACCATTCTGGGGTTAGCATCAGCTTTTATTAACACGTGCCACAGCTTTGCCCTTATTACATTGTCAGATGGTGCACTGAGGTCCATATATGCCAGGTAGAGACAACCTTTTTACAGTGACATATCTGCTTGTGTTTAAGTGGAGGTTTAGGCACTGGTCAACTGTCCCTATACCCTGTCTTCAGCCTTATTGTGCCGATGTTAGGATGCAGTTTTCATTGGCCCAAATTTCAAGGTGATCCAACAATACTCTACCCAAAACTTTGGCCATCAAGTTATTTAAAGATATTGTCCGGTAGCAATGGGGGTTACTTCTGTCTCGCTTTTAAAACATTGCGGCAATAATGCCCTGGACCAAGATTTAGGAGGACTTAGATGACACACACTACGCAGCACGTTAGTCAGGACTGGAGTTCAGAATGCAAGGTTGTTGATATATTAATTAAAAGCATAAAGCATCACATGTGGTCATCTGGTTGTGCTAGACTGGGGGGAAGTCACAAGTTCAGGTGAACTGTGATGTAGCGTAGACCGGATACTGGAACCAGGTGAGTCCCATGACTAAATTACCATCTCAAGTTCCAACGGCAATAGTTCCATTCACGATGGAAGAGGTCACGAGGGGCAGAGGATGTGTCACAGATAGTCGGCGCTGTAGTGCAAAGAGCATGTCAGGCGTTGCGGACGGTCATTGCTGGAGCTTTGAGTTGGCAGTCAACGCAGACTGGTGTTACTGTAGTACAAAGAGTCGGGTTTATTGGAGCTTCACAGTGGTAGCTGACACAGATGTCAAAGTCTTGTGGTGATTGGGAGCAAGGCAGGCCTCAAGCCACAGGAAGACTGCTGGGGAACAATGAAGTCCTTGTTCTGTAATGCCCGCAGGTCCAGGAGTGTACAGAGGAGTTGCTCTGAGGGTCCAATATTTATACCTGGTGCCAGACTTTGAGAGAGGGTGACATCCTGGCTACCCCCACATCTTGGTCTGAAAAGTTCTTCCCTTCCCTGCCAAGGTTCTAAGAAGTCTAGGGTGACAAAATGCTAGTGTCAGGTTCCTTTGTGTGTGCTTGAGGCAAGTCCCCTGAAATATAAATGAGTCAGGGAGCAGCTTCACCCCCAATCATTCTGACAGGATGGCCCATCCTGCCAACACCTAATCCCACTTTTGTCCTGCTGTCTGGGAGGAATACCCAAAGCCCAATAGCTAAGCTAATCACAGTCATGTGACCGAGGGCACTGGCAGCAGGCACCAAATGGTTAGGCCAGAAATGTCAGCAACAACACACATGCCAGTACTGATACTTGATCACCAAATTACGTAATCAAATCACACGTGACACTCATTGTGACTGAAGTTTTTTTTTAAAAATTGTTTAGTTTCTAAAGGAATTTGAAATTGAATTATGTCAAAAAATGTTATCTGTTTACGCAGTAGCCTAAATCAATTTTCATAGACCACACTGGTTACATCACATGCATAACATGTCACATAAATTGGACGACACTAGACATAACGTAGACAACAAATTCTTACAATTATAATACTAGATAAACAAGCTCAGGTTCCAAACTTTGCAATACATAAAAGCTAACTAAAATAAAACAGGGCGAAACAAGGAAGAAAAGGAAAACGTCCAAGTGGGTTGCAAATTATTTTAAAAAACGATAATGTTTCTTTTTTTTAGAAAAAACAACACAACCCTGGTGTGGGCAGTGACCAAACAGTGTGTTATTCAGGTAACTAAGGCAGTTATTTCCATGATATTTCAAAAAATTAGTCACTATTACACAAAAGGGTTAGCCTGATAGTGAATATGTTGTGCACTTGTGTGGTCAGAAGGTGGCATTTTTTGAATTGTGACTTAAAATCGGACTATGCCATTAAAGAGGATCTTAGATTGCAAATTCATTTGTGTCCAAACATGATATTCTAGCTGCTCCCCATCCAAAGTTAGCCCCTATTAGATTAAATAGGTTAACAAAATGTTACCCAATGGGAGAGACGGGTCTTACAGTGGTGAAACATGAATGTAATTGCTTTTCACTACCAAGATATGTTAAACTTAAGTACATAGGTCCTACATTTTAAATACAGTGCACCATCCCTATGAGCCTTTAGAGCCTACCTTAGGGGTGACTTGTATGTATTAAAAACGAAAGTAAAATGAAAAATGTGTTTTCTCACGTTGAAATGGCAGTTCAAAACTGCACTGAAGGCTACAATGGCAGGCAGCAGGCCTGAGAAGTTTTAAAAGGATACTTTAGTGGTTGGCACAATGAGCTCTGCAGGCCAACTAGTTGCATTTAATTTACATGCCCTGGGTATATGTAGTCCCATTTACAGGTGACTTACTAGTAAATTAAAACTGCCAATTGGGTATAGCCAATGTTGTTTATTTTTAGGGAGAGAACACAAGCACCTTACCACTGGTTAGCAGGAAAAATCCTTCAGAGTCCTAATGCCAATAAAAACGGGCCCAACATCAGAAGGTAAGAATCTAGGGGGGGATATATCTCTGAATGTAAATTGAGAGGTGAGAGCAACAATAAGTTTTATTAACAGAAAAGGTTTATATTGAAAAAAGGCAGAAGGTGCTGTACACCTCTCAATTTGCTACAGAAATGGGTTTGATAATCACAGACCAGTCACACATTATTTTTTTTAGAGGATTGAAGGATCCACCTTACATAAATTCATATGTTGAAAAAGATGTGAAGTTTTTTGACTGGGTTGCTGAGGAAAGTAGGAAAAACCCAGAGGTAAGGATTACAAGCAGGAGTATGAGCAACAATGAGGTACAACCTGCTCAAATATATCAAGGGACAGTGAAAAAAAAGTAAGATGTGCAGAATGTGGTGCTTTAAATACTGATTATGCATGTTAGGACTAATTTCTAGGCGCAAAGCCCACAGTGTTGTAATACACCTGGTAAATACCTCGCTATGTGGCAATGGTGATTACCAGGGGTGTTATACCCCATTCCACTTCTGATCGGAATCTTTGTAGAATGCCTTAGCTAAACTTAAGTAATAATTAATCAAACATGTTTATTTAAATATCAGACATATCACACATGTACAGAAAATCATAGTTTAACATGATTTTACCTTTGTGTTGAAAGTGTGTTGCGTTTCAACCATAAAGGACACCTTCAAGGAATAGCTGCAAACAAAAAGAAATTCATTATTAGAAAACCATCTGCACTCCCTTGTGAAATTTGATACTGTGAAGCGATTAAAACAAATCAGGTTAATTAAATCATAGGCGAAAATGTTATTCTGTAATTTAACTGCAAGGATCACATGATGCTCCCCACACTGCTGCATTGCTTTGCCTTGCCTTGCTGCCTGTATTGTATTTGTTTTGACAGTCTTTTCCTGTGTGCCTAACCTTGTTTTTCTTCTGTGCCCGGTTCGCCCTTTGCTCCCCCCGCCGTCCCTCACCCATTTTTTCCTGCCGCTGTATCCCTGCGGCCCCGCCCCCCTGCTCTCCCATTCACCACCCTGCTCCCGCCTCCCAGCTACTCCTCCCTCCCACCTCCCCTCATATGGAGGCCACGCAGCGTTGAAAGGAGCGACCTCTGACCCTGCTCGCAGGCAGGTTGTTCCCCACGCTGCTGCATTGCTTTTCCTTGCCTTGATACCTGTATTGTATTTGTTTTGCAAGTCTTTTCTTGTGTGCCTAACCTTGTTTTTCTTCTGTGCCCGGTTCGCCCTTTGCTCCCCCGCCGTCTCTCACCCGCTTTTTCCTGCTGCTGTGTCCCTGCGGCCCGGCCCCCTGCTCTCCCATTTGCCACCCCGCTCCCGCCTCCCAGCTACTCCTCCCTCCCACCTCCCCTCATATGGAGGCTGCTCAGCGGCCGCGCGCAGCGGGTATGCCACTGGCGCGCCGCTGGCGCACCTAAGGCAGGCCTGTCTGCTCCCGTCTGCGCCTGTCTGCACCTGGACCAAGCCCAGCGACAGATCCCCTGGCCTCCGCGGACGCCACGATGCCCGCAACCTCCACGCACTAAACAGCGGACGATCACACACCTGCTTCCTGGCTGCCCCGATGCGCACCCACGGACCTTTCACCTGCCGGAACTGCTGCTTCACCAGCATCCGCCTGGCAAGCCGCCGACCAGGAAAGAACCCAACTATCTCAGATGCATCCTCTTCAACACCCGCTCCGCCCGCAAACACACCGCTGAACTCTGGGACCTACTCGACTAAACCTCCCCAGACATCACCTTCCTGACGGAGACCTGGCTGAACCCCGCCTCAGCACCTCACATCGCCATAGCCGTCTGGGAAGGCTACAAGATCACCCGCAGGGACCGCACCAATGGAGGAGGAGGAGGAATCGCCATCATCCACAGGAACACTCTCAAAGTCTCGACCAACACCGACGACACCCTCAGCACTGCCGAAAACACCTGCACTTACAGATCCACACCGACCCCAACACCACCCTCAGAGGAACCCTCATTTACAGACCCCCCCGGACCCTGACCACAGTTCAGCAACTCCATCGCCAACTTCCTCAGCACACATGCCCTCGCCTCCATGGATTACATCCTCCTCGGGGACCTGAACTTCCACCTCGAGAACAATAACGACACCAACTCCACCACCCTGATCGACAACCTAGCCAACCTCAGACTCAGACAACTCGTCACAACACCCACCCACGCCGCCGGCCACACGCTTGACCCCATCTTCTCTGGAAGCCCCCACGTCTCCTTCAATCATACCACCGAACTCCACTGGACTGGCCATCGCTGCATCCCCTTCACCTTTAAGAAACCCACCATGCACCACCACACCCAACAGATGCCTCGCCGCTGCTGGAGCAAAGTCACCGAAGACCAGCTAACCACCACCCTCGCCCAGAGCCCACCCGCCGACCCCACCAACCCCGACACCGCCGCACGCAACCTCAGACAGTGGATCGACGACTGCGCCAACACCCTCTCCCCACTCTAGAATCCCTCCAACAGTCACACCAGCAAGAAAGCCAGCTGGTTCACTGAAGACCTCCAGGCCTCCAAGCAAACCTGCCAAAAACTGGAGAAGAACGGCTCCGTGAACGAACACCGGACAGCTACGCAACCCACAAGAACGCCACCCACAGACACCATCACCTCATCAGATCCGCCAAAAGGGCCTCCTTCAAAGACCGCCTAGAAAACAATGCACACAACAGCAAAGAGCCCTTCAACATTGTGAAGGAACTCTCTAACCCCAGCTCCAACACCAACTACATCCCACCTTCGCAAGACCTGTGCGACTCGCTGGCCACCTTCTTCCACCGCAAGATCGCAGACATCCACGACAGCTTCAACGCCACGACCATCCCGACAACCACTGAGACTTCCGCCCCCACGACCACCATCCGCACCAACCGCCTGCTCTCCTGGACCAACATCAACGACGACGACACCATCAAGATCATGAACACCATCCACTCCGGATCGCCGTCAGACCCATGCCCACACCACATCTTCAACAATGCCAGCACAGCCATCGCACCCCAGCTCCGGAAAGTCATCAACATCTCCTTCAAGACAGCAACCTTCCCGGAGAGCTGGAAGCACACCGGAATCAACGCCTTACTCAAGAAACTCAAGTCGGTCCCCAAGGACCTCAAGAACTTCCGGCCCATCTACCTGCTCCCGTTCCTAGGGAAGGTAATCGAGAAGACAGTCAACAAACAACTGACCCATTACCTTGAGGAGTACAACATCAGGGACCCTTCCCAGTCCGGGTTCCGCAGCAACCACAGCACCAAAACTGCCCTCATCGCCGCCACCAATGACATTAGGACCCTGCTAGACAATGGAGAAACAGCGGCCCTCATCCTCCTGGACCTGTCAGCCGCCTTCGACACAGTCTGCCACCGCACACTACGATCACGCCTCTACGACGCTGGAATCCAAGAGAAGGTCATGGACTGGACCACCTCCTTCCTCTCTGGCAGAACACAGAGCATCCGCCTTCCGCTCCGAAGCCACTGACTTCATCTGCGGCATACCCCAGGGCTCATCCCTCAGCCCAACGCTGTTTACCATCTACATGGCACCTCTCACCCACGTCGCCTGACTGCACGACCTCAACATCATCTCCTATGCCGATGACACCCAGCTGATCCTCTCCCTCACCAAAGACTCCCACACCGCCAAAACCAACCTCCACGAAGGAATGAAGGCCGTCGCCGAATGGATGAGGAACAGTCGACTGAAGCTGAACTCAGACAAGACGGAGGTCCTCATCCACGGATCCACCCCTTCTGCCTGGGACAACTCCTGGTGGCCGACCGCACTAGGAACAGCTCCAACACCCACCGACCACGCACGCAACCTAGGGGTCATCCTCGACTCCACCCTCTCCATGACTAAGCAGGTCAACGCCATCTCTTCCTCCCGCTTCAACACCCTCCACATGCTTCGCAGGATCTACAAGTGGATCCCCACCAAAACGAGAAGAACGGTCACCCAGGCTCTCGTCAGCAGCAGGTTGGACTACGGAAACACCCTCTACGCAGGAGCCTCAGCCAAACTCCTGAGATGGCTACAACGCATCCAGAACGCCTTGGCACGCCTGATCCTTGACATCCCTCGCCGCAGCCACATCACACCCCACCTGAGAGACCTGCACAGGCTCCCCGTCAACAAGAGGATAACCATCAAGCTCCTCACCCACGCACACAAGGCACACAAGGCACTCCACAACTCCGGACCAGCGTACCTCAACAGACGACTCAGCTTCTACACCCCCACCCACCAGCTCCGCTCTGCCAGCCTCGCCCTCGCCATAGTCCCCCGCATCCGAAGAGTGACCTCCGGTGGCAGATCTTTCTCCCACCTTGCCGCCAAGACCTGGAACACCCTCCCCACCCACCTACGGCAGACCCAATACCTGCTGACCTTCAGAAGACTCCTCAAGACCTGGCTTTTCGAGCAGTAGCAGCATTCCCCACCCCCAGCGCCTTGAGACCCTCACGGGTAATTAGTGCACTTTACAATTGATATGATTGATTGATGATGCCACAGCAGGTGTGTGCCAGACATTTTAGCGGAAAAGTGATATACTGTTTGATTTAATACTTCATAGATGTATCGTAGGGCATGGGTGGCATACCTGCAATATCAATTCAATTTCACATGTAAAGTTTGGTGGAGGTGACTGTATGAAGATGGAACGTTTATCACCATCATCCATTTTCGACTATCGGAGGCAATTCCAGAGTAAAAATGGTTTTAATCTTGCCAGACATGTCCTTTTGCTGTAATAGTTTCAGCAAAATGTACTTTACAGTGTAAGCTACATTCGTAGCTTTAAAGCATTGTTTAATTTGATACTAATTATTTTATTCATACTAATTCTATGAACAACAAGAGTTGACAGAAGGATTTTAACCCCTTTCCTGCTCATGACGAGCTGGACTCGTCATGGCACACAGTAGACGTGTGCTCATGACAAGTCCAGCTCTTCATGGGACCCACCCACGGGGGAAGCGCTGGTGCTCCCCCCATGGGTGTCCAATTTTGTTCCCACAAAGAGGGATGGCAGCAGAAGAGTTTCCGCTGCCACCCCCGACCACCCCAGGGAAATCCCATGACGGCAGCGCGCACAGCGCACACTGATGTCATCAGGAAGTCCCAGACGCTCAGGAAGCCATTTACTTCCTGAGCGTCGGAGGAACCAGGTAGGTTTCCTTGTTCCTGGGGGGATTTGTAAAATGCATCAAGGCAATCGTGCAGCGGAAATCGCCCCACTAGCAACAGGGCAATTTTTTTAAGTTAGGGAAGCGACCCCTTGGGCAAGGGTCGCTTCCTTCAGGCCCCCATATAATCCATTGATTTTCTGCCCCCCCCCCGGGGGCAAATCGGCCCGTTTTTTGGGCCGTTCTGCCCCGGTAGAAAATGCCACTAGGCACCAGGGACATTATGTAGTGGCATTTCTTTTAAATGGAAGCAACACCTTGGGCTAGGGTCGCTTCCTAAAGGCCCATTATAAATCCATTGTTTTTCTGCCTCCCCGGGGGGCAAATCAGCCGTTTTGCCCCCGGGGGTGAGGGTAGAAAATGCCACTAGGCACCAGGGACATCACTTAGTGGGATATTTTTTAAATGGAAGCGACCCCTTGGGCAAGGGGCGCTTCCAAGAGGGGAAAAATTATTGGAATGTTTTTCTGCCCCCCCGGGGGCAAATCGGCCTGTTTTTTTAAGCCATTTTGCCCCCCCCCAGGAAGGGGGGGGGGATAGAAAATGCCACTAGGCACCAGGGACTACTTTGGGGGCATATCTCTTTTTTGGAAGCGACCCCTTGGCAAGGGTCGCTTCCTAGAGGGGACAAATTTTAAGAAAGTTTGTCTGCTTCCCCTGGGGTAAATTGGCCCTTTTTTTCAGCCGTTTTGCCCCCAGGGGGTGCAGAAAACACCACCAGGCACCAGGGACTACTTTGGGGGCAAATGTTTTTTATGGCAGCCACCCCTTGGGCAAGGGTTGCTTCCTAGAAGGGGCATTTTATTAGGAATGGTTTTCAGCCGTTTTGCCCCCAGGGGGGCAGAAAACGCCACTAGCCACCAGGGTTTCCATTTGGGGGCATTTAAATTTGGATGGAAGTGACCCTTTGACCAAGGGTCGCTTCCAAGGGGGTTAAAATATGTTTGTGTATTTTCTGCCCCCGACAGATATGCCCCATTGTTTAGGTCTTTCTGCCCTAGGTGGGAGGGTAAGGCAGAAAATCCTACTAGGCACCGGTGATTTTTTTTTTTCCAAGGGGCGACAAATATCTGTCCGTTTTCTGCCCCACCTGGGAGATAGAGTGGCTTCGTGGAAAACCTCACCTAATTCCCATTTTTCTCAGCCCTATTTGAAGGCCCATCTAGCCGAATGACCATTTGGGTAGCGACATTGTGTGTTATAATTTTAATTGTCATATTGTTTGTGAAGTGTGATAGTATTTTTTTTATTTGTCTATTTTATTCTAGTTCAAGGCTTTTGCAGTTTAGACTGTTCCAGGTTGCGGTTTTGTTCCTGCTGGTTTTGCAGCTTGTGTAGTTGCATGTGCTTGGTAAGCAAATTTATTTTGTACTATTTACTCTAAATTAGTTTAATTTCCCTACATAAATGTGTTTTTTGCAAATGGTGTAGTAATAGCAGTATGTTTGGCTTCTGTATTTTGAGTGTCAAAATCGTTTTGCATTAGTGCTTGATGTGTACTTTGTTGTCTTATGAGTAATTGGTTTTCTTTTTTCTTTCTAGTGGGATATCATTGCTTTTTGCTGTGTCTCTGCAGAGTAGTTGCTAGTGAGTGTAGCTATCTTTGGTATGAGTTATATTGTTTTTGAGTATATAGATCTTTGTGCTAAAGCCTCACTTTGTTTACTACTTACTTTGCACAGTGTTGGTTGTTGTTGACTTGTTTGTGCAGTCTCCTTTCTTAGTAAGGATAATGGCTAGCCGCAGGATTACTGCTCAGCAGGTTGATGGTATGCTTTTTGAGTCTTCCTCTGACCTTGGTTCAGAGACTGACTGATTCTGAGGCAGAGGTGGGAGGGGATGATACAGGCAGTGAGTTTTCTCTCCACATGGAATCATCAGATGATGAAGCTTCTCTCAGTGCAGATGAAGTGCCTGTGTTAGAGGAGGACATTGATGTGCCGTTTGTGCGGCAAGAGGCATCGGGGCTGCAGCCTGCGGATGCAAGGCTTCACGTTCATGTAGTGCGGCAAGAGGCATCTGGGGGTGCTAGGCTTCCCGTTGGTGTAGTGCGGCAAGAGGCATCTGGGCTGCAGGCTGGGGCTGTAAGGCTTCCCGTTGAAAGTGATGACGTCTGGGTTGCCCCTGGCATGGTGCAGCCGGCATTGCCAGACTTTACTCGTGTTCCAGGGTATAGAGTGAATACTGCAAACTTTTTGCCGATTAATTTTTTTCAGTTGTTTATGGACGATGTGTTTTTGGCAGAGATTGTTGAGCAGATTAATTTGTATGCTGAACAGTTTTTGAGGGACAACAGTGCCAGCCTTAAGTCCCATTCTAGAGCTACCCGGTGGACTCCCACAAATCTTGAAGAGATGAAGAAGTTCTTGGGATTAACTTTTTTGATGGGTTTGCTAAGGAAGCCATCAATGTCTTCATATTGGTCTACTAGTCCCTTGATGGCAACGGCTATATTTCCGGCAGTGATGAGTCGTGATAGGTAGTTGCTTCTGCTTCGGATGCTGCATTTTGTCGATAATGGTTTAGCGTTGCCACGAGATCACTCTGATTGTGACCGTCTTTTTAAAATTCGGCCTGTCCTTGATTACTTTGTTGATCGATTTTCTAAGATCTATGCTCCAGGAAAAGAAATAGCAGTAGATGAGTCTTTGGTGTTGTTCAAGGGCCGCTTGGTTCTGAGGCAATACATTCCTAGTAAGAGGGCACGCTATGGAATTAAGCTGTATATGCTGTGTGACAGTGGGACTGGATATGTCTCTAATTTCAGGGTGTACACCGGTAAGGAATCCAGCATTAACCCCCCTGGTTGCCCGTCCACTTTTGGAGTGACTGAGAAAATTGTGTGGAGGATTATTTAACAAAGGCCACCATTTATATGTAGATAACGTCTACACTGGTGTGCGGTTGTTCAGGGAATTGGCGAAAGTGGGCACTGTTGCTTGTGGCACAATCCGCTCTAACCGTAAAGGTTTCCCAAAAGAACTTGTTTGTCAAAAGCTTATGCAGGGACAGTGCAGTGTGTTGCGTTGTGAGGAGCTTCTAGCTGTGAAGTTTTCAGACAGGAGAGATGTCTGCATGCTGACTACCATCCATGATGAAAGCACTGCACCTGTGACTGTTTGGGCTCAGGTTGCTGAAGTGCGCAAACCTGTGTGCATTTTAGACTATAATAGGCACATGGGTGGTGTTGACAGAGTAGATCAGAGGTTGGAACCTTACGCTGCTCTTCGTAAGGCTTACATTTGGTATAAGAAGTTGGCTATCCATCTTTTCCACTTGGCAACCTTTAATGCTTTTGTTGTGTTCCAGGATTCTTGTCCTGAGTCAAAGATGACTTTTGCTACATTTCAGGAGTCTGTAATAAACAGCCTTGTTCTAGTGGAACTGGCAAGTGTTCCTAGAGTTGGAGTGGTGGAGGATGTAGCTAGATTGAAAGATCGCCACTTTCCTGAATACCTTCCTCCCACAACCTCAAAAGACTTTCCCACTAGGAGATGTAAAGTCTGTTGGCGAAGAGGTACACGGAAGGAGACTTGTATGTACTGGCCCGAGTGTCCTTCCAACCCTGGGCTGTGTGTCCCTGCTTGTTTTAGAGCGTACCACACGCAAAATAATTTTTGGGAGCATCCATGAGTGGTAAAGTGAACTGCCTGGTCAGTATTCTTTAAACAATTTGATTCTGTTTCAAGGTTGGCATTAGTGCAATGTATTTAATTTCAGATTTTGTGTTAGTAGATTTGTACCTATTTTCAATTTGTTTGTGTTTTTATTTTTGTCTAAAAACAATCCTAAATGTGATGGTGGTATGTTTAGGCTGGCGCTTGGCTGGTGGTGTGCGTGGACTGGCGCTTGGCTGGCGGTGTGCGTGGACTGGTGCTTGGCTGGCGGTGTGTGTGGACTGGCGCTTGGCTAGCGGTGTGTGTGGACTGGTGCTTGGCTGGGGGGGTGTGTGGACTGGTGCTTGGCTGGTGGTGTGCCTGGACTGGCACTTGACTGGTGGTGTGTGTGGACTGGCGCTTGGCTGGTGGTGTGCATGGACTGGCGCTTGGCTGGCGGTATGCGTGGATTGGCGATTGGCTGGCGGTGTGCGTGGATTGGCGATTGGCTGGCGGTGTGTGTGGACTGGCGCTTGGCTAGCGGTGTGTGTGGACTGGCGCTCGGCTGGCGGCGTGTGTGTAGTGACTTGCTGCTGGTCACTACACACACTGCTAGCTGAGTGCCACTCCACGCAATCCATCAGTTTGTGTGGTTGCTGTGTCAGGAATGTGGGAGTGTGAAAGTGATGGGCCCTTGAGTGGTGCTGTCTGCTGGTGTGAGTGTTGTATTGTGATGGGCCCATGGCTGGCGGAGTGAATGGTTTTGTATGTGTCACACGTATGAAAGGTGTATGAATGGCCTGTAAAGAGGTTGGTGCCTTGTCGTGGCTTTACAGCTCACGAGCTGTGAGTCAATGGTTCAGTTTCTTGCCCTTTCAATTATTAACAGTGCATTTCATTTTTGTGAAATCACTTGCTTATACAATTGTATATACTGAACCATCACTTACCCTCGTGCCAGATCCAACCAGTATGTGTGTGTGCTTGAGGATTAGATGGCTGTGCAGTAATATTTGTCTTTCTGAAGCAGAGTGTACCTTGTCCCTTTTTGTGAATGTTGTAATGTGTTGTTTTTGTGCCTGGTGGTGTGAATGGTCTTGTGTGTATCACGTATGAAAGGTGTGTGAATGGCCTGTAAAGCGGTTGGTGCCTTGCCGAGGCTTTACAGCTCACGAGCTGCGAGTCATTGGTTCAGTTTTTTGTTCATTTAATTATTGACAGTGTATTTCATTTTTGTGAAATCTCTTGTTAATAAAATTTAATATACTGAACCATGCCCTCATGCCAAATCCAACCAGTATCTGTGTGTGTTTGAGGAATAGATGGCTGTGCAGGAATCTTTGTCTTTTTAGTTTCTCTGCCAAGGTGTACGTTCCATGTAAGAATAACCCACCAACTGTAGATATTGTCGTAAACCCATGGGAGTTCATGGGGATGTCTCTCTTGTAAATTCCAAAAAGTTATTTTATCCACAATGTCCTGCAAACCTCAAAATGTCTGTCACATTTTCCTTGTAATATTGTGCCGAAATTCTCATGCTGTAGAAACAAACAACTAATTATGTCAAAACGATCTGGTTTTGCAAGCGGGTCAACTGTGTTTATGGCCCCGTGCATGGCGGCCATCTAGGGAAACATACCAAACCAACACATTTTTGAAAGGTAGACACCGGGGGCTTCCAGGGAGGTATGGCTTGTGTGGATCCCCCACCGTTTCATTACCCAGAATCCTCTGCAAACCTCATTTTTAGTTGAAAAAATCACATTTTTCATAAATTTTTGTGTGGGAAAGTTGTGGCATCACCGGGCTCACTCAAATTTCCCACCACCCAGCATTTCCCCAGGTCTCCCGGTAAAAATGGTTCCTCACTTGTGTGGGAGGCCCAAGTACCCGCGACAGGCAAGGGCCCAAAACGTAGTGATGCGGCATCAAAATTGCCTATCTCAAAACCACCTGGTTTTGCAAGGGGGGTCACCTGGGTTTTTGGCCCCGTGCTCGGCGGCCATATAGGGAAACCTACCAAACCCACACATTTCTGAAAACTAGACACCCGGGGGCTTCCAGGGAGGTATGGCTTGCGTGGATCCCCCAACGTTTCCTTACCCAGACTCCCCTGCAAACCTCAATTTTAGCGGAAAAAAACACTTTTTTCACACATTTTTGTGTGGAAAAGTTGTGGCATCACCGGGCTCACACAAATTTCCCACCACCCAGCGTTACCCCAGGTCTCCCAGTAAAAATGGTGCCTCACTTGTGTGGGAGGCCCAAGTACCCGCGACAGGCAAGGGCCCAAAACGTAGTGAGGCGACATCAACATTGACTATCAAAAAATGTTTTGGGCCCTTGCCTGTCGCGGGTACTTGGGCCTCCCACACAAGTGAAGCACCATTTTTACCGGGAGACCTGGGGGAATGCTGAATGGTGGGAAATTTGTGTGAGCCCGGTGATGTCACAACTTTCCCACATAAAAATGTGTGAAAAATTAGATTTTTTTCAGCTAAAATTGAGGTTTGCAGGGGATTCTGGGTAAGGAAACGTTGGGGGATCCATGCAAGCCACACCTCCCAGGAAGCCCAAGGGTGTCTAGTTTTCAGAAATGTATAGGTTTGCTAGGTTTCCCAAGATGCCCGCAGACCTAGGGTTCAAAAACTACAGCTAGGCACTTTGCCAAAAAAGGGTAATTTTTCACTGCGCAACTGAGGTGTGACCACGTTGCGTTTTCGCCGTTTCCTGTCGCGGGCACTAGGCCAACCCATACAAGTGAGGTACCATTTTTCTCATAAGACTTTGGGGAACGCGGGGTGGGTGGAAATTTGTGGATCCATGCAGATTCCGGAACTTTCCACCACAGAAATGTGGGGAAAATGTGTTTTTTTTTTTTTTTACAATTCTTTAGGTTTGCATGGGATTCTGGGTAACAGATCCTGGTGGGAGGCAGTCAAGTCACCCCATCCTGGATTCCCCTGGGTGTCTACTTTTCAAAAATGTATTGATTTGCTAGGTTTCCCAAGGTGCCCGCAGAGCTAGGGTTCAAAAACTAGAGCTAGGCATTTTGCCAATAAAGGGTCATTTTTCACTGCGATATTGAGGTGTGACCACGTTGCGCTTTGCGCCGTTTTCTGTCACGAGCACTAGGCCGGCCCGCACAAGTGAGGTACCGTTTTTGTCGTAAGACTTTGGGGAACGCGGGGTGGGTGGAAATTTGTGGATCCACGCAGATTTCGGAACTTTCCACCAGAGATATGTGGAGAAAATATGTTTTTTTGGACAATTTTTTAGGTTTGCAAGGGATTCTGGGTAACAACCCCTGTGGGAGGCAGTCAAGTCACCCCATCCTGAATTTCCCGGGGTGTCTAGTTTTCAAAAATCTATAGTTTTGCTAGGTTTCCCAAGGTGCCCGCAGAGCTAGGGTTCAAAAACTAGAGCTAGGCACTTTGCCAAAAAAGGGTCATTTTCACTGCGATATTGAGGTGTGACCACGTTGCGTTTTGCACCGTTTCCTGTCGCGGGCACTAGGCCGACCCACACAAGTGAGGTACCATTTTTCTCACAAGACTTTGGGGAACGGGGGGTAAGTAGAAATTTGTGGATCCACGCAGATTCCAGAACTTCCCACCACAGAAATGTGGGGAAAATGTGTTTTTTTTGACACTTTTTAGGTTTGCATGGGATTCTGGGTAACAGACCCTGGTGGGAGGCAGTCAAGTCACCCCATCCTGAATTCCCCTGGGTGTCTAGTTTTCAAAAATGGATAGGTTTGCTAGGTTTCCCAAAGTGCCCGCAGAGCTAGGGTTCAAAAACTATAGCTAGGCACTTTGCCAAAAAAGGGTCATTTTTCACTGCGAAATTGAGGTGTGACCACGTCACGTTTTGCGCCGTTTCCTGTCGCGGGCACTAGGCCAACCCGCACAAGTGAGGTACCATTGTTCTCGTAAGACTTTGGGTAACGCGTTGTGGGTGGAAATTTGTGGATCCACGCAGATTCCAGAACTTTCCACCACAGAAATGTGGGGAAAATGTGAGTTTTTTGACGATGTTTTAGGTTTGCAAGGGATTTTGGGTAACAGAACCTAGTGGGAGGCAGTCAAGTTACCCCATCCTGGATTCCCCTGGGTGTCTAGTTTTCAAAAATGTATAGGTTTGCAACATTTCACTAGGTGCCGGCAGAGCTAGTGTTAAAAAACTACAGCTAGACACTTCGCAAAAAAAGGGTACATTTTCATTGTGAAAATGTGGTGTGTTCACTTTGGGTTTTGAGCCATTTCCTGTCGTGGGCACTATGCCTACCCACACAAGTGAGATACCATTTTTATTGGGAGACTTGAAGTAATTCAGATTTGTAAAGCAACTGTTATTACCTATTGATTTTTTATGCATTCTGCCTTCCAACTGAAAGACTCTGTGTAAAACATAAGTCATTTTGAAAAATGACCTATAATTCTCATGCTAGTATGAGTATTCCCAACTTCGAAAATGTGCAAATATGTACTGTTTCTAAACTCTATAATTTGTTCCCATTTTAGAAATACATAGGTGTCTTTCATACCGATTTTTCCATGTATACATTTTCCCACAATAATTGCTATATACCCGGAACATAATAAAAAACCATTGCAAATTGCGGCTCAGTTTTTGACTCTGGGTTCGTCGGGTTCTTGGTGAACCTACAAGTCCTATATCCCCACAACCAGGAAGGTCCAGCTGATGTAACGGTATATTGCTTTCAAAGAGCTGTCATAATTAGAAGAAGTTACAGGTAAAAACGTTGACACAAAAGGCTGTTTTTTTCAACTAATTTTCATTTTTTCCTATATTTAACTGATAGTTTCTATAAAGAAACCTTGACGGATCTACACAAATGACCCCTAGCTGAATTCAGAATTGTGTCTACTTTTCAAAAATGTATAGCTTTCCAGGATCCATTATTGATTTCAGACCCATTTCTACCATTAACTGGAAGGAGGTTGAAAGCACAAAAAGAGCAAAAATAGGCTATGTCCCAGAAAAATGCCAAAACTGTGTAAAAAATGTTGGTTTTCTGACAAAAGTCTGTCATTCCCTAAAAGCTGTGAAAATGGTGATTTCAGCCCCACAAACCCTTGTTTGATACCATTTGTGGAGGAAAACCCAGACGCTTTCATTTGCAGCCCGTTTTTCCCATTTTTCCCTCCCAAAAAATGTTTTTGCTGTTTTTTGGCTAATTTCTGGGACTGATCCAGGAGAATCCACAAACGCCCCGGGTACCTTTAGAATCCCCATGATGTTGGAAGAAAAGGACGCAAATTTGGCGTGGATACCTCATGTGGTCAAAAAGTTACAGGGGCCTAAGCGCGCACTACCCCAAATAGCCCAAAAAAGGCTTAGCCCGGGGGGGGGGGGGGGGAAGGCCTAGCAGCGAAGGGGTTAATTTAGGTTGATGGGGGGGAGTGAAGATCTCATTTTAAGGGTTGAGGCTTAAATTTACCCAGCTAGAAAGCTCATGAAGAGATTCCCCCTTCTAGTCACCCCCTCCACTCCCACTCTTTTCCTGAGGGCATACATAATGAATAACATTTTAGTTTATATTCTGAAAGTTATTCTTCTAATTTTGCCACATTTATTATGATCAAGGTCTTTAATCTTGGACTTTACTGATAATTTTCATTTATTATGATCAGGGTCTTTAATCTTGGACTTTACTGGTAATTTTCTGACAAGCACCATTAATCTTTAGTTAATCAGAAGAGCTCTTAGTAATCATTAAAAAAACAGTGACTAGGTTCATATAACTGGTAACATCTCTTCACAAAACACAATATGTCAGGGTTCCAAAGAAGTGCATGCAGTTCAGAAATAGGTCAAGATTTTTGGGTGGATTGTATCATGTACAATTCCAAATATTATTTGATTGCATCGTTAATCTAATATTGTTTCCTGTAATCTGGTATGTCAATCAGGACATTTTGATTATTAGATATATCAACATTTAATATTATGGAGGGCATGTTGTTGCTTTATTTGGATTACAGTGGGAAGACTACATTCAGATCTGTGATCCAAGACCTGCATTCAACAGCATCCATGATTGCTGAGGTAGACCTGCATTCTCTCTTGATATTTGCAAACTGAACAATATAATAACAAGCAAAATGTTAACGTGGGGATGAAAAGATGAGTTTTGTTCTGTTCCCCAATACATGAGGATTGTTTCCCACAATTGGCATGCTCATTGAGATGTGGCGATCTACACATCTTGTGTACACTGTTGAACCTCTATTTTTTATATGTTGGAGTGGACCCTTCGAAACCTTTAGGTCCTATCTCATTGTTATTGCAAGGATGGATGTATAGTGGTGACAACTGATCTGTTTCAACACTGCATGGATCAAATATTCTGAAGAAGGCTTATTATGTGGCCCAAACCAAATATTTCACTGAAAGCAAAATCTCAATAAATGTTATAAAAACAGGCCATATAGTTGGGCATATTTGTGGGATGTGTGCATTTTGATGTGGCAAACTTTATTGAAACTAATAGATGTAAGTATTTCTGGCTGCAATAACAGCTCAATCTTCAGTGAATAAAGGATTATTCTATGATCACTAGAATGATTTCCATAGGTGCATGAATGTGGAATTATGACTATCAGTTCCTCTGAGCGTCGGTTTCCTGATGCGTATTCTTTAAGTGCTTGTGAAAACGGCACATTTGTGCAATCAATTCTATTTTTACGCAAGCATAAATCAAAGACATAATAGAACTATTGATCATTGTGTTGTGTGAAGACAACATCACAGTTTAATGATACCTCCTAAAACCGAAAAAAATGGGAACCCAGTATTCAAGGAGACTTTCACATCCTATTCTGAGATCACTAGGACTATCCCCCTCATCCCTTAAAATTAGGAACAGGGCTCTGGGAAACACAGAATTGCTGCTGATAAATGCAACTGCCAAGAGCCTCAGCCATGTACTCAGGTTCTTTAGAAAAGGGGATGGGTTTTTAATCTCAACTGCATCTTTGCTTCAATAGCTTTGCACAAAGTGCTTTCCATCAAAAACTAATGCTTCACAAAACAACCAAATAAATAATTGAAAAAACTATTTGTATAGTTCTATACACTCTTCTGGCTTTATTTAAGTGAAAACTTTGAATTAAAAACTTTTGCTTGACCAAAACTGCTCCTTTCCTCTCTCACCCTATGTAGCTGATGAATAAGACTGGAATTGTTGGCATGTCCAGAATAGCTACTTGCCTAAATGTATTCCATATGGATATCCATTGTTTGGCCCAGGTTAGATTTCATAAAAATGCTTTTCAGCTGCTGATCCACTCCCATGAGACTGACTAACATTGGGGTTGTAATATATTATTATTTTTTGATTAAAGCTTCAAAGATATATGCATGGAGACAGGCTGCTTCAGGTCCATCATAGGGTGTTTTATGTATAATTTTGGTTGTTTTTTTAAATCTTGCCTTTAAATTCGTTTGTCTTTATTTCAGTTCTGATCTCATATTAAATTACTATTTCTCCACATTATCCTGATTCAACACAAGTTTAATATCACCAAAGGCATACTAAAATGTCACGAAGGAAGTATATTTTTCATTAAAATATGATAATTCTGAAACAGAGAAAATACATTTGTGCACATGCTATTAAATTGAGGCAGAAACATTAAAGGAAAATGCATATTTAACCTAAACAAATCAATTAACAACATATTTGGTGTTAACAATCTGCAACAATCTATCAAAGGTCATTAGATACATATGATAACTAGAATACAACCCGTACTCACTTTCTAATTACGAAGTGGCTGTTTTAGTAAAGTCATTTTGGGCCCAGTCATTTTGTATTTATCAACTGCCTTTACGCATTTGCAGTTAATTAGGGTTTTTAACAGATTTACACATATGAGCACATTGATGACTCAATGTTTCTCCATGCATTTGAATTAAAACATTAATATGTGAAAAAGGATGCTGAAACTTGTCTATTATGTTTCAGTTTGAGGTGATTGCATTATATAGATAGATAGATAGAAAATCTTTATTCGGTTTTTCAAACAGAAAAAACCATAAAAGCACATTAACAAATAAAAAACTTGATGTACAGAGATAAAATACCCAGGTATTAAATATGTATTAATAACAACAGACACAAAACATATATCATGATAGCAGCAATTCTAGACAGTTAACTCGCCCTGGTGTTTCTGACTTTTAAGGCAGATTTAACAAAAAACAAGTCAAAAATAATGTACTTTCGGGGTTTAACATTTGTAAATAACTACCGTAACTCCCTATTGCCACACTCTTTGCCTGATAGATCTTTAATAGTGCAGCAATAGGGCGTTTACCCATTTTCCTGGCGAAATTAAATATTGCAGCGTTAACCCGAGTTATCTCCCCCCTTTTCCTTTGGAGTAATGGCCCCCATTTCAACTGATCATCGAATAACACTCCCAGATAAGAGAATGTTCTCATTGTGGGGACCTTCTCCTCGTTAACCCTAAATAAATACGGTTTCTTAGGGCGCTGCCCCACCTGCATTATGAAAGATTTGGTGTTGTTAATCGATAAGTCACGAGCATCCATGAAACTATAAAAGGCATTTAATAGGGTTTGAAGACCTCTTGCGGTCCTAGCCAAGAGTACGGCGTCGTCCGCATATAATAATATAGGCAAACCCTTGCGGCCGACATAGGGGTAATCGGTACCAGTATTTAATAAAAACTCCTCCAGATTATTAATATATAAATTAAAAAGAAAGGGGGCCAAAATACAGCCCTGCCTAACACCCCTATGAACACTAAAATCCCTTGATGCCCTTAGATCCTGTGAGTACCTCACGTTGGCCTTGGTATCCTGATGCAGGTCCCTCAGAAGGTTAACCAGGTTAGGCTCCACCCCCATGGCTCCCATGGCCTCCCAGAGCTTACCCTGGTTGACACAGTCAAACGCGGAGGAAAGGTCCATGAATGCCATGTGGATAGTGCCCTGCCGGGCCTTGGTAAATTTCCCTAGGACCATGTACAGGTTGAGGCATTGCGCTATTGTTGAGTGGCCAGGCCGAAACCCATATTGGATTCTGGAAATGATCCCGCGCTCATTGGCCCAGGCAGTTTACCTGTTCAGGATTACTCCACCCACTACCTTGACCACGGAATCGATGAGCGAGATCGGCCTGTAACAGGTAGTACTATTACGGTCACCTTTCTTAAATACTGGTACTATCGTAGATGTCCCCCAAGACCTAGGGCAGCCATGCTCTGCAGCTGTGTTAAGCACAGCGGTAAGAACTGGCACCCAGAGAGATACTTTGAATTTAAATAAGTCCGGGGGCATACCATCTGGGCCAGGCGCTTTGTTACTTGTTAACCCCAAGATACCTTTCTATATGTTGATTGCTTCTTATTTTTGATAGCGTTTTTACTTATGCCTCGAATATCATTGTATATTTGCTATGGTTGTGCAGGTAGGATGCACCAAGTTTTTACAAATCTCTGGAGATGTAACACACTGAGGATAGAGCAAATGTGTTTGATTGATGTGCTTCCATGTGTGCTTATAGTTTTTCATGGGACGTGTAATTGGATGTTTCTCTCCTACCCTGTAAATCGAAGCATAAAATGTATTGTGAAAAGCAAAACATGTATTGTGATACATGTTTTGTAGCTGCTCTGTTGTTAACATAATAAAGCCTACTTAACCCCTTCCATGCTGCGCAGATTCCGCCGCTGTGCTGACGGAATCTTGCGCGGGCGTGGTCATGACGGAACGGTTCCGTCATGAGCACAGCTCAACCGTGGCTCATGACGGAACCGTTCCGTCATGAGCACCGAAGGGGTTAATCTCATTGGTACACCGGATAGATGCTTTTCTTGAAGCCTCTGGCTTCGGTGAGGTACCTAAATGATTATTAAACCAATAAAAAAACGCATTTGAACTTGTGTGATACACTTTTTGAGTTAGCTTTTAAAAGGCTGAAATTATATTAAATTTCGCCTACAAAAAGATTGTCCATTGGAGTTAATAAAATTACATCTAAACACAGATGATGTTTTTGTAGACTATATTTAGGACTCAATATTTATGTCAGATATTTCTGAATACAATATTCTAAAATATAACCTTAGTTATTGGATCAAATCCTAGAAACTACTCAGGAACATTCAAGATAACATTTTCAAAAATTGATTATAGAGGAAGTATTAATTTTGGTTATCCTATGTATTTTGAGATTGGCATAAAATCTGTTGAGCGCACTCATTTTCCAGGAGAGGCAGTTTCAATAAACTAATTTTCTTCACCTTGTGTTTTACCATTTGATTCTTTAACAATTATACACGCAATCAAGAGTGAGATCGGTTCTGTGTTTACAATGGGGTAGTGCGGAAGAAGGGTCAGTGGAGATGGGAGTGTGAGGATATTGTATCATGGAAGATGTTTCGCAGTTGAAAGTGCAAGACTGTTGATGTGAGTCTTATACATCCCCAAGTGGCCGAGATTTGGGAGAAGGGTGTGTGGGAAAAGATGGATTGTGACTTTTTATGGAGTGGTCTGACATCTGGATAATTTAAAGTTGCTTTAAAATATGGGGTTCAACCACTTTCAAATGTACACAGGTGATGGAGCCTGCTGGATCAGCTTTAGAATGGCATTCCAGATCTTACAAGCAAAGCCACAGGAAAACTAGTGTTTAAACTTAACCTTTTATGCATTTCCTACCTTAAATTTGGTGATGCAAGTGATGCATATGAATGTGAGCTCTAGAAGTAGTTTTGATGTTCGCCATTAGCTGTGGCAATTGCTTAGTACTTTGTAGACAGCGCAATAGGTCCAGAATGTGATGTGGATGCACACTAGGAGGCAATCGAGCTCTCTGAGGATCAGAGGTATCCAGATATTCATTTGAAGATCGTTTATGATATGTGTTCCTGCACTTAGGACAGTTGTCAGGTGAATCAAATGGATCTGTGGGATATCATCTGGATGATAAATGATGCTTCAGCGAAGCTCATACAAAGTTGCAACTAGTAATGTTTCATTGTGTTGTTCTAGTGTCCTGGTTTTACATGAGTAGCAGGGACTGAATTGGCAGAGATAGGCAATTGCACTGTATATAGATCAGAGAGGGACTGCTCATTAAAGCTAGGGGGCCGATTCACAGAACTAATCTGAGATAAAATCCTAAACTTACTACTTTTGGTATTCATGGAAAGCATTTAGTAGTAATAAAGTTAGGACTCCTAACTGTACTACTACTAAACTGAGACAAAATCCTAACTTAACGACTTTCAGTATTCACAAAAGGCATTTAGTAGTAGTAAAGTTAGGACTCCTAACTTTACTACTACTAAATGCCTTCTGTGAATACCAAAAGTAGTAAGTTTAGGATTTTATCTCAGATTAGTTCTGTGAATTGGCCCCCATGTGTTAATGCTACTAAACCAATTTGTATGGGCCTTTAATCCCATCTGTTCAGTATGTGCTCACATAGTGCTGATATAGTCATTGGTGGCTTATTAGTGCAGATTGGTAGGAGAATGGAGTGAAAAGTGATAGTAAATATTAGCAAAACTAAGTATTGGTCATCTATGCTATATGCGGACTACTAGGAAACTATTGTGGTTCCTGGTGATCATGTAACAAAGGAGGCTTTCTGAGGATGATCATGAGCAATCCCATGCAGGAGCAGCTGGGTAACACATAACATGTATTTGTAAAGTGCACGTTCACCCGTGGGTCTTTTGGCACTGAATAACAGATGTTTATTGTTACCCAACTCAATGGTACTCATTTCATCGCCCTCAGGAGAATGAAAGGCTGAGTGAGCCCCCCCGGGATTTGAACTTGTGACCATGAGGTCAAACACAGACCCCCTACAGTGGATGCTTTAGTCTACTAAGCCACCAGACATGGCTAGCTACTTTGCTAAAATCACCCGCACTAATCCTGGCTCCCGCCGTCAAAGACAGCCCAACTTGTTCCTCCATCAGGGCCACTCCTAAAGAGCCTGGACACTGATAGGTGTCTCCAGGTGTCTCCTACTGTGATACTAGCTTGATATTGGAGTCCATGTCAGTGGAAGCCTCAAAGTGATACACAAAGGGTTGAGCTCAGCCAAGGAGTTGGCTTTAAGCATATCTGGATGGGAAAACCATGACAACAGCTTAAGCTTGATGACCATCTTCAAATTTTGTCACAATCTTACCAAAAACACCATCAATGTTCATACAACTCCCATATTATAATGAATTAATTCTTCCCATTCCAGTTGCCATTGCTATCAGGTTTGGAAAAAGCACGGCATATATAAACATACATAATAGCTTATTGTTCATATACACGAAACTGCTTTGGAATAAAGAAATATCCCCATTATTGCAGAAAAGCTGTGTCTATACCAGGAAAATCATTTAATCTCCATTAAAATATTTAACCAACAAGATTTGACAAAAAAATAATTGGTTTGTGGTTATTTCTCTTCATTTGTGAATACTATTGCCTGAACCTCTATGACCCCCTTTGCCATATACTTGTCTACCATATTTTACCAACTAATCTGCTGCTTTAAATACCACCTCTTCTTTATGTGACACTCTAAAAAAAATGTATGCTGATTCTCTTTCGGAATAACTTTTGCGGTCTATCTTTACTTTAATTAATGTTTTTTTTTTAACTAAATTAAGCCACATTTGTAAACTCCTATCCAATGGGTCTTTATAATGCGGTTTACTTAGATTGTTGACATCACCCACTATTTTATCATATCAAATGTACATGATTCATGTATTGCTAGGGTGACTAGTGAGTTTGTTTCTAATGAACATCACTTAATAGCTTTTAAGTATCTCGACCATTACTCAATGTCATGGTGCATCAGTTTGGGGATTTTCCAAATGCTCTTGGTCACTAACATCCACACTCTAAATCTTAATCAGTTTTCCTGAACAAAATATACACTAATACTAAACTTTATAAAAAACATCCCACCAGATTACCTACAACAACTCATCCATTCTTTCAAGAAACATTCATAAACCAAAAACAAATTAGCCTAGTAAAATCTAAAATTAAAATAAATCATGTATAATTTTCAGTGGCAGAAAGTTTGTTTGTAATGTCTTTCAAGCAATTGACCAAGGTGCATTGGTTCTCCAGCACGTTTATGAATTTAGGGTTGGAGGGTTAGAGAGTGTGGCAGTGCTGGCTACAGTGGCAGTGACTGCTTTAGCTGTTGTTGATGCAACGGGGGTGATGTCTCTTTCCCAGAAGATGGTGATGTGTAGTCCTGTTGATGGTTGCTTCCAACTGCACCAGCTGACAGAAAACAGACACAACTATCTTGATTTTGTTTACAAAAACAGCAAGGTGATGGAAGGAATGCTTGAATTAACCTCAGTCACTGGCGATACCTCTGGGATGAATTTGAGACAGCTATTTTTCACTCAATGTGCCATTCTAGACAGAGAACCACCATATCCAAATCAGTCTTGCTCCTGCTCCAAAGTGAACAGGCCATCCCAAACTGCCATGCCAGCTCCCATACAGATGGGAACACAAGCAACTCCCAGACCGGTTTAAACCTACATGGGTCTCATCAGTTAGGTACAGCTTGAGTTCCATGGCACAGTGAGCATGGGACCCTAGTCCGGGCATGCCTGTCTCACTTAGGGCGTCTACTGCAAAAACAACAAAATGATGGAAGGAATGCTAGGAATAATCTCAGACACTGGCAAGTGTTTGGCCTGTGTTCCAGTGTCAGGTCTGTATCTCCAGCTTATGTAAGACCGCACAGGAGCAGAATGATGCTAAGTACCAATGCCCCTCTCAGAACTTCCCGCTAGGTATTAAGATTCCGTCGCAGGTAAGTTCCAAGGGGGGAAAGGGGATGGGACAGAGAAGAGACAGCTCCAAAACTCTGCCAATTCTGCTTCGTCTTCTTATCACTCTTCTTCGTATGGCTAAAACATTTATGTTTGTCAATAACGTTCCTTTCACTAAACTTACTGTATTTTTAATCTATAGATAACTTATCTTACCGAAGGCAAGATGGCGATCTGACGTGGATCGCAGTGCTAACGCATCAGGCTCCTGATCGGAGACGCCGAGTGAACCCCCCCGTCAGTCTAATCATGTATGAAAACTGATGAAACTGGATCTGCAGCCGCGTATCTATACTATGGCTCTTGTTCGAAGTTGACAACACAGTGATTAGCGGATGAAAAAAGGCGGAAAAATAAAATCGAAAAACAGCCGCAGTACCGAGTATCGTAGCCGCATATGGATCTAATACATGGATCTCACCCCCTGACCCCTCCAACCCGATACGTCGCCTGGACTTGCTATTCATGTATAGGCTGGCTAGCTGTATATCGAATTTTCATCAACTCTCTTACCTCTGCAAATAGACCCGTCCGCTGTGCTTGTGCTTGTGCGCGCCGAGCGGGGCCAAAGCAATCCCGAGACGTTGGAATGCAAGCGGAGCTCACGGCAGAAATGGCCCCAAAAGTTGCTGCTCCCTCTACCGCCTCCACTGCCTCCACTGCTGCTGCACGCGCAAGGGCAGCAAGGCAAGCCCAGCGCGAAGCTCTGGAGCACCGGGGGTCGGACAAGACGACGGGTCAGGCCGATACACAGCATCTGAAAGCAGCGAAGGAGATGGCGGTAGCGGTTGATTCCTCTAAACCAGGGGGCGCAACCCGGAAGAAAGCCACACGGAGGGAGCTCACCGGACCATCAGTCGTGGACCTGCTACGGAAAGGCTCCTGTTCGCTTCCAGGTCAGGAGAGGCAGCGGCGGGCCTCACACTCCGAGGGGGAGTCTCTTCCTGTCCCAGACCTCGCAAACGGCCCACCCTCTCTAACGACGACAGTGGGCGATAAAACCTGTACTGCAACGGAAGATATCCAAACTCAACATGCAAAAAGGGATCTTGGTAACCCAGTCTCATCTCAGCAGCAGCCACATTCAAGTCTTGAGGTGAGCATGCTACCTGTTGTACCTGATATGCCTGATATACACTCTAACTCAGGGGTCTCCCTAGACAACGATCTGACTAACACTGTAGAGAATGATTTGGTGTTAAATAAATCTGCCAAAATAAATGCAAGCATTGAGCTCGGGCTCAACAGACAATTGCAGCAGCAGAAGTCTCTTAGCTCAAGAACCCAAATGCAGACAGTGCCGCCAGCCACTATGAAGACCATGAACACTAACCCCGATTTGGCTGAGAACATGTCTGAGAACATACCTAAAAATAGGGGTGTAACACCGGCTCTGGAACATCTCGGCACTGGCAGCACAATTCGCAATGATCTTGAGAAGGAGGCTAGTGACTTTTTCTCCTTCTCTGATGAAGCAGAACTAGGAGCAGCATGGGGCGATACATCAGCTTCATATGTGTCTGATGAATCTGATAGTGCGACAGATGCGGGGGCAGAGCCAGTCACTATCAAACTAAAGCAAAAGGTCCTCAACAAAAGGGGAAATAAATCGCATGGAGCGGCTTTACACTGGGATCATACACACTCCGAGCAACTAACTCCACTGAATTCTATAAACTCGCCTGCTCCAAACAACCCTGCGGCTGCATCTATAGAGGCTGTCCTGCAGGCTATAGCCTCGCATCGTGAAGAGACCTCACAGGATGGGCGAAAAGCGCAGGCAGCATTGCGTAAGGTGCAAGGAGTGGTGAGAAAGCTGGTTAAAACATGCAGTACGTTCGGCGATCGACTAACCGAAATAGAGTCCAGAACCTTGGCCAACGAAACTGAAGTTGTCGCAATCCAAGAGCGGGTGGAGTCAAACGAGCTGCAGATAGGGGACATCAGATGGAAACTGGAGGATTTTGAAAATCGTCAGCGCAGAAACAACCTGCGTATACTAGGAATACCTGAGAAATCAGAGGGGGAGGACATCCGCTCATTTATGGTTAACATTTTTAGAGACTCTCTGCCAGAGCTATCAAATTGGAATTGGGACGTCGAAGTCCAGCGGGCACACCGAATGCCTCTTGTTCAAAAAAAACCCCGATAAGCCCGGCGCATACCCAAGGGCTGTTTTGGTTTATTTTGGCAATTTTTTGCTCAGACAGGCAGTGTTTGAGAAGGCAAGGCCTGAAGCCAAACGCACCTCAAAGGATATCACCTATTTTTCACGTCCTGATTTTTGTCATACAACCGTTGAGAGAAGATGGAGGCTGCGGCAGCTTATAAAACCCTTCCAAGACAAAAAGGCAATAGTGTACCTGAATAACCCCGCACGGCTGAAAGTTATATATGGAGGGCAGGTGAAATTTTTTGTCTCGGAGATAGCGGCACAAGAATACTTGGACAGCCTAAAATGATTGCCTCCGACTGATAACTTTATATGAGCTAGGGCACGTCTGAGTTGATCTGATTGAGCTATCTAAGCAATTCAAGGCACTCTCAAAACATATTAACATAATGTGAATGTGAATTATGCGAATACTACTAACTGGGGGAGAGGAGGCAAACACTGCGGAATATTCATTATTATATTATATTGTATTATATTCATTAATTTAAGGTGGGGGGCCAGTGGTTCGTGAGATATCTGCTTAAAAAGAAATATTCGTAAGGGGAAAAAAAAAAAAAAAAAAAAAAATTTTCTTTTTTTTTGGAAGAGGGGTCTAAAAAAAAAAAAAAAAAAAAAAAAAAAAACGATGACGGCTGACCGATCAGGGACCTGATAGCGTGATGCACGTCCCTCACCAAAGGACTCTTATTGAGTCTTGTTGCCTTATGTTGGGAGCAGGGGGGGGGGCAGGAAGATGGGGGGAGGGTGGGGAGGGCGGGGAAGGGAGCAAAATGGGGAAAATGCTGACAACTCCAAACAAAGGAACTCGAACTATCATGACACATTATAAAATATTTCGGTATTACAAGACAAATCTAGAATCAAATTTCATTACCAGTAAAAAGACTGAAACCTTAGCTATATGGGGAGGATAAGTATCTGTAGCTGGAACATTGCAGGGCTACACGACAGAGGTAAGCGAGGGCGGTTTTCTGAGATAGTAAAGCAAAATTCATTCGATATTATTTGTCTGCAAGAAACACACCTTCCTTGGTCAATGCGAAGCCTATTAAAAATACAGGGGTACAACATCTTGGCCACTACAACTCAAACAACTAATAATCGAGGTGTGGCGATATTAGGTAAGAAATATTTAGGAATCCCTATACGCCAAGCAACTGACCAGCATGGCAGGTGGATAATTGTTGAGCTTGCTATAGGGCTAACCATCTGTGCTGTATATGGACCAAACATAGACGATCCAGCTATGTTTGAAAGCTTAGAAGTAGAATTGGCTGATTGGCCAGGCCCGCTGATCTTGGCTGGCGATCTCAATATCACACTAGATTCAGTTCGGGAAACTCTAGGCAGGCATAGGTATTATGGTCGTAAACCTAGGGTGTTTAAAGCTGTTAATTCACTCCTTACGAGTCATAATTTAGCCGATATCTGGCTGCTCAAACACCAAGGGGATCCGGGGTTTACATTTTTTTCAAACCCACACAATAAATACAGCAGAATCGACTATATATTTTCCACCAGAAATATCTCGAATTCAGCAAACATCGTCAAATATCCTAAGTTAGTCTCTGATCATAACGCCCTAGTGCTTACTATTAATCTAACAAACACCACCAGGAAACCTTCAGTCTGGACGTTTGATAGGAAACTACTGGCCAACAGTGACTATGTTAATTTTATCAGAAATTGGGCTCAGGGATATTTTGATATTAATCGCTATAGCGCCCCTAGAAATATAGTGTGGGATTGTTTTAAGGCCTCGCTTAGAGGGGAAACCATCAGCTTTGTAGCTCGGACCAAAAAACAACAGACCGCTGAGCTCACTAAGAAATTGGGCGAACTAGCCAATTTAGAAACCGCGCATACCATATCACTAGCACAAAAAACGGATGGCTCAGATCTACTACGACAGATCCTGATCTTAAAAAACGACCTAAATAAGGCAATTTCAAAAAAGTCTGCTGAAACTTATAGAACACAGCAAAGAAATCTCTACGAGAATGGCGAAAAGGTCGGCAGGCAATTGGCCTTACGGACAAGACAAAAGGCATCTCAAAACACTATCTCCTTAATTAAATCAAACGGACAAGATTATACACAAATTAAAGATATAGTCGACATTTTCCAACACTACTACCAGAACCTCTATCGGAACGACATCTTGTGTAATAAAGAGGATATTAATACATTTTTGGGTAACTTTGTAGCTTGCTCAGATAAGAGGCTAGATAATGCTATCAAAAATAATCTGGAGAAAGAAATATCAATAACCGAGGTAGAACTCGCCCTGGCAGAACTAGCATCGGGGAAAGCAGCAGGCCCAGATAAACTGCCGCTAGAGATCTATCGAGTCTTAGGTAAAATAATACAACCATTTTTATTAGATCTATTTCTCGGAATTCAGTGGAACGGCCACACGCCAGCATCATGGCAGGACACAAATATTGTCATTTTTGCTAAAAAAGGCAAACCTACTGATTCTCCATCCTCCTACCGCCCAATCTCACTGATAAACTCAGATTCGAAACTCTACTCAAAAATACTCGCCAATCGGCTCAGGGGGGTCATTGGGCATCTGGTCACGCCATGGCAACATGGCTTCATCCCAGGAAAGGGCACTACCGACCACATCCGTAGAGTAATTACATTATTTGATATCACTGCAACAACGGGTGGCCAGATGTCAATGATTCTCCTTGATGCCGAAAAAGCATTCGACAGAGTATCATGGGAATTTATGTGGGCTATTTTAGAACGGTTCAACTTTGGGCAAGGGTTTATCAAATCAATCAAGGCAATGTATATTGACCCAAGGGCTAAGCTTCAGGTTATGGGGTGCGAATCTAACACCATCCAAATCTCAAGAGGAGCAAGGCAGGGATGCCCGTGCTCCCCGATACTATTTGCCCTCTACATTAATCCTCTGATACTCAAAATGCTGGAAAGTAACAGGATTACACCGGTGGTGACAGGCCGATATGAAACAAAAGTCCTAGCATATGCAGATGACATTGCTATTGTTACACGTGACCCCGAGACAGCCATAACCGAGATAGAGGCAATCACACAGCAGTTTGGTGCCTATTCAGGATACTCCCTGAATAAAAATAAAACCATAATATTATGTACAGCAAACACACAGTGCGTGGATGCGAGACGGGCAGAACTAGCAACATATTTAGGGGTCCATATATGTACAACAGCACAAAATATTATCAAAATTAATTATGAACCACTGATTGACTCAATTAGCCAAGATCTCACAAGGGTAAACAGTTTGCAGCTATCTATTATAGGGAGAGGGAACTTTATCAAAATGACTGTTTTTCCTAAAGTATTATATCTATTTCGTGCTATCCCTTTGCTAGTAGACGATACAATTATTAAAATTCTGGATTCACAATTCTCTAAATTCGTTTGGCAAAATGGCAGGATCAGAAGATCGCTGAAATACTTGTCTCTTCCACTTGACAGAGGGGGGCTTGCAATTCCACAGCTACTTCTTTATTTCTGGGCTTGTTTTTTGAAACAACTCACCCCAATGGTTACCCTAGCAGATAACCGGGAAGAGCTAGATATTCCGTCCATATATGAACTAGCCCTCGGACATAATGCAAGAGGACTTTTGTTAAGACAACTCGAGCCCAGTTACTATAAGAAAGTCAAATTCAAGATTGTCATCGGGGCATGGAAAGTCTGGTGCAGAATCAAAAAATTTATGAATATCCCCAGACTTAGTCGATATACTCCACTCTGGCATTCATGTGTATTACCGCAAAACATGAATGATGCTATCTCTGCCAGGTGGGAGAGACAAGGAATTATATCCCTTTATGATTTCCTGGGTATAGACATGAAGGCCAATTTTACTACTCTCCAAAATCAATTTAATATACCTGCGACAGATTACTTAAAATTTCTCCAAATTAGATCAATTATAAACTCTCAGTTGCACAACGTAATCTGGACTAGAAGCCCTATTATTGAAGCCACCACCAGTCCTTCTTCCAGAATCGGCACGATCTATACGTTTCTACAAGAGAACTCACCAGATGATATAATACAGACAGAACTATTATGGGTAAATAGGCTCGATAACTCAGATATAGACATCAATAAGGTTCTTGCCATGTCAACACAACTATTACTTTCCACTAATCTGAGGTCCCAACTCTACAAAACTATCTATAATCTCTATTTCACTCCAGCCAAGCTATTCTCATGGGGGAAAAGAACCAATGATCAATGTCCAAGGTGCAATTGTGGACCCGCAACGTTAACCCACATGTTTTATTATTGTGCTAAGCTGACATTATTAAAAAAAATGATCTGGGAATTTTGGGAGGCGATCTTTGGGCATAAATTACCCGAGTCCCCTACGATTTGCTTGCTTGGATATGATTGTACGCTAAAATTGAACTCCAACGAGGAAGCTATCCTTTTCATCGGAACTGCGATATATAGAATTATTCTTGCTGCTCTATGGAAAAATTGTGATGCCCCTAGTTTCCAAATGTGGCTCTCTAGATTTCTGTCTGTATATAATTACGAGCTTGCAATATACGCAACTAGGGGCCCTAAGTCCAAAAGAAAAGGAGATAAGATTTGGTCCCCCGTCACTTTATGGTGCACCGCAGCTGTCCCAAATTAATTTATAAACCTTTGGTACTAAGTTTCTTACAATGCAACAGTTCCTATTGTCTATTTTGGATTATATACGAATTCTTATGTTCCCATTTTTTTTTTTCACTTAGATTGAACCGGCATTGATGTAAGTTTGGCTTCCTATTTCTTTTTTTTCCTTTCGCTATTGATGATCTCATTGTCTGTGATTTTTTTTGGAGTTGTCTAATAAATATAAAAAAAAAAAAAAAAAAAAAAAGATAACTTATCTTACCAGGGTGGTGTTTTGGGCTTGCTGCTCTTCGTACTTCTCTTGTGTTTTATACTACACTTTTGAGATGCCTTCACACTGTTCTCTGATCTTTTCTTGTTTCTTTTACAGGTTTTTTCTCTGTTCCTGTTTCTGCACTGTAGGAAGAAGAATAGGGTGAGTATTATCCTTTCTCCTATCATGTGTATGTGTTTTCTATACTTCCTTCTCCTTTTCCTACTCACAAGAAGAGAACTGGTGAAGCCTTGTATTTGAAGTCGCAGGAAGATGGATTCTCAGGTCTGCTAATCTTCTTCAGGGCCTGAGTTACTGCTTCTCATAACTCAATTACTAATTTATTTATTTAGTGAGGAAGGATGGGAAAGCCTTTAACTGTTTAGCTCCTAAATTGCATTAACTTGAAACTTTGGACATTTTACCATGCAACAGCATTTAGAAGAGCTAAGCGTGATACACGTATTTTAATTGACTGGAGCGCGAGTTCTAATATTCTCTCCAGTAGCCTCGGCAATTGTTTAAGGAATGTTGCCGTTTATTATCCCTTGTGTTCTTTTATTAAAGATTTTACGATAGCCGAAACCGGAATCCTTCCGATCAGCGCATTGAATTTGAAAGTACTGTTTAACGCTGCACGGAACAAGAGCACGCGTTCTGATTTTATAAATGACTAGTTTCATTACTTCGAGAATGCCTTCAGCCGGAGACTCCGACTGACGCGTTCGAAGTCTTTGACTTCAGACCGGAATTGTCAACACGGCCTTTGACCTTCTCTTTATGCAATCGTTCCAGATTAACCTTGAACACGAGCCTTCAGAATTTTCTCCTTTCAGATGCAGCGTTCGGAAAGTGAAACGCTCGCATCTGACTAAACTAAGACTGTACTTGTTTGGCTGTTAGCCCCGAATAGGAAGCTCCTAAAAACCACAGACACTAGAATACATTAGCTACGATTTTTAATATCTTTTGACAACATTAAAATTGTGGAGTTTAGTCAGAGTCATTTCTCTCAGTATTATCAAGTAAATAGATATTTTTCAAGCTAACCTGATTCTTGGAATGCATCTAACCCCGAGATTCCGCTTCTACCCTGACTATCTTCCACGACGCCTTGGAAACAGGTGCTCTTCGTGTAAATTCCTCAGTGAAGTGCACTGAGGAATGTTGAAGAACATTCCTCAGGCAGTTCATGTTAAAAACACTAGACTGCTAAACAGCTGTATGCTGTAGCAGTGTCGGAAAGTTGGCAGCCATGTTGGAATTTCTGCAATGCCAGCAATTGCTCCAACTAAAGAGATTACTTGCTCTTAAATGGGTTTGGAGTGAGAAAATGGTAGCCACTGTGGAGGTAAAGGGAGGAAACCTCCCGTGATTCCTGACAGTCAGTGCACTGTTTTTCACCTACAGTGCCATTTTGGATAGATACCCACCATAGGAAAATTGCCCTTTTACAGGATCACCCTGTCTTTATATCTTTTTGCTGAACCCTATTTCTGCTGGCTGTAGAATTTACATATGATAACCAGAGGTAAAGTGCCTGTGCTCCCCCTTTCAACATGATATATTGGCAAACCCCTGAATGGTAAACTCTACCTAGTATATGGTACAAGGGTTCCCAGGTTGCTTAAGTTAATTGTTATAAGTGGGCTGCAGCACCCATTGTGCCACCCACTGCAGTGACAATGGAAGCATAGCTGTGCAATTTTAAAACTGCAATTTCGACCTGCCAAAAGACCTAAACCTTCCATATAAATATTAATATGTCACTGCTGAGTAGACCTTACTGCCCATAAGACAGGGTGCATGGTAGTTAAAGAAGGGCATGTGAAAGTTTAATCTCAAATACGTCCTTACAATGCCCAAAATGTAATTGTAGCAGGGTTGGCTGTTCCACAGAAAAGCATTGTGAAACAATATGACAATTAATAATAATATCTCCAGCTAGGAAACCACTACACTGCTTTAATTCTTTGACTTTTTGAAACTTTATCAGAAACTACAGATAATGTTTGCCTGGGAACTGAATTGCACCCTTGTTGAAGTGTGAACTTGCTTCCACAGCTGAGAAAAAAGCCTTGTGTATGAGGAGGTGTTCTGTTCTTCTGACAGGATGAACATATGGGCTGGCCTTAGGAATTTGATTAACTTCAAAGGCCTACCCTGTGACAGACAAATGTTAGCTGACACCTGGACTGGAGCTTTCTTTTGTCCCCAGTCAGCCAGGCACCAATCCTAGTAAGAAAAGAAAAAGAACTACCCAGAACTGGTTTAGAGTGATCACAGAAGAGGTGTTGCTCAGTTTTCCGGCAACACATCTTTGGTTCTGCACAAAGGGGGACGGATTTCACCATCTTGGATTTAGGTAGAAGGTGCTACTGTGGGATTGCTTGCAGTAGAGCACACAAGAAGAGATGAAAACGAAGTAATGGCTATGTGGGACTCTGGCTCTCTATATAGTGTACTAAAATGAAGTACACTGTGGAGAGAGTCCAGTGTATACCAGATTGGTTTACAAAGGTATCTAACTAATTATCCCGCTTTTCCACCCACCAAAAGTGGAGTATGAAAGGGGGTTTGGCCTTTTCCTCTATTTGGAGATGCTGGGTTGCATTTCAAATGTTTTGACTTTCAAGCTTCCCACCTCGGAAGGCCATCTTGTCCTGGGGGAGGTTCGAAGCATCCCCGCCATGAGGTCAGAAACCAGGTTGGAAAGCGTCAGGCTGCCTAAGACTAGTCAGAGACCACACCAGTGCTTGGTAGGTTTTCAGGGGAGGCTCTAAAGGGTCTCCTGTGTGCATTTATAATAAATACAACACTGCCATCTGTGAGGATTTATTAAGATGAGATGTTTGGTGCCAAACATATTAGGGTACTGTGAAGCCATCATAGGTCTAGGAAACTCGTAATGACAAGCATCTAGCCCATGTACTCTCTATGGCTTTTCTGTGCACTTGCAATATCCAAGAATGAAATTGATATTGTGGGGTCACATCTGCTCATGCAGATATGTCCACAAATGGGATACAGTGCACCCTGCCTTAGGGCTGTAAGGCCTGCAGTAGGGGTGACTTACCAATACCTCATGCAAGACACGAAGCCTGCAATGGCAGTGTGCATAAGCTTAGTGAGTGGACACTCTTCAGTACCCATGCCCTATGTACCATGGGTACCATTTGCTAGGGACACGGCTGACTGAAGTTGTACCAATTGTAGAACAGTTTTGGGAAAGAGGTCTAACACTGCGAACCTGTTAGGCAGGGGCCCAGGGTGTCTACAGTTCAAAATTACATCAGGCAAAAAATGGGGGCTAAGAATGGCAAAAAAGGTACTTTTCCATGGGCTGACCCAGAGAACTGTTTGTTATGAAGGGTCCAGGTGTCACCTTCACCTACAGGCATATGGCTGGTGCCGAGCATGTATGTGGCACCCACAGTACCATCCTCAGAACACTTTCTGGACCTGTTCTCCCTCTTGTGCCCAAGGAATAGAAGTGGGCTCCAAGGGCCACAAGGCTGTCCACCTGTTCAAGCTACAGGGACACAACAAGCTACAAGAGACCTTTTTCTGCATCTGTCCGGCTACCATTTCTAACTGAATGTGCCCTGGATCATACTGGAGTGAGCCTAGACCCCGAAGTGATGTCCCCAAGTTCCTTGTTCCTTGTCTACTGATAAAATAAACTCCTAACATCTCCTGCAACCAGGGATGTTTTGGCTCCAAAGACCTCTGAAGGACCGGTACCAACCTGCCAAGTAAATTTGATGAAGGTATGTTGCAGCAGGACTAAAGATTCAGGTTGCTTCCACTCTAAGCTTTTCTGCAGCAGCAAATCCTATTCAGTCAGTGGCGGCTCCTCCTTTAGGGTGGAGGAGAAGAGCCCCCCACATTGCTAGCACAATAAACCTAAATAATGTGATAATAAAATGGTTTTATCACCACTTTATTTTAAAGAGCGCTGCTGCAAGTCCAGCTTGAATGTGAGGATGGGGGTGAGGCCATTCCTGCTGATTGGCAGCCAGGAAAACTCAGAGTAAAGTTTGTAGGGCACATTACAGATTGGCCAGCAGTTATGAGACAGCCAGCCCGACATTTGCACTTCAGACCTCTTCACCTGAGCTGTGTTATACTGCCTGGTGGAGCCAGACACAGGACCCCAGTCTCATTACGAGTGCTGGGATAGCCTGCTCCAACCAATCCTGGCCCTTCTGTTATTCTGATTACTATTATAATAAGCATGAGAGCAGCTCCTGGATTGACTAGGATAGTTGGATGGGCTCCAGGAACCCAAACTCGGACATCAATCTGATGTTGTGGACTGGAGGAGACAAAAAATGGCAAACTCAGGTAAGTAAATATTAAAAATGTTAACACCTTTTTAGTTCAAAACTGCAATAATATGCTCTATTTATATTTTGAAGTTATGTTTTTCCCTCTTATGTCTCTCTTATGAGTATGTTTTAATACTTTTTGTATTCATAGATGATTTTGTACAATTTATATTAGGTTTCAATTTCTCGACAGTGATCTTCCCATTCAAATAATGATAATTCGATTCAATGGACATATTGCATCTAATGAGTTAGGTAATTTGATTTGGAAATATTTTCTTTTTTATGTAGCTGTCTCTCCATAGAAGTAATATAAACGATCATGCAAAAATGGCAAATGGAGTATGTTCTCTACTCAGAATCAAATGTTCCTGTAGTTGTGAGATCCTTATACTGGATTTTATAATTCCTGGTTGATTTCTGGTTTTGGGGTGTTTTGATGACTAGCATTCCAATATCCCAGTGTTCAAAATGGCTGCAATGGGTATATATTTGGGGTGCTGCTGTGGATCAACTGGGTATAGTTCCATAACCTAGCTTGACGAACCACATGAGCGAAATTTGGAATCCTGGTTCACCATCTGCATATCACATTTCATTAAAACATTACAATTTAATCCAAATTGGTGTAGCAAATGTATTTCTTTATAAAGCATAGGAATGCATAGAGCCACCAAGCATTTCGCTGCAGCGGTTTTGTGAGGAATTTACTCAAAGGCGCAAAAAATAAATATCACAAATGTAAAATTCTGACATCTTAGCTGTTCTTGAAATAAGTAATACCATTCAAAATTGAAACATTTACTATGATTATTATTTACAACAAAATCATTGATGCTAATCATTTACCCTAAACAGCTAACAGCCATTGACAAGGCCAATAGTTGTACATGTTAGTTTCTGTATTATATATCTCAACGCGCCCTTGACCCTGTCACCAGGCAGGTCGCTCCCCTCACCGCCACACAGCCCCCTGTGTGTCTGTGACCCTGCTGCTCCTGCACCCGTGTCAGCTGCCTGCTGCTGCCCGGTCACCCCCGCTGGCTCACTGCTCCTCTGTGGTTCCTGCCTCTCTGGTGTACCCCTAACCCTTCTCTTCTGCACCCTCTTTTCTTGCTCCCAGCTCTCAGCCTTGTTCCCCTTGTGCCCCCTCTCTCCCCTTCTCTTCTGTATCCCCCCTCCCCCCGTGTCCCTCGTCGGTTTCTCCCGCTGTTTTTCCCGCCGTTTTTCCCGTTTTTTCCCGCCGCTGACCACTGCGGCCCCGCCCCCTCCTCTCCCATTGGCCTCCCCGCTCCCACCTCCCAGCTACTCCTCCCTCCCTCTCCCCCTTATATGGAGGCCACGCAGCAGTGGTGAGAATGACCCTTGACCCTGTCACCAGGCGGGTCGCTCCCCTCACCGCCATGCAGCCCCCTGTGTGTCTGTGACCCTGCTGCTCCTGCACCCGTGTCAGCTGCCTGCTGCTGCCCGGTCACCCCCGCTGGCTGACTGCTCCTCTGTGGTTCCTGCCTCTCTGCTGTACCCCTAACCCTTCTCTTCTGTACCCCCTTTTCTTGCTCCCAGCTCCCAGCCTTGTTCCCCTTGTGCCCCCTCTCTCCCCTTCTCTTCTGTATCCCCCCCTCCCCCCGTGTTCCTCGCCGGTTTCTCCCGCCGTTTTTCCCGCCGCTGACCACTGCGGCCCCGCCCCCTCCTCTCCCATTGGCCTCCCCACTCCCACCTCCCAGCTACTCCTCCCTCCCTCTCCCCCTTACATGGAGGCCACGCAGCGGCCGTGCAGCGGCCGCGCGCAGTGGGCACGCCGCCGGCGCGCCGAAGGCGCGTCTAAGGTAAGCCCGTCTGCGCCCGTCCGCGCCTGGACCGCGTCCAGCGCCAGACCCCGTGGCCCTCGCCGACGCCAGCGCACCCGACTCACCTACGACACCACAACCCTCCACGCACTCAACGCCGGCAGAAACACTGCCTGCTACGGAGCCACCCTGAAACGCACGCACGGACCCTTCACCTGCCAAACCTGCCACTTCACCTGCCTCCGAACCCGCACCGCACCAGCCAAATCTAGCCCCAGCAACAACCATCTGATGTGCATCCTGCTCAACACCCACTCCGTCCACAGGCATGCCGTCGAACTCTGGAACCTCCTCAACTCGACAGCACCAGACATCGCCTTCCTGACGGAAACCTGGATGAACGCCTCCTCGGCACCCGACGTCGCCATCGCCATCCCAGACGGCTACAAGATCACCATGAGGGACCGCATCAACCAGACGGGAGGTGGCATCGCCATCATCCACAAGAACACCATCCGCATCACGACCCACTCGGATGACCCCTTCACCTCCGCCGAACACCTTCACTTCCAGATACACATCGACCCCAAGACCACGCTTAGAGGCACCCTCATCTACAGACCACCGGGACCACGCACACGATTCAGCGAAGACATCACAGACTTCGTCAGCCCGCATGCCATCAACTCCACCGACTACATCCTCCTGGGGGACCTCAACTTCCACCTGGAGAACAGCAAGGACCACAACACCGCCACCCTGCTGGACAACCTTGCCAACTTCGGACTCAAGCAACTGGTTACCACCCCCACCCACTACGCCGGCCACACGCTCGACCCAATCTTCTCATCCAGCAAGTACGTCACCTTCAGCCACTCCACCAAACTCCAGTGGACCGACCACAGCTGCGTCCACTTCAGCTTCAGAAGGACTACGACCCACCACCGCACACAACAGGCCCCTCGCAGGAGATGGAACAAGATCACCGACTAGCAGCTCACCGCCTCCCTCAGCCAGAACACCCCCGCCGGCACAACGGACCCCAACGAAGCCGCCAACTACCTCACACAGTGGATCACCAACTGCGCTGATGTCCTCGCACCACTGAAGAACCCTCCCAGCAGACACGGCAGCAAGAAAGCATCTTGGTTCACCGACGAACTCATCACCTCCAAGAAGAACTGCCACTCCCTGGAGGTTACCTGGCGCACCAACCAGACCACAGACAACATGATTGCCCTCAAGCACGCCACCCGCAAACACCACCAACTGATCCGCGCAATGAAGAAGACAGCCTTCAAGGAACGTCTGGACAACAACACCCACAACAGCAAGGAACTCTTCAACATTGTCAAAGAGCTCTCCAACCCCGACGCCGGAAACAACGACATCACTCCCTCGCCAGACCTCTGCAACTCACTCGCCGCCTTCTTCCACGACAAGATCACCGACATACACAGCAGCTTCGGCCCTCCAACCATGAACCCCACCACTGAACCAACGCCCCCCACCTCCACCCTCCGCACCTGGACCCCGGTCAGCACCAAAGACACAACCCGGACGATGAACACTATCCACTCCAGATCCCCCACGGACCCCTGCCCACACCACATTTTCAACAAGGCCAACGGCATCATCGCACCCCACCTTGGCGACATCATCAACGCCTCCTTCGACACCACCACCTACCCGGAGTGCTGGAAACACGCCGAGATTAGCGCCCTGCTGAAGAAAACTTCAGCAGACCCCACCGACCTCAAGAACTTCCGCCCCATCTCACTCCTCCCGTTCCCGGCCAAAGTCATCGAGAAGACCGTCAACAAACAGCTAGCCGACTTCCTCGAGACGAACGGATCCCTCGACCACTCGCAGTCCGGCTTCCGAGCCAACCACAGCATGGAGAGCGCCCTCATCGCGGCCACAGACGACATCAGAGCCCTACTGGACAACGGGGAAACAGCGGCCCTCATCCTCTTGGACCTCTCCGCAGCATTCGACACTGTCTGCCACCGCACCCTAGTGCAACGCCTGAACAACACTGGAATCCAGGAGAAGGCCCTGAAGTGGATCATCTCATTCCTCACCGGAAGAACCCAAAGAGTCCGCCTCCCCCCGTTCCAGTCAGCGGCCACCGAGGTCATCTGTGGCGTTCCACAGGGATCATCGCTCAGCCCCACCCTCTTCAATGTTTACATGCGCCCCCTCGCAACCATAGCATGCCAACACAACCTCAAGATCATCACCTACGCCAACGACACCCAGCTAATCCTCTCCCTCACCAACGACCCGGCCATCACCAGAGCCAGCCTACACGAAGGGATGAAAGACGTTGCCGAATGGATGAAGAACAGCCGCCTGAAACTGAACTCTGACAAGATGGAGGTCCTCATCCTGGGATCATCACCCTCAGCCTGGGACGACTCCTGGTGGCCCCCTGCCCTGGGCACCACCCCCAAGCCAACGGACCACGCACGCAACCTGGGCTTCATCCTGGACTCCTCCCTGTCGATGACCAGACAAGTCAACGCCGTCTCATCTTCATGCTTCAATACCTTGCGCATGCTTCGAAAGATCTTCCGGTGGATCCCCACCGAGACTAGGAAGACGGTCACCCAGGCACTCGTCAAAAGCCGGCTGGACTACGGAAACACCCTCTACGCCGGCACCACCGCCAAACTCCAGAGGAAACTCCAACGAATCCAGAACGCCTCAGCACGACTCGTCCTGGACATCCCCCTGCACAGCCACATCTCCGGACACCTGAGAGACCTGCACTGGCTCCCTGTCAGCAAGAGGATCACGTTCAGACTCCTCACCCACGCACACATGGCCCTCCACGACCTGGGCCCCAAGCTCATCAACACCCACCTGACCTTCCACACGCCCACCCGCCAGCTCCGCTCCGCCAGCCTCGCCCTCGCCGCCGTTCCACGCATCCGCAGAACCACCGCCGGAGGAAGATCCTTCTCCTACCTGGCTGCCAAGACATGGAACTCCCTCCCCATCCACCTCCGGACAACCCAGGACCACCTCGCCTTCAGGAAGCAACTCAAGACCTGGCTGTTCGAGCAGTAACGTTCTCCCCCCCCTCCCCCCCCAGCGCCTTGAGACCCTACGGGTGAGTGGTGCGCTATACAAATATCATGATTGATTGATTGATTGAACGCAATAGCAGAAAGCTCAGAGAGAACCCCTTTTTTGGTCAAGTACGCTGCTACATAAAAGTCATCCTTAACTTTTACACCCTATCACATTCAAATGTCACCAACTGCCACTGAATTCAACGCAACCTAGCAGTGAAGGTATCCAGCCTGATTGAGCTACACCCTGCAGGTTTGCCCTGCTGGAAGAATCCAAGCTCTAAAAAAGTGACTAAGTCTAAAGGTAAAAATCTTAAAGCGCGAAGGCATCAAAAGTCTTTAGCTGACGAGGGACTCTTCTTGGGTGCTATATTCAATTTTCTCCCACTCAGAGCTTTCCCACCAAAAAGTCAACAGCTTCATCGAGACCTCATCCAGCCGCTATTGGACAACGTGGAACCCTCTTTGACCACAACCTGCTGCCTTGCCCCTGACAGTTGTTTTTCTTCCATTTCAGAAACATTTTTATTTAATTTTCCCTTGTGGTCATCTGTCTGTTGAATCCCCCCCCCAACCCAGCCCCACTGCTCTTACATGGAAAGGTCACACCTGGAAAGCAACCTTTATTTATGTTATCTGAGCTAATTAAACACTTAATGCATTGAAGAAAACCCAAAAGTCTTAATAGCATATGCAATATTACATCATTTTCAGGTCAAGATGAAGAAAGCTAGGCTAAACAACATAGCATGTAGTGCTCTATGTTTATGTTAATAATGAAATAAATGTTCTAAGTTTTCTTAGAAATATATATTTAGTTTTGCTTCATTTTCTTCCCACGCGCGTTGAAAGATGTCCATGACTAAAGGGGTTAATAAAGTCTCATTATGCTAACTTCTCAGTTAAATTAAGATGCTCATTGAACATTCCATCCCATACTGATATCATGAATGTTAAATAGGCCTAATAGGAAAGGAAATTTGTCAAAATCATTTTATCGTGTTAATGAGATGCGCTAATGGGTTCTCATTCACAGTTAAGTGCTAAATAATTTGGTTTAAGAGATATTTAAACTTTCATATTTGTTCTTCAACCCACACTTGCTAAAAGGTGTCGTATGAAAGTTGAACATCACAGAAATGCATACTTATTTGCTGATTTTTAGGTATAAACTTGATTTAAAAAATGTCACTAGTAGCAACGTAAGTGGTCATCTGGGCATAAGTAGTCATGATTTAATTTTTTGGGAGTATTTTTATTAGTATACACTCACAGTTCTTCTATGACAAATAGCTGCAGAGGAAGCATATTAGAGGCTCCCTGAATCATCAATTATCGAACCGGTGCAAGAATACTTGTGCTGCACTGGCATTCCCTGGCAATGGAGCCGTGTGAACTACATGCATGGAAAACTTGGTTGTACCAACCAAATCAAGAACTAACTCCAAGTAAGCTGTAAAAACTAGAGTCCAGATTTTATCCCCAAGATATTTGACCTGCTAAAAGTAGATTCACAAACAGCCCAGGCAGTTGTGACGGAAGCTCCACAGGCATGGCAGAACCTCCGCAATGAGAATTCTCATTGCGGAGATTCCGCTACCAGTGCGGAGACTGTCTCCCAACTGCGGGACCTACGCCACGACTGCGGAGGCTCTTTGTGAATTAGGCCCTGAATCCTGCTATTCCTGAATTCTAAAGCGTTAAGTCGGAATGGGCCTGTAGCCTCGCTTCCAAGAAATACCAATCTCTAGATAGCAATATTTTGGCCGGGAATGCTATAGTAGGTATCCCTCCTCACTTGTAGCCAAGCCTTTCAAAAGTTAAATATTTTTATTTCCAGTGCGGATCAGAAACATTATTATTTTTTACCCACCCCGATAATCATATAACAAGAGTAAGGGCTTGTCAGTTTTGTCAGAACAGTTACCTTCCAAAGTAAAATGTTGCGTTTGTCCAAAAATACATTAGAAGTAGATCAAGAATACACTTGGGGACTGATGTTAAAGCTTGCAGAATAGTATGACCCAGTGTTTCCAGGTTTCCAAAAAAATAGACCCAGTCATTGTGGGTCCAGAAACACCAGATCCAGTTTTATTATAAGTGGATTCATATTCACAAAAAACAGCTGTTGCAAACAGGAGGGTATGGACTCATGCAGGGGCACACCGTAAATCCACCCTGACCCCTGCAGCACCATTGGCGACCAGGCAATGCCTCCACCCACATTAGCTCAGCTCTTGTTTTCCAATCTCTTGCCACTCACTCTTCATCCCTTGTGCCACAATGCTGTGTGAAACAGTGAAGCCCTTAGCCACATATAGGAGGCTACAAAACAGGAATCAAGTAATGTTCCCCCCACTATCCACCAAAGGTCTGACAAGTACCCTGCAGATGCCTGATCCCTACCTCACAACTCTCAACAGTCTGTGATCCCATTTACCCTCTATTTTATAGCAGGTCATAATCAGGAGCAATATGCTCCACAGAATTGTGAATTATATGTGTAATGTGGCTTGGAAAAAAAACCATATCCTTATTCCACATTGTGTCAGTATTAACTCATAATTGTGTGGTATGGTGGGGTGTTTCTGCACTGTGTTGATCGAAACAGAGTTAAATATTATCTGTACCTTTAATCTGGGACCCTCACACTAGGAATTTTTTAACTGAAACGATCAAATTTAACAAGCATTGGCAATGCCAATCGGTCTTGCCATATTTTTACGTTTTTTGTATTTGTTGCAAAATAGAAAATGTCATAAGTAACGTAATGATATGCAACATTAAAGTAGTGTACATTTTTCAGTTTATGAACATTACGCGCTTGGCATAAATTTGTGCCTTGGGCGGGGAGGGATAATTGTTTTAGCAAAAGACACAGTGGAATGAAAGCCCTTCAACCAACAGAAACAATACAGCTTTTTTAACATATGCATGCTATTTTAAATATTTTAAATACGTTAAGTACTTGGAGCAGCAGAGTACTTAACTGCGGCTCCAAGAAGATGGATAGGACTACACAGCTACTTTGAAGTTATTTGTTTAGTTCTGCTTGTAAAGCACACGATCTGAAGAAGACCTGTGAAGTACTCTGGTGCAGCTTTAACACCAAGCCAAGCAGCAAGTTTGCACTTATGTGTTTGTTTGTACTTCAAAAGCATATAATCAGAAGGAGACGTGTGAACTCCTAGGCTGCGGCTCCAACAAAATGGACGTTAAAGCAGGCACCAACTTAGCAACAAAAATAAACGTGTTTCTGAGTGCCTAGGAAGCACACTGTGGGCAGGAGCTGAAACCTTTAGCACTTTCTTAACATTACACGCTTGGCTGAAAAACAACACAGCACAAAAATAAATTGTAATGCTGATTAAAACTATGTATATTTGTACCTGGGAGGCATATGATTATTAAAGGCTGAAACCTTTGCACTTTATGAACATGACGCACTTGGTTAAAAAACAACACAGTATGATAAAATGTAATCTTGAAAAAGACGGAAACACTCTCCTTAAAAAATATGTGCACGACCCTCCTCCGTCCACGCTCCCCCCGCAACATCCCTCGCCCAATCTGTCAAGGGTGCCTAGCCTTTCACAAACCACCCGTGCTAGGGATCACATCACTGGTTGACCTAGCCCCACTACCATGCCACCAGCGCACGTCAACCGCTGCGTGCCTATTCCACTTACCTCAGGCCTGCAAGCTCCCCCCTCTCTTATAGCTACTGAAACTCCCCCTAGGGCTCACATCTCTAGCCGTCATAGTCCCTCTACCATGCTACCAGCACATGCCAACAGAAGCATCACCAAACCCATAATCTCCTGCCCGCAAAATCTTCCCTCCCATATGTTTATTGAAACTACTGCAAGGGCTCAAGACACTGACTTAGCCTCACCACTGAGCTACCAGCACACTCCACCAGAATCACTCCCATACCATCGGCCCCCTGCCCGCAAGAGCTTCCCTCTTATAAGGATATTGATACTCTCCACCGCAGAGCTACCGAACTAACCATGAGCATCCACAACTCAATTCTGGATATAAAGAACCTCCTGCACCTCACCGAACTCTCTTTCCTCGAATCTCTACCCCCCTTACCCTGAGCCCCTCCTTCACCCATTTCCGCTATCCCTGAGACACCTCCTCCTTACCTACAATCCTATCCCAGTCACGCCTAGCCCTCTAGACCTCACGGAGGAAGAAGTTGTAGTCCTCCTCATTAGCTACGAATCTGAACTGACAACCCCATACCCCTCAGACTTGAGTGACGAACACCATATCCGCACGGTTGCAACCAACCCCAACAGATCAGCTACCCTCCGCAACAGAGGAGTGGTCAATAGCAACCTAGCGCTAGTACCCATCTCTGCCCCTACCCACGACACACACTCCGACCTCCCTCTATCTGGCCTCCTAATTAACTGCCTCTCAGCAGTAAAGCATGCCTCTGATGTCGCCGATCTCATCCTGAGCCAAAAATCGGACTTAGCGATCTCGACTGAATCCTGGTTCAATGAATCCTCATCATCCTGCCTAGACCTCGTAGTCCCGCCCAATTACAACATCGTATGTCTGGACAGGCAATCAAAAAAAAAAGGAGGCATTGCCTGCATCTACCGCTCTAACCTCCTTGTTAGTGAACTTCTGGCTGATCCTACAGACTCCTGCGAATACCTTGCACTTTCCATTTGCAACACCACCACCACCCAACGGTGCAGACTGCACATCTTTTACCTCTCCCAGGCAAGAATGACACCTTCACTGACCACCTCATGGAAATCATCACAGCGAAGGCTTCCCCTAACTCTAATGACATTTTCCTTGGCGACTTCAACTTGCACTGGAACGACCCCAAGGACCCTCAAGTCAATGCCATCAGAGACTTCTTGGCCGACCAATCCCTTACCCAAGCCTGCTCACTCCCTACTCACTTGAAAGGCACCACTCTAGACTGGATCATCGCTAAGGAATCAGCGGTCAAACTTATCTCTATAGACCCAAGTGATTGGTCTGACCACCACGCTATCACCTTCCTTCTGCCTGGGACCCACAAGACATGGACACCACAACCTGTGATCCCCAAACGATGGGTTAGAGACACCAAGAACCTTGATCACAGGAAATTGGCTGCTCACTGTGAGACTGACCTCCCCTCATCTCACCTTAGTCAACAACCTCACGGAACATTATTCCTCTACTATATCCTACATTCTTGATGACCTTGCTCCGCTAAAACTAAAAAGAACTCAGATCAAAGACAGGAATCCCAGGTTCAACGGATCCGTCAGCAACAAGAGGAGATCCTTTCGGCAGACAGAACGTAACTGGAAACAGCACCAGTCAGCAGCCCATCTAAAACTTCTCCGACAGGCCAGAAATGCCTACAATAGGAAAATCCTCAACTCGAAAAAAGAATTCTTCAGAACAGAACTTGAGAAAGCCAAGAATAGACCTCGCAAGCTATTTGATTTGGTCAAACACCAATCCAACATACTAGCAAAAACCTCCAAAGAAACCTCTAAATCTCTAATATCATGCAAGGAATTTTCCTCCTTCTGCGACAAAATCTCGGCCCTAGGAAACAAACTTAAATCCACAACTTTCTCCCAAACTCCGTCTGCTCTACCTACTCTTTCCGCGCTGCCCTCCCAAACTTCATCGAAAAACCAAGCGCACTGCTCCAACTTTAAAGTCTATGACGAACACTCTGTCTCGAAAATTCTATCCTCCTTAAATCCAAACAATCACTTCAATGATCCTCTCCCCTCTAACTGCTTAGCTGCCGCCTCACAGGCTATCATCCCTTCCCGAACTGCAATAATCAACGCTTCCCTCCTACATGGATCGATACCCGACTCTCCTAAAGCCGGCCAAGTTGCCTCCATCTTAAAAAAACCTACGCTGGATTCTGCCTACCCTGACAACTATAGACCTATATCTAACATCCCACTCCTAGCCAAAGTTCTGGAGAAATGTGTGCAACAGCAGCAGAGCCGACACATCATCAACTTCCACTTACTAGACGACTTCCAATCCGGGTTCAGACCTGGACACAGCACTGAAACCACCCTCCTCCACATCATGGATGATGCCCTCCAAGCCCTTGAGCAAGGCAAAACCTGTCTCCTAATCCTCTCAGACCTATCCTTGGCTTTCGATACGGTTAACAACAAAACCCTCCTTGAACGTCTCAAACTCAGGATGGGTTTGGTTGGCACCATTCTTGAATGGTTTAGGCCCTTCCTTCAGAATCGCTCACAGAGAGTCCTAATCAACAGTAACCTACACGCTCCCTCTCCGATCACGGTTGGAGTTCCCCAAGGTTCAACCCTGTCACCTACCCTCTTTAATCTTTACCCTGAATCCCTCACAGAGGTGCTACGCACCACCAATATCTCCTACCACATGTATGCCGACGACACACAGATCTACATTAAAATCTCTTCTCCTGAGGACATTCTCTCCCTGAATGAGGCCTTAAAGCTGACTGTTCAAACTTAACGCAAAAAAACAGAATTTCTTCTAATATCCCCACCCAAAACCAATCCAGACATCCAGGAATGGATCAAGGCTATCACAGCGCTAAACTGCCGTCCTACCATTGTGTACTCTGCTAAATCCCTTGGAATAACCCTAGACGGCAGCTTGAACATGCGTGGCCATTTCAACTCGATGGCCAAAACTGCCAGATTTCACCTGAGTTACCTAAGAAACCTGAAACCCTTCCTCGACACTTCCGACCTAAAAACGGCAATCCAGGCAATAGTCATCTCTAGACTAGAATATGGATGCTCTACTCTCGCAGGTCTACCCAAAAACTCTCTGGCCCCACTGAAAGCCTGCCTCAACGCAGCCACCAGACTCCTAACCGGTTTAAAGAAATTCAACCACATCTCTCCCCACCTTAAAGCTCCGAACTGGCTTCCTCTCGAGGCCAGAATCCAACTTAAGCTGACCTGCATTACTCACAAGGCTCTATACTCCAATTCCCCTGCATTTCTCGCCAAGAAACTCGTGATATCCGGAGAAGCCAGAAACTCCCGGTCTGCCAGAGACCTTTTGCTCCAACCAGCTCGCTTCCGAAAAAAAAGATCCTACAATCGGGCTTTCTCTGGTGCCGCTCCAAGAATATGGAACTCTCTTCCACCCACCATCAGAAGACGTTCGTCTTTGACATGCTCTAAAAAGGAGACCAACATTTTACTAATGGGCAAATTCCTCACCTAACGATCACATTACAATCACCTTAGCGACCTTGTTCCACGACCTTGTTCCACCCACCATTACGGCATTATCCATGGCTTTTCCGGATGATACCTTCCCGGCACTTCTGGGCATCCCACCCGGGAGTTGAGACTGCTTGTTTTCTTGTATAATTAATCTACCTGTTTTTATCCCAAAAGTGTCCGGGATTTGAGACTGCTTGTTTTTCTTGTAGAATGTATCTACCCGTTTGTATACCAATGGTATCCTCCCCTCCTGTCAATCCTGTAAAGCGCTATGATACCCTCAGGGGTCTGGTTCACGCTCTATAAAACTTTAAAAATTAAATAAAAATAGTAAGCAGGTGCTAATAAAAAAAAACCGGTGTGTTTCTGTCTGAAAGGCATTCGATTAGCACGGGCTGTGACCTTTTGCACTTTATAAACGTACACCAGCTGAAAAAACATTTGTGTTTGTGCCTGGAAGGCTGAAATCTTTTGCACTTTATCAAGATGACACGCTTGGCTGAAAAACAACACAGTACAATAAAATGCAATAATGTGTGTGCATCTCGTGGGATAGCACTGCTGTCTCTGTCCTCGCACATCACTGTGCGTGTATCTCGAGGGATAGCAATGCTGTCTTATTCCTCACAGAGCACTGCATGTGTATGTGGTATCTCAAGGGATTGCGCTGCTGTCTCCTTTCTTGCAGACTACTGCGTGTGTATGTGGTATTTCGAGGGATAGCGCTGCTGTCCCATTCCTCGTAGAACACTGTGTGTTGTTTACATGGTGTCTGAGGGATAGAGCTGCTGTCTCATTCCTCGCTAAGCACTGTGTGTATGTTGAGGGTTAGCGCTACTGTCTTCTTCCTTTCAGGAATTTCACTGCTGTCTCCTTATTCGCTGAGCACTGCATGTGTATGTGGCATCTTGAGGAATAGGGTTGTTGTCTCTGTCCTTGCACATCATAGTGTGTGTATCTTGAGGGATAGCGCTGCTGTCTCCGTTTTCGCACATCACTGTGTGTGTTTCTTGAGGGATAGCGTTGCTGTCTATGTTCTTGTAGAGCACTGAGTGTGTATCAAGGCTGAAACCTTTTGCACTTTATCAACATGACTTATTAATATGACGCGCTTGGCTGAAAAACAACACTACGATAAAATGTAATCTTGAAAAAGATGGAAACACAGTAAGCAGCTGCTAATAATAAAAATATGTATTTGTGTCTAGAATACACAGCACCATCTCCACCCACCGCTGAGAGGAAGGCGCAAGCAAGCACGAGCAAGAAGGACTGGCAAGCAGCGGCTTAGACAAAAAAAAACATTGGCACTTTGAGCATTGCGTGTGTATGTGGTATTTCGAGGGATAGCGCTACTGTCTTATTCCTCGCAGAGCACTGTGTGTTATTTACATGGTATCTCGAGGGATAGGGCTGCTGTCTCATTCCTCGCTGAGCTCTGTGTGTGTATGTTGAGGGATAGCACTGCTGTTTCCTTCCTCGCTGGGCACTGTGTGTGTATGTGGTATCTTGAGGGATAGCGCTGCTGTTTCTGTTCTCACTCATCACTGTGTGTGTATCTTGAGGGATAGCGCTGTTGGCTCTGTTCTCACACATCACTGTGTGTGTATTTTGAGGGATAGCACTGCTGTCAGCCCTCGCATAGTACTGCATGTGTCTGAAGGCTGAAATCTTTTGCACTTTATCAACATGACTTATTAATATGACGCCCTTGGCTGAAAAACAATACAGTACGATAAAATGTAATCTTGAAAAAGATGGAAATACAGCAAGCAGCTGCTAATGAAAAAAAAAGTGTATTTGTGTCTAGGATGCACAGCACCATCTCCACCCACCGCTGAGAGGAGAGAGCAAGCAAGCATGAGCAAAAAGGATGAGTAAGCAGAAGCTTAGATAAAAAACAAACATTGTCCATTTGAGCACTGCGTGTGTATGTGGTCTCACGAGGGATAGCGCTGCTGTCTCCGTCCTTGCACATCACTATGTGTGTATGTTGAGGGATAGCGCTGCTGTCTCCATTTTCGCATATCACTGTGTGTGTGAATCTCGAGGGAAAGCACTGCTGTCTCCGTCCTCGTACAGCAATGCCTGTGAATCAAGGCTGAAACATTTTGCACTTTATCAACATGATGGCCTTGGCTGAAAAACAACACAGTAAGATAAAATGTAATCTTGAAAAAGACGGAAAACAGTAAGCAGCTGCTAATAAAAAACTTGTGTAACAACAACAACAAAAACGTTGCCCATCCAGCCCTTGGTGCCTCGGATTAAGGGCTGTGCTTCCAAATTAAAGTTGTTAACTTTATTGGTGTAGTTATTTTAACAGGTCTTAAGCAGTGCTCACCACCTCCCAGTTCACCGGAAGCCCACAGTCCGACACTTGCAGCAGCTCGGTTCCGCTGGCTGAGTCCAGAACTGGGAAGGTGGCAGCGACAGACACCCAGTGGCCACTGGTAAATCCGTTAGCACGGAGCAGTGGTGAGGCGGCCAGGGAGGAGGATGCAATGCCGGCAACTGACAGGGACGAGTAGAGGCTCTGGGAGACAACAGGCGCGGTGAGCGAGAGCCGCTGCTGCCGAGTCTCTGTAATGCGAAGCACAGCACCATCTCCACCCACTTCTGAGAGGAGGGAGCTAACAAGCATAAGCAAAAAGGACAGGCAAGCAGCGGCTCAAATAAAAAAAATCATTTGCTGTTAGACCTGGCACCTTGGCGTGAGTTTCCCTTCCACTTTTGATGGTGTGCCTCGATTGTTTTTCTGGTGTTGTCCGCTCAGGGCGCTGCGCCACGGCTAATCCGTGCCGCAGCGCAAGTGCTCCCTAAGATAAAGTGTTCATCATTGGTATACATGATTGGTTTATTGGATTCACTGTCAGTCCCCAGTAAAGTGCACCCGGAGTGCCAGGGCTTGTGAATGCCAATGCCGCTAGTGGGCTGCAGCGCTGGTTGAGCCACCCACACCAGCGGCCATGTAAAATGTGTCCTGGGTCTGCCACTGCCGACCCCGCGTGCAGTCCCGTACTGTCACGCTAGCTGGGCAAGTGCACACACTTGCCAGCCCCCAGAACCTTCCCTTAGCCTCATGTTAGTCACCCCTATGGTAGGCCCGCTGGCAGGGTGCGTTGTAGGTGTAAGGTAGGACAGGCCCTGGTTGTGAGGCCTGTCCTAATAGTGAATCACCGCCATCTTCGTGGTTCACTATTGCAAGGCTACCTGTTCCCCTTAGGCCAGATGAGCTGCTGGAATTATTACATCCTATAATCCCAGCAGGCTCAGGGAACATGGTAGAGAGATATGTTTAGTATGCCTGAACTCGGAATGATAAAATACTTCTTGTAGTCAAGTTTATTTTACTATCCTGGGTTTGTAAATACGACTTTTTAGAAAGTCCGTATTTACTCGCTTAACCATCTCAGCCCGCCTCTGCTGTGCGTGTATCTGACTGTCTGGGCTATGTGAGTGACAGGGCTGGGGGGGATGACAGGTAGCGAATGGCAGGAGAGCACCTTGGTGGGAGGTGGGGGTGCCCCTTGGACTCTGAATAGGGCAGTGCTCCACCACCACAAAGCTGGCTCCGCCCCCTGGGGAGCGACTGATGACTCAGCCTGCACCTGGCCCCGGACGGGCGAAGCGCTGTCCACAAGGTGATCCTGAAAGTACTTGTCCCCTGAATGCCGGCTCCACCTCCTATGGAGCGGCTGATGTGCCTGCCCCTCACACTGAAAGCAGAAGTCAGAGTACCCCCAACAAAGTGCTCAGGACTGAGATCGACTATGCGAAGGCCCCCCTGGCCTGAAAGAACAAAAGAAATGTGGTATAAAAGTAGGAGCCCTGCTCCTTGCAAATCAGAATCCTGTTTACCACAAAGGACCTCTGCCCGACTAGAAGGAGAAGAAGACGCTGGAAGGACTGGCCTGCTGCTTGCCTTGCTGAGAAAGGAGAGGAAAAAGACTTGCTGAAAAGACTTTGCTACTTTGTGCTTAAACATTCTCCAAGGGCTTGATCTGAGCTTGCCCCCTGAACTGAACCCCAGGACTAGTGGGTTCTCTGTGCTTTTGCTCGTCCTCCAAGTATTGCCGTGTGTGCATCCCGCTGGAAAGAGACTGCGCCCCTCATCGCCCCCTCCTAGGGCCGTGACACTCAGGAGCTTGCATGCCTTTACCCCGTGAGAGCCCCGCTCCGTCCGGAGCCGCTCTCTGTCCCCGGGCTAGGTTGCCTGCATCCCTGTCATCGCCTGCCACTGGAGTGCGCTGAACGCGCTGTCACCCCTCCCGCCGGAATCCGTCCGACGACTGTGATCTACGCCGGGTCAACCAGCTGCACTGACCGTGCCCTATGACCCCGCTTCGCTATCCCCGGACATCTCAGGCCGCGCCGCCCCCGCTGTAGAGACCCCCCTGCACCGCCATGCTAAGGGTCGCTGGCCGCGCCTGCCTGCTGCATACACCCGCTGATTGAGGATCCAAAGACACTACCCCGAAGCCGAGAGTCGCTCCGATCTGGGTAACTCTCTCCTCGCAACAGTGCTACAGGAATTCCAGTATCGGGCTCGGGGCCCGCACCGCCTTACTTCCCCGTTAAGCCTCACCGCACGCCCGTCTCACCGCCGCTGCCCGGGAGCCACTGGGAGGAGCTGTGCACGGCGTGCACGCGCCCACGAGCGATGTGTGAGCCGCGGTAGGCCGGAACGTAAGTCAAAGACCGGAATCTCCCAAGTGACATTGAAAAGAGACTAAAGAAGCATCCGCTTAAAGAACCGTTTACCTGCTTGATAATCTGGTGGCATAGAAACAACGTTACTGGTCTTGTGATAAATCTGCATAACTATTTTTATATAAAGAACCGTATTTTCACATCCCTAAGCCTGGTGTCCGTTTCTGGGGGAATTAATGTATTTACTGTGTGTGTGATTATAATTGCTTAACCAACAACGCCTGGAGAATCGCCTTGGCTGCTCACGCCACGCACCTAGAGGGTGAGCAAGGGTCATTCCCAAGGGGTTATCCTTTGCCCTGACGTGGAGGAGAGGGTCACTGCTTGACACAAGGGCATCTTTGCGCCAATCAGAGATCCCCGTCTCTAACATTGGTGGCAGCGGCTGGGATTTCGGATTTGCATTTGTAATTTGCATACAGTGAATTATTAATCACCAGATAGTGAGAGCAGACCAAGTAACGCAGCCACAGGTTTTTTTTCATTTGTGAACCGTTGAGACATCTGCCATTACTGCAGCCATGCCTGGCTCACTTCCTGCTGGAAGAGCACTCTCTGTGATTTCTGGAATGGATGAGGTGGATTGGGAGAAACTGGAGGACTGTACCGTGGAGCAATTTAAAGGCTACAGTGTGAAATTCAGAGTTCCCCATACTGGATTCAGGAAGAAGAACCAGTACCTCAAGGCGTTGAGAGCCTGGAAAGAGTCAAGAGACCCACAAAATGCGGGGGACATCGTTCCGCCCGACCACTTTGTGGAGCCCACCAGAGGCCTGTCCCCAGAAGAGCTGGCGGACAGGGCAGCAGACAGGGCGCATGCAATGGAGATGGCAAAGTTGGCAAGACAAATGGAAATGGAGAAGCAGAAGTTGGCCTTGGAGGCACAACAACGCCAAATGAATCATGATCTGAAAGTGAAGGAGTTGGAGCTGAAGGCGAAAAGTTTGGAAACCACTCCTTCTGGTGGCAGCCCTCCACCGGTGCAGGTAGAGTCCAAGGTGTACATCCCCAAAGATGTAGTTAAGGAGTATTTTAGGAAGGATGACATAGGACAGTGGTTTAGAGCCTACGAGGTAGCCATGTCTTCACACCGGGTCCCTGAGAAAGACTGGGGAGCGGGGTTGTGGGGAAGGTTCCTTGCTGAAGGGCGCGACACACTGTTAGATTTGCCCCTAGAGATCCAGACCTCATACCCCCATATGAAGGAAGCTTTAATGACCAGGTATGGGTTAACTCCTGAGCTATATAGACAGAGGTTCAGGGAGACTAAGAAGATCCCTGAGAGTACGTATGTGGAGTATGTAACTTTTTTCTGCAGAGCACTGGATGGTTGGGTGAAGGGTAGCAAGGTGAATGATTATCAAGGGCTGCTTGATTTAATTGCATGGGAGCACTTGTCCAGTCAATGTTTTCCTGAGCTACGCCAGCACCTGATTGATAGCAAGCTGTCCAACCCGAGGAAGCTCGCTGAGGAGGCGGTCCGCTGGCTCAGCACCAGGGTCCACAAGGGTCAAGTGGGAGACTCCGCCAAAGGTGGGCAGGGTCCCCAGCAGAAGAGTGGGGGGGACAAGGGTAAACAAAAGGGGTTCCAAAAAGGCCCCCAAAGTAATCCCCAAGGGAACCAGCAGAAGGGTTCTCAGCCTCCCCCACCCCCGCAGCAGAACGGGGCCCCGGCAGGTAGGCCTGTTCCAAAGGGGCCCTTCAATTGTTATAAATGTGGTGAACCGGGTCACATTGCCTCTGATCCTAAGTGTCGCCTGTTTGGTAAGACAGCACCCACTGGTGCTCCCCCCCGGCAAGTAGCTAATGTTAATTTTGGGGAGGAGGTAGCAGTCCAGGGGGGTGGGGGTCCTGCGCATATGACCCTAGTCTCGCTAGGAGACAGTGAGATGGTCCCTGAAACCTACTTACCCTCTAACACTAAGAAATATGGGCAAGTAGTGACCATCAATGGAAAGAAGGTTGAGGCTCTTAGAGATACAGGAGCCAGCGTGACCTCGGTGAGGCAACACCTGGTGTCTCAAGAGCAGATTGTACCCAATGCCTACTGTAGGGTTGTCAATGCTGACAACATGGAGAGTCGTTGTCCAATGGCTCAAGTTCCCTTTGAGTGGGGGGAGGTCTCTGGTACTCTACAAGTCGCTGTGAGAACTGACATGCCTGTAGATTGTCTGCTAGGGAACGACCTGGAGAGCTCCCCTTGGGAAAAGGTGGAGAAGACCACGCATCTGAGGATGGTGGGTCTACCCGACTGGGCGTGCGTGACCACCCGGTCCATGGCAGCCAGTAGGGGTGTTGAGAGGGTCCTGGAGCCTGAGGGAGAGGTCCAGGAACCGGCCTTAGGGAGAAGGCGCAGGAGGCACGGGAAACCGGCCCCCAAAGTTCCCACGGCCCAGGAGGAAGCAGACCCTGAGGGGGATGCCCTGGAGCCTACCGGGGAACAGATTGCCGAACTGGGAGACCTGCCTGAGCTGACCCATTGGCAGCAAGAAGGAGGTCCCTCCAGGGAGGAATTCTGCAGGGAGCAGAAAGAATGCCCTTCTCTCGTGGGTATGCGGCAGCAGGCTGCAGACCAGGCCAATGGTGTTCAGGCCAAGACACACTACATGTACTGGGAGAGTGACCTCCTGTATTCAGAGCCTAAGGCTGCTAAACCTGGGTCAACCCGTGTGCTGGTGGTACCCCAGAAGTTCAGAACCTTCCTACTGGGGCTGGCTCATGATGTGCCTTTAGCAGGACATTTGGGGATGGACAAGACCTATGACAGGCGTGTCACCCACTTTTACTGGCCCCAAATGCACAAGAATTCAGATTCCTACTGCCGAACCTGTCAGACTTGCCAGGCAAGTGGTAAGAGCGGAGGGAAGCACAAAGCTCCTCTGCAGCCCTTCCCCGTGGTCGGTACGCCATTCCAGCGAGTGGGTATTGATATTGTGGGGCCTCTGGACCCCAAGACAGCCCTGGGCAACATGTTCATCCTGGTCTTGGTGGACCATGCCACCCGGTACCCTGAAGCCATCCCTCTGAGGACAGTGACGGCCCCCGTGGTGGGACGAGCACTGATGGGAATTTTCTCCCGAGTGGGATTCCCTCTAGAGGTGGTGAGCGACAGGGGGACCAATTTCATATCCACATATATGAAATCCCTGTGGAAGGAGTGTGGGGTAACTTACAAGTTCACCACTCCTTACCACCCCCAAGGAAATGGGTTGGTTGAGAGATTCAACCGAACCCTCAAAGGCATGATCATGGGCCTAGACGGTCCAACGAGGCGTAAGTGGGACGTCCTCTTGCCATGCCTGCTCTTCGCTTACCGAGAGGTGCCACAGAAGTCTCTAGAGTTCAGCCCCTTTGAGCTTCTGTATGGTCACCCGGTAAGAGGACCTCTGAGATTGGTAAAGGAAGGCTGGGAGCAATCTCCCAGGAAACCTCCCCAGAATGTATACAGTTACATGCTGGCCTTCCGAAACCAGACTAGGCGTTTCAGGCAACTTGCTGAGGCAAATCTGGAAGCCAGCCAGGAGGAGATGAAGCGGTGGTACGACCGGAATGCCACTCTGGTAGAGCTTCAACCTGGACAAAAGGTGTGGGTCTTGGCCCCAGTGGAGCCTTGTGCACTTCAGGATAAGTGGACAGGTCCATTTGAGGTTGTGGAGCGCAAAAGTCCTATCACCTACTTGGTGGACATGCAGTCTCCCAGGAACCCTTTGAGGGTCCTACATGTTAACCGCCTTAAGCCCCACTTAGAGAGGACCGAAGTGGGCATGCTGCTGGCCACTGATGATGGAATGGAAGAGGAGACCGAGCCTCTTCCTGACCTCTTAGTAGCCTCTGAGAAAGATGGGTCAGTGGATGGAGTTAACCTCTCACCCACCCTGACGACCGAACAACAGGAAGATTGCCGCCACTTGCTGGGGCAGTTTCCCAATAGGTTCTCCCTGGTTCCTGGTGTCACAGATTGGTGCGTCCATGATGTGGACACAGGTGACAGCTTACCTGTGAAGCACAAGGCTTACAGGGTAACTGACAGGGTCAGAGCTTGCATCAAGGAGGAGGTCTCCAAAATGCTTGCGCTAGGGGTGGTTGAGTCCTCCAGCAGTCCTTGGTCCAGCCCCGTGGTCTTGGTCCCCAAAGCTGCTGCGCCGGGAGCCACACCTGAACTCCGGTTCTGTGTGGACTACAGAGGACTCAATTCAGTAACTAAGACTGACGCGCACCCCATCCCCAGAGCTGATGATCTCATTGATCGGCTAGGGGCTGCCCGGTTCCTCAGCACGTTTGATTTAACGTCTGGGTACTGGCAGATCGCCTTGACCGATGGGGCCAAAGAGAGGTCAGCATTCTCTACACCAGATGGGCACTTCCAGTTCCGGGTCGTGCCATTTGGGATGAAGAATGCCCCTGCCACCTTTCAGAGGTTGGTCAACCAGGTACTGGTTGGGCTGGATGCGTTCAGTGCCGCCTACCTGGATGACATCGCAGTGTTCAGTGCCACCTGGCCCGAACAGCTGCGCCACCTCTGGGAAGTGTTGATGGCTCTGCGCCGAGCAGGCCTCACGATCAAGGCAAGCAAGTGCCAGATCGGGCAGGGTTCCGTGGTGTACTTGGGACACCAAGTGGGGAGTGGCAAGGTGGCACCCTTGCAACCCAAAATTGAGACCATCCTGGCTTGAGAGCCCCCCAAGACGCAGACCGCAGTGAGGGCCTTCCTGGGGCTCACTGGGTACTACAGGAGGTTTGTCAAGGGCTATGGAACGATTGTTGCCCCCTTGACAGAGCTGACTTCCAAGAAGCAGCCCAGGAACTTGATCTGGACTGACATCTGTCAGAAAGCTTTCGACACCCTGAAGACTGCCATGTGCACGGCGCCCGTGCTCTTGGCCCCTGACTTCTCCAAGGAATTCCTAGTGCAGACAGACGCTTCAGAGCATGGTGTAGGGGCTGTTCTCTCACAGATGACTGAGGAGGGCTGGGACCAACCCGTAGCCTTCATCAGTAGGAGGTTACTTCCACGGGAAAGTAGGTGGAGTGCAATTGAGCGAGAAGCATTTGCTGTGGTCTGGGCGCTGAAGAAGCTAAGACCCTACTTGTTTGGGTCTCACTTCCGAGTTCAGACCGACCACAGGCCCCTCAGATGGTTGATGCAAATGAGGGGTGAGAACCCGAAACTGTTGAGGTGGTCCATCTCCCTACAGGGTATGGACTTTACGGTGGAACACCGTCCTGGCACAGATCACGCCAACGCTGACGGTCTGTCCAGGTATTTCCACCTTAGTGACGAGGAACCCCCTGGGCAAGGGTAGTTCTCCCCACCTTTCAGCTGGAGGGGACACGTGTTAGACCTGGCACCTTCGCGTGAGTTTCCCTTCCACTTTTGATGGTGTGCCTCGATTGTTTTTCTGGTGTTGTCCGCTCAGGGCGCTGCGCCATGGCTAATCCGTGCCGCAGCGCAAGTGCTCCCTAAGATAAAGTGTTCATCATTGGTATACATGATTGGTTTATTGGATTCACTGTCAGTCCCCAGTAAAGTGCACCCGGAGTGCCAGGGCTTGTGAATGCCAATGCCGCTAGTGGGCTGCAGCGCTGGTTGCGCCACCCACACCAGCGGCCATGTAAAATGTGTCCTGGGTCTGCCACTGCCGACCCCGCGTGCAGTCCCGTACTGTCACGCTAGCTGGGCAAGTGCACACACTTGCTAGCCCCCAGAACCTTCCCTTAGCCTCATGTCAGTCACCCCTATGGTAGGCCCGCGGGCAGGGTGCGTTGTAGGTGTAAGGTAGGACAGGCCCTGGTTGTGAGGCCTGTCCTAATAGTGAATCACCGCCATCTTCGTGGTTCACTATTGCAAGGCTACCTGTTCCCCTTAAGCCAGATGAGCTGCTGGAATTATTACATCCTATAATCCCAGCAGGCTCAGGGAACATGGTAGAGAGATATGTTTAGTATGCCTGAACTCGGAATGATAAAATACTTCTTGTAGTCAAGTTTATTTTACTATCCTGGGTTTGTAAATACGACTTTTTAGAAAGTCCGTATTTACTCGCTTAACCATTTCAGCCCGCCTCTGCTGTGCGTGTATCTGACTGTCTGGGCTATGTGAGTGACAGGGCTGGGGGGGATGACAGGTAGCGAATGGCAGGAGAGCACCTTGGTGGGAAGTGGGGGTGCCCCTTGGACTCCGAATAGGGCAGTGCTCCACCACCACAAAGCTGGCTCCGCCCCCTGGGGAGCGACTGATGACTCAGCCTGCACCTGGCCCCGGACGGGCGAAGCCCTGTCCACAAGGTGATCCTGAAAGTACTTGTCCCCTGAATGCCGGCTCCACCTCCTGTGGAGCGGCTGATGTGCCTGCCCCTCACACTGAAAGCAGAAGTCAGAGTACCCCCAACAAAGTGCTCAGGACTGAGATCGACTATGCGAAGGCCCCCCTGGCCTGAAAGAACAAAAGAAATGTGGTATAAAAGTAGGAGCCCTGCTCCTTGCAAATCAGAATCCTGTTTACCACAAAGGACCTCTGCCCGACTAGAAGGAGAAGAAGACGCTGGAAGGACTGGCCTGCTGCTTGCCTTGCTGAGAAAGGAGAGGAAAAAGACTTGCTGAAAAGACTTTGCTACTTTGTGCTTGAACATTCTCCAAGGGCTTGATCTGAGCTTGCCCCCTGAACTGAACCCCAGGACTAGTGGGTTCTCTGTGCTTTTGCTCGTCCTCCAAGTCGAGCCGTGTGTGCATCCCGCTGGAAAGAGACTGCGCCCCTCATCGCCCCCTCCTAGGGCCGTGACACTCAGGAGCTTGCCTGCCTTTACCCCGTGAGAGCCCCGCTCCGTCCGGAGCCGCTCTCTGTCCCCGGGCTAGGTTGCCTGCACCCCTGTCATCGCCTGCCACTGGAGTGCGCTGAACGCGCTGTCACCCCTCCCGCCGGAATCCGTCCGACGACTGTGATCTACGCCGGGTCAACCAGCTGCACTGACCGTGCCCTGTGACCCCGCTTCGCTATCCCCGGACATCTCAGGCCGCACCACCCCCGCTGTAGAGACCCCCCTGCACCGCCGTGCTAATGGTCGCTGGCCGCGCCTGCCTGCTGCATACACCCGCTGATTGAGGATCCAAAGACACTACCCCGAAGCCGAGAGTCGCTCCGATCTGGGTAACTCTCTCCTCGCAACAGTGCTACAGGAATTCCAGTATCGGGCTCGGGGCCCGCACCGCCTTACTTCCCCGTTAAGCCTCACCGCACGCCCGTCTCACCGCCGCTGCCCGGGAGCCACCGGGAGGAGCTGTGCACGGCGCGCGCGCGCCCACGACCGATGTGTGAGCTGCGGTAGGCCGGAACGTAAGTCAAAGACCGGAATCTCCCAAGTGACATTGAAAAGAGACTAAAGAAGCATCCGCTTAAAGAACCGTTTACCTGCTTGATAATCTGGTGGCATAGAAACAACGTTACTGGTCTTGTGATAAATCTGCATAACTATTTTTATATAAAGAACCGTATTTTCACATCCCTAAGCCTGGTGTCCGTTTCTGGGGGGATTAATGTATTTACTGTGTGTGTGATTATAATTGCTTAACCAACAACGCCTGGAGAATCGCCTTGGCTGCTCACGCCACGCACCTAGAGGGTGAGCAAGGGTCATTCCCAAGGGGTTATCCTTTGCCCTGAGGGGGAGGAGAGGGTCACTGCTTGACACAAGGGCATCCTTGCGCCAATCAGAGATCCCCGTCTCTAACAATTGCCTTGCGCTAATAAAACTGAAATGAGCATGCGCTGAAGTAAAAAAAAGAGATCCACGAAAAACAGAATCAAAAAATATCCACTAACACCAGTAAAGGGGCCAATATAAAACACGCTAACCCAATAGCAAGGAAGACATTTTGAAAGACACACTCAAAAACAAATAGGAAAACAGAGGCGGAGACTCCCTCACTAAAGCATATACTGCATGTCTCAACGCTGCCTAGGCGAGATCTAAAAATACATTTCTTTAAAGCAACATAATAATTTAACTTTAAAAAGAACATTGTTCAAATAGTCATATTTGCAGTTTCACATTGTTCACTCACAGTATGACGTCCTGGTCACGAAATTTTTCTAGCTGTCCATATAGACAGGATATATACTACACTACAAACTTACAGATCTGTGTGTCTCCATGAAGAGTCTTTAGAAGAAGATGGAAAGTCACAAGCCACTGTTTATGGCTCCTTGCTTCATGAACTGGGTGAGTGACTGAATAAAAAACTGCTTACATAAGAAGTGACTAGTTAGATAGAGCAGTTAGTAATGGATCTATAAACCTATATGAGACAAACCCAATGCCTGGACAAGAAAATTATCATTTTGTTCTTTTTAGAAGTTGTAAATAAAGGAGAGTCAATTAAGTATGCCAAATGACATAGTTCTGGAGTATCAGGTGAATTTCTGATATAAACGGTGAATTTAAAAGTATACACAACTGAGAGGATTTAAATCCAGATCAAAGGATGAATTAAATGACTAAAGGGAGTATTAATAGAGTAACAGAATGAATCCAGTTTCATTTTAAGGAAGAATAAGACATAAAGGCCTAGAAACTCTTCATGTGGTGGAAATAGTCCACTGGTGGCATTTTAAAAGTATACTTATCGGCACAGTCATGATGGATGGAGAGGTTTTGTGACTATTCCACCACATGGTTCCATAGTGAAAGCAAAAAATCATAGTTGACAATGCCAAGCCGAGGGACACACTGCACATGTCAAAGTCAGAAGGAAGGGCAGAGACTTGAAAAAAACATGAATCAATTAGTTAAAAAGTGGAAGAGGGAAATAAAGAGATCAGAGGTTGAAAATAAAAAGCAACGTTTAGAGGTCCAATGTAATTCACCTACCCAAATAGTATAAAGCTCCCTTTATCACTAGTCTCAGTAACTGTGGGTCCAACACTAAAAAACAGTTGCCACCATCTCAGACATCATTAAAGGTAGGGATGGACATAAGTTTGTTTGGCTGAGCAACAGGGCCACAACGCGTTCACAGAACATTAGTCTGGATTTGGAAACGTTGATATCCCTAGGGGGGTGCTAGATGAATTGGAAAAGGAGCAGCCCCGGTTACATTTTCGAGAACAAAACACTAACATTTGAGGCATTCACAAACATCAACTTGTACATATTCAGCATTCTTCTGAAGATGTAACATATACCTGTTTTATGCAGTATGAGTCAACAAGTCCAAGTGATGTCAAATATACATTTCATCGTATTGCGCAAAGCATTAAAGTTTCAGCAGCTGTGGACAATATTTCGATTATTTTCGTAATGGGTCTTAAATATTATGAACATCTATATGCGTTCCTTATTGCTAGTTCAACAGAAAATGAGACTCTTGAAAATCATGATTCTACATTATTAGTTAGCCTGGGTAAAAATACAAAATAAATCCATTCTTAAACTTCGCACAGATGAATTCTGTGACATACAGGTTTTCGCTCAAATTGATAAGCCTCGTTCTATATAACAGCTAATACACTTTGTGTGATAATTTTCAGACGAAGCAGTAATACTTGTTCAAGCGTGCTCGAATTTCTAAATATCAAAACTATCCAATATTAACTTGAAATATGGTTGTTTTGGGGACAGTAAGTCTATATTATTGAAGAATGTATGATAATTCCTCTTTTTGCATATTCACCCTCATTTTTTTGTGGACAGATGCTGCTGTTTTTCAAGTCAAGTGTACTTAGGGCCTGTACGTTAAATGTCACTAGTGGACTGTGGCACCCACTGTTCCACCCACTTCAGTGACAATGCAAATATGACTGCAGGCCTACCACTGTATTCTGGCTGTTGCAGTTTTAAACTGCAAACTTGACTTGTCAATATCAACCCTTTCCATGGGCATAAACCTTTCTTTGATATATTAATAAATCACCACTATGTCAGACTTATTAGCCCTAAGACAGGGTGTACAGTATGTAAAATTAGGACACTTTGAAATGTAATGTTACACATGTCCTTATATTGAAGAATGCCCCAAAAGCTATTTGTACTGTAGCAAGGCTTGCTGTTCCATAGAAAAGCACTGGATTACATTGTTACATTCACTAATGCCACTTTTTGGTTAGGTAACAGGTAGAAACTTATTTCAAGCAGTCTTTTTGATAGTTATTTTGCATCCAATCTAATGGGAAAATTGAACTTGTAATTACTATTAAGAAAAAGGTACTTTTAAAAACATACCTCTTCTCTGCCTAAAGCCTCTAGGGGCCCATTTGCATGAGCTCCAGCTGGTACTTGACAGCTGAATAGGCCCCTTGATGAGGTGTCAAAACTGATCTCAGAGCAGGGCAAAGGCCTTGGGTCTAAGGAAGTATTTCTGCTCAAGTGCCCAGGAACTTGATTAACTTTAAAGAAGCAGATCCTGTCACAGGCAAACGTTAGCTAACACTTGGGCAGGCCATTCTTTGTTAACTTTATTCAGACAGGCACGAATCCCACTTGGAGAGGAGATGCCTCAGAACTGTTTTTTTTTTTTTTTAATATATTTTTATTGTCCATGACAGTTCCTTTAAGATATTCAATACATACATATCTTGGCAATGAAAAGTAAAATTGATTGAAAGCAATACATAAATCAGTTACAAAATGTATCCAATATTTCAATGTTCATCCTGTCTCTGGGAAATTTATTAGCGCTCCCCAAATTAACAGACCACTACGTTTCTTCCGACCCCCCTCAATGCATACAAATTCCACTCAATTTCATAAATACGATACAGCTTAGCTCTCCAAAATTCAAAAGTCGGAGCCTCAGGTGATAGCCATTCTGTAGCAATACATAACCGTGCCACAGTCATTGCAAGAAATAGAAAATGCTTCTGATCTTTTAATACTAAGTATCTATCTGTTTTTTGGCCTATTCCCAATAACATAAGTCTAGAAGAAATCTTGAGAGGACATGATAATACCTGCAACAAAAATAATTCAACTCCATTCAAAAAATGAGATAATTTTGTGCAATAGAAAAAGATATGCGCCATATCAGCTTCTGGATCCCCACAGCGAAAACATTTCTCATCATATTTATTTCCCCAATTTTCCATACGTTTAGGAGTATAGTATAGCCTGAAGACCGTCTTGTAAACTTGAGCTTTTAAGTTAGCGGCCAAGCAAATCTCTTTTGACAAAGATTCCAAAATATCAATTTGGGGATCTCCCAACTGATTTATCCAGTACTGATTATATTTTTGGATATCATCATGTCTATATTCCATTAAAGCCAAGTAAAGTGGGGCAATCCTTTTTTGAAGACGGATCCCTTCTAATAAGTTATTAGGAGACGCCGCAATCTGATTTTTCAAACAAAAATCTCGGACATGAAGAAACTTAAAAAATGAAGACTGTGGTAACTAATATTTATCTACCAATTCAGCATATGTCACTAATATTGCTTTATTATCATATAAATCCCCAATTTTGGAGACCGCTTTTCTAACCCATAGCTTTGCATTATTATCCCAAAAGACCGAGGGAAGTACTTTATCAGCGTCAAAAGGAGTATAATATGTCATTTTACCAAGTTTGATCAGTTTCTTAACATTTCTCCATACTCTAAACGCTGAAACCAATACCTTAAACCGTGTGTGCTTGTAATAATGACCCTCCAGTTCCTTTAATAAGCAGCCTTTTGCATGTTCTCTCAGCAATAAAAAAAAAATAGACGGGGCATCCGCTTCATTTTTCGGCGGGTCGCCTGTCAAAATATAACTCATCTTTTGCAAAAAACAGACGTAGTAATAGCTTAGGAAGTCAGGCAGACTTCGTCCTCCTCTTTCTTCAGGCAGCGTCAACCACTTCATAGCTCTACGAACTTTACCCGGAGCCCGGAAAAATTTCCCGCAGATAATTTGTAGTTGCTGTATTTGTTTAAGTGAAAATTCGAGTGGAATGCTTCAAAATAAATATAAAATCTTAGCAAGAACACTCATCTTGATGATATTCCCTCTTCCTATTATTGATAATTGAAGTCTGCTCCATCTATCTAACGATTGCTTGATTTGATGTATAATCTCTTTCCAATTACTATCAACTATCTCTAGCATTTGAGTTTTATTTTAATACCTAGATACGTAACCTCCTCTGTTACTCGAGAATCAATAAACTGTATGCTTTTTGTGCACAAGACTTGGGTTTTTGCAGAATTTAATTTATACCCAGATATAGCTCCAAAAGCTCTAGCTAATGATTCAATCTCCCCTAATGCCTCCCTAGGATCAGTTGTCGTTATAGCTATATGTTGGACTTGGCCCTTTTCCCAGAAATTTTTCGCTTTTCTGTGGAACCACATATGAATGCTGTATGAATGTGTGCAGACTGAGTTTCCCCATTTTAAAAATGTAATTTAAGATGGATGCCAGAGCTGTGTGGTTGCGCCGTTTGACTGAGCTGGGTTGACAGTCTAGGCGTTATTTCCCAGCAGCCCCAGCTTTTGGAGGGAAGCCTGGCACCCAGGGTGCTCTACACCTCCCCCTAGGCCAGTTAGAGCCAGTTTCCCGAGATGCTTCTAGAAGCTTATGGCACTGTCTGGAAGGTGGGGTGAGGGGCGTCTAAAGGGAGGAGCTGGGTTGCCATGCAGTCAGTCAGAGGGTGGACCTGGGAGAGAGGGGACCTGCTGCCAGGGGTTACCGCCACATAGGCCTGTGTGCTGGGCCCTGAGCCTACCTACACCCCCCCTACTGTCCACAGGGCGAGGGAAAGATATAGTTGGGGCAACGCAAACCTGGAGAAGCCCTCGCAGGAGTTTTAAGCGGTAGGATCAGTCAGGGACCTATGCCTCTGAAGGTGACAGGGTTTAGGCACTGCCCTTTAAGTGAGTGAGGGATCCTGAACTACCCACTGATCTGGCCCGGCGAGATGAGAATCCAGGGACTACAGGCAGAGACTGAGTAGTCCGCCTGCAGCCACCAACGCAACTTCCCCCCCCTCAAGAAACCCTCAATCAAGGGGCAGGGACCAGAGAACGCTATCTACAAGCTCCCTGGAAGGAGAGCGCTAGTTACAAGCCCCTGGAAGGAGAGCGCTAGTTACAAGCCCCTGGAAGGAGAGCGCTATTTACAAGCCCCCTGGAAGGAGAGCGCTAGGTTGGGTGAGCGCTATCTTGGAAGTGACTGTGCACTGCCCCTAAAGCTGGTGGGACCGCCTAGTGCCTGCAAAGCGCTACACCTCGTGGCCCAAAGGAGGTGAGGAGTGTGTGGCCAGGGAGAGCTGGGCGCGGAAAGACATATCGGGAGCCTACCCCGTGTGCCAGCCTACTTAGGAGTCCAGCGGGAGCCCACCCCGCGTGGGTGCCACCTTTAAAGATTTGAAATTATAGCGGGAGCCTACCCCGCATTTTTGCCACCCTCATCGTGGGAGCCCACCCCGCCCTTTGCCGCCGCCGAAATCACCGCCGCGGCCCCCGAGGCCCAGGGAGAGCCGCCGCGGCTTCAGCGAAGGCCGCGCTAGGCCTGAGGCACGCAAGCAGGCGTTGCCCGGCAACCGGGGCGCCGGCCGTGTCAGTGGCCGCGCCCTCGGGAAGCCGCGACGGGATTGGCTGTCAGGCTCAGGCCCGAGAAGAAGGCCGGAGGACGCCGGACGAAGAAGCCCGGGGAGAGTGGGAGCCTACCCCGTCTCCCCCCCTGGCGAGGAAGTGCCCCAGTGACGTTGGGGGCTCCCCGTGAGGAGAGGAGAGCCCCGCGGAAGAAGTCCCGGGTCCCAGGAGGGGGCCCGGGCGAAGTCGGAAGACGCGCTGCTGTGGTCGGGGGCTCCCCGGGACTGAGGAGAGCCCCGCATGCGGCGCCTGCAGCAACAGAAGTCCGGAGCCTGCCCCAGGAGCTGGTGAGTGGGGCCTGGGGTTTTGCTCGGTGGGGGGGTGTCGGGGCACATTGCCGGTGCCCGCCCCTAGTGCCCGGACTGGTCGCCCCCGCTGCCCCGTCTGACAGAGGGCAGCGGCAACGAGGCCCAGGAGTCGGAGGAGGGGGGGGGCAACGGGGTACATTGCCGGTGCCCGCCCCTGGTGCCAGGAGCCTGCACAGCTGCCCCACCTGTCAGCGGGCAGCTGCAACGAGCCGGCCTCAGAGCCTGGGAGCCCCTTTCAGGAGCAAAGGCTCCCCTTCACAGCCCAGCCATAGACAGGGCCTCTCTAGAAGCGATGAGGGGGCGACAGGGCACATTGTCGGTGCCCGCCCCCCCCTTGCACCAGTGGGACTCTGCCCAACGGCGGGACACGGGAAGAAGGGACCCGGGGGAATATTCCCCCCAAGGAAGGCTCCAAGCCAGAGCCAGAGGTAGCGCTTGGATCCCTGAAATGGGGAAGCGCTGTAAGGACTTGCTACGTGTAATGTGCCAAGAGCTTGCGATGATTAAGGCTCCAGTGAGCGGCTAGGTAGTGCTTCAAGGACCAGCCCTGGGGAATGTGCCTATGCTAGAGTGCCCTGTTTGAAGCGCTAATAGATTGATAGGCGTAGCCCTATGTTTAGATGCCTGATTTAAAGTGCTAGTCATTTGTTCTGTGCAGCGCTAGTTTCAGAGGCCAGGGTTTGATGTATTGGTGCACTGCCTACCCTAATTTCCTGCCTAAGGGGATGCCCAGGACGGTCAGGTATATTGTGATGCTGTGAGGTTTCCTTTACAGGTGTACCGGCCTAATGTTCAACGTCATGCCCTGATGTATTTTATTGCAGGTTGCAGCTAATGGACTTACGTTTAGTATCTGCTAAATCGCAATGATTCCGGCAGGGGCCCGATTGGCCCTGCCCTGCATATAATTTCCCCCTGTAAATTTGACCCAGCGCCAGTTGGCGCAGTGTAGAGATTACCTGACACCTTGTGGTTTTGGACAATACAATAGTTCTTTTACCTAAACTGGTGTAGTGTCTCTTTTTGTAGTGTGCCTTGTGTGTCGCCTGTGTGTACTGCGTGGATGCTTTGCACATTTCCTCCGGAGTTTGGCCCGCCCGCTCTGCACCACGCTACCCGTTTCCAACATTGGTGTTCAGCGGTGGGATAGGACTTGTGTTTGCGCAGTACCGCAGCGACCACGGGTTGCACTGCAAACTGAGGATTGAAGGAATCTCAGGTTGTGGGGAATTATTGTTTTTTTCCTTGATTGTGATTTCCTCCTGGAAGTGTGTTTTTAAATTGTGTCCCCCTGTTGCACTGTGGGTGGTGTGTCCCGGGTGTACCTTGCCAGGATGGGGTTGACCTACGAGGAGGTTTGCCTGATGGAGTACACGGAGCAGGAAGTAGTGGATTTCGGCAGGGAGAGAGGGATACCCCCAGTAGGCGACATACGCAGGAAGTTATTTCTCTATGAGGCCCTCAAGAGGGGGGAACCCTTAGAGATTGGTGGGGACCTGTCAGATTACCCCTCCGCATATTTAAAGGGTGGATTTAGGGGAGACCTGGAGGAGGACCTCCAGTGTAGGGAGGACTCCGAGAGTGAGGGGGCCCAGTCCATAACCCAGGAGGGGGGTGACACTGACGAGGAGGAGGAAGATGACCGGGGGAGATGCCAGTAGCGAGTAAGGACACCAGAGTTAGGGAGTCCCGCGCTGGGTCCAGTCCGGGGGCACTGCCCCGTCCCTTTCCCTGTCCCCAGAAGAGTGGGTAGATAGGAGGGAAGAGAGGGAGCATCAGCTGGCACTGGGAAGGCTCAAGGTGGAGCTAGCGCGGCTGAGTGTGCAGGAGAAGAAGCTAGAGACGGAGAAGGTCCTAGCGCAGGAGAGGATGGCGGAGGCAGAGAGGGCCTTTGCCAGGGAGAGACCAGCTCGGGAGGGTAGTTTGTCCCCGGAGAGTGGTTTCTGTGGTCTGGATTCACCAGTGAGGGTGGGATCCAGTGGTGGCAGCGAGAGTGGTTCCAATGTAGGGTGTCTCGCTCCCAGAGCCCAGGAGACGGTGCCTGATTCCCAGGAAGAGGGGGACAGGTTAGAGTTCAGGGGCAGGGGAAAACTGTCCCACCAGTCCTGGGGGGAGTTTGCGGAGGTGTATGGGACTGCATTGGAGGATTGGGTGGTGAGGAGTGCAGTGAATGAGTGGGAAGGGCTGTGCCAGGTAGTCATCCGGGAGCACATGCTCAGGAATTGTTCCCCAAGGTTGCGTCACCACCTAGTACAGTGTGGGTTCTCTGACCCCAGGGAGCTTGCACAGGAGGCAGACCTCTGGGTGAGGGCCAGGGTGTCTGAGGAGGCATTGGGGAGTGACCCTGAAGGGGGTGGTGCAGGGATCTTCCAACCCAGCAAGGTGGGAGAGGTGGCGAATAGCCCAGCTAGGTTCCCGGGAAGAGAGAGGGTTGTAGGGCCTCACGACCTATCCATAGGAAGGAGTGAGACGGGGAGGTGTCCCGAGGTGCCCCAACCGCAGTCTCAGGGCCTGGAGAGTTCCGTAAGGGAGCCCCAGGTTGGGAGCCTAGGCTGTCCTGATGTGCCGCCCGGTGAGGGGGAGCCCCTAGTGCCAGGAGGACCCGGGGCATCTGTAATCAGAGCTCCTGAGGTCCTGGGGTTGGCCCAGTTGCAGGGTTTAGATCCTGGGCTGGGATGCCAGGTTCAGGGGTTGCCTGACCTGGCGGGTGGGACATCTGTTAACAGTGTCCCCCCAGAATTGACTTCCAGGGGTACTTCTCCAGGTGGGAGGGTGCGGAACTCTGGAAGGGGGTGCAGAGGGAGGAAGGTCTCACCTCGGGCACCGGCTCAGCCACAGGGCTTAGATCCTGGGTTGGGAGGCCAGGGATGGGTACTGCCTGACCTGGCGGGTGGGACATCTGTTAGCAGTGTCCCCCCAGAATTGTCTTCCAGGGGTGCTACTCCCATTGGGAGGGTGCGGAACTCTGGGAGGGGGTGCAGGGGGAGGGAGGTCTCACCCCTGGCACCGGTGCAGCCTAAGGGTTTAGACCCTAGGCTGGGGAACCAGCCTATGGGTTGTTGATTGGTTGTTTGAGTATCTGTATGGGTGCCTGAGTGTTTGTGTGGGTATGGTGTGTGTGACTCTGTGCATAGATGTGTGAGTGGGTGATTCTATGGGTGCATGGTTTTAAGAGTGCAACTGTGATGGACTGTATGGTTGGGTGAGTGTATGTATGGGTGTGTTAGTGATTGAATGTATATCTCAGTTGTACATGTGTCACATATATGTGAAACACAGTGTATATGTGTGTAAGAGTATATAACTATCTATATGTGAGAGTGTGTGATTGCAGGAGTGGCTGTATGAATGAGTGTGTGCTTGTATTAGTAATTGTATAAGAGCATCAGAATTTGTTAGTATTTTTATGAGTAAGTGAACTTGAGTGTGTTTAACTGTATAGGTGAGTAAATTGGACTGTATTTAATTATTTGCATGACTGACTAGGTGAGTCAGTACCTCAATGGATGATTGGCGGTGTGTGAGTGTCTATATAGGTGTAAAAATGCATATGATAGTCTTGTACGGAGTGACTGTAAGTATGAGTGACTGTACAGGTGAGTGAGTGGAGATGTATGTAGACCTAAGAGTCAATGAGTGGGTATTTAGTTATTGGTATTGGAGTATCTATGGTTTTCAAAAGGCCCGTCTGAAATTTTGAGTCGGTGTATCAAAGGTTATATTAGGGTGTGAGAAGATGCACTAATTTATCACATGGATGACATCATCAGTGATGTCATCAGTGATGTCATTTGAGATGTCATCAGTGATGTCATCAGTGATGTCACTGACCATGTCATGAGTGATGTAATATGTGACGTCATCAGCAGTGCATTGCGGGGGTGCGAGTTATAGTTAGCTGAACTAACTATAAAGGAGGAATGTCTATGGTTTTGTACAAGTGAAATGTCCAACTAACTACAACGCACCTGAAACCTATGGTTTTTTCAGTGAATTTCTAAGGGTTTTTAAATGCTAATTTCTAACTACAACGTGCCTGAAACCTATGGTTTTTTCAGTGAATTTCAAAGGTTTGTTAAATGCTAATTTCTAACTATAACGTGCCTGAAACCTAAGGTTTTTTTCAGGGAGTTTCAAAGGTTTTTTAAATGCTAGTTTCTAATTATGCCTACAGAGGTAGGACTTGTGAAGAAAGAAGGAAAAACGCACAGAAAGAAGCAAAGGAGATGCAAAAAGATGCAACAGAAGTCCACAAAGACGAAGAAAAGTGCAGGAAGAAGCAAGACATGTGCAGAAAGAACCAACAGAGGAGCAGAAAGAGGCCTTGTTGCAAAATCATCCTGTGCCCACAACTTTTTCTGAGGGGTACTGGTGGTAACTGACTCTTACTAACCAGGCCTAGAGCCAGTGCTACGGTAAAAGACACTTAGAATACAGTGAAAACACCTACATACACTAGGGAACACTGTGCGTTGGGGTACCCCTGTGATTAGCATGACCTCCTCTGTAAGCCCCTAGTACATAATAGGGCACGGGGATTAAAATTACCTCTAAGTCAGAGGAGCAGAAATATGCTAATTTAACTAGTAGTCGCGTTTGCAGAGTGGTGGAGAAAGAGTGCTGGGCGTCCAACCAACGCTCAGGAATTCCTCTGCGTAGGACTTACAGGAGGTACCAGGCGGGATTCTTGGCCCCCAAACTCCCTCAGGACTAAATTGGACTTCATCCCCCATCTTGTAGTCTGCCACGAGGCACGTTTGTAGAGTGGTAGAGAAAGTGGACCATGGCCTCTGAAGACGTCTTAGCAAACCCACTGTGTGGGACATACTGTAGGTAACAAGAGGGGTAGTTGGCCCCCAAGGACATCCTTGGAGGCCAACTTCCCGAACTATTACCTCCAGTCAGACCCACATAGCAGCATTGTTAAGTACTCATACCAGGCCATGCCCACTTTGCCCACCCCTCTACAAACGCACTCCGTGGCACACTCTTGGATGTGTATTGAAGTCCCCTTCACTGCTGGGGGTCCTTTAGGGGCCAACTTGCCTACCTTTTACCTCCAGTAAGCCCCACGCAGTGGGATTGGTGAGAGGTAGACAAAGGCCATGACCCCTTTCTCCACCACTCTGCAAACACGCCCCCTGGCACGTTGTAAGTTGGGGCATTAAGTCCCCTTGAATCCCGAGGGTCCCTGGGGTCAAACTAGCCCTCCAGGTACCTCCTGTAAGCGCCACAGAGCTGCGTTGTAGAGGTGTAAAAGGGGCATGGTCTGGGCCACCTCTCTGCAATGCAGATCTGTGGCGGTTACTGGAGGTACCTGGTGGGCTGGATGGGCCCCAGGGCACCTCAGGATTGAAGGGAAATTAATTACCCAACTTAAAATGCGCCACAGGGCGTGTTTGCACATGTCACCTCAGGCCCTGCCCCCTCCCTTCACCACTGTGTGAACACGCCCCGTGGCACGTTTTCAATTGGGGGATTAAGTCCCCTTGAATCCTGAGGGTCCCTGGGGTCCAAGTAGCCCACCAGGTACCTCCAGTAAGCACCACAGAGCTGCGTTGCAGAGAGGTGTAAAAAGGGGCTTCGCCTTGACCACCTCTCTGCAAGGCAGGTCTGTGGCGCTTACTGGAGGTACCTGGTGGGCTAGTTGGCCCCCAGGGGCCCTCAGGATTGAAGGGGAATTAATTCCCCAACTTAAAACGTGCCACGGGACGTGTTTGCACACATGTCACCCCAGGCCCGCCCCCTCCCTTTACCACTGTGCAAACACGCCCTGTAGCGCGTTTTAAATTGGGGGATTAAGTCCCCTTGAATCTTCAGGGTCCCTGGGGTCCAACTAGCCCACCAGGAACCTCCAGTAAGTGCCACTGAGCCTCATTGCAGAGAGGTGTAAAAAAGGGGCGTGGCCTGGGCCACCTCACTGCAACGCAGCGCAGTGGTACTTACTGGAGGTATCTGGTGGGATAGTTGACCCCCAGGAACCCTCGGGATTAAAGAGGAATTTATTCCCCAACTTAAAATGCGCCACAGGGCGTGTATGCACACTTCACCTCAGGCCCTGCCCCCTCCATTTACCACTGTGCAAACGTGTCCCGTGGCGCGTTTTAAGTTGGGGATCAAGTCCCCTTGAATCCTGTGGGTCCCTGGAGTCCAACTAGCCCACCAGTATGCACCAGGGAGCTGCCTTGCAGAGAGGTGTTCAGAGGCCACACCCCTTTTTACACCTCTCTGCAACGCCACAGGGAGCATTTGCAGAGTGTTGCTGGAGGGGCGGGCCTCCAGCACGATCACGTGTAAATTTCTTTTTTTTCTTTTTTAAGAAGGGGCTGTGTGGACCCACTTCTTTTTCTATTCTATGGGCCCTGGGGACCACATCCCCCAGGCCCTGACCCCTATTTTAAAATTTTTGTAAAAATGGAAGGGGGCCGCGTGGCCCCCCCTCCCGAGGCCATATTTGGCCCCGGGGACCCCATCCCCCGGGGCATGGCCAGTGTTTTTAAAAATGTATATATATATTTGGAGTGGGGCTGCGTGGCCCCCTCCTCAGGCCATTTATGGCCCTGGGGACCCCATTCCCCGGGGCCAGCCTTTGCGTGTTTTTTTTTAAACTTTTAAAAAAATGTTACTATGGGGAGGTGGCCGCGTGACCCCTCTTCCTGGCCACTTCTGGCCCAGGGACCCCATCCCTGGGGCCTGGCCTCTCGTTGGGGACCGTGGGGGGAGCCCCAATTCCCCCACAGTCCCTGCCGGCTCCACGCGTCGTGCGTGAGCCGGCATTGCTTTTCCACACTGGGAGCTGCTGACATGCAGCTCCCATGTGGAAAAGCAATGTGGTTTGGATTTTGGAAGAGAGAGCAGCTTGCTATGACAGGGCGGGAGCCGTGAGGCTCCCGCCCTGCCATATCAAACAGCAGGGTCCCAGGGGTGGGCACCCCGGGACACTGCAGGAGCCGGTCCTGGGTGGTGGCGGTCCCCAGGGCCATCACTGGCTCCAGGAGGGGGGACAGCGCGGCCCCCCTTCCAACATTGACAATGCCCAGGTCCGTTACAGACCCCCACATTTAAATATTAGTGCCCCTGGGAGGTGGTGGTCCCAAGGGTGTGTGGGGGGCGAGCCCCCCCACACAGGTGTTTTAATTTTAAAAAAAGCCCTGGGGGTGGTGGTCCCCAGGGCAGCGGGGGGAAGATGGGTGCCCCCGCTAATTAATTAATAAAAGCCCCGAGGGGCTGGCGGTCCCCGGGGCTTGGGGAGGCATGTGGCCCCCGCAAATATTTTTGAAAAGCCCCAGGGGGTGGCAGTCCCCGGGGCAGTGTGGGGGGGCCTGGCCCACTTAGGGGCTTCAATTAAACGAAGCGCTTCATTTTATTTTAATTTCTCGGCCGGATTCGTGCACCCTGCGCAAATTCGGACGATTGTTTTTCTTTTAAAAATGCTTTTTTGGGCCCGGGAGCAGGCCTAGGGGGTCTGGGTGTTTCTACCCTGCCCCCTTTTCTTGTTTTACGCATTTCTTTTTCCCTTTTCTTGTGCCTCGGTTTTACCGAGGCACAAGATGGCTGCCAACACTTCCTGGTTTGAAGTGTTGAGAGCCAATTAGAATGCAGCTCGTGGTCGGGAGGGTGCGCGGATCCACCGCGCCTCTATATAGCGAAACTTTTATTTTTTGATTTTCTCAGCAACTACTGGACGGATTTACACCATTTAAAAAAACGTCTCTTTCTGTACCAAGGGCTACCTTTTTGCCAAATTTGGTGTAATTCCGTTCAGCAGTTTCAGCTGTAACCATGTCTAAAGTTTACTATGGGAAATTGATTTTTTGACCTATATTTTTTGAATTTCTCAGAAATACTGAACGGATTTACACCATTTAAGAAAAGGTCTTTTTCTGAACCAAAGGCTACCATTTTGCCAAATTTGGTGTAATTCGTTCAGCAGTTCGGGCTGTAGACGTGTCTAAAATAACATGGAGAAAACACGTTTTGGGACCCCCCTTTTTTCTTGGCCCCGTCTTGCCGAATGACCCTGAAACTTTCAAGATAGGAGCTGACCGGAGCGCTCCACGAGTTTAGTATCTGCTTGCTGGAAAGCTGCTCCAAGGTATGGGTGCCAAGGCTGTGGAATGGCTTGCCTATAGAAATTATACAAGTAAACAGTTCTAAAAGATAGGAAGCTGAGACCCTTTCTCCCTAGGATGTCTTATTGCTCCTGATTGCCTGCTCTCAGCAACATACCAGTTGACTTTGGAGCTGCAAATGCGTATGAACAAATTCTGACTGAATCGCTCTGGCTAAAGGGTTTTTAGTGACTCAGGAAGTGTGGCGCTCTGCTATGTGAATGTATTTTGTTATTAGTGCAATTATATTTATGAACGGTGTAACCAGGCAAAAGGATACTCCCTAAAACCACTAAATGTGTTTAGGGGAAGCCCTGCATTATGTAATATAGAACCAAGTCCTGGCACACGTAAAGTAGTATTTGAAATAAAAGGTATAGTTCAATCTAGTAGATTTTGAAAGAAATGTCAATGTTCATCTCAGGCAAATCAATTCTTTAACTTTATTTTTCGAAGTGAGCAAAAGAAATCCAGCCAACAAGTGTTTCGTTGCCAATGGAAATAATCCTGCGACTTCCTCAGGGCTGAAGGTGAAGGTAAGGATTCTTGATAAACGCTCCGCCGGTGATAATTCCAAACTGGCTGGTCAAGTAGTGCGTCATGTAATATAGTACTCGAGATCCACACTCAGAACATGGACTACCCTGCATTCGTTTAACGCTCGCGGATCGCCATGACTATGACGTGGCCACTGAATTGTATCCTCTAACCTATTCACTATATTATGTAACGCTGAGCGATGATGATCTTTGGGGTACTCCCCAGTTGATCTTTGTGGGTTTGGAGAGGTATGGCGGGAGTCTGATTCTTTGGGTTCTGCCGGTGAGGAAGGAGCTGAACCAGTCGAGGGCAGTTCCGTGTATGCTGGCATTGTGGAGCCTGGCGGTGAGGGTTTGATGGGAGACGGTGTCCAAGGGTGCAGAGAGATCTAGGAAGATAAGGGCCGTGGAATGGCCTTGGTTGAGGAGAGTACGGATGTCATCAGTGGCGGCGAGGAGAGTGGTCTCGGTGCTGTAGTTACGGCGGAATCCAGATTGGGAGGGGTTGAGGATGGAGTTCTCTTTGATAAAATTAATTAGCTGGACGCTGACAATCTTCTCAGTGACTTTGGCCCCAAAGGGGAGGAGAGAGATGGGTCGGTAGTTTTTGAGGTCCGTCTGGTCTGTGGAGGGCTTCTTGAGGAGGAGCTTAAATTCTGAGCATTTCCAGTCATCAGGGAATGTGCTGGCTTCGAGGGTGGCATTGATGGTGCATCGTAGCTCGGGTGCTATGGCGGTGGTGGCTCTGTGGAAGATGTGTGGCGGGCAGGGGTCTGTGGGGGCTCCCAAGTAATGCTTTTCATGGTGGTGGTAGCTTAGAAGCAACAATAACAAATATTGGGGAGAGGAGTTGGCCTAAAAGCTAGGGCGGTCGACCTCGAATCTGGGGAACTGGGTTCGACTCTCGGCAATGACGCTGAACATCCTGTGATTCTGGGCAAATCACCTAATCTTCCCGTGCCTAACAAAAATGAATGTGTGTCCTCATGTAATGTAACTGGTGCTATGTAAAGCGCTCTGATACCCGATTCGGGTCAAGTTCGCGCTATGTCAAACTTTGCACACAAAAAAACAATACTGGAGGTATATAGGTTTCACCAACTGAACACATCACATTAAATAGAGGTTTAAATTCTTTTTTGGGGAAATCAAAGGTTGGGAAATGTATCAGAATAGCACCTGAGACTCCAAATGATTGACTAAATTTCAAAGAATGCTGAAAGAACTAAAGGTACGATTTGTGTCTATTTGAACATCAAACAATCTAGGGGTTGACGCTGAAAAACAAAAGTGAGAGCTGATATGCTTGTAAAGTCAAGTCCACTCCATCTTTTTTGGCCACTATGCCACTCCTGACAGCAACCTTTCCATGTAAATCAGACTTGGTCTGGCCCTAATAGAAAGAGCAAACCTCAAACTGACCTGCCAGGGCCTAGTTGAATTGGAACAAAGGGAAATCTGGAACACTTTAAGGCTTGTTAAATCACATTTTTGAGGTGCAGATAACAATCTCAATCCCTCTCACATCTGCTGTTGCCCCTTCTCATGACTTAGATGGTGGGGCTGTGCCTTTTAGGTGGTACAGCAAGTGTCACAGTACCTCCCTGGTGTTGCATTTTGAGCCCTGCAGATGGGCTAGTCAGACTTGAATTGACGGGGCATAAGACAGTAGGTGGCACACAATAGGTTACTATCAGCCCAGGCATTGTGTCTCTCACATATAGGACTACTACAGGAACTGGGGCTGTACTAGCTCTGAGTTCCGAAATGTAGGATACATCATGTTGTCATTTTGTGCAGATCAAAAAAATTCTTCTGTATTCAATGGGACCAGCTTTTGTAGTACTCGTTTTAACCCCTTCTTTGTGGCAGTTAACTTTAGCTTTTTATCCACGAGCACAGGACTAAAAGTCAGAGTATACAAACAAAACAATTATTGAGTGATTTACAAACAACTGGCATTGGAATGCTTATATTTTCTGTTTACTGTAGTCTTGTGTGTGGTGCCACGAGTGGGGTTAGGAGGAGCAGGCTGATGTAATGCTAGTGGGTCGGGTAGCAGAAAGTATGTGCACAACTATATTTGGGAGAGAGGGCGCAACCAAGACATTCACCACTTTTGTGTGTGAAAAAGGCTGCTTTATTGAAACAGGTGCACATTCCAACAAAATAACCTAGCAACTGCCTTACAAAACTAAAACATCACTAAACTAAACATATGTTAACCTGCCAGTTGATCCCACCCCCACAATTCTATTAACCCTACATCCTATGCCTGCAATTATGAAACTATAAACAACCAAACGTCTACAACAGAACTTAGAACTGCCTGCCTTCCCTTTCCCTGCCCATGGTTCATCATTTTCAACAGCAACCAAACTTCTGCCAACGCCTAACAAACTTTGCATGCGCCCGCCACCCAGAAAAACGAAGGTGGCACAGATCCTTTTTTCTGCCCCCACCCACCCCCCCTTTACTAAGATAACCATTTCTCCAACTTTTTGTTGCACATTCAAGGTTCTGGCCAACACTTCCCTGATCTCCAGCAGGTAAAGGGCCATGCCCAATCTGGATGAATTAAATCCATCACCCCTAAAAAACTCTACTGTGTCAAAACAAATCTCAGGGGGACAAATTCTACCAAAACCGAGACTCCTACAAAAATGGGCCTTAGCACTATTCACTTTCCATATTGCCCTAACTACCGCCCCTAGCTTCACTGCCCCTCTCCACACCCTCTGAGGCACAAACTCTGTCCACAAAACAAAACACCCTGCCCACTTCACTTTGATGAGAGACAAGTCGTTTTTCATGCTCGGCATCAGCACGACCCCTTTCTCTTTGCACAGATCATTCTCTCCCAGATGTAACACCAAAATATCTGGGAAACGTCTGCCCACCAGCATGCCAATCAAACACGGCACTAGCTCCTTCCAACACATACCCCCTTTTCCTTTCCAAGTGACTTTGAACAAACGCTCATTAAAACCTATATTTTGCCAAAATAGCTTTTCCGGGCATGCACCTGGGCCGAAATAACCATCTTTCTCCGGGCCGGACACGGAACCTGCAAAAAAAAAAAAAGGGGGGAAGTATCACATATTACTGCTTACCACATGTGAATCCTCCCCAGCCTCATTACAGAACGCCTGTATCACTGCTATGCCCATTGACCCAGCCACATAATTTTCTCCTGGGCCTAACCTCTGTCGCTGGCTCAGACACGGCGCTGAGTCAGAAAGAGTGGGTCTCATATTTTGACCCGTCCACTCCCAATCGCTGCAGAGCTTTCCGTATCACTCTTAACAGCTGATATGCTGTCACTCTGCCCCCCGTGTTTGAACACCACTCCCCCCAATGGTTTATTAAAACTCAACCAATGCCGTGCCCACTACAGCGGGCAGGTACCAGGGTTCTCCAATGCTTGCAACACTACACTTTTACTCTAGCCTCACTGGCCCATCTTGGAACAATTCAACCATATTTGCATCTACCTGTCATGTATGACTACTTCCTCCCAAAAGACTCCCCCACCCTTTTTCCCCAGCAACTCTTACACCTGAAATACCCCGAAAAACATCCACACCATCAGGGTGACAAAAAGGCACGCTTCTTCAATGTCTCTGCAAACCCCCGGCAACACCACTAACAACAGAGGCAACATTTGCCACAAGATTGGCTCCCGCGCCCAACCCTACAGGATTCTCTGACCCAGTTCTCCTGCCGATGGGGCATAGCCCCACAGCAGCTTCCCCATGAGTGCAATTCCAGCTAAACCAACCAGCAATAGTGACTTGTGATAGGCCTCTATCAATGAGGTCCAAGATATATTGGACTATGTCTTCCCCCCTCAGCCACCCTTCCTCCTGCCACTGTGCCCCTGAAAGCAAAAATTCTTTCCAGGCCAAAAAATATGTGACTCTTGTGGATGCTGCCACCTACCCTACCACCAATTGTAACATCCTATGTTGCCTACATACCACAGATGTTGAGGTATGGGCGTCGGGGTCCTGTCAGCATCCATGGCTAGCACAGGGAATCTCTCCCAATGCAAATGAGACAAAGCATCTGTGATGTCATTGTCCTCACCCGGTACATGCAGCGCTTTGAAAGAAATACTGTAGCGCAAGCAACCTAAGACAAAGACTCTCAACAATTCCAGCACCTGCTCATTCCTGGCGGATTGGCGGTTAACAGTTTCTACTACTGCCATGTTGTCCACTCGAAATAGCTTATGCGCCAACTGTTCCCTGACAAAGCGGCATCGCGACCACCAGGGGAAACAAATTCCATGTCCCCATCCCTTGCCAGCAGTACCCCTTGAATGATTGCAAAAACACCCCCCACATCTTCAAGTTTTCTTTGATACCCTCTGAAAACCAGACATGATGGTCAGGTAAGTGTTTTTCTGCCAAAGTGCATCCCAACTTCCTGCAAAATGTCCTACCTGCCCTCACTACTCTACAGGCAAAGTTAAGATGTCCCAACAGAACCTGTACTTCTTTGCTCTTCATTTTCTCTTGAGGCAGCATGTCCCGCAGCAATGCTTGCATCTTGGCCTGCTTATCCTGTGACAAACGCGCATCCATTTTCACTGAATCTATTTCAATTCTCAAAAATGACAGCTCCGTATTGGGGCTCATCGACTTTTCCGGTGCCACAGTCACCCAAGATCCCCCATAAGCTCTTGGAAACTTCCCAGTGCAACCTGGCAGCCACCGGAGCTGGAAGGACCCAAAATCATCCAAGTAGTGTGTCACCAACTGGTGCCCTGTGTGCGAGGAAAACAGCCACGGCAGAAATGTGCTAAAACATTCAAACAATGCACCTGAAATGGAGCAACCCATGGGCAACCCTTGGGCAATGCTTTGTCCACATACCACTTTCCATAGAAGTGGATACCCAAGAGCTGAAAGCCATCTAGGTGGACTGGAAATCTTGCCACATTTTGCCACTGGTGCCCCTGCGCCTGCCATCACTACCAGTGACATGGCCACCTCAACTAATGACTACGACACAGTGACTACATCTTCATTATACTTAAACAACGCTCTTGATATTTTTCACAATAGATGATTGCAAATATCAGGAATTAAGCTGTCCAATTTTCAATTGTCAGTGGCACTTTAGGCCTCTTGGCCAATTCATATTCCTCCTCCTTGGATCCCTCTTTAGATCTGACCTCCTGATGCAAATATTTGAGCATCTCCAGGTATTCCCCTTTCCAAATTCACCTTTAGGTGGCCAGCATAAGGTGTACCCCCCAACGGTTTTGTTACCCCGTGTATGGAAGTTTTTTAAACTTCAATACCTTACTCTGTGGTCCTTCTTTCTTGTCCCCGTTATTGCTCCCATCCCTGTCTCCTTTCCCTTGTCTGTGCTACCCTCCTCCTTGGTACCCCCAATGCCCCCTGCCTAACTGGTGTCCAATCCTACATCAGTAACATACTTCCATTTCCGCAACCTACCCACCCCTTCTTTCTGCGGCTCCCCAGCGTAAACACCAATGGACATTATAGGTTTCTCCCTCATGCCTTTCGCTTTACCTGGCTCCAAGGAGGGTGCCCATAATTCTGCAATCCACCTTGCTAGTGGCCCGACCCTTCTGTTGCTCTTGCTGGCCTAACCGCTGGCTACCACGCCCTTGCTGGCCTCTTTGCCAGCCCCTGTAACACACTATGCAAAACATCCGCATGGCACCCCATCCCGTTCAACTTCCTCCATTAGCATTCCTTCTTCAAGGCTCTGTTTGTCAAAATCCAAAACCTTGTTGCCCTAAAAGAAGTCCTGCAGCCATTCGTGGCCCTTATGCACCTTTCCCACAGGGGTCCTGGTCCCCCACCAACTTCCTTATCATACCCCTGCCCCCACCCTAGGCCAAGCTCTACTTCCCAGTCCCCCTCGTCTCTGCTTCTATGTCTTCCTCGTAAGCGCGGCTCGCTTCCCTAAGTGGCATACACCGCGCTTTTGAGGCACCTCTCCCCCTCCCTCTCTTATCCCCTACTGCCTGCTGAATTCCAACCCGGCGAGCTCCTCACTCGAGGCAGCTCGCCAGGAATGGCCCCTCCCCCTGCTTACACCTCGACTGGCCCAGCTCTGTGGCTGCAACTGGCGATGTTCCCTGTGCATCTTTTAATTTTAACGCGGCCCCTGACAGGTGCTTGTCACGCCATGAGGCAGTGCAACCATAAGTTCTGTCATCGCCGCGAGTCGCGGCCTCATCCCTTGGGGGCGAGGCCCCAAACCCACCCCGCCTACTCACCTACAGCCAGAGTTGCAGAGCGTGCTCTGGCTCCTAACAGCTGCATGCCCCGAGAGGCTTCTCTCCTGGCACACGAGTGGCCCCTCACACTTACCCAAACCTCATGGTCGTCGCATGCCGCCTTCACTTTCCGCTGTGAAGAGCACACTGCAACATCAGTGGCCACCCCCGCAGATGCCCAGTGTGCCAGGCGCATCATTCCTGCGGCCTCATTCACCACCAGGTCAAGGCGCCCCTCTTCGTTCAGGAGGCGCATCGCTTCCTGGACACTCTAGTCCTCCATTGTGAGGTAAGCACTATTTTGCCCCAAAACCGCAAACTATATACATGTTTGGCTATCTTTGGGCTACACCGATACAGCCCAAGCTAAGCACAAAATGGCAGTCCCCCAGACTGCACCACCCTCCCAATCTGCCTGGGGGGGCAGACCTCCCTCCTGCTGGTTGCCCCCCAATCTGCTATGTTGAGGGAAAGGAGCATCTATCCTTAACCCAGTCAATAAGAAGCAACTCTGCCTAGTGATAAAAGAATGACCTCGAAAGCAATGAAAGAACAACCTGTAAGTAACCATTACATTAACTGAAGTATGCCAACGTGACTCCAAACCAGGAAGTCAGACACCTCGAGCAGCAACACCCCCCCCCCCCCCCCCCTCCAACTGACTCATTTTCCAATCAGCAGAACACGCAGCAATCAAGGAAGCTTTTAACACACCCGGCTCACTTAAAAGACGATGAAAGCTCAGGTGAAGGTTTTGTAAATGTTCAAGTCCCCGTGAGATCGAAACGCATTGCCATTGCAGTGGAGTGTTCTGGTGCTGCATGTAAAAAGAGCAGAAAAGACACAGCGCATATAAAGACACTGAAAGAACCCAAGCAGGGGGACAAACTGTAATGGATTATATCTTCTTAAGGACCTTATTGTCAGGAACAAGACACACTGGATTTGAGCCCTGTTCATTCTTCTTCCTTTAAAAAAAACAAAATGTAAAATCACTTGCTATTAAGCTGTACTATGTTTCATTGTTGTCTTGTATGTGCTAATGTTATATACCAACCAGTTTTCATTGCGGTAGCAAAAAACGTGGCCTGCGTATCTGAAATTTGAAAACAAATGTGATTAAAGTAGTGATTTGTGACATTATGAGAAAAGTCTGCGTGGTACCAAATGAATTAAATAATTAGCCATGGCGGATGAGGGTCCTCTCTTTTCATGCAACATCAGTACACCAACCCACATTTTTCTGAATAGGTTCAAACCCTGTACGAGCAGAACTGACTATATCATTACAGCACTACAGGAATGTGGGGAGATCAGTGTCTGTGCTACACCGCGAATATCTCCACACAGTGCTCTGCAGATATAAAGCACTCTGACTGGTATATAGTGCAGGAGTGCATAATTATGGCCATTTGGATGTAAACAACTGAGCCTGGGACAGTTACAGCTGTAGTACATAAATGTGCAAGTTTAGCTCAACCAGCTGTTATGAAACTCTGGTTGAGGGGGGTGACTGTATAGCACCCAGTACAGTAGTATTCAACATCTATTAGAGAGAAGCTGAGCACGGATATATGCAATTCTGGGGTCTGAGAACAATTGTTGCACACACTTGGGAGGACTCAAGCTTTGGATGTACAGAACTGCGTAAATGCCTTGTAGCAACTTGTACCAGGTATCAGTCCTCCTGAGCAGATGGTTGCACAGCACTGAGTTTATAAATGTCAATGCAATACAATACACACTAAAGAAGGGAGACAAGCATCTTTTCCCATAAAACATCTTCCTAGGCAAGTAAACTTGTAACTGTAACCAGTGGATTTCAGTAGAAAGGGGCTTGTTACTCCTAAAATCAGCGGGACTGGGGAAGTGTCAGACACGTCATCTTCCATTGCTTTATTGTCAGGGCCATTGCACTTCTGTGAATCTGTGGCCAGGTTTCTTCCTAAATGTAATTCTTTAGAGACATCTAGAAGTAGGTCTGTAGCAAAGCTTAGATGTGTTGTGCCCTTTGCACCCGTTTAACAAGCTCTATCGACTACATATTTAGCGCTGCAAAGTGTGTTTAAACATTACAGTGTTCATCACATAGAAGGCAGACCTATTGACATTTCCAATCCTTGTTAATTTATGGAACAAATAAATGTTTGATGTACAGCTAACCGGATCTCTTAGCAATTGAACACCACAAGAGATAGGAGGTTTTACAGAACAGTAGTGCCCTCATGAAAACCACTATTTCAATTATATTGGTACAATTTGCTGATGTCTTAATATAGTTCTACATTTGTTTAGGATACTTTACCCAACACAGAATCTCGCATAAATTTACATTTGAGCTGATTTGTAAACAAACGTAAGAAACTTCCAAAAGGTAGTTTAATAGCTTCTTATAAAGTGCTTCACACCACAATATTGTTGTTTTAAAGCACTGAAAATTACGGACTATATCTCAAATAACAAGCCACATAAGGATGGAAGGCTGACTTGGTTGTACTGATTAAAACTCATGGTCTGACAGTCACAGCCGAGGTCAGAGACGAGTCTTTATCTCGCCGAGGCATCTAGCAAGCATAAACTACGAAACAAAGAGAATACAATGTGAAGGACATACAAGTCTGTTATTTTGGGACACATGATGAATCGAAAAAGAAACAATGACCGTGGTAAAATACGCTAAAACAGGAGTTAAACGACCCATTGAATAAAGGCAAAAAATACTGTGCACAGAATAAAAGATAATCGAATAACATTTGAAAGATGATTATGAAACGCATGTATACCATCTTTAAAAAATCAGGTTTATTAAAATACGTTTTAGAAAATCACTTACGATGCAGCAAATAATGAAGAAAAGCCCGTGGCCTGAAAACCTGGGGGGATTGCTTCTGAGTCTATTTGATTACAATGCGTAATTTGCAATTTAAAAAAAACTGGTGGTTCAGTTTAATTAAAGAAAAACAACAGTTCGAATAAGGTTTTTTAATTGCGATAATGACCTCTGTAAGTTCAATTACGGATACAACTGGGACCTAACTATTATCATTTCATCATAAAATCTAAATAAATAATGGCATTTTGCACTGCACTATAACCCATAATAGGCAGTAGTTTCTGAATTCAAGTTCAACTTTACTAATTACGTTTAAAAGTTACTAACAAGCGTGTAGACCATCCATCAAGCTGTCTCAACTACTATTTTGATGTCTAATGACTTTCCAACTGTATTTTGATAGTTAGAAATAACACTACACCCCTGGACTTAGGAATGAAAATGTTCACCACTTGTTTTGGAAGCTCAGCTCCATCTATTCTTTTCTGTTGTTGTCATTAGTGAGTATCCTCTGTCCATGATGCTGTGTGGGTTGGCTTAGGCTCTTTCCAGGCAAACGTAGGGGCAGATATAAAAGAAAATAACGCATTGCGGTGCCACAAGTCATTTTGCTACGCTGCGCTGCGTTCGTTTAGAAGCACAGGGATGCAACATATTTATGACAATATGTCGCATCTCTGTGCTTCCCCCTGCACTGGTGCACACACTGCTGCCATGCGCCAGCACAGGCACCATGGCACCATTGCACCATGTTGCAAGGATGCCTGCGTCATGGGGTAACTGTTTTTGTGCAGGAAGGGACACTTTCCTGAACAAAATCAATCACTTGAGGTGAATTCCTCTTCCAAAGCGTGCTGTAGAATGTAGCATGCATTGAAAGAGGAAACAAACCGTGAGAAATGAAAATATTTCTCCTTGTTGCACCTCGCTACGCCACACATTCCGACATATTTCCAGATTCACGATTGCTCATAAATCTGGAAATGCATCAGTGGACATTGGTGTTGCGTGGGAACACCCACAGCAACACCCATGTCACGCCCCTAACAAGCAAGGTGTTGCGTGAAAAGAGGCGATATTTACACGCACAGGTAAAACCATGCAGGGATGGCTTTACTTTGCTTTTATATATATCACACAGTAGGTTGCACTACCGGTGCGTCACGCAATGGGACGCACCAGCGGCGCAAGGGGCTTGTAAATCTGCCCCTAAATGTCAACTGTGAATGGATATGAAAGAAATCCCAAAAAGTCACTGGATTTATAGCGCTACAATTTGCGGTCTTCTAATAGTTACGTTTTGTGCAACAAGACAGCGTGTCTCCGAGGATATTCATCGTGGTCTCCTGGTGAAGGACATTGACTTGTGGTGACTTGTGGTTGGGCTGAAACATTGGCATATGCACTGGCAGTGATGCAAATAAATGAAGATGATGTTTATTTTACTGTTTAATGGTCAAAGATTTGCTGACTTCTTTCTACTCCACTTCATTTGCACATTTTACTGATTAAATATGCCTTAAAAAACTGTATGTTTTAAATACCAGGTTCCTTTAGTTAAATATCACGTGTTGCCACTCCTACAGTTCAACGTAAAAATGTTTTTTTTCTGTTAAGTGCTTAACTACATGCTGGGCTGAATATAGGACACCGCTGGCTCACACTCGAGAGGCATTATATTGACTTGACTGCACACATCAGCACTTTATATTGCCTATACACAGTGATACGTAAATTACTTGAGGGTTTTACTGAATATGAAGCCCTGAGGAAGTCGTGGGTGACTGTAACCAAAGACAAAACACATGTTGGCTGGTACAAGAAGTGCTGACTGATTAAAGAAAAGATAGACACACTGACGACTGTCTGATGAATATCTTTGGACTCAAGTTTGCATGTGCTCAAAGCTGCTGTTTCATTGAATACAACACTACCATTAAAGAGGATTTTAAATTACAATTCCTCAGACAACAAAAATGACTTTTCTACCTGCTCCCAATCAAAAGTTAACACTCATTACATGAGAGAAGTAGGCCTCACATTTGTGGAAAATGAAATTGTGAGTTTTTCACTACCAGAGCATGTAAAACTTAAAAGTACATGCCCCATGTTTTAAATACATTGCACCCTGCCTTTGGGTTTTTTCAAACCTACTTTAGGGGTGACTTGTATGTAATAAAACGGGAGTTAGGCAAATTGGCAGTTTAAAACTGCATGTAGGCTGCAATGGCAGACCAAGGATAGGGTTTAAGGGGTCACGTAAGTGGGTGACACAAGAAGTGCTGCAGGTCCACTAGTAATATTTAATTTTCCAGCCCTTGGTATATGGCATACCACTTTACCAGGGACCTAGAAGTACATTAACTATGCCAATCAGGTGTAAGCCATTGCTACTATGTAATGAGTGGAGAGGTTTGGTGCAGCGGCCAGGGCAGATGACTTTGGAGCACAGGGTTCATGGTTCGATCCCCGGCTCCGGCTAGCTCAGCTCAGCACCATGTGACGCTGGGCAATAGCTCACTTACTTTCCATGATGGCCCCCAGCGCCTTGAGACCTGTATGGGTGAGTAGTTTGTGCTTTACAAACATACGGATTTACCATGTTTTAGGGAATGAGCACAAGCACTTTAGCACTAGTTAGCAGAGGTAAAGTGTCATTTTGCCCACTAAAACAATTTAAGAAAAAAAGGAGGGGTGAAGGCAAACGTTTGTGGGAAGACTTCCGTAAGTCTGAACGGTCTAACACGTGTTTGTCCTATAATTCTTTATTGATGTTTGGTATACCACAACTGTGAAAGACTTTAAACGCATATCTAATTTGTTGTCAAAAAAATTTATGGATTCCTTTGAAAGCAGCAAAATCAAATTAAGAGAAATGTACATATAGCAAACACCATGGGGCAGATTTATGTTCCCTGGCGCATCCCTGCAAATCAGCATGGATGCGTCACACAAGTTTGCCCTTGCGCCACCGCAGATGTGCCGCATTTACAATGCGGTGCATCGTGGCGCAAGGACAAGCAGATACGTGACGCATCTGCCGGCGTAAGGTTGGCGCAGTGCTGAAGTTGTGTTGCAAGCGTGATGCAACTCCAGCACTGTTCCAACCTACCCTATCCCTAACATGGTGCGTCAAGCCTTACGCCTGCTTCAAGCAGGCGCAGGGTTTTGACGCATCAGCATTGGGAAAGTGACTCAGTGAAATCTTATAGATTTCACTGAGTCACTTTTCAGGGGCGTTCCTGCGACGGAACCCCCCCCTGTGTCGAAACGCCCACATGAAACCTGACGCAGGTTTCACGTGGCGCAGGGCTTTACACCGTGATGCATCTCCATAGATGCGTCACGATGTAAATTGGGCGCAACGTGGCGCAGGGTTTACGCTGCCGCTGTGTCACAAAAGTGACGCAACGGCGGCGTAAAAGGGGCGCAAGTCCCACATTAATCTGCCCACATATGTTTATCCAGTATAAAAATAAACCTAGGTTAAGAAAATACCAACAAGCTACCTGTTCACAAAAATCTAAAATTCAGCTTGAAATATTGCACATGGTGCATGCGTTCTACCTATCTCATTCATACATGTTTTTAATTCACAACTGTTTAGCCGGATGTCTATTTACATTCCTTCTTGCATGCACATAATTGTATTCCCAAGTTAATGAAAAATTATTGCACAACAAATGTGTGAGTTTCAAGGGATGTGACGTGTCATCATGAATGTATACCAGTAAGCCAGCTGGAAGAACCGCTCACTCACAGAATAATATACACACACCTATTTCAATAACACTATAATCCCACACACTGAATTCACTCTCATCCAAACTTGAGGTATGTCATACTTCTCACAGGGGCTACACAGTGGAACCAAGCAATCACCAACTAGGCCAATGTGGAATTTTGACCAATTTTTGTAATTCAGTTCTACTGTTTGACACAGATTTAAAGGTAATTATACAATTTATCTTTCTCGCATAATTAAGATTAGTTTGGGGGTAAAATCCTAACAAAAGAGCACATTTAGTGAACTGCTGCTTGATATACATTTTTCTGCTGCATTATAGGCTGTTTCTCAGTCGCGGCTCCTCTGCTAAGGGAGAAGAGCGTTGCCCCACTTCCCGCAGCAGGAAACATAAAATGATAATAACTTTGTGTTATTATCATTTTATGTTTCCTTCTGCTGCTGCAGCTTTGTGGGCGGCGTGGGGCGAGGGCTTCTTGGAGGACAGAGGAGCATAGGAGGAGTGGTTTGCACATGACCTAAGTGCACATGACTGTTTGGTCAGCACTCTCGGGCCACCCAAAACAGTCATGCGCATTTCCCATATTCTCCATGCAGGCTGCATTCCAGCCTGCATGGAGAACATGCCCAGGCCCCATTACCTGGCTGAGCGCCGATCCACGGCACTAAGAACAATTACAATGCTGCATTGCAGCATTGTGATTGACTATTGGGAGCCTGGGAGCCGGGTGCTTCATGCTGCTTCCTGTATCCTGCTGCAGGAGCGGAGCAGGAAGAAGAAGACGGAGTAGAGAAGCTACAGGTAAGTGTTTTATTTTTCCGCAGTAACAGTACACACAATGTATAAACGTGTCTTCATCATAACAATCATATTTTGAAACACAGGGCTTGAAAATACTGGTTCACAACACTGATATTATGTGATATTACATCGCTATGGTGAATGAAACTTTGAATGAAAATGTCACACTTCTAATAGAATAGAAAATTGCAACAACCAATACATCATTCACACACTGATCAAATATTATAATACGACTATCATGCCGCATTGTATAAGTACATCAGGAATACAAATTCTGTCTCATAATACTCTCATAATACTCATCTTGCGATATCAGATAAAATGGGGGTCATCATGTAATCTAAGCTCCTGAGGCACATCCTTATCATGGCTGAACATACATTCAAGGGAGTAGGCTATAACCAGTAAATGCCACAAGAAAACCTCCTACAACAGGCATCTCTGGAAGCATCAGATTCAGGTGCATATACCAAATCCTATGCTGAATACACAATCACACGCAGCAGCGCATCTCTATGGAAAATTCCTAAATTGTGTTTGAGCAATCCGCTATGCATCAGTTTCACTGTAGTAACCCACCAGAGTAACCCACCATCGGTTTTACAATCAATCCAACTGGTCATTCACCATTGTACATGCTTTCTGTGATGCCAAAGGATACTTCTGGCATGCGTATGCCAAGTTTCTTAGTTCACTAAAACAGATCTTCCACAGCTCAGCAATTGTATCACAGCGGCAAGCCGGTGACAGTGAAAACTCATTGCTCTTTAGTGAGCATCTCTACAGAACACACTATATGCATGGTCAAATTGTGAATAATGACAAGACCCCAATTAGATGCACACGAACATTATAGCCAAAGGAGCACACCATAAAATGCATGTGAAATGTGCCACGCAGAATTGTTCTTGTGGAAATACACACATGCATTTCTTATTTGCATTGGTTATTCTGCCAGGTATGTTACTCCATGCCTGCTGACTCCCTTCTGTACGCCCATCACTGTTCCACAATTGAGGTAGAAGCGAGCACAAAGACATTATTGAATAGACAGCTCTCTGAAATGGTGCCTTGGAAACTACACAGCTACACAGCAATGGAGACTGTGCTCCTGCATCCTCCAGGAGTCGTATGCAGGATTATTAGGCCCTTTTGTATTGCACGATAGCCCAATACATCAGGCCGAACATATCAACCTCACCTCTGCACTTCATCAATTCCTGGGTTTCCTTTTGGTGTAGATGTATATGACAAACAGACTGTGTGACTCCTTTTTTATAATGAGTCCCCACTGTTGGGGGCCTGACACTTACATACAACAGTGTTGCATCACTGACAAGAAGTCTACTGCAGCTTGATCGTCCCTGCTGTATTGTCCATATGAGCAACCGGTCCTCACTGTAACATTCAGGTAGACCCAGTATCTTGTCGAGAGTCTCCTGGCTAGTGGTTTTAATTATGATGATATGTTGCTTGATAACAGAGTGCTAAATTGTTGGGGGCTGGATCCCCAGAGTAGCACACCATTTAGCATGCCTAGCTAGTTCTCTATGAACAGACTAGGAGACTGAGAGCAATTGTTCACAGTTGATTAAAAAAGCGGGGTAAAACAAACAAACCTTGTGTCAATTGCATAATATGGCTTATCTTGTAGGTTTGTGATCTGTAGGTGTATGTATATCCAAAATCACCAAGAGATCATCTATTCCTCTCAGATAGCAATTTCCATGACCCAATATTTATTTCAAGACCTATACACAACGGTATCCTCAAAATGGAACAAGCATTGGTGAAGCCAATATGTGTGCTTTGATCTCCAGTCTTCTGGCAATTCTTGTTTTGTTTTGTCATGGTATTTGCAAAACGGTATTGTTTGGGAATATGCTAAGCCCTTAACAATCTAAAAACAAAATCCTTTGCTGCAGGCAAACAAGTTTTTGGGTCTCCAAAACAAATACTCAATACCATTGTACTCACTAGCATTGAAGGGAACTACTGTGTGTGTGAATGTATTCCTGTGAAAGTGAAGCAATCCGTAGCGTACAGTTTAGTCAGCCAATGGCTGACATGGGCTGATACGTTGGCCCTTAATGCATGCTGGAGAGGGTGGAAGAAAACACATAATGACACCAACCACATACTAATGGATGAAGTCTGACTGAAATCCTTTTAAGTAACTATGCCACACACATAATTTTAGTAAAATCAGCAGGTCTTGGCTAACACAAAGCTAAAAAAATATCAATCAGTCTGGCATTGACTCTTTCCTTAGAGGAAGAAAGAGAGAAAGAACAAAAGAAAGAAAGAAAGAAAGAAAGAGAGAGAGAGAGAGAAAGAAAGAAAGAAAGAAAGAAAGAAAGAAAGAGAAAGAGAAAGAAAGAAAGAAAGAAAGGAAGGAAGAAGAAAGAAAGAAAGAAAGAAAGAAAGAAAGAAAGAAAGAAAGAAAGAAAGAAAGAAAGAAAGAAAGAAAGAACAAAAAAAGTAAAAAGAGGATAACTTAATATGGAACTGTTTCAAATGGACACAATTTGATCTGGTATGCTGTGAAAAAGCAGCAGTCAGAAACACAAAACACTCCAAAAGGAATCTAAAACAGCATTGGTGAAGAGTCAAAGAGGTGCAGTTGATGGAAGCTTCGATGTTGAATCCCTTTGTGATGCAGGCTCCGCGTCGATGTCGAGCAATGTTGTCTGTCGGCATCGAGCAAGGCTACCTTGAATTGAGGTGGGAAAAGGTGCAGAAACCCATTTCTGAGGTCCAGAACTTCGAGAAGGCACCTCAGGTACGGCTGGGACTATCAAATGGCAGAGTTCAGCAGCAGCAGCAGAATTGGGGGTAGTCGTTTGCGTTCCTGAGACTTCAGAAAACAGGAGGCAAGCCAGCAAGCCCTTGGAGATAACTTTAAGGGATGGCAGAGTCCAACTCTCCTTCAGCATAGTCAGAGAGCAGTCGGGCAACAAGCGAAAAAGAAGTCCTTCCAGAGAAGCAGTCCAGTTGAGTCCTTTAAGTGGACAGAAGTCCTTCTGACAAAGATTCAGTTCACGATCCAGAAGTGTCTCATTTTAGGGGGTGAGAGTCCCAGCGCTTATACCCAAAAGTTGTTTTTAATGTAGGGGGTGACTTCAAAAGATCTCTCTGATGTGCCAAAGGATACTTTTCAACCTATTTACTGTCTTTCAGGCTAACCCTGTGGAGTAAATCAGTGCTTTGTGTGTAGACCTTCCTATTCTTCCCTGCCCGGGAAGACCCATCAGAATGCAGATGTTTGCTGAGAATGCATATGAGCCTCAACTTCCTGAGCTTGTGGCTGTCTAAAGGGAATGCACAAATTGTAGCTGTCACTGAGCCCAGGCGTGTATTGGAGACAGGCTGCAAGCACAGAGTTATAAGTACAGAGAAATGTCCACTTTATAAAAGCAGCATTTCTAAAAGAGTCATGTGAAATCCAACTTTACCAGTAAGGAGGATTTGTCATTACCATTTCAAACATATGAAACATGAAAAAGCTACTTCTCACTTGTCGGGGATTAGAGATTTAAAGTATATTAAGGAATTCCCAATGCTGGCCTCTGAGAGAGGTAGGCCTCACAATAGTGAAAAATAAAATAGGCTGCCCTTAGGACTACCTAGGGCCTACCTTAGGGGTGACTTATTTGTAATAAAAGGGGGCTGTATAAGGCTTGGCAAGTAGTTTTAAATGCCAAGTCGAAGTGGCAGTAAACTTCACAGACAAGCACTCCAGTGGCAGGTCTGAGACAGGTTGGAAAGGCTACTTTTGTGGTTGGCACAATCAGTGGTGCAGCCCACTAGTAGCATTTGCAGTACAGGTCCTGTGTACATGTATTCCACTTTACAAGGAACTTACAAGTAAATTCAATATGCCCAACTGGTGTAATCCAATGATACCATGTTTAGAGGCGAGAGCACATGCACTTTTGGTATTGTCAGCAGTGGTAAAGTACCCAGCATCCTAAAGCCAACAAAAATTTCAGAAAAAGAGGTGGAGGGAGGCTAGAAGTTGGAGGTAACCCTTCTGAAAGGGCCATTTTCCAACAAGCATGTAGGACATCAGCGAAGCAGAGTTTGCATAAAGATCACAGGAGCACTTTGCCTTCCCCACTCCCAAAACAACAGGAATTTAAAAGGCAGAATCATTGTATATCACCCTGAGCAGAAGGCTGCATTGAAACATCTGCATTGCATGGTTCATACACACATATCCACAAGCGTGCATGTGTGTACATGCAGACGGGCTGGACAAAAGGTACAAGGAACTAGTGCACGTTTTACATAAAGATTAAGTACCTCCCTGGCAGCAGAAGTGAAAACCTCCCTGAAAGAGTGACAAGACAAAGTACTGGAAGCAGCAATGCAGGCTTTTCTTGCTAACAGAATAGGCCAATTTTAGATGATAATAGATCACACATACCCTCCCTTCTAAAGAGCATGCTAATTAGCAGGAAAAGTGCCTGTCTAATGGTAATGATGGGTGGTGGCACCCACACCAACAATAACAATATAATGGCATCAGCCATGCAAGCTGCATTTACACACATAGAACAAACCCATGGCAGCACAAGTGTGAGATTCACGGATAAAGCGCAACAGCAGCTAGGCAATGTTCCCACAAACGAACATCTGGTGCAGCACGAACAGCAACTGTATCTGTTTTACTAACGCTCATTATAGGTACAACATGTGCAATAGCAGCATTAAAAAAATGACATATACAGCAGAAGATTCTGACGAATGTCCGTCCAAAGTCGCCACTATAATTTCAATCTTCAATCTGACTGACAGACTACTGCACAGCTTCGAAGGAGCAAATGCCATTCAAAAACAATATAGGCAACAGCAGGACAAGCCTCTGTACATTCAGAACAGGTGCAGTCTGCTTAAAATGAGTGCAAAATTCTCTTATGCAGAGAACAAGTAAAATAGCGTTTTCTTTACGTGCAAAGAGCAGATACAAAAATACAAGGGAAGGCTTTGCACACACACACAGATCAGATACAGTACAGTAACAGCTGCAATGCAGTCTCCCCATCCCAACAGACCACAAGCTATGACTAAGTCTGATGGATGAAGACATTGTTATTGGCACCGACCATATGCTCCAGCATATTTTGTAAAGAGTCCAAAGCAAATGCTGCTGAAAAGATGCTGAGCAAATCTGAAAATCATAATTGGAATGCAATCTACACACTTTAAAAAGGATGTGTTAGCTGTTCTGTCTCCCTTACCTTTCTGACCTCAGCGGAGACCCAAATATCTTTAGTTTCTGTGGGTGACATGCTGTTCTCAGTCCAGTGTGGGTGATGCAATTATCATTTGTATCTGAAGGCTATTGAGACATGCTTGGACTCTGGGTCAGAAAGAGTTTGATAGCACTCACACCTATACAATGAACAGGCACAGCCTGGACTGCTGAAATGTAAGGACAGACATACAGGTCGGGTGCAAGTTTTCAAACTTCATCAACCGCAGTATGCAACATGCTTTTGCAACGCTGTAGCCTTGAATACAGCAGCCCTGGGCAACTAAACCAGGAGCCCTCCTCCCTGCGACAACATTGCCTATGCACAGAAATTTCCAATAGGCAACCAAAAATACCAACTCAATCTTATCCGGTGGAGATATATCACAGTGAGTATGTGCTTCATGCCATGGAAGAGGAAGGAACCATGGGCCCATATCTTAGATCAGAATATATACATTTGCAATATTCTTTATCACAGATGTACAGATGTATGCGTCCCTATGCACCACTTCTTTAGTGCACCTAATAATGTGCCCCACATGGATATTATCACATCTGAAAAAACATGGGAGTAAATTTGAGAGCGTCCTGGAATGGAAACCAAAACTGGAGAACTGGTGCCCTAAACTGGAAGTGTCAAAGTCAAAATCAAGGAGTAGCCCGAGGACCCACAAGTAAGGAGGTCAATCAGGAAGAATGAGGAGTGATAAATACACACACCGGCGGCTACTACATTAGCAAGCCAGTCCCAAACTGTTGAAGGTTCGACATATTCAGTCATGAAGTGAGTCACAGAAGTCACCTTATGGGATAACAGAACATACTGATCAACAATAACAAATGCAAGGATTTTCTCACAAAGCAGCAGTGAAAACAGATATATCCTAACATGGGACCACGTGTGGCAATATTCTGGTCATTTATTTACTACAAAAGTAAATCCTCAACACGTCCCTTCATGCATTGTCATGCATCTCAATATCTATTATGTTCTGACTTTTTAAGTATCCTTTTCCAAAATCATGCATCATTTTGTGCTTTGTATCAAACTGTACAACGTCTGGGTGTCAAAAAAATAAATATAGGCGCCTGATGGATATTAAAGAATGAAGATCATAAAGGCAGCTCCTCAGGGACTCCACAAGCGGAAATCCTTTGGGAGCCCAGCTGAACCTGCTGAGTGTGGTTTGATGAGAAGGATCTGAACAAACAGATAACTTTCTAGTCAGCATAAGATCATGGTGAACTGTCTCCCTAGGAGGATGCTACAGTCCACTATCAAAGGCTGTTGAGTGATCCTACATCCTCGGCAGACAGCCACACCATTTTTATTTTTATTTTATGTTGTGTGTTTTTTATAGCGCTGGCAAGACCTGAGGGTATCAGAGCGCTTTACAGCAATGTCATGACCAATATCAGTCATTCACAGCACAATAAAATTAAACAGTTTGAGAGTGTAGTTATCAGTTAATGACAGTACAATAGAATACTGTTTTGAGAGTCTAGTCATTATCATTCAGTAATAGTGAATTATGATTGTGGAGTTGAGTGTCAAGTCGTTGTGTAATGCGTGCAGGAGAGGTACATATAACTAGGTGGAGTTTCCATTATGCGATTGCTTAGTTATTTCCTGAGTGGCTAAAAGTGCTGGTTTAGGAGGAAACCTTTTAGTTGTCTTTATTGATCAACCAGAGAGCATTAGTCTAGAATGCTGCTAATGCATTTTTGTCCTTTTTAGGTCGAACCTAGACAGCGCATGCGCTATCTGGAAGACCTGTTGTTATCTCTTATGTTAGTTTGTGGCACGTCTATTATTTGCCATTGGCTGGGGCATGTGGCATTCTAAAATGGTGGCATTTCATTGGTGTTCGTTCCTCCATTCTTTGTCTGTTCCACCCCATGGGGATTTCACAAGCTGTTCCTTTTGGTTGTACCAGCAGACGTCTATCTCAACTCCTCATGCTCCTTCACATCGCGATGGCCCCTCCTCCCACCTCCCATCTGGGGATGCAACCCATCCTTTCCTTGGCCATCTCATCATAATGTTTCCTCATGACACAGCATTCATTAACGGCTTTTGTTTACCCGAGTGTCTCAGCTTCAGCAAGTTCATCTATTTACAAATAAGACATTGTTTTATTTCCTTTTATGGTGTGATGTTGTTTAATTTGAATGAGTAATTTGTTACATCAAGGAGGGGAGAGCCGACACTTTGAACCACGGTCCCCAGCCCCAAAGTCGGCAGCTCTGTATGTTGTGCTACATTCAGCCACATCCAGCACCAACTAGAAAGTTTGCTACGTTTAATGGCGGTCTGAATGGGCGGAAATGTGGCATATTGGTTCTATAACACAAGCATTTGCAATGCGATAGGTCTCGCAATTACGGGAGTTTTAGCTATTGGCATTGTAAATGATAATGCCTTTTTTTTTGTTTTGGTTTTTAAAACATGAATAAAAGGCATTGTCATTTACAACGCCAATAGCTAAAACTCGCGTACATGCAAGACCTATTGCATTGCAAATGCTTGTTTAGTTATGAAGCCCGGATGATAGTAACGCGTACAGGTACTTAACTAGGTAATCATGCATATTCAAAGCAACCACGTTCCTCAGGGTTTTGGCTATTGGCATGTGTTTGATAATGGGGCAGATGACTGGGTTTCAATGTCTTTTTTAACAATAGCATTATCTGCTATTTCTTTAAGGCCTCTAGCCCCTGACGCTCTAGGAATGTTAAATTCATTGATAAGAGCGAACTATGTCATAAACTCTTTCACAGCTTCAGACGTTATGGGTTCAGCTGGTGAACTGGGGGGCTGAAGGAACATAAAACCTGTTTCTGTGCTTCACATGACATCCATCGCCTTTGGGATACATTTCTGCATTATTGATTCACATGTATGTAAAGTGCTCTCGTGGAAGTTAATCTTTTTGGGGGATTCTAATTCAGACGTCACAACCATTCTCATGCACATGTTTCTTCTATAGTCATTACATATAGATTGCGTAGGATGAACTTCTAAGTAGCATTGTGTTGGTTTGATGCAGTAGGACTGCCTAAAAAGGACTGAAGGACGATTCCTTGTCTTCTCAATTGTGGTACTGCAGCATGCTTACTTATCACTCACAAATATTTTATCTATTTGTATAAGCTTGTCCTTTAGTTTTTATATTTTCATGATTTAATCAAGTTTCAACAATAGATTTTAGGGATTCACTGACTAGTCTTGAGGTAAAGTTTATTTTTTTTATTCGTTGGATTCAGAGTCTCAGTTGGAGGTGCTGATTTTTCTTTTTCATTGTTTTCAGATCTTTTTCAGGGGTCCAGCCATGGGGCAAGCAGGAGCTACTGAGCTCAACCGTGGATTATGAAGTCTTTTACACCTGATGTCCTGGGGTCCGACCTACTGTGGGTCCTGAGTACCTTGCTAAGAATTACCCTTTCAACATTTGACTCTCAGTGGAAGCATGGGTCGAGTGGTCCAAGGCTTGTCGGGTTAGTAGATACAAGGTCTACAGAGACTCACAACTCAAAACACTTTCAGCAACCCAAATAGATACATGCTCACAGCCAGATACTTGCTTTTATGAAAAAGTACTATTTAAATACGAACACAAAGTGTAATATGGCACACAACACATAATACACACAGTCTTTGTTAGACCGGCACTCTAGCTTTGTGTGGGTACATCCCCGAGTCCTACTCCTATATCTAAGACAAAGGTTATTCCCCATTTATGGGAGGCAATCATTTAGATTAGGCCCCTCTAGAAAGTACAATTCTTAGAAGTTTCATGATGGCTTCTAAAAAGTCAAAGGGCCTCATTTATGAAACGTGACGCATCACTGCGTGAAAACAGTGATGCGTCACTTTTCACTGCGCCCTCCCTGCGACTCCAATGATGCATCATATTTACAGTGTGACGCATCATGTCGCAAGGAGTCACAGATAAGTCAGTTTTTCTGACGTATCTGTAGGCGCAAAAGTGACGCATTGCTGGAGTGTGTCACAAAAGTGACGCAACCCCAGCAATGTGTCCTTTCACATGGGGCAAGCCCCATGTGAAAGGGCCTGCGCCAGTCTTACGCCTGCTGTGAGGCAGGCATAAGATATTGACGCATTTGCACCCTAGAAGTGGCGCAGTGAAATCTCGTAGATTTCACTGCGTCACTTCTACGATGCTTACTTACGTGGGAACGCCCACCCTGCATACATTATACCTGACGCGGGTATAATGTAGTGCAGGGGTTTACAAAGTGACGCATCTAGGTAGATGCGTCACTTTGTAAATATGGCGCATCATGGCGCATGTTTTACGCCACTGGTGCGTCACAAAAAGTGACGCACCGGTGGCGCAAAAGTGACGCAGGGGCTCATAAATGAGCCCCAAAGTTTCTCAGCTCGGTAGCTCTTTTAGTCAAAGCAAGTTTCCCCTCAAGCTTGCTGGCCAGGCAGTCAGTTTTACTGTCTCTCGCTTGGAGCTGCGTTTCGTCAGGTCCAGGTGCACGTCAGCACCCAGGTGGTGAGCAGAAGTCTGGCTGCTGTGGCTGCTGGCAAATCAAGTCATAAATAGCAGCACTTGAGCAGGTGGCCTGATCGGTACAAGTGTAATCAACTTGACCCAGAATTTCACACTCTGATTCAGGGATCCACTCAACAGGATTTCCACTGGACCTTATGCCCTCCAGGGGCCCTTCTCCTCACAGGGTCCAGTGGTCTTGGCAGGCAGGCAGATGCTGGTGCTCTAGGCTCTAGGGTGAATAGTCTTAATGCTCCAAGTTTATGTTCACACACCCAGCTGAGAGACAGGCAGACCTCAGTCCCCAAAGTCACAACAGGCAGACAATGTGCTGTGCTTCTTCATGCTAATGTGCAATTCCAAATTGACAAATTTGGGAAACTCAAGCTTCCCTTTTTTATAACTCATACCAGGTAGATGAAATTGATTGTTTGTTTATGTGCAGGAAGGTGACCCTTCCTGCAAATAAACAATCAATGACCTTTTGCTGTTTCTATGTGTGCTGCACAATGCAGCACACATAGCTACAGCAAAATCGAGGAGAAATGAAACATTTCTCCTTGTTGCCCCTGTTAAAGACCAGTGTTTCATTGGTTTTAATTTTGGCGCTGCCCCATATTAACGCCACCCTTGTAAATGCGGGGCAGCCTCAAAATCAATATGTGTTGCAGTGGAGCGCCGACCATAACACCCATTGCCTGCCCCTTTCACGCCAGGGTGCCTTATTTACAAGGCAGTGTTAAGCCACGTTAAGTGGCTTTACGCTGCTTTGTAAATAAGGTGACCTTCCTATGGCAATAGGGGCTTGTAAATATGCCTCGGTATGCTGCCACCACTGTGCTGAGGCTACCTAACTCTGGTTAATGGCTGCACCCCTTTTTCTACTAACAGGGTAAGCTGTGTGCTCCCCTTCAGGTCTAATAAGACAACAATCAGTGAGACAGGCCTAAGTCATGGTGCACCCTCATGATCTAGGTTCTCACATGCTGAAAATAATTGTTCCAAAGTATCCAGATATTGCTGCAGCTGGGGTACCGTAGGCAGAGGTGCACATCCATTGCCATGCAGGGGCTTTCAG